>NC_133023.1:28775000-30025000 GCF_048564905.1 Vicugna pacos
AAAGTCAAAACTATTCCACTTCAGGTATGTTTCTATTGTTTTTCCATTGAGAAAAACTATTTTCAAATTGAAAATTTCAGAACAAAGATCAGGAAAAAATAGAAACCATGAACACTTACAGAGATTGGAGGTTATGTCATTCTGAAAAAACTTTGGCTGATTTGAACAGAAGAGTGATTTATTAAGAGGAAACTGGGTAGCTCACAGAAACTGGGAGGGGTGGAAAGCTGGGCTCAGAGACAGCCTACTGAGGACTCAGCTGCCACCATCTCTGTGCAGTGGATACTATAGTTCATGCCACAACTACTACAATATCGGACATTACATGCTGCCACTAGGATTCTGTCTCTGCTGCCCTGGGAACTCTACCTTGACACAACTATACTTTCTACTGAAGATGAATGTCCATAGCCACAGATCTTGTGCATAGTTGAATTCAATCCAAAGTCTGGATGGACTGAGAAGTGTATCTGATTAGCAGGATGTGGTTATGTACTCACATCCTAGCTGTAAGGAAGGTTGGGGAAAATTTGAGTGTGGTATTTTTCATTCCATAAGAGGGGATAGATTCTGCCTCTCACTAAAACTCGAAGTGTGAATTCCTCAAGCTTTTCATACATCACCGTTAATGTGTTTGAGTAAATTCCTTCTATACTTAGTTCGTTGAGAGTTTTTATCATGAAAGGGTGTTGCACTTTGTAAAATATTTTTTCTGCATATATTGAGATAATCATGTGATTTTTATCCTTAATTATGTTAATGTGGTGTATTACATTTGTGGATTTGGGTATGCTGAACCATCCTTACATCCCGGGCTAAATCTCACCTGATCATGGTGTATGATCCTTTTAATGTGCTGTTGAATTCAGTTTGCTAATATTTTGTTGAGAACTTTTGCATCTATGTTTATCAGGGATATTGACCTGTAGTTTTCATTTCTTGAAGTATCTTTTTTCTGTTTTTTTAAAAATCAGGGTAATGCTGGTTTCATAAAGTGAGTTTGGAAGTATTCCCTCATCTTCAATTTTCTGCAGGAATTTGAGAAGGACTGGTATTACTTGTTATTTAAATTGTTTGGCACAATTCACCCATGAAGACTTCTGGTCCAGACCTTTTCTTTGTTAGGAGGTTTTTATTACTGATTCAATCTCCTTATTAATTGTAGGTCTATTCACATTTTCTATTTTTTCATGGCTCAGTTTTTGGTAAGTTATATGTTTCTAGGAATTTACCCATTTCTTCCAGGTTATCCAGTTTCTTGATGTGTACTTGTTCTTAGTGGTCTCATAATCCATTTTATTTCTGTGGCATTGATTGTAATGTCTTCTCTTTAATTTCTGATTTTGAGTCCTCTCTGTTTCTTAGTCTAGCTAAAAGTTTGTCAGTTTTCATTGTCCTTTTCAAAAAAAATGAATCTTACTTTTGTTGTTTTCTATTCTTTTTCTATTCTCCATTTCACTTATTTCTGCTCTAATCTTTATCATTTGCTTCCTTCTGGTATTTTGGAGCTTAGTCTTGTAACTGAGCAGGACCCCATAGGGCCTTCCCAGAACAGAACCCCCCATGTCCTCTGTCTGGCTCTTGTTTGTTGAAAAAACTTTAGTCTCCTAGGCCTTCTTCAAATTCTAAAGAATTTAATCAGAGAAGTGAGAAAATACAGAGACAGAGGAAAACAGTCAAATAAGAAAATAATAATAGATTAGCCATTAAATAAAGTCACAGACCTTTAGTTCCTCATCGAGGTCTATGGATAATATTCTAAGCCATGCCCTTTGAGCTGTTTTGCAGATACTGAAACCCACACTAGGTGGAAGACGCTAACTGTATGCTGCCCACAAGCACATAGACCCCAGACCGGTTGGAACCAGAAGGTTGATGATGTTGATTCATGGTTACCTTACCATCAACCAATCAGAAGAATGCCCACGAATTGATCATACACTGCACAACACTCTCCCTCACCCTATCTTTAAAAACCTTTCCGTGAAAGTCATTGGAGAGTTCAAGCCTTTTAAGCATTAGTCACCCAGACTCCTGCTTAACACCTGCAATAAACGCTGCACTTCCCTTCATCACAACCCAGAGTCAGTAGATCAGCTTTACTGCATGTAGGCGAGGAGACTCAGGTTAGGTTTGGTAGCAGTTTTTTCTTCTTTTTCTAGTTCTTTGAGGTACAAGCTTAGATTTTTTTCATTTGAGATGGATATTCTTTTTTAATGTGGGCATTTTTGGTTATAAACTTCCCTATGAGTACTGCTTTTATTGCATCCTGTAGTTTCGGTATATTGTGTTTTCATTTTTGTTTGTCTCAAAATATTTTCTAATTTCCCTAATTTCCCTATCAAATTACCAATGACATTCTTCACAGAGCTGGAACAAAAATTGTTAAAACTTGTAATGGAAGCATAAAAGACCCCGAATAGCCAAAACAATCTGGAAAAAGAAGAATGGAGCTGGGGGAATCAGGCTCCCTGACTTCAGACTACACTACAAAGCTACAGTAATCAAAACAGTATGGTATTGGCACAAAAACAGACGCATAGATGAATGGAACAGGATAGTAAGTCCAGATGTAAATCCACACACTTATGATCAATTCATCTACAACCAAGAAGGCAAGAGTATACAAATGGAGAAAAGACAGTCTCTTCAACAAGTTGTGCTGGGAAAACTGGACAGCTACCTGTAAAAGACTGAAATTAGAACATTCTCTAGCACCAGATACAAAAATAAACTCAAAACAGATTAAAGACCTAAATGTAAGACCAGATACTATAAAACTCCAAGAGGAAAATATAGAACACTCTTGGACATAAGTCACAGCAATATATTTTTTGAATCAGCTTCTGGAGTAATGGAAATGGAAATAAAGGCAATTAAACTTAAAAGCTTTTGTACAGCTAAGGATACCATCAACAAAACGAATAGACAACCTACAGAATGGGAGAAAATATTTGCAAATGATGCAACCAACAAGGGACTAATCTTCAAAATATACAAACAGCTCATATACCTTAATATTTTAAAAAAGCAACCCAATCCCAAAATGAGCAGGAGACCTAAACAAGCAGTTCTCCAAAGAAGACATACAAATGGCCAATAGGCACATGAAAAACTGTTAAGCATCACTAATTGTGAGAAAAATGCAGATCAAAACTACAATGAGATATCACCTCACACCAGCCAGAATGGCCATCATTAAGAAGTCTACAAACAATAGATGCTAGAGAGGGTGTGGAGAAAAGGGAACCCTCCTACACTGTTGGTAGGGGTGTAGATTGGTGCAGCCATTATGGAAAACAGTATGGAGATTCTTCAAAAGACTGAAAACAGACTTACCATATGATACAGCAATCCCACTCCTGGGCATATACCCAGAGAAAAATAAAATTCAAAAAGACACATGCACCCCAATGTTCACAGCAGCACTATTTACAATAGTCAAGACATGAAAACAACCCAAATATCCATCAACAGATGACTGGATAAAGAAGAAGTGGTATATATATGCAATGTAATACTACTCACCCATAATAAAGAATAAAATAATGCCATTTGCAGCAACATGGATGGACCTGGAGATCATCATTCTAAGTGAAGTAAGCCAGAAAGAGAAAGAAAAATACCATATGATATCAAAAGGACAGAAATTGCCGGAGTCCAGCCCCAGCGGGTTCAGGAACCTGAGGGAGGAGTAGCGTCGGCGCAAGGAAAGACACAGACAAGACACACTTCAACAATGAGGTAGCAGCAGGTTCTCTCAGTTTACTCATGTTGTGGTATTTATACCTATGCTTACAAGCACTTGCGGTTTCAAAATACAGAGGGGGAAGTACAGTACTAACAATTTCAGTCTTTGTTACGCTTCCGCGGTTAGCTCTTCCGGAACAGTTCAAACAATCTGCGCCTTCACTGTCCTTTTACTTGTCCTATTTGGCCACTTCGCTGCTCATGAGAATCTTGATTTAATCTTGTTCCTTTTCCTTCTTCCATTAACTCTGTTGTACCAGAACGTTCAGACTGACCAATTTCTCTTTATTCTTTTTGGCTCCGAGAATTTTTAAGATTATATTGACCTAAACAGACCATTCTCAAATAGCTGATTAACAGGTTGACATCAGAATTCTTTGAAGCCTGATTTAAACTTTACTTAACCTATTCAGATAGAATCCTCCCTTCAAGATACGCAACAATAACTATGGCAGCACCATGGAACATTAGATGGTCTGGTGGCCGGGCTCCCGACAAGAAATGAACTACTTATTATTTATAACTTAGATGATTGATTTCTTGAACATGTGTAAGCACATTTGACTGTCCTGTATGATTGGATTACTTCATTCTGTTGATTCTTATTTTGTGATTGGCTTTATTCCTTTGATAACTGTGTAAGTTTAAAAAGCTAAAGCTCTAATCTGTTCTTAGAAACAATGATCAGTACATATATGTAAAATAAAAAAATGTGCAGTATATTGTATATATGTATTTACATAAAATATAATGCATATGTGCAGTCAAACTGTAATAATTCTACCTAATGAAACTGAAAAGGGAAAAACAAAGTTCAGGGACAGCACACCTCTGAGGACCAAGGCTCACAGTAGGAGATGCTATCACAGACTTGGCTTATTAATTGCAATGGGAACGATGGGGTCCAGAAACATAGTAGATCCAGGAGGCAGAAATTAATGCCAAAAATCAGGTAGTCACAATTGTCATAGCAACTGGCAAAATATCGGAGTGACAGCCAAGGAAACTTAACCTAGAGAGAGTTGTGGAGATGTTTTATAGAACCTAGCGTCCCTTGGGGAAAAACAGATGGTCAGGCAACAAGAGTACTGCCTAATGTATGTAATCAAAGAAAACAAGAGTAGATGAGGCACCTGAGGGTGGCCACTACAATAAAAAATGTCATAAAAATTGGGAATTTAAAAATTGAACCTCATGGGGAGTGATGGAAATGGTAGCTATCTTGATTGATGTAGTGGTTTCATTGGTATATAAAGCTATCAAAATTCATCACATTGTACATTTGAAATATGTTAGTTTACTGTACAGGTACCATACCGCAATAAAGGTGTTTTTTTTAAAGAATGTATTGTTTAATTTCTACATATTTGTGAATTTTCTCATTTTCCTCATGCTATTGATTTCTAGTTTTATTCCACTGTGGTCAGAAAAGGTACTTGACATGATTTCAATTTTCTTAAATTTGTTAAGACTTTTTTTTGTGACTTAACATGTAATCTGTCCTGGAGATTGTCCCATTTGTGCTTGAGAAGAATGTGTATTCTGCTGCTGTTGTGTGGAGTGTGCTGTAAATGTTAGGTTTATTTAGTCTGTAGTGTTGTCAAATCTTTTGTTTCCTAGTGATCTGTCTGGATGTTCTATCCATTATTCAAAGTGGTATGTTGAAATCTCCTATTATTGTGTTTCTATCAATTTTCTCCCTCAGCTCTGTCAATGTCTGCTTCATATATTTAGGCACTCTCCTCTTGGATACATATATAATTGTTATATCTTCCTGATGAATTGGCCATTTTATCATTACATAATGTCCTTGTCTTTTGTGACAGTATTTGACTTAAAGTCTGTGTTGTCTGGTATAAGTACGGCCACCTCTGCTCTCTTTTAGTTACCATTTACATGGAGTATCTTTTTCCATCTTTCACTTTCAGACCACACATGTCCTTAAATCTAAAGTCAGTCTTGTAGATAGCATATAATTGGATCTTTAAAAAAATCCATTCAGTTATTCTATGTTTTTAACAGGAGAGTTTAATCTATTTACATTTAATTATTGACAGGCAATGACTTACTGCCATTTAAAAATCATTTTCTGTCTTATTCGTAGCTGTTTTGTTTCTCTTTTCCCTTCTTGCTGCCTTCCTCGATGTTTCATTGATTTTTTTTTTTTTGTAGTGGCATGCTTTGGTTTACTTCTCATTTTCTTTTGAGTATCTTCTAAAGATTGTGGTTACCATGAGGCTTACAAACAACACCTATGGTTATAACAATCTCCTTTAAGCTAATAGCAACTCAACTTCAACTACAAGAACCCTACACTTTTACTTCTGCCCACAGAAACACATACACACACACAGACATACTTTACGTTATTGATATAACAAATTACATTTTTATATTGTATATCCATTAAAATATTTTAGTTATAATTTTTTTAATACTTTGTCTGTTAACTTCTAATACCAGAATTAAAAGTGACCCACCCATCACCATTTCAGTTTTACAGTATTCTGTATTTATCTAATATATTTACCTTTACCAGTGAGTTTTATATTTTCTCATGCTTTCGCATTGCTGTTTAACATCTTTTTATTTCAACTTGAAGGTCTCCCTTTAATATTTCTTGTAAAGCAGGTCTAGAGGTAATAAATTCCTTCAGCTTTTGTTTACCTGGAAAACTTGTTTAATTTTATAGTGTGGTGTGGGAATTTCTTTGTACGTGGTGAGTCACTTTTCTCTTGCTGATTCCAA
This sequence comes from Vicugna pacos, assembly GCF_048564905.1. NCBI lineage: Eukaryota > Metazoa > Chordata > Mammalia > Artiodactyla > Camelidae > Vicugna > Vicugna pacos. The sequence goes on from NC_133023.1 coordinate 28,781,499, forward strand.
AACTTTCTCCTTATATGTGACTTTTGATAATTTGATTATAATCTCTCTCAGTTTGGACTTCTTTAGCTTCATCTTATTTGAGATCTTTGGGCTTCTTGAATCTGGACGTTCATTTCCTTCCCTAGGTTTGGGAAGTTTTCACCATGATTTGTTTATTCTTACTGAAGTATAGTTGATTTACAATATTATATTAGCTTCAGGTGTACAGCATAGCGATTCAGAATTTATACAGATTATACTCCATTAAAACTTATTAGAAGATAATGGCTATATTTCCCTGTGCTGTACAATATATCCTCGGTGCTTATCTATTTTATACACAGTAGTTTGTACCTTTTAATCCCCTACCCCTAACTTGCCTCTCCCCTCTTCCTTCTCCCCACTGGTAATGACTAGTTTGTTTTCTATATTTGTAAGTTTGTTTCTGTTTTGCTATACACATTTGCATTATTTTTTAGATTCCACATATAAGTGATACAATATTTATCTTTCTCTGTCTGACTTGTTTCACTAAGCATAATATTCTCTAGGTCCATCCACATTGCTACAGCATGATAGAATGGCAGACTTTTATTCTTCTATGGCTGAGTAATATTCCATTGTATACATATACCACATCTTCTTTATCCATTTTTCTGTTGATGGACACTTTAGTTGCTTCCAAATCTTGGCAATTGTGAAAAATGCTGCTATGTATCTTTCTGAATTAGCGTTTTTGTTTTTTCTCGTTATATACCCAGGAGTAGAATTGCTGGATCATATGGTAATTTTAGTTTTAGTTTTTTGAGAAACTTCCATACTGTTTCTCATAGTGGCTGCACCAATTTACATTCCCACCAACAGTGTACAAGGGTTCTCTTTCGTCCACATCCTTGCCAACATTTATTATTTGTAGACTTTTTGATGATAGCTATTCTAATAGGTGTGAGGTGATACCTCATTGTGGCTTTCATTTGCATTTCTCTATCAGTGATGTTGAGCATCTTTTCATGTGCCTGTTAGCTGTCTGTATGTGTTCTTTGGAAAAATGTCTATTCAGGTCTTCTGCCCATTTTTTGACCGGGTTGTTTGGTTTATGATATTGAGTTGTATGAGCTATTTATGTACTTTGGATATTAACCTCTTGTCAGTTCTATCATTTGCAAGTATTTTCTCCCATTCAGTAGGTTGTCTTTTTGTTTTTGTCCGTAGTTTCCTTTGCTGTGCAAAAGCTTTTAAGTTTAATTAGGTCTCATTTGTTTATTTTTGCTTTTCTTTCTTCTGCCTTAGGAGACAGATCCAAAAAAACATTGCTACGATCTATGTCAAAGAGTGTTCTGCCTATGTTCTCTTCCAGGAGTTTTATGGTTTGAGGTTTTACATATAGGTCTTTAATCCATTTTGAGGTTTTTTTGTATATGGTGTGAGGAAATGTTCTAATCTCATCATTTTACACGTAGCTGTCCAGTTTTCCCAGTGCCACTTGTTGAAGAGACTGTCTTTTCTCCATCCTATATTCTTGCCTCCTTTGTCATAAGACTAATTAACCATAATGGGCATTTCTGGGCTCTCAAGTATGTTCCATTGATTTATGTGTCTGTTTTTGTGTCAGTATCATTATGCCTTGATTACTGAAGCTTTGTAATACAGTCTGAAGTCTCTCAAGATTGCTTTGGCAATTTGGAGCTTTTTGTGGTTCCATATGAATTTTAGGATTATTTGTTCCAGTTCTGTGAAAAATTTCATCAGTATTTTGATAGGAATTGGATTAAATACATAGATTGCTTTGGGTGGTAATGCCATTTTAACAATATTAAACCTTCCAATTCAAGAGCTCAGAGTATCTTTCCATTTCTTTGCATCATCTTCAGTTTCCTTCGCCAATATTTACAGTTTTCAGAGTACAGGTTTTTTACCTCCTTGGTTAAGTTTATTCCTAGATATTTTTGATGTGATTTTAAACAGGATTGTTTTTTTAACGTTCTCTTTCTGATAGTTCATTACAAGTGTATAGAAAAGCAACAGATTTCTGTATATTAATCTTGTCTCCTGCAACTTTACTTAATTTATTTACTAGTTCTAATAGATTTTGTGTAGAGACTTCGGGGTTTTCTATATAAAGTATCATGTCATTTGCAAATAGTGACAGTTTTACATCTTCCTTTCCAATTTGAATGCCTTTCATTTCTTTTTCTTGTGTGACTATACAGGGAAGTATAAATATTATTTCTTTAAATAAGTTTTCTGCTTATTTCTCTCTCTTCTCCTTCTAGGACTCTCATAATGCATATATTGGTCCTCTTTTTGATGTCCCATAATTTCCATATGCTTTTGTCACTGTTTTTCCATCTTTTCTTTTTATTCCTTTGAATGGGTAATTTCAAATGATCTTTTCCTCAAGTTTGCTCATTCTTTCTTATGCTTGTTCACGTCTGTTTCATCTAATGAATTTTTAAACTCAGTTATTACATTCATCAGCATGAAAATTTCTGGTTTTGTCTTTTTTATATTTTGTATCTCTTTGTTGGAATTCTCATTTTGTTCATGAATAATTTTCCTGATATCCTTGAGCATCTTTATGACAGTTATTTTGAATTCTTTGTGAAGTAATTCACATAACCCTGTTTCTTTGATGTTGGTTTCTGGAGATTTATTTTGTTTCTTTGATTGGGCCATTTTTCCTTATTTCTTTGTGTTCCTTGTAACTTTGTGTTGGTATCTGCACAGCTGAAAAAACAGTCAACTCTCCCAGACTTTACTTACTGACTTCTTACAGGGAAATAACTTCACCAATCAGACCAGCTAGAGATTCTTAAATCTTTTTTGTGGATGTATCTTCTCTAAACTTGTGCATGTAAATTCCTAATCAGAGAAATTTGCTGGTTTCTTTTTTCAGGAGTTTGTAATCTCTTGCTCCCTCTGTTGTCTGTCTGCTGTACTGCAGGTCCTCTGAAGCAGCAGCATGCTAGACAGCTCTTTTTTGTTCTCAGAGGGCCCCTAGCATTAGAGTATGCCAGTTCCTGTCTATGCTCCAAAACAGGTGAGACAGAAACTAGTCCTTTGCGTAGCCCCCTGAAAAATCAGAATGTTGTACACACACTCCACTCCTTTCCCCCAGAGGAAGAACCCACCAAACTGTATCAGCCTCTGTCTAGTGTACTGTAGTTCCCCTGGAGCTCTAGTATGCCATCCAGCTCTTTTTTGTTCTCAGCAACCTCCAGGCATCCAGAGTGTGTTGGTTCCCACCAATGTTTCAAGACAGGTGAAACAGAAACCAGACTCTTGGGCAGCCCCCTAAAAGTCAGAACATTTGAAGTAAGGTCCAGTCTTCTCTTTCCTTCCTAGGGGAAAAGCCAGAAGCTAGGAGTTTGCTCCAGATCACATGGCACTGTGGTCGGGAAAGAGACGATGGCAAAAGATGGTCACAGATTTTCCTATGGACTTCAACATGACTGGTTTCATGCTTGCCTTGGGTGCAGAAGCATCTTACCTAGTTTCTGGATTTCTCACAGAGGGAATTAATCCATGTATCGTTATTGAATCAGTATTTCTTTGGGAGGAAGGAAGGTCTGGGGCTTCTATTCTGCCATCTTGCTGACATTACTCTCAATACTTTCAACTTTTTTTAAATAGGAAAGAGAAACAAACTTCTATTGTACTTTGAGGGGTTTTTTTTTAACACATTTTTCTTTATAAGCAGCTAAATTTAACTTGAATAGATACAGATAGATGCCTGCTTTGGATGGTAGGTAATATTAGATGAAGTCTTAAAACTTTACAAATCTAGAATGATATAAATCTAAGATTCACATTGTTATTCTTCAACCAAATATTTTATGAAAAAGAGGAAGTTTTAGGAAATACTGAAAATGTGTAAAAGTGTAGTTCCCAGGAAAGCAAATCCTCCTCTTTGATTTATTTTTGTTTTTACCCATAGGAAAACAATGGCTTTCATGATGTTTTGGTTAATTAGGAAGGACAGAACAGACGTCCAGATGTTAATCCCTTAGCTAGCCCCATACTCCACATCTTTCTTTGGTCTGGATACTAAGTCTGCATCAGAAACCCGAGTCAGCTTTATTAAATAAATGGTCTCATTTTATTTATATTTAATCATTTAGTAAATGAAATAAAGCCATTAGAAGAGATAACAGACCTCAGATTTAAAAACAAATGTTGAGACAAGATAAATATCTCTGCTTTTCCGTGACATTTATCTAGCAGCAGGAACCTATTAGACTGTCATGATGTTTTATTCCATTGACTTATCTCCAGGCTCTCTTTTATAGAAGGCCAATTTTTCGGATGCTTTTACACCCATCATTTATATGTACTTACTTATTTAACTCTTCTGCATTCACTACTACTCTATGTCTGAATTCCAATTTTGTATGTCTCACATGAAACTCAAAGTCTAAATATACAGTGTTCTTGACCAAAAAAAAAAGGTTAAATGTCACCATCTGAATAAAAATTAATTTTACTAAGTAGTGGTGGCCTGGAGATTGTTACGTGTAGGTTCTGACTGTGAATTTCAAGTAACCATATATGAGCCACTCACTTGTATGTTAAATAGAAAGATAACATTGATAATCTTTCAATATATCTTAATTGAAATTAAAGACTGAAGATACTGATTGTTTTTTTAACTAAGTTTGTCTTATATAACTTCCAGCCAATAATAAACCAAATTTCTCTATCAATCTTTCCAGAAGCAGCTCAAATAACCAAAACAACCAAAGACATCATGCAGGTTTTCTTTTCAAAGTTGTGTGAGAGTGGTAGAGTAGGGAGAAACTGTGGAAAGCTTCCATTGTATTTAAAAGATCAAAAACCACTGAGTCAAATATCCCCCTCATGTAGTGCCTGTTTATCCTGTCTTTGCAGACAAGCTCATCCACATGGCTTTATGTCACATGTTTTTAATTTTCTGACCACTCTTACCACTGCAGAACCAGATAGCCTTGAAAAAGATTAATGTTATCCTGTCTTATGCATCAGCAACAAAATTTGTCAACTTGAATCTTTTTTACCGGCAATTACATCAAAGCTGAAAAACAGCATGATTTCTTTTTTCACCTTAGAAGTTGAATTTGTTACACACAAAAAAAATCTTTAGGCTTGAAATGGAACATGTTTGATTTGGGAATCATTGAGAAAGAATAAGCAAAACAACCCCCCCTCCAAACACACACACAACTCTTTTCTAAGGAGAACCAACTTAGAAAAAGAGGAAGATACAAGAGGTTAGGTGGTAAGCAGGCAGTGGGAATCCACTTCTTGAAGCAACTACATGCAGAATAATAATGATTTTGGAAAAATGCTAACATTTGTTCAGTGTTAGACCTCAAGTTATACCTCTTAACCATTCTGTGAGACAGATTCTATTGTTGTTACCAATTTATAGGAGAGAACAGAGGTTTAGAAAGGTTAAATAACTTTCCCAAGGTCACGCAGTTGGATTTGGTGGAGCATGAATTTGACATCAGGTCTCATTTCTCAAGGTCTTCATCGCTCAAGACCTGTTCTCAATCAACTCTTGTCTCAATCATTTTCCTTGCTTTCCCAACATTTTCCTTGCTTCCCTCCCTACCTACCCAGCTTCTCTAAACAAAATCATGCAAACTACTTTAAATTATCAAAAACCTGAATTACTCCAGACTTCTTTCTTTTGCAAATGATAGTCACCCACTTGAGCAAAGGAAGAAATGTACTGGGCCCTATAACTGAATAGTCCTTCGGGTAAGGTCAGGTGCAGGTATGCCAATGATGTCATCAGGTAACACTTTTTGTCTCTTACTCCATTCTCCTTTCTACTATGTGGCTCTATCCTCAGCGAGCTTTCTCCTTGCAGTCATAGGACGGCCACCAGAAGCTGTAAGTTTAATCCTCTTACTTTAGCAATCCCAGCTTTCCCAATGTTTCTAGCCAAGAAAGCTCAGAACTGTTTCTCCTTGGGTAGGCCTGGGATATATGCCCCCTACCCTGCCTTGGGGACTTGGAAATGGTTTAGCTCCTCTCAAGTCACATGTTATGGGAATGGGGGATGGTTGTCTCTCAAAGGAAATTCAAGATATTATTGACAGAATGTAATGGAACCTGGGTTGGTAAGCACAACAGAACTCATTCTGAAGTCTAGTTGCCTGCCTTTTCCTGTATTATCACTATATTAACCCATTTCCAAAGCTTATCTCCATCAGCCTCATTTAATGAGTCTTACTGAATTTTGAGTGCATCTTCAGGATTTGAGTGCTAAAATTTTACATATGTATATCACCCATAATAAGACCGTAAAGTCATGCTCAACAGTTTCAAAACTGTATTAGCCATTGTCCTTCCCCTCATGCCCCATATCCATTCTACTACCTGGATCCTTTGGCTTAGTGTATAGCACCTCCACTGGCCCAACTGTGCAGAGCAGAAAACAGCCATAATCTTTTACTCTTCTCCTACCTTACTCCGACATCTAGTTGGTCATCAAACCCAGTAAATCCTATCTGCTTAACATCTCTTGACTCCTACTAAGTCTCTCCATCCTTCCTTCTACTGACATAGCTCAGATTTCCTCATTTCTTGATTATTCTACTTACCATCCCAACACATCTTGCTCCTTTCAAATATATTCTCCAATTTTCCAGAAAAATAATCTTTCTAAATCACAGATAGGATCCCCTCACTCTCCTCTTTACAACCATTCAGTGACTCCCTGTTGTATGACTGCCATGGGTCTCAGTTTTGTCATTGTTAAAGGAAAGGATTAAATTGATGATCTCTTGGATCCTTCCAGCTCCACGATTCTATTAATCCTTGCTAACCTAAAGTAGTCAATTTCTTTGGCCATCTGGTAATGGATTTTTCTGCCTTTTGGATCATGGGCTGAGATCCAGGTTCTTTTTGGATATCACTCTTCATTGTACCTCATAGTAACGCTGGGCCAAGCTATCTCGAGAAGTCATCTCATATTGAAAACAGTTGGAAAAGTGTGAGCATGGGCATTCCAGAGTCATAATCAGAATCAATTATTTGAGATCTATCCAATCTTTTAACTACAACTTCTTACATTCATGCAAATGTCTAGAAACTGACTGTATCAGAGAATAAACTCTATCTTCTATTTCTGACATTGGGACTTCTTCCAACAAGGAGAACTATAGATGTAGAAGTAGACATGTTGGTTTCTCATAAGACAAAAAGCAAGAGTGTTAATGTATTATTCATTATTATGCTATTATTTGAAAGCTGTTGAACTATGCCACCATAGGGATCCTTAATCACTCCTTTCCTTTTAATATTCTGAATATTGAAGTAAACCTTAGAAATGACTACATGCAGAAAACTGTTATAATTTTCAAGTTAAAGAATTTACTCTAACCAAATGAACACCTCCATCTCTACTTGCCGATATAAGGTAACTTTACACGGATTCATCAATTTAAGATAAAGGCATGTCTGTTTTAGCACTGCCCCCTACAGCAATGATTTACTATAGTGCATTCAAATCGTATATCTATACACACACATTATAGTACCCATAGAAAATTAGTAAATACACTTTTGTCATATCCAGTATGCTAGGGTGTGCATTATTATTTGCCTTGGCCAATGTGACTGATCAAACTGGGCTGCCTCTCCTTCAGATGGCGTGATGAGTGCCAGTACACTTACTTATTACACCTAGTTTCTAATTCTGCCAGTACATTGTGTGATTACGTTTGACTTACAATGGCTAAAAAAAAAAAAGGCTTAAGATTGATAATACTGGAGGTAGAGAAAAAGAGACAAGAAAAAGAATCAAATCCTATGTTAAAAATGCACATTTTGGGGGACTGAGCCAAGATGGCAGAGTAGAGAGACTCATAGCTCGCCCTTTTCCACAAATAACACCAAGAATTACGCCTACAAACCCACTGAATCACACAGAACACCTACTTGGACTCTTGCAGAGTGTCTCTCACTTCGAAATACAGGAGGATTCTCACAAAATCCTGTAAGAAAAAAAGAAAAAACTCCATGCAAGACAGGTCCTACAGGGAGGGCGTGGTATAGGAAGAAAGACACCCTCACGCTGGGATGCCCCGTCTCCAGCCAGGAGGCCAGCGGGGACAGAAACAGAGCTTCTGAGGCTCGGAGGAGAAAGTGACAACCGTTTGGCAGACAGAACTAAGGGAAACTGCCAAGGAGGGTCCCTGCAACCCCCAGCCCTAGCCGGCAGCCGGCAGGGACGAGCCAGGACTGGCTGTTGGAGATAGGTGAGGAGCCCAGGCAGAGGTTTAGGGCCCACTGCACAGAGGCAGCCTCAGGGGACTGGAGGGTGGTGTGAGCTCTGGCTGGGGGTGCGTGCGGAACTGCACAGCCTGGGACCCACATAAAAAGGCACCACTGTTGGTGTGGTGGGGGAGGGGCGCAACGCGGACGCACCATAGCCGCTGTCTCCACTTGGCGCCATTGTTGGTGTGTTCTCGCGAGAAGAGAGGTGGGGCTTGGTCAGAGCAGGCACTGCTGCGGGGAGGCGGGGCTGAAAGCTGAATTCATACCCAGTGGCCCTGCAACTTCTTGGGCGGCACTGAGATTTCTTTACAGCTCCAGACAGAGAGGGCGGGTTTGCTCTCTCTGGGCCCTTTGGCATGAACAGGCAGTGAGCCAAGTTCTGACACACAGGGGCGAGTACAGGTATTTACAATGGGCTGGTGTACCATATCGTATGCGGAGGCAGGGGTCTGCGCCAACCCTGTGGCACACTACAGATTCAGGTGTGTGACTGCATGCTTGCTACGGCGGGTCCTAGCGCCTGACATTGGTAGATCTGTACTGGTAGTTTCTGAGGCTCAGAACCTGGGGGACACCAGAGCAGGTGGCCAACGTTCCTATAGCTAAGGTGGGGACAAAGGCAGCGTCAACAAAGAGTACTTTGTAAGCCTGCATAACAAGCGACAGACAACACCACAGAGGGCACTTCCCAGGGGACATCTCCTGCCTACTCTTTCCCAGATGAAGCACTCCAGCCCTGCCTACCACACACCACAGCTCAGAAACGGGTCTAGAAGCCTCTATTCCAGAAACAGGGGAACAGACCCAGCCCCTTCCCAGGCTGTGACAACCACAGAACAAAAAAGGAGGCCTCACTCAACAACAATCAGGGCAAGCTAATACAAAAGAAAACTATCAAACACTAAAAATAGACTTACCATATGATCCAGCAATCCCATTCCTGGGAATATATCTGGAGGGAACTTTAATTCAAAAAGATACATGCACCCTAATGCTCATAGCAGCACTATTTACAATAGCCAAGACATGGAAACAACCTAAATGTCCACAGACTGGATGAAGAAGTGGTGGTATATTTATACAATGGAATACTACTCAGCCATAAAAAATAATAAAATAATGCCATTTGCAGCAACATGGATGGACCTAGAGAAGTCATTCTAAGTGAAGTGGGCCAGAAAGAGAAAGAAAAATACCATATGATATCACTCATATGTGGAATCTAAAAAAAAAAAAAAGACAAATGAACTTATTTACAAAACAGAAACAGACTCATAGACATAGAAAATAAACTTATGGTTACCAGGGGGAAAGGGGATGGGAAGGGATAAATTGGGAGTTTGTGATTTGCAGATACTAACATATATAAAATAGATAAACAACAAGTTTATACTGTATAGCACAGGGAACTATATTCAATATCTTGTAGTAACTTGTGAAAAAGAATATGAAAATGAACATACATATGTTCATCTATGACTGAAGCATTGTGCTGTGCACCAGAAATGGACACACTGTAAACTGACTATATTTCAATAAAATATATATATATATGCAATCAAAAATGCACATTTTTACAGCTGCTTGTGCAGAGGGGTACGATCAGGAAACTGTTCAAGAAAGCAGAGAAAGCATTTGCAGCAACATGGATGCTCCTGGAGAATGTCATTCTAAGTGAAGTAAGCCAGAAAGAGAAAGAAAAATACCATATGAGATCGCTCATATGTGGAATCTAAAAAACAAAAACAAAAACAAACAAACAAACAAAAACAAAGCATAAATACAGGACAGAAATAGACTCACAGACAGAGAATACAGACTTGTGGTTACCAGGGGGGTGGAGGGTGGGAAGGGATAGACTGGGATTTCAAAATTGTAGAATAGATAAACAAGATTACACTGTATAGCACAGGGAAATATACACAAAATGTTATAATAACTCACAGAGAAAAAAATGTGACAATGAGTGTGTATATGTCCATGAATGACTGAAAAATTGTGCTGAACACTGAAATTTGACACAACATTGTAAAATGATTATAAATCAATAAAAAATGTTAAAAAAAAAGCAGAGAACAAAGCTCAGCCATTGGTTAGGAATTGGTGGAAGTTTTTCATATTATGAAGGGTATCACAGACATCAATAAATATCTATTGAGCAAATGCTGTGTCCCAGGCATTAATTGAGATGCTGAGGATAAAGCAGGGAACAACAGAGACAAGAACTCCTATCCTCATGGTGATTACATTCTAGTGGAGGGAGACAGAAAAGGAAAAAGCTTAAATCAGTAAAAATACATAGTTATTAGACACTAATGAATGGTAGGGGGAAAGGTTGTAATTTAAAATAATAGCTGGGGAAGATGTCATTGAGAGGGAGGTGAAAGGGCAAGCCATGAATATATCTTGAAGAGCATTCCAGGAAGAGGAAACGGCATAGGAAACTCTAAGTTAAGGCTATAACAAATGTGTTTGTGGAAATCAAGGCGGCCAGTGTGGCTGGAACTGAAGGAGAAAGAGGAAGAGGAAAAAGAGGATAAGTCAGGTAAATGATGAGGGCCAGATGGCTGTGAGCCTTTTAGGCCATCCTATGAGTCTGGATTTTACTTTGTGGGATATTTGAAACATTGATACCATCAGTTAGAAGATTTGGCTTTTATCATTCCGGCTGCTATTTTGAGAATGGCCTATAGGGGGCAGAAGCAGGAGAAATCTCCAATTAGGTTGCTAATAAATTGGAGCTATATCTCCAAAGAAAATGTGCTAGAAGGACTGGACATAGCACTGATTTAGTTAGCTAAACCATTTCCAGGATGCACCCTTTGAGCAGAACTTTGGAAAACTTTCTGAAAGTACTTTTAGGATGGTTTATACCATAAAATGTACTAAACCTTGTGTTGAGGTTTGACAGTTACACAATTACTGATTTTTTTTCCCTATTCACCTTAGATAGCGATGATTTGCATAAGAGGAACCTGTTAATTTTAATATGTTTTTCCTGGATAGTTTTGCATAATTTTATGTGATTTCCTTGATGAACCCGCTAAAACTATTTTCCATCCATCATTTTGCACAATCTGCATAATAAGGAAATACTGAGGAAGAACTGGGAACTGGGCAATTCAGCAAGATCACAGAAACCATGTGCTGGGAGCTGCCTGTCAGCAAATGCTGCTAGAGATTCTGTGAATATCAGGAAAAATCTTGCAGATAAGGGCAAAATAAATGGCTTTGGCAAGTTTTGTGTAGGCTGCAATTTCTTGTGGGGTCACTGCTACTTCTAAAGAGTCCAACTAGAATAATTATTTTGGAACACAACTTTCTGTGTGCCTGCATACTCGGTGCCTCCCTGCTCAGATTTCTCCATAACATGCCTCTTGAGTGCACTATTGATTACAAGGACTTTATGGCATTGGATGACCCATAGAGTGGGCAATATAGATGACAGCAGACTTTATTGCATTGGATAATAAGAAGCTAGCAGGATGTTCTAGTTACCATTGTTGCACAGAAAATAACCCTAAAACTTAGTACCTTAAAACAACTATTTTATTTTATTCATAATATTGTGGGTCAGGAATTCTGGAAGGGCTTGGGATGTTAGTTCTCATGGAGCTGTAGTCATCTGAAGGCTCAACTGGGCTGGATATCCAAGGTGGCTCATTCACATAACTGTCAGCTGATTCTCTCAGCTGAGCTGTTGACCCAAGTACCTACAAGTGGCCTCTTCATATTGTCTTCACTTCCTCACAAAATGGTGGCCACAAGTAGTTAGACTCTTACAAGGTGGCTCAGTGCTCCAACTACGAGTACTCCCACATGTAACATGGGAGCTCTATCGTTTTTTATGACCTAGACTTGCATGTCATGCAGTGTCATTTGGATCACATTCCATTGGTTACAAGTTAAGTCATAAGCCACTTAGATTCAAGAGGGGGGGCACATCCCTTACCTCCTGATGAGAGGAGTGTCAAGGTCACATTGTAGAGGCCCATGTGGCAGAGCAGATATTGTTGGGGCCATATTTGGAAAATATAATCTGCTACCCAGGGTTAGTTATTAAAAATAGAATGTGTGAAGTCACTGGATTCAAGGTAAAGTATAGAGGTCACCTGACTTTGTGGAGAAACAGACAAAGTGAGGAAGCAGGAACTGCAGAATGTTGACATTGTTGCATTCATGAGAGCAAAAGGATCCAAGGAAACCCTGGGAGTTCAATCAAGCCAGGATAAAGTTGCAAGAAAGGCTTCATTCTGCAGGCTGCACTCCAGGTTACCTTGCTCATGGTGCTCTTATGGCAACTCATTTATCATTTCACAAACTTTTAATGAGTGCCTACTACATGTGCCAGGGACTATTCTGGACTCTTGGTGCATATCAGTAAATTAAATTAATGTAGCAAAAAGCCCTACCCTCATGGAGAGTGTATTCTAGTAGAGTCATGATATTAAAATAAACAGAACTGCTTGCAAATTAAGTAAATGACTATCAGAGGTGATGCCACACATGGTCTAAATAGCTAGCTCCACCCTGAAGAATGTCCTGGGCTGAAGTTTTGCAGGTAATCGTGCAACAGAAAAAGTGCTGAGGTCTTTGGGAACGAAATGTACAGGTAATAGGGGTAATTTGCCCCATGAGTTTCAGAGGGCCTCTGGATACTGCTAGCTTCCTGCTTCTCCCAGATCAGGCTGTTTCACATCCATCCTGTGATCTTTGTTCTACTTGTGGGCATCGCTGTCTGAAAGAAAATCCTAGGAACCCTAATAGTTCACCCCACCTTGTATACACACAATTTGTCATGTAAATTTGGAATTCCAGAAAGACACCCCCTGTTTCCTCATGTGACATGTCGATAAGGCAAAGAGCATGCCAGTTCTGAGACCAGACCCGGAGAAGTCTTGCATGTTTCCTCGTGTGCTCTTGCCCCTCTGCCATTGCCATTCAAGCCAGCTGGGAATGACCGGCTGGAGGATGAGAGACATGTGGACCAGAGCCCAGTTGACCTAGTCTCCCAAGCGACACCCGGCCCACCCCCAGCACCCAGCCAAGATCCCAGACGCATGAGCAATACACTTATTGTTATACACTACGAGATTGTGCGCTTGCTTGTTAGGCAGAATTTTTTGGCAATGGGTGCAGGGGGACACAACTAGGAATAAAGCAGAGCTCCTCCTCTTGGAGACCTGCTTCCAGGTTTACTTTGAAGCCAGTCAGCACAAACCCCTGTCATTGCTGCTGGTGCTACCTTGGTGCTGGGCTGGGTGGAAGGGTCATCAGAGTCAGAATGAACAGTCGCCTCTAGGTTGACGACCAGGGTGAGGTAGGGAGGGAGAAAGTGGAATAAGGCTTCATTTCTGCCTGAGAAGTTTTGCGTTTTATGTCTCCTTGTCTAAAGGGACAAAAATCACTTGTAATGCCTACTATGATTGGGGGATGAGGAAGAAGCCCCAAGGAGAAATGAAACATTCCACTTGATCCTTTGATCTCCCTGGCCCGTCACACTCCCTGCTGAAAAGTGGACTGACTTAGCTTTGTATTATTATCATTGAAAAGAAACCTGGTTTTGGCACACTACAGGAGGATGGAGGCCATACCATCTACTCTGTGGAAGTGTCAGTCCTGCCAGTAATCTTGGCAAACTGAACTCCTTCTCCAGAATACATCAAGCAAGGAGAAGGACGGAGGGGCAGGCTGTTTAATCTCTTCTTCCAAAACACTGTGACAATTAACACTTTTGAGGAAAAAAATTACCTCCAAGCAAAAGTGGCCTTTCAAGTAAGTGGAGTCGTTGCTCTCCCCACAAAGTGTCGGAAACTTTTCCATGAGTCACTTATTCTTTTGCGCCTTGCACACTCCCTAGCCAAATGCAAATACTCCTGGGAAAGGTGACCTTTTTGGCCGTCACTGGTCAACACTTTGGGAAAGGAAGAATTATTTTAAAACAGCTGAGCAAAGGAAAGGCAATTCATGTGTGCAACTGTTCATTTTCCATCTTTCCCACTGGACTGTAAGCTCCAAGAGGTCATGTCCATTTTGTTTATCCATCTATTTTCAGGGTCCAGGATCATAGGAGACTCTCAAAAACCCTGGGATGGGGTGGGGGGATGGGGAGGAAGAAAGCAGGAGGGAAGAACAATGGGAAGGAAGGAAAGGAGGGAAGGACACAGAGAAAAGGGTCAAAACGATTAATTAATAATCTCAGCATCGTTTACCCTGATATTAACTAGTTAATGACCTCAAGATATTTATAGGGCCTTCACTATGAAGGAACTGGATGGGGGGGGCGGGAGGGGCGAGGGGGCGGGGGCGGTCTCTGGGAGAAAGACCGAACCCTCATCCCTTACCTTATCCCGGTGTGCTTCTTTGAATTTTCACTTCTGTATACGCCAAGAAAAACAACAGGACAGCCAAGGGCGAGAGAAAGTTTCCCTATGAGGCATTTCACCGTTTTAATGCATGAAACGTGATGCATTCAAATCCCTCCGCCTTTGGGGTGAAACACTCAGAATGAGAACTCCAAAGTGACCAAGATGAAAACCAAGTTTCAGGAGGGCACCCAGTTTTTCCCCCGGAACTCTAGACTAGTTCAGTGGCTTCTCAATCTTTAACGTGCGTGCGAATCACCTGGGGATCTTGCTAAATATGCTGATTTTGATTCACTAGTCTGGAGCAAAGTCTCTGCTGCTGCATCTTTAATATGCTCCTAGGTGATGCTGACTTGCTGACTTGCTGACTCGAGGAGGGCCACCCGTGGAGTACACGAGGGACTCGAGGTCTTCACCTCCGCCGCCAGGTGTGTGTACGCCCAGTCTCAGCGTTCCGGATCGGTGTCCCGCGCGTCCCTGGCCTTCCGCCGGGAGGGGAGGAGCCGAGGGCGGAGCGGGAGGAGTGGCGCGGGCCCCGCGTGGGTCCTGCCGGAGATCACCTCGGCCCCTCGGAGAGGCGGCCGAGCTGCGGCGGCGCAGGAGGGGGCGGGTTCGGCGAGGGCGCGGCCTCTGTGAGGGGGGCGCACGACGCGCATCCCCCGCGCTCGCCCGGGCCACTCGGGAGCCTCGCGGCAGCCCGGTGCCCCACTTGGCAATCCGCTCCGTGCTTCTTCCTCGCGCCCGCCTCCTCTTGTCACCTCCCGTCTCAGCCTCCTCGCTCCATCCCGGCCGCATCCACCGCCATCCGAGTGCCTCCAAGAGCGAGAGGTGGTGCGCGGGACCGCAGGGCGCGCCCTCCAACGGACCCCGGCTCGGCATTGGGGGGCACGGGCGGCAGCATGGACACCAAGCGCTGCTTCGCCAACCGCTTCGATGACTACCAGGGCAGCCTGCTGGCGGGCCAGTGCGAAGAGGCGGTGGCGCCCTTGGTCACCGCCACCATCGAGCGCATCCTCCAGGAGCTGCCCCCGCTCGGGGGCGGCGCTGAGGCCCGGGGGACGGCGGCCGCGGCCAGCAGCTGCCAGGGGGGTCTATACGGCGGCGTGGCCGGGGTGGCCTACATGCTCTACCACGTCTCGCAGAGCCCGCTCTTCGCCGGGGCCCGGGAGCGCTACCTGCGTTCGGCCAAGCGCCTCATCGACGCGTGCGCCCGCGCGGAGGAGTGGGGCGAGCCGGACGCCGACACCCGCGCCGCCTTCCTGCTCGGGGGCGCCGGCGTGTACGCCGTGGCTACTCTCGTGTACCACGCCCTGGGCCGGTCCGACTACGTGCAGCCGCTGGCCAAGTTCCGGGCTCTGTGCGCCGTCTGCGCGCCCGTCTCCTTCCTGGAGTGCGGCTCCGACGAGCTCTTCGTGGGCCGCGCGGGCTACCTGTGCGCCGCGCTCGTGCTCAAGCAGAAACTCGCCCAGGAGGTAAGAGGCAGCCCCGGCCGCGGGGGGGCGCTCGCCGCCTGCCAGGCCCGGCCCTGCCCCGCCGCCCGGCCCCAGACTCCGGCTGTGGGAGCAGCGCCCCTGGCTGTTCTCCATCTCTCTTTGTTACTCTTTGTCTATCACAGTCCTTTTTTTGAGTCTCTTGAGGTTTATCTCTTGCTTTTGTCCGTCTCCTCCCCCTCCCCTCCCCCCGCCCACTGCCTCTTTCAGTCTCTCAGTTGGGATTCCCGCGCCTTTGCGCTTTGTTCATGTTTTAAGGCGGACGTGACATCTCCCCAGATGCCTCTGCCCAGTAGCTTTCTGGAGGCCCTTTCACGTGAGATTTTTTTTTAATTCTCAGAAATGAAACAGATTTCCCTTCCTTTGACCCTCCTGTCAAAAGCTGAGCACCCTCAAATATTAGAGCACTAGAAAGTAATAGAAGTTGGGGGAGCTGATTACGCTATTATTGTTTCTGTCATTAAGGTGAAGGTAAGTTGCTTTTGCAATCCCCGGGTCTGTAACCCAGAATAACTGCCCCCTGTGTTGCTTTCTATTCAGTTCATCGTATGGCTCTGATAAAATGCGTATCTGATAGGGGTGTCCTCTTTTAAATACATAAATGTAGACAGAATTTTACCCCATTATAATCCAACGTGCATTTTTTTTTTTTTCATTTTAAAGTGTATCGTTAGGTTTGTCAGGACGACAGCAGACTTGACAGGGCAGGCTTTCTTAATGAATAGCTTTCCAACAGCTCCTTAAAGTGAATTGGATTTCACAACTATGTGAGGTTTTTTGTTGGTTTTTTTTTTTTTCTGGATTCACTTTAAATACAGCGTGTGGATATTGGAAGAGAATGTGCCAGTTCCCGTGGAGTAGGGAAAAAAAAAATCCTCCAAAGTATCATAGTAACTAGAACTGAAAGAGAGGCACTTTCATTCATAACCTACTGGAGCCAAATATTGTTCTAGGGAGGAAGTGACACATTTAACTTGGCTCTCTCTATTTCGGTGAGAGAGGCATTTGAAGAAGAATTAAAGGTACATGGTGTTTTAAAAGTGTAATTAACTTAGATAACCTCGACAGAGGCTGGCTTGTTTTTTTTTTTTTTGGATTTATAGCAGGTGAGGTTAATTCAAGTGAGAAAAAAGATTACTAAACACCGTGCACTGTGCTAGCAGGGCAGCAAAGGGCTGTGTGACAAAGTTGTCTTGAAATAGTTCACTCTGCTTCTGAGTCACTGTTATCTGCTAGCAATTTCCCAAGGGCCCTTCCAGTTGTATAAAACCTTTTAGAAGGCCACGGGGCTATTTACATATCATTTGCATTATATTTGCATCTGCTCTTAAGACCTTGCAGTCTGGCAGTAGGCAATTTTCAAGTTCATGGAGATTTTTTTTCCCAGATGTTTTCCTTCAACTTGCTTTCATCCCCTTTTTGTGCTTTTCTCCAGAATGGAATGGCAGAGTGAGAGACCCATCAGGTCATGCAGGTGGAAACAGATCAGAAGGACTCCTTGCCCCAAGACTGGTGGCCCAGGGCCAGTCTGCAGTGCTGAGCCACAAAGACATTTAATAAGACCTCTCTTTTGCCCAGCTGCCAAACTAGATCTGTCTTTTTATACTAATCAAGTTGAGGTGCTTTGGCCCCTGCTCCAAGGAGACAGAACAAGCTCTGAGGTAAAAAACAACAATAGCAACAAAAAACAAACAAACAAAAAAAAACCCAGCTCTTAACTTGAGCAGATCAGCTAGTCTCAGTGCCAGCCTCAGCTGTGGCAACCAAGAAGTTCAGGCTTGAAAAGTGCGGGGCAGAGGCTAAGCATACCAGGTTGGAAGCCCTTTTAGGGGAAAATACAAGTCTTCGACACTGTTTCCACCCCCACATCCCAGCCTGCATAGGGCTTTGCCCTCAGGAGGTGATCTGTAAACCTTGATTAAATTGAACCGCGAACTTCTGTCATTTCTCTATAAATAATCTGCCATTATGTCCTGGGTTTCTTTCCCTCCAGTGTCACTTACATTCACTTTCCTCTGGCAGTGCCCTCAGTTATCATCCTCGTCTAGATCCTCCCCACCCTATGTGGCACGTCTTTGCCACCTAGTTGCGTGAACCAATCACCTTTTCCTGGGATTAGTGCGATATATGTACTCTGGGCTAGATTCTCTCACTCGGGCCAGTCCATGTACCTCTGAGAAAGCGGTCTTCTTAAAAATGCTTTTCATTCTGTCGTTACCCTGCTCAGCATCCTGCAATGGCTCCCTATTACCTTTCCTCCAGTGGCTTCTCATCTCACTTGGCAGTCAGAGCTCAGACACTTAAAATGGCTGACAGGGCCCCACAGGATCTGGCCCCTGTTTAGCTGCTCCACTTTTTGTTCACTCGGCTTCAACCCCACCGACCTTCTTGCTGTTTCAGGCCTCTCTTGTCTCAGGGTGTTTGTACTCACTGTTCCCTCTGCTTGGAATACTCTTTCCCCAGCTATTTTTATAGCTAGCTCCTTGACCTTGTACAGGTTACCGCCTCAGAGAGGCCTTCCGTCCACCCTGTTTAAAACTGCCCCCCTGTCCCCTGACTTTCGCCATTTTCTTGCTTCATTTTACTAATTTTGTTTACGTTGTCTTCAGTTAGAATGTAAACGCCAGAAGAGTAGAGAGTTTTTGTTTCATTGCTGTATTTAGGTGTTAAGACAGTGCTCGGTACAGGTTTAGGTACTCAACTTTCTGTGTTTTGGTGATGGTGTGAATATTGTCTAATCTGTGGCTTCCTTTATCACTCAGTCTTAATGGCATCTCATTTATCAGTATTTTCCTTTATGGTGGTGCTTTTGATGTTATGTTTAAAAAAAATCATTTCCTTCTGTCAAGGTATCAGTAGATATTTGTTGAATGAGTGAATGAATGAATACTAGTTTCTTACAAATTTTACCTGAAATCCAGCTTAACTGCTAGACCAGTGTTTGTTCGACTTTAATGTTATGGGAATCACCTGCAGATCCTGTTAATCAAATACAGATTCTGATTCGGCAGGCCTCGGATTGGGCCTGAGATTCTGCATTTCTAGCAAAATGGGTGATGCCTAATTAGATGATGTGATTAGTCCAGGGACCATGCTTTGAATAGGAAAGTGGTCCAATGCTGCGTAGATTTTGGCATCATACTAGCCATGTCTATGAAGGCATGCCATACGACACCGTTTTGTGAAGCCTGATGTATTTATTTATACAGTTGTGGTTTAAAATACTGACCACTGTATCCTACCATGCTTTCAATATAAGGACCCACCAGAGGAATTTCTCTCAGGACTTAGAAACAGGAAGATTTGTGCTCCTGCTGGAAATTGATGGAATTTTTTAAATCTCCAGGATAAGTCATGTTACTGATTGTATTTCTCATTTTATGTTGGCTACTAGGAAGCAAGTGGCCGGAACTGTGGTCCACATAGCTTGAGTACAATGTGTATTTTTGTATACTGAGGTTTGCTCTGGGTTTACCTAATTTTTTTCCTTCCTTCATTTGCCCTTTTCTGAATTTTCTCCCTGATATTTGATTTTATTGTTTGTATTTATAAGATTCAGAAATGAGAAAGTGTGTGTATGTAGAGAGAGAGACATACAGACACAGAAAGAACCGCTCAATCCAAGTAATGTATTTTTGCTTAATTTGGCCCTCCGGGAAATACTCAAGGGAAATAGCTTTGAGGGTTTGTAAGGCAGACATCCTTGAGCACTGGAGCACTAATGTCTCAAGAAATCACACCATAAGAACTTGTACTGAGTCTTTTCTGCTTTCCAGATTGGTGGAAACATAGCAGGGAAAAGGAAGTTAGAAAGAATGATGGAAGGACTAAGGAAGAGGCCTAGGGGACTATGGTTAAAATAATAACTTTGCCGCTGGGTGACCTTGGACAGGTAATTGAACATCCTGGAGCCTTAATTTCCTGCCTTGTAAAATGGATTAATAATAGCTTCCTCATTCGCTTATTCTACCATTTATTCATTCAGTGAATGTCAGGTTTCTACGTGTGCCAGGCACCCTGCTAGATGCCAGGATTGAGAGTGAACAAAAATCAATATAGTTATGTTGTCATAAGTGCTCTGAGGGAAGTAAACAGGAAATCAGTGCAGGCGGGGCAGGCGAGGGGAGGGGCGCTGCCTGGCGCCCGAAAGCGTGGAAGGAGTCTCTGTGGAGGTGATGTCCTAGCTCATCACTGAAGCATGAGAATGAAGTGGCAGAGGACAGGAAGGACAAAGCCCCCAAGGTGGGAAACTGCTTGGAGATGTCCAAGAAAAGGAAGGTGGCCGGCATGGCTGGAGCAGAGTGAGCAATGGATAGAGGGCTCGGGGCATCTGAAACCCGGGAGGAGCTATGAGCAGGGAAAAAGCAGATCCCGCAGGGCCAGGGCAATCCCCGTTAAGCGTTTGTATTTGTTTCAGGTTTAAACAGAGAAATGTCATCTTAATTATCTTTTTAAAAAGCTTACCCTGGTTTTCGGTATAGACAGTGGATCAAACAGTATTGAGAATGATCACAAGGGGGACTGGTTAGAGGGGGTCTAAACCCCTTGCGTTCCAAGGACTCCTTTATAACTCTGGTGAAACCTCCAGTGCTTCTTTTTAGAAGAACATTTTGAGATGCATAAAATAAAACACATAGGATTACAAAGGAAGCCAATTATATTAACATTCAGTTACCAAAACATTTTAAAAACATGTGATGCAGTAGCATATGTGCTGCTTTGTTAACACATTCGATACAATTTTGCTGCGGGCCTAAGGATTATGGTACATTTGGAACGGTGATGAGGGTCAATGATATTTCGAGATACCTTCAACAACTGCAGTGTGATGAATACATCTGTGATTTCCATAGGTGGCAAAGTCACAAGCACTGCTGGGTATTTTGTGGTCTGCATTTGTAATGAAAGGAAATGCTAGGTTGTTTAAATAAGATTGGAGAAAATAGAGATGCGATTTTACTTTCCTGGCCCAAGGGACTGGTCTGGAAGTTGCTGTGATGACTCAACCTAGATAAAGTTCCTAGTATAGTGCTTGACACAAGGTGGATGTTTAATGAAATCAGTGTTATTTCCTTTGCCTCTACTAAGAAAGAATCAAAAGCAATTCTGAAAATCACGTAGAAAGTTAGACCCAATACAAAGAATCTTTTTTCCTGCCATGATTAAAGGAACAAACCTTTTGCTAGATTGTTAATTGGGTCTTTAGTACATACGTAAGGCAGGTGGTTGGCAGCTGTACCAGTGGGGATGCTTTTAGCTGCAGATAATAGAATGTCCAGTAGAAAGTGATCTGAATAATGGGAACATGTATTACCTCATTTGCCAAGGGGTGTAGAGCTACGTCATTCCAGGATTGGTTCAGCAACTCAGGAAAATCATCAGACCTCGGGCCCTTTCCAACCTTTTTCTGTGCTCTTCTGAGTGTGTGAGCTGCATCACTCTTCAAAATTGCAAGATGGCTGCTGCCATCTCAAGCGTCATGTTCCCATGCAACTGAGTGTGAGGGTTTTTCCTTGTTTTGTTTTGTTTTGTTTTTTTTGAACCATATGGAACATTCTATCCTTGAAGAATTTCCCTTCTGCCTCATTGCACAGCACATGGTCACTGGCCCAGCTCTGTCCACTTCTGATTTCTGGGGAGGCTGGAAAGGCTAGTAGCCTTCATGTCTTACCTCTGTCGGTGGATGCAGGTTCTGATGAGAAGAAAGGAGGGGGGAATGGCTGTTGGGTGGTTACTTGAAGTGTCTGCCCCTGGGCTCCCTTACCAGGGTCTGCCTCGTGACCTCCCACTTCCTTAGCTGTTGTCCATAATGCCACAATGAACGTGGGGATGCACATACCTCTTCCAGATCCAGTTTTCATTTCTTTTGGATAAATACCCAAAAGTGGGAATGCTGGATCATATGGTAGTTCTGTTTTTACTTTTTTAAGGAACGTCCATACTGTTTTCCGTAGTTGTGGTACCAATTTATATTGCCACTAACAGTGTACAAGGGTTCTCTTTTCTCTACATCCTCAGCAATACTTATCTCTTACTTTTTTGATGATTCTTACAGGTGTGAGGTGACAACCTCATCATGGTTTTGATTTGCATTTCTCTGATGGTTAGTGATAGCGAGCACCTTTTCATGTACCTGTTGGCTATTTGTATGCTTTTTTTTTAAGTGCTCAATTTTTAAAATTTATGTATTTTTATTGAAGTATAGTCAGTTTACAATGTTGTGTCAATTTCTGGTATAGAGCATAATATTTCAGTCATACACATACATACATATATTTGTTTTCATATTCTTTTTCATTATAGGTTATTACAAGATACTGAATATAGTTCCCTGTACTATACAGTATAAACTTGTTGTTTATTTTATATATAGTAGTTAGTATCTGCAAATCTTGAACTCTCAATTTACCCCTTCCCACCCCCTTCACCCCCTGGTAACCATAAGTTTGTTTTTTATGTCTGTGAGTCTGTTTCTGTTTTGTAAATAAGTTCATTCGGCTTTTTTTTTTTAAGATTCCACATATAAGTGACATCATATGGTATTTTTCTTTCTCTTTCTGGCTTACAATCTCTAGGTCCATCCATGTTGCTGCAAATGGCATTGTTTTATAATTTTTATGGCTGAGTAGTATTCCACTGTATAAATATACCACAGCTTCTTTATCCAGTCATCTGTCAATGGACATTTAGGTTGTTTCCATGTCTTGGCTATTGTAAATAGTGCTGCTATGAACATTGAGGTGCATGTGTCTTTTCAAATTAGAGTTCTCTCTGGATATACTCCCAGGAGTGGGATTCCTGGATCATATAGTAAGTCTATTTTTAGGTTTTTGAAGATCTCCATACTGTTTTCCATAATGGCTACACCAAACTACATTCCCACCAACAGTGTAGGAGGGCTCCCTTTTCTCCACACCCTCTCCAGCATTTATCATTTTGGAGAGATGTCTATGCAGTTCCTCTGCCCATTTTTAAAATTCAGTTATTTGTTTCCCTGTTGAGTTGTAGGACTTCTTTATATATTTTGAATATTAACCTCTTACCAAAATACAGTTTGCAGATACTTGCTCCTGTTCTGTAGGTTGCCTTTTCATTTTGTTGTTCTTTTGCTCTGTAGAAGCTTTTTAGTTTGATGTAGTTCCACTTATTTTTGCTTTTGCTACTTGTGATTTTGGTGTCATATCCAGAAAATCATTGCCAAGACCAGTGTCAAGGAGTTTTTCTCCTGTGTTCTCTTTTAGGAGTTGTACCTTTTCTGGTTTTACGTTTAAGCCTTTAATCTATTTCAAGCTAATTTTTGTGAGTGGTGTAAGGTTCATTTTTCTGCATGTGGTTATTCAGTTTTCTCAATACTGTTCATTAATAAGACTGTCCTTTCCCCATTGAGTATTCTTGGCTCCCATGTCAAGTATTAGTTGACCATATACTTGGGGGTTTATTTATGGGCTCTTGATTCTGTTCCATTGGTCTATGTGTCTGTTTTCATATCAGTACCATAGTGTTTGGATTACTAAACCTTTGTAATATAGTTTGAAATCAAGAAGTGTGATACCTCTAGCTTTGTTCTGTTTTCTCAAGATTGCTTTGGCTATTCAGGGTCTTTTGCGGTTCTGTATAAATTTTAGGACTGTTTTTGTGTTTCTGTGAAAGTGTCATTAGGATTTTGATAGCAGTAGCATTCAATCTACAGATGGCTTTGGATAGTATGGGTAGTATGGACACTTTAATAATATCAATTTTTCTGATCCACAAACACAGGATGTCTTTCCATTTATTTGTATTTAATTTCTTTCATCAAAGTCTTAGTTGTCAGTATACAGATCTTCACCTCCTTGGTTAAATTCTGAAGTGTTTATTGTTTCTGATTTTATTATAATGGGATTTCTTTATTTCCTTTTCAGATAGTTTGTTGTTTTCTTAGTGTGTAGAAACACAGCTGATTTTTGTATGTTGATGTTGTAACCTGCAACTTTACTGAACTCATTTATTAGTTCTAGTAGTTCTTTGGTAGAGTCTTTAGGATTTTCTATATATAAGTTTATGTCATCTGCAAACAAACACTTCTTTCTTTCTGATTTGGGTACCTTTTATTTCTTTTAATTGCCTGATTGCTCAGGCTAAAACTTCCAGTACTATGTTGAATGAGTGTGAGAGTGGGCAGCTTTGTCTTGTTCTTCATCTTAGAGGAAAAGCTTTCAACCTTTCACCATTGAGTATATGATGCTAGCTGTGGGCTTGCCATAGATGACATTTATTATATTGAGGTATATCCCTTCTATAACCAGTTTGTTCACTTTTTATTATGAAAGGATATTGAATTTTATCAAATTATTTATCTGCACCTATTGAGATAATCGTGATGTTTTATCTTCATTATATTAATGTGATGTATCACATTTTTAAAGGAGAAATTTACTTCTTAAATTTACTCATTTAGTTACTTATTGGCTGTGTGCTTTGCAGTGTCCTTTGTACTATGTATACATTTTTATTTTCATTTTTTTAGCTGTACTGAGGTATAAATGACAAATAAAATTATAAGATATTTAAAGTGTTCATTGTGGTGATTTTGATATATGTACACATTGTAAGAGGATTCCCACCCTCTAGTTAATTAACACATCCATCACCTTACATATTTGCATATGTTGAATCATCCTTGCATCCCAGGGATCAATCCTACTTGATCCTTGTGTATGATCCTTTTAATGTGCTGTTGAATTCAGTTTGCTAGTATTTTGTGGAGAATGTTTATATCTATATTCATCAGGAATATTGGCCTGTAGTTTTCTTGTAGTGTCCTTATCTGGCTTTGTTACCAGGGTGACGTAGTGCTGGCCTCATAAAATGAGGCTGATAGTGTTCCCTCCTCTTCCATTTTTTGGAAGAGTTTGAGAGGGATTGACATTAATTTTTCTTTAAATGTCTGGTAGTATTCACCAGTGAAACCATCTGGTCCCGGCTTTTCTTTGTTGGGAAGTTTTTAATTATTGATTCAATATCTTTACTTATTATTGGTTTGTTTAGATTTCTGTTTCTTCATGATTCAGTGTTGGTAAATTGTATCTTTCTAGGAATTTATCCATTTCTTCTGGGTTGTCCAGTTTGTTGACATATACTTGTTCATAGTAGTCTCTTATGATCTTTTGTATTTCTGTAGTATCAGTTTTAATATCTCCTCTTTAATTTCTGATTTTGAGTCTTTTTTTTTGTCCTAATCTAGCTAACCATTTGTCAGTTTCATTTGTGTTTTCAAAGAACCAATTACTAATTTCATTGATTCTTTTCTATTGTATTTCTATTCTCTATTTCATTTATTTTGGCTCTGATGTTTGTGTACAATTTTCTTTCT
Source organism: Vicugna pacos (assembly GCF_048564905.1). Classification (NCBI taxonomy): domain Eukaryota; kingdom Metazoa; phylum Chordata; class Mammalia; order Artiodactyla; family Camelidae; genus Vicugna; species Vicugna pacos. Next base: position 28,806,953 of record NC_133023.1, read on the forward strand.
TCTGCAAACTTTGGGCTTAGTTTTTTCTTCTTTTTCTGGTTCCTGGAGGAGTAAATGTTAGGTTTTTGAGAGCTTCCAGCACCCTCCCTACTTTTTCTTAACAATTATTACTGTCAGACTCACAAGGTAAATTCAGACAGTAAGAGGACACAGAAAGATACACAGGCATACCTCAAAGATATTGTGGGTCCAGTTCCAAACTACTGCAATAAAGCAGATGTCTCAATAAAGCAAGTCACATGAATTTTCTGGTTTACCAGTGCAGATAAGCTATGTTCACACTCTACTGTACTCTATTAAGTATGCCAATAGCATTATGTCTAAAAAACAATGTACACACCTTAATTAAAAAATACTTTATTGCTAAAACGTGCTAACCTTCATCTCAGCCATTAGCGAGTCATAGTAGTAACATCAAAGATCAGTGATCACAGATCATCATAACAAATATAATAGTAATGAAAAAGTTTGCAGTATTGGGAGAATTACCAAAGTATGACTCAGAGACTCAAAGTGAGCAAATGCTGTTGGGAAAAATGACTCTGATAGATTTGCTTGACACAGTGTTGCCACAAACCTTTGGTTTGTGAAAAAAGCAGTGTCTGTGAAGTGCAATAAAGCAAAGTGCATAAAACGAGGTATGCCTGTGTAATAGGATGTCTTCTTTGAACATGATCATTAACATTTTCTTATTTTAATAAATATTCTGGTTATATAAAATACCTATATTTTTATCCATTTACATGATCGTATATTTATGTGTGTGTGTGTGCATATATATGTATATTCTACAGCTTGTTTTATTATGTGCCTTGTGCATCTTTGCACATTACTGCAAAGAAAGATGTCTCATTCTTTATACTGGTTTGATTGAGTGGCTGTACCATAATTTAACCATTACTGATGGACATTAAGTTGATTTGTTTTTTTCCTTTTTCACTATCAAAATCAATGCTCTAAAGTATATGCACATATACGTATAATACACATATATACATGTAATATATACATACATACATATGGCTTTCTATATATGTATCTTTGCCTTCTGTTGCACGTATATGTGTAGAATAAATTTTTAAAACCCAATTTCTGAGTCAAGGTTGATAGATACTTTTCACTTGATGGAGATTATCAAACTGCTTCCTTAAAAGGTTACATCATCTTCCATTCCCTCCACGAGCGTTTGGGAGTGCCACGTTATTTTCAATACTCAGTTTCATCAGACTTTTTAATATATGACAAACTGATGGGTACAAAATGAGGATGGAGATTTCCAGGATAGAAAATGTGTCCCCTTATTGTTCCATTCAACACCCACTGAACAAAATGCATATGCAGGATTTCACTCAGTCTGAATTGGAGTGGTCCCTGTTTTGTAAGCAGCTGTGCATTGTGCATTGCATAAGTAAACCCTGCAGTTTGGCTTGAAATGACAGCAGGTTGGGAAGCTGGATTTTTGTAGGCTGAGTATAGTTCCTCATTGCCTGATTATAAACCTGTCAGGAAGTGGGCACCTCTATGGGCTACAGCTTAGACTCTATTATTCTGGATCCAGAACCCTGTGATGGCTAAAAGGACAGAAGAACTAGCACTGACTGGTTACTCATTGTGCACACTGTTGTAAGCACGTTACCTGTATTATGTCATGTAATACTTACCACATAAGCACTGGTTCTATTTCCATGCTCCCCAGTGAGGGAACTGAGGCACAGAGAGGCTATGGAACTTGTTCCGAGTCACACAGCTTAGTCAGTGGCAGAGGTGGGGTTCCATCCTTCACAGGCTAATTACCAAATCTATGCTTTCAATGGATGCTCCTCACACTTGAACATGCATGCAGATCTCCTGGGGATCTTGTTAAAAATCAGGTAGAATAGATAAACAAGATTATACTGTATAGCACAGAGAAACATATACAAGATCTTGTGGTAGCTCACAATGAAAAAAAATGTGACAATGAATATATGTATGTTCATGTATAACTGAAAAATTGTACTCTACATTGGAAATTGACACAACATTGTAAACTGACTATAACTCAATAAAAAAAAATGTTAAAAAAATCAGGTTTTGATTCAGCAGGTCTGGGGTGAGGACCAAGGTACTGCATCTCTAGCAAGCTCCCAGATGCTGCTGCTGCTGCTTCACTGAGCAGACTTGAGTAAAAAGCTCTAAATCATTCATTTTTTTCAATTTTGTGGGATTGCCTATCAACAGATTTGACTGATTTCCCACCTCCCCCCCCCCAAAAAAACTTCATGATTTTCACCACTTGTCCTTTGTACTGGAAATGATTTCTTCCACAAATGCCAGAATACCATCAGCTCTCCAGTTTGGAGTTGATGCTGAAGGAAAGATTCACTGCCTGGCACATCTTGCAGGTTTCAGGACTCAGTTAACGTCTCTGAGTGAATGCATGAATTTATTTTTTCTGATAAGTGTAATTTTACACTGTATATACCAGATTTTTTAAGAATGTCTTTAAAATAGACCACATTCCAGCAGTTTTAAGTGATTTCATAATAATAAGAGACACTTGATTGCAGCTTTCCCAGATCAGATCGAAAACATGATCTTGATGATCATGGAACCACTCCCATGTTGAAATAACTCAATTAAGTTTACCTGTGTGACAGAGTAGTGCTGCCTCAACTCTAAATTAATTTAAATGGAAGATCCTTAGGCATTTTTTCCTTATTTTTTTCTGACACAGTGATTTAACACTTAGAATAATGCAGATTTCCTTAGAGATAACTTATTTATACCTTTTAATTAATCTACTACCATACATTCCACCACAAACTAAACATACTATTTGTATTATAATTATTTGGAGAGAGCATGGTTCATAATTTTCTTATTCCCAAATAAATAAATTGGGGAAATACACATAGTAAAAATTCTTTTAAATGTCCTGAATTATTTGTTTTGCCAATAACTTGACCTCCCAGTGTTCCATAACGAGGTGGCTTTAATGAAATTTCACTATATTTATTGACTTCTGAATGCGAAATGATAGATTGTATTAATTTCTTATTAACTTGGCTAATTTCATTTTTTGCTAGTTAACAAGAGATGATTGTCACTCGACTGGCTCCTACACAGGACACAATGGATTTCCCCCATGTGCCAGGGGGTCCTATAATTATCCCCATGTGGTGATGGTCTCTTGGTAAACAACAGTCCATGATGTGTCTAAGTGTTTCTTTTCATGATTCACTTTTATTTATTTATCTCTGACTTCCATTCACTAATTAAGTACAATGCCTTGGATGTTGGATGTTTGATTTGTCTCAAAGAAAAACATGTTGTTCTCATGCATTATTTATATATATCTAAGTACTTCTTATCTTTTCCTAATTATTTTCTTTATGGATTTAGTTACTAAGGAAACCTACCAAGTTAACAGACTCATTATTCTTGGGGTGCTAGCCACTTGGACAAATGGAATTTTCAAGATGTCATTTGATCCATTCTTTCTTTTAGCAAGCTGAACAAAGAAGTGTTTTGTGTAAGATCACATTTCCTTTTCCAAATGGCTTTACCCATTCAACAGCCCAGACAGATGAATGCCTTTGACACATTGAAGTGTGAGTGTTGCTACCTGGGCCATAAAGCAGCTGTTTCCCAGATGAGAGGCAGTCTTACAGATTTCATGCGTGAGAACATCATCTAAATGAGAGGTGGCAAAACAAATATTGGTCATAGCGTTATGTGCAGTTAGCTGTTACTGTGCCCATCTGCTGGCTCCATTGCTTTGCATGGAATGGATTCCCTGTGCTCAGTGGTCTATTGAAATCTGGTGTCCATGACAACCGAAGCATCACCAATCTCAGAACAAGCACTATGGGGCCAGCTGAATCTCCACTCTTATAATGACTTTAGGAGGGAGCCACATTTCTGTCTAAGGCTGAAAAGATCTAGTGCTCAGCCAGAAAGGAAGTATTATTCTCATGCACATTTCAGTAACATAGTTTTGCTATTTGAAATGTTTTCTTCTTTCCTTGTGAGGCAAACAGAATTGCACATGTATCGCCAATTGCAACTGTTGAAATAGGTTAGAGTCTCAATGAAGGCATTAGAAGATCATGGTTAAGAACAGAGCTTTCAGAGGCAGATAGCCTTGGGATTGAATCCTGGCTCCACCACAGTAGCTGGTTGACCTTAGCCACGTTCCTTAGCATCTTTGAGGCTTAATTTCCTCATCTGCAAAATGTAAGGCAAGCAGCACCCACCTCATAGGTGTGTCATGAAGATCCACTGAGAATGTGCATGGAATGTGCTTAGCAGAGGGTCTGCTAAACACAGAGTGAAGACTCTATAGGTCAGCCATTGTTTTATTAGTATTTTGAGTATGATTGTCCTCAATGTGAAATGAGACCCTGTGTTGGCTAAACACTACAGGCATGTTTTTCAGATATTCAGCCGGTCATGTTCCCTGTGGTGGTATTCAGGGCTGCTACGCCCCTGATCACAATAGCAAAGCTTTGAGATCTTCAAACAGAGGCCATAAGGGGCTAGAGGGAGACGTCCTCTGCAATGCCATGTGGGAGATTAAGCTGAGCAGCTCAGAGGGTTGATGTATTAGAGTCACTTGTGTTGCTGGTCATCACCCCCGAACCATGAACCTATGTAAGTGACACTCTGCACTTTGCTTCTTCAGGAAGAGGGCGTCCTTTTCTCTTTTTAAAAGGTCAGGCTCTTTGCAGACTTAATCTAGGAATTGGCTTTCCCATGTCTGATTTGTCCTCTTCAGAGTAAATCGCCTAGTTGGCTTTATTGGCAGTAGATTGTCCCGCAGGTGACGTTGGAATATTTTTTGCTCTGTTCCCCCAGAATCTGAGTGGTGGATTCCAGTAGCTCACTCTTGCTCTTAAGTTCTCTTCTTTGTGTCTGAAGATCATTGGCTTATATTGCAGTAATTCCAAATTTCAGACAAATTTCAATAGTTGTATCTCCGGCAAAGTGACAACTTTAAATGAGTTTGATTTCTCGGCAAATGTTCCAGATCATGTATCTTCGGTAGCTTGTTTTAGAAAGAGATTAATACAATTAAGGATTCTTTCAAGTGTTCCTTCAGCTTCTGGACCCAGAAATTATTTTTCTTGCATTAATGCACATTTCTATTTACATTTCAAGGCTATGTGGTATAGACTCTCTGTCAGTTTCACAAACTTAAGTCTACATTTTACTCTTTAGCTCCTATTCATATTCACTTATAACATGATAATCTTGATATTTGTAACTACACTACTCTAATAATAAAGGTCTCATGATTTCTTCCTACCCCTCATCTAGTTATGAATATTCATTAGTTTTGCTTACAAACTTCAATACCACGCCAGCTGGCTCTAGGTCTGTGGCCTTCGTCTCCATGGAGGTCTATTTTTCTCCGATCTATGGTGTTAGATCAGTGTTTCTCACACTGGAGCATGCATTAGAATCCCTTGGAGGTCTTGTTACAATACACATGGCTGAGTTCCATCCTCAGACTTTCTGATTCAGTAGGTCTGGAGTAGGGCCTGAGAATGCACTATTAACAAATTCAGCCGTGATGCTGCTATAGTCTGACGGCTACATTTTTAGAACCACTACCTTAGACTGTGCCCTTAACCTTGGCCAAATATCTCTGAAATGTGGGAACTAGGTGAAGGCAAATGGCGGGAGCACCACAAACTTATCACCACCACCAGAAAATAACTTGAAGGATAGGACTTACTGTATGGCAGGCACTGTGATGAACATATTGTATCCATTTCAGGTGACAAAATTGGGACTTAGATTCAGTCACATGCCTGTCCTCACACAGCTGGTCAAGTAGTTGAATCCAGGTTTATCTGATTGCAGAGCTGCTTAATTTCTAGAGATTTGTCAGGTAAGACTGCTTGTTTTTCCAACTAAAGTTCACACTGCTAAGAGGAGAGTGAGCTGTATCTCAAGACATTTGGAGGAATGGCCTGAACTGGACTCGATGACTCTCAAGGTGTTTCTGAAGTTTAACTTAAAAATGAATAAAAATGGCAGTACAGGAAAGTGCGCTCTGTGTGCCCCAAAGTTCTGGAAGCCTCTGTGAGTCTCAGCTTCAATTTTTCCCATTACAAGTTTGATAGAGTGGTTAGACTCCAGGATCCTTTCCCAAACCCAAGCAACTAGCTGATGGTCTCAGGCTGGGTCCTCCAAAAGCTGCCTCAGAGATGTGGATATGCTACATTAAGGGAGAGCGCTGGGGAGAAACCAGTATGGAAGTGGGGAAAACAGTGGAGGGTAACAAGCCAAGGAAAGGTGTGATTTTTAGGTGAAGTCCCAGTCTCATCCTGTGGGGGAGCTCTGGATTGGACATTTACATCTCAGTTTGTCCAGGCTAGAGGCGCACGCTTCCACCAGGAAGTCACTACAGCTGCGTGGGGGTGTGATCTTGGGTACATCGGGCTGTACTGGCCACCGTAGCTCTCCTAACCCAAGAGTAGCGCTCTGAAGAAGGCTGCAGATGGGAGTTGTTAGAAGCAAAGTAGATGGACACTGGGGAGTGGGGAACAGGTTGGACTCATGGAATCAGTAGGAGGGTTCTGGTAGGAACACCCACAGTTCCATACATGGGTCCTCCAGAGTTTAGTAGAAGCCGTGAAGTTCGTTTTCTTGACAGATTGAATTAGAGAAGCTCTGGCCTTTGGGGCCCAAGGCACAGTCCAGGGCAGAGATGCGGTACATCACTAAAATCAGCATTATGTCCTAAATGCTGAGACACCCCCCTCCTCCCCACCCCCCACAGCCCACACACATCCTAAGCCTCTGCCTCAGCAACATTTCCCAGAACCCTGGCAGATACACTCAGCCACCAAGTAGTAGATTGAAGGAGGGTCTGTGGTTGTCAGATTCAACAAAAAAGAACCACAAAGACTGACATCTGTAGGCATCTCCCACCCAAGAGAAAAAGGAGTTACACTGTCTTGTCACCCGGCAGTAAAGCCCACCAATTGACTAACCCTCTTCCCCACTCGGAGTTCCCAATTAAGCTTCTTAGATTAAGACTCTTAAATAGGAGTAGTCAGTCAAAAGACATTTAAGGAAAGCATCTGATGTGAAAGACAGCGATCAGAACAAAATAAATAGGAAAACCGAATTTGGAGTAAATAGCAAATATCAGGAGCAGAAGAGAGCTTCCTAAGTGCCCAAATCCATAATTAATATTGTCAGAGAGGAAAGCAGTCACCGTATGAAATAGAAGCAGGATGTTATTAAAAGCAATATTCCGAGAAAAGAAGGAACTCTGCAAAATTAAAAACATGATAGCAGAAATAAAAATAATTCACAAGCATTAGTATATTAAGTTGAAGAAACAAACATCCCTGAAAGTTCAACCAAAAGGTAATGAGATTGTCAATAAAGAAAGACAATGAGATTGATGAGAGAGAAGACTAATTAGAAGTTAAAGCTCAGTCTACTAGTTAATCTCAATGAAAGAGAACAAGATAAATGAAAAAGAAAAATTATGAAAAAATAAGAATATTTTTCACATGTGAAAAAACATGAGTTGCTATATTTAAGGGACCCACCAGCATGTCAGATGGAAAAAGAATAAAGATTCGAAAGGCTTCTAAGAAGAAAGACAAAACTGGTTCCAAAAAAGGGTTTGCACTGGACTCTGAATAGCAACTTAAGAAGTTACAAGACCATGGAGCAAGGCCTCCAAAATTCACAGAGAAAATTATCAACTAGAATTCTATAGCAGCCAAAATGATCAATCACGTCTGAGAGTGGAGGAAAAACTCTTCGCAAGGTCTCAAAAAAAATTAAAACGTTGTTTTTTTTTCTTTCCAAAGCATATGACAGAGGTGATCTAGCCTCACAGAACGTGTGTTAAAAGAACCTTGGGGCCAGAGGGTCCACGTGAACCAGCCATCATCTGGAACACTGCAAGAGCTTTCTAACTAGTAAAACATTTTGGAGGGGAGGGTCCATGGCAAAGGGAGAATGAACCAAGAAATAGGAAAATATGAGATCTCAAAACTTGGAGCTCCGATACAGGTGGAATCAGAAAACTTCCACAGTGATGGTAAAGGACTGCCTAGGAGGACAGCTGGGTATCAGGCCTTGAAGGCAGCTGTTAAGTACTGAAGCAGAGCTACAGCTGGGATGTTGCTAAGAGGGAAAAAAAAAATAGGAGGCTTACCTGATATGTTTGGCTGTACCTTGGCGAGTTTTGCAAGTCTGCCTGCAAGTTTGGGTGTGAATTTGGTGTACAGACAAATAGAAAACCAAATAACATAAAAAGAAAATTATTAACTGGTGGTGGGGAATAGAAGCAGAAAGGAAGTGGTAATCAGTGCACATGGTTTTGCTTAATGAATATTGACTTAACTGAATGTGGTTGTGGTAAAAAATGTGATGTAACTATTTTGGGCGTTTGGGAAAGGAAATGTATGTATGGAGAGATTATAAGAGCTAAATTGTCATCTTCCATGTTAGCTGATTAATAGATAACACCTAAAATGGAAAAGTCAAGAGATAGCTGTACAAGCAGGTCATTTAGAAATGTGAAGATAAGTAGCTAGAAAAAATGCAAAAAAAGTGTTTAGTTTTTGCATCAGAGGAGTCACAATGTGGATGGAGTGGGTGGGGCAGAAGCCTGATACCATTTTAAGGAACTCTTCACTTTTTAAGTTATGCACATAGATTTCTTTGAGAAATATAAACACCAAGAAAATAAGAACTATTTTTCTTAATCTCACCTGTGCTTTTTAGATGTGATTTCTCCATATTCTGCTCTTCACATTTAATTTATGCCTGCTCAGTGATTTAAAAATGTTCTCAGAGAACATTTATGGAATGTTACCTAATAATAGAAATAATGTCATTTATAGACAAATTTTGTCAACAAATTTTTCCCCATCAAAAATATGGCTTGATCTCTCTCTCATATTCTTAGAAGTAAAACTAAATTAGGATTTAATGATGGCATTTTATTAGTTTGAATGGTCGAATAGCTCTGTGTCAATTAAAAACTTCATAAGGTTTAATTTGAATAGTTGTGCCTTCCTTAATGAAGTATTAAGTAAAATAATGAGGATCGGAGCTATATTTATTAAGATTCTACCCAGGAAGAAGGAGGAGAGAGCCCAGTTAAAATAATTAAAAGTGAAAAGATAGATGATTAGACTACAATGCAGACTGGCTGAACCACTTATGTAAAGCAGAATAAGAATAATGTTTTTTTTTCCATAGCAGTGGCTCTAAAATGCTCCAAGATTCTAAAAATGCGTCCAAGTCATTGCAACCAGTGGTAACGAATAATTATATAGAACATTAAGTCTGCTAAGTACTTTTTACATAAACTGTCCGGTTTAATTCTCACACTATGTCTTATAGTTAGATATTACTATGACCATTTTCGGAATAGAAAATAGAAAACATTGCAAGGAGGTTGAGAAACTTTCCCAAGGATATAGGGTTGTTAAGTAGGATAATAGTAATATTTATTGCCCCAGCAGGATACTTTTGGTAGGAACCAGCCAGTTGAGAATCTAAGACAAGAGAGAGAAACTAAGACTTACCTATGGGACTTATGGCTCCCAATTAATAAGAGATTGAATGTAGTCCAGAACTCAACTTCCTCTCCAAACTTGTGATCTTTCTGCTGCCTTGAGCTGAAGGTACCATTAGTGTTAAGCAAAATTCCCCCGTTCTCTAAATATACCAATAAATATTGCTTGAATGGCAAATAATTGTTTCTGTTCATTGAGAAAACCATCAAGGGAGTAGGTGAAGCTTCTGAATCAGTTCTAGGGCTTCAGGACTGAGTTAGTTGCTCACTTGCACCCCCTATTGCATTCGGTAGCTTGAAAACTCAAGAGAGACGGTGTCTGGGAGGTATTCAGGTACAGGTGAGAAGTTCCTGAATAGAACATAGTAGTGTGATATTGGAGACAAGCATGGATGACTAAGTGTAAGGACTGAAAGTAGATGGCAAATAAAAAATGAGACAAATGAACTTATTTACAAAACAGAAACAGACTCACAGACATAGAAAACAAACTTGTGGTTCCCAGGGGGAGAAAGAAGGGGGTTGGAAGGGATAAATTAGGAGTTTGGGATTAACATATATACACTACTATATATAAAATAGATAAACAACAAAGACTTACTGTACAGCACAAGGAACTATATTCAATACCTTGTAATAACCTATCATGAAAAAGAATATGAAAAGGAATATATATGTATAACTGAATCACTATGCTGTACACCAGAAATTAACACAATATTGTAAACCAACTATACTTCAATTAAAAAAAAAAGGTAGATGGCAAACAGTGAGATAAAGAATCTAACACCACACCTGTTCCCTAAGTTTCTTTTGTTATTTTTTCTCACAAGCCTTTTTTCTTAATCGATCCCTTTCCCCAGCACCTCTGGCTCTCCCTTTGGGTGTACATTCACTGCACATATTATGTTTGTTTCCATCCTACACCTTTTCGAGGGAGCCCTTCCTATAGCATGACTAGGGCAGCTCTGAGCTCTTAGTCTCCACTCCCTTTTTACTACTACTGAAATGAATCATAGCATAGGCTCCTGACAAAGAGAAGATTCTTAATACGTATGTATGGAAGGAAGGAAGGAATGCAGGTGAAATGTTTTTAATTTCATGGAACTAAATAATCCCCTTTATTTGAAGCTCAAAAAGGGACAACCCATATTTTAAAGGCAGCTCCTGTCTAAATGTATTTTAGCTGTTACTGGTTGGACAGCAGAGCCACTTAGGATTAAGTATTTGATGGCCAGGATACTTGGTTGGTCATGGATATTGTCGTATTTTCATTCACAAGCAGCCTTGTGACAGCCAAAGGATGGTCAAATTCTACCACTTTTACATTACAAAATGAGAAATGAAGTGCGCCCAGCTTGTGATAGGTCAGAATGATTCACTTAGGCACCTCTCCGCTGACACACAGAACTCTCTGATTGTTAACATTAGGGATACCCTTTAGTTTGGACTTGTGCAATACCTGACATCTAAAAGAGTTTTTGTTTTGTTTTTTTAAAATAATTTGTTACTTTTATATTCATGCAGGTGATAAAATCTTGTGTATGTTTCTCAACCTTTATCTCCCTCTGTTTGAAAATTGCATTCACGCTTAATAAATAAAACATTGACAGATGTAGACACTTCATCAGCTGCTATAATTTCTTTTGTGTTTGTTTGGGAAGGACTTGTGCTTTTCCTGTAAAGGAGAATGTAATATAGAAAACTGTCCCTTTAATTGCATATTAAAGCACTGTTCCTCAAACAGTTTTTAAAGTAAATATTTATGAACAAGAGTGTGTGTAGGAGTGGAAAAATCAGAGCCAGTTTTCAGTAAGTATATTTTTACTACAGCTAAGAAATGAATACCTCATCACGTCTTTCCCATAGTGAATAAACAGATACCCAGAGAGATAATTAAATCAGAAATTAGAAGGAAAAAAAAGGTCTTTCAGAATATTTCTACAGCACCCTATGACGTAATATTTCTCTTCATCTTAGATCGTGTGAGCTTTTAATTAGCAAGGTGGGACCCTGTATGACACAGCTGTTTCTGATTTATACTGTTGACTGTTGACCAACATGTAACTAACTCCCCACCAATATTTTTAGCAGTCAGGGAAAAGTCCCCAATTCTTGGTACAGGCAACTTCTTAGAGATTCCAACTGAAACTACTGTGTAAAATGGCTCTTAACATTTATCTTTAAGCTTGAGGCTTTCTGTTTTCCATCAGGCAAGCTGTGTTCCTTTCTACATGTGAATAAGAGACAGAACAATACTGTTTTCATTTCTGTTACTGTCTAGTATTGTTTTTTTCTAGAGATTTCAGGCCAAGGTGGAACCTTCTGGGTAGTCTCTTATCCTGAATTACTGGCAGTTAAGATGCTCTGACGCTTTCAGTGTGTTTACAGTGCCCTCTAAAGTTTGATTGCCAGGGATTTCCTTGGTTTGGGGCTATCTGCAGTTTCACCATAGTGTGTCTAGAGTAAATTTCATATTAATTATCCTACTTTTTATATGTTGTGTTTCATTTACTTGTGGATTTGTGTCTTTAATCCATTCTTGGAAATTGTCATTGGCTGTCCATTCAAATATTTCTCTTCGTTTTTAAATAATTTTATTGAGATGTAACTTACAAACCATATGGTTCATACATTTGAGGTATACAGTTCAGTGGTTTTAATGTGTTCATAGGGTTGTGCCACTATCACCACAATCAATTTTAGAAGATTTTCATGACGCCAAAAGGAAACCCTGAAGCCATTAACAGTCACTCCTCTATTTCACCCAACCCCTCCTCCTACCCCTACTGCTCTAGGCAGCCACTTTTTTGTCTTGATGGATTTGCCTATTCTGGACATTTCATATAAATGGAATAATACACTATGTAGTCTTTTGTGATTGGCTTCTTTCACTTAGCAAAAATGTATTCAAGCTCCATCCATATTATAGCATGTATCAGTACTTCATTGTTTTTTATTGCCAAATAATATTTCACTATACGGATACATCATATTTATTCATCTTGTCATCTGTTGGCATTTGAGTTATTACAAGTTATTGGCTACTATGAAAAATACCTCTGTGAACATTCTTGTATAGATTTTTGTTGTACACATCTGTTTTCAATGTTTTCAGTTCTCTTGGGTATATACCTAGGAATGGAATTGCTGGGCCAGATGGTAGTTTTATGTTTAACATTTTGAGGAACTGTAGAGACTGTCTTCCAAAGCAGCTGCACCATTTTCCATCAATACCAGCAACGTATAAGGGTTCTAGTTGGTCCAAACCCTCACCAACACTTGTTATTACCAAACTTTTCAATTATAGCCTTGTTAAGCCAGCCTGAACTGGTATATAATTGTGGCTTTGAGATGCATTTTCTTGATGACTAATGATGCTGAACATCTTTTCATGTGCTTATTGGCCATTTGCAGATATTTGGAGAAATGTCTTTTTAGAGCTTTTGCCTGTTTTTAATTGAGTTATTTTTTTATTATTGAGTTGTAAAATTTCTTTATATATTCTGGATACAAATTCCATATCAGAAATATGATTTGCAAAATATGTTGTCCCATTGTGTGGATTATCTTTCAACTGTATTGATGGTTTCCTTTGAAGCACAAAAGCTTTAATTTTTATAAAGCCTGATTTATCTACTTTTTCTCTTGTCACGTGTGCTTTTGGTGTCACTTCTAAGGAGAGTGACTAAATCAAGTTTGCGATCTTCTGCATTTTTTTTGTATCAGTGCTTCTCTACCTTGGCTGTACATTCGAATCAGCCAGTGAGCTTTAAAAATTCCTGAAGCCTGGGTCATGCTCTAGAACGATTAATTCAGAATTTCCTGGAGTGGGACCTAGGCATCAATAGTTTTATATTTCCACAGGTGAGTCCTGTGTGCAGCCAAAGTAGAGAACCACTGCTCTGTGTTCTTCTGAGGTCCAGATGGACATATGTTACACCTTTGTGTCACTTCATACTACATATCCTGTCTTTTATATTTTCCATTTACTTATTTCTCTGTGCTGCATTCTAGGTAACTTCTTTAGATATATCTTCCAGTTCACCAGTTCCCCCTTGAACAGTGTTTCACCTGCCATTTAACCCATCCATTGGGTTCTATATCTATCAATTTCACTTTTCTGTAAGTTCCAGCTAAGCTTTTCTCATGGTTTCACATTTCTCGTTAAGTTTGGCGATTCTACCTTTTTTTGAACATTTAATGCATTTTGGGGTATTCCATATCTGGTAATTTAAATGCTGGAAGTCCTTGATGGTATGATTTTCTTGTTTGTTGTTTCTGTATACTGTCACTTACGGGGGCTTGTTTCCTTGAGTCTTTGATCTTCCACCATGCACACATATTTGGTTGATTGTAATATGTGGTGTCTCTGTTGAGGATGCTTCCTTATAGAGATTTGTGTTTGCTGCTTCTGGGATTCAACAATACTGCCAGCCTGGAACCACTTGCGCCCTTTTCCTAGGCATTTCCAGCTTGATGGAGACATCAGCCTTTGCCCACAGGGCATCCGTGCCTTGCTTATCACATATGCTTCAGCTCAAGTTTTTTGTTTCCTTTTGCTTTTTCAGGTGGACTGGGGGCTTCCCCTTGCTGTACTTGAGCCTAAGTATATATTGGTAAACAAGTCTCTTAAAGGATATGCAGTATTTAATCAGTTACAAAGTTCTGCCAATTAAGATGCATTTTTTTATGTACCAGTGAGAAAGAGAAAAAACAGTCCATTAAACTGACATAATGCTTCTTCTCACTAGGATTTTACACTTATGGAAAGAGCTCTTTTAGAGTTATTTAGACAGTGTTTTTATCATATATCACTCTTGTGTATGCCTCAAAGAAAAATATAAGCAAAATAAATTAGTTATGATATTCATAACACTTTCTCACACTCACACTCCAGCAGGTTTTAATTACTTTCTCCCTAGAGTCACTAATGTCTGTGATTTTCTACAAAATATCATCCCTCTGTGCCATAAAAGCACTGGTGATGCAGCACTTCTTAAAAAAGTGTTCCGCTTTGGCATTTTTTTCCAAGTGGTTGACACCCATTTTGGAGGTTTTGATGAACCATACACAGACTGTGGGAGCTAAGTCCTACTGCCTCTGGGCGGATAGTGATTTTGAGATACATTCTAATTACAGGGATGTTAAAATGAAAAAAAAAAAAAAGAAGAAGAAGAAGAAGGAGAAGGGTACATCTTAGAATCAATAAAGCTATGCAGTTTCTTTGTTACAGGGAAAGGCCTTCCTGAGTATCTAGAGAAGTGCTGCTGAAGGTGTGGCTTGCGGGCCATTCTGCAAATTTATTCCTGGTCGAAAAGGATACAAGTACAGAAATGGAGAGTTGAGCATTTAGGAACTTTTTTTTAGTAATTACAGCAAGTAACTTTTTTTTAGTAATTACGCCTGTTAGATCTCATAATAAAAAATTGGGACTGATATTTCATATGTGTTTTTAATTGCATTTTCTGGCAATGCACCCGTATGTTATTTTACGAAAGCATCAGCCCATGATGGATTAGAAATAAACCAACCAAAATCGGTCCTTCACCAATGATAGTTTGAGTAGCATTGGTCTTAATGGGTCTCAAAGTTTGGCTTTGGCAGAATCACCTGGAGGGCTTACTAAAACACAGGTCACTGTGCTTTAGGTGGGTCTCCGGTAGAGTGGGAGAATTTGCATTTCTAATCAGTTCCCAGGTAATATGGATGCTGTTCTAGGGCCCACGCTTCCAGAACACTGCCCTCGACCCCAGATTGCTGGAAGCAGATACCATATTGCCAAGGATTTCCAGCTTGATTTGGAGGACAGGAAATCCTGATGCTCTCTTGGAAAGCTCCTGCTTCCGGTGATCACTTTCTTTTAATGAATTTAGAATAACTTCTCTAAACTGTATTCTATTTAATCTCCATTCCTTGGTACACTCTTTAGGACACCACTGACTTTCAGGGCTGTTGCAGCCAATGTCTGCTACAAAGGTATATATATATGATTGCATTTGATTAAATGTTCACACTCTTAGAAAAGCAAAATGTACATTTTATTTTTTAAGTGAATTGGTGCCATGATTGGGTAGAAATAAGCTCCCAGTTCTTTTGATTGTGCCACAATCTGTTGACAGTGTTCTAGGGACTGATCAAATAGCACCAATGCCCAGGATAACCCTTTCCAGTGGTTTAAACCAGACTGCACACCAGACTTCTGAGATATTTGTGTTGCCTTGTTAAGCTGACAGGAGGAAGCATCTCTGTGAAAAATCTGTACTGCATATCCACACCATAGTTTCCAGCAGCAACTGTCATTATTACTATCTTGAAGAATATATATTAACCTCAGAGACCTTGATAAATGACCCTTTAGGGGAAAATTAATATCTTTAGAGGAGTCAAATATATTAATCATTGGTGCCACGGGCAGAGTAAATTTCCTTCCCGCTGCTGTGGCAAATGCTGTAAATCCTTGCAGGGTCCATGGGCAACATTTATGGCCCTGTGAATATTAGCCAATGCCTGCCATTCACTGGGGTGGGAATAATTATCATCCCCTGCTTTCAGGTGTTGTAACAGATTAGGAGCCTTCTTAGAGTTCTAAACCAGTGCTTCTCACATTTTGATGCATCTGAATCACTTGGGGAACCTTTTAAAGATCTGGGATGGAGCCTGAGGTTCTGCCTGTCTTAGAAGCTCCTGGGTGATACCAGTGTTGCCCGTCTAAGGACCACACTGAGTGGTCCTTTGCTAAATGCTTTTGAACAACCTGCTTGCATAGAGTGCTCCTTCTTGCAAGCTAGCACGTGGAGTACTGATACAGCTCTTCCTCCAGAAACTTAGCCTGGTCACCTAAAGTCATTGCCCGCTTCTTTATGTTCATTTAGTGAAAAACATTCTGGCAGGTGATTCTGCCAAAGCTAAACTTTGTGACCCATTAAGATCAATGCTACTCAGGACAGTATTCACATTGGAAACCACTCCTTTCAGGTCTGTGTCCTTTAAGAACGTTTTACTTTGGTCATTAGAAAAGGTCAACTTTCTCTTTGTCAACAGAATATGCTGTTGGGGGAAGAGTTGTCACGAATGTCATATTGAAGGTAATTCCATAGCATCTTATCAGAGAAGAAAACCTAAATCCCAAGGAGAGACATACGATGCGAGCTCTGTGCTGTGCCACTTCAGGATGTCCTCAGAAGGCCACAGCTTTCATTTGTAAATGTCAACTTGTGATCGGTGGTGCATGAGACAGAGTACAGCTTTAATAAAATGGTTTTGTTGCTTGCTTTGGTCTTGGGTGAAACAGGAGTGATGAGAAATATTATTAGAGCCTGTGTGCGGCTATCGCTCACTGTGAGGCCCTCATATGCTTCTGTGCCCGAGAAGCAGACAAATTACTGTAACCTAATAGGGATTATTTTAAACAATGAATTCTACTCAGATCTGAGAGTGAAAGCCAGATTCCTTTCCTGGTCGAGTGTTTCATTTACCAGTGCTTTTAGCTGTAGGTAATAGAAAACCTGACTTAGGGTGGCTTAAGCAGATCAGGGTTATCATTCTAACATGTAAAGATGTCTGGAATTAGATGGCTGCTGGTATTTGCTCAATGAGTTGGCAGCATCAGGGCCTTTCCCTGGTGATAGTTGCAGAATCTGTGGAGCTCCTGGTACCATGTCTGTGTTCAAGGCAGAAAACAGAAGGAAGGGTGTGCTAAGGATGTCTTAACTGACCAGGGAAGCCAAAGCTGTCCAAGACATCTCCAGATTTCTCCTTGTGTCTGTCAATCAGGACTGTTGCATGCCCACGCAAGGGAGACTGGCAAATCTTGCATTTATCTGGGCCACCTTGAAAATTACTGGAGTTCTGTTGGGAAGGAAGAAGGGAGAAATGGATATTGAGTAGGCAACTAACTATATGCCTCAGCCAAAGTAACTGGAGGTAAAATTTCCCAGCCTCTGTGATGTAGCTTTCTTCTTTTCTTGGAAGAATCCTATATTCAGTACTAAGAAATAGAGTGCGTGTGTGCTGAAAGTAGGAGGTGGATTTGGTAGAGGGAAGAAGCAAAAGTCAAACAGCCTTTCAACATCCAAACTCCATTTCCTCCAAGTGAGAAGCTTATACATATTGGGTTTTGAAGGCACAGATTACACCTAAAATCAAAAGGAAGAGTAAATGGACATCACATTATGCACACAAAGTAATTTGGAAAATCGACAATAGATTTTCCAAAGTCATAAATATGGTGATACCCCTTATCCTGTAATTGTGTTAGAAAGTTCAAGTATTAAACAGCTTGTGTTGTCAGCCTAATGAATCTCTAATGATTTTGAAAGAAAACCTTGTACTATTAATTATAATTAGAATGCCTCTTGGGACACTTCAAGATTCAGTTCTTGATAAGGAGCAATCAGTGAGGTCTTTTGATAAAGAATGAAGCAGCTTGGAAAGTGAAAATCTTGGGGGTATTATTTGCCTTTTAAAAATATTCTCTGGACATTGATTCTTAAATAATGAATATCTTTCCAATGATGTTACTATATATTTCCTGTTGATTTTTAGACAACCTTTGCCTCAATTAGAGTTAATTGGACCTGCATTAGATTAGGATTTTGCACACTATTGAGCTGGGTAACTGCTTTTTTTTTCCTTTTTTCTTCTTCACTTAACTTTATTAAAATAATTTAGTTGTTAGGAGTTAACTCTTCTTTTAAAGATGAAGGAAAAAACAATTTGCTTGGGGAGAGGGTGGTGTATTTCTCTTTCTTGATTAAACACATAGTATGTATGGTCAAGATCAGGCTTCCCAGCTTGGCTTTGTAACATTTGGAAGGTGATTGCCTTGTTTAATCCTCTTCCTCTGTGCTTTCTGGCTCTGAATTAGCTCAGGCATTTTTATCTGTAGCCTTGTCACTGGATGAAAGGGAATGATGACTTCTGGGTTGTGCAGATTTTAGAATTCGGAGGAGAAAAGTGAGATAAAAGACAACTTTTAATTTTGTTTCATTCATCTGAAGGATATAGAAGCATTTCCCGGATTCCCATAGAAAGCCTGGCAGAAGATGGAGATTGTGAAAGAGAGATGACTGGGCTTCTTTTGCTCTCTCTTGAATCAGGAGATTAGTTCTTACAGAGAATTCCCTTTGCTGCCTTCCAAAGAGAGTGAAAAATAGCTTATGTCAGGGTCTAAAAGATGGGCGGGGTCCTGGTGTGATTGTGTGGCAGAGATGAGACAAAGTAGAGTTTTGGGGGTTTTCATGTGTATCTCCAAGTGAGTGAACTGAACTCACCCACCCTGGGAGATGGGCACATCGGAGTGCTGTGCTCCACCCTCACATTGGTTCCTCTGCCCTTCCTGACAGATTTGTAAGCGCTACTCTCTATTTTGTGTTTGCATTGAACTTGGAACCTGCTTCCGTCATAGCCCTTGGCACTTTGTGTCTTGAGCTCTGCCAGGACTGAGAGCTCTTTGAGGGCAGACCCAAGACCTCAGACTCCAGAGGGCAAGGAGTGTGACCTGTCTTGGGTCTCACTGTCCTTGGGACCACTTGAGGCAGGATTGAAGCAGCCCCCTGTGATGCTCAGATTTGCGTTCGTCTCTCGTTTTATGATCCCCATTTTCATGGGAACATTATACCTGCTCTCACTCAACTTTTTCACCTTGGGTTGAGAGAATCCTCAGTATGACTTTGAAAGGCACTTGAAATATCTTGCCCTTTTCAAAGCACAATGATTAGAAGGGATGCCTTGGGCAACAGTAAAGGAGAAACAGAACAAGTAGGGAGTTGAGGAGAATGACAAAAGTGTTGAGGTTGACAGGCACGGATACTTTCAGGTTTTAAATGAACTTTACCTGTTGCTGCCTAGGAAGCACAGAATGAAATGGGCAGCTCTGTTATTCTTGGGAGATGAATATATTCTCTCGGCTCTACCAAATGAGGCTGTGATATTGAAAGGATGCCAGCCTCCCCGCTGGGCAGCCTGCCTCCTTTTCGTCCAGGCACCGAGGTCTTTCTCAGCTGCCCCAGCATCTGTGCCCTTCCCGCTGTTCACCGCTTTGCCAAAGGCCAGCCTCCCTGAGCTGTGGGAGCATCTGCCCTTTGTTGTACTTGAGCAGAGAATGTTTCCAACATTTCAATTGCTCTTCTCCTGGGGAGCCGGAGAGAGGGAGAGCAGCATTGTGACAACTTTGAGACTCTCAAGCCAAAATGTTAGGGTTTTCTGAAGTGAAGCATCCCATCTTTGAAGGAGCAGCCTCCCTCCGAGCCCTTCTGGCTTTGAAGTGGTCGTCAGACCTGCCTTTGTCCTGAGAGATCCCGTGAGAGATTCTGCAGTGGTTTTCACTTGGGAACCCCGTTCAGAGGCATCTGGAGAACTCTTTTAGAGATACTCAAACTCAGGCACATTCGTCAGTTACCCACTGCTGCACACAGACTACCTTAACACTTCCGGCCTTATGTTTTGGTTGTTATTATTGCTCACAAGTCCATCTAGTGGTTCGGCTCGTCTGGGCCAGGCTGGGCTTGCTTATGTGTCGGCAGCGAGCTGAAAGGTCGGCTGAAACCTGCTGGCCTGGGGTGGCTCCGCTCAGGTGTGTGTCAGGTGGCCCGCCGTGGGCTGGGGGGAGGGAGTGACAGAATCCCAAGGCTTCGAGGCTTAGGCTCCAAAGTGCTGCATCACCACTCCGCTGCCAATTGACGACAGCACCGTCACGTGGGCAGCCTGGCTTCAAAGGGGAGACAACTGGACTCCACTTCCTGATGAGAGGGGCCGCAGAGAAAAATGGCAAGGGCCTGGGTGTAGGGAGGGAAAGACTCTGTGGCCGGCTTTGCAGTCTGTCGCAGTGTGTGGTGTCAGATGCAGCGTGAAGTCATGTGCGGGGCGTGGGTGTGTGTTCCCAGGGTTCTAGACTTCCACGAATTGTGGGGAGACGTGTGTGCTGGAGAAGGAGTGGGGCAGGTGCTGAGGAGTATTCCACATCCCCTTTGCCTCCGGCGTCTCTTGCGAGGGCTGCTGAAATTAATCCTGTACAGCTTCCTTCGCCTCACAGGTATCATAGACCGTTTATCCCCCTTCCCTTCCATGAAGCCGATGCTACGTATGAAACATATACAAATAACTATGGAGTGAGGCCAGGACGGGGTGGTGTGGTAGTGTTCAGTAATGTGATTTGCTGTATGTTGTTCACAGGAAAAGCCGAAAATGGACAGTGATGATTTACCCCAATTATTAAGGTATTACAGTTGACCCTTGACCGAGATGGGGACAGGGGCAGTGACCCTCTGCCCAGCCAAACTCCGCATCTCACTTCACAGTCGGCCCTCCATCGTCACAGTTCCACATCCGCAGAGTCAGCCGACCTCGGATCATGTAGTACTGCAGTGTGTATTTATTGAAAAACCCTGCGTATAAGAGGACCTGCGCAGTTCAAACCCATGTTGTTCCAGGGTCTGCCCTATAGGGTTGCTTTTGACATAGTTCTTGCCTTAAGATTGAAGTATAGTGACTCAACACCTGAGATCGTCCCCTCAGACCAATACAGATATCCAGCCTACTTACCAGCTATGAAGGTCCCTGGTGCACGTGTTTTTTGTGTATTTACCTCGCCCTTGACTTCATCTTAGTTACTTTTGTTTCTCGTTATCGTCATGGTGGCCTCCAAGGCCCTCTATGATGGGCGTTCTCCCTTCCCGGCCTCACTCTCTCACCTCACCTCCTACCCATCTCCCCGTGGCTCTCACTGCTCCAGACACCGGCCTCCTCACTGTTTCTTAAACACACAGGTGCACTCCCACGTTAGGGCTGGGCGTAAGTTGTGCCCTCTGCCTAGAGAACTCCTCCCTCACACATCACCTTGGCTAATAGCCTCGCCTCCCCTTTCAGGTCTTTGATAAGATGGGACCTTTTCTACGAGACCTGCATTGACCTCCTGTTGAATGCAGAGTCCTGCCCACCTTCACTGCAGCCACCCCGAGCCTCCTTCCCTGTTCTCCGTTTTCTTCTTTCCTTAATGCTGATCACCGTTTAGTACACTAGACAATTTACTTCGATAATATTCATTGTGTATCGTCTGAACCTCTTCCTTCCTGGGTGTTGGGGGTCCCTGAGACCACCCCAGGATCGATAATTCACCCAGCAAACTCAAAGGACTCAGCACAGAGTTGTGCCCATGGTTATGACTTATTACAGTGAAAGGACACAAGGCAGAATCAGCAGAGGGAAAAGGTGCCTGGAGTGAAATCAGGGGGAATCTTGGGCACAGGCTTCCAGGGGGCCCCTCTGAGCAGAGTCAAAAAGGACACACTTCATTCTCCCGGCAGCGAGTTGTGCCAGCTCGTGTGGGATGTGGTCTGCCGGGGAAGGCCATTAGAGGCTTGGCACCCAGGGTTTGTACCGGGGGCTGGTCACGTAGGCACCCTCTGCCCAGCACGTAGGAAAATTCCAGACTCCCAGAAGACAAGCAGGTGTTCAGAATAAACTATATTGTTGGCCCAAAGAGTTTAGGCACACCCTCACTAGTCCTGAGCATGGTGGTCCAGAAATCCAAGTTCTCAAATGCCAGCCTCGCAAACAGGTCTTTCCAAGGATGGCAGTCTCGGGCCAGCTGTGATAACTCTTCTCGACACCATCCAAGAATCTAAGCTCCTTGAGGACAGAGATCTTTGTTTTGTCCTAGGATGTGCCCCCTAGAACACTGGCTACCACACAGTAAGTGCTCAGTAAATGTGTATTGCGTGAAGAGCGGGAGCGCAGGTCCTTGCGTGCACCATTTGACTTTACCTGCATCTAGTTGTGATACTGATGCAAGAAGTGTCTTAGTTTCTTCTCTTAATGTTTATTTATTTATTTTTGGTTTGTTTTATAATGTTATTTTTTGATGTTTTTTGGGAGGGGAGATAATTAGATTTATTTTCATTTATTTTTTTTCATGAAAGTACCAGGGATTGAACCCAGGACCTCATGCATGCTAAGCATGCACTCTAACACGGAGCTCTACCCTCTCCATTAATGTTTATTTTTAAAGGCAAAAGTGCTGTGCAAAAGGACTTCTCCTTCACACAATATACATTTCCTTCTTCTCTGTTTCAAAGTCCAAAACCATTTTTCACTGACTATGTAAGCTCTTTAGTTTACCTATGATCAGTGACTCTTTGGATAAAAACCTCATTTTTCATTCCCTGCTCCCTCAGTATTAGAAAGATTAAGCTAATTTCAAAATGACTTGTGTCAGGATTTCATCCCATCTAGAAGGTCTATCTGTTTCATCAGAGGCTTGCTTGTCACCTTCTGAAGTTTGATAAATTGATGGAATGAATCATTTGCTGAAATTCAACAAAGAGCACCCAGCCTGTATTCTCTGTCTCTGCTTAAGATTGGTCTCAGCTCAAAAACCTTAAATTGAATTTATCAGCAGGAAAAAAAAATGAGAGGTTTTTTAAATGAATATCGTAGTACCATTCGAGAATATAAATCTCCTGTAGCATTTGTCATCAAAATTAAGTTTTAATATTATTGTGAGAATGTGTTGATACATCATTCCTACCAACAGAATATGCTAGGTTGGCCTATTAATAACAATTCCAAGTAATGCTGAGTCACTTTTGTACAGGGAGAATATTCTTCTGAATGGAAGGGGAATTATGAATCTATTCTTAGGGCAAATAAAAAATAATTGCACATCAGGATTCGTGGACTGATCAGATGAATTAATATTTCTGGCTGGGAGATGATAAATTCTGAGGGAGAAAACTGTCAGGGAGCGTTCACCAGCGACTTGAACAAATGACTTGGCCTTGACAGAAACATTTTAAATACAGCTTCTAGATGTTTAACGTATTTTGTCATTTTGACAAGATTGGGTTAGCCTTTCCTGAAACTTAAAAAAACTGACATGTTAAAAAAAGGGGGGGAGGGACTCATATGCCAGGATATTACAGTCCTCGGCTAGTGCTATTGAGGGCAGTGACTTGTTACTTTCTAGAGCTGGCAAGGATGTAAAAGAATTTCTGTCCCATGTACCTCATTTTATAGATGAGAAAACTGAGGTCCAGAGAGGTGTGGTGACTTGATGAAGGCCACACAGTGAACTAATAGCAGAGCACAGAACAGAATTCAGGGTCTTTCACTTTCAGAGCACTGTGCCACTCTGAGCCCATTACATGTTCCAAGGTGGTGGGTCTCCCAATCTAGTGGGCATCAGAATCACCTGGAGAGCTGGTTCACCCACAGACTGCTGGGCCCACCCTTCAGAGTTTGTGTTTTCATAGCTCTGGGATAGGGACAGGGACAGGGAATGTGCATTTCTACTAAGATCCCAGGTGATGCTCTTGGTCCTGGTTCAGTGACCACACTTGGAGAACCACTGGGCTAAGGGTTGGAGGGGACAGTCGGGAGACTAAGAATAAATGTGTGTGTGGGGGGGGGTATAGCTCAGTGGTAGTGTCTGCTTAGCATGCACAAGGTTCTGGGTTCAATCCCCAGTGCCTCCATTAAATAAATAAATAAAATTTTAAAAAGAGAATGAATGTGGAATTTTCTGCAGGGAAAGAGGGAATGATTGACTGGCTGATTTTAGCTAGTCCTGTCTTTGTATTCAAAGAATAGAAAGCCTGTTAGTAATTTTACTTTTCCTGTTCTGCTTGTCATTATTGTTAAATAAGGTTTCTACTATTAGCCTAAGTACCTGGTAAATTTCTTTCCTGACTCAGAATTATGACCCATTTGGGGGCCCTAGATAATTGGTGAAGGGGGCCATAGCAAATCAATGCCAAGAAAAAGAAAATCCCTAAGAGGTATCTTAAAATGCCGAACAATGGTTAATTTTGAATACCTCTTCAGCGTCCAAATCATTACCAGGAAATCATCAAATTGCCTTGACTCATCTTAAATATCCCCATTACCGTAGGAAAAAAAAAAAGAGCTAGAAATGGTGACTGCAAACAAACAGAAAAGTGGTTAACTGAGTTGACAGAGAGAACTGAACTTAAAGCAGAAATTGAATCCCTCCAAATATTGTTTTTCTGGGCCAGTTAATAAATTTGTTGCCAGAAATGTGCTTCACATTGTCCTTGGTGCTACAGAACAGGAAGACTACCTGACACTAAGATTAAATCTAAAAACCAAGTTCTCATGGTAGATTCTAAGCACATCCTTGCACTAACATAAAGTTTATCTTTACCTATTTCTTATTTTTATCTTTTTGTTGATATTCATTAGCTAGTTAGATTAAAATGGATGCGTTATACTATATTGAGACAAAATCAAAGTTGGTGGTTACAGCCTTCCCACCCCTTTTCAGAAATCTACCTGCTAAAAACAAACCCATATCTGCCTGCTCATAATCCCTCTTTTTAAAATTTAAAAAAAATTTTAATGTATTTTTATTGATGTATAGCCAGTTTACAATGTTGTGTCAATTTCTGGTGTACAGCATAATGCTTCAGTCATACATGAACATACATATATTCATTTTCATATTCTTTTTCACCATAAATTACTACAAGATATAGATTATAGTTCCCTGTGCTATACAGTATAAATTTGTTGTTTATCTATTTTATGTATATTAGTTAGTATCTGCAAATCTCAAACTCCCAATTTATCCCCTCCTACCCCCTTCCCCCCAGTAACCATAAGTTGTTTTCTATGTCTGAGTCTGTTTCTGTTTTGTAAATAAATTCATTCGTCATTTTTTTAAGACTCCACATATAAGTGATATCATGTGGTATTTTTCCTTCTCTTTTCTGGCTTACTTCACTTAGAATGACAGTCTCCAGGTCCATCCATGTTGCTGCAAATGGCATTATTTTATTATTTTTTATGGCTGAGTAGTATTCCGTTGTATAAATATACCACAACTTCTTTATCCAGTCACCTGTCAGTGGACATTTAGGTTGTTTCCATGTCTTGGCTATTGTAAATAGTGCTGCTGTGAACACTGGGGTGCGTGTGTCTTTGAATTAAGGTTCCCCATGGATAGAAGCCCCAGAATCCCTCTTAATTGTCCCTTTCACCTTGCTAGAGTAGATAAAAATTACTCCTGGCTGACCTAGAGACTACATCAAGGTTTTGGGGGAAAGGAAGAGATGAGAGAGAGGGAAGAAAAAGAACCCAAGTGGATTCTGGGGCTCAAGAAATTATTTGTGTGTAAAAGGTCCTGAAGCAGCTGTCAGGGACAAAAGTATCCAAGAATGTGGAAGGGGTTGAGGGAGTGTTACACGGGTTAGGTATGGATTCCTATTATTGTATTTTGAAAGGCAAAGAAAAGAGCTGCTGTTTTGATGCTCTGTAACTGCTAAAAGAGACACTGCTCTGAGATTGGACCACATGGGTCCTTGGATTTATTAAGTTTACTCAAAGTACCTATGCTTCAGTCTCTGCTCTAATAAAATTTGTTTGCAAGAAGGAATCAGGGGAATCCATGGAAAATTAGGTTTCCAAGGAAACCAGCCTGGATGGGATAAGAGGAACATTATGCCTATCTATCAATTAACAAATATTTACAGTCATGTGAAGGCTCTTGCTGTTGGTGAGAAAGGAAGCATTCTCTTTGGCTCCAGCAGGAGGGGTGAGAGAAAGAAGGGCACGGAGGTGTAGGGGAGAACTCTAAGCTACAGGCCTCAAAAAGGGAAAAATAGACTGTGGCTTCAAAAAAAAAAGGTTCTGGTAAAAGCTCTGAGTCAGCTTTCCATTCTAGGGAAGCTGAGTGTATCTGTTACCTATTGCTGTGGGACAAACTGCTTCAAAACTCCGTAGTTCAAAATAACGATCTTTTATTTTGTTCAAAAATCTGCAATTTGGGCAGCGTTGCACAGAGAGGGCTTGTGTTTTCTTTTCTTCTTGTCAGCTGGGAGGGCTCAACTTGGGGCTACAGGAACTGTTTTCTAGATGGCTCTCTCACATGGCTGGCAACTTGGTGCTGGTTCTCTACTGGGAGTTCATCTGGGGTCGGGAGCCTTGGTTTCTCTCCCCATTGGCCCTTCCATGGATTGCTTGGGGAAAGCATGTGAATGGACATATTTGGACAGTATCATCCCCACAGGGGAACCTGAGGCATGGTCTCTGCTTTGAATTGGTGTTTGCAAAAGCCAAAAAGGTATCTCAGTGTGTCTCAGCTTGCTTCTTTTCCTCCTTTTATCCCTGTAGACAGAATGCTTGGCCCTTACTTAAAGTCCAACCCCAGAAGCAATCCTCATTTCTCCCCATCATTGTTTAAGAGGCCAATTTTGGCCATTTTTGAACATTTTGCGTCACAGCTGGGAAGGAGAGAGTCAGAAAGAATTACACCAGAGAAACAAAAGTTCCAAGTGTTAATCAGTGGCCTTTCCAGCCAGCACTGGCCCTTTCTGACACACTAAGATTCACCAATTCTAGAACTTTACCTATAACAGGCCATATATTTATTGTATG
Organism: Vicugna pacos; assembly: GCF_048564905.1. NCBI lineage: Eukaryota > Metazoa > Chordata > Mammalia > Artiodactyla > Camelidae > Vicugna > Vicugna pacos. The sequence continues at coordinate 28,833,891 of NC_133023.1, forward strand.
GACTCCTTGTCTTAGTTTGGGTTCCCCTAAAGTGTACCCTAAGATAAGGATTTGGGAGTGAGTAGCGTATGTGGGAGGTGATCCCAGGAAGCTCAGTGAGGGAGTAGAGAGTGAAGTTGGGAAGGAAGGAAAGCCAGCTAAATGTGTGATTATGAGCAGCCTAGCCCTTGAGCCGCTGGGGGCCCAGGCCCACGGGGACTTTTGATAGATGGTGTAAAACACACCCCAGGGTTGTCCCCGAGGAGGAGTGCAGAAGGTGGAATATTTATCCACCAGTTCCTGTCCCTTGTTCGTTGGGGGCAGTAACACTGACCCTTGCAGCCCGCCCTGTGCCCAGACCTGACACACTCGTGAAGCCCGAGAAGGGCTTCAGGCATATGGTGCCCACCTTTACGTTATCGCCCAGGTGATGCTCTGATTCAGTCCAAGACGGAAAAGCAGAATGCTGCTTGCTGATGAGCTTTCTCTCCTCTTCCCCCCAGTACCCTATCCCTTGTCCAGCTCCTCTGCTCTGTGGATGTGGTGGTTTCCTTTTCTTTTTCTTTTTCTTCCTTTTCTTTCTTTTTTTCTTTCTTTTTTTTTTTTTTTGCCTCTCATCGCAAACTATGGTTAGAAGGGTGCCTTTGCTGACCTGTCTTACCATGACTGATGTCATATTCCCTCCTTCTCCTGGAGGTAGGCCCAGTCACCCTCTCATTTAAAACATGAGGGACAGGGCCTGTGGTCCCCTTCTGATGTGGGAAATGGAGGGGTTCCTTGAATGGCCAGGATCAAGGTAATAGTAATTATAGATAGAGGATGCAGGAGTTGAAGGAGAAGACTGATACAGGCCAGTGTATTTAAAGTGAAACTCCCCAGAGGGTGGATATGCTCAGTGGTAGAGTGCATGCTTAGCATGCACGAGGCTCAGGGTTCAGTCCCCAGTACCTGCATAAAAAAACGAAGCTCCTCGACCACCAACGTAATTGGCCCACTTAATGTAAGTACCTACTGGGCGGCAATAGACAGAGGTGCTTCCGAGTTTGGGGTCCAGCTGCCTGAGTTTGAATCCCAGAGCTACTCATTAGTTGTGTGACTTGGGGCAAGTTACCCGAGCCTTCTGAGCCTCATTTTCCTCATCTATAAAGTGTCATATGATTGTTTTGTGGATTAGATGAGCGAGAACATGAAATACTTTTAGAATGATGCCTGGCAGTTATTAAGTGTTCAGTAATGTTAGTTGTTGTTTTTATTATCATTCTTGTCCAAATCCCAGACCTAGTGAATCATATCTCTGAAGACAGAGCTTGGAAATCTTCATTTCTAACCAGCCCCTCATGTGTGATTCGTATACATCCTGAAATTTGAACGCCGCTGCTCCAGGCTGAGGCCAAGGGAGATAAGGTGATGTCAAGACAAGATTGATTAGCACAGGAGAATCTCATTTTCCAGCAACTTTGGGAAATGAGGAGTTGCCTATAAGCGAGTTCTCCAGATGGCTGGCACTTTCCTCTTGTTTTAAACACCCAATCATAACAGTTAAAACTTGCTGTATTATTCATTCTGAGGTCTAAATTCTATTATGGGCTGACACAAAGAAATCTGGAAATAGTAGTGTTGTAGCAGTATTTGGGGAGTCACTCAGTGTCCTCAAGACAGTCGGGCCGATAGTAAATCTTTATTGACTGTTTTGCTGTGTACCCTCCTGGTGGTAGGTGCTGTGGATACAATGACAAATAGGACCAAAGCCCTGCCTTCAAGATGCTCACTGTCTAGCGAAGGAGAGGCCAGGAGATGGAGTGGCAGGCAGTGAGAGGAGTGATAGGACAGAAGGCTGTTTTGAGCTTTGTCACAAGGATGTCGCAAAGGCTACATTAGTGGGAAGACATGTGGCCCTCATGCAGGGCCCTCTGAGCATGTGGGCCTGCGAGTTGATTGCTCCTGTGTCCTTCCCTTGCTGGCAATTGATACTCCTTGTTTCTGTCACTTTGCCTTCAAATGACATTCCTGTCCTTACCTAACACACTGCTTCTAATTTGCTAGGGACTGGAAACCAGATCCCCTGAACTTGCTGGGATGTTGCCCTCTTGGAAAGGCCTTCTCTAACCTTGCCATCTAAAATAGCACACCCACCATCACACACACACACACACACACACACACATACACACAGTCTGCAGCCCCTTGCCCTGCTTGATTTTTCCTTCATGACATTTGTCACCAACTGATGACAAGCTTGCTCCCTGCATCTATTGATGTCCAGTGGTCTGCCTTCCTCATGAGAACGTAAGTGCCGAGAGGGCAGGGGCTCCCAGTTTAGGACACCTGTGTATCCAACACCTAGAACCTGATCTGGCTCTGAACAGGTTTTTAATAAATATTTATTGAGTGAGTAATAACGATAGCAAATATATTTCTCTTAATTTTTTATTGAGGTATAATCTGTGTTCAGTAAAATGCACCCACCTTACATGTTCCACTCAGTGAACGCGCGCACACGTGTCCACCTAGAGCAGGAGCGAGCATCTCCGGCCCACACCCAGCAGGCTCGCTCGGAGCCCTCCTAGTCAGTGCCTCCTCCAGAAGGCAGCCGCTCCTCTGGCTTCTATCGCCACTGATTCGTTTTGCTCCTTCTTGAGTTTCACGTAAGTAGAATCATATAATCTGTGCTCTTACGTGTCAGCCTCCTCACCATTACGCCTGTGAGACACATCCGTGTCGTGGGGTGTAGCAGCAGTTCATGCTTTATTTCAGTGCTTGTAATATTCTCAGTGAATTGACTGCAGTGGATTTAACCCATTCCGGTCACATGTGCGTTGACTCCAGGCCTGGCTGAGAATGGGCCTGCGAGGCTCTGGGAGAAAAGGGCACGAGCGTTGTGGCAACGATTTGGGATGGCTTTCTTGTTACCCCATTTTCTCAGTCCTAGATTTCTGGAATGCTCCCCCTCTTCCTGCTACCTCAGGGTTCTGGGTTACACTTGGACCTGCAATGTCTGTCTGGAACAAAGTCAAATTTACAACCCCCCCAGATGGCCTGGTAGAGCAAAGCCACATCCCTGGTGGTTCAGTTACAAGACATCGAAGGGAAATGCTGTCCGCTCTCCCTCCTGATCGCCTTCTCTTCTCCTCCCGGCTCATCCTCAATTCTTGTTCACTTTCTGCTGATTCCCTCCACTCACTCGGGGCACCTTTGGGCCTAATGTGTTTTAGAACAGTGGTTCCCAACCATGGCTGCACATTACTGTCACTTGGGGAACTGTGAACTCCACCTTGCCTGAGCCCTGCTCCGAAGCAATGTAAATCAGTATCTCTGGAGCTGGTGCCTCGGTATCAGTAGTTTTGAAACGCTTTCCAGATGATTCTGACAGGCAGCCAAGTCTGAGAACCATTACAAGACACATCTTATCCCAGGAAATGGTACACTTGTGTAGCATCAACTCAGCCCCTTCCACCCCCATCAGGCAGAATCAACTTGTTTCCACGCGACTTACTAGATAGGGCTCTTTCACATGCTGTCAGCTTTATAAATTGCAGGGAGCAATTCATATGAGAACCACTTGAAAATGAGGAAGTCAAGGAATGTGGCTTTTTCTTCCACCATATTAGTCACTCCATGGTGTCTAGAGCAATATTAATTCCAGTTTGGCTCATGTATTACAATTTAAATACATCATTTAAACCCCAGGCTGTGGCAGGGATCCCTTGACGACCACTGGATGGGTACTTCTGAAAAACTGTTACTTGTGATTCTTTTTTTTTTTTAAGTGGGCACCATGTATAAACAGAATTAGTACCACCAGGTCACAAATGTCATGAGGTCAGGGTCTATTTTTCAGTCATCTATTTCCTGGCAATATCCAACAGTATTTTGTCCATTGTAGCTAACATTTCCCGAGTACTTTCTATTTGTTATTTACTGCACTCGGCGTTTAAAACTTCATCAGTCCTCACTCTAACAACAGTCTTACTGAACACTGATGTACCATACCCTTTTCTAGGCTCTTTTCATGTATTCATTCATTTACTCTTGTCAATAGCCCTATGAGTTGGGTTTTTATGATTATCTCCATTTTATGGGTTAAGAAACTGAGGCACAAATCGGTTCAGTACCACACTAAGGACTCACAGATGCTAACCTGTAGAGCTAGGATTCAAGTAATTTGGGGTCAGAGACTGCTTCCTTAACATCTACCCAGTGCTTCTCAAATTTCAACACACATAGAAATCACCTGGGGATCTTGTTAAAAATGCAGATTCCAGCTCACTTGATCTGGGGTAGAGCCTAGGACTCTGCATTTCTCACAAGCTCCCAGATGGTGTTGATGCTGTAGGTTTGTGGTCCACATGTTGAATAGCAAGGACACACCCTATTTTGATCGTTTCTATTACTGTCCCCATTTTCAGGTGAGTACTTTGAGGCTCAGAGAAGATAGCAGTTTCACCAGCTTCTCACAGGAAATATACAGCAAAGCTATAATTAGAATCCATGCAGTGGAGTCTCAAAAGTGATGGTTTAAACACCTTGGGAACTTGGTATATGGTTATTGAATGAATAAGTAAACTGACATCGGGTGCTGGGGCTAAGAGATCACCATTGTGTAGCCGTAGGTCAGAATAGAGCAACTAGAATCCAGGTAATCGTGTATCTTTCATTGATACTTTTTACACCTTGAATCTACTATCAGCTTTTATCTTCACCACATTTTCTTCTCATGGTCTAAACGGGTCATTCCCCACCCTTGCTGTTGACAGGGGACATAAAGGAAGCAGCTCAGCAAGTGTCCCTTGGGGATATCTTTCTGTATATCTGTTTACCATTGCCTTTGCTTTGGAAAAAGGGGCACAGACCTGGCATCCTGCTGACATGAATATTTCTTATTAAACTGAACAGCAGTATCAGTAGATAGAGGAGCAATACTCATTCAAAAATAATGCCACCATTTAAGCTTTTGTCATCAGCAAAGAGATTATTTTCCACTTTTTGACTGAAAGAAAATATTGCCATGAATAGCTTTGAAACACCCAGACTCAGAGCAAGTGTGCGGTCGATGAGATTCAAACTCTCATCCCCGACTCTGTTCTGATTCCATAGATTTAGTCCATGAAGGACCTCCTGAGAACAAGGCCATCCGGACAGAATAAAAATCAAACTGCATGTTCCTGGCAACAGTTCAACAATTACGGAGTCAAGGAAGAACTCTGCGCACCCCCAGCACTCTGGACAATGTTTTCCAACTAGATAATGCATACAGTCAGCTCTGCGTGTCCACGGGTTCTGCATCTGCTGACAGGGAGAGCTGACTGAAAGGAACTTGAGCATCCTCGGATTTTGGTATCTGTGGGAGGTCCTGGAATCAATCCCACATGAATATCGAGGGATGACTGTACAGGTGACAAAGATTCTGTGCCTGGAAGAAAATTTATTTACTTATTAAATTATTTTAAGAGGCACTTCTTGGCTAATAGAATGGGAGGGAACAAACTGTGTGATATAAAATGTGTGACTCATAAAAATATGTGACTTCATGCAACAGAAATCAGGGGTGAAATCCTAGCATCTCTCCATCTTGATGGGGTCCAGTCTTAAGAAAAGGACTCTTGGCTGTGTTTTATTGACTAGGATTCTGAAGCTGGTACTTTTTCTGTGGAAATGTCATTTGAGGCTCTGGCTTGTCTCATATTCATCACTGCTGGGAATGAGAAACCAGACCTGAAAATTAGTGGCTGTATTCACTTCACTCACTCATTCATTCATTCATTCATTCATTTCATTCAGTTATTCAGTAAAAGATGCTGAGTGCCACAGTGTTAGGTACTCTGGAGGTGCCAAGGAGCATCAAACATGGTGCCTGCCTTCAAGGAGTTCACAAAATTACTAAGGATGCAAGACAAAAAGGAAAGAGGTTAATACTAAGAGCTGGTGTATGACAAGGATAATACGAAAGGTACAGTGTCATAGAGCAGGGTTTCTTCAAAGAGTGGCCCTGGACTGTGCATCAGCATCACCTGGGAGCTTGTTTGAAATGCAGATTTTGGGGCCCCACCCCAGGCCCACTGAATCAGAAGTTCTGTGGTTGGGGCCCAAGGATCTGCATTTTTAACAAGATCCTAAGATGATTTGTATACACATTAAACTTTAAGAAGCACTGTTTTAAAAGAATACTTCTGTCAGAGGAAGAACACATTAAGCTACTGTCCTCAAGGGCCTGCAATTTAAAAGAAGAAATGAAATTTGAATATGAATCATCACATGTAATAAGGAACATTAGCAGAAGAAATGGGGAGAGGTAGAGAAATTTTGCTTGATGGCAAGTGGGGAAATCTATTTCTTGGATGGGGCCGTGGAGGGTAGGAAATGGATCAGTTAGGCGTGTCCTTAGCTAAGTAACACAACCTGATTGAGAGTGACTTAAGGAAAAGGGGTTGTTCTTTGTTATGCAAAAAGTAGCCTGGAGGTAGGTGGCCTCCAGCACTGACTCAGGTATTCAAGGATGTCAGCCCTTTTTTTTCCCATTATGATCACAAGATGACTATTGTAGCTCAGAGAATCACATCCTCATGGAACTGTATTCAAGTGCAAGAAGCAGGGAGGCATGGGGCAAGAAACTCTCCTTCTGCTTGCTTATTAAGGAGACAACTGTTTCCCAGAAGCCTCCTAGCAAACTTCCCCCTCACCTCACTGACTGGGACTGGGGCATACGACCACCAGTACACCAGGGCTGGTCTACCTTCCATGGCTTCTAGGAGGCCTAGCCCACCATAAGTTTAGTTAACATCCATCCCCTCATATAGTTACAAATTATTTTTCCTTGTGATGAGAACTTTTGGGATCCTGCTCTCTTAGCAGCTTTGAAATCTACCATACAGCGGTGTGAACTATAGTCCTCACTTGCACTGAAAGGGCTTTTTGAAGGCCAGACAGAAAAATGATGCCCCAGGCACTGCTCCTTTGAGCCTGCCACACCCAGGGCTCCTTGTGGCCCTCTCCTTGCAGGAGGCTGGGAGGCATTTAGCAAGATCACCCATTCGGCCTCAGACTGGAACGACCCAAGTATATATGGAAAATGGAAGGATACAGGCTGGGTATGTGTGCTTGTCTTTATGGCAGTGGTCTTGGGAAATGCCACGTGGGGCCCTGCTCCTCTTCACCCTGTTCCTGACCCTGAATCACTGAAACAGGAGCTGAGGGGAGCACCATGAGGAAACCAGCAGAGGAAGGAGAGCACTCTTCCCTGCAATGCAGGAAAAAACGGATGTGGGGTGTGGGGAGGGCCATGTTCCAGGTCTCGGTGGAGCCCCTGGGACGTGCCCCACCAGGTGTCGGTCCTTGGCTTCGCGCAGGAAAGAACTCAAGAGCAAGCCACAGTTGAGTAAAGGTAGATTTATTTGGAGAGATACATACTGCATAGAGTATAGGCTGTTTCAGAAGGAGAGAGAGGCCACGAGGTGTGAAGGTTGGGTGCTCAGGTTAAAGTAAAGGTAGATATACTCCATAGACAGAGTGTGAGCCATCTCCTAAGATGAGGGAGCGAGAGGCGGCCACGAGGCACGGTGTTGCTAGTTTTTATGGGCTCTTATGGGCTCGGCAGCTTCACACGCCAACAAATGGGAGGACAATTCCAACTACCCTGGGGAAGGGGCTGGGATTCCTAGGAATTGGGCCACCACCCACTCTCTGACCTTTTGTGGTCAGCCTTGGGACTGTCATGGCGCCTGTGGACATGTTATTCGTCATGCTAGTATGTTACAATGAACATATAATGAAGCTCAAGGTCTACTAGAAGTCAAATCTCCTGCCATCTTAATCCTCAAGGCATACTGGGAGTTGAATCTTCCACCATTTTGGTGCTAATTGCTGTCATTCCTTGAATGGCTGTGCCCCGCCACTGTCCCTCTTGTCTCACCTGTGAGAAGTGGTTTCTCCCCACCTGCCGCCTTTACTGACCTGTGTTAGTTTCCCAGGGCTGTTGTAACACAATACCATGAACTTGGTGGCTCAAACAACAGAAATTTACTGTCTCGCCGTTCTGGAGGCCAGAGGTCTAAGACCAAGCTGTCGATGGGGTTGGTTCCTTCTGAAGGCTGAGAGGGAGAGTCTGTCCCAGGCTCTCCCGTAACTTCTGGTGGTTTTCTGGCCTTCTTTGACATCCCCTGGCTTGTAGATCTCTCCCTTCATCTTCACGTGGTGTGTTTCCTCTACACCTTCACATTGCCTTCCCTGTGTGCATGTCCCCCTGTGTCCGAATTTCTACTTTTTATAAGGACCCAGTCATATTGCATTAAGGCCCACCACCATGACCTCAACTGAATCATCAGTTTCCGAATAAGGTCACATCCTCAGGTACTGGAGGTTCGGACATCAACAGCCCTCTTGGGAGTGATGGAATTTCATCCATAGCACAGCCCGTATTCCCAATGTCCACTTCCCTTTCTCTGGGGCCTCCCACCCACCCCCACCTTGATCTTAGTGGCCGCAGTTTGGTCACTGAACTCTTATACCAGGAGAATGTAGCGGAAGGAGGTGGGTTATTTCAAGGAGTAGTTTACCCTCACTGTTCGGTTTGAAGAGATAATTGTGTAGAATAGTGTCTGAAAAGAAACTTGGGGATGAAATTATATACCTATATTCAGTCTTATGCACGGGCTCTGAAGTTTGAATAAAAAAGAGTGGAATCAAAAGACTGACTAATAATTATAATGATTACCACTATCATATCTTATATAGCACTTCCACACAGACTCTCATTTGGAAGCACAATCCTTTTTTGCCAGTGATCAAGATCCGTTTTTCCCTCCCCTTTTACTTCATAATAAATTCTCCTTGAGGATGTTTTCTGACAGGAATTGTCTGCAGAAAACCCTTTACTTAGAGATGTAACCGGATCTTCCTAAATTTAGCAGAGTTCATGCAACACTGAACTGAAACCCAAGGAAGGGAAGATGGAGAGAGAGAGTAGATGAGACACTGAAGAAATATAAAGTGGAATTTATAGAAAAATCTTTTTTTTTTTTCTGGTCAGGTCACTGACAGAGGGGATCCAAATTTGGTCAAGCTAAGTTGTCTTGAGATTATATGGTCCTAATTTGGAGACTTGCTGTATTTTTAAACTTGGAAACTTGCTACTTAAATACTAGTTATTAGCAACAAACTCTGCCCTTGATCAAGGAAGCAGAAAGGAGAAGTTAGTACTCAGGCTGTAGTCTCGCCACTTTCTCAGACTCAACCATGTTGTCAGATGCTACAATCAGTTCCTCTTACTCAGTGGAAATTTCCTCTTATCCCATTTTCCCTGGAAATGGAAAAAAGCTGCACAGAACCTCCGCACAACCCTCCCTGTCCTCAGAGACTCTTCTTCATGTCATCATGTCTTTTCTCTCCTTTATCCCAGTCTATCAACGAGCTCCCTACATCTCCTTCAGATCACTTGAAGCGTGACACCAAGCCATTGCTTATGCTGCCGCATCTACCTGGAATGCTTTCCCTCTTAATCCTCGGCCAAAATATATCTTTTCTTCCTTGAATACTTAGCCGAGGAGAGAGTTCTGAAGCATGTACAGGAAGGCGTAAAATGGGGAAGCCCCCAGAAAGGCAGGCAGACACATCCTGTGACGCAGCTTGGCTTCCTCAGCTTTCCTATAGCCCTCCTAGTTGGCCATGCCTTAAGTGCTCATCACTATTGACCAGTTGCAGTTTTCTGGAACGCTCCTTTCCTATGACCCAGCTGAGTTCTAGGACGAAATGCAGAGAGTGGGAGTCTCCAGAGAAGGCCCAACGCAAAGGAGCAGAGGACTCCTGGGATCTCAGACGTGGGACGACAACTACAACCGACTGGGTACCACATGAAGGTTTGGGTATCACCTGACTGCTCAAGGATGAAAAGGTGGCAGATCTTCCACCCAGAGGAGTCAATGAGTTTCCTCTGCCCAGTTCCCAGCAGATCTGGGGAAACAGGGACCAGTTCCATAGTCTACGTGGTCTTACAGAAGCTGGGGCAAGTTGCAGAGAAGTTCCAAAGATTTAAGTCCCATGTAGCCTGGATTTGGGGTGCCACTTGAGCACAAACTCTTCCCTGTCCAGTTCTTTTTTTTTTTCAATTTTTTATTGATTTATAGTCATTTTACAATGTTGTGTCAAATTCCAGTGTTCAGCACAATTTTTCAGTCATTCATGGACATATACACACTCATTGTCACATTTTTTTCTCTGTGAGTTATCATAACATTTTGTGTATATTTCCCTGTGCTATACAGTGTAATCTTGTTTATCTATTCTACAATTTTGAAATCCCAGTCTATCCCTGTCCAGTTCTTAACTGCTGGTGGCCCCATATCCAGAGCCAGAGACCCCAGCATTCCTGTGGCCATCTTCCGTCCATATACCACAGGGTACTCACAAAAGGGACCAAGACTCAAGGCACTAACCATGAGCCCATGGCCAAAACTGAGGGGTTCAACTGTATTCAACACCTCCAGACCCGTGATAAAAACTGTTGAAAACGATCCATGAGTTATTGTCTGCAGAACAATCATTTGGATACTTGGCTGTTCTTTAACGTTGAACCCCACATCCCTGACTTAAGAGAGTGTCCTTGACGGAGACACTGGAGATGCCCTTGCTCTTGCATGGATTCTTCTGGTGCATTCCCGGAATGACCTAAAGGGCTGGGGAAGTGCCACAGACTCTTAGCTCACATCTTTTCAACCCTAATCCCCACAGTTCACAGCCTAGTTTCTGTCACAGCAGTTACTCCCCTGTCTCATTTAAATCCAAGTGAAGAAAATCTTAATACCAGATCTCATTGTTTCCAGATCGGACCGGTTTGACTTTGGGTATCCAGGTAACAAGCACCTTTGTCCTTTGCAGTCTATTATTTTGTTCCTGAGGCCATCTCTGCAGCTCCGGTGGGCAGTGCAGTATTTGTGTCGTCCTGCCCCTCTGGTCCAATGATACATACTTTGAGGTCTTGCGCTGTGTCTTTTCACAGTTTTTCAGACCCTGTGCACAGCTTGGCACAGCATTTTCAGGACACAGACATGCTATTGCTTGACATGTAAATTCAAGATGTTTGGTTGATTCTGATGATCAATTATGTAGTCTTTCTCTAGCTCTAGGCATTAAATTCCAGAACACCCGGAGGCTAAAGGAAATCCTGGTTGAAGTTCATCTTAATGGCAGAGGTAAGGGTGGATGGATCAGTGGCAACCCATTTCAGATATCTTCACACTCACTGAAATAAAACATTAAAAGCGGCATTCTAAGTAAAGAGACTACCAATAACATTTTATCACCTTAAATGAATATCTGGTGATCTTTCTTCTGTTTTCCTCAGCTCACGTGAGAATTATGTCTTCTCTCCTATTTCAAGAAAATGATTCGTTTTGCTTTGTTGCAGAAAATATTCAAGTGTGAAAAGATGAGTTTGGACTGTGCCGGGTCCCGAAGGCCAGCATTTCGATTTCAGTCTTTTGGACTTCTATGACTTGAAATTGTTGACCTTGAACTTCAAGTGGTCCCACCTTAATGAACCACTGTATCCCAGGGATGTGGAGGCACTCAGAGGCTTGAAATGGAAAATCTATGTTGGGGTGGCTCTAGCTCAGCTCCTGCCCCAAACCTTCCCCCACCCTGTAACTGGTGGGATCCCCTTGGCCCTGCCCCCACAGCTCAAGCCAAAGCGCCTCCTGTCACCTCCTCTCACACATGTCTCTCAGGTGACCCCCGAGGAGACTACAGTTCTGAGGCTTCGGCTGATCCAGTCTTCCTTTGTCTTTCCCAAGACATCATTGCCAGAGCCCCCACTGCTCTTCACCTTCTGCTGTACTTCCTGATTCTCAGCTCCCTCTTTATTCTAAGGGCCCTCCCCCCAAGGACGGACCTCCCACGTGGCAGTTCACCGCTTCTTAGAGTGGTGAGAAGGTGTCAGAATTATATATACGTGAGAGGAGCTCAAGCTGGGCAGACACTTGTGTACAGGGAGAGCCTCCAGTGTGTTCATATCCCTACTAACCTCATTTTACAACCCACAGCTTCTAGGCCTTGTCCCTGTATCACCCCCTTTCTCTGGCAGGGGTCCCCCGTTGCCTCCCTGGTATTTCCCAGAGCTGTGATACTATTGGAGGTTGTACAAAGAGTGGGGGAACTTCTTGTCAAATATTTTCTTCGCAAACTCAAACCCACTCTTGGCTATTGATACTACACTGAGAAATTCTACATTGGGGGGAAAAAACCCACTTTTTTCTTTTAAAATTTTTTTTAATTGAAGTAGTAAAAAAAAAAACAGGTTTTTAGATACTCACTACTATATGTAATACCCCACTTTTTTTAATCTAACGCTTCTCAAATATTTAACCACAAAGACCAGGACCCTCCCCCCAGCCCAGATCATCTGTTATCACCGGGTAGGACAGAATTTTGTAAGCACACGCGTAACGCATGAATTGCACACTTCCACATGGCCTCCAAGCCTGCTGCAAACTGGACTGAGCTGCTCTGCTCAACCTGAATGTTCCCTCCTTCACAGCATGATGTACTTTTCCACCGGGTCCATTTTCTCCATTGGCTGGAGGTCCACCTCTAGGCCTCTGCTCGTGCTTTTTACCCACCTGGATACCTGCCTTTAGGCACAGCTTATGTTCCAAATCCTGGGTGACGCCCTCTCCAGCTTCTCCAACTGCTAATATTCTGTTTCCAGTACTGCACCAATCAAGGCCTAATTCCACCCCTACCGCGACACGGTACATTCCGATTAGGCATGACCATATCACATCCAACAGCACTGTTTCACCTTAGCTTCTGTTTAGCATATAAGACACGCACTGACCACCTCTTCACTGACTGATGGAGAACGAGGATGGTCATTCCATCGTAGAAGCGGCCCCGTTTGATTGGCAGTGTTTTCAGCACTGAGCGTGGTTTCCGTAGCCAGGTCCAGTCCAGTTCTTCCTGAGAATGCAGCTACCCTGCACGTACCCCACTGAAAGCCCAGCACGCTTATTTCTACTTTAAGGAGAGAATGAATTTTGTGAGATTTTTTTCCTAATTTAACAGAAGTGATGGTTTAGAAATTTCATAATGACCCGGTGCCTCAGAAACACTTTAATTCTCCTGGACCATTCATACCATAGTGGTAACTTGAGGGTCTCGTCCCTTCTGCCTTCTGCAGTAGAAGATGAACCATGAAGATAATGCAGACATTATCTTTCCTGTGTCCTCAGAGTTATGTAAATAACCCTACCTTCCTTACTGACTGAAAAACTGTCATTAGTTTGCTTTTCAGGTCATCCTCTGTCTACTGAATGAAATTCAATAGACCTTGAAAATTCAACCTTCCGCAGTCTAATCACTAGATCATTGTTTAAAAAAAGTATCCTTTTAAATGCATCAATTTTTCTAGAATAATAGGAAGGCAGTTAGATTTTGTTTTTGTTTGTCTTTTCTATACACCTTTAGGGGTTGTTCCATTTTTATTTTTATTAACTAGATTTTCATTTTTAAAAGTATCACATGTACTTGCTAAACACACAGACACAGCCCTCCGTATCTACAAATTTCTCATCCACAAATTTGCAGATCGGTTGGTGGAATCAGGGGATGGGAAACCCATGGATACCGAGAGCCGACTGTATTTCTTGTACTACACTGGTTCATATAAGGGTCTTGGGCATCTGAGGATTTTGATATCCGGAACCAATTCCCCACAGATACTGAGGGACAACTACCTAAATGAGAAGTCAGTCTTCTTCTCACCTCAGATTCCCAGTCTCTAGTTATCCCTAGAGGTGAACATTTTTTTCCTGCTTCTTGTAAGTCTTCCCAGGAGTATTTTAACATCTCCGCCACACACAAGTATGTGTGAGTGGAGCATGCTACAAACACTGTTATGCACTTTATTTTTTTTTTACGCCAACCAGATGTTGGAGAACTTTCCTTATCAGCACACATAGATCTACTTAATACCTTTCATTACTGAGTAATATGTCATTGTATGGGTGGTACCACACTTCATTTAATCAGTAAACAGGCATTTTGGTTGTTTCTAGCCTTTTGCCATTGGATGTAAGCTACAGTGCATTATACATATAGCTTTGTACACCTGGGGACAAATATTTGTTGAAATTGGCTAAGACAGACATTTATGACCAGTTTTGCTAAAGTCCTTCCCAGAAGGCTGCACCTTTTTACCTTTCCTCTTAATAGTGTATGAGAGTGTTTCCCCCAACTTGTCTGTGCTACAGATTTTTCTTACCCAGTTCTGCCCCTCTGCTAGGTTAAAAATGGTATCTATTTTAAATTTGCATTTCTCTAATTATGTATGGAGATCTTTGCATAAGTTTTGAAGTCTTTTGCATATTGTTATGTGCCGATTCCTTGTTCATGTCCATTTCCTTTTTCCCCTGAGTTGTTACTCTTTCTCTGATTTGTTTCTAAAATTTTAAATGTTAATATTGTCTGTCATATATTTTGCCAACACATATAAAATCATTCCTATGTGTTTTCATCTACAGCTTTTACGGTAACTTTTTAAATGTCGTTTAAATATTTTCTCCATCTGGAAATTACTTTATTATGCTAAACGATTGTTGTAGGTTCTGTGGGAATAGAGGCCAAGTTTTTAATTAGCTGTTGCATATCTAATATCTGATACTTTTTTTTTTTTACTACCAGTTGTGTCCAGAATATAATGGGTAACACATTTCTGGCCTTTTCTTTGCTCTTTTTACCAAGTTCTCTCAAAAGATTCTCTGACCTGAAGTTTGGGAGGGGTAAGCCATCCCATCCCATACTTTACTGAAATATCAGCAGTTGGGCGCCAGTGGTGAGGTGATGGTGATGCTGAGTCAGCTTCCACAACCTCCTCCTCATGATGGGTCTTAGGTACCTACCCCTCCCCAAAAGTGTATCACCTCACGTTCCACGCTTTCCTGGCACTCCTATGTGAGGTTTGGTCACCTTTCAACTGCTTCTGAATGGAAGAAAACCCACAGGACTATATACCCGTCAAACTGAGGTCAGTGGGGAGAGGAGGATGTCCTGGAAGATTCTTTGGAATGCTCTTTGACTAAGGTAGCTGCATGAGTACCATATGCAGACAGCCCTGGGTGGTGACAAATCCAAGCTCACCTCTACCATTAGTTTGGAGTCCGGAATTGATAGCCAGGTAGGGCTGAGTGAACTTCAAAACACTCTTATCATTTTAAAATTTCTTATAAATACCCCTAAATCTCAATGGCTTACAGCAACAAACATTTATTTTTCTCACTCCTGGGGTAGCTCTGTGTGGGTTCAGGTTGGCTCCATGCCTGTCCTCACTCTCCTTGGGCCATTGGTTACCTGGAGGCTATTCTTCTCACAGAAGGTGCAGAAGGGCAAAAGGACAAGCCAGCTCACGTTCCCATATTGAGCCCACCAAGGTCAAGTAGAAGGGACTTCCAGGTGGCTTCTACATACCTCTGACCAAACACAACATAGGAAACTGGTAAAGGTAATGGACATTGGAGCCTGACAACACTGGGACAGCAGACACTGTTGAATGCCTGCTCAGAAACCATTTCTTTCCCTTCCATGATGGTGGACACTGGTCCCCACAGTAGGGCCTTATCATGCCAGATACTTTTCCAATCTCTCTTGCATCTGGAGGTAGCCATGTTATACAGTTCTGGCCAATGAGACATCAGGAGAACTCTGCTGAGTGCCCCTAGGACATTATTTTCCTATTTGAGTAAGCCACTGAATTTCTCACCTCCTCAGTATTCTCATCTGCAAATTGGGGCTATATATATTATATAGGGTTGTTACAGTAGTCGAATTTACATTGTAATGGGCAATCCCCAATCTCAGTAACTTACAATAAATAACATGCATTGAATTTTCTTGCTAATAGTCTGCAGGTTATCTGGAGCCGGTAGGGTGGCTCTGCTTCAGGCCATGGGTAGGGTTTAGCGCTGCTTCATGTGTTTCAGAGCAAGACAAACTATGCAAGCAAGTTTAAAGCTTCTGTTTATGTCACCTACATTTCTTTGACCAAAGCAGTTCACATGGCCAAGACCATCGATAAATAAGGCAGGGAAACATGCTCCTCCCAGAGAAATACTGCAGTTACGTGGCAAAGGTGTGGATGTATAATCCGTGAGTAGAATGGAGATTTAGAATAATAATCTTCCTAGATGTATAGGCATGAACAAACCAGTAGCTTCTTAGAATCTTAATTTCCTTGTCTTCAAGATGGCACTGGGCTCTTTTCTCTGGATTGGTGTGAAGATTAAACAGAAACCAGGTACCATAGGTGGCGCTTAGCAAAAGTTAGCCCTCCACCCCTACAACTAAATTCTGATTGTTTACTAAATGAGTTCCTCCCAGAAGTCCAGTATGGTGTGTGATTCAGTGTTGGCTTTCCCTGACGTTGATGAGTCAGTGAGAAGTTGCCGACGGGAAGGCTCCCTGAGGGAGGAGGCAAAACCATTTCCTCACTAAGCAAGCTTCCGTTGAACACCTGACATCATTATTGCAAGGTCATTGTCATGCTTTCGTGCTTCAAACTGGAAATTTTTTTTAAATCTTTTTTGGCCAATGACCCTTAATTCACTCTGACAAGATCATACAAACACTGGGATTTCAGGGTTGATTTTTTGGCTGTTTCATAGGCTCCCTCTGCTGGAGTGAAACCTCATGTTTTTTCTTCAAGACATGAAGATCCTTTCCCTTTAATGGAAAGCAAATCTAACAAACAATTGGCTGTATTGCTAGACAGATTTTTCACATAGTGTGTCTGCTGCCACGGCCTAAATTTACCTGCCATCATTCTGTAGTACCAACCGGCACTTCTTGCCTTTTCAAAATGGAGCCTTACAAAAGAGACTGGTTTTAAAGAATTTGCCAGAAACGTGAATTGTTAGTAATAAGCAGGTCTTGTTTCCTGTGAGTAATGCCCTTGGTCGTTCAGTTCTAACCTTCTCGGTTTTAGAACCTCTAGGGGTATTATGGAAGGCCTATTTAGAGGTACCTGCTTAAAAGGAAAGTAGCCTGAGTCACCAGATTTGTTCAGTAATGGAGGTAGGCTGTAGAAAAAGTGAGGATTGGCAAAGCCAACCCTTCCCCTGCCAGGGGGAGCTGCCCTTTCGCAGGACACACATGTTTTCAGGGCCATCAAAACACGATTTTGTGTGAATTGATGTTTTATAAAGCCACTATCCACTGCTTCATGTTTATGGAGTTTCACTTGATTTCTGGCTGGGCAGTGGGCCAAATCCATCATCTTCTCTTTTTTCACCTCTCCATCTTTCTGGAGTCATTTTTTTGATTTCCATGACTCAGTAGGGTGTTCAGTGAATTCTGAATTGATAGACCCAAAGAAGCTTCTGTGTGATGGTACAGGGTAGGGGGAACCTCATAGTAGTGTCGACTCCAACGTACGTGTGGTAGCGCTGGCCCCTCCATTTCTGCCGCCTCTGAAAACAGGGTTTGCCTCCAGCTTCGAAACGCAAAGGATGGGCTGAACCAGCACCACTGGCCTCCCCTATAGACTTGTTAGAAATGCGAAATTTCAGAACTCACTCCAGACCTATTGAATCTGATGCTGCACATTCATAAGATCTCCCGGGAATTCGTATGCCTGTTCAAATGTGAGAAGTGTTGGTCTCCAGCAGGAGTAAATCACGCAGTCATGCCAAGCCTGAGGCACATGACAGGGTGCTGCCACCTAGGCATCTGACATCGCCCGGGGGCACCTGACTCCTGCCCTCCACTGAGGTCTGTGACTCACACCCATGGGCCCAGGGCCAGCTCCACCTATTAGCTTTCTAGTGACAGGCGGTGGGTGAGCCCATAACTCCTGCCCTGCAATCAGTGTTTATGATCCTTGTTGACTGGTGCTTGCTGGCTTTGACCTCGTGGACTGTAATCTCCTGGACCTCCCTGTCTACCCTCCGCCAACTTAGCTGACTCAGCTGACTCCCACGATATGTCTATCAGCTGGTCTTTGGCCCAGACTTGTAAGTTCTTTCCAGCTGGGATGTAGGCAGGCCTAAGTGATGACACACCTTACTGCTGAGATAGTATTAAAAGAGCCTGTGGGTCTTCAGCAGCTGAAGCCTTAAGTTAGTTGTAAAGTTAAAAATCTCAGACAATAGAAAATCAACTTGAAGTAGCTTAATTTTAAAAGGGGAGAGGGTGGGCACCAATATGAATCAAATATCATGACATCACTTCCGGGATCTCTCTGCCCCAGATGCATAAATTGAATCTGATCATGAGGAACACTGTCCACATCCAAATGGAGGGGCATCCTATAAAATAAACTGCCCGTACTCTTCCAAAATGTCAAAGTCAAGAAAGACGAAGAAAGGCTGAGAGTCTCTTCCAGATTGATGAAGTCTAAAGGCCAAGATAACTAAATGCAATGTGTGATTCTGGATTGGATCTTGTAGCAGAAAAAAAAATATATATATACATCTTTAAGGGACATAATTGGAATTATTAGAATATTTTTAAATATGGACTGTGGATTACATAATATTGTATCAATGTTAAATTTCCTGAGTTTGATCATTACACTGTAGTTAGATAAGGTAGTTAGGCAAGAGAATGTCCTTGTTTATAAGAAATATGCACTGAAGTATTTTGGCATAAAGGGCGTCATGTCTGCAACTCACTCTAAAATTCCCCGTCCGAAAATAAACAATGATAAAGCAAATGTGGCAGAATGTTAACAAAAGATGACTATAGGTAAATGGTATATGGGGAATTTTGTACCATTCTTACAGTCTTTTGGAATTCTATACTAAACATTTACAAAAATAAAATTTAAAGGGGGGTTTTAATTAACAGAATACTGGGGGACTTCACAGAATTAATTGAAGAGATGTAAGACTCAGGGTAGCATGGGGATGTTGGGAACTCTAAGTGAAGACTTGATGCCATCAGAGCAAACTCTGACCCTGGTAAACTTCTTTAACGAAGTAATAGAAACCTGGAAATGTAGAGCAAGAAAGGGCTTTTAAGGTCCTTGAATATCTCCATTTCTTGGATGAAAAAACTGAGATCCAGACAGCAGAAGTGACTTGCCCAGGGAATCACAGATAATTAATACAATTTCCAACTGTAGACGTTTAGAACTCCTTTTAAGGGTATAGCTTAATTGGTAGAGAGCATGCTTAGCATGCAGGAGATCCTGGGTTCAATCCCCAGAACTTCCCCTAAAAAAATAAATAAACCTAATTACCTCCCCCCTGCCAAAATAAAATAATTAAATAATACAATAATAAATAAATAAAATATTTTTTAAAAACTCCTTTTCATATTGGTTTATAAGTGGATCCTCAAAGTTTTTTTCCCTACACTTTTAAGTTAGGACATAAGTTGAAGTAAGAAAAAGATTAACATAAATGAATATGCAGTAACATGAATATATATTCTACAGATACCTAAATAAGATCTCCCCATGATTAACATGTTTCTCCCCCAATGTTGTCATTAAACATATATATGATAGAATATTTAAACATCAAAAGCAATGTAATTGTCTTTGAACCCAATTTTATTTATATGTGAAAGTCAGCTAAAAGATTTGAGTTTCTTCATTTACCATGTACCAGGTACCTTCTGTCCTTTTCCATGGCATTACTCTCACCTCATAGAATACATCATCTCTCGGTTGAAAGGTAACACTAATCTACACTTGATTCTTGGAAATGTCCCTTGTGATTTGGAGAGACTGTGATTGCAGACTGTTTAGAAAGCATAATATCAGGCATGTATGGAGGCTTAGAAGCCATCTAGTCCCACCCGTTCCTTTGAAAGGTGAGGCTGCCTGCCGTTGATTGGTCATTCTCCCCTCAACTGCACCAGTTTCACACTAAGAAATGGATTTAAAATGGAATAGTATCTATTAGCGTATATTGAAATAATTATCTTTGTGATCACTTCTGAAATAACAGTGTAACTTGAGAAAGTGGAGCTCTTTTAATCACACTTCCTAGATTCCGGTATTGTCTCCTGGTATAGAAAAGGCATTTGTGCGGTGCTTAGACAGTTAGACTGGGAGCCGATAAACCTGCCTTGACCAATTACCTCCATGACAGCTTTTGAAGTAGAATGCAGATCCTAGCCGAACGATCCTAGGTGGTAGAGGACCAAATTGAATATATAGTAGCTTAGTATGTGGTGAGAAGCAATGAATTAAAAAAAAAAAGAATTAAGTGTACTTTCCTTACCTGCATTCAGACATGATTGTGAATGGCTAACATAGACTTTTCAGAGAACGTGGATTCCTGTAGTTCAATATGATGCCAGGCACCGTCTGTTGCCTACCAGATAGCCATTTCCCACATGGTCCTTACCAACAGTAGCCTAATGTTGTTTGGCATAGCAATGTTCTCAGATAATTACTTGATTTTCCAACCTCTCTGTCAGGGTGGCTATGTCAAAGAGTACCAGCTAATGACATGTCAGTGGAAGTCTGCTCGGGAGTTCAGGGAAACCTTTTGTTTTCCTGATGAAAGAGAATGGATATGACTGGTGCTGCCCCTCCTCACTTCTCCCGGCCTTGAATATAAACATGGTGTCTGGGGTTACAGCCACCATTTTGTGCCTGTGGGCCAACACCAGGGAAGGAAGAGAGAATTGTGACATCCTGGCTCTGACTTCACAAACTACTAAACAACATTAGCAGTCGGCCACTTCTTGACTTTTTGTTATGTGAGAAAAATACCCTTTTATTTGATTAAGCTACTGGAAGTCAGATTTTCTACTAGTTTATAAGTGTAGTAGACTCTTTAAGGGAAGTCTGCCTTGCTCAAAATAACCAAAGTTCTTTGTGAAACACCGTCCTCCTCTCTCTCTGGGTGGATTTTTGTCCCCATATTGATGTAGTTGGGGTGAATGGACCTGACTGAGGCTGAGCCAGTCAGATTCTGTCTCGGGAATTCGAAATGAGGTTTCAATGGTTCTAGCTGATCCTGAAATGTGACTTAAACTGAGGGACATTATAAAACTTGGAAGCTGGTGTGTGTTATGGTGTGATGGAGGTCACCTTCAGCCATAAAGAAGTAGAGAAAATGGGTCTGTAAAAGGTGAGAAAGAGAGGCAGAGACCAGTGTCACCGAGAGAGAACACTGTCTGTGGTCTGGCAGCTTTCTGGGTTCAAGTGTGTGTCCCTTCTCAGGCCTGGCTGCCCTCAGATTCCAGAAGCTGGTCTAGCTTCTTTCCAGAGAGCCAGGCAGCCCTGTGTGATTGGCAGGGTTGTGCCCTGCACAAGGATACCTGGCCCAAAGGGCAGGGGACAAGCCTCGGTGTTTTGGTCACTAAGCCTTGGCCTGGGGCTACATCAGCCCAGAGGCAATGTGCTACTTGCCACAATTCATCTGCCCAGAAGGGAGCCCAACATTTTTTTTCTAATTTCATTTAAGACTTAGGAAGGCTCTTCTTCAGGATACCTAACAAAGTTGCTGTCCTACAACTGAAGGGCCTTGATATTCAGACAAAATATATGAACAAACAGCCAAGCCATTTGTTCTACCATTTGATAAATAAGCTATTCAATACCTTGCTTTATTTGGCTTTTTTGTTTGTTTGTTTGATTTTTGTTTGTTTTGGTGGGAAGGGGAGGTAATTAGGTTTATTTATTTTATTTATTTGTTAATTGGAGGCACTGGGGATTGAACCCAGGAACTCATGCATGCTAAGTACACACTACCACTGAGCTATACCTTCCTCTTTGTTTTGCTTTTAAAATTGAAGTATAGTTTACATATAGCAAAATGTACAAATCTGAAGTGCGTAGTTCGGTGATTTCACTGTGTGACTCATATGTTTGCTTCCGGGATTGAGAAAAGGAACATTGCCATCATCCCAGAAAGTCCGTTTATCCCAGTTAGTACCACTTGCCACCCACACACAAAGGATACAGGAGGTAACCACTCTTCTGATCTCTATCACTATAGTTTCATCTGGTCTGTTTTTTTGCGTGTGTGTGGGGGAGGGAGGTATTTAGGTTTTACTTATTTATTTAGTTTTTAGAGGAAGCACTGGGGATTGAACCCAGGACCTCATGCATGCTAAGCATGCACTCTATCACTTGAGCTATACCCTCTCCCCTGATTTTGCCTGTTCTTGAACTTCATATAAATGGCATCATATAGCAAGTACTCTTTTGTGTCTGGCTCCTTTAGCTCGACATGTTCATGATCCATCCATGTTGTATGTAGCAGTAATTTGTTCTTTTTATTGTTGAGTAGTATTCCACTGTGACTATTCCAAATTTATTCATTCATTCTCCTGTTGATGGACATTGGGTGTTTCCAGGTCTTATGAATAAAGCTTATGAATAAACTCTTAGCAATAAAGCTGCTGTGGACATTCTTGTACCAGTGGGCCTAGGCACCTCTTTCCCCTGGACACTGATGTACTGTAATAGAAGCGTCTTCCACAGGAAACCTGTCTATCTCACATGCATTTATCACCTGGATAAATTTTGTCTGGAGTTGTTCCTTCATTGTATAATTGGGAGACCTTATTTTGAAAGTGCTTCTTCTTAACATAAATATATAATTATATATTTAATGTATCTATCTCCCCCCCTTTCCATATTAAACATGGGGCTACTCTCTCAGTATTATGGGGATGCATGCTTTTGAAAAATTGGTAAACGGTCAGTAGTAATTTATGCTACAACTAATGAAGTATATTTACAGAGACGGTACCTGGTATTAAGCTTGTAATTAAGAGTCTGGGTCTGGTATGTGATCTGGAATAAAAACAGCAGAGCTTATGTGAACCACATAAGATTAAGCTGAGTTCCTTGTTCCGACCACCTGTGCTATTTGCAATACTAACTAGTGCTGGATTTGCAATGCAAAGCCCTATAAGGCAATGTCTGTGTCCCAGCATCATGAGTGGAGCTTTTGAAAAAAGATGAGCGTCCAGTCCTACCCCTTCTAAAATCTTGGTCTAGAGTGGGGCCTCTGTTTTTAAACCTATCCATGTAATTATCTGCTATAGCAACTGGCCAGCTGGCCATTACTTTCCTGTCTCCATCCTTACGATTCTGGTGATTACCCTCACTTGAACATTGAAGCCTGCGAATGAATTTCATCTCCTATTAAATTTTCCCCAGACAACATGAGATGAGGCACACAATTTACTTAATATTGATTTCTTTATGAAGACAGCCCCATTAAAATAATAAATTACAGAGAGTGGCTGAATAAGACATACTTGGGGTAATAAAATATGGAGCACAGTATGAATGTATTCAGAGTAGAACGTAATCTCCACAATAGCAGGGATTTTTCTCTCTTTTGTTGACTGATGTTCTCCTAGTGAGCCGTAGTAGGGCTAGATAAATATTTAGAGTAAAGCTTATATAAGACAAGGACCTTAGTAACGTACAAGGTTATAAGTCCTGCTTTGCTCAGTACTGGTTATACATCCCGGTGGCTCTTCCCAGCCTTTGTCAGGACCAGGATGAAGCCTCCCCAGCTGTGTTCACTCCACAGCAACCACTTGAAACTTGTGGAAGCTGAAATCTGCAGAAGAGGCTTTGGGGAGCTTCTCATCCTTAACAGAGTAAAGGTGTCAATTTACTTTTCTCTCCCCTTCAGCCACAGAGCCAGCTCCTCCTGAGATTGTCTCTTCCTCCT
The DNA here is from genome assembly GCF_048564905.1 of Vicugna pacos. Taxonomy (NCBI): domain Eukaryota; kingdom Metazoa; phylum Chordata; class Mammalia; order Artiodactyla; family Camelidae; genus Vicugna; species Vicugna pacos. Next base: position 28,857,506 of record NC_133023.1, read on the forward strand.
CTTCCTCCCCCCAGGCCTAAAATGAAAATTGAAACCAACTACAGTGATGTGTTTGTTCATCATGGCTGCCCGGTCCCTAATCGGGGGCAGGCGGGTAGTGGGTGGCAGCGCCCTTCAGCACAGCTGCATGCCCAGGTCACCCCACATCTTTCTTGATGTATTGTTTATATAGAAAGGGCTTCTTTCAGAATTTTATAATCTAGCTCTCTTGAAGATCCCTGGCTAGAACTGTTTCTGAAAAGAAACCAGAAAACAAGAATCCAGAATCATTTTTCCTTCTAAGAACCTGAAAGCACAGCATCAACATAACGAAACTAACTTTGGACGTAACCACACAGAGGATTCCCTACAATCCCTCAGTGAATACAAGGGGAGGAAAGAAAGTTAGATACGTATTTATAAACCATCATGAACCAGAAAGGTCCTGGGAAGTTATTTGGTCAGCTACCTCATCTTACAGATGAAGACTGGGAAGGCAGAGAGGTTAAATCACTTGCTCAGGGCCATAGAATGACAAGAAATTCCAAATTTCCCAACCATGGTCACCCAATCCACCTCCCTACTCCCGCCCCAATAGCATTAGGTTTTCTTTTGCATGCAGAGAAGGTACTATTCATGGCCTTAGCATCCCTTAGCCCCAAGGAACACATTTATTAAAATATTTTTAAGGTGTTGGGAAAAAAAGAAGAAAAAAAGATCTAAGCAGTTTTAAAGAATCTTTGCCTTCTCTCTCCCGTTTCTGACCTGCAGGGCATCCATCACTCCCACAGGCCCATGTCAAAAGACATGGCAAAGAAGCCCTTTCAGCTTATTCTGTCGAAAATATCGAGGTGGAAGAGTTATTGAGCCTTAAAATGTCACAAATTGTTCAGATATTGTTCTTTTAGGACCATTTTTTTGTGACTAGCTCTCTCAAGCGACAGGGTAGGTAGTACATAATACAGTCACTTAGGTTGAGGTGACAGCAGTTTCCAGTAAAGACGATAATTGCTTCACAGCCCTTGTTACCAAGGCTCCCACGAGTCTCCTCTCTGTCTTCCCAAATCGACTTTGAGGATTTGAGGATCTACTGTCCTGGTGGCAGATTGGAGAATGTCCCTTGTCCCTGACCTGGAGCAGGATAAATGGAAGGAGTAGGGAGGTCACCCAGGGCAATGGTGGCAAGGTGACTGTATGTTTGCCAGGCTTTGTCTCTGGGCTCTAGGATAGCACTTAACAAGAAAAATCAATCACAACCTTGTGAGTACAGCCAGAACTGAAAACTGCATTTGAATTTGTCCACTCAGGCAGTCAGCCTCACTTTAAAGAGCTCCGGAGCTAGAGGTTTCCGTGGAAACAGAAGAATATGTGGGCAAGTATTTCTTTGCAGGGAAATGAATGCTAGCAATGCTATTAAGTTGGCACTTCATGGCTGCAAAGTTGATATGAGTTTGTAAGGAAGTAGTTTTTCTCTCATAACAAGAGTCTAGACATAGATGGTCCTGGTTGTGGCACAGATGCCCAGTGATATCCACAAACCCCAGATCTTTCTTTCTCCCCTATCTTTCTTTGAATGTTGGCCTTCCGATTGCCTCAGGATGCAAAATAGCTGCTATAGCTCCAGGCCTTACATAAACATTCAAGGCACCAAAAAGAGGAAAGCCAGGTAACGGCCAAGTCTGCCCATTTTATTTCTGTTTATCATGACATCAAAAGCTTTCCAAGAAGCTCTCGCCTCAGCATATTTCTCCATTGATTAAAATGAGGTCACATAGCCAATTCTAGCTTCAAGGAAGGCTGAGAACTGAATATCTGGCAAGGGACAATAGGTTTGACATGATTGGCTGGGGCTAATTCTATTTATCACCTAGAGCTAAACATATTGTCAGCTTAATAAAATTGAGATCCAGATAGCAAGGAATAAGGGGAGAATGCATGTTGACTGGCTAACTAATAGTGTAAGCCATAAGTATGAAATCAGAATTGACCTTTCCAAATAAGAAAGGCATTTACTCTATACCTAATTATACACAACTACTCATCTCTGTATTCCTGTAATCTCTAGCAGAGTGTCATGCACCCAGCAAGCACTTGAAAAATGTCTGTTGAACCATGGTTTGAGAATACTGCAATGACATACTCATTCAACAGTGGCATAGAGGAGGGTCTGATGTGAAATGGTCAATAATGCAGCCATTAATGTAGTCATTCACTATGGAGGCACCGGGAGACGAAGACTGCAGATAGTCAGGTAACCAATGCCAAGAGGCTAAAACAACTTCTAGTTCCCTAAGCCTTCTACTGGGACAGAAGTACACAAAAGAATATTCCTCTTGATAAAATAAAATGCCTTGAATAGAGGACAAGTTAAACATGCACTATAATCTCATTGCAAAGGACTTTTTGCCTAGCCTGTAAGAAATGAAACAACTGAAACATACCATCCCATCCGCATCCCAGAATTAGTGCCCAAATAAGTGTACACAGATTTGTAAATGTTTGTCATAAAGTGTTGAATCACAAAATGACAAAATACCCTTGCTGAAAGGCACATTAAAGACCACCTCAGTTTTAACTCCTTGTTTTTTTTCAGGTGAGGAAACTGAGGGCCCAAGACTGGTCTAAAGTTACCTGGTTAGTGACAAAGACTTGTCTAGAAGCCAGATAAACTTGAGAAGTATTTTTGAAAGAGCAAAGCAATGTGGCTTGGGGATAGTGGGACCATGAGAGGCTCAAAGTGTGATGATGAGAAAGGAAAAGTAAATACACAGACGTGAAGAGCCATACATTACTAGCTGATGAATTACAAGTTACCGCAACTTAGGAACAGAAGCTGACACAAGCTGGTCCTTGGGTGGAGGATAGGGGCGGAAGGTGAACAACAGCAGGGTTATTTTATGAGAGAGATTCTGAGCACAGACCTCCAAGGCCTGTGGTGCTGAATGGTGGGGTTGAGTCGCTACTGGACTTTGAGATGTCTGTTTTAACCATAGCTTACACGCATTGTGCTTGTGCTTTGGGGCAGGAATTGTGCTGTCTTATATGGAATCCTCATAGCAATCCAGGGAGGGAGGGAGGTCTTATTATTGTGATATTTTGCAAATGAGTAAACTGGGGCTTGGGAAGTATAAGTAACTTGCCTAAATCCACACTGCTAAGAAGGGGTGAAGCTAAGTTGACCGCAGTCTGAAATCACCTGGAGAGTTTTCATAAATACTGATGCCCGGGTCCCATTTCCAGTGAGGCTGATGTAATTGATTTGGGGTGTGGTCAGGGCATCGGGATTTTTAAAAACTTCCCCAAGTGATTGCATTGTGCAGCCAAATATTGGGAACTGCTTTTTAAAATTTATTTATTTATTTATTTATTGAAGTACAGTTGATTTACAATGTTGGGTTACTTTCTGGTGTACAGTATAGTGATTCAGTTATACATATATATATTCTTTTTCATTATAGGTTATTACAAGATATTGAATATAGTTCCCTGTGTAGGGCCTTGCTGTTTATTTTATATGTAATAATGTGTATCTGTTGGTCCCAAACTCCTAATTTATCCCTACCCCCCTTTCTCCTTTGGTAACCATAAGTTTGTTTTCGATGTCTGCGAGTCTCTTTCTGTTTTGTAAATAAGTTCATTTGTCTCATTTTTTTTAGATTCTACATATAAGTGATATCATATGATATTTGTCTTCGTCTGACTTACTTCACTTAGTATGATAATCTCTAGGTCCATCCATGTTGCTGCCAATGGTGTTATTTCATTCCTTTTTATGGCTGAGCAGGACGCCGCCATAGTAACCTCCTTCTCCTCCAGCTCACGGGGCACGGCCCCACCGTAAAAGCCCCGCTGGTAACCCGTGCCCCGTTGTTCTCATGAAGGGAAGAGCAAGAACTACTTTTTAAATGTCTCACCATCACCTTGGGATGTAGGTGCTGCAAGTCACTGCGATCCCCTTTTTGTACATAAGGAAACTCAGGCTCTCAGACATTTAGTGTCTTGCAGGAAACAGAATTAAATCATCCAACTGACACTGGGTACAGAATGGGTTACCAGGTACTTGTAATAAATCTTTAAAGCCAACAGTCAGTCTGCAAGAATGGGGTAAAACCTGTTTTTCTTTTCTGGTTTCCAGTGTTTTCTTGACTTGGGTTTCTTGACATGAGAAGGGAGAAGAAACAACTTTGAAATGGTATCTGGAACCAAATGTTTATCACTGAAATTCCCTGCTGAATCCCTTTCATGACTGGAAGATAATCACTAACTAGAGCAACCCATTCCTCATCACCCAGCATAATAATGGTCAGGGAGCATCAGGAAGCCCAGATGGAAGGCACTTGCTCATTCTGCACCAGCACACGTACCCCATTTGGAGACTAATTAAGAGAATAACAAACCTGGCCACATTGGCTAAGAGAGCTCCCCACTGGACTTTGCTGATTTGGACACGTTTTTCATACGCACAGCATACTGGAAGAGAATTTCCCATTCTTGATACTTCTCTTTTCTGGGTAGTCTGATCATTGAAATCATGGTGTGCAGTGTTCTTGCCTGGTTATCTTCTCAACACCTGAGGTAAACCTCCACCCACTCCAGAGATTTCCTGAAAGCCTGGCTCTTACCTGTAACCCAGTAGATTCCAACTGAATCACAACCCCAAAAAGGCATCAAAAGTAAAAATCTAACCATGTGTTTATATTGACTTCGTACCCAAAAAAAAGTTTCCTTAACTTTTTAATTTGGACTGGGAATTTTTTAGAAAACTTTACGTTTGGGTATGAGATGATTTCCTGCTCAATCATGGTACCCACAGGAAACCCAGGATTGTCGCTGGCTCTCTTGAGGACATGCCATGCAGTGGAATCGCTTTTACTGGCCCCACCCCTGAGGCAAGAGACACATCTTTGAGGCCACCATCTCCCCCAAATTCCAGGAGGGAGGGGGGCCCACCTCCAAACTACCTATAGATCCCCAAGCCTTTCTAGGGGATTATAGAATCTCTCCTAATGCGTAGCACAAGGGGATGTGGCTAGGAACTCCACTCTGACTTTCAAATTCCTGGTTTCTGTTCCACGTCAGCTCTTTGCACTTTGAACAGCTGTATCTTCATCCATCCTGACTCTACATATCCTTCAAGTCTATTGTTTATCAACTTGACTTACTAAAATACAGGTTTTAACAACTAAAAAGCTTTTTTTCCTCAAAGCTTTGATTTCCATGGCCATCAGATAGCTTATTTGTGTCTCTAAGCAGAAGCCTATGCTACCCCCGGAATGGTGGGGCAAAAGATTGGGGGAAATGAATTGCTGGAGGAAAACACCTAAGTTAGTGTCAGGTGCTTGCTGTTATATAGGTGTTTGGCGGGATACTGGAGGGGCTTTCTGCGTTCCATCTGGGTGGGCAGACCGATACTCCAGGCATTTTGGACTGTTGCTTGCTGATGTTGGCAGTGGTTGCTATAAAGCTAGCAAAGACTGCCACTTCAGAGGGCATGTGGACGGGACACTTGCCCTGGAAAGAGCTGTGTGGTGAGGCAAGCTTTGTGCGGTTTGGTCCCTTTCATTCATCTCCTTAACAAAGGTCAGCTCTCCTGGGCTGGGCATGGAGGTGGTTCCCTCAGAGCACGACCTTTAGGCAGGGCCAAGAAACAGCATGGGCTTTATGGCTCCTTGGTCTCTTCGTACTCAGAGCCCAGCCCAATAGGAACATTTCACAATAAACACCTCTGTTCAAGGATCTGCAGAGGGAATCGGTTAAACTAATGACACTGTTTAAACGAAACCACTGAAGAATTGCTTTCTATTTTTCAGATCTCTTAATTTATTTTAATACAATGCAAACAAATTTTTATTTAAAGAACCAAACCCATGCAAGATAGCCAAACACACAGAGACCTTATGTGCTACAAATACAGGAGAGGGAATTTGGGTCCGTTTTGATAATGGCAGCAGGGAGCCCCTCCCTGCCATCACCCATTGCCCCATTTTCCCCCAGTGGAAATGCCATTTCCTCATTCCCAAGGCCTCAGACTGTTTCAGACGCACAGAGGCCGTCATCTTGCAGGGGTGTGTGCTCATGTGCGTGTCCCTCGGTGCTAGGAGTGGGGACTGGCGGGATGTCCGAGAGCAGACAGATGAGAGACCACCAAGCAGCCCCTCCCCCATCTTATCTTCTTTCTTCACATACTGTTTGTTGAGGGGGCGGTGGGAAGAGCGCCCTCTTCCTCAGTATTCCCTTCCGCACACTTTTCATGAGCACTGTTTTCTTTTTTTATTTGCTGATCAATAAAGCCAAGGGTAGGTCTTGTCTGTTCCCAGAGATAAAGAACTCCACGCATAACTGGTCTTTATCCAGCCCAACAAGCGCGGTTTCTCTTTGTTTTTCACAGTGTTTCTGAGAGATAAGAGGAAACCACCCAGACATGATGCATGACTGAGGAGGTTTTGAAACATTTTATAGACTCATTCTCCTTTCAGAGCTGTAGATCAGGGATGGAAAGAAAAAGAGAGGGCAGCACATAGCACTCAAGTTGATTTTCTTTTTTTGGGTCGGAAACAAGCAGATGGAGAGACAGCAAGAGAGAGGGAGAGAGAGAGAAGCATGAATAAATGTTCAGCTGAGGAAAGAATAATCCAATTTTCAATTATTGGCACAGAAAGCAAATAGGGAGAATTTTAGTAATTCAAATGAGTATATACCCTGAAAATTCAGTGGCCTTTTTCTATCACAAAAATTGCGTGTCATATTGGTTCAAGACCAATAGTGGGAGACAGGACCTCAGTTCAGGTGAAGAGTCACATCTATTCCCAGGGAATTATAGGATGGGACCAGGTTAGACTCCTCTTAAGTTCATGCATTTAAGGGTTTTAGCAGGTTTCTGAAAGTGAGCCAGGATGGAGGGGTTGATATGAGACAGATGATGCAAGGTATTAAGTTGAGTAAGGCTACATGTAAGATTGGTCAGTACTGATAAAGGCACAGAGAGAGTAAGATGTTTTTAAGAGCAAATGAAGTTGTGGTCGCAATTCGAGTAGATGCAGAGGAGAAAATCATTTAGGAGAAATGTGCCATTCAGCTAAGGAAAGACCCAAGGCTGAGCCCTGAAATGATGGCAGGAAGGCGTGGGAAGATGGGGTCTTCAGCAATGTTAGACAGAGAGGAGGAGTAAACCCAAGAGGCAAAGATAAGTAGCTAATAAACGGGAAATTGAAGTTGAAAGCCATGACATAGTTGTTTCTGAGCAACCAGATGGAAAGCAAGGAGCTGGTAAAATCTTAGTGAAGCTGATATGTGACATACTCTGTGTTACTCTTTCTTTCCACCCTTCGGCTCCCAACTCTTAGCTGCTCTATTATAGACTTTGTCTGTGTCTGTCCCCAGAACTGGATAGTAAGTTCCCTGGAGGGAAAAAACATGTCCCAGGCTTTCTAGAATTCCCTCCACAATACCTACCACAGGGCCTCACTGGGAGATTAGCTGAGTAATGTTAATTGGCATAATTAATTAATGAACAACTTCTTTATGTAATTATTTTTCCAAATTAAATGCTAGATTTGAAGAGGCCAAAACCTGGATCATGTTTTGCCATTCTAATGTTGGGGAAATCAGAGGAACAAATTGTGACTTAAGAAATCATTAGTTATTTCAAAAGGAATTGCTGAGTCTTATGGCAGTTATCAGGTAGGCAGATTTTATGTGTGAGCCTTAGGAAAGAGGCCAAAATCCACTAGACTGTTCTTTGATCCCCAATTCATCAGTCAGGCCAAAGCTGAACTTCAGGCGACTTTTTTTTTCTTCTCTGACTAGTACTTTTCTTGTGCAGGTCTGCCCTTTTGGAAGGGTGGCTTCATGAGAGTAAAGAACTTGTCATCATGTTCACTGTTGTATCTCTGGCATCTCAAACAGGCTTTCCTGGCATACAGTAAGCACTTCAGACATAATTGTGGAAGGAAGGGAAAGAGGGAAGCAGGGCACAAATAAAGGAAAGAGGTGAGGGGGTTCTGCTTCTCATGCCAGTACCCCTGGCACTTACTCATCAGTTGCCAAAGGCCCCTCAGGCTCAATGTTAGGAACCAAGGATACCAAAATGATGAGGTGCCACAGTCTTTGCATCTGGTCATCTGGCAGAGAGAGAGAGACAGAGAGATAACACAACAGGTGCTGTGCCGAAGAATCACAGTGACATGAGGAGTGTGCCTGCCGAAGGGCTCCATCTCACCTGCCCCAAGGAAGAGTAGGGGGCGGAGGACATCGCAGACTTGAGCAGAATCCTAATGAACTCAATGATGCTTGGTAGGCTTGAGGACATTTTAATGTCTATAGTCCCCAAACTGACTGTAGGTAGGATGAATAAAATCTGGAAGACTGCAAGTCACTGCAATTGAGCCATTCTCTATGCAGGGTGATTTTGATAGTGAAAGTTATTTTGCCTCGGTACTTACTGGACTTTGGTTTCATTCAGGGAATGCAAAAGGCCACAGCGAGTCTGTCAGGCAGCAGCTAATCAGAATTGTGACTTTATAAGCACAGGCTAAATGACACAAATTGAAGGCCCATTGTCTGGGCCAGACCTGCACCATACATCAGGAGTAACAGCTTTGTCAAGCATGATTGCTTCGGACCAGTCTTTGTTTCTTCCTGAACAACTTCTTGTTTCTGTGACAAGGACTAATGATGTAACAGCTGTCAGGTGGTCTTTGTACTTTATAAAATCCTGTAGCAGTAAAGGTGTGTATTTCCCATCAAAACAGCAAATTTTATGAACAGGGTAGATAAACTTGACAGCAAAGAGAGAATCAGTGGTTTAAAAAAAAAAGATATGGTGGGCTAAGCTTATTTACAGATAGGAAAAGGATTGGGGGGATAGGCCTTTTAAGCAAGGAAATCCAGTCTCTGAGGAACCATGAAGATCATGACTTGACTTCTGCTTCTTGATTTCCTTACTCAGGTGCTGACCCCGGCACAGATCAAATCAATTTGCCAGGCGATTCTGGACTCTGGGAAGCAGTATGCGATGAAAAAGCGGAAACCATTCCCTCTGATGTATTCTTACTATGGAACCGAATACTTGGGTGAGTGAAGGGGTTGGCAAAGGCCTGGAGGACAAAGGGAGTCTCTATGTCAGCTCTGACTAAAGACTGGAAGATTCTGGTTTTGACGTAGGTCATCACCATTGCTTTAACTGGGGACACTTTAAAATGCCATTGAAAAACAAATATCGGTAGATACTACAAATCACAATTTCATATTTGTTTTCAGAGTCTGCCTGTCAGAAATGTAGCTATTTTAACTATTCCTTTCACAAAGGATGAAAATTCTTGTTCTAGACTGTGAATTCATTAGCCCAGTTTTGCTGAAAGTTTGTGAGCAGTTTATACACTCACTGCCAGTAGTAACTATTCCTATTCACAGGGAAACAGGATTCAGCTACTGACATTTTAAAGAATTTTTTTTAATTGTTATTTTTTATTGAAGTGTAGTCGATTTACGTTGTTTCGGAAACTATTCAGTTACATATATACATACATCTTTTTCAGATTCTTTTCCATTATAAGTTATTACAAGAAATTGAATATAGTTCCCTGTGCTATGCAGGAGATCCCTGTTGTTTATCTATTTTATACATAGTAATGTGTATCTGTGAATCCCAAACTCCTAATCAAGTTATTAACATTAGTGGGTTAATAACAGGCTACTGAATCACAGTGGCTACTTTTGAGATCTGGGGTATGTAAAGTGAAAGTTAGTTCATCCCCTTTTGAATTATTCAGTGGCTCCCCATCACTCCTTTCCAGCATGACTTACAAGGCTCCTTGTAGATCACCTGCCTCCTCCTCCAAACTCAAGCTTTCTTTCTCCCTTTCCTGGTTCTGTCCAGCATAGTCTCCATCAAGTAAAGTGTTCTCACATCTTTGCCACCTTTGTTCCTGTTCCTTTTGCCTAGAATGCCTGGCTTCCCCTGACCCGTTCATCAATCTGTCATACACACTTCACCTAGACTTGAAGATTCTGCTCCAGTATTATTAGATCTATTGAGAAACTTTGTGCTTCTGGAAAAAAAGGGTTTCTTGAACCCTGTCTGGAAAAACATTCAAGTTTACCCAAAACCAAAATTGGTTAGTGTCCGGTCACCCTGCCACACTTCTGTTGGCACCCTTATGACAGCACACTGTCATTAGTGCTTTACCTGTCCAACTGCATTAGCAGGCCCTGGGCACCTTCAGGATAAGGAGTTTCTCTCATATATTTTTATGATCCCTGGACCTTTACCAAGAGCCTGTATGTAATGAGGGTCCCCAAATGAATGAATGAGTGACTTATGAACAGCTTCAGCAATGAGCAAAGAGACTAACAGTTCTCTGAACGTTTTCTCAAAGAACCTTTAAGTTCCTGTCCAAGTTTCCCTAGAATCAGGGCCTGAGACAAGGATTTGGGTATAAATGATTTATTTGGGAGGTGATCCCAGAAAGTGTTGATAGAAGAATGCAGAAGTGAGATAGTAGAGAAAGTTAATAAGGATATGATAATGAGTAACTCTGGGTAACTGAGGCTCAGCTCCACTGGGGACTCTTCTAGTGTGTATAGACCATACCTCAGAATCGTCCCACCCAAGGGATGAGGGAGTTGGTCTATTCATCCACCAACTCCCTGCCTTATGGATTGAAGGCTGCTCCCAGAGCTGTTAATTTCCTAGGATTTCAGCCCTGCCTCTGCGGGCTGAGCACACTCCCATGGCCAGAGAAAGCCTCAGGCAGAATGATAGGCAAAATGATATTGTCTGCTAGAGTTCCCTAACAGAACTATTCCTTTCATTTTCTCCTTTCTTAGAGAAATTAATATTCTAGCCATTTACATATACATATAGCACAAACCAGATTTCTATCTAATGCTGAAATATTTTCCTTGAAAGCAAAACTTTTTTCCTAACAATTTAAAATCCAGTGAAAGAAAGGTCCCTTCAAGTTTCGTGGCCGAATTTCAAGAAGAATAGAATTTTCGACTAGATACAACCAGAAGGCTATTTCTGGGGAGTCAAGAGTTCTGAGTGCCCGAATGCAAAGAGAAAACTTTAACAACATTATAGAGTTGAGTTTAAAGAGGAAGCCCTTGGAATATGTTGACCCCAGCACCACCCACCAATCACCATTCTACTCATTAGAAGTGAGTGAAGACTCCTACAGTAGCTGGGCTGGCTTTTAGCTTTGCTGAACTAATTCCTTCTCCAAAGCAGGCTAAGGGCTTTGCTCATGCAGTACCCCTTACTAGAACTCCTAGGAATTCTCCAAAACTTTGCTCAGTTGATTCTACCTGTATGGAACCTTCAGCGCCCCCTCCATTCCGAGGCCACATTAAGCTCTCCTTCCTCGGTTCTCTTTTAGCTTCTGGAACGCATCTCTGATAGAGCATTTATCACCGCATGTTCTAATTATTTATTAACAAGTCTGACTTTCTCACTGGACTGGATGGGACGGTCTTCAAGGGTATGGAGCAAGCCATATTCATCTGTGTAGCCCCAGGGCTTGGACAATGCTCAGTACACAGTGTGAAGGCTTAAGTAAATTAATACCAATTACTAATGTTTAGCTTTACAGAAGAAAGGATTTAATCTGTTTTGCTTACTGATCTCTCTTCAGCACCTAGAACAGTATCTGGCACATAGTAGGTGCTTAATTCTCATGTGTTGAATGAATGAATGAATGTTGAGGATACCTAGAACAAATTATTTTCAAGTACTTTAGGAACATTTTCATAAAAGCTATTTTTTTTACGAAGTTTAATAAAATATACTTTCTCTAAAACAGGAGTCGATCACTAAAATTTTCTATAAAAGGATACGTAATACATATTTTAGGCTTTGTGGCCATATGGTCTCTGTCACAAATACAACTTTGCCATTGTAGCACAAAAGCCGTCATAGACAATATACAAGGGAATGAGGGTGGCTGTATTTCAATAAAACTTTATTTACAAAACAGGCACTGGGGGGATTTGGCCTGCAGGCTGTGGTTTGCCCACCCCTCTCTAACGTATGTTCCCCAGAAGCCTAGTTCTTAGGCAACTCAGTTATCATATTACTATGTGTGCTGTCAAATAATATTGCCATTCTTTTTTTTTTTACCATGATTGTTTTTTCACTACATTAAACTGGTTCTCCTCCCAATTACATAAATTAACGATGCTTTGCTTATCTGTATAGGAGCAGCTCATGGCCTGTCGTCCATTCTCCAGATGCTTCTTTCATACCATGAGCACCTCAAGCCCTCAGATCAGGAGCTGGTGTGGCAGAGCGTGGACTTCCTCATGGAGCAAGAACAGAACTGCAACTGGCCGCCTGAGCTGGGCGAGGCCATCGAGAGAGAGAACGAGCTGGTGCACTGGTGCCACGGCGCCCCAGGTCTCACTCATGTTATTATCTGCAAATGTTGCTTTTCATCCGGCTTAGCCAAAGACGTGTGCCTTTTCTGAGAAGTGAGGGTATTTCTCATCTTACACTATTACCAAGTGAGATAAAAGGCCAAGATGAAACTTTTCAAAGCCGCAAAAGTTTCCATCTGGAAAGGCCCTCCAGAAATGATCCTGTATTTTAAAAATATATGCTCTGCATACAAATTAAAAGTCGTACTGTCCAATAAAATATAGTATGAGCCACATATGAAATTAAATTTTTAGTAGCCTGATTAGAAACATAGAAACAGATGAAATTAATTTTAATAATAGCTATAACCCAATATACCCAAATATTATTTCAACATGCAACCAATTTAAAAATCAAGTGATTTTGCATTTTAAAAAATATTTAGTCTTCAAAATCCCATGTATATGTTATACTTACCTCCCATCTCAGTTCAGACTAGCCACATTGCAACTGCTCAGTGGCTTCATTGGACAGTGCAGACCTGGAGCCTGACAATTCAAAATGTAGTCCCTGAGCTAATGGCCTGGGCAACCTGGGAACTGGTTAGGAATATAGAATCTCAGGCCACACCTTAGCCCCACTGAATCAGAATCTGCATTTTAACAAGATCCCTAGGTGATTTGTATGCACATTAAGGTGTGAGGTAGACTGTTCTGTAATTCTTCAAATGTGGGTTTCCACTGTCACCTAAAAAAAATCTAGAGAAATGAGAAGCCATCTGTAGTGAACTCTCAGGAGCTGAGCCTAGAAATTTATCAGACCTCATCTTTTCCTTAAAAAAAAAAAATCCCATTACACTGCTAATTAGGCCTGAGAGCAGTGGCAATTCGAAAGAAGTTAAATTCAAATGAAACAATTAATTTTGGTTGATTGGCCAGGGGAGAGACTTGAAATACCAATATACCACAAAAATTTTTGATTAGGAGTATATTTAATTTTCAAGGCTATGCTTCAGTGCCATGAGTACAGCTTTAAAATGTATTTGATTTCTCTTTAGTTACCTGATTTTTATTACTTCCTTTCCCTTCCTTACCTAATTAATGTTCTTTAATCCAATTGAATTTCATTTTTTCCTTGGTACAGTTTGAGTTGACAAAAATAGTGTGAGTCTTAGCCCATTGGCCGTATTTTCTCTGCCTGCCACTTTTACTGAAGGAAGGACTTCAAAGGCTCCTCTGCGTACTTGTGCCAGCTCCAGGGTAGTGTGCATTATGTCCAAGCTAATTCTCACCAGTGATAATTTGAGCCCATGTTTTCTTGCTTTGAACTTCTTGAAGGAAAACAACACTTATTTACCATTCTGGAACTATCTCTTCATGTGATGCTCAACACTCCCATTTCCCATTCCCTTTAATCATTTTCAGTGATGGTCTTTGGATATCCTCCAAGCACGCCAGGATCCTTGAATTTTGGAGATGTCCCAAATTAAATACAGCATATTTTTAAAGGATTCAGTGTATAGTAAAAGCCCTGTAAAGAATGGGAAGATAGTCTCCTAAAATGAATGGCTGGGTCACTTAATTGATGTGGGTGTTTTGAAGGGCAGTTATTCCATTCTTTTTGTACATCACATCCCATCTGTCTTTGTAAATCATGTACCATAACAGTACAGCGTAGGATGTATCACCTTGGGGACTTTATTTATCCTCATCTATCATTCATGTTCAGTATCTCGGCAAGATTAAACATAGGTTGCAAAGCAAAATCATTCAACCCACGTAGTCACTGGACTACCCAAAATAAACCAATTCACAAGTGAATAAAGAACCAAATGGAGCCCATTATGTCTGCCAGCCCGCACTTCCATCTCAAGGGGCTTGGTCTTCCTTTTAAGAGATTTGCTAAAAATAGCGTCGAGAGTGATTATAAATCTGATAAGTGCCGGTCAAAGACCATCAGGGTATCTCTGAAGTTAGCAACGGTAAGCTCTCCAAAATTTCTGAAACAGGAGATGACCTAGAAAAATAATTTTCACTTGTTTGAGGAAAACATTTTCTGAGAGGAAATTTATGAACAGTGCAGATGGTTTGGGGAAGCAGAATGATTCTGTGATTAAAAACCTGCCAGAGATGATCCACAATGTGGAACTTCATCAGTGATACCTTATTTCCCACTATAATTGTTTCCTTCAACCCACCTCTACAGATGACAGCAGCATGGATATACTTCTTGACTCTAAGTTAACAACACTGGGTTCTGATTGTAGCTCCAGGAGTCACCAGCTAAGTGACCTTGAGGGAACCACTGTTTCTTTTGTGCCTTTGTTTCTTCATCTGTGAAATGAGCATGTTGAGACAGAGCAGTGAAGCTCAGTCTTGTTTTTTTTTTAATTGAAGTATAGTCAGTTTTCAATGTTGTGTCCATTTCTGAGATACAGCATAATAGTTCAGTCATATGTATACATATGTATATTCATTTTCATATTCTTTTTCATTATAGGTTACTACAAGATATCGAATATAGTTCCCTGTGCTATTCAGTATAAGCTTGTTGTTTATCTATTTTATATATAGTAGTTAGTGATTGTCATTCTACGTGAAGTAAGCCAGAAAGAGAAGGAAAAATACCATATGATATCATTTCTTGTATGTGGAATCTAAAAAAAAGACAAACTTATTTACAAAACAGAAACAGACTCAAAAACATAGAAAACAAACTTATGGTTACCAGGGGAGTTCCGAGTCTTTTTATCACCACAGACTGTTTTTATACAGTGGACCCTCACCATTCCTGAGGGTTATGTCCCAAAAGGTTAGTAGACACCTACATTTATAAATACCCAGTGTGGCATTGAGTTTTTCTCACTAAATGCAATGAAGTAGAGCAGGCACGTTCATGTGACCCCTTCCTAGCCTTAATGATTCTGAAATACAGGAAGAAAGTCATTTACAAAATCATTAAAACAAATGCTGTGGCTAAAATAAACTCAAGATCACATTATGTTCTGTCATTACTGTGGTAACACTGACAGGGCATTTCCTTTACGCTGTGTGAAACACAGGTGTAGCTTTCTTTTTTTTTTTTGAATCATTTCATGAGGACTTCTGGGTAGGTGACTTTGACTAGAGAACAGCACGGGCTTTTGCAGTCACTAAGCTTGCTAGCACACTGTACAATGCGTGCTTTAGTGAAATTACAGATCCCAAAATGGACCTGTGAACTGATTCTCTAGGATGTTGAAACTGTATGTGCCAAGTTTGGCTATCATGAGGCTCTGCTAGATTGCATGTTTTCTGAGATTTAGCCTCCCAAACCGTATTTCTTAAGTAATAATTTCTTTTCCCAGTCGTATTTGGCAAAGACATATATCATTGCTGCCTCAGGTTTCTTACCAATGCACAATAATCAGTGTTCCCATGACGAAATGACACTGTTCCCATAAAAAGCACCATTCTGTCCTTTTAAAGTAAACCACCCAATTGTGGGTTTCATTAGGTCAGGTTAGGAGACAACAGGTCTAGAAGTTTTTCAGGGTCCCTTCCAGGTACCATTCTGTGATCCAGGCTGCAGGAAGAGGCCCCTTCTCTCTGGCCAGAACCACAGGATCCATACCTAGTAAGCTGGTTGGGCCTAATGGCCTGGTATAGCAACTGGACCATCTCATCCATTCTTCCTTCCACATCTCTGATCGCTGGGCTGAGAGAAGGGATGTTACATGGTCAGCAGACATTTGCAGAGGCCTTGCCATGTGTCAACCACCACACCACAGACAGGGGAGCAAAAATGAGTAAGACAGAGTACTTGCCCTTGGGTAGTTGGCACTATACTAGGCAGACATGAAAACAGGTAATTCCAACAGACTCAGAGATACAGAGAACAAACTAGTGGGTACCAGTGGAGAAATGGAGGGGGGAGGGGCAAGATAGAGGTATGGGCTTAAAAGATATGAACTACTATGTATAAAATAGATAAACAACAAGGATATATTGTACAGCCCAGGGAATTAGTCATTACCTTATAACTTTTAATGGAGTATAGTTTGTAAAAGTACTGAATCACTATGTTGTACACCTGAAACTAGTATAATATTGTGAATCAACTATACTGCTATAAAATTATTTATTAATATTAAAAAAGCAGGTCATGTTAATATGATACTGTTTAAGTGCTAAGGTTTGTATAAGGAGCGCTGGGAGCTCAGAGGAGGGATTTCTTATCCTCCTCCAGATTCCAGGAAGGCTTCCTGGAAGAGGTGATGCCTGAGATAAGCTGACCAGACTAAGAAAGCTAGGATGTTTCTTCCAAGAAAAGTCAGAAAGAGGCATGGAACCACATGGTGAAGGAAGGGAAACTGCGGGTGATTTGGTTTTAGGGAAGTAAAAAGCTTCATGTAGGGAGCGGAGGAGAATGGCAGGAGGTCAGAAAGGGCTCTCTGTGTCTCACTTGGAGATTAGCTCACCTAGATTCCAGGGGGAAGCTATGAAGCACAGCTGACACCACAGAGTTGGTCTGTCTTGAGGCGGAGGGAGCTGACCTTCTGTACCTTGTCAGTCAGTCATTGACTGAAATCCACCAGGGGTGGGTGCACAGCGTAGCCTCACATTGGTTGAGGGCAAATATCCCAAGAAGAGGGCAGCTGTCAACTTTGTTAGCAGCCAACTTACAGCTACTGGGAGATGGGGCACCTGCCAGTAAAGTAAAGGGATCTGTGCCAGCATGAGGGGCTTCAGTTCATCTGACTCATTCCTCTTCATCCTTCATTTGGTACCCAGGTTAGATGGTGTGGCTCCCCTAGTGAGCCTTTCCTACCTCCAAGTGTAGGTTAGGAGTCTTCCCATGTTTCCACAACACCTCTATTACCCCTCACAAGCCTAATTAACGCCCCCAGGTAGGTTGTAAACACTATGAAGTCAGAGGCTTTTTAAAACTTTAGCACCTACTACTGTCCTAGTGTATAGTCGGTGCTCAGTTAATATCTAAACAGTCACCAAATCCTGTGAGATATCTCTTTCATTAGCCTCTTTGCCATCTTTCTGCCAACATGATCAACTCATAGCTACTGCATTGCCCTTCTTTAGGTCTTAGTTGTCACCATTGTGGGACATTTTGTCTGTAATACTAATCACATCATTAAAAGTAAAAACCAACCAATTCACAGCAAAATGCTCCCATTGGTTCCCTACTGCCCACACATACAGTCCAAGCTGCCTAATTGGACTTGTAAACCCATCCAAAATGTGAACCCAATCTGTCCTTCCACCTCATCGCCCCGTTGGTTAGAATACTACCCCACTGGCCTGCGTGTGGCTTGTTTGTTGTGGCTTTGAATCTTTGCCCCCTCTCCGTCTCCCCTTGGGCCTGGAGTTTCCTACGCATGTTACAAAGTCCTGTAGAAAGCCCTGCTCCCGTCAAGGCTTCTGTCTCCGTCCAGGAACTTCCACTTTTCTGATCCCGCTGGTATTACTGACAGCATCATTCATTTTATGCCCCAACAGTGTCATGAACCACGTGTCCTATTGTGTATCAGTCACAGGTACATATTTTTCTCTCCCTTTATAGACAACGCCTTCCTGAAGGGCAGGAATCATGTTTAGCATTTTTTTCTATCACCCAGGGCCAGAACTGGCTACATCATTTAGGGGGCTCAGTACAAGATAAAAATGCAGAGCCCTATTTAAAAAATGGTTAAGAATTTCAAGATGGTAGCAGCAGAGCATTAAATCCAGCATGGGGCCCTTCTGGAAGGCCCTTGTGAGGCTGTACAGGTCACATGCCCATGAAGCTGGCCCTGCCGAGGGCTATGCATACAGTAGATCATCTATGAAAACTTTCAGATGAATGGATGCAGGGAATGAATGAATGTTTAATTAAATAAGTTCAATTTCTTTTAAAACCATTCTTTAATTTGCAGGAGGCACTTGGTTCCTAAAACCGAAGGAAGACAGTGTTACAGGTGACATAATCAGCGGAGAGCCCATTGTTACCTGCTTATCAAAATTTAAACGATAAATTTTTAAAAGAATAAAATCATGACTCTCATACAAATATAAACATATGTCAACAATTTTATTTGGCTCATAAATTAATGAGGGAACCAGAGAAGTGTTACAGCTGATTCAAAGGAAAATCCACAGAGCAGACATATTTATAGGCCATGAGGAACGCTGACATGAATTTACTTAATAGATGCAAAACTAGCTGCTTCCACAGAGGCTGAGGGAAGTCAATCCAATGCCTACCAGACAGATGTGAGTTTCTAGAGGCAGGAATTATTTACATTACTATCTGTTTTCTACAAGGTAATTTCTATCTCTACAGAGCTGTAAAAGAGCCCAGTCAAAGACAAAGGCTGAGATAACCCTGATGAATGAGCTAGTCAAAATCTCTACTAAATTCCAGCCTGGCTCACTTTCTATAGGAGAGAGGGAGGCCATGCAGGAGAGGGAGTGATCTTGCATTACTAATCTCCTCTCTGAATGCAAGCACCTGGAACTTGAGGGAAATCGTTTCTATTAATAGCTGTCACTTCTCTTGTTTCTGTTCCTGCCTGTGTAATGGAGATTGCCTTTGTTGAGGAGTTTTGAAGGAAGGTGTCTTTCCTTGGAACAATCAAGTTGGGAGGGACTCACTTTACAATCGAAGCAGGAGTCTTGGCCAGATCACTTGGGATCATTGTTGTTTTTGGAAGGGCTCCCAGTTTTGCTCTTAAGAAAAGGTGTATGGTCATAAGTACTTTTACATTACCAATTCTGAACATCTGTGGGGGAATGGGCAAACTGTATAAACACTTAGCCATTCCAAGTAGCCAGGTACGCACAGCGCTTCCCAGGGTATGGCGTCATTAAATATTAACCCATTTGTAAATTTTGGATTTTATCAATCTATGTTCTTGTTCTTTCTCTAGGGGCCAGTACCATGATACAACGCAAACAACTTAAACTAAATCGCACAGGTTAAATAAGACTCCCTTGTAGGAGATTCCATAGCCTTGCTGCTTGAAATGTGATCCCCGGAAAGGCTGTTAGAAATACAGTATCTCTGGCCCCACATCAGTCCTACTAGATTAGAGTGAATATTCTACCAATACACTGGTGATTTGTCAGACTTTTCCAGTTTGAGAAGTTCTGCTTTATAGTATTAAGCCCTGAAAAATCACCTCTGATATCTTTGATGTTTTCACAGGAATTGCCTATCTGTTCGCCAAAGCTTATCTGGTTTCCAAGAAGCCACAGTACCTGGACACATGTATCCGCTGTGGGGAACTCACATGGCAGAAGGGCCTGCTGAAGAAGGGGCCAGGGATTTGCCACGGGGTGGCTGGCAGTGCCTATGTCTTTCTGCTGCTCTACCGACTCACGGGGAACTCTAAGTACATCTACCGAGCCCAAAGGTCAGCCTCTCTTTGCATGTTTTTTTTTTCCAAATGTTAATCCAATTAATGTTCTGAATAGATAGTAAGAATCACGTGGCTTAAAAAGTGTAAGAAGAAAAACATCAACTGTGCACTCTAGCAATTTAGTTCACTTCCCGAGAGACGGTCAGTGTTACCAGTGTCTTGTCTTCTCAGAAATGTTCCATGTATATATATATGCACACACACAGAAAAAGGCATATATTTTAAATTCTGTCCTGCCTTTTTAATACAAATGGTAGCACTTTGCTATCTTAGTAATCACCCTAAATCAGTCCATATAGGACTTTCCATTTTTATTGCCACATAGTATTACATCGTGTGAATGAACCCTAATTTATTTAACCAGTCCCATATGGAGGACTATTTGGACTATTTCCAATATTTTGCATTACAAATAATGCTATAATAAATAGCCTTGTACATATATCATTTTGTACATGTATGAATATATCTGAAAGGTAAATCCCTAGACGTGGAATTGCTGGGTCAAAGGCTATGTATATTTGTGATTATTTTTTATTGTGGTAAGAACACTTAATATGACATCTAGTCTCTTCACGTATTTCTAGAACGTATTCACCTTGTATGGTGGAAACTTTATACTCATTGAGGAAAAAACTCCCCATTTCCCCTCTCCGCCACCCAGCCCCTGGCAACAGTCATTCTATTCTCTGCTTCTAGGAGTTTGAGTATTGTAGATTCCTCATGTAAGGGTTATCATGCAGCATTTGTCTTTTTGTGACTGGCTTATTTCACTTAGCATAATGTCCTCATTTATCATTTAGAACAGGGTACATAGTAACTGCAATGTAAGTGTTCACTGTTCTTATTACTAAAAATTTTAGTTATATCATTCCAGACATTTCTCTATGCATAAATGTATGTTCGTATATCTAAATGTGTATCTGTGTATGGTATGTATATATTAATAAGATATTACAATTAAGTATGTGTAACAGTTCTATACATATAGTTTGCAGCTTATAATTTTAAATGAACAATTTTTAAGGGACATGCTTCATTTCAGTTTGCGTAGATCTAGCTCATTGTTTTAATGACTATATAGTTATTTAGAGTTGTACCATGATTAATTTAACGAACCTTTTAAGTAATGGACACTTGATAAATGTGCAGTATTTACTAATACAAACAAAATTGCCCCAAATATCCAATACATACCTTTCGGTGCACTTGTCAGAAAAATGTTGAAATTGAAGTCATTGAATGCAGAGGTGTTTCTAAACTGTCTTTATCTTTTGCCCATTTTTTTCATACTGTGATGCTTATTTTGAGGACTGTAACTCTTGGTCAATCTATGCTGTAAATATTTTCCTACTTTGCCATTTCTCTTTCAATTTATGGCTCATGGCTTTTTGCCACACCAAAATTTTAAATATTTTCCTTGACAAAATTGAACTTTCAAGATTTCTGGATTTTGTACTATGCTTAAAGAGACCTTTCCGACTCCAAGATTATAAAGTATTAATTTATATTGACTTTTAGTACTTTTACGGTTTTATTTTAATCTTTAAAATAAATTTATACCTCTTCACCCATTTATCCCACCTATTTAAAAGTTATTAAACTTTTAAATCTTTGATTAGTTAGAACTTACTTTTTAAAATAGTGTCAGATGGGTATCCACCTTTCTGTTTTTTAGTGGAAAAAAACGAAACTTTCCCATAACGTCTGTTGACCAATTACCCCAATGATTTGAAATTCCAATTTTATCACAAACTGAATTTATATAAATCTATGGTTTGTTTCTGGACTTTCTATAATTCATTCATTTATTTCCAATTTTTCTTAGCTGTCCTCTCTGATTTATTCTTCCAATTGTATTTTAGAATCAATTTCTCAAAAGTTAAAAAAATTCTATGGACATTTGATTGGAATCTCAATTGAATTTGTATGTTACTTAGTGAAAATTAACATTTTTAGAATACTGAGTTTTTCCATACAGGAGCATGGTATATTTTCCCTTTAAGTTTTTAAAAATATCATTTGGTAAAGTTTTGATCTTATGAAGAAGGACTTGTATGTTTCTTGTCAATTTATTCCTGTGGATTTTATGTTTCCAGGTTTGTGAGTGGAATCTTTTCCTTCATTATATTTTCAGATCATTTATCACTGGCATTTATGAAAGCTTTAAAAAAATACATATTATTGCAGTTTAGCAACCTAAGGTGCACTTCTCTTATATAAATCTGCATTGTATCTTACAAATATCTTAGTTTTGATAATTATCAAAATGATATATCTGGCCACCTTACTGAAGTCCATTTGTCTTTCTATTAGATTTTCATTAGATTCCATTGCGTTTTCTAAATAGACACACATATTATCTGCAAATAATTATAATTTTGTTACTTCCTTTCTCAACTGTAGGCTTTATTTTATTTGTTTCCTTATTGCATGGGTCAGAATCTCCGAAGCAATGTTCAGTGATAAGAGGGATAGTAAACATCCTTGTCTTTATGCTGATTTCATTAGGAATGCTTCAGTGTTTCACCATGATCTTTTCAATTTGCTTCTTATAATGTGGGTCATGTTATAATAGATTATGACACACCTCTGTTCAGGATAATCCAATGGCTCCCCATAGGAATCAGAGTAAAAGTCATGGTCTGTTCTCTGGACAAAAGACCCTGCAGGATCTTGCCTCTATTACTTTTCTGATATCGTGCCCTACTTGTCTTCCTCCTGGTTCTTTATGCTACAGTGGCTTCCTTGTAATTCTATTAAAATGCCAGGTACAATCTACCTGAAGGCCTTTGAAGTTTTGATTTCCTTCACCCATAATGTTCACTTTCTACATGTATCTCCCAGCTCTTTCACTTCATTCAGACCTTCACTCGAAAGTCATTTTTTTTCAGAGAGGCCTTCCCAAGCCCATTTATCTAAGTTCAATCTTTTTTTAAAAAAACATAAAATATCCTTTATGATATTTGCATGTATGCACTGAAGGAAAAATACTAACATATGTAAGTCCCTTATTTGAAGCTCCATTGTTTAGGAATTCTGTTGACATATTTTGATTTATGGTTCCCTAATCTGTTTAGGTTGCAATCTGACTCTTTATTTGCCAAATGTAGAAAACAAAAGTCATTTTGGATTTTATTTAGGCTAATGCGGTATCACCTTTGGGATAAATTTCATCAGAGGTTATCATTCCCTAGAAAGCCTATTAAAAAGAATCAGAACAACTCCTCTGTTTTTCTGGCAGGCCAGTCCTAGTTTACGGAGTCTTTATTGTAAGATTCTGGGATTACAGGGCCCTTCAGACAACTTAAATTTCTCACTTACAGATAAAGACTGAAAATGTGTGGGTACTATCTAAATATTGTTTGGGCATTGTATTTAATTGCTTAGTGCACTGAAATTTCCACTTCATCATAACTCAAAGGTAAATATGGTATGGCCCAGACTGGGGACTTCCCTAATTTTCGCAGTTCCTAAAACAGTAAAGTCAAACAATAGGTAACTTCCTGGAAAAATATTACTTGGCCAGTGCCTATTATTCTTTTTAACATAGAGTTGGAATTTATGATTCCAGAAAAGTATTTGACAACCTTCTCAGTTACTTCTCTGACTATTTAATTATTCAGGTTTTCTACCTCTTTTTGAATTAATTTTTGTAATGAATGTATTCCTATAAAAGCATCTAGTTCATATGGATTTTCAAATGTTTGACGTAAAGGTCTAACAGTATAGTTCTATGATATTTTGAATGTCCCATATCTGTGATTACATGCCCTTTCACATTCCCAATACTTTTCCTTTTTAGCCAGACACACCAGCATTTTGTCTGTGTTGTTCATCCTTTTAAGGAACTAGCTTTTGGTTTTTATTAATTCTTTTTATTTTTCTCTTTTGCTTCCTAATTCATTATTTTCTGTCTTTATGTTGATTTTCCAGTGTTCTTTTCCTTTATTTTGTTTTCTCCTATAGTTTTTAAAAAGTACTTAATTAGAATACCTTCCATTTTTATAATTATAGTAATAACAACTCAGATCAATGAATTTTCCTTTGAGTTCAGTTTTGGTCATAATTAATAAGTTTTGATATGTAATGGTCTCAATGTCTGTAATTCTTTTTTCTAAGGTTTTTTTAAAAAATATTTTATTTATTTGCCAACATATTATTTAATTATTTTATTTTGATGGGAGGTGGTGGAGGTAATCAGGTTTATTTATTTTTAGAGGAGGTACTGGGGACTGAACCCAGGACCTCGTACATGCAAAGCATGTGCTCTACCACTTGAGCTATACCCTCCCTCTATAATTCTTTTTAGTTCCGTAATTACCATCCTGACTTCTATTTAGACAGGAGTTTTTAGAAAAATGAATTTGTTAGTTCAGATTTGGCATTTTCACTTTAATATGATAACACGACATGTAGCTCTGAATACAGTGAAACTGCTCTTCTCACACATTGCTAGTATTCTTGTAAACTGCTATATATCATTTAGAGGTTATTTTGAAAAGCACAAAAATGTTTATCATATTATTTTTAAGTAAAAAAATGTAGGATACTAAATACTATACAGACTGTAATTTTAAGACTATAATAAATAAATCAAACCATAGTAGGGGGGAAAGGTCAGAAGAAGGAGCAAAATTAACAGTGAAATGGTTGCCTCTATTTTACAAATATTCTTCTATACTATGTTTATGTGAAAAAATTATATTTACCACGTAGCAAACACTTGCTATTTGCTCGAAGAGCCAAATATATGTTATCTTTGATCTTTACAGATAATTTTATGCAACTCTGTAACTTCAGCACTTTAAAGTCAGATTAAGAAATGTGACAAAGTTCATCTAACATGAAATTATCAGAGTCGGATATCACAACCCCAATGCCCTTCCTCTTTCTCCTGCACCTAGGCTTCTTAATCTAGGATATGTGAATTTATTTGAGAAAAAAGTATTACATCTCAAGCTGAAATGTAGCATTTCATTCAATTCTGAATTAACAGTGGCTGTGACTCTGTCACCAGATGTCATAGATATTCTCATGTCTTATTACTCTTGTTGCAGATATTGTGAAATATTTTACTCCCATCACTCCTTAGACATGTCAGTAGTTATTAGACCCACTATTAGATCTTATTATTTCATGTGTTAATAAAGAATCCATATATCATTACATCACAAATTTGGTTTAAAATTTTTTGCTAACCATATTTTAATATAATTAATTTTCTTGGGACTCCTGTGTATTTTACTTAATGTGTTTGAAGACTTTTTTCTGAGACAGTCCAGACTGCCAACTGATCCATAGGACTAAAAAGGT
The DNA here is from genome assembly GCF_048564905.1 of Vicugna pacos. NCBI lineage: Eukaryota > Metazoa > Chordata > Mammalia > Artiodactyla > Camelidae > Vicugna > Vicugna pacos. The sequence continues at coordinate 28,882,552 of NC_133023.1, forward strand.
TAAGACTCCTTGAAGCTATACTGTGAAGTTTCATTGTGTAATTATACATTTTGAATTAAACAATTAAGATGCATCATTATTCTACTGTTTAAAATTGTGACTTCTATTTAAAAATTGTTGTGTATTCAGGAAAACAGTGGATAGAAAAATTATCCCAAACAGAATTGTCATGTGTTTCCTGCTGATTTATTTTAAGCTGCTGTCAATAATTCCAAGAGCCTTAAAAAGATCAAATAAGTAATTACTCTTCATAGGACCCCCTGTGTAGTAGCAATAATCTAAATTTGAATAGGATCTGTGGCAAATTCAAGTAAAAAAAAAAATCTTTTCGTAGAGCATTTAGAGGCCAGTGATTTATTTTTAAGGCAGATGTCCTAAAAATAATCTATCTTGTAGCTGAGTTTGCTATTTGATGTCATGATTATAAAATGTGGCTTGCCTTTTCCCATTCATCTTCTTCTTTTGTTTGCCCAAAGCACAGATTGTATAAAATCTTGCCCATTTATTTTCACAGTCTCTGCTCTCTGTCACATACAAATGAAACCTAGCTCAGAAATAATATGCCTGCAGAAACACAGCGTATTTACTCTTTTAAAGGCGCAGGCATTGCCGTATGCCAGGAACTAATACAACACTGGAAATGAACTATGCTTCAGTTAAAAACAATCAAAAGTAAATAAAGGAACAAGCATATATCAGCTTGCTTCCATTGAAGATAAATAAAAGTATGACTATTTATCTGTCTTTTTTTACTTTTAATTATTGGACGGCAGAAGGAATGAAATCCTCAGAAACATGTTTTGCTTTGCAAATGCTGAAAATAGTTGAATTTGCTTGCCCACATGCTTTTTTGAGAAACATGCACAATGACATTATGGCAGCTCTGGTTTTCTTAACAGAGAAAAAGTCTTTCTTAAAATGTATACAATTCTGGAAAGGAAACGATGCTAAAACTTGAACTTAGCAGAGAGGAGAAAGAAACAACCCAAGGCCAGTAATATGGAAACAGTCACATGAAAACTATTCATATTTTCCTCTTCTTCTCTTAGGTTTGCTGAATTTTTATTTACCGAGGAATTCAAGGCCGGTTCCCGGGTCCTTGAAAGTATATACAGCTTGTATGAAGGCTTCTCCGGGACGGTGTGCTTTCTGATCGATCTGCTGCAGCCCAACCAGGCTGAGTTCCCTCTCTTCAGCGTCTTTGTTTAGAAAGCTCCGTGTCGCACTGTGGCCCTGCAGAAGGTCCCTGAGATTTCCTGAGCCTACTACCCGAGGCCCTTCCCACACAAGCCACATTCAATGGTATCACAACCCTGAGCCTTAACATTGCCGCCGAGAGAAGGAAGGAAGGACTGAAGGAAGGTAGGAAGGGAGCAGGCAGGTGAAGGCAATAATGGTACAAGATTTAAGGGAAAAAACAGTGTGAGAACCTGCGAGCCTAAGACACCCAACTCTTCTAAAACCCATAGAGATGGACTATGTCAGGGAATAGATGCGAGACCAGAGATCCGAGGAAAAGGGGAAAGAAATCATCTGTCTTTCAGTTACGGCCTAGAAAGCAAAACTGAAATGGGGACTATGGCAATGAGATGCCAAAATACCTTTACAATTGGAGAGAGAATCTGACCATTTCTGGGTGCCCTCCACCCCTAAATTCAAAAATAAAGACAATCAAAAAACTCAAGTAATTGCCGAGCGGAAAACGGCTAGGAGGGGTAAGTGTCCAGTTGCTGAAGGACAAAAGAGGGAAACTCTTGGTTGTCCTTTGCCTTTACTTATTGAAATTCATGATTTGTAGTGAATGGAGAAGTTGGCATGTGAATCTTTATTTTTAATCATTCCCCTGGGCATTTTAAGAAATCATGTCATAACTTAGGTTTAGACCCTCAAATTCAAAGTTTCCTTAGGCCTTAGAGCATCTCTTTTCCTGGTTCCTTTTTTTTCCTAAAGCTCAATTAGAGTAGAAAAATTCGTAGGCTCGCAAATACGATAGCAAGTGTTGCTGCCAAGTGTTTTTCTCAATTTGAAGCGCAAGCTGTGTATTGTCTATTGTTAGTAATTTTTTAAATGCCTGTGTAATCCCAATGAAGCTATTAGCTGAATTGTAAAATATACTCGTGGTAAAAATCACTCATCTCAAAGATCAGGGTAACCACTACAACAGTGTGTCATGTCTGCCTTTGCTGGAATACCGTGTTCCACACACTGGCCTGGAAAGGGACCAGTGATTGTGGAAAGAACACTGCTCAGTTTTACACTATTCAGTTAAGAGATATGTGAACTCCCTGGCTGGTCACCTTACCTTCCAAGACACAGGCTCCACCAGAATTTGTCTACAATACCCACTGAGCCAAGTTGTCACATTGAATTCAACCCTGCTGTCAACACGTAGGAGTTATAAAACAACTTCAAGTAAACAGTGGTTTGCAGAACACTGTGGGAGCATCTGCCACTTCAATACTCAGAACACGAGTCTCCCCTTTTCCTAGAATTTGGTCACTGGCAACTTCATATATTGGAGTGAGGAGGAAATTGCATACTGTATAAGATTTAACAATTATTTAAATAGTCATTAAATATTTGGATATACATGATAGATGTAGAATATATACGTATAACTAAGTGCTTAGGTTTACATGGGGGTATAAATATATATGTATATATTCTGCATTTATCCCCATGTAAACCTAAGGAGTTATTTAGTTCAGTAGTTCCTAACTTCTTGATTCATAGATGAACTTTGGGAAGAGTTGGGAATACTCTTGCCTAAAAATGTGTGTGTGTGTGTGTGTGTGTGTGTGTGTGTATGCGCATGCACTCTTTTTAATGGGAAGACAATCTCTATCATTCATTAAGATTCTCAAAGTATCTGTGGCTAAAGAAAGGTAAGAACTGTCTTTGTATATTTTATGACTCTGTTTATGTTTGCACACATCAGAACAAACTAGGGCAAAATGGTTTTGAAAAGCTTGTACCTTTTTAGCTCATTGTTTCATTTTCACATCCTCAGATTCAAATATGTAAAGTTGGCCTCGGTTGTTCATCTTTGAACATACTCAGGTTGAATCAGTACCATGTATATAAACAGCTTTCAGGTGACTCCCAAAGTTGGGTTCCAGAAGTTCTTTTGTGAATGGTCAAGGACCTCTCAGAAAGCCTTAAGACAAAATGCCTTCTCCAAAGTAGTCTCCTTTTGAAATGATAGTGGGACCTGGTTTTCACCATCTGGTTTTAAATTCATGGCACCTGTCCCCTGTAGGGCTGAGGGTAATAAGCATTCAATGTATCGGGCTTTATAGAAGGCATGTTTTTTTTAATCATCCAGCAACCCTTCGAGGTGATTTACATAATTGAGCCAAAGTCTCACAGTTGGGAAGGGGCAGAATGAGGAGCCAAACCCAAGGTTTCACTTCCCAAGTGTATTCATTCAGTATTCTAGGCTAGAACCTGAGGATCCAGCAGTGAACAAAATCACCTCCAGAAGTTAGCTTCTGTTTCTGTTTGCTGACCCTTCCGGCCATTCATCCTGAAGACCTAAAACCTAAAGCACTAAGAAGTGATAATCTAGCTCAACATAGCAGTTTCATTTCTAGGAACTTCAGAAAAACTGAATTAATTGCTGCTCGCCCACCCTTTTAAGGTCCAGTAGGCTAACTGTGATGTTGTTGTGCTGACTATTGTGAAAAGGCAACCATTTTGTGTGTTACATCCAAGAAAAGGCCATGTTGGTGTCCTTTTGAATTGACACCGCGGTAAATTAGAAGCAAGGGTAAGCTTGTCTCGCACTTAAACATGTTGAGAGTTTTCATTTTTGTGAAAGAGTGGAATTAAAGGTTTGGGAAGGCTCTCATCTATCTTGTTTTCCCAAGAAAAAGGAAAGAGACCTTTTTAGTGTTGTTGTAGAAAAGTGTGGCATGTCACTTCTTAAGTTACGAACTTGTTCCCTTCTGTGTAATAACATTCTTTTTTGAATAGTGCTGAAGTGTGTTGCCTTTTGAAGGCTATGAGGATATTTTCACCATCACTAGTTTAACTTTAATATTATTTACTTTATGTGACACGAAAATTATAAACCCTGAGGTGACAGTGGAAATATTTGAGGATAGATTGAAATAATCTCTCAACAATGGGGAAGACTGCCTTATACTTGGAGAACAGGGAGTTTTGGAAAATATTACAACCCTGTGTATTTTGTTTCATTAACACAATTATGCACCTTCCCTTTCACCCCGCCCCCCAAAAAACTGTTATGTATCTTTATTTTGTCCAATCCCATTTCAGTCATCAGGTATTTCTTTCTTTCTTTCTTTCTTTCTTTCTTTTTTTTTTTTATTTGTAACCTGGTAACTGAGAATAGAGGTTTGACACCATATGTTCCCCTGTGCTTCTTCAGGTAATTGACTCCCCTGTGACAATAACAGTACTCACTTTCTGATAACTTGAGAAACAGAGTCATTTTCTTGGTCTGTGCTAAATTGAAACTCTTCCATGGCAATTTGTATCTTTAACTTTCTGTGACACACTTGAGACATTAATCAAGGTAGTGCTCAAAGTGCTTCAATGTCTGTAATGAGCACATCTCACTAATTTCAACGCAACATGCAAGTTTGTGATTTATACCCATGTTAAGGGAAAACATGATTAAAAGAAAAAACAGTACTGCAAAGAGCCCTGTTTTGGAAATCTCAAATCCTTGCTCAGCAACTTCCATGAGCCATTATCATCATCGTCGTCGTCGTCACCATCACCCTCTCCATGTCTCGGGGTGGTCAATGATAAAATGGATATAAGAGTTTTATAATATGTAGGTCCTTTATGTGCTTAAAGGGGAAGCTATATTTTAATTTCTACCACATGCATAGAAAATCATGCTCAACTATGACTTGAAATTAGCATTTCAGCCAAATGAAATCTCCATGTGTGGATGCAGTGTCCGGGGTCTGACTCATTTGATGGGTGAAAACAAAGTATGTGTTTTATATTCTAGAACCAATCCTGGCTGTAGCATTTGTGCCTCAGAAAGTTCTGATTCACTGGGGCTGAGTCCATAGGAATAGGCTGGTTTACTCGGGAGCTCCTTTCAATGCAAATATTTATTTTGCTTGCTGGAAACAAAGGATTGCAGTACCAGTCACTAAAGAAAAGCAGCTAGCTACAGGCTTGGCCTGCAGAGCAAAAAACAAACAAACAAACAAAAACTGGGAAATAAAGTCATTTGGGGTTGAGTTTGGTGTGCACTTTAATTTGGGCCTCAGAACTGCATGCATTGTAGTGATAGAAATATACTGTCAATGGCATATAAGGCCTCCCTTTGGGGACCTGGGTTATTTATTCAACTGTCCCAAATTAATAGCGAAATGACTAAGCCTTATATTCGCCAAGGCCGGGTGATTCTGGCATAAACTTGGCAAGGAAAGCAAATAAGAGGCAGGCCAAGGGGTGTGTGGGGGAAAGCTTACATGAGCTCAGCACCCTCATGTAAGTTGTGGAGGCACATTTAATGCCGCTAAAAGCCAGCCATCTTACTCGTTGGTTTTATTGCTTCCTGGGACCACTAATCCCAAACCACCCCTGATTCAGCAACTTCTTGGCCTCCTTCTCATCTTTAAATAGTACATTCTGATATGGATTTTTTTTTCCTGTCTGCTGAATCATGTGACCTCCTTTCGCCTGGGAGGGCAGGTTTTCTCCTTATCTCTTCCATCCATGCCAGCTAAGAGCTCCAGGCTCAGGAAGGCTGGACTCCCCTCTGGACAGAAGGGCTGACCTCACAGTCAGCAGCAGCAGGAGTTGGGCCCTTTTTGCAGTCAGATCACAGGTCCCAGACAGCCCACCCCGGCTAGGGGCAGCTCTTCATGAGAGTCAAACAGCGGCCACGTTTATCTGGCTTCTCCTCTGTAAAGAAACCAGTTATTTTATTGGTAGTTGTGAAAACAAAAACAAAGTTCATGCTACATTAAATACCTGGGCATAAATCTCATACTAGGGGTACCCCCTCTCTCCTTGTCTCTTTAATTGAAAGTGCTAATGAATGGAAGCCTGAAGGATGATGCCTTTGGGCTTGAAAATGTATTTGTTTTTATTTTCTTAAAGCATTGAACCTTGTCATTTCCACCTGGACTTCTCCACAAACGGCAGAGTCCCTTATCTGCAGAATTTCCTGTTCCTTTTTTGGCCTTTGTGTACCTGTTACCCCTCTGAACTGAATTTGAAAAAAAAATTTAAAATCAAAACCAAATCATCGATATTTTTATTCTTGGGGTTGGGGGTAGGGAGCAGCAAGGTTAAAGGAGCAGAGAACCCTTTCTTTTCTTCCCTTTCTCCTCCATGAATAATAGTCAGGAAAGAGAAGGAGGGTGGGAGAAAGGATACATGAGGCTTCACTGTTGGAGACTTGTGAAAACACAGTTTGCAAGAACTTCCTGTTTGTTTCCTGTTTGGTTTTTCTTAGTCCCTTGTGTGCATCTGTGTACTTGTGTATGTGTGTGTGAGAGAGAAAGAGAGAGAGACTGCCTGACTTATTACAGTCAGCATCACATATGAAATAAAACCGAGCATTTAGCTATTAGATATATCCGAGTGAACAGATATATGCACGCGTAAACGGATTTAGTGGGTCTTCGTGGTGTGTTAACTGCTCTCTAATAAATTAGTACATAATTAATGAGGGCCCTAGTTACACTTCTAGTTGTCTAGCTTAAAGTATCCATTTTCATTAAAACTTCTGCCAGGTTAAAGCCAATAGTAGCTATCTGGAAAAGTTAACAGATGTGAGTTTCACAAATAGAGCCGCAATGTGCGCCACATACGTAATTTTTACATTTTCCAGTAGTTGCATTAAAAAAAAGTTAAAAAAAAGCGAAATTCATTTTAGTAATGTAGTTGATTTAACTGTCTATCCAAAATATTGTCATCTCAAAATGTAATCAATATAAAATTAACAATGAGATATTTTACATTTTTTTGTTACTGACTCTTCAAAGTCTGGTGTGTACTTTACACTTACTGCACATCTCCAGTCGGACTAGCCACAATTTCAAGTGCTCGAGAGCCCCGTGTGGGTTGGCTACTGCACTGGACAGCAGGGCTAGCATCTCACAGCTGTTTTCAGTTTTGATAAGGTCTCCCTACGGTTTCTGTATGTTTTCGTTGTAACAGGAGAAAATGGAAACCAAACACTGCATGTCATTTGAGGACTGCGGTGTTTCCCCAAACTCGGAACAGTGGGACCCAGAGCTGCCCTGTGGAAAAATAGATTCGGTGATGAAATGAGTTAGGAAAGTTCTATTCTTTTACCCCTTTGGGAAATTTACATGGTGTACTAACATATCACAGATTCTGAGAAAACTCTCCTGCATAAAGGAAGCTGACTGAAGTTGCTGAGTTCTGTGTCTGGAAGGTTCAACCTCCTGATTGCGGCTGTAACCCAGCTACCCCTCTAAAAACACGGTCAGGCTGGCATGGTATGCTTATTTGATTTTTTCTACACAGGTGTTTTAACACCCCTTCCCCCACCCCTCACCCCCAGGCCCATTAAAGATACCAGAACAATGGTTGTGTCCCTGAGTATTAATCCCTACTAATTATCTTGTCATCACAAAGACCTGAGGTCATTCTTTACTCGACTTTTGGGGACAAGAATTCTGGAAATTGCCACAAGTGTCTCTACATAAGAAAAACTGTGTGTCTTCCCCTCCTTCACTCTTTTTGGAGCCAATCTCTACTTATTCAGAATCACCCAAGAGCCAAGATATGTCTTCTCATTCTAGAACCACCTACTAAATTGAAACCAGCAGATGGCTTTAATATCTTGCATGGGGACACAGACCTTCAGAAACTACCCAAATACACAGCTTCCTCTCATTCTTTGAGAAATTAGGAGCACTCTAAAAAGATTAGGGGAGAAACACTGAATGTGTATATGTATAAACAGAATACAGTTTCTTAAGTAGAGTAATACCGTTCCCGCTAATGCTTTTTAAAAAATAGTTTGTGTGTGGTGTTAATTTACATGCTTTAATGTGCACTGTTCTTGTAAAGTGTGTAAAGTAGCTGTGACTTAGCAATCAGTTTAAAGAAGCTATACACTATATTTGACAAGTGTCAGTCTTTAGCAAATGAGCTTTTTGCCTTTGTTTTAGTGGGGCTTCTGATGCTGCCCCGATAAGTTTTGTTTTATGATCTGTGCTTAAGTGGCAATTACCAATTAAGTAGCTTCTGTCACCGAATTTGGTCCAAGTTGACTATAGTAACCCTTATATATGGACGTATTCAAATAAGATTGATTAAAAAGATCAGTTTTGTCTCTGTTTTTTAGGACTTTAGTCTTTCAATATTAGAGAAGTCTTCTGAAGACTATAGCGGTAGTAGTATCCCTTTGCTCTTGAAAATGCCAAGTATACCATGAGTTTTATATAGACTTTACAGAAGTAGGAGTGAAACATTCTAAGTGCCGAAGTTTGGGTTTTAGAATCCGTCTGATTTGGAAGGGCAGTCCATTCTCTAAAAAGGTAAGAGCCTTCCCAACTTTGAATATCTAGCAGAGCTCTGCTTGGAACAGAAGTCTGAATTTTAACCTCGTGGATTTCATGGAGCTAAATTAACACAATGGGTTTTGTAGAATCCAATTATTGGGGAATCACTTCGCAAAGCCATATACTGGGGAATAGTTAAGCACCACATGTTAGTTTTGGAGTGTGCATTTCCCAAGTGAATAAAATTTACTTCACCAAAAAGACTTTTTACACAATCCACAATACTTAAACAGAAATATGATTGTATCATTGGAGGGAAAAAAATTTCACCTTCCTAATGATACATTTCACATTCACTGGTAAACTAGTGCAATTCCTTAATTATTTTGGGATGATACAAAAATAATCTGTCAATAGAATATAGTTGCTTATTCCTATCTAGGAATGAATACATGCTATTATTTAAAGTACTGTTGGATTTTAAAGAACTGCTTAATAAATTAGTATTATTAATAAAATTGTACTCTTTGCAATACATTAGCCTCAGCACAAACGCAGTTAAAGACAAAATTATTTAAAGATACATCAAATAATAGAGATTAGTTATTATTACTCTAAAATCTTAATTTATAGTAGCATTAAATCCAACACCAGTTATCTGCTGTATATAACTAAAATTTTGAAAGTCTTGCACACAAAATGAAAGGCTTCTTGAAAAATGCCTTTTTGCCAAAAACAGGTTCTATGACCTTTTGCTAATTATTATATTTCTTTAGGGGTACTTTCAGGCGCTTTGAAAGACATACCTGTAGCAGCTAGGTCTAAATTAAGAGCAGAACATTCTGTCAGATATTTTACTATTATCACAAAATGTTGTAGTACTGTATTTTATAATAAAACCAAATTCTCAAGTATCCTAGTATATTACATATTATTATACCAAAAAAGCCACTTTCTAGGAGTGTATTCTTGTGTACATAATTTTTTTAAAATAATGTTTATTTCAGTCCTAGCAAGAAAGTATAATGCAATACGTGACATTTAATTGATCTTTAGTCAAAATCCATTTAGGTATTTGACAGGAAAACTGGCAATCATAAGCTCTAATGTATAGATTATTCTCAAAGACAAAATGGCAAACGATAAGACATAAAAGACACGGTCACTGGGACAAGTTAGCTAGTATGCACACCGAGAAGGGTCAGTTTGCCAGTGCTTAATCAGATTTTAGCTTTTGTTATTGTTGTTCCTGGCGGGGGAAGTGCTACAGTCAGTTGGTGTGGCCTCCTTTTCATGTGGGGGATTTGCTCACAGCCAGTGCATGGTATAATGAAATCTCTTTGGAAGCAGGATTGAGTCAGAAGCTGAGAGATGCACCTTACTGTTTTTAAAACTGCTGTTAACAATGTTCTAAACACTGTGATCTTTCCAAATGTGTTTTCTGTATTAGTTTTGTACTGTAGACAATAATACGCCATAAACTGGACTCTATAGTGTTTAAAGCAATGTTACTTATTGGCTTATCACCTCCCGCATATTTATGTACAGTCTACTTAATCATAGAAAACCTGTGATAATCCTTTGCCTTAAAATAAAATCTAATGCTAAATATTGAGTGTGCTCTAATTAATCATTTTAAGCTACAAATTAATTTTGCCATTAAAGCTTAAGACAGTGTCAAATAAAATATTACACAAATACTCTGTGAAGTGTTGCTGCCTATTCTGTGTTTGTGACAGTGTGTGTATCTTGATCTAGGACATGATGACCTGCTGGGTTCTATAAATAGATATTAGTAATCCTTTTAGAGAATGGGCCTGGCACTTCTCAGCTGTGGGCTGAATCCTCTCCTTAACCCTTATAAATAGATTTTCCCAGGCCACCCAATAATGAAGAAAAACAGCCCTCCTCTACAATTTTTGTCTTGATTCCTACTGAATCTTCACATTCTATTTGTGTTGCCATCCTCTTCATAAATAGAAAAATGCCAGAGATGCCTGAAGATGAAATCACCTAATTTCAAAAGGGAAAGGGATCTTGTCATTATTAAAGTCAAATCTCTTATGGAACAAGTTAGAACCTGAGTTGTAGAGAGATTTAGTGACTTGCTCAAGCTGAGTGACAAAAGTGGGCTGAGCCCATCCTGATGTCCAAAAGATTGTCACAAGTCCAGTGAGTGAAAAGGAACTGTGTTAGTCTTGGGGCTGGCACACAGAAGCAAGCAGAGGGAGGTATGGCTTGGGCTAGAAAACTATTTCCTTATTAGGTCCTGATCTTCGCTCTGCGTTAGTCAGTTATAGAGGAATACATTTTGAAGGCAGTTGTTTTGAGAAAGAAAGCGTTGGCTCCTAAGGATTACCACTGATGCTCTTTCACCTTGGAAGCAATGCTTCAAAGAACTGTATTTGGGAGACGGGCAAGCTTACCTGGCCCCGTGAAAAGGTACATCCTGGGTGCATGACAATAAATACACTTGTACTTTGAAAAGCATCTGTGTGGTCTGGTTATTTTTAAGTGACCGGAAACGCTGGCCCTTTGAGGAATTAAGCGTCTCCTAGGCCCGAAAACTAGAGACTGGGCTGGAAAGGCATCCAGACCCTAATTCGGGACCCCGCGGGCTGCAGGTTCTCTAAGGGACGTGACGGTTTCGAACGCGAGCGCCGGCCAAGGGGTTTTAGGACCCAGCGGCTGCGTGCGGGGCCGGCGGGGCCCGCCGCCTCCAGTGGGGCTCGGTGCGGGCTATCTCCCGGCGCGGGTTCGCGGCCCGCCGGCGGATCGTCACCTCAGAGACGCGACGGGCATTGAGGCGCGCGGGCGGCGCACCGTGCGTGTGGGCGTGTCCTGACCGGGCCGCGCGCCCCGCCCCAGCCCCGCCGGGTCGCTCGCCCCCAGGCCCCGCTCCAGCGCTCCGGCCCCGCGCCCTCGGCGGGCGGCGCAGAGCGCGGGAGCTGTTGGGGCCGGGCATGCCGGGAGCCCCTGGAGCCGCCGCCGCCGCCCCCGCGTCCGCCGCCACCGCGTCCGCCGCCGGTGCGCGCCGCTGACGCGCGGAGATGAAATTCCCGGGCTCCGTGCTGGCGTCCGTGTTCCTGTTCGTGGCCGAGACGACGGCGGCGCTCTACCTGAGCAGCACCTACCGCTCGGGCGGGGACGGCATGTGGCAGGCGCTGACGCTGCTCTTCTCGCTGCTGCCCTGCGCGCTCGTGCAGCTCACGCTCCTCTTCGTGCACCGCGACTTCAGCCGCGACCGGCCGCTCGTCCTGCTGCTGCACCTGCTGCAGCTCGGGCCCCTCTTCAGGTGGGTGCGGGACCCCCGGCGGCGGGGGGCGGCCCTCCTGGGGAAGGCAGCGGTGGCCGGAGCCGGGGACCGGGCCCAGGCCGGCCCGGCCGCCTCCTCAGCCCCACCGTCCCTGTCACAGGAATGCGGCAGGATCCTGGGAGAGTGGGACTCAAGCCGGGGCGTACCGCCTTCCTGTTAGGGTCTAGCGCAGGAAACTGCCAGTAGTCCATTGAATTTGACCAACAGAAGGGTCAAGCTTTCCCTGAGATCAGGTGGGCAGGATGGGCTTGTGTCGTGACAGACCCTTGGGAAGTGGCTTCTAAATGGCCGTTAGAGCGGAAGCCTGTACAAGTGATTGAATTTAATTTAAATTGATCAAACACGTGGAGTTGACTTTGTGCCAGGCCCTGTTCTGAGCGCGTTACAAACATTAACTTATATAATTCTCAGACATGACCCTAGAAATCCACGCATCATTCTTTCCTCTGGGATGGTGGAACATACAGGGTTGTAGAGATGTCTTCGGGGCCCTGCCTGACTTCCACACGCACCCAGAGAAGCTGGAACACGGGTGCCGTGAAGACCAACACTTGGGGCGGTGTCAAGAAAAGAAAAACTATTAGTGACATTTCTGGAAATTTAGATTTATTAACACAAAGCAAGTAGAAAAATAACTTGCTGGTAATGAAGTAGAGTTTGGCTTATCTAAAGCCATGAAGAGAGTTTGAAATGTGTTGTTTTGATAGCTTTCATCTTTGTAGGAAAAGCAAAACAGAGGGTTTCTAACTGGATTAAGAACAAATTTATAATACTGATCTTTAGACCTAGATGGTACAGGAATTGGAAGAGGTAGAAAGGCCAGAGATGCACCCAGCTGCCAGAAAATTCAGCTAACCAGGAACCTTTCCTACCAGGAAATATCTAACCCCCACCCCAACACACCACACAAACACACAGACGCACAGACACAGTCATGCAGCAAGATAGATTTTACAGAGCCCTATTATAAAACTTTGCACTTCATGTTAGAGACAGTTGTCCCAGCTGACACTCAGAATACTGATTTGTAGTTTACACATAGTCAGGACAAACTTGGTGAACAAGTTTCCCAGCCTCCAGAAGCCACAGAATCCTAGAAAGAAAGAGGAAGAGGTGCACTGGCAGGAGTAAGAAGTTGCTACTGACATCCTGAGAGCAAGGGAAGAGTTAGGGGGAAAAGAGAGTGAGAGCAAGAGTGAAGGGAATTTTTAAAGTCCTGCAACCTGGGACCATAGAGGGAGAAGTTAGTTCTCCCTGGCCAAGTAGGCCACAGCTCCTGATCATATTCCCACTCAGTAAAATCATTGTGCTCTGACTTTGAACAAGACACACATCGTTTCTTAAGTTCATCTTGAGAAAAGAAAACTCATTGCTCACGATACTGAAGTAAAGTGACAGTGCGAGGGCAACCGGCTTTTCTCAAATGCTTCTTGTGCCATATGGTTTGGTAGGTAGGTGTTTCTGTCCCTCAGTTCGTTGAAGCCTCATCATGAAGTAGATGTAATTGTCCCCATTTTATAGATGAGGAAAATGAGACCCCCAACCACATTTGGAAGGCTTCTCAGAAATGGAGTTGGCTTCATTATGTGGAAGAAGGCAGAGGAGCATGGGGTATATTTAATCAGTAGTTCTATCTTAAATTAAGACAGTTTGATCACCTTGGCGAAATTAAAAAACACAGCCTAAGTAAGCATCTGGGTAAATGATAATATCCCATCAGTATTGCCATTGAAAGTGTATCTAAGTACTGATAGTGATTCAAAACAAAGCTAAGGACATAACAGTATGTATAAAAACAGAATGGCACACAGAGACCTCAGTTCAAGGAAATATACCAAGTTGTTAAGAGGGATAATTTCTAGATGGTGGAGTTACGGGTGATTTGCATTTTCTCCTGAAAAATATAGAAAAGTGCATCCTTTTCTCCTTTATTATGTGTCTCTACATTTTTTAGTTTTTACAGTAAAATATTTTAACTTTAAAGAAAGAAAAAGTCTGGTGCATTGGAGAGAGAACTTCTCGGCCATATATAAAGTTTCAACACCATAAAGAGACCTATTTCCAGAAAAATCTGAATGGGTCATTGTCTTCTGGGGGGAAAACAAAATAAAACATAAAAAACAAAGGAACAAAACACCCGCTTCCCGCTTCCGTCACATTCTAAGGCAGCTGATTCATTTCAAGAAGATGTTGGACCCATGTTGAGATACACAAAATGCAGTTCCAAGCCTCTTAGCTTCCAGATGAAAAGAAAAGCAGTTTGATGTTGTGTATTAGCATGGCTTTGATATCTTATTGGAAGTTCTTCCTGCTGACTGTTTCTGTTTTAACTCTTAAGATATCAGCTTTACATAAAGATCAAAATTATTTCCCCCAAAGGAGAGTCTCTTTTCCTTTCTTATCAATTGGACTTTGTAATATGTTGAAAATGTTTTTGGAAAATTTAGCTCTATTCAATTTTGGGTGTATACTAACTAGCCAAACTCCTGTTCTTTTCAGGTGAGATTTTTTTTTTTACATTACATTGTAATGATTATGGGCTGAACAGGACAAACTAGGCCCCGCTCCTTTTTTCCTTCAGGGAAGCATTGGGAGAGCATCATATTTCATTTCAATCAGTCTCCTGTTTAAAACAGTAGTTGCAGTTTGAAGGCTTGTTTCGTCATTAAGGGTAGGTTGGAATGACACGAACATTGAATAATGTCTTGAGTTAATTTTTTTTCTATTTTAAAGACAGTCTTACTGTGAATGATATTAGATATTCTGGAGAACCAGAGGGGGAAGAGCACCTCTTAACAACAATAACAAAATTTGTCATTTTTTTAGAATTATTATAAACTAATTGGGAGAAGGGAGAAGAATGAGTTACAGGTTCAAGGAATTTTCCTCCATTCTTATTCACTGATCTAAGGAGGAAAAAATGGTACATAAAAATCTGGCTTTATAAAATAAATGCTAAGAAGTTCTAGTAATTTTTAAATTGAAGTATAGTTGATATACAATATTATAGAAGTTACAGGTGTACAATATAGTGATTCACAATTTTTAAGGATATACTCCATTTATAATTATTATAAAATATTGGCTATATTCCCCATGTTGTACAATATATCCTCGTAGTTTATTGTATGCCTAATAGTTTGTACCTCTTAATCTCCTACCCCTATATTGCCCCCCTCACTGGTGACCGTGAATTTGTTCTCTATATCTGTGAATCTAGTAATTTTTTCTAGGACATTGCAAAATGATTCACCATAGTATTTCTTTCTATAGTAAACTTTCAAAAGACTTTAAAATAATAATAGCCTAAATTTGAAGAGCTTTTTTGTTGTTTGCAAAGTGCTTTTACATACAGTATTTAATTCCATCCACTGTAAAACCTTGTGAGCTGTCATTATCTTTTTTTCACAGTTGAGAATTGAGGCTCAGTAAGATTATGCAAGTGGCCTTTCAAAGGTCACATGGCACTTTCTATTTAACCAGTTTGGTTCTTTTTTTTTTTTAACCAGTTTGGTTCTTGTGTAGCTTCACAGAGCATGTGTGTCATATGAAGATAACGTGGCGTATAGGAAATCATAATCAGTATTCCTCTTGAAAACGTTTTTATTAATTACCTTAGAGGGTCTCTGGTACTGCAGATTATTTGTGCTGACACCAACATGCATGGTTTCAGCTAAAGGATAAACTTCCACTTTGGTACTTGAAAACAGGATAAAGTGAAAAAAAAAAAAAAAAGGATCAACCTGCTGATTACCTGCATAAGAGATCAGCAAACTATGCCCCACAGGCAAAAATCTCCCCGCTGCCTGTTTTTGTAAATAAAGTTTTGTTAGAACACAGCCATGCTCATTCATTTATGCATTGTCTATGGCTGTTTTGCATTACTGTGACCTGTAAAGCCTAAAATAAGTAGTCTTTGTAAATACTTTAAAGAAAATGTTTGCCAACCCTTGATCTACACAATACTGAAAAACTACCTTAAATGATTTTGATGAAAATAATTTATAGCTATATCTAGACAACCTCTCAAGCAAAACAAAGCAAAAAACAGATTTGGAGTAATTGGATGACTTGCAAAATTCCAAGAATAGTAGTGTATTTCTTACCAGTTTTCTTAACCAGTAGTGACAAATAGCAGAAATTTTTCACAAATGTATTAAACACCTACTATGTGTGATGCTCTGTGCTAAGATTTTTATTAGTTGGGAAAAACAGTGGATTGCAAGGGGATCCACCTGGGTTTCAGGGCCACCTCTGTGATCAGCTCATTCTGGGACCTTCTTTCATTTCTGTTGGTAGACAATGAAGTCTCGTTTTGTCTACAATTCTGCGGATGCTTTTCGTTTAACACAGCTCCCTCTTCAGCATCAAGAGAATTGCTTTCTCCTCTGAACCTTCATTTTACTCATTTAAGTCTTAGCATATGCTAGTGTTTTGTTTGTTTGAGTCTTTAAAAATTCTGAGTTTGATTTTATTATTCGGGTAAAACGTATTTCTTTTTCAAACGACAGAAGAGCAGGAAATAGATAAGCACAACTAAAAAAATTTAAAAGTTCTAATTTGACTCAAGAGAACAAGTCTTAGTGTTTTGTTATATATCTTTACTAAAATTTTTTTACAGCGGTAAGCTGGTAAACCATAAACTGTCTCTTAAGAAGGAAAAAGCCCTGATTTGCAGCATTTGCCGATTTCTGTGATTTACATATTTCCATTATGGCCTATGTCAAACTACTAAGTTGTTTAACAGCCGGCTTACAAAATTCCTATTTAACAGTCTCTTCAGTCAGTATGAGCCAGCTCAAGCACTCCACTATTTATGTGTGTGTGTGTGTATATATATATAATTTTCTTTTTATAAAAAATGAAACTTTCTATATATATAACTGAATCATTATGCTGTACACCAGAAACTAACACAACATTATAAATCAACTATACTTCAGTAAAAAAGAAACTTTATATATATATATTCTATTGTAATTTACCCTTTTCACTTACCAAATTAAGTAAACATTTATATATCAGTAGATGTATGTGTATACTGTTAATTTTAAGGATTGGATAATATTTGATTGAATACAAATATTAGGATTTATTTAATCATTGTTTTATTTGGGGACCTTGAGAGTATTCCTAGAATTTTGCTATTACAAATAATGCTATGATTCAAATTCTTACAGTAGGCTTTCTTTCTAAGTGAGTTAATATATGAGAACTATCTTAAAATCTGAATGTGCTATATAAATATTAGTTGTGCTATTTATTATCCTTATTATTTATTGGTCCCATTTTCCCACATAGATTGTGAACACCTCTGAACGCAGCAAGGGTATCCAGCTATCTTTGCATTCCCCACAGTACTTAGCAAAGTATGTCTGTGTTCATTCACATATTTGAGAATAAAGACAATGGTCAGTTTGTTCTGTCTTCTAATCCTTGTGATCAGTGGTCCAATGGTGTGAAGTTGCTAGACCTCAAACAGTCCTCAGTCATTTGAGTTTTTCCTTAGCAAATTCAGTTGGATCAGCTGGACTTCATTATTTTCAACTGAACAAGTTCATCCATGCTGTTTTACATGTTTTCATGTAATATATTAAAGTGCCCATGACCCCAGTGGACAAAATGTAGCACATGGTTGCCTCTCCCTCCCTCCCTCCCTCTCTCCCTGCCTGCCTCCCTCCCTCTCTCACTTCCTCTCTCTCTTTCTCTCTCTTTCTCTCTCACACACACACACACAAACACAGCCATGTATCTTCCTTCTCCCAGGATCAAATGAACAAAGATAACAATCAAAAAATATGTCCACTTTGTACTCCCTAAAGACGTTCCTGCATTCCCTCTCTTACATCAGGTTTTATTTTATTATTCCAAATTATGCATGTATTCTCGTTGCCATAGTTGCCTAGGGGTGAGAGTACAAAGTTAACAACACTCAGTAAAGTAAATGAAGCCATAAAATCTTCCAGCAATATTATAAGGTTATTATAAAAATGCAAGTTTGGGGGAAAATGTCCTTTAACAATTTTTAAACCTAAGTCCATGAGCATTTTTCTTATTCTTAGGAAAACCCCATTTTCCCCAGCATTTTTCTTATGAAAATTTTTGAACATACAGAAGCCAACTTAAAAGAATTGTATGGTGAACACCCAAGTCCTCACCACCTAGATTCTACAATTAACATTTTATTTCACACATCTATCTGTCTCTCTATTGATCCATCAACCCATTTGTGTGTGTGTATGTGTGCACACTTTAAACAGTACTCTTCCTCTCTTTGATATTCATATAATTATCGAAGAGGAAGATCTAAATTTAAAGCCAGGTCCTCTATCAGTCTCGAAATGTGACTGGTTAGGGCTCCATCCCTAGGGCAGGATTGAAATTCCATAGATAAGATGTAGCTGGCAGACCTCTAGGCATGATTGACTTTAGTCATATCTGTAAAGGCTTAGCAGAGAGAGGTGGAATGTGGTCATCCAGGGGAGTTCTAGAAGGGAAGTTGCTCTGTGCTAGGGGATCTCCCAACCATAGCTGCTGTTTTAACTGAGGTGATTTGGGGCATCTGTTGGATGTAGAAAAGATACATGTGCATATATGTGTGTATAGACGCACACACACCCCCATATACTGTATTATCTCCATAACAATGTGCCAAAGTAGGTTTTATTTGTGCTTTATAACTGAGAGAATGGGCTTGGATTAAATGACTTGTCTGGGGCTGCACAGCTGATAAGTGTCGGGAGGGGAAATTGAACCACTTCCCAGTTCATTCTCTTTTTGGGTTCCTTGCCTCAGTGGCCTTCGGTGTCACCTCCCAGTTGGTTCTCGCTCAGTGCCAGTTGGCCTGCTGGAGGGCCTCAAGAGGACTGTGTGCTCAGACCTGGTCCCTGGAGTAGATGATTTTAGAGTTTAGGATTTGCAGATACTAACTACTATATATAAAGAAGATAAACAGCAAGGTCCGACTGGATAGCACAGGGAACTGTATTCAATACTTTATAGTAGCCTATAATGAAAAAGAATATGAAAAGGAATAGATATATGTGTAAAACTGAATCACTATGCTGTTCTCCAGAAATTAACAGCATTGTAAATCAACTATACTTGAATAAAAAAAAAAGGAAGAAGAAGGGGCTACAGTCCAGAGTAACCAAGTCAAGGCTTTGAGAATCAGGCAAAATATAAGCAGAGTAACAGAAAAGACAACATCCTGTCCGCCTCTGATTATCATGACTTGCTGATTTGTTTCCAGGTGTTTTGAAGTCTTCTGCATCTATTGTCAGTCAAGCCATGTCGAAGAGCCATATGTCAGCATCACCAAGAAGCGACAGATGCCAAAAAATGGTCTCTCAGAGGAGATTGAGAAGGAAGTGGGCCAGGCAGAGGGCAAGCTATTCACCCACCGATCTGCGTTCAGCCGGGCATCAGTGATCCAGGCTTTCCTGGGCTCAGCCCCACAGCTGACCCTGCAGCTGTACATAAGCACACTGCAGCAGAACGTCACTGTCGGAAGATGTATGTATATTTTTTATTTCTACTTGCATTTGGGAATCAAAATGTAGAGCAAAATACAAGGTTTATTTTGTTTCAGGTGAAATTCGTTTATACGTGCATTCAATCCTGATTTTGTTCCAGTTACTGAGTTAAAAACTGAGTGAATTAAAATAATAAGGACATTTATTTTGCTTATGAATCTGCAATCTAAGCAGGGCTCAAAAGGTCTCACCTGTGCTCCACCGTGCATTAGCTGGGGTGGCTCAAAGATGGAGGTTTAGAATCCATTGGAGGCTCATTCAGTCACATTTTTTGTGGTTGATGCTGGCTGTGACTGGGGGCCTCAGATCTTCTAGGCCACTTCATCTCTCCATGTAGGCTAGTTTGGGCTTCCTCACAGCTTGGTGGCTGCTTTCAAGGGCAAGTGTCCTAAGAGCGAGAGAGGGCCAGGGGGAAGAGTAGCCCTTTTGTGATCCAGCCTTGGAAGTCATGCAGCATCACTTCTGCTGCATTTTCTTTGTTGAAGCAGTCAGGAATGCTGTCGAGTTTCAAGGGAACGATAAGAAAGGAAATTCTGACTTTTGTTGGGGAATGGTGGAGTTCTAGAAGTTCACTGCTGTGACCTTTTGGAAAATACAACTTGCCGTAGGCTGAAAATACAGCTGCCGGAGGCCTATTTGGATTTTGCCTTTGTCATTCAGTGATGGTTCTAAACCAGCAGTGACAGTTGGTTGTAGCAGTTTCTTTGTGGTGAATGAAGGTATCAAGAGTCTTCTCCTATCTTCTTGAAGTTCGATAAGTATCTTAGCTTTTAAAGGAACACAGTTCTCTAACCTATGGGCCACTCTGTCATTATCAAATCGAGGGCAGGTTTGATTAAGCCTGATTTCCAAAAACTGTACATGCGTCGGACACAAGTGAAAAATCTTCATATGATAAAAGGAAATAATCCCTCACAAATATTAATATTATAGGTAAATGAAAACCAGATACTCAGGTAAGTTTTGCTATGTGGATAAACAGAAATAACTTAAAAGCCTTAAGTTGAAAAAATATACATTTGAGGTGACACTGAAACTGGAATCTTGTAAAATACTCATATTAATTTCATTTCCCTTAATATTATCCTCTTCCTGCCTATATTCTAGGATGGCTGGTAAAATGTCTTAATTTATGGCTGAGCCACGGTATTTGCATGTCACAGCTATTTCCCTTACCCAGGTTACCTCAGAGTGACTGTGATTCCTAAGACATGTCAGGACTTTAAGTTGAGGTTTTGAACCTTGGCGGATTAACATTTATGTGAAAATGCCTCCCACAGCCCCAGGTGGACAGTAGGTGTTCAATAAATGCAGCAGCATCCTTGTTCTCTGAGGACTTATAACTGGAATGGGCATTGACCAAGATGAGTCCTCTGCATGCTGCTATATCCTTTTCCTGGTTCATTGCTTTTCCATGTGGTGGGGACACTGGGAGAGACCAGATGTGGTGATAGCCTTTTTGATTTCTATAAGTAAATTCAATTTTTTTCTCAAGTTATTGAAAATAAAGATTGTCTTTTAGTTCAGGGGTTGTCAAACAACAGCTTATGGGCCCAGTCAGGCACTGCTTGTTTTCATAAATAAAGTTTTATTGGAACACAGCCAAACCCTTCCATTATTTTTTTTAAACAGAGTTGAGTAGTTGCATAGGTGCAACAGAGAACGTATGGTCCACAAAGCCTAAGGTATTTACTATCTGACTCTCTACAGAAAGTTTGCCCACCCTTGTTACAGCTTTTCAGACAGAATTCTGTTCAGGAAAAGGAAACCTCTCATAAATGTCAGTGCCACAAAGAATACGTGACATGCCCTGACATAATGTAAGTCCTCTGAGAGTTACATGATAAATCAAATGTATATAAAAAAGGAAGTGGGCATGGTCCTCTTAAAACTTCATATGGCTGCCATTTATGTAGGTTTTGACTAACCCTAATCACTGTTTTAACATGTCTTAGGAAGAAATCCCTTACTCGCAAGGGGAAAGGTGGTTATAATTGGAGCACAGGCTGGGGTGTGCCACAAAGGCCAACATTGGTAGTGTCCATCGTATGATTAGGAATGCATTTTCTGCAAGGGTCAGACACTTGACTACAGGGTTAAACAACCTAGGGTTATTTTGCTCATCTAACAAGAAATCGGAGGTAGACAGTTGCTGGCATTGTATCAGCTGCTCATAGTGGTAAAGTTGATGTCCCTGCAGTTACATTGGCCTCTTTCCTGGGTTGCTACTGCATAGAATCCACCATAGCTTCATTCATGGTAGGAGGAGAGGATGAAGGCAGAAGGGTGACTGACTGTCTTTCTTCTTTTATAGTAAGTAAAAGCTTTCCCAGTAACCTCCCTAATAGACTTGATTTAGGGCTCCTTGAGCAGGACTGGTCACGTGGTCACCTCAGTGCAAGAAAGGTTAAGAAGGCTGGGTGGAGGACTGATTGCCACCAGTGGCTTAGAGTAACATTCCTTCAACTTCCCTGGTGATTAGGGTCACAGGAGGTGGGAACAAGGGGAGCTTGTTAAAAATGTACGCGTTACCAGGCTTCATTCCTGGAAATTGTGGTGTGATGAGTATGGGATAGGACCCTCAGATATGTCTTTTGACTTTATTTCTCTTTTGTTTTTTTTTAAACAAGTGCTCCAGGTAGTTTTTTATCATCAGCAATGTTTGGGAATACTGGAGTAGACTAGTCACAACCTCATTCAACATTCAAAGTCTATAACCTTCTCTTCTCTCTGGTTCTCTGCTCACTGAACAAGCAGTTATGAACTTGGCCTTGGCAGAGCTTGCAAGACAGGTGGAGCTGGCCACATGGTCCACTGGAGAGTTTTTTTAAATTGCACTATAATGCGTATAACATAAAATGTACCATTTCTAAGTGTACAGTTCAGTGGAATTTAGGATATTCACAATGTTGTGCATCACTACTATCTAATTGTAGAATATTTTCGTTACATTGACAAGAAATCCTGTTCTCATTAGCAGTCCCTCCTCATTTCCCCTCCCCCAGCCCTTGGCAGTCACTGATCTACTTTCTGTCTCTACGGACTTGCCTATTGTGCATATTTCATATCAATGGAATCGTACACTATTGGAGAGTTCTTTTTTTTCCGATAGTCAGTGAATAATGGATGCTGTCCGTGAGCTTCAGTCTTTGAGTCAAGTCAGCTCTCAGCAGGCGTTGATCAAATCTCTGGACCTTAGAGGAAAGGTTGGTCTGAGGCCCAGGTGAGCACACCAAGGTTACTGTGTTCTATGAAGGCCCCTGTAGCCTGCCACTTGGCCAGCCTGGATCTCAAAGTGCCTGTGTCTCTTCCACTCAAGGTGGGAATGTTGGTAATAATCCTGACTGTTTCTCAAACCCTTGCTTTGCGCCAGGCACCATGATTGGCCTGATTGTGTTTCACGGTCACAGCATCCCTGTGAGGTAGATATGATTACCTCCATCTGACTGAAGTTGAAAATTGTACCCATGTACCAGAGGAGGCAGAATTTGGGATTTGATTTATGTGAATTCATTCATGAATTCAGTGAATATGTATTGAATATGTTCTGTGTTCCTGACCTCATGCTGGGCTCTGAGGATAAGGTGGTGAATAAGGTGAACAGGCCCTTTTGGAACAGGATAGACGACTGGGAAACAAATAATTAGTCATATATTTATTTTATTTCAGGTATATCTTGCCAAGTGAAGGTCCCGTGTGAGGGTATATTGGGGGAATTTCACCAAGTCTGGGAGATGAGGGAAAATATTCCCAGAGGAACTTCAGTTTAAACTCAAATCTGGTAGGTGAGGAGTAGCCAAGTGAAGGAAAAGCAGGAAAGAACATCCTGGGATTTCAAACTTTATCCCAAAGGCAATAGGAAATCACTGATGAGTTTTAGACAACACAGTGTCATGATCAGATTTAGTTTTAGAAACTAATTACTCTGGAAAATGGATTAGAAGGGAGTGAGAGAAGAAACAGAGGGACCAGTAAGCGGGCTGCTGCAGTTGTCAAGGTGAGAATAGTCATGACTTGGGCTGGAATAGCAGAACTGGGTTATGGGCGCAATATTAATGATGTCAAAGTGGAACAAGGTGATGATTGATTGGGAAGGTGAGGCAGAGGGAGATGTGAAAAATGGCTCCCAGGTCCTGACATGGGCAGTCGTAGCCATGGATCCCCATGTGTGTTGGTCAAACAGCCGGGAGAAGGAGCAGGCTTGTAGTGTATGCTTTTGCTTTCAGTTTCAGACTTTTTTTTTAATAAACACATATAAAAAAATTTTTTTAACTTGTGAGAAAATCAGCAGATGTTATAACCAGCTTAAAAGGAGAATCCAAAGTATGGAAACAGGAATATTGACTAAGGATATTGAAACCAATGTGTATGTAAATGGAAGTAAAACCTGTTTGATTACAGCATGAGTAAGGTGAGAGTTGAACCTCTGTTGCATTAGGGGTTGTGCATGTCAGTCAGTGACCTACAGCTTACAAAGGGATATAAATGAACTCAAAGACAATGCAGGGCTCTAGTCAGGTAATCTGGAGTGGCGTCATAAAGACAGGATGATGTTTCCATGGAAACATTCATTTTTCTTGCTAGACTGTTAAAAAGTCAAGTAGGAAGTTGGAGTTCTCTGAAAAAGAGGGTCCAGTCAACAGAGAGACTGGGTTCCTATCACACATATTTCTAGTCCTGTCCTGATCAGGGCCCAGTTGACACTGATGACATCACAAAGTCTGAGTTGTCACAAAGGCAATGACCAATAAGAGGCTGGTGCCCAGGGAGACAGCAGGCAGAAGTTCACTGGCATCTCTAGAGGTCAGGCTAGGGGGACAGTCTAGCTAGATCCATCTGAGCAAAACATGCCAAGACCATGTTAGTCTTAAAAAGTAGGTAGATTTTCTCCTGCTCTGTAATAGCTGCGCTACAGGGTTCCCCAATAGCTGTGTGGACCCAACACCTGAGCTCTTCCGCCCGTCTTCCTGGCCGGCATCCTCGAGTACCCGAAGGCCAACACCCAGAAGCTGACAAGCATGGAGGCCCGCAGCAACCGCGAGGAGGCCCGCGGCAACCGCGAGGTGCCCCGCGGCAACCGCGAAGTGCCCCGCGGCAACCGTGAAGTGCCCTGCAGCAACCGTGAGGTGCCCTGCAGCAACCGCGAGGTGCCCCGCAGCAACCGCGAAGTGCCCCGCAGCAACCGTGAGATGCCTCGCAGCAACCGCGAGGTGCCGCGCTGCAACCGCGAGGTGCCCCACAGCAACCGCGAGGTGCCCCGTAGCAACCGCGAGGTGCCCCGCAGCAACCGCGAGGTGCCCCGCTGCAACCTTGAGGTGCCCTACAGTAACCGCGAGGTGCCCTACAGTAACCGCGAGGTGCCCTGCAGCAACCGCGAGGTGCCCCGTAGCAACCGCGAGGTGCCCCGCAGCAACTGCGAGGTGCCCTGCTGCAACCTTGAGGTGCCCTACAGTAACCGCGAGGTGCCCCGCTGCAACCTTGAGGTGCCCTACAGTAACCGCGAGGTGCCCTACAGTAACCGCGAGGTGCCCTGCAGCAACCGCGAGGTGTCCTGCAGCAACCGCGAGGTGTCCTGCAGCAACCGCGAAGTGACCTTTAGCAACCGCGAGATTCCCATCACCCCCGAAGAACCTGCCGAGGGCAATGGGCAACCACCTGCAGAGGGCAGTGGGCAACCATCTGCAGAGGGCAGTGAGCAACCACCTGCAGAGGGCAGTGGGCAACAAGTACCTCTGCCACCTTTTCCAGCCAGATGCCCTCAGTTAGGTCACCGCGATGCCTCTGCCGAAGGAAAAGTGATGCCTGCGTCCCAGGGCCCGCCTAGACCTCAGCGACTGCCTCATCTCACCCCCAGACTACCCACAAATGAGGGAGGCCTGAACTTCTGCCGTCATCACAGCCATTAAAGCATTTGAGTCATTGGCTGTGCTTGTCTCCTCTGTGTTTGTCATACAGTTGAGGCGTCTGTGGGACATCCAGGAGGGGCTGCGTCGTGGGGGGTTGGGGGTGGAAGGTGTGGTCAGGGTGGGATGCTGGAATCCATGATTTCAGGGAGCGGTTTCCAATGGTGACGGTGCGGGGAATGGCCCTGTTGGGAGGAGCTGGCCGAAATTGTAGGGGGATAGGACAGGCCTCTGAGGCCGGGAGGTGGGCGGGGATTCCTGGGCACATTGAATTCCTAGAGTGATGGTGGTAACGGGGGAGGGGCTGAAAACGGTGACCCAGGTGCTGAAGGCTTTATTCATGATAGGGACCATCTAGAAGTGGGAGGTGATGACAATGGGGGGGGGGTGGAGAGGATTCTCACATGACTTCTGGATGCCTGGGCCCCTGGCTGTGAAAACCATGGCCTGCTGAACCTTCTGGGGGGAGGTTTGGCTCATCACTGGAGTACAGCAACACCAGTATTGGTGTGGACCCTGTTCACTGGATGCAGAGGAAGAAGCCAGGGCTGTATCTGCAAGCCATTCAGTCCTCATTCTGGTTTCCTCTCTGCTCCCCTCTGCCTGATGACAGCCTCTCTCTGCCTCCTCCCACCACTGATGGAAGCTGGGAGCTGGCTTAGCCTTTGGTGGCTTCACAGGAGTGTCCTGAGAGCAACAGTGTCAGGGTTGTGCTTGGAGCTCGTTGGAGTAGGTGCTTGTATAAATCCAAGAAACCTTGCTTGACACCTAGTGCCCATTCCACCAAATGTCTGTAGAAACCTCCTTGTCAGGATGCCCGCCCCACACGTTTGTGTTGGTTCTAAGAGCCGCAAAGCCCTCCGGGCCTCAGCCACGTTCCGCTCGTCCTCTTCTGTGCGTCCGAGTAGCAGGCAGGCCTGTCCCCGGCAACTGCAGGTGGAGAGTCGCCTGGACCTGGTCACACGGTGGCACCAGCAGTGCCGCCCCATCCCCGAAGTGGAGCATCTGTGTGTCCAGGCCGTGGTTTCCCGTCTTCCAGTGTCCTTCAGCCCCAGGGCGTGCCCCCAGGGTGGGCGGTGCCAGGGAGCCAGTCATTACACTCAGACCCTGACGCGTGGGTTCAACAGCTGTCTGATTACTGAAAGCTGTTTGTTTTGGCTGATGGCTGTGGCTTGTTTTAGCACAAAACATCGCCTCCTGGATACCTCACCAGAAGTCACACCAGAGGAATTCATTAAAGGCCAGGGAAGTCATAGTAGGTGGATGGACCGTGTCGGGTGAGCAGGTCTGTGTGCTCGGGTGGTCACCTTACCGTCCATGCTGTAGTCAGCACTCCTGGTCCCTGTGACGCCTGCAGGGAGCCAGGCTCCCTGGGCTCTTCCAGACTCTGTCTGACGTCCAGGTTTGGAGGTTGAGCTTCCTGACCTTGTGATGGTGGAGTCACAGAGACGTGGGAGAACCAGGCAGAGCTATACCGCCATCCCTTTACGGATCAGACTTCAGCCGTGCCTGTGGATTTCACAGGAGACACGGGGCCACGGCCAGCATGTCATCACTGTAAATGTGACACCCTGCCAACCCCCCTCCTCCATGTGCCCAGGAACCTCCACTCAGGAGAGGAAGGCGGCAGAGGGGGAGAATCCCTGCCCTTGGGAAAGCACGAGCCACACCAGTTTAGGCATTTTGTGCATTTCAGAAAGGTGGGAGGGGGCAGCTGAGGAGGATTTGTTCTAACCTCGGCCCTAAGCAGAGGACACCACTGATGACCGTGCCCTGTTGGGAGTGAGCACAGACGGGGGCTGGGGAGGCTGTGGCTGCCAAACCAGGTCTGTGATCAGAAGCAGTGTCAGGGAAGCCCAGGGTCAGACATGGGTCATCATGGCAGAAAACATCACATATGAAATGAGGCAAGCTCAGCGTTGGAGCCTGAGAGGAACTTGGAGGGTAACATAGGCTTGGTATTGGCATGAACACAAGGCTTGGGAACAAGGCTGGACTCCCACTGAAAACAACCTGTGGGAAGAGAGGCGTTTTGAAGGCCCAGATTCTCCTGGTCCCTGAGGCTTACTGGTCCTGCAGGATGTGGCCAGGACTCTAGAACAGGCCTTTTGGACCCCACATTAGAATTTGAAAATGAGGGACCTTCTAGTAACCTCTAATACGTTATTTCCTAAAGCATAAATTGCAAAGTGGCAGCTCACAGACCTAATCTGAATGGCACATGGGTTTGTCAGTCCTACGCAGACATCTTAAAGTTAATAAGCCGCTGACATTTAAAATCAAGAACTTTTTACCTGACTATCGGATTTCTGGCTTCTCTCATGAAATCAAAATGTCTGGGTATACATGTAGTTCCAGTCAGCTGGAGCGACAAGGGGCTGTCCCATTAAGGTTGGGCTTCTGGTTTGCCACGTCTCTCTTTTGGATTTCATGTCTGACCCACTTCACTCACTTATAGCAACTAGCCACTACAGAGACTTGAATTTGGTACTTGCACCACAAAGTAATTCTGAGTTCACAGTGTTCAGAAGGATCAGTTCTCTCATTTAAGTTGAGAATACTATGATGTATTATAGTTTGGTGCTTCTCAAACAGTCTTTCATATAGGGCCAGTATTATCTGTTCTTGTTCTAATTCCCTGTGAACTGATAGGAGGTCCTTTTGTGCACGGCTAATACACAGCTCCCATTTGACTCATCACTGGAGTACAGCAACACCAGGACTGGTGTGGACCCTGTTCACTGGTTGAGCCCACTCACTTAAATATTGGGGCAAAGCCAGATAGCTGTTCCTAAATGCTGACTCTCAATTTCCATTTTTGGAGTTGACCAGTAGCAAACCATTCCTTGACTAGTACCAGTCCATGAACCACAGTTCAAATAGATTGGGATAATGAATTTGTTTTATTTTATTCTTTGAGGAATATGGTTTTGATTTGAGGATCTGCATTTGGTATCACTTCAGTGTTCCTCCCTTACAGTTCCTCATGAACACAGAAGATTGCTTTCTCTAGTATTTAGGGTTCTGGAATCACTGTGGGGAAAATATCTCTAAACTTCTGTTAAAGCAAAATCTACTAAAGGAAACCAGTTTGCAGCAGGGAGGCAGGTTAGGAACTGTGGCAATGGGAAGTTTGTGCTCTGAAATGTAGGATGAGAAGAATTCACCAACTCAACTGTGGAGGAGAGTTTTCATGACACAAAGGGACAAAACAGTGAAAGAGGAGGGAGGGAAATGGGTTCTAGGGTTCTGGTCTCCCCTAAGTGTAGTTTACTTGGGGCACGTCAGCTTCTCTGGCTATAAAATGAGGCCGTTGGACTGAATTATTTCAGAGGTCTGCTTAAGGTGTACAATTACCAGTCTGTGATCTTTTCCTAAGAAAATTTCTCTACTGACAGTGGCTGAAGGAGGCACAAAGAATTAGTTGGGGTCTCTATTTTACAGCTGAGGCCACTGTGGCCCAGGGATGCTAATCAGCTCTCCCAAGGTCACATGGCACATGGGTGGCACAGTCGGGAAGGGAGCCCAGCCCTGCTGCCTGTTGTTGAGGCTCCTCATCTACTATATCCTGAGAAATGAGTGGTCTCGAGGTAGGAAGGGTTTAATGATCTCTGGGAAAAAGAAGCCAAACTCTTTAATACAGAGATGTCAAGGACTCTTGGCTTTCTAGGAAAGCATTCTCAACAATTCATTCTCAAGAATTTTCACTTGTGTTTTATTTGGAGGCCAGGCAGGTTAGGATCCAAGGACTGACTGTATAGTAAAGGTCTTCGGACTTTGCAAACCTAGGTCTGGTCCACTGCGCGTTGTGATAGCCATGTCATGAATCCATCTCCTTCTCAATTAAAGCATTCTTGAAATTCTGGCTCTGTCCACTGAAATGGTCTTAAAGGTGATTATGTGATGACATCAGAAGCCCGTGTTCAAGAGCTTATTCTCAAAGTACCTGAGTTACTATCCTTTTCCACACAGTTCTGAGACCATCCTGCTTTTTTGAAGACAAGATCTCTGTCCTGTAGCTGATTGTAGGGCCTTCAGGATAGTATCAAAGTAAATAAAAAACTTTCTGGAGATGGCAGAGACTTAAAATGTCTGTGGGTCACTTATGACTTGTAATTTTCACAGGTGAAAAGCCTGGTAGGAATGAATAATAAAATAATACAACTGAAGAGGAAATTTTTTGTGACATGCAAAATAAGATAATAAAGCCAATCCAAAAAAAAAGAGGTTTGGAGAAAATATCTATAAGCATAATGATTAAGCCTATTTCAAAGGAGTCTAGAGTAGATTTTAAAATCTGTATTTTAATAAAGCTTCATAGACAGATTTGATGTGCTTCCTCATTTGAAAAGCACTGGTCTGGAAATTGCTGGTAAAATGTAAAAACGAAGGTGTATCCAACTATTTTTTATAATTTACTGAACTATGACTGAAAGCACTAATTCTGTTACCTATCATCAGGGAAACCCCCAGCAGGACTCTGATAATTAGAAACATATAATGTCGTAAGGGTGCTGACAAATATCCAAGAACTTCAGAAACAACATAGAACTAATGAAATATTGATATTAATAATACATCCCTATTCAGGCTTAATCTAGCGAAGGCTAATTCCTCTTTCGATTTGACTTTTTCTGGTGCAGCGGATCGATATTAACATAGGAAATAGAGCGAATTTTTCCTAACACTTCTCTGTTTCTAAGGTGAAAGAACAAATCTTTTTTTACTTTCTAGGGGCCTCTGGCAAATTTCAGACAGTTTTAAGTACTAAAGATGCTATGAAGTTTTATTTCATTTTTCATTTTGGATTCAATGTTGAAAGGCAAAATTGAAATATTTCCAGGAGATTTGAGAATTGAGATAGGATCATGGGTGTCTGAGTACATGAATGATTATAACTTGTTTGTTAAATAAAGTAACAATTCAGTATTTAAGTAAACACAGAAGATCATTAACAGTTACAAATGCAGAACTTCTATTGTTTCTTTTACTTTAAAGAGAATAATCAAGGGCATAATAAAGTCATAGCAAAGCATTACTGTGGTGAGATCCGGAATCTGCTAATTGGACAGATTATGTAGAAGGTAAAGTGGGAGGCTGAATAACAACCCCAAAGATACTCAGTTTCTGATCCCTAGAACCTGTGAACTTTTTATGACAAAAAAGGACTTTGCAGATAAAGAGAGTGAGATGGAAGAGTATTGTGAATTAACCAGGTGGACTCCTAATGTAATCACAAATGTCTTAAGAGAGAGGCAGGAAGAGATTTGATTACAGAGTGAAATGATAATGTGAGGACTGAAGCAAGATGCTACACTGCTGGCTTAGAGATGGAGGAAAGGGCCACCAGCCAAGGAATGCAAGGTGTGCAGCTCTAGAAGCTGGAAAGTCAAGGAAATGGATTCTTCTCTCAGGCCCCTGGAGGGAGCATGGCCCTACTGACACCCTGACTTTAGCCCAGAGAAACTGATTTGAGACTTCTGTCCTCCAAAACTGTAAGAAAATAAGTGTGTGTTTTAAGCCACCAAGTTCTGGTAATCTTTTACAGCAGCCAGAGGAAATTCATACAGGTGCAGAGTAATCTTTTATAATCTCTTATTAGGAGCAGACCAAATACTCCAAGAAAAGTCTTTCATTTTCACAGGGAACAAATAAATTCTAGGTTTGCTTCAATGTAATATTTGGTTCTAAAGGACCTACAGTCTCTTTTTGACAATCTTACAAGTTAACCTATCAAAACTGAGCCAGATTTGGCAGTTTTAACACAGATTTGTGTTCCTTTTTAGATTCTCTTTCCACAAACTTACAGCTTTCTATATTCATTCAGGCTTTTTTCTTTACTGGTCTTTCTCTTTCCCATTCTGGAACAAATTATTTTACATCAGGACAAAAACATTCCCTTTTTTGCTCTTAATTTAAAAAGATCTCATTATCTTCAGGCTCCTAGTAGAGACTCATTCATGTGGAGTCTCATTTACATATATCAATTATAACTTTCAAGTACTTACTTGTATTTCCTGGAGAAAACTAGGGATGGATAATTGTAAATTTCTGTCATTTTAGCAGAGCTCATGAATACACTCAGCCCAGCTTTATTCAGCCACACAATTCCTTTATATAGTTTCCCAACATGGCAGAAATGAGCATATTCATTTACAAACCCCAAAATATAGCCCCTTTGTAGCATATACAAATAAGAAGCAAAAGTATATAAACTCAAATTATGCTTAGTAAGCAATGTATTAGTATTCTATCTTAGAAATTTTCTAGGCATCCATTGAGTGCTATTAATTATCTCATAATATCAATCCAAGGTCTTCAGTTATCTGAAGATTTTGGAAATGTTCTTTAAAGTGACACTACAAAACCTCATCAACTGTGGAAAATACATATTTATCAGAACAATGATTCAATTTGCTTAAACATAAATTGCTTTTTCTCATAATCTTAAACCTTTAGTAGGAGTAATTCTAGCTCACTTGATCTTAAACCTGTATAAATTTAGGAAAAATATACCCAAGAGACCTAAAAATTTATGCTTGTATTATATTTAACAGTGATAGAGAAGACCTAGTTGTTGTCATTAAACCCAAAATATTATACTAGTTGTCATTGTCAAAGATTTAAATAAATCATGTAAGTTTGGATTATTAAAATATTTATAAATGTAGCACATTTAAAGTATTAGTAATTCAGTTTTTATATTTTAGGAAATTTTAGTTATATTCAGCTTATATAAGCAGTTATTTATGTAGATATGCCCATCAGAACAGAGTTACTTTAAATTAAGAAAGACTTTCTAATCTAATATAGTAATAGCATCCAAAGGTAGGAGTATGTTACATATTCACGCAATCAGAAATGAAGGAATTTCTGAGTTACAGACAGGCATACAGCCACAGAGAAAGAGCTCTGATTCTACAATTTCAGTCATGGATCAAGAGTAAAACCACAAACAGAAAATCTTCCCAGTCCAGATTTCAAATAACTGTTTTCTTCCCAAAGAACATGACGTTTTGAATTGATTTGAACTAAAAAATGGACTAACAAATAAAAAGACTGACAAATCAGATTCTCTGTGGCCTCACACCCAGCAAGGGGCCTGAATTTTATAGGCCGGAATATCTATAAACCATGAATCCATTTCATGAATCCACTGTCTTCCTCATTTGTGCATGCTCAGTTTGGCAGAGATGGTGGGCTCTCAGTATATGGTCAGTGAATGGTGAAAAGTAAAAAGCAGGGCAATTATATTAATCTCATTTTCACAAATGAAAAAACAGGTTATCACCTAAGATACTGCAATCACAAGTGATAGAAGACCTAGCTAAAAGTAACTTAGATTTTTTAAAAAATATTACCTCATATAATAAATTCAGAGACAGAGCAAACCCATGATTGTCTAATTGATCATCATAGCAATGTCATCAAGGACCTAGGCATTTTCCATCTTTGTGTCTTTCTCCCCTCATGATTGCATGAAGACTGTGTACCCATTATATATTGCTATATAACAAACCTTGGTGACTTAAAATAACAACAGTCATTTCTTTTGCCCACAGATTTGTAATTTGGACAGGTCTTGGCAGGGCCAGCTTGTCTCTGCTCCATGTGGCATCAGCTGGGGCAGCTTGACTGGGGGCTGGAGAATCTGCTTCCAGGGTGGCTTACCACATGGCTGTCAGTTTGGTCCTGTGTGTCCTACTGGTTGCTTAGCTGGGGCTGAGGGCTGAACGCCTTGGTTCCTTTCTATGTGGGCCTGTCCTTAGTTTTCTCATAGCATGGCAGCTAGGTCTTAAGAGTGAATGTTCCAAGGACATGAAATGGAAGATTTCTCTTTCTTAATACGTTAGCCCAGAAACTGGCAGTTGTTTTTGCCATATTCTGTTATTCAAGCAGTCAATAGATCTCAGATTCAAGAAGAGGAGACACAACTTTACTTCTTGATGGGAGGCATATTAAAGAATTTGAGGGGCCATCTTTTAAAACATTTACAGGTTTTTCTAGGTCTAGACATCACATGTAAGCATGACCAAGTCAGGAAGAAGACAGAGGTTTCTTTCTGTGTACTTCTTTTTATTAGGCAGGAACACCATTTCTTTCAGCATAATTCTACTCAAGTTCCATTGGCCAGGCATGGGTCACATGTGCATGCCAAACCAATCCCTAGCCATGGGAATAGACAGTAGAGTTGGAGATGCCTCTAAGGTCTAGATACTTTGTCCCTACAGAGCAGCTGGGCAGGGCTTGGAATGGGTAGATCAACTTCATCCAATTACCCCAGTGAATACACTTGTAAATATCTTTTTTTTTTCTATTTGTGACACAAAAAAATTAGGAGATTGGTCTTACAAGAATCTTGATTTACTCCAGGGGCTGAACCTGTATCATCTTTCTTGAATACGTGGGAGGGTTAGCATGTAATCAGAATTAGAGTTTTGCCTTCAAGGAAGAATGGAAGAAGGATTCCAGTTAGGTGGAAGGCCCATAGCGTCTGCAGTACCAAGGTTCGGGAAATTTAAGGGCCCAACTTAAAACCAAGACTAAAGCCAAGACCACCACCCAGGTTTTTGGGTGCTTGACCCATAGCTAACTTTTTAGCCAACACTGCCTCTCATAGAATTGTATAATATTAAGAGGTGGAAGAGATCTAAGAGATCATCATGTCTGACTTTTCACTCTATGTAGAAATCCCTTCTTTGGTGTCCCTCAAGTTGGTCCATCAGCCTTGGCTTGGACGTTCAGTAGTGGAGCTCTCAGTACCCAAAATGTACTATTCCATTGATAAAACATTCTTGTTAGAACATTCTTCCTTGTATAATAAGTTAAGTGGGACTTTTCCACCAGAAAGGATAATATCAGTCTCAGATGCTGGATATGCCACATTCAGAAAAAAAGCCACTAAGAATTGGCCAGATTCCTCTTTTCAGGATTTTCCAAGAATGACAAACCAGCCCTACCACAGTCAACCCCCAACATCCCCACTCTCAGACCCTATAAGGAAATACCTGGGGGAAGGGGTGAGTGAATAGGGGCTTCTTATACTATTTATAATAGGGGCCACTCCCCCTCTCCCAGAAGCCACCTAAAGTGGATTTGAAGATGAGGGCCGCTCACAATATGGATGGCCAAGCACTTCACTCCCTGCCTTCTAAGCTGGGGGCCCATAGGCTCACTCCACTGCTGGTTCCCTCCAAGATAGCTATTGTGTGTACCCTGGAGTTTAGGAGCATTCATGAGCATAGTGACTGAAACCTGCTTCTCATTGTAACCTTCTTAAGGAGGGAGACTTTTGGGAATAGCCTGGGGTGAGTAGAGTCTGTGATACTATATGCCCAGAAAGGGGACAAGATGTCTCCACTGTATCAGCTAGCTGTTGTGAGTAACAAACTGTCCATGACTTAGTGGTTTAAACAACAAGTATTTATTGTTGCTCAATAGTCTGCAAGTCAGTTGGACAGTTCTGGTCTGGGCCTGGCTAGGCTGATCTTGGCTGAGCTCACTCATAAGTATACACTCACCCTGTGGGTCAGTTGGGAATAACTGGTCTTAGGATGTCTACACTTGGAATGGCTCACTTCTCTATGGTCCCTACTTCCCAAGCAGGCTGGCCTGGTGGTGGCAGGGCTCTGAGAGAGTCAAAGTGTGCAGAGCTGCAGCGCCTCTTGGGGTGTAAGCTCAGAACTGGGACACTGTCACTTCTTTCACATTCTGTTTCCACAAAGCACAATTGAGAGGAGATTGGGGAGAAGATGAAATCGCTTTCATGATAATACCCCACCAAGCTGACACTACTAAGTAGAGCATTTTCACTTGTATTATATGGAAATTAGCCTCCTTTAATCTTCGGTCTGATAGTGAGACCTGCTTTTTCCCTGCTAAAACAACACTAACACCACTGCTTCCTCTCACCACATGGCAGGTCTCCAGATATCCACATATTCACAACTATCCTGTCTCCTTTTTCTTTTCCAGTCTCCAGACCCTCCAGTTGTTTCTCTAATGGCATGGTTGGTAGCAGTCAAGGTCACTGTACTTGAGATACAATATGGATTGTCACTTTTTTTCTTAAAACATGGCATTCATAACTGCATGTGTTATTGCAGACTTATTTTGATGAACTTGTAGCAGCGAGACTGTTTTGTTTTATTTTATTTTTGCTTTAATCTGAACTCTGTGATTTTATTTATGTGCCCAAATGTAGCATTTGGAAGAGCTGAATCACACAGTTGGTTTATGTTCTTTCTTCATACTGAGAGCAAACTAAATCAAGATTTACCCATCCTGTACCTGCACAGTATCTTTTTAAATATATAAAGGTAGGGCTTGATATTTTTTCTTGTTATATTTCCTTTTCTTGGATTCAAGCCCAGGATATCAGCCTGTCGAGATAATTTTGAATCATGATTCTCTTGTCTTCCCAGTTTTGTCCCAGCTATAAGTTTATGTCTTCATGCAGTAGCTGACCAGAAAGTGAGACCAGGACAGCCCCAAAGCCACAGCCCTGCGCACTCCCTGACAGTTGCCCTTTAGCCTGAAAGGAAGTAGTGAAGCATGTGAGTACAGATGGCCTATCCAGTTGCAAATCCATCTGCACTGCAGTCGTATTAGCATATGCATTTTCTCTGACTTGTCCACAAGGACATCGTGAGAGGGCTTTTTTTGTTTGTTTTATTGGGTTTTTTTTTCTGGAGGCCTTACTGAAAACCACACATGATGTCTATAATAGCCACTCACTTATGATATGTTTTCTTTGTACATTAGTGAAATGTTAAAGCATATAGACAGAAATAAAAAATATTGTAACAAACACCCATGCCCCTACTCACCTGCTTCATCAAATATTCACATGACATGTTTGCTTCAGAATTATCTTTTTTTCTCTTTAAGAAATAAAATGTTGCTAGTACAGTTGGGGCACCCTGTGAGCCTTCCTTGTCATGATTTCAGAGTTTATCATTCTCATGCATGATTTGTAACTTAACTACATATGCACTGTCTCCATGAATATTATATATTGGTTTTGTAGGCCTTTTAACTTTATCATACTGCAAATATCATTATGTAATTTGCATTTTTGGCTCAACATCATATTTCGAGAACTGTACGTGCTGATGAACATAGTACTAGTTCATTCTTTTTTGTGGCTAAGTGTTCTATTATAGGCAGCAACTTTCTGAAAGGGACAGAGAGTAAATGTTTTAGATCCTGCAGGCCATCTATGGTCTGTGTCACATATTCTTTGTTTTTATTTGTTTTTACAACTCTTTAACAATGTACAAAACACTGTTAGCTCTTGGGCTGTACAAAAATAGGACTTAGTTTGCCAACCCCTGTCCTGCTGTATGACTCTAACACTATTTCTCCATCTCCCTTTGATTTATATGGCTTCCTACGTCTCAGGTCCTTCTTTTATAAAGCAGAAGTGACAATGATTGTCTTTCCTACCTTCTTAGGAGCATGGGAAGATAAGACAGACAATGGATAAGAAAGTGCTTTGAAATTTAAAAAAAAAAAAGGCTGTTTTATTCCTTCCCTCTCTTCTCACTTCCCTTTTCTTTCTTTTTCCTCCCTCTTCCTTCCTTTTTGCTGGCCTATTGAATTTCTATGAAGAAATGTGGGAGCTGAGGAATCTAGGTGGCCAAGACACATAGGAAAACACTATTGGTCATTTGGGGATTGAGGAGGCCTGAGCCCAAAGAGTGTAATAGTATATTCTTGTTGGAGGTTCCTCTACATCTCGGGGCCATCAGTGGCTGGGAAATTCTCGGTAGCCTGTTAGG
Organism: Vicugna pacos; assembly: GCF_048564905.1. NCBI lineage: Eukaryota > Metazoa > Chordata > Mammalia > Artiodactyla > Camelidae > Vicugna > Vicugna pacos. Next base: position 28,919,563 of record NC_133023.1, read on the forward strand.
ATAACAGAGCTGTTAGTTTGTTTAAATGTTCTGGGACTAATTAAGGTCTGGGCCAATGGTCTATTCTGCCACCTAATAGCTGTGTGATCAGTCTAACCTCACAGACCTCTTGTCTTTTCATCTATAAACTGCATCTGTCAGTACAGGTGAAAATTAAACGAAATAAGCTAAAAGTGTTGGTATATGGTGCAAGCCCTTGGTGAAATGCTCATTTGAGGTTAATTTACTATACTTTTACTCATGGAGGTTAATTACTATAATTTACTGTATTGTTTACTTATGGACAGTCCCCTTTTGGGGTCACTGCACTAGATAGCAAGTCCACAAGGAGCATGTGCCTGCTTTTTTCTTTTTTGTATAGTATTGGTAACTTTGATGGATTTTTATGAAATTTGTAACCTTACGAAAGGTGAGTAAAGTGAGCTTGAATTAGATGTTTCAACACCTTCTCTGGTCTTGATGCAGAGCAGTGATGAATTAATTTTTCTTTGTGGGAAGGTTTTGCTAATAATGTAATTTCTTTAACGGCTAGATGTCTATTCAGATTTTTAATCTTATCTGGTGTCACTTTTGGTAAAGTGAATTTTTCTAGCAATCTGTCCATTTCACCGAAGTTACTGAATTTATTGGCAAATGTTGTTATTCTCTTAGACAATTTAATGTTTGTAAGACTGTAATGATATTCCTTCATTTCTGATGTTGGTAATTCATTTTCTGTCCTTTGTTTCTTGATCAGTTGCTAGGTGTTTATCAATTTTGTTGATCTTTTCAAAGAACCAACTTTTGTATGTCTACCTTTAAAACTATCCCAAAATAGGAACTTTAATTTGAGAAAAATATGCATAAATAATAGCATCCCTCATACATTACTACAAATACGTTTTTTAAATACCTTAAACACATGGTTAATAGTACATAGTCTAGTGACAGGCATGCAGACATAGTAAAGACTTTTTTAAAAAGTTGAACTGAATTCACATTTTTATTTCTCAGGTGTGACATACTCAATCCTTCTACATCCTCTGTAATCAAAGATCTCCTTACCCTTAGGTTGGCTAAGGAGATCTTGGAGGTCTGCAGATGGGCAAGGGGAAAATGGGGAAAGGGTCCAGCTGGCTCATGCAGCTATATTATGATATGGATAATCGTCATTGGTGTTGCTGGCCTTCCCTTATTAAGGCTGATTCTGCAGTTTTTCCTCATATAGGAGCCTGAGAAGGAAGATTTAGATAGCCAGTCTTTGTATTTCCAGAGATAAGTAGTTTTTAATGCTTGCTTCAGATTAAAAGCTATTTCTGTATTTCTAATTGTGCCTCAAGAGACCAAAAAGTAATTTGGACTCTGTGGATAGAATGAAATTGAATTTTCTCTAGGGAAGATAATATTACACATAAATTCAAAGCATCTTATAACAAGGTTTTTACAATGGCATATGTTCACTATGTTTAGGAAAAAGTAAGACAATAAATTCATGACTTTAGAACTTCTGAGAATTGGCTACCCAAGGACGTGCAGTTGTTATCATCTGCTTCTGTAAACATTTTCTGAGTTCTTTTATAGGTGGACCAGGATCCAAATGTCAGGGTTAATTAAAGGAAGTGTGCGTGTGCATGTGTGTGTGTGTTTCTGTGTGTAAAGTGATTGCTGTCTAGAAAGAATCTAGAAAACTTGCTTAGTCTTTTATTTCAAAGTTTTCTTATTCATTTCTAAACCTTTTAGAAGTGCATTTGAAGAATTTTAGTTAATGCTTAGTAAAAAGGATGATAATACACTGAGCAGAGAGTGGGTTAACCGATTTCTTCTCTTTCAAAGTAAGAATGACTGGCAGAACAAATGTGTCAAATGTGCCATGAAACTCAGTTAAACAGTCCAAAGGGAATGGAGTCTCCTGGGCATTTGATTTTCTGGTAAACATGAGCCATCCAGAAATATATTTTTCTTGTATATTTTTCAGCCTTATATTTATTATCTTTATGCCTTTCTTTGGAGAAGATCCCATAAGTATTAGAAACATTCTTCAAGGATTAAGGTGCACCATTTGAAAAATGTTTGTAGCATATGGTTTGATAAATGAAAAACCTGTGTAACACTGGCTTGAATACAGTGTTTTTTAAAAATTTAATAATAAATTCTTGTTATCAGTTAACTTATACAACAAGTACTTATTAAATACCCACTATGTGCCAGGCCCTGTACTTGGTGCCAGGCATCAGTGAATAAAACAAAATCTTTGTTTTTATTAAGCTTGTATTCTGTTCTTTTCAGGATATGAAGTTGATATATTTCTCTTTTTCCTAAAAGTAGAGCATTAGTTAATGGGAAATTTGGTTAAATATGGGCTAATTGAAGTTTGTGGTTATTTTAAATTTTAGTTACTAAAAATTTTACTTGCATATGGCCAAACTCTTGAAATTGTACACATTAAATATGTGCAGTTATTTGTGTAAAAATTATACCTCAATAAAACAGTAAAAATTTTACTGTAGTTTGTTTTCTTCTTACCCTAAGGTTGATTTAGGTGTATTGTATTGACTGCTGCAGTACGAAAGTTTCTCAAACCTCTGCTCCATGTGAGATGTCTGGATTTGGACCCTACACTGCTCTCATCTCCCTACACCCAGATGAATTTATTTGACTATTGCAAATCCAAAAAAGAAGTGATATATATATATATTATATATATATATATATAATATATATATAATATATATAAATATATATACACACACACATACATACATATATATATTTGATTTTTAATATTAAATATAAAATATATTTAATATTTTTCTGCACCAAAGGGCATATTCAGCCATACTCAGTGTAGTAGACACAGCTGCTGTAGCAATCTAAAGAATGGTCTATATGAAGGTGTAATGGTGAATGTCAATGTGTAAGACAATATGAAGTGTGCAAGACTTGAGGGTGAGTTCACATCCATTCCTCCTAAACTGAACTCACCACCAAACGCACTAGGGAAAAATGCTTCTGTATACCACCACCACTTTTCATTCAGGCTTGGCTTTTGCCTGGGTATAGGCTCCAACTTTGTTTTCTGGAGTCTGGGGCCACAAGCTAGTGGAAGTTACCTAATGCTACTCATGGGAAGACACACACACCCCTCCCCACCCCCCATGTAAGTGGGTTATCAAGGCTGTACTTGGGTTCACTGGAGCATGGCAGTGCCACTTACGTAGCTTCTCAGATTTCCTTCTAGAGCCTATGTTTGAAAAATCCAGTACAGGACCTTCTGATTGCTCACTCGTATCTCTGTAAAGTAGGTAGGTCTGGGTGGTGCAGTTTAGAGTCAGGCACGTTGAACAGGTACAGTCATATTCAGGAGAGCGGAGGTCTTCTTTACAAGATCCAAGCCATTTATTTATCCACTTTGAAAATTATTTATTTCGTACATATTTCTAAAAGATTTTCATGTTGCTTATAGCCATAAACACATATAAAACAAGACTATTAAATAAGAACAGAATAAAGCATTTGAAAAGAGGGAATGGAAGATAGATTTGGGGGAAAATTATACTGAGAATTATTGTGGGAGTTGAAAAGACTAGTGGAGGTAAGGATGTGTGTGCACATACTTGTGAAGTCTGTGGTTCAGGTGTTGGCGAAGGCAGGAAATGTAAGAGATTATTTCAGTTGTGGCTAGTCAAGTGGCCATGCCTGATTATTTACAAAGGTCACTGTACATGAGTAACTGTTCTAAGAAGGTTTGCTCTGCCTTGCCATAGATGAGAATCTGTAGCAGAACTTTCGTCTTGGGGGTTTTGAGTGGTCCTGCTACTGTTTTGGTGTTAGATAACCTGATAGGGGGCCGCCGCACATGGCTCAAGGACTGGCTTCCTTTGTCTGGCTCTGGAGGGCAAGGGTTTCCTTTTCCGTAGCTCACCTCATCGATGCCTCTTCTCTCTGCCTGAGGCAGGATGATAAGGAAGTTGGCAGGGCAGATAGAGGAGCCTGCCCCTCTTCTTTCTGATCATTGCTTGTGCCTTGGGAGGCGGTTCTCAGAAACCAGCTTAGTGCAGTGAGGCTTACCCACACCTAGGTGCCTAGACAGCATGATTTCAGGAAGTCTTTATATATAGAATACTCATAGAATAGAAAATAGATAGGAAATTGGGGCTCAATGGAAGTAAGAATTGGACGACTCCCCAAAATACTCAGGGCAGGGGATTCTCCAGACTCCGTGAAGCCCTGGACAGTTTCAAGGGTAGCAGACTCCTGATTCTTGCCTCCATTGATAAAAGAGATAAAAAATAGAGCTAAGACCACTGCTAGGGAAGTAGACCTCATTAGATTTAATATTTATTTAGGCAGAATTGCCTACTGGTTAAGACTATAAGACTCTAGAACAAGGCTGCTTAGGTATGAATTCCAGCTCTGCTAGCTGAGTGATTTCTGAGAAGTTATTTAACATCTTTGTGTCTCTATTTTCTCATCTGTATAATGAGGATAATAACAGTATCTACTTTATAGAATTGTTATTAGGATTAAGTGATTAGTACCTGTAAAGTGCTTACAATAGTCCCTGGCATGAGTTAAGAGTACAGAAATTTTTTTGAGCATGAGAGGTGAGCTGGAAGAGATTTTTATTATCCAGTTGCCTTAGGTAAGAAATCAAAATACGTCTGGGAGAAAAACAGCAAAATCATTCAGCATCTCTGGGGATTGTCAGGTAGACAGTAATAATCACATCACACGTGCTGTGAATGACGTGCCATAGTATTTGTTCTGACAATTCTTGGTACTAAACAAGATATAAATATATATTAAAAGGAAAGTCCTCAATTTCTGACTAAACATCTGGTAAACTGGCAGATATTCAAGAGACATTTTGGTAACAGTAAGGTCTTAGTCATGAGAACTTTAAGATGTGTTTTACAGTATTAGGATGTCATTCTGGTTACATCCGTAGAACCAGTTTTGCTATAGTAATTTAAGTAGAGGTTCAGACTATGTTTGTTTTCTACATGGCATTTTGCCAGGGTAGGGAAGGAAACTATTCCTGAAACAACTTCATTACAATAATGAAAGAGTAGTCTTTTACCTTCAAAAGTTCAATTTAGTAAACATTTATTGAGTTGCCCAATAAGTATAGTAGTAATGCACCTAAATGTTTTTAAATAAACATTTTATTGAGGTGTAAAATGATACAGAAAATTATACTCATCATATGCATGAAGTTTTATGAATTAACACAGAGTAAACACACCCATGTAGCCCTCTGTGCTGCTCAAAAAACTGAAGAGTACCTGCACGCCCAGAAGCCTCCCTTGTGCCCTTTCTCAGTCACTTTCCCAACCCTTCTTCCCAAAGGGTAACCGCTAAGCAGAAAGCAGACTTCTAACATCACAGATTAATTTTTACTATTTTTAAAAACATTTTATATAAATAGAATCGGAGGTCTAGCTTCTTTCATTCAACGTTATATTTATGGGTTATTTTTTAAAATTTTGTATAAATGGTATCAGAGGTCTAGCTTCTTTCATTCAATATTATCTTTATGAGAGTTATCTATGTTGTGGCTTGTAGCTTTGTTCTTTAGCATTGCTGTATAGTATTCCATTGTGTGACTACACCACAATGAATTGATACATTCTTCTCTTGATTAATATGTAGGTTATTTCCAGATTGAGATTATTAAAATAATGCTGCTGAAAATCTCCTTGTACATGCCTTTTAGTATACAAATGTTTAGTATACAAATGCAGTTCTGTTACAGCTATACTCGAGCGCAGACTTGCTGGGTGGTAGGGAACTCCTATGTTTAGCTTTAGTAGAAACCACAAAAGTGGTTATACCACTTTATACTCCCACGAGCTGTGTGTAAGAGTTCCAGTAGCCCCACAGCCTTGCCAGCAAGGTTTTACTTTCAGTAATAGAGTGGGTGTGTAGTAGTGTCTCATTTTAGTTTGCATTTGCACTTCCTGGTGACTAATGAGCTTGATTTTCTTCTCAGGTCTTTAGTGACCATTTTGGGGTGTGTGTGTGTGAAGTGACTGTTTGAGTCTTTTTGCTCATTATAATTATTGAGTTCTATTTATCCCTTTGGTCCCTGTTCAGACCTTCCTGTATCTCCATGCTTCCATTTTCATTGGGTCTGAAATACTACCTTTAGTATTTCCTTTAGAGCAGATCTACTAGTGACAAATACCCTCATTTTTGTTTTGTCATCAGATGTCATTCTTTTGCCTTCATCTTTGTGTATGGAAGTCTAGGTCAGAGGTTATTTTCTTCCCACTTTGACGTCATCATTCTTTGTCTTCCGGCTTCCCTTATCTCTGCTGAGATGCCGACTGTCCTTGTCATTGCTGCTTCTTTGACGTTCATCTGATTTTTGTTTGTTTGTTTCTAACTGCTTTTTAAGGTTTTCACTTTTGACTTTTCAACAATTTTAACATCATGTGCTTCGTTGTAGTTTTCTTCACATTTATCCTACTTGTGTTTTAGCTTGATACTTTAACAGTTTGGGAGAATTCTTAGACTTTATCACTTTAAATATTGCTTCTGACCCATTCTTCTTCTCTTTTTTTCTTTCTCTCTCCCCAGTAGTTTCACTTTTTCTTAAGTCTCTCATGCTTTTTGTTTCTCCATCTTCTTCTGACTTGCCTTCTGCTTAATAGTAATTATCTTTATAGCTATTTATAATCTGTTAAACCCATCTGTTGATTTCTTAATTGTACTTATTATCTTTTTCAGTTCTAGAATTTTCATCTGAGTTTTTAGAATAGTTTCCAGTCTCTGACAAATTCTCTATTTTGTCAAAATTTCTTGAACATATTAGTTATGGATATTTTTAAGTCAATGTCAGGTAACTCCAATATCTGTATTTCCTGTGGAAATATTTTAATTCTTGGATTTTGATCATTTTTTTGTTTTTGTTGTTGGCATGCTGTGTTATTTTTAATTAAATGTCAGATATTTGTATTTTAGAAATAGAGATAATTTGAGGCTCTGGATGAGTTATCCTTCTCCAAGAAGATTTTACTTTTGTTAATGGTAGGTAATTGAATTAGATACAGATCAAATTGATTCAGTCATAACTTGTGAGCACTCATCTACTTCTGGTCACCCTTACTCCTGGGGTCTAGTCTTTTGAGTTCCCATCAGAAAGCTTTGGGTATATCCAGGACCATTACAGGGCCAGAATGTCGATATTTGCGCCCACGCCCACCGGCTTTGAGAGACGACTGAAAGCTGTGTTCAGTTTCTTAGTCTGTTAGTACCCACTGTCATAGGCAAATGTCTCAAGGGGAAAAGCAGCTTCAGAATTTTCTCTTAGAACTTTTGTTCTCTTTAAGATCTTGGCCCCGAAGTACTGACTGCTTTGGTAGATCTCTGATGCCTTTGAACAGATGTTTGTCCAGTTGTTCTTGGCAGAAGTATTAGACCAAAACAAGCTAATCTGCCACTGCGAGCATGGCAATCCTATTTTTTGCTGTTTAATGTCTTTTTAAAGGGAATTTTAAAAGCATGAGAAGGTAGAATTGTACTTTTTTTCATTTTAATGCTCATTGACAGCTGTGAATAAGGGTAATATATTCTTCTTAAATTAGTCTATGCAAATCTTGCCTTTGAATCCTGGCAAAGTTTTTGGGATACATGTGGGAGAATGTGAAGTGTATTACGAGTTTGCTCCATAGTTAAGAATCAAGCCAACTACGAAGATACACAAATGGCCAATAAGCACATGCAAAGACGCTCAGCATCATTAGTCATCAGGGAAATGCAAATCAAAATCACAGTGGGATACCACTTCATACCCACTAGGATGGCTAGAATCAAAAAGGTAATAATAATAATAATTCAAGTTAACAATAATAACAAAGACTGGTGAGGATGTGGAAAAATTGGAACCCTCATACACTGCTGGTGGAAATGTAAAATGGTACAGTCGCTTTGGAATTCAGTCTGACAGTTCCTCAAACAATTAAACATAAAGTTATCATAGGACGCAGCAAATCTGCTCCTGTAGACCCAAGAGAAATGAAAACATATCCATACACAGATGTTTGTAACAGCACTATTCACATTAGCTAGAAGGTGGAAACAACACAAATTTTCATCAGCTGATGAATGGATAAACAAAATGTAGTAAATGGGATACTATTTGACCATGAAATGGAATGAAGGACTGATGCATGCTACACTATAGATGAGTGTTGAAAACGTTATGCTAAGTGAAAGAAACTAGTCACAAAAGACCATGTATTATATGAGTTCATTCATATGAAAGTCCAGAATAGGGAAATCTATAGAGACAGCAAATAATTAGTGGTTGCTTAGGGCTGAGTGGGGGAGGGGGTTGGAGGAATGAGAGTTAAAGGGTACAGGGTTTCTTTTTGAAGTGATAAAAATGTACTGAAATTGACTGTAGTTTTGGTTACACATATCTGTGAATCTACTTTTAAAGAAACATTGAATTGTACCATAATATGAATTGTATGGTATGTGAATTTTATTTCAATAAAGGTGTTACAATAAAGGACCAAAGCAATATTCATAATAGCATTGGGGAAGGAAGGTGGCAGATGTGGATACAAGTTCATGGTGATGATGATCTCTCTCACTTTCAGTCTCTTCATTAACAGTTTGCTGACCTGTTGCCAGGGCCTGGGGTGGAACTGAAGCCGGATACTGGGTCCTATAATTAGTGGTCAAGAATAACTCAAGCAAGAGTAAGCCATGGAATCTAGCAAGAACAGTGATCTGGATAACTGATCAGGAAGACGACACTGCCGACATAATCTAGGCTTGTCTTAATCCTGGTTGGGCCCCACATCCTGAAGCAGTACTTAGCTTCCTTAGTTACTCCTGTGGTTAGAAAATACTGCACTGTTACTAAATCTCCCGGTTTTGCAGGCCTCTCATGTACCTAAAAGAGATTTTCTTAAGAGTTTACACTTAAATCTCAAAGACCTTTTCTAATTTGGATCCTACTTCTCTGGAAGTGTTGGAAACAGGTGCAACTGCTTGATTGAGAAAGGCCCATAAAGCAGATGTATATGCATGGGAAACCCATTACCCCAGAAGTCACCCTCTGTTCCAGGGCTTTAAGAGTTCTCATTGCTCGCTTCAATTATGTCTGTTAGAGATTTGGAACTTCAGTTCCTCATTTGGTAGTGAAAAAAGGCAGTTCACAGATTGTGCAATTTTTAATTCATTTATTCAACACACATATATTAATTACCCACTTCGTGCCAGTCACTGTGCTAGGTGCTGGTGATAAAAATCTGCATGAAACAGTAGCTACCTCTAGGAGATTGCACTGAACCGAGGGTACCAAGTGATGAAATGAAGGTTTGTGCAGGTGGCTGTGAGTTCCCAATAGATTGACGGTTAACTGAGCTTAGAAGAGTCTTGGAAGCATTTAGCACAAGTGAATAAATGTAGTTGAATAAAGGCTGAGAAAAGGCATTATTGATGAGGTAACACTTTGACTGAACCTTGAAGAACAAGTAGGGTTTATGCAGCCAGGCAGAGAGAAGAGGAAGGCTGGTGGCGAAGAAACACATGAGTTCAGACACTGTGGCAGGAGCCATATGGGAGTTAACAAGTGACAGAGCCAGAAAGGGAGGAAGGCTTTAATGGTCATGCAAATCACCTGGAAAATCGTGGTAAAATACAGATTCTGACTCAGTGGGTCTAAAGTGGAGCATTTCTAACAAATCCCAGTCAGTGTCAGTGCTTCTGGTCCATGAGCTACACTGAGTCGCAAGAGCTTAGAGATCTATTTGAGTGTGATGGGAGAGGAGAGTGAAAAGTCCTAGTTAACATGTAACTTTCTGGATAAGATGATCTGGAGTGATGATGTCATGAGCTGCTAGAGGAAAAGTAAAAAGAGATTTTCAAGGAAATATAAATCTTGTTCTGTCTGTGTTTTGTTTTATTTTGAGGCACCTGTATCTAGGAAGAGAAATCTGGTAGGCCCTTGGATAAAATGAAAAAAGTAAAGCCATGGTTTCTGAGTGGAAGAGAAAGATGTGACTAAATGTAGTTGAGAAGGGGCTGCAAGAAAAGTGAGAGGATGATTAGGAGAAAACAGCATGATCACTTCTACAGAAAAAGTTTCAAGAAGGTAGGAATGGACATTGTCAAAATGTTGCAGAGAGATCAGGAAGGAGAAAGACCAGAATCCAGACTGCGAGGAGTTGAGGACTGGAAATGAGTGTTTTGATGAGAGCTAACTCAAGAGGGTGGACTGAAAAGCGTCAGAGAGTGTGATAGTAGACAGAAAAGAGCACAGGGTGAAGGGAGGGGTCCTTCCTTTTTCACTCCCTCACCCTTTTTTTCCCTTCCTTCTTTCCTTCCTCCTTCCCTCCCTTCCTTCCATCCTTCCTTCCTACCTTTTTTCCTTTCTTTCTTCCTTTTGGCAGTATTATTATAGAAATTTTCCAGTAAATCTCCATGTACGTCACACAGCTTCAACAATTATGTACATTTTTGCCAGTGAAAGGTGATTTCTTAGATGCAGCTGACTTAGATGTATTCATACACTGAGGAAAAAGAGCCAAGACAGAGGGAGCAGTTAAAAATTTAGGAGAGAAGGATGATAATTGACAGAGCAAGATTTTTGAGAAGTGGCAAATGATGGAGTGTACTACAGGTAGAAATCTGGGCTCCAGATAGTAAGACACTGTCCACTGAGGTAAGTGAAAAAGAGGCAGAAATCACTGGCCCTCAGAATCTGGTTGAAATTTCAGTTTCTAGAATCTTACTGTGCCAAGTTCTCCAGTTTCCCTCTGCCACTGCACTCCGCATCCATGCAGACTGCCTCAGTTGCTCCCTTGGAGTCATTCACGAATTTTTTTGAAGAATCGATTCCACCCAAGCATTTCACGAGTTCACTTGTTTTGCTGAAGATCCAGTGTCTATGGAGAATAGTCACATTACAGAGAACAACCATTTACCATTCTCCGTCTTGGGAGCAGCCTCTCTTTCTCTCCAAAGCCACAGAAGCCACTCGCCTTGTCCTGCAGACAGAACTCCTCTCTTGAGGAATAAAATGTTCTCCATCACTTAACACAAAGATTAAGTTTTTGGTCTCAAGTCAGGAAATGAGCAAAGTCATCCCTAATAACAATTAATTTCTCTGTGAAATAGGATGAGGATTCATTTGGAAGGAGCTCATTTGGCTGGATTGAAGAGGGAAGAAGATTTTAAGTGTGGCAAGGGTGTGGAATATTGCCAAAGCCTTCTTTTTAGCTTTACCTAAAATGATGTCTTGACTTCTAACAAAAGATAAAAACAGCAAAATGCCTCCTGACCCCCACCTCTGCCCCACAGACACTCATAGAAAGTGACAATAGGGTTATTAGGGGATGTTAGACTTCTATGAAGTGCCACTTAAATGGGTGGGACTGCCAACTAATCCCCTTTTGTGTTGACTGTGGGAAGAGAAGGTTGGGAAATGATGTCAGAAACTTTTCTCCATTTAAGTCTGAATAAGTAGACATTTGCATGAGCATTATCCTAGCCTTTCATTAGATAACAGCTTAATTCTAGAGGTAGAAATGTACACTCCAAGTATTTTATACAAGTTTCTTGTCTCCCAAGTATATCTCTCTTCCTGGCCCCCTTTTTGCTGGTGACATTTTGCAGGGAGTACCCAACGGTCGGAATGATGATTGAAGTCAGTGATTTCAAGATAATTTCTTTGCATTCTCTAAGGCTTTAGCAGTTGATTGCTGTTCAGCACCAACTGGGTAAAAATTGGCTAATTCTCTTGATAGAGAAAAAGATTTAATTGGGAAATAATTGACCTAAAAAGAGAAAAATGGATAGATGCTTAAAAAATTGTTTGGGTCATTGTTAAAAGTAGTAAGTAATTTGGAGTTAAAGTACCATAAATATAACAATATAAATACTGTATGTGTATGTTTACATAATTTACTTTATAATTATTTATGCTTAGCTCATTTTCTGCATTTGAAGTATTTTTCTTATAGTGGAAAAAAAACATAAGGACTAAAAGAAAAGAATCCAATACTAGATCCTTAAAGTCTGTAGAAATTTGTAACTACACATATAAAAGTATATCAGCAATATGAATTATCCTCTCAGGAAAAATAACTCAGTCCAACTACTTCCCAGTCTACTCCTGTGATAGTATTTTTCTTTTAAATTTGATTAGTAGATGACAGTTTTTCCAGTGAATGATATCGATAATTTAAATCCGTGCTAAAAGACTGTGAGCAAAGTTGATGCTCTGAGTAAAACTGAGCTTCTCCCAGGTAAATAATACCAAAGCTTCAGAGTTTTTATGCCCACCAGGTATAGATGTTTCCCATGGACTCAGAACTTAAATAAGAAAAAAAAAACACCTTGATTCCCATGTATTTTAAATTATACATTTAAGTAAAGACAATTATGTTATATGGCCACTGTATTTTAAGAGGCAGGCATGGGAGGTATTACCATCTGGATTTTATGGATGAGAGAGCAGAACCCAGAGAGATTGCCATTTCCCCAGGGTAGACTGGAAAAACAAGAGTAAAACCAGAGCTAGATTTTCAGTTCCTAACTCCAAGCCCTGCCTCCTGACCCTCCTTGCTCCAACATCTGGAGGTGGCAGCAGCCTGTAGTAAGTGATTATAGTTCAGTTTTGACCACACAGTCTGTGCTCATGGATTGGCAGTACATTTTTTAGATAATAGAACTCAGCCACCAGAGTTAATGCTGTCAAGCGTAGTACCATGATGCTCCATTTAAATGAGCCACATCTTGTCCCCTACACTGCTGCTTTGTATAAACTGGGCCAACCTATTAGCCATACGTCATTTTAAAGAATAAACAGCTTGAGTTGAGACTTCTTGAAACATTAAGGCCTTTTAGCCCAAGACAGATTGATTCTCAGTAACAAGTGAGGGTCTTATTTCTTCAGCAGTCTCCAGAATTTAAGAATATAACTGAAGAGTAAAGAAAAGTGAGCAATCTGTCATCAGTGTATACATTTAAAAGGTTTTGCAGATAGAGAGAAATTCATGAGCAATTAATTCTTGAGTGCTGTCTGTGTTTCTCGTCCTGGTATATGTTGAGGGTATCAAGAAGACAGATGTGGTCACTCTTGACCCCTCAGGATCTTATAAGCTAATTGAGGAAACAAAATACACCAGGCAAAGGACTCTACATCTTCAGACAGAGCAAGATATGGTCAGATAGGTGTTTCAGTTTGGGTTGACCCCAAAGCAGACTCTGAGACAAGGATTTGAGTGCATGTCTTTTTGGAGGAAGGTGTAAAAAGCGTGGGAGAAGGGAAGTGAGACAAGGAAGGGAAGGCAGCCAGTAAAAGGAGAGTTATTAGACAGCGGTCACCGTAGGTGACCAGAAAGTAATCCTACAAGGAAACACTGGTAAATGGCCTAGAACACACACCTCAGAGTTATTCTTCCCAAAGAGGAGGGGAACTCAGGTCATTACATTGCAGCTCTTCTCAGGGCTAGACTTGGAATGCGGAAGGGCTCTCCCAGGGTATCAATTCCTCCAAGCTTCAGCTGGCCAAGCACCTGGGCAGAGCATGCTTCTGGCACCATGTGCAGAGACTGACAGCTGGAAGTCAGCCTGCATGTAGAAAACAGAGGAGTCCCAGGAATATGGGGAGGGAGGGGGCTGACAGCAGCTGCCACAGTAGCTTTCTCGGTGGAGGTGAGACATGAGGGTCCTCTTTCTCTTCTCTTCTCAGGTCTATTCATGGTCCTCTCCCTCTTGTCCATTGTGTACGGAGCCTTGCGCTGCAACATCCTAGCCATCAAGATCAAATATGATGAATATGATGTCAAAGTGAAGCCTCTGGCCTATGTCTGTATCTTCCTCTGGAGGAGCTTTGAGATTGCCACTCGTGTCATCGTCCTGGTCCTCTTCACCTCCGTCCTGAAGGCCTGGGTGGTGATAGACATACTCATCAACTTCCTCAGCTTCTTCTGCTACCCCTGGATCCTCTTCTGGTGCAGTGGCTCCCCTTTCCCCGAGAACATCGAGAAGGCCCTCAGTCGGGTGGGCACCACCATCGTGCTGGGCTTCCTCACCTTACTCTATGCCGGGATCAACATGTTCTGCTGGTCAGCTGTGCAGCTGAAAATCAACAACCCTGACCTCATCAGCAAGTCCCAGAACTGGTACCAGCTGCTGGCATACTACATGCTGAGATTCATTGAGAACGCCTTCCTCCTCCTCATGTGGTATCTTTACAAGACTGACATCTACATGTATGTGTGCGCGCCTCTGTTGATCCTGCAGTTGCTCATCGGGTACTGCACGGCCATTCTCTTCATGATGGTGTTCTATCAGTTCTTCCACCCTTGCAAAAAGCTCTTTTCGTCTAGCGTGTCTGAAAGCTTTCAGGAGTGGCTAAAGTGTGCTTGCTGTGACTGCAGGCGGCAGAAATCCTGTGAGTCTGTCGAAAAGACAGATCTGAGGTTTCCCGCAGACAGAGAGGAAACACCTTCTAGCAGTAAAATAAGTTCCATGCCCAGCCAGATCTTGAACACCGATGAGCTCTGTTCTGCGTAATGGGACCCAAGTCTCTTGGGGCACAGACATATTGTTTTCTGGGTTGTACCCTGTTCTTCATACATGTGATGGGCCCTGCGCAGTTAACAAAGCAGGAAGTTAGCTCTCAACTCCTTGTGAGTTGCTCCCCTTTAGAGAGCTCTTGGGCAGGCATGTGGGAACCATGGAGAGAAGCCAGGGAAAGCCCTGCGTGTTGGACGGGCAGCCTAAGGCACCACCATTCACAGTTGACCATGTTCTCCCAGGCGTTACTGGCTTTTTCACTGACACAGTACTCATGATATCTGAGTTGAGCTAGTTAGATCCATCGGGTAGAATGAGGGCAGGGGCTTTCTTGTTTCCTAGTTTTCTGGACTGCTGGTCTGGGTAGCCTAATGTTTTATTATCCCTGAGCATAGTTTTCACCCAAGAGCTGTCTGATGACTAGAGATGGTTACTGGGGTTTTGCCACCAGCCAGATCATTCCTGTCAGAGTTTTCAGAGAGAGCTGTTAAAGTTTGGTTTTTGAATAGACAGATGATCCATTTTCATCCCTAGGGCTCTTTCTGCATAACCAACTGTCACAGCCTTGGCCTGATATCTCTAATTGATTCAAAAGTCTGGACTTAGAGACTTCATTCTCAAGGATCCATGGTTGCAAAATTGGATTCTAAATTAGCTTGTGGACTTCCTCGAATTTTAGGAAAGTTGTGTTCCTTCAGTATGTTGAAGAACTTCTGGATCAAGAGGGTTGTTAAAACAGCATGATTTAGGCATTTGTAAGCTGAATTCTTACCTTCTTGTGGTGGTTAAAGATGTGAATCTGCTAGAAGGTAGGCTTAAACCTCTTCAAGTTTCAGTCCTGACAGTTCTGAGAGATTTCTAGGAGAATTAACTTGGATTTGCCTTCTTAAGATAGAAGAAAATAAAACTAATAGTCTTTACTCCACCTCTTCCTTGCCTGTCAGGACAGTTTTAGAGAAGAGTTACTTTGGTTAACTTAACTTTTTCTAGAAAGCTCCACAGAAATTTCTCACCTAGCACAGGTATATAGGGCATTTTAATTTTCATTATTTGAAGGAAAAAGGTTTCCCCCCTCAGTTAGATACTGACTTCCAGAAACTTTTAAATTTTAGAAAGAGATGCCGTGACCAGAAGATTTTTATCTTTAACTGAATGCATTTTAATTTGGCATGATTATGAGTTAATTTGAACAAGATCTCCAATTTTCTCCTAGAATCTCTTATCTTCAGTATAATTTCTCTTTTAATCTGAAACCCTATTTCTTTCATGAAAAAATTGTGTAGCATATCCTCAGTTGTCTTGGAAAAATGCCTGGATCTGGTACCATTATTTCTACCATAAAAACCTTGATAATGAAGTACCTGGGAGCAGGTGACCTGTCATTGATGAGGCTGGACACTGCAGGTGGATCAGGGTTGACAGTCTTAGGACCCCTAAGGGTTGAACTTTCTGACCCATCCCGTTTCTAACTGTCAGGGTTAAAATGGTGAGTTTGAGCAGAAGTTGTGGTCAGAATTAGATAGGGACGGAGAGACTGGTACTTCCCCCGCCGTGGTTTAGAAGCCCGTCTCAAGAACCATTACAAAATCTGAGCCTTCAAATACATTTAAGATCATTTTAATGTAGAATATAGGTACACATCTTGAATGGCCCCAAACCAGACTAATACTGATGGCCTGTCTGACTCCCAAAGCCCAATTATAAGCCACATTTATAAGGATAAAGAGGTTTGGTAACCAAACTGGACATTTTGTCGCCTTTAACTCTTGATATGCAGAGACCCCCACTTTGGGGCCATATATGTCCAGTAACTTTGGGGGAGAGAAAGCACTGCTCTTTTTCTTCATGGTGAAAATTTAAGTCATAGTGAACTGAGAACTTTTGTTTTAAAATTATTTATATTATACCTCTGAAATGGCAAAATTATACTTCAGACTGCGGAACTAGCTTGCCATAAAGGCAAACAAACCAGCAAATTTCCTCATATCTTGAGAGCTGAAACATGTTTTTCAGTTATAATTCCAATTTTTAAAACTCTCAGTGCTTTGTCTAATTAATTACATGTCATAACTTGTCATGTCAGACACTCCAGCTGAATCACTATCATTTGGCTGGTTGGAGGCAAAGTATTTCCTTGAAATATATTGAAATAAGATCATCAGATATGTTTAGACTTTCTCCATAACTGGAGACAGGACAGTATAGAGGTCAGCAATTCCCTGTCCAACCCTACAAGTTACTTAATTGCTCTGTGCCTCAGTTTCTTCCACCAAATTTGCATGATGTACTTGCCCGGCCTACCTCACAAAGTTGTCAGGAAGATCACATTAAATAATAGGTGTGAAAATGGTTTGAGAATATTTTTAAAGTGCCATGCATGTTTAAGGAATTGTTATTATAGTTATTCAAGCCCATAAACAGGTTATTGTTCTATTTTTACTGTTAGAAAAGAAACAAGTAGCATCATTCACATGAGTGTCTTGAGTGAATACGTCGGCCTTTGGTCTTAAGGAAGGGCAAGCGTAAATGGTCTTTACTCTCAGAGAGAACTCAGCAGCCGCCCTTTCTCTTACCATCAGTTGCTTATAAAAATTAGCACCCAAACATATGTTACTTGGAGGAAAAAGACCCACTGGAATCTGAGAAATTGCTTTTGATAGCAAATGAGTTTATCATTTTTGTATCTGTCATCGTTCATAAAGGACATAGCATCTTTTGTTAATTTTGGTTTACAGTTTGAATGCCTGATCTTGCTAGACTTTAACTGAATGTGGGTATAATCTTTTCAGCCTTGTAAATGGGAAAATAAAAATTAAAATTGGTTGTCAAATACAGCATTTCCTTGGAAACCACGTTAGAACATGAGTGCTGTGATTATGAGTGTGTGTGTCAGTACTTCTCAGCCAGCACATTGTGGATGTGAGCTTCTGCAGGCTGCTTCTCTGCAGCCATTCACTCTAATAAATATTGTGTATGTTTCTTCATATAATAAATTAATTTTTCGTTTTCTCCTTTTTCATTCCTTATACAGTCCTTTCCTGACTTTTTGACTTCAGGGACTATTATAGAAACAAATTTGAGGAGGGAGGGTATAGCTCAGTGGTAGAGTGCACACTTAGCATGCATGAGGTTCTGGATTCAATCCCTAGTATTGCCATAAAAAAAGAAACAAATTTGAAAATGATTTTGTTGTGATTAATTATGATTTTGTGACTTCCCCTGGAAAGTTTGTCTGTAGGATGAGAAATTTGAGAGTGCTAGTATTCTGCTTTGCGAGGCACCAACAGTCCATGGAGTCTCCTCTGATTGTTTCATAAGCATTTACTCCATGGGTTAAAGCTACACTGATAGATACTAAAATTCCACTCAAACACAAGTGGTATACTGGTCCAGAAATATAAAATACCAGATGAGCAAATCAATATTAACATAAACAGATAGCCAAAGGTAAATGACAATCCATTCCTGGAAAAAAATCAGGTTTTTTTTCCATGTCCAAATGCAATATTTTATTTTTTTATTGAGGTATAATTGATATATAATGTTATATTAGTTTCAGGTGTACAACATAATGATTCAACATTTGTATCACTGCAAAATGATAACTGCAATGATTTGATTTACCATCCATCACCATACAAAGTTATAAAAAAATTTTTCTGATGAGAAGTTTTAAGATTCACTCTCTTAGCAAATTTGAAATTCACCATGCTGTATATTACATCCCATGACATTTATTTTATAACTGGAATTTTATGCCTCTTAATCCCCTCTACCGATTTCTCTCCCCCCCCCAATTCCCCTCCCCTCTGGCAACCACCAGTCTGTTTTCTGTATCTGTGAGGGTTTTTTGGTTTGTTTTAAGAAAGACAAATACCATATTATTTCACTTGTATGTGGAGTCTAAAGAACAAAAGAATCAGTTATTAAAGGGGTCATTTCAGAGCGTGAGATAGACATAGATTGTTGGAATAATTCCTTTTCCTCTGAAGGTGGCCTTGCAATTTGGAAAGACTTAGCTAGAAGATAAAGTCTTTTGAAAGAGATCCATTGGTATTCAATCAACCCCTTGAGAAAACTGGCCATCAACAAGTGTAGTGTTTAAGTAGGCCAGTCTAAAATTACTTCACTTAAGGGAGGGTACGGCTCAGTGGTAGAGTATATGTTTTGCATGTATGAGGTCCCAGGTTCAATCCCTGGTACCTCCATTAAAAAACATTTAAAATTACTTCATTTGTTGTTTGTAAGTGTTTTTTCTTTTGAAATCATTTCAAGCTAATAGAAGAGCCTTAAGAATAGTGCAAGGACTTCCTTTATCCTTCACCCACTTTCATGTAGTAATATTTTGTCACATTTGCTTTATAATTCTTATTTCCCTCTTTTGCCCTTTTATACCTAAATACTTCAATGTGTATTCTCTTATACACTGAACAGAGGCATTCTCTTACACAGCCACAAAACGATGATAAAATTCTGGAGATTAAACAGGAATACAATAATAGTATCTAATCTAGAGTTTATATTCCATTTAACAATGGTACCAATTACATTTGTTTTCACAAAACTTCCTTAAAATGTGATTCTACTCCGTTCTCTTCACTGGGGTCTCTTTATTTAAAGTTATGAGTAAGTTTTAACTTCCCTATGAATGCTGGGAAAACTATGGCAGACTTTGAAAATCTGTTTGAAGAAAACTCACATTATCAGTACTGACTAACAGCTTAAAAGCATAAATTTGGGATGTTTACTGGTGAACTGTGGGTAATTCTTCATGGATATTCATTTTAGGCATCAAATGTTTGCTGCTTAATATGTGAGCCTGTAGTTCATGCCTCTCCCCTGCCCCACTGTGATGGTTCTGTTTTACAGCGTTTAGGCCCAAGTTTGCAACGATGAGGAAGAGGGTGAGGGAAGTACAGTATATATTATTCTGCCATGACCGTATTTCCCCAGTGCCCCCTCCAGGAGACTGTATTCTCTATGAACATCTTTCTAAGTGGGAAAGAGCTCAGAAATACCAACTAGACACTAATGAGTGACATTTTGAGCCTTTTCTCTTTTTCAGAAAAAGGCACTTCATCTCAGCAGAGATTTGTACAGAGCTGGGAATTCAGAGACATCCCCAATCCCTTCCTTCCCAGCACACAACAAACCCTATCAGACTAGACCCTTAACCCGCTAAGAAGGTGTGTCCACTGCAGAAGCCTGCCCGAAAGAAAGCCTCACTCCTCCCAGTCACCCTCTCGGCGTGGTTGTTGCTCTGGAAATTACTCCAGGAGGTCTAAAACAGTGCTGGTTCAAGCAGGGTTTGGACCTCAGAGCATCTCTGAGGATGCACAGCACGATGTAGCAGCGTCTTTTTGCAGCAGGTTATCAGGAAACGTCCCACTCAGACTCCGCTGCGTGAGGTTGCAGGGTTTGCCTCCTCCCAAGGATTCAGCCAGAGAGGTTTTGAGATTCTGCCTGTGCTCCTGTTCCCTCCCTGCCTCCCATCCTGAATTAATTCTCTCTCTCCAAATGATGAGTTCCTGATTGAAGCCTGATTAGCCTGCTTCCTAGAGCCCTGGGACATCAGCCTCCGTAGACATCTGCATTATGCATACCGGGTTAATTTCTTATCAGTCGGCTTCCTATTTTAATTACCTAACTCGACAGTTAATGAGGCGGGTTTTCAGGAGCGATAGCACTCAAGAAACAAAACAGGATTTAGAGATTCTATCTGGGAGCAATGCTGCAGGACCATCCCCGCCACCACTCCAGTGGAGAGGAGACTGCTTCCCTGGTGTCGCCTTCTCCTAACAAGGTGACCTTCTTAAGTGGACTGGCAGAATGTTTGAGAACAATGGCGCCCAGCTGTAGAGCTGCAGACCTCCAAGAATTACAGAGGCATTGCGCTCCTGTCCACTAACTAGAGATGCTTGACACTATCTGGGGATTCCTGACACACATCTGTACACTTGTTTTTCATACCCACGGGGGTGCTGTTGTGAGTGATAAAACAGGACTGATTAAAAGTGTCACTGTATTTAAAGTAACTTTGTCATTACCCCCCAGGCCCTACCATGAACAAGTGTTAAAAATTCAATCACTATCATGTGGGAAGTGACCTTAAAAGACCTCCTTTGTCATTGAAAATGTTGGGAACTACTACCCTAGAAAGTTTTTTCACCGATGGACTATTTTCTCCCATATACTTAGAGTATATTCTTTTCCTTTTATTTTTTTTTAATTGTTTATTGAAGTGTAGTTGATTTACAATGTTAGTTTTAGGTGTACAGCAAAATGATTGTTATACATATACATGCACATATATTTTTTCTTTTCAGATTCTTTTCCATTATATGTTATTACAAGAAACTGAATATAGTTCCCTGTGCTATACAGTAGGTCCTTGTTGTTCATCTATAATATATATAGAAATTTGTGGCTGTTAATTCCCAACCCCTAATTTATCCCTCCTGGTCCTTTCCCCTTTGGTAACCATAGTTTGTTTTCTATGTCCATGAGTCTGTTTTTGTTTTGTAAATATAATTTGTATCTTTTTTTTTAGATTCCACGTATAGGTGATATCATATGATATTTGTCTTTGTCTGACTTACTTCACTTAGTATGATAATCTCTAGGTCCACCCATGTTGCTGCAAATAGCATTATTTCATTCTTTTTTATAGCTGAGTAACATTCACTGTGTGTGTATATATATATGCATATACATATATATACACACATACATATATATATATATATATATATATATATATATATATATACACACACATACATACACCATCTTCTTTATCCAGTCATCTATTGATGGACATTTAGGTTGTTTCCAAATGAGGGTTGTTCACACGTGAATCACTTGGCTTGTCTCATTCCCAGCTTCATTCAAGAGATGATAAAATCTTTTTATTTTAAAAATGTAACGTGAATGTTCTACCTTCAAAAAGTAAATTATCTACCTTTACACAAAGTATGTCATCAAGGTGAAATGCTTTTACAATTTCAAAGCACTAAAAAAAAGTTATGTTATTATCATAATAACCATCAAAATAATTAAGTGATTGCTACACCTTCTTCAATTCACCTCCCAATTCACTTCCTTGGCCTTATCAGAAACTATATCAAAGTGTTTTCAGCTACAATTTGTAGAACAACTGATTAGAAGTGGCTTAAACAAGAGGATTTTGTTACCTGACCTAACAAGAAGTTTGGTTGCTTCCTCTTCACATTTGTCTCTTTACCATTACAAGAGGGCAGCCTGGGCTCCCGGCATCACATCTACAAAACTGAATCCAAAATTAGAAAAAAGGATTTCCCTTTGGGTATCTCTGTTCTTTCAGGAGGAAAGTCTTTCCTAAAATCACCTACCAACTGCAGCAAAATTCCCCAAATGTCCTACTGGCCGGAGTTGAGTCGCTTCCCTACCTCTAAAGCTGTCTCTGGCAAGGAGAATAAAACATGGTCGTGGTTTCCTATGACTGCACAGCGTTCACCCCTCGGGGCTGGCCAAGAGGCCACCACCTTTCAGCTTACAGGAGGAAGAATCCCCACAGAAATGTGGTTCTGCAAGCAACAAGGAGTGGGGGAAATTGCCATTTGCTGAGCAACCTGACATTTCCCTGTCATTTTAAAAACTAAAGCTTCAGCTAGGCTGATGAATTGGGGAAGAATGTGGAAGTTCCCTACCCCTCCCCCCACCCAAAAAAAGTCCTGTACTTCCTTCATCTCCTTTTGCATTATGTGTCCCTGGTTAAGAAGTTCTCAGGAAGAAGTCATATATTGAATAAATATGGCAATTACACCCAGCTATCTTGTGAGAATGCCTACTAATGGGATTGTCTTTGTGTCGCTGGAGTGAAATTGTAGGTCTGTGGGTATCTAAAGGAGTTAGGAGGAGAATTCTCAGCTCTGAAGAATCAGGAATCCTAGAGGTTAGAAGGGGAAACCAGATAGTCATATTAGTTCAACAGACACTTCACGAGTGCCCGCGTCTGCCAGGTGCTGGACTCGGCTCTGAGGGTAGACTGGCAAGAAAGACACCAGCTCTAGTGTCCAGAACTCCGAGTCTAGTTGAAGAGTCAGACCTAACCTGGTGATCTTAATGCACTGAGGTAAGAGTTATGATGAGACTAGAACCCAGGAGGTCCCAAGGACAGAAATAAGGAGCCCAGATCTGGTCTTGGAGGTTCAGAGAAGATTCACAGAGAAAGTGATATATAAAATCTGAGACAAGAGCTGAATTTACCCTTAAGTTTATAAAGCTAAAGCCTCAGGTCCCCCAGTGAATGTGGGGAGTTGTAGCATATTCTAGGCGGGAAGGAGAAATCAGGATGCAATCAAAAAACACATTTATTAAGTAATTCTGCCACGTTGTCCAAAGAAATCACAGAAGGAAGGGACCAGAATCTCTAAGGCACCCGTGATTTGTTATGATTTTCTTTTCATTCTGAATATTCTTTCATTTTGTACCTAGTTTTGAATTCATATTTTTTATCTTTTTTTTCAAAGCCTCTCCCTAGACCAAGTTGTCTAATTTTCAGGCCCCATAAAACCTAGATCTGCCCCTGCTTGAGATCTGAAGCATGAGTAGCTGTTTGCCCGGTGAAGGCAGTGGAAAGAATATTCCTGATAAAGGGAACACCACGTGCAAAAGCCCGGAATTAGTAAAAAAGGACATTTATAATCAGGGAACAGCTCGTAGGTCAGTGTTGCTGGAACATGGGAGAGAGGTGAGGGGCCACCCTCCTCTTTTCCTGGAAAAGCTGATAGGACTTATCAAGGCCAACTAGTGAGGTAGAGCACATGTGAGCCTAAAGCCTGGTTTATCAAGTCTTATTTTTTGTTCTTTGGAACCAAAAAAGTTACCACTGCTTAAGTAGATAAATTAGACAGAAAATACATTTTCTTCAAACTGATTTTTTAGGAGGGAGACTCTGAAGTGCTCACATTGTGGAGGAAGACAGTTTGGCTAAGGGGTCATAGTCACATGGCATTTGATGGTGTCAGGCCAGGGCCCAAGAAAGACGGCTGTCCCTATCCAGACCATCCACCTCTTTATTCAAAGTCCCCGAGGACAGTGTTTCCTGAAAGAAGCAAGACCCTTTATTATCTCCCCCCAACCATGATGCAAAACTCTAGTCAGCTCTTTGGACACATCTGAAAGAATCCTTTCCTCCACACCAGAAAGGTTCCAGTAACACTTAACAGCAGGGTATAAAACCTACCCTGTGTACTTTATGTTACTGTCAATACTCTGCTCTTGGAATTACAGGACCACTGGGAGGAAAATCTCCATCACCTGCTCCAGTGGGTACATCTTTCACCTGTAAAGGGCTTAACTAAGTGGACGAATCCTGGCCCTGAAATCTGACCAATTGGACATCATGGATTATAGAAAGGGTCCAAAGAGTTACAAAAGGAGACAGAGTGGTCTTCATTCATTCCTCAGGGTCCTACATCTCTCCTAGTACCGTGTGTTACAGGAAAAGACAGGGAGATCCTAATTCCCCTACCTGAATGTTGACCTCCCTTTTCAGGTCGTAGAACTTCTTGGAATTGCTTTATATTCACCTCCCAGACTGCATCCATTCTCTACTTTCTCTGAAGAACTGATTCTGAAGGAAAGAGATAGATAAGGTTTCTATTAGGTCCCAAAGAACTACTCAGGGGAGACGGGACTCTGTAACCTGACAGGGCTACCTGGGATTACAGGAGGAAACAAATATTGTAAAAGACACATCAGATTTCTAAGACTTAGTACAAAAAAAATAGAAAATATCTTAATAATTTTAATACTTGATGACATGTGGCAATGATAATATTTTGGATACATTGGGCTAGATATGGGATTTTTAAAAAATTGATCTTTTTTTACATTTTTTTATTGAGTTATAGTCATTTTACAATGTTGTGTCAAATTCCAGTGTAGAGCACAACTTTTCAGTTATACATGAACATACATATATTCATTGTCACATTTTTTTCACTGTGAGCTACCCTGTGCTATACAGTATAATCTTGTTTGTCTATTCTGCATATGCCTGTCAGTATCTACAAATTTGGGGGAAAAAATTAATCTCACCCCATCTAGTTACTTTCAAAAGGTGGCTATTAGGAAATGTAAAATGTCATGGGTGGTTGGCATTTGTGGTTTGTGTTATACTGGACAGTGCTGCTTTAGACATTTGGATAGAGAGATGCTGTTGCCAGTAGATGTAGCCGGTGTCTAGGTTCTTGTCCCGTCCCAGAAAGAATTCAGAGGTGAGATGCAGAGGTTAAGAAAGTAAAATGAGGATTTATTAAGGGATGGATAGTACACTCTCAAGGGGAGAGCTGGCAGGCTCAGGTGAGCGGCTGCCCTGAGTTTCTTTGGTAAACTGGTTACATAGAGTGTAAAAAAGAATGGGCAGAATATTCATTGCGGAGGGAGGAATTTAGGATCATGTTCCCTGATTTTCATCCCAGCTCCACCTTCCCAAAGGGAGGAGGGATTTTTGTCCTTATTTAGTCTGGATATGAGGTGTCATGGCATCAGTGCATGATGGGTACTTCTGATGTGCAAGGCTAATTTTATTGAAATGAGGGCATAATGAGCAAAAGGTTACATTCAGACCCTGGAAATTCCTTCCTTTTCCCACCTTTCTTTGTCGTCTCCAGGCCACTCATCACCCCAAAAGGTGTGACCCCTTATCAGCCCAGAGGTTCCTGCTTTTCTTTCTCTGCCCAGGGACCCCTGGTGCTTACATAATGCATGATTTCCTGCATTTGGCCTGTGCCCCTCCTTTCTGCCCAATTCCTGCCATTTGGTCTGTGTCCCTTTCTCTGCTCATATCTAGCTATCTGCCTGCTCTAACAATACCCTGAAGACCTGCTTTTCTACGAAGAAGGCTAAGTGCACCACAAAAATGTCATTAGCCAGGTCTCATTCTTGGATATCATTTTTATCCTCTTGTGTCAGAAAAATTATATTTACAATAAGAACAGGTATTCCTCATTCTATATTTCTATGTTCAAAGAGAGTGTTCTGAGCAGTGGGGACAATGTTTTCTTATACCTTGGTTCTCAACCTTGGCTCCCCATTAATCACCTGAAGGCTTTAGAAAATTCTGAAGTCAGGCTACACCCCAGGCCAATTAAGTGGTAGTATGTGGGAGTGCGACCTGTGGATCAGGGTTTTTCTAAATTTCCCCCAAGTGATTACAATGTACTTGGGAGCTCCAGCCTTCCAGAAATCTTGCTTTATAAGAAAGGCAAGTGTCTGGGGCTTGACAGCAGGTGGCTATTTTATCAGATATATGTGTCTGAAGGTAGCAGAGTCACTGACTCCCTTACACTGTGCTTAGATAGCCAGGTAAAATGTAGCTTTCCTTATTCCAGAATGGATCCAGGCTTCCTCATGAGTCCCCATCCGCATTTGGCACACATACAAAAAAACCTCAGACAAGGCAAAACCTTGCTAACCTGGTATCTTTATCTCTGCAAAACTGAATAGTTTCTCTAGAATAACTGGCCATCTTAGATGTAAAATGCTCTTTCGGAACCCCTTCCCCACCCTCCTCCTTTACTAAGATAATGGCACTCCAGTGTATGGGAGACACCGAGTGTGCGCCACCTCATGGCAGAGGGGCGGCTGGACCTTCCGGCCTGAGGCTGGTCCTGGGGCCAGGCCAGGCCAGTGTTAGCTCACAGCTGGGCCCTGCACCGTCTGCTGAGTCTGCGCCCTGGTCTGCAGCTGGTGGGGCCCGTCCTCTGCTTTCTTCTTGGGCCTTCCTCTGCTCACTGTGAGCTGCAGACCCCGGAGCCCGCGCCAGTCCCTCCTCCCGGCCCTGCACCTTGGCTGTTCCACAGAGGATACAGTGAAGGCTTTGGGCCTCGGCCTCTCGTCCCAACTCCCCTGGGCAAGGCTGGGCCTCTGGGACCCTGTGGTCACAGCAGAGGGCTAGTCCCTGCCCTTCTCTGTCTGACCTCTCCTCCTTGCTAACTCATGATTAGGTTGGGCCTAGGACAGTGTCCCTCAGAGAGTCACCAATGGGAAGAGAAGCACAAGGCCCTAAACCATGGGCATGCTCTTAACTCATTCCATCTGTCTTCCCACGCTGAGGTCTGAGGGAGGGACTTCAGGAAGCAGGGGGCCCCCTCCTCCCACAACCCCTCTCCCGAGGGCCCACCGCCCACTTCCTCTCCCTCACAGCCTGCCTTTCTCTGAGGCAGCAAGTCTGTCCCAGGTGACCCAGGCTGAAACAGTGTCCTCTCTGCTCTGCCAGAGCAATGTGACCTCAGCCCTCTAGGACTGGCTTTTGATGTGCTCAGTGAGAGCCAAAGAACTTAGACACCAGTCTTTTCTCACAGCCAAGTCTGGCTTTCAAGATCCTGGCTTCAACTCAAAACATCTTCTTTTTGCCAACCTCCAGTGGAAACACTATCCTCTTCTCTTAGATTCTACCCTAAATCACATCCCTCCATTCCCTCATCCCTGGCCGATGCTGCCTCAGGATGACTAGGGACAGGGCCAGCCACATGGAAATGCAAAAGACAAAAGCCCAGTAATGTGCATTTTAAGATATGATTATTACTCTTATTATAATTATGTAGGACCAGTTTAGTGAGGGCCAGACCCTGTTGGGTGCTTTCCCTGAATTAAGTCATCTAATCCTGATTATAATCTAATGAGCAAACAGGCACAGAGAGGTTAAGTAACTTGCCCAAAGTCACACAGCTGTCAAGGTCAACCAGGAATTTGGATCTAGACCAGCTCCAGAGTCTATATTCCTAACCTCTTCCCTCCCTTCATGAGGCCCCTCCCCTCTGCACACTCTCCACTTGTCTTCTAGAGAGACACAAAGATGAAGAGCTCCAAGAAAACATTCTTTTGACATGAGAGGTCTAGGATATCTCGCTACCAAAATGCTTTTTGGAAGGGGTTGGAGTACAATATTTAAAAAGTAAATATATGTGCAGGAAGACATGTCAGTTGGGCTTATTATCAATCATTAAAGCTCCCTGTCCCAACAGTATTTAATCTGTCTCTGTGGCGTCCAAGTCCTTGCTTCAGGCTCTTTTGAATTCTGGACATTAACCTAGTGTGACTTATTGTAAAGTGCTCTTAGCCTCACTCATTACTGCCTCCTAATTCCTTTTGTCTATCAGCTATTCCTGCACAATTTGCATGTTCTGATGTGATTATATATTGCTTTCTGATTGCATCCTACACGTATATTCTGTTTCCCCGACTTGTCTGTGAGCTCCCTGAGGATGGGGACTATATTCTCTATCAGATTCACAGCCCCCACAGTGCTAGCACAGCAGGGAGCACAGAGAAGGGGCCCAGTAAAGATTTGTGGATTGATTCACTTGGGGAAAAGTTAATTATCTCTCCCTGCTTACTCTTCAAATCTTTGAAACTTAAACTTAACCTCTGGCTTCCTTTATATTTCAGATATATGCACTGGCCTGTGTACTAAACTGCCTGGGCAGAAATTTTGGCACTGCCTGTTCCTTGCTGAGTGGCTTTGGGCTTGGTGCAGTCACCCTCGATGCCTCAGTTTCCACAAATGCAAAATGAGGGTGTCATTGCACTATCTTATAAGGTTGGTGTAAGGAGTAAATGAGATAAAACACATTAACCAGTTAGACTAGCGCCTGGCACATTGTAAACATTCAATAGATGTCAGCTATAAAAAAAAATGGATGCATGTTCCTCGTTTACCTTATAATCTCACTTCTACTGCCATCTAGTTTCTATACCCCAAGCACACAGTTACATGCACATGACAAAACATAACATTTTAAATATTTAAAATTTTCTATCCATTCCCCCACATCCTCACATTTTTCAAATACTGTGTGATTTTCAAACTAACCCCTCAACGGTCACATTGTTTTGGCCACCAGGTGGCGGTGTTTGTTCAGCCAGGTACTGAGTGTTGGAAGTTGCCACACACTGGGGCTGGCTGGGGATGAACTTAGGATGCTGTTTCAGAATTTGCACAGGTTCTAATTTTCTCCCTTCCATGCACTTTCCTTGTCCTATGACTGGCTGTTTCTTTCCTTCTGCTTCTTTTCCCCTCTGCTGCCTGACCCGCCTCCATGATACATCTGACCGCCTCCTCAAATAGGCGCCTTGTAGACTGTGGACTTGCAGAAATATGGTTGAGGTTTCCATACCCTCCAGCAAGGTGCTGACCAGAAACGATGTTTTTTTAAAAAAAGCCACCTGGAACATCCTGGAAGACTAAAGGTTAAATCACTAAAGGGGCAGGAGAGGTAAATGCCCAGCTGGTCTCCCCCTCTCCAGTCTCTCCACTCCTCTGCACTCCAAGCCCAGGGCAGGGTCGTGGTGACCAATCCTGACATTTGGTTGCCACCCTGACATTCTCCATGGCTTTAGAGCCCTTCCCAGCACAGCTCTCCTTGAAGTTTCTGGTAACCAAACCCGTGTTTGCCGTCCCAGGTAGAGCGAGTGTCTGGGTCCGAGCATCTGGGTCCGAGCTATACCTGCACTGAGCTGCCTCCCAGAGCCACTGCCCAGGCCTCCACACCATTTCCTCTGCCGCAATATGACAACAGCAAGGCATTAGTAAGGGCAGCCACGGTCAGTGAGCCCGTTCTATGAGCCGGGCCTCAGTGATTCACAGACGCCATCTCACTTCACCTCCAGAACAGGGCTGAGCAGGAGCAGTTACACCTGTGGAAGCCATGGGTGAGGATAAACAACTGGTCAAAGTCATGCAGCCCCGAAGTGGAAGAGCTGGGTTGAGTCCAGACCACTGGCTTGAAAAGCCCGCTCCTCCCCTCCCACTCCCTTGCGGTCCCCCGGGACATCCTATGCTCTTGCTTCAGCAGCTCAGAGTGGAACAAGGCCACCGCTCTCACACCCACCCCACACCCACAATTCCCAGATGTCCCTCCCCGTCACCACCCACAGCTTACACCTCTGCAGCAAACAGACTGGGCAACTTGACCTGCCGCTCTGGAAAGACTGTGGCCCTTCACTCTGGGGTCCCACCTCCAGCAAGCTGAGAAAGAGCCCCTGTGATACCCAGACGGACCGGGCAGCCCCATGACAGTGGTAGCTAGGTACATGATGAGAGAGGTGACAGTCACCATCTGCAGTGCTGGAGAAAGCCGGTGAACTGGGGAATGAGGGAAACACGAAGGGAGGCCTACAAGGAGGCCTGTCCTCTGCCTCTGAGCTGAGGTTTGGCCTCTCCGGGTTATGAGGAATTCCTCCACACCCTGCGGAGGGGTCAGCTCCTACATGGAGAGATTCTCCTGTGAGGTGAGGGCAGGGGTCGGCGTTTCCAGGGCCCAGGTGGGACACGTTGACAAACCATTTCTGGGCCATGAGGCTTCCTATAAGACACGCCTGGATTCTGTCTGAGGGCGCTGGGGACGGACTCCCCATTCCTGCTGCTTCAGTTGTGTGCGGCCCTCGCATCCCCATTGTGGTGAAGAGAGGAAGGGGCAGATTGCCCTGACGGTTTTGGTTCATTGCACGGTTGATTTTGTTGGCCTGAGAAATGGGTAGTCATGGAAACCAGAAGGCTTATTCTGGAAGGGCCCTACTAGCCTTGTGTTTCCATCTTACGTAATGCAGTTTCCAGAATTCTTCCCCCTGTTGTGTAAACCATGAATGGATCCCAAAATCAGTTTAGTGGATCACAACCAGAATTTTTTTAAAAAAGGAAATAGAATTGAATACAAAGGAAAATATCAGAGTGCCTTACACATATCAAGTCAGTTATTCTTTGGGGGCATTTTTATTTCAGTTCTATACATTTATGAGTGCAGTGGGTCACAGTATAAAATGTATTCTTATTGGAGCTGTGGTCCCAGATGTTTATAAACTGCTGCTAACCTGAGTCTCACCTTGACAGAAGGGAAAAGCTTGCTTTTATTTTTTTCAAGAAGAAAAACATTTCTAGTAGTCAAAAACTGGACACAACCTAAATAGTCATCAAAGGTAGAAGAGATAAATAAATTGTGGCATAATTACCTGATGGGAATATTATATATATGGCAAAGAAGGTGAATGAACTATAGCTGTATATAGTAACATGGATGAATTGTATTAACATTGTGCAGAACATAAGAAGCAAGATGAAGAAGAACACATACTTTATGATTTAGCTTATATAAAACTTTTAAAAGGAAAAACTAAAATCTATAGTTTAGGGATATATCCATAGGTGGTAAAAGATATAAAGGAAAGTGACCATATACATGAAGTCAGGGATATGGTTACCCGAGAAGGGAAGGGGGTTTCTTAACCCTGCTGATGCTTACCTGGGAATTCAGTTTAACATTATTAGTTAAATTATATGTCTATGTTATATGCATTTCTAGGTATTCATCATTCATAGCTTTTTATTTTTTTAGGTTTTTTTGGGGGGTGGGGGTGGGGGTGGAAGATAATCAGGTTTATTTATTTATTTATTTTTAGAGGAGGCACTGGAGATTGAACCCAGAACCTCAAGAATGCTAAGCATGCACTCTACCACTTGAGCTATACTCTCCCCCGTTCATCATTTTAAAAAAGATTGTAAAAGTACAGTGATCAAATTTGTACCTTTCAGTCTACATTTTTATTAGTTACTGGTTTTAATCACTTGCTGTAAAACATCTTGTCAGTGAAACACTCGCAGAAGGAATTATAAATTAAATTATGTCGGGGCTCGTTAGTTCTAGACCAACACCGTCCAATAGAAATTTCAGTGATAAAAGAAGTGCTGTATATCTGTGCGGTGCAATAGGGACTGCACTAGCCACTTGTGGCGATTGAGCATTTGAGATACTGCTAGTGTGACTGAGAAATTCAATTTTATATTTTATTTAAATTTAATTATTCAAATCTACAAAGCCACATGTGCCTAGTGGCTACCATATTGGATAATACCAGTTGAGGCCAATTTGCTTGGTATAATGAAATGTACTAATGCTTTGTTTTTAGACCAGCCTAAATTTGAATCCTATGTCTGTTACTACCACCATGAGACTTTAGGCAGAATACTTGATTTTTCTGATCCTCAACATATCCATCTGTATAATGGGGATATGACGAGATACTTCTTAATCTTGATGTGAGTACTGTATTAAATTAATGAATGCAGACCACCTGTCACAGACTCTGCCAGCAGTTGACGCTGAAGAAACGTTGGTTTCCTTCCCATACCTATGTGGCCATCTTGGAATTGTGGGAGCTCCAAATAAGGGCTGGATGAGAGAATTCAGATGACTTGGTGCAATCTACACCACATCTCTATTGTCAGTTGCAAAGATCTGTCTTCAGGGCAGCAGCACCATCATTGCAATTCTTTAGCAGAACTTCTTTTATAGCTCAAACTCCAAAGAAACAGTTATGTCCATGTTTCCAAGAAGAAACACATATCCAAACACCAGCCCACCCCTTAGATATAGAAAAAGACCACCTACCCACACCAAATTTTGTTTGCTTTTGCCTAGTTTTGTTTCTTAGATTCAACAAGTGTATACATTTTATTGTTAGGGAGCAGGATGCATTATTTATTTCTTCCCTCAGTGAGTAATTCTTCAGTATTTTTCCCTTTTGGTATGAATATTATATTGTATTATTATATTATATATTATTATTCATGTTACTAAAACTTAATTTATGTTCTCAACATGTTTTTTTACTTCTGTGTGTTTCTAACGTGTCTTAATATGTAACCAGAAACCTTGACGAATTTGCAGTGTTTGAAAAATGGAATTCTCATTTACAACTGATACAGGCTGAATTATGTCTCCCTCACCTCCAAATTCATGTGTTGAAGTCCTAACCCCCAGCACCTCAGAATTTGACTGTATTTGGAGATAGGGTCTTTAAAGACGCAATTAAATTAAAATGAGGTCCTGAGGGTTGGTCTTATTCTAATATGGTTGATGTCCTTCTGAGAAGAGATTAGGACACAGGCAACACACAGAGGAAAGACCATGTGAAGGCAAAGGGAAAATGACCATCTACAAACCAAGGAGAGAGGCTTCAGAATGAAACCAGTCCTGCTGACACTCTGATCTTGGACTTCTAGCCTCCAGAACTGTGAGACAATAAATTCGTGTTGTTGAAGCCACCTGGTCTATAGTACCTCATTATGGCAGCTCGAGCAAATTTATACAACTTTCCTCTCATGAGGTTTCTCAGTTTATATATATCTGGCCAGATATTTTTTATCAGCTACCCGGACTCAAATGCTGCAGTTTATATTAAAATGTGCTGGTGGTTGAAATCAATTGCACACTTCTGTGTGAGCCAATAACGTGAGGCAAGTCTTTAAAAGGGTAGCACAATCGGTCTGAGATTGCACCATAGATATGCTATCTCCAAAACATGGGAAGTCAAGATCCCCCCTCCTTTTTTCCCCTTTTTTAAAATTTGAAGTATAGTCAGTTTACATTGTTGTGTCAATTTCTGGTGTATAGCATAATAGTTCAGTCATACATATACATACATATATTTGTTTTCATGTTCTTCTACATTATAGTTACTACAAGATATTGAGTATGGTTCCCTGCACTATACAGTAGGACTTTACTGTTTATCTATTTTATATATAGTAGTGTGTATCTGCAAATCTTGAATTCCCAATTTATCCCTTCCCACTCCCTTCCCCTCCTGGTAACCATAAGTTTGTTTTCTATGTCTGCGAGTCTCTTTCTGTTTTGTAAATAAGTTCATTTGTGTCTTTTTTTTTTTAGATTCCACATGTAAGTGATATCATATGGTATTTTTCTTTCTCTGTCTGACTTACTTCACCTACGATGATATCTCTAGGTCCATCCATGTTACTGTAAATGGAAATATTTCATTCTTTTCTATGGTTGAGTAGTATTCCAACTTCTTTTTCCAGTCATCTGTCAATGGACATTTAGGTTACTTCCGTTTCTAGGCTATTGTAAATAGTGCTGCTGTGAACATTGGGGTGCAGGTGTCATTTTGGAGTAGGGTTCCTTCTGGCTATATGCCCAGGAGCGGGATTCCTGGGTCATATGGTAAGTCTATTCCTAGTCTTTTGAGCAATCTCCATACTGTTTTCCACAGTGGCTGTACCAAACTGCATTCCCACCAGCAGTGTAGGAGGGTTCCCCTTTCTCCACAGCCTCTCCAGCATTTATCATTTGTGGACATTTTAGTGATGGCCATTCTGACTGGTGTGAGGTGATACCTATTTGTAGTTTTGATTTGCATTTCTCTGATAATTAGTGATATTGAGCATCTTTTCATGTGCCTATTGGCCATTTGTATGTCTTCATTGCAGAATTGCTTGTTTAGGTTTTCTGCCCATTTTTGGATTGGGTTCTTTGTTTTCTTGTTATTAAGTTTTATGAGCTGTTTCTATATTCTGGAAATTAAGCCCTTGTCAGTTGCATCATTTGCAAATAGTTCTCCCATTCCGTAGGTTTTCTTTTTGTTTTGTTTATGGTTTCCTTTGCTGTGCAAAAACTTAAGAGTTTAATTAGGTCCCAATTGTTTATTTTTGCTTTTATTTGTATTGCCTGGGTAGACTGTCCTGGAGAACATTGCTAAGACATCAGAAAAATTTTTGCCTATGTTTTCTTCTCAGAGGTTTATAGTGTCTTGTCTTATGTTTAAGTCTTTAAACCATTTTGAGTTTATTTTTGTGTATGGAGTGAGGGAGTGTTCTAACTTCATTGATTTACATGTGGCTATCCACCTTTCCCAACACCACTTGCTGAAGAGACTGTCTTTTCTCCATTGTATATTCTTGCCTCCTTTGTCAAAGATAGATTAACTGTAGGTGTGTGGATTTATTTCTGGGCTCTCTGTTCTGTTCCATTGATTCATATGTCTGTTTCTGTGCCAATACCATGCTGTTTTGATTACTGTAGCTCTGTAGTATTGTCTGAAGTCTGAGAGGCTTATTCCTCCAGCTTCATTCTTTTCCTTCAGTATTGCTTTGGCAGTTCTGCGTCTTTTGTCATTCCATACAAATTTTAGGATTTGTTCTAGCTCTGTGAAAAATGTCCTGGGTAATTTGATAGGGATCGCATTAAATCTCTAGATTGCTTGGGTAGTATGGCCATTTTAACAATATTTATTCTTCCAATCCAAGAACATGGAATATCTTTCCATTTCTTAAATCCTCTTTAATTTCCTTTATCAATGTTTTGTAGTTCTCCATGTATAAGTCTTTCACCTCCTTGGTCACGTTTATTCCTAAGTATTTTATTTTATTTTTTGATGTGATTTTAAGAGGGATTGTTTCTTTACTTTTCTTTTCTGATATTTCATTGTTAGTGTAAAGAAATGCAACTGATTTCTGTATGTTAATCTTGTATCCTGCTACCTTGCTGACTTCTTTTATCAGCTCTTGTAGTTTTTGTGTGGAGCTTTTAGGGTTTTCTATATATAGTATCATGTCATGCACATATAGTGACAATTTTACCTCTTCTCTTCCAATTTCCCCCCCACTCTTGACCCATCTGACCACACTTAGAACATTTTTCTCTTCTTTTTACCCCATTTTAAAAGGGGGGTAGAACTCATGCATTGTGCACCTACTATGTATCAAGCACTGGACTATGTGCATTGTGTACCCTTCATCTTCCCACCAACCCAAGGAGATGGGTATTAATACCTCTCTTCCATTATACAGGTGAGGAAGCTGAGACTAAGAGAGGTTAAATAGATTGTCTGTCCAAGGTCATATATCTGATAAATGGAGGGTCAAGATTCAAACAAATTCTATGTAATTTCATTAAATCCCTTTGCAATGAGAGGAGGGCCTTCATTCTGTGTGACTTCAGTGGATCAGAACCTTGCCTCACTATTCTTTTGGCTTCTCATTCAGAAATCTTCCCGTCCCTCCATTTTAGCCACCCACCCCCATAGCCACACTCTGGACCTGATCATCTGTCAGAAGTGCACTGTATTTAAAATCTCCATCTCAGACCTGCCCCTCGGAACACTACCTCCTCTCTCTCCCTCATTCATTCACGCCCAGGATGACTGTCCTTCAGCCTCATCAAGACCTTTGGTTTCTTTTCGATGCTTTGGCTTTGCTTCCCTCTGAAGTTCACTTCTTGGAGTTATACGCATCTTAGACTCTGCTGTCCATCACTTCCACTTGCACATGTCCTCGGTTCCTTCACACACTGTCCTTCTGTACCCTCTGCCAGCAAAACCCAACCCCGATCACCTCAACTGCCTTCTTCCTCTACACTTGCATGTGAGTTAGTAATGAAAGCTATGTCAATTACCCACAGATTCATACCACTATCAGTTTATGATCTCAGACTCAACTGCATTCTTAGCTCTCTGGAAATCATTTTGACTTCTACAGTCAAGCCCCACTTCTCAAAAGCAGACACAAAACCTGAAAACTTTCTTAATTTTCCTGAAACCTCCACCTACCACTTCATTTTCAACAGAAGACCTTTCCTGCTCTTTCACAAAGGAAATGGAAATCACAAAGAGGAAGTCCCTCAGCCTCCCGCCACCAGCCCTCCAGACCCTCCTGCATCTGCACTCTCCTGCCCTCCTTCTACAGAGAAGAGGCCCCTCCTCCTGTCAAGGGCTCCTTCCACTTCCTTCCTTCCAAGGGCTCAGGAACCTTGCTCTATCAAAGAGTGTCCATATGTAGCTTCCTCCTTCGCCCTACCTCTTCTCACCAACATTTACAAACTCCTATTTTAAAACGAAACGAAACCAAATCTGTCTGCTGTTTCCACATGCCTTCTTGGTTCCAGCCGTGCTCCCTCGTCCCTGTCACAGGCAGCCATTTTGAGGTGACTCACCTCCCTCACCTCAACCTGTCACCATCTAGCTCCCTTCCTTGCTGTCCACTGAAACCTCTTACTGAGGTCCCTCATGGCTGCCTTATTGCTGAATCCAGGGTCACTTATTAGTCTGTGTCACACCAAACTCTTGGCATCAAATGGCTGGTGCCTGAGACTCCAGTGGCTGCCAAGCCCCATAGCTGCAGATGTGGCCTCTCTTCTCCAACTGCCTTTCCTCTTGTCAGTTTCAGATGCCTCCTCTTCTGCTGTCCTTCCAAGCAAGGTCTCCAAGGAGCATCTGGCATGGGGCCTCCTCCTTACTCCTGCACTCCCCCAGGACTTTTTTTTCCCCTAACCTTCTACATGTTGATGCCATCCACACCTGTGTCCGCAGTCAGACCGCGCTTATGAACTCCACGTTTGTACATCCAACTAACCAGCCAACACCTCCCCTTGGAGATCTTGTCTCCCCTTCCCAACCCACCTAAACTCAGTCCTGTGTAAAACTGAATTCATTACCTTCTCCACACAATGGTTTTCTTCCTGGCGTTTTTCTCCAGGAGATGGTGTTTCCATTAACCCAGCTCTCCCAGCCAGAAACCTGAGGTCAGCCATGACTCTTTCCTGTCCCTCAGCCTCATCCAACTAAGTCTTCAGTCAACAAATCCTGGCAGTGTGACTTCTGAATCCTTCTGTTTCTGTCCCTTGCTGTCCTTTCTAGTCTAGTCTAGTTTAATTCACATCACTGCCATCTCTCACAGTGGTGGCCTTGTGTATATTTGCTGCACTGCTTGAGAATATTCAATTTTGCTGTAAAAGGCAAGAGAGCAAATGGGAGGCATGGAACTCAGAAGGTGTGTTGGGCATGAATAAGTAATTTATTAACCTGGAAGATGCATAAAATAAGCCAAGTAAGAAGAGCATATTTGTGTGAACATGGAGAAGGGTGGAAAGACCAAAGATGCACGAATACTCTTGATATATACGATAAGTAAGCCTGAGGTACACGAGGCATACTGCTTTTATACCAGGCTCATGCAGCACTACAGAAGTCTTAATTCAGGCACTCATTTGGTAACACCCATTCTAGCCCCATGTGTCCTTTTCCTAAGAAACACAAAGAAATCCTTAGCTGTTCAGCAGACTTATTGACAAGCTAACACTGTGGCCAGGTACACTTGTCTCTGCATCTCTCAGAGGAAGTATGTGCCATTGATCCCAGGCCCTTTCTGTCTGTAGACCCCTGGTTCAGACCTCAACTCTGATGCGCGTAACCACACCATCAGCAGGGAAGGCTGTTGCGGCAGAGACAGAGAGACAGGATGTGTGCCCACTGTATGCTCCAGGATTCAGGAAGTGTAGTACTTCTGCTTATTTGCACCCTCTGT
Organism: Vicugna pacos; assembly: GCF_048564905.1. NCBI lineage: Eukaryota > Metazoa > Chordata > Mammalia > Artiodactyla > Camelidae > Vicugna > Vicugna pacos. The sequence goes on from NC_133023.1 coordinate 28,957,229, forward strand.
GCAGTGTATAAATCTACCCCATCTCTTCCCCTTTGCCGTTTGCTGTGTGTTATAAAGTTTGCTGATAAAACTGTGTGATTCAAGCTTTTTCATGGGCAGTGCGTCTTTGTTTTCTCTGACCTCTTATGTAGCTCACCTGGTCGTGTCCTTGGAGGCTACCATTGCGTTAAAGTGATTTCCCACATGACAGGTGGATTGCACTCATGGCCTCAATCCTTCACCCATCCCTATATGCACGGCCTTTGTCATGGGACTTTACGGCTCCTCCTCTCAAGGGGCAAAATGTATTTTCCTGCCCTTTGAAATTGAGCTCAGCCAAGTGGTGTGCTTTTCTCCATAGAATGTTAGCAGACATGATGTCAGCAGAGGCTTGAAAGAGACCTGGACTTTGGGCTTGCTCTGCTGCATGCCTTCCATCTATGGAAGAGGGGTGTGCCCAAGTTTGTCTACTGTTACCAAGAGGAGAGCAAAAACACAGGGTGTAGAGCCATGGCCAGCCAAACCCAGTGTAGATCAGCTGATAGTCCTAACTTGCCCAGCCTAGATGAGTCATCTATCAACTGATCCACACACTCGCTAAAATAATATTGGATGTTATTTCCAGCCACTGGGTTTGGGATATTTTCTTACACAGTAGTAGTCAATATATATACTCATCTGGACAAATTCTGTAGCTTCCTGACTTTTGTTCCTGCCTATAGTGCTCCCTTCCAGTCCATTTCCTACTGAAGGCATAGTACTCTTGTCACACGTGGATTTGACAATCTTATCCCCTTTCTTAAACCATCCAATGGATCTTTTCTTTATTTTTAGGATAAATTACAAAATCTGGCCCCTGCTTGTTTATCTAGCCAGCCTCATCTCTTGGCATTAGCCTCTTCTCTCTCTAAACTTTAAATACACTGAACTATTTGCAGATCCCTGACCGATGGAGACATTCTCTCTCGCCTCCAGGCCTGGGAACAGGTTGTTTTCTCCACAGGACAGCATGTATTAGTTTACTGGGGCTGCCATTACACAGTAGTACCACAAACCGAGTGGCTTAAAACAACAAAAATTAATTGTATTCCAGTTCTGGAGGCCAGAATTCCTAAACCAAATTATCAGCAGGACCCAGGCTCCCTCTGAAACCAAGAGGGGAGAATGCTTCCTTGCCTCTTCCTAGCTTTTGGTACTTGCACAATTCTTGGCATCCCTTGACTTGCAGCTGCTGCACTTCAGTCTCTGCCTCTATCATCACATGATATTTTCCCCTCATGTCTTCACATCCTTTTCTTATAAGGACACAAGTCATATTGAATCAAGGACCCATTTTACCCCAGTATCTGTATCTTCCCCCCTCCCCAGCCCAGGTTTATTAGGATATGAGTGACAAACAACATTGTGTAAGTTTAGGGTATACAACATGATGATTTGATACATGTACTTATTACAAAATGATACCGTAATATGATTAGTTATCATCTCCATCACCACACATAATTAACATTTCTTTTTTGTGGTAAGAACATTTAAGATCTATTCTGTTAGCAACTTTCAAGTGTATGATATAGTATAGTTAACTATAGTCACTGCGCTGTGCGTTAGATCCCCAGATCGTATTCATCTCAAAACTGAAAGTTTGTGCCCTTTGACCACCATCTCCCCATTCCCATATATATATCACATGTTCTTTATCCACTCATCTGAGCTGTACTTTCTTGTTTCTTTGCATGCATTATATTATTTTGTTGAAAACTAGACATTTAAAATTTTTTTCATGTAGTACTTTAGATTCTCTACCCCACTTCTGGGATTTGTTGTTGCTTGCCATGGGTTGTAGTTGTTTGTTTGTTCAGTGATTTTGCTAAACTACTTTTGTAAAGACTGTATTCTTTGCAATGAGTGGTAAATGAGGTCTCTGTTCCTTTAGCTCAGTGGTCAGCTCATCATTTGACAGAGATTTCCATAAACATTTTGAATCAAATTTTAAAAAAAGAAAGAAAAATATTTTCTCCAGGTTCTTGAGGATTTGTTCTGTGTTGGGATAATCCTTCAAATCTTAGCCAGGAGGTTTACAGTCCTGCCTTAACCTTCACTTCCTACTCACTCGGAGCATAAAGAGCAGCTAGATGTGGAAGTTTATGCTTTTCTCAGGCCTTTTTTGAACATGCATTTTGCCCTGGATATGTATGTGGCCTTCCAGTTTCCACAGCCAACAAGGTAGCTTGTCAAAACCCTTATTCCCCAAGGAACCTTACACCCAGCTTTTCCTGCCAGGCTGTCAGTGTTTCTATTGTTTGCCCCAGTGTTATTTTTTGCCCCAGGTGGTAGTGATACAGGAAAATGGGGGACGAGAGGATGGCTCCATCAAGTGAGGGTCCTTGGTTTTGTGCAGGAAAGAATTCAAGAGCGAGCCACAGTTGAGTAAAATAGATTTATTCAGAGAGATGTACCCTCCGTAAACAGAGTGCAGGCCATCTAAGAAGGCCAGAGAGGCCACAAGGCATGGGGGTGGTTAAAGCGAAAGTAGATTTACACACTCCATAGACAGAGTGCCGGCCGTCTCAGAAGGCAAGAGAGAGCAACGAGGTGAGAAGCAGTGGCCTCAGAGCATGAGGTCATCTAGGAAAGTGAGATCGGCCACGAGGGGTGGGGGTGGGGGGTAGTTTTTATGGGCTCGGAAGCTTCACATGCTAACAAGTGGGAGGATTATTTCAATTTGGGGGAAGGGGCTGGGATTCTCAGGAACTGGGCCACCACCCACTTTTTGACCCTTTCTGGTTAGTCTGGGAACTGTCCTGGCGCCTGTGGGAGTGTCATTTACCATGCTAATACATTACAATGAACTAATATATTATAATGAAGCTCAGTGTCCACTGGGAGTCAAACCTCCCACCATCTTGGTCCTCAAGGTCTACTGGGAGTTGAATCTTCTGCCATCTTGGTGTTAATTGCTGTGTCACTCCTTTAATGGCTGCACTCTGTCCCCTTCCCTCCTGTCTCAGTAGTGGCTTTCCTTTCAATGTTTTTGAGGAAGGCCCCTTCTCCACCCTGAGAGGGCTCTGATTTAGGGGAAACAAAGTGAGTACCTTGTGCCCGTCCTTCAGGAAACCCCCAGACAGGTCAAAACAGACAAAAACTGTCCCCAGGGATTAAGGTCTGCTCTGGTCCCTCTATAACCAGGTACAATGGGAATGCAGGCTGCTGTCTTCAAAATCACTGCCACATTGCAGAGGGAGGTGGGACTAGGGTGAGTTAAAATGCCACAAGGCTCTCCTTCTATGTTTTCATGGCCTTTCCCTTAGTTAAGCATTCACTTGGTTGCTGTTAACCTTTCATTACCGGCCAGAGCTCTGAGAAGATTTCTCTTGACAGTTTTTCCCAGGTTTTTCAATGATTCTAGGGATGGACAGCCCCCTGGATTTTCTTACCCTGCCTGTATTAATCTGCTCAGGCTCCTACAACAAAATACCACAGACTGAGTGGCTTCAATAACTGAAATTTATTTTTTCACAGTTCTGGAGGCTAGAAGTCTAACATTAAGGTGCCATCAGTGTTGGTTTCTGGTGAAGCCTCTCTTCCTGCTTTCTCACTGTGCTCTCACATGGCCTCTTCTCCGTGCACACACGGAGAAAGAAAGAGCTCTCTGGTGTCTCTTCCTTTTCTTGTAAGGACACCAGTCTGATCAGATCAGGGCTCCACTGTTATGACCTCATCTAACTTTAATTACCTCCTAAAGGCTCTGTGTCCAAATACAGTCACATTGGGGGTTATGGCTTCAACAAATTGATTTTAGAGGGATACAGTTCAGTCCATAACACCACCATTTGCATGACTTTATTATTATTATTATTATTATTATTATTATTATTATTATTATTATTTCAATAAAATAAAAAGCCTTCCCCCTAATGCTTTATCTTCCATCCTCCTGGAAGATATTTTTAAAAGGCCACTTGCAAGGAAGTTTGGGAGACCTAGTGTTTATTTTTTCATTCTCTATATTGGGAGGCAGCAAAGGAGAAGGGAGTTGAGAAACTCTTTGGCATAATGAAAAACGGTGCCTTCTCTGCTGGTATTTACCAGGCTAAACTCTCCTGGGGAAATGTGATGGAGAGGATAGAACTAGAGAGTACCTCGTTCTGATTCTGGGCTTGCATTGCTCATGGTGCCTCTTTGGTTTCTGTTGTTTCATTAATGGACAGCAATTTTATGTAGTCTCCTAAGACCCAAGCATTGTTCCTCATTGCTCCATATTGCCAGATATTTTATGAGAGTTTTAGCATCTATAGTCACATATTTCCATGTACGGTATCAATTTTGATGGGCATTGTGAGCTGGCCTTGAGACGAGTTAAGGCCGTGGGACCCAAGGCCATGGCCAGAGCCTTGAGATAAGTTAAGGCTGTGGGACCCAAGGCCACGACTACAGAGCATGTTTGTAGTATGCAGTAAATAATTGCTTCACGCATGCGTCAATTATATAAGATTTAGAACAAAGAAAATAGAAGTACGCATGTGCTAGAGATATTCTGTAAGCCTAATGAACAAAGAAACTCAGACCACGCATGTGCTGACAGAAAACAGATAAAAGCGGGACAGGTGCATCATAGGCGCACCTCCCTGTGGCAATAAAGTGTTGTTAACCCCATGGTGTCTCCGGCTGAAGTCTGTCCGGCAGTATGGCAACTCCTCGTGCATTTTTTTCGTTTGGGCCGCTCACCTCCTAGAACCCCACATCAGCCTCCCTCGGCTGACAGGCATGTTTTATTTTTAAGCCAAATCAGTACTTTTAAAACTGAGTCACACTGACAGGACTGATATTTATCCAATTATATGTGTCTAGATATAGATATTTGAATTTCCAGGGTAACTGAAAACATTTTAAATGTCATTCATACCCATCAAATCTGTTTTTAAATTGTGGTTTCATTTTCACCAAAATGTTTGCCTTTGTTCAAAATCATTAATCCATTAAGTCCAGGGAAGTTTAGCAGGGGAAATGAATGTGGTCTCTGAATTATCTAACAATCTGGTTTGAATCTGAATATCTTCACTTCCTTGAATTGACAGCAGTATTCACATTTTTAGCCTGTGGTTTCGAGTTCAGTGTGTGCAGATGTCTTCTCAACTCAGTGAGAAAAGACAACCCCATGATTCATTTGAACTCTAGCTGGTTGAATTTCTTAGACTTTTTAAATTACCGAGATGTCAGGCTCAAGAAAGCAGTTCAGTAAATCTCACAAATGACCACAAATTAATAATCTCACTGCATTAAAATAAAATAAATATTCATTATCTGCCTTATTGTTTTTACACACGGCCCCTAAACTCGCAAAGCTTCAAAGTACACACATGGAACAATTCTCCTTCTTGCGCCACTTCATCTGCAATGGATGACTTTGCCTAATGAGGTCATTATTCTCCTAATGATCGTTGCAGTAAAAGGTAGCCACACCAACCCTCTGCTTTAGACTTGAATAAACCAGTGAAACATATTTTTTAACCATTTATTGTCTGTGACCCATAAGTGACAAATGAACTCTGCTTTCCTATAGATGATCAAGTGTTTCAGAGCTCTGCAGTCTTCTTCCCTTTAATACCCAAATCACTACAATTCAAATGCCAGAGAGTGCCTAGAAGTCCAATGTCTTTTCTTAGATATTTCCAGGAATTTTCAGAGTGTTGGTATCCCCCTGATTGTCTCCTGCTGTTCCTCTGGGTCACCTCTGATCATCTCATTATTTTTTCTCTCTGCTGCCTCGGCCTCTTCTAGTCTATTTCACCCTATGGCCAGTTTGTGCCTTATCCACCAAGATGACCATTAATTCAAGCTCTGCTGCTGTGTTGTGCTGGTTAATCAGCTTTAGTTGAGACATATAAACAATGGAAAGGAATTACAATATGTGAAAGGGAAGACCAACAATCATTATTGTGTGTCCCTGTTCTCCCAGATCATCACCATGAACAGGAAAGTCCCTTAATGGCCATGTCCTCTCTTGGGCCAAAATTTCTGTCCTATTCTGAGGTCTGTTCCTCATCTCTGTAAAAACCACTTCTATCCACCACTTCATTCTCTTTCATAGTCTCCAGTGCAAGCCTCACATCAGGTAACACTAAGTTTCTCCACCCAAGGACATACCTTTCATTTTATTGTGCGGAGCAGTTTAGCTTTTCTCTGACTCGACCTCTAACCTCTAGACCAGGCAGTGCCCTTGAATCGCCAAAAAGCCCATCAAAGTGCCTTCAAAAGAACAGCATCTTCCCAAAACAAGTTCTGCCCCCAACTGCCAGAGCAACCTGTACACACTGAACATGCTTCTAATATGTCAGATTTTTAAACCACTTTGTTTTAAAATGATTTCAAGCATGCATAAGAGTTATCAGAATAGGACAAAGAAACCCAGTGTGCTCTTGACCCAGATTTACCAAGTATTACCATTTTCTCAGATTTACATGATCATTCTCTCTCCATATTATTTTCTGAACCATTTGGGAATAAGTTGCCTACACTGACTCTTAAACAGTTCTCTGTGTATTTCCTAAGAGCAAGGTCATCACCAGTAATGTGACAAACCAACATCATGTGCCTGCTGATGTGATGCCCTGAGAAGGACACACATCACTTCTAGCATATTCCTGCCCAAAAGGCATAACACGAGTCTAGTCATGAACAAATACAATACACACCTCAAATGGGGGACCTCCTATAAAATAACCAGTCTGTGTTCTTCAAACATGCCACAATCAGGAAAGAAAATAAGGCCTAGGGAACGAGTCCAGAATGTAGGAGACCAGAGATATGTGACAGCTGGATTCCATGCACCATCTCAGGCTGGATCCTAAAGCACAAAAGCAAAAGCAAAAATCACACAAAGAGCATTATTAAGATAGTTGGTCAACTCTAAATATGAACTGTAGATTAGACAATAATGTTGTATCTGTGTTCTATCTCATAATTTTGATAATTTTACTGTGGTTATGTATGTTAACAGATTTTTGTGTGTGACCACACGTGTTTATGTGAAATATCTTCGATTTCTCCCTAGCAAGCAGTCAGACCCAGTTAGTTTTGTTAGGCAAGGCATTATTTGCTGAAAGTATCAAGGGACCTAGACCTCAGGGTCATACGAAATGAATATACCTTTTCTCTTGGAGAGAATCCTATTCCTAGAAGAGCCAGCACTCTCCTCTCTCTCATCTGGCTAGCACTTAAGTTACTGATTAACATCTTCACCAGGATGAGCCCTTACTAAGTGCCCAAGGTGGGGCTGTGGGAGCTCAGATGTATCCTGGGGCAAGGAAGAGGGACAGTGGAGACACAGAGACAGAGCTTTCCTCCTTCAGGTCAAGGTGAAATATGCAGGAGTTCGTTGTAGGGACCTCACACTTGTGGCTCAACAAACTGTTTCAGGTTTCTTGTGCTGAGCTGGTTATGCACGCATGTGGTTACTGCAGGAAACTGTCAGTGACATCCAGACTGTCAGAAGGAGATGAGAAATCAAGCGTTATTCTGATCAGTCCTGTGGGGAAGAGTTATAATATGTGTTGCAAACCGACGCAGGATAGCAGAGTTCAGTCCAGGACTCTTGAGAAAGTGGCTGATGCTCAGACATTGATTTTATTATTTACATGAAGCTTTACAAAATGATCCTGGTGGCCTGAATAAGCAGCAATACATCAGACTGCCCAGATTCAAATCTCAGCTCTGGCATCAAGCAGCCATGTGACTCTGGGCAAGCTACTTTATCTCCTTGGGGCTCTTGTCTCTCCTCTGTAAAGTAATGTATGAGTTTTCTATTGCTACTGTAACAAACTACCCACAGACGACTGACTTCAAACAGCACAGACTTGCTTTCTTAAGAGTTCTGGAGGTCAGAGGTCTGGAACCACTTTCACGGGGCTAAAATCAAGGTGTCAATAGATCAGCATTCCTTCCGGAGGCTCCAGAAGAGAATCCACTTCCTTGCCTTTTGCAGATTTCAGAGCTGCATTCCTTGCATGGCTTCGCTCAAGGCCTCTTCTTCCACCTTCATGGTCAGCAGTGGAGCATCTTCTCTCCTCTCTGAACTCTGCTTCATCCCTCACATCCTCTTCCGGTGCCTCTGAGCCTCCTACTTCCCTCTAATAAGGACCCTTACGTTGGCCCACCTGGAATAATTCGTGATAATCTCCCCATCTCAAAAACATTTAAGTTAATCATGTTTGCAAAGTCCTCTTAACCATGTAAAGTAACATTCACAGGTTCTAGGAATAAGTATCTTCACATCCTTGGTGGGGGGCGGGGAGCAACATTCATTCTACTACAAATGGATATGATAATTTTGCACTACTTAGAGGGTGGTTATGAAAAGTAAATGAGATAAAGCACATAAAGACACCTGGCATGTATAAAATGCTTTACAGATATTAGCTGTTGTTAAGATGAAAATAAGACTGTAAAAATAGTTTTTCAAGAAAAGAAAGAAAAGAGTTAATTTACATAGGAAGCGGAAGCATACTGGAAAGTTTTCAATTCAAATCAATGATTAGTGAGAGAAAATAGGTAAGCTTTCTTCCTTTTCTTCCTTATTCTGATGAATAAACATGTACAAATCACATTGAACCTAAAGAGTTAAATTTTGAACCCTCATCACCAGACATTTTCCTTTCTATTGAATGGAAATACCAGATCAAACTCTGTCCTTAATGCCTTTCATCACCTAATCAGTAAATTGCCCCTTCCTCCCTGAATGTCTCATCCTTTACTTTGTTATTTTCTCCTTCAAGCAGAAAATAGAACTTCTGGACCCCATTCCAGCTGCCTTATTCAACTTTTCACTAACCTTAAAGACCGTGGTTATGGAATAAAAGTGGGTTTCATTACACTGTGCTTTAGTAGGACCCCTTCTAGGTATAAGTGATAGAAAGCCCACTCGAACTGTTTTTGTTTTTTAAAGCAGGAAGTGGTAGTGGTGTGAATTTATGGCTTGTGTAACTGGGTTGGATGCTAGAATGTGGCAACTTCAAGAGTGAATGACTTAGTCGCCTACTATCAGCACTTACAGAGATGATCTCAGTGAAGAGAGCCATCTTGCCCAAGATCACTCAGTCATCCCAGCTTCCAATCATCCCACAGGATTGCTGAGGCCTTCTTGTGACCACATGATAATTCAACTTCTCCTTCTGCCCACTCCCGTTTTCTTATCTTTCCTTCCTTACCGTGGGTGTGTGCTTCCAAGGAAACTCAAATAGAACTCCTGAACACTAATCTCTGTCTCACAGTGTACTTCCAGGAAACTCAGTCTCTAAGAATAACCGAAACGTCCCAGTGTTTCAGGTAGATCAGACCCAAGAATGCAAACATCGTCATCATTTATCTCCAAACCTCTCAATCCTTCCCCAGCTACTGATCACATTTTGTGTTGGCATAATTCTTACGCAGCTTCTTAGCACAAGGTAGTGGAGATGGTCTATGGTAGCAGCAGCTTTACATCATTCACAGAGAGAGAAAGCTTCATTCCTCTCCTCCATAGTCCCTAACAACTCCCTCCTCATGTAAATAACTCAAATTGGCCTTGTTTGAGTCAAACGCACACCCTGGGGACAATCACTATGTCCAGGGAAATGAAGTCCTCTCATTGGTCATCCTTAAGCAAGGACAGTGGGGCCACATAACTAATGGACACATATAAAGTGGACTCAAGACAGTTCTGAAAAGAATAGCACACATAGTAGAGATAAAAGGAACAGAAATCCATTTTTCCTCGTCACCAGGGATGAAATTCACTAAGAATTTTCATGCGATAACATACCTCCCTTTTGTCAGCATTTCATATATACTTGGAATAAATTAAGAGTCTAATTTTTTAATTTGACAAATCAAGAAGGAATTATACTCAGGATGCAAAATCAAGGAATTAGTTAGCAATTCTTTTTTTTTCCCCCTCAGCAAGGGGTGTCTAGGATTTCAATTACAAGCATGATGGTGTTGATCATTACTGCCTACTGGAAGAGGTGAGTACTTTCTCACATTCACTACAGTCTAACTTGACACTAACAGCTTAGGAGGCAATGGAAGCCTGGTGTCTGGGAGGAGATAAACTGTTAGCTAACACATAGAGGTTCAGTTTTCTTTATTCTCTGTCCAGTCAATACAAGTCAACCAAAACCTGTTGTTGCTTCTTTATCAAACTCCCTGCCTGTCTTTTCGAAGAGCAGAGCACATTGAAATTTACTTGAACAGTGTTCTCAAAAGGGAAGTTATTTTCCATAAAAGAAAAATTTTACTCTTCATTGCAACTGATCTATCTCTCTTCCTCCAGCTGTGAAACTGATTAAGGTTCTTAAAGGCTCTCAAGGCATCTCTACTCACAGCCTTGTGATTACTTTTATAAAGAAAAAAAAGCAATAGGAGGGAATGGTTGATTACTCACAAAAAAACTTTTTTTAATTGAAGTATAGTTGATTTACGATATTGTGTTCGTTTTCAGTGTATGGCAAAGTGATTCAGTTTTATATACATATATATATACCAGTTTTACATATATATATATATATATATTCTTTTTCATAGTCTTTTCCACTATGGTTTATTACAGGATATTGTGTACATTTCCCTGTGCTATAGACTAGGACCTTGTTGTTTATCTATCTTATATATAGTAGTTTGTATTTACTAATCCTAGATTCCTAATTTATCCCTCCCCATCCCATTTCCCCACTGGTAACCATAAATTTGTTTTATCTGTCTGTGAGTCTGTTTCTCTTTTGTAAATAAGTTCATTTCTGTCATATTTTAGATTCCACATATAAGTGCTATCACATGGTATTTGTCTTTCTCTTTCTGACTTACTTCATTCGGTATAATAGTCTCTGGGTCCATCCATGTTGCTGCAAATGGCATTATTTCATTCTTTTTATGGCTGAGTAGCATTCCATTGTGTATATATACTACATCTTCTTTAGCCAGTCATCTGTTGATAGATATTTAGGTTGCTTCCATGTCTTGCCTATTGTAAATAGTGCTGCTATGAACATTAGGATGAATGTATCTTTTTGAATTAGAATTTTCTCCAGATATAGGCCCAGCAATGGGATTGCTGGATCATATGGGAACTCTATTTTTAGTTTTTTAAGGAACCTCTATACTGTTTTCCATAGTGGATGCACCAATTTACATTACCCCCAACAATGTAGGAGGGTCCCCTTTTCTCCACACCCTCTCCAGCATTTGTTACTTGTAGATTTTTAATGGTGGCCATTCTGACTGCTGTGAGGTGGTACATCATTGTAGTTTTGATTTGCATTTCTCTGATAATTAGCAATGTCGACAATCTTTTCATGTGCTTATTGGCCATCTCTATGTCTTCTTTGGAGAAATACGTATTTAGGTCTTCTGCACATTCTTTGATTGGGTTGTTTGGTTTTTTTGTTATTGTATAAACTGTTTGTATATTTTTGAAATTAAGCCATTGTCAGTTGCATCATTTGCAAATATTTTCTCCCAGTCCATGGGTTGTCTTTTTGTTTTGTTTATGGTTTCCTTTGCTGTGCAAAAGCTTATAAGTTTGATTAGGTCTCATTTGTTTATTTGTATTTTTATTTCTATTGCCTTGGGAGACTGACCTAAGGAAACATTGATACCATTTATGATGGAGAATATTTTGCCTATATTCTCTTCTAGGAGTTTTGTGGAGTCATGTCTTATATTTAAGTCTTTAAACCATTTTGAGTTTATTTTTGTGTATGGAGTGAAGGAGTGTTCTAACTTCGTTGATTTAAATGCGGCTGTCCAGCTTTCCCAATACCACTTGCCAAAGAGACTTTCTTTTCTCCATTGTATATTCTTGCCTCCTTTGTCAAAGATTAATTGATTGTAGGTGTGTGGGTTTATTTCTGGGTTCTCTATTCTGTTCCATTGATGCATATGTCTGTTTTTGCAAATACCACACTGTTTGATTACTGTAGCTCTGTAGTATTGTCTGAAGTCTGGGAGGGTTTTGTCTCCAACTTTGTTTTTTTTTCCAGCCAAAGCAATCCTGAGTGTTTTATCGTTTCATGTAAATTTTAGAATTATTTGTTCTAGTTCTGTGAAAAGTGTCATGGATAATTTGATAGGGTTCACATTAAATATGTAGATTGCTTTGGGTAGTGTGGTCATTTTACGCCCCAACCATGGAAGCAGCAATCTGTTCAGATGTCTTGTAGGCACTGAGTTTACAAAGTGCCTGTGGCAGCATAAATCCACGGATTGCACAGCTGCTAGGACACTCACATTTCAGCCCTGCTTCTGAAGGCACTTGGCACCTGGGGATGGGTTTGGATTTCAGCCCTATTTCCCACATGTGGGCAACCCACCAGAGCTTGCAAGCTCCCAGAGCTCACAGAGCTGGAGCCACGCCCACTGTGAGCACACTTAGAATGAGTCTGCTATGGCAGCGCAGCCCCTCCCTTTGAGCACACACGTTAACGTCAGTGGTGGACCTGGGCTTCTTCCTGTGCACACCCCCGGTTGTGCCCTGGAGCACGCTCCAGCCCCTTTAGGCTGTCTCAATGCAGCCAGCCCCAGTCTTCTCCCTGGGTCTGTCCTCTGAAGCCCAAGTTTCAGCACTGAGCCCCCATGCGCACCAGCAGATGCATGTCTCAGGCTGGGGAGTGCAGCGAGGTGGCGCCGACCCTCTACATGCTGGTCTCTCTCTGTTCTGCCCACCCCAGACGGACTGCTGCACTCTCTTCCGAGCCTCTGAAGCTCCCTTTCTGTCCTAGCTGATCTCTCCGCTGTTTAAGGGGCTTTCCAAGGTGAGGGAACTTTTCCTGTCCTTTTTTCCTTCATCTTACTCGGTTATGAAGCCATCTTTCTTGCAAGTTAGGTTTTATGAGATCTTCTGCCAGGGTTCAGCAGGTATTCTGTGAAAATTGTTCCATATGTAGATGTGTTTCTGATATATTTGTGACAGCAGGTGAGCTCCATGTCCTTCTATTCTTCTATCTTGATCTGGTCACCTCCAAAAATACTTTTTTTGAATTTTCTTCTCAAATTGTGGAGGAAGGGGAAAGGAACATACAAGGAATGTTATTTCCTAGTATGTGAGTGTTCATGGTCCCCTTCCCACTGATTCCACAGCAGACCACAGGCATCAGAAGGTAGATGTGAAAACATGAGAGAGACTTAAAGATTAAGCTAGGATAAGGGAAGATCAACCAGTGGCTGAGGGAGAGAAAAGAGGGGAGAGGTAGAGAGGTGAAGACCTTGATAAGTTTCAGAGAACTTGGTGGAGGATCAGTTATCCCCATGGAAGGGTTTGAGAGTGGCAAAATGAGGGAGAGCAGATTTCAAGATGTTTTTTCCTCATCAGGCATACATGTCTCACTTCCATAATTACGTGAGAAAATAAGCACAGGTGTGAATTACTTTCTGTATCAGGCAAAGACCAGTCAGAAAAACAGAAACCATCATACTTCAACAGAGGGAATGTCACACCAGGAATTTGTTACATGGACGGAAAGTGGAGAATCCCAACATGGGTGCAGAGGCAACGTAAAGACGAATAACTACAGGAAGTGGTGACCACCCTCAGGGCTGGGGGGAACGTGGGAGGAGATGGTGTAACTCAAGCCCCGAAGCAAGGACCATCTGGCAGGAGCTAAAACTACAGTGGTGATGGCCAGCAGGAGCTCATGCCACAGAGTGAAAGACTGACTGGTGGAAGCTGGAGCCTCCATTGGAAATGTAGCCACTTCCCAGATGCCACTTGAAGCAGAGAGCTGGGGGAAGAAACACTCTGGCTTCTCTCTTGCCCCTCATTCCCCAGTTTGGCTGAACATACCAGAAGCCAGAGGGCCAAGAAGCCCGGCAAATACAATTCTCTCTGAAACAGAACAGAGCAAGGAGAGGGTGAGGAATAGATCTCAGAGCAAAGAAGCAAATAACTGGAATGTAACTTGACTGTCTAACTGTGTTTCTTTGAATTCCTCTCTGTGTGTAACTGAACCATGAAGCCAACTGTCCTTTATGTGGGTTACACATGATTCAAGAGCAATGTAGAAGGTCACAGTTGAGTACTTTCCTTTAATATTAAAAAGTGAGAAATAATATTCCTTTACCCTTTGTCTTAATTCTGCAGCGTGCCTCAAGTATAAACAGCAACCAAAAGAGTTCATGTCTCTCTTTCTTTTTTTTCCTTCTTTTGTTCCCTTTTTCCTCTCCAATTCCTTCTTTTACCTCTCTATTCACTATAGCTGTTGTACAGTCACCCTTATGCAGTTGGTAAACTTTGATCTCACAGTGGGGTTACCATCCTACCCTTCTGTCTCTTTCATGTCCTGAAGATTATAGTGATATTCAGGGGAAAAATGCTAAATCTGGCTTTTGGCATCTACCACATCTGACGTACCTTTGTTCTGACCCTATTTACATACCTCACCTAGAAAAATGCCATGTCCACCTGGCAGTACTACAGTCATTAAAACATTTTGGTATATTTGTTATGCCTTCTTTTCCTGTAGTTGTTTTGGGAGTGATTTTGGATGGGGTTGGCATGGCCAAGCTTTTATTCTGGTACCATGGTTAGAAGTATAGCCAAATTGCTTGGGTTTCAAATCACATCTGGCTTCCTAATTGCATGACCTTGGCCAAGTAACTTAACTGCTCTGGGTCTGTTTCCTCATCTGTAAATGTAATCATAATAATAGAAACTAATTTAAAGATTCAATTGTTAGAATAAAATGAATTTATTTATATACTGAATTTATATGTATGTATATGTGTCTTTGTATACACATGTATATATGTATCAACTCAAATATACATATATATGTGTATCTATGTACATACACGTGTACACACACATAGCCTAGAAAATTGGCATAATGTAAGCATTTTATGAATGTCAGCCATCACTATTGTTATTTTTTTCTCAATAAGACTGTAAATGCTGTTCCAGCCTGTCAAAAGATATCACATCTATTTAATGTTTTGTACCTAGCATGAAATCATGGCTAGTTGGATGACTTTTTAAAACTTGCCACTTGATAACTGATCAGTCAAAAAGTTAATTCACTGTGTAAAACACATCCCATGATTTGCACTGTTATTTGTGTCTCAGTTGTAGAATTAGTTTCATTTCCTAGACTTTTTTTCTGTCTTTTTTTTGTGGTTTAAAGATTTAAATTTGTTATGAAAATGAGCTTTTCAGTTGACCAATGATTAGCTAATTTCTGATAATAGAAAAGGAAACCGATTGCCCCAAGGCTGCTGTTTTCATTTCCTCATGGGAAGAAGAAACATAGCAGAGAAGAAAGGCGGACTCAAGGCATTGAACCTCTGCCACCATGGGGAACTGGGCTGTGAATGAGGGCCTCTCCATCTTTGTCATTGTAAGTACCAGTAAGAAAGAAATTACAAATTCTCTAACCTGTCTGGGTTCTCTTGGAAACTAAAATAGAGCAAGACTTTTTTGTTCATTTATTGTCTTTGAGAAATTGTGCTGAAACTGATTTACTGTGTGAACAGGCATCTATCTATAAGCAGACTGAGTCCATTCTTCCAAACTTATTAATGGAAAGAATACATTTCGGGGCTCACTTCTTCGAGTTTATTTCTTGAGTTTTTAGGAGTACTAAACTAGCCAGCGTTTCAGAAGGAGTGGAAGACATTTCATGCTAATGATTCCTGAGTCTGAGTTGCTTATTATTAATGTTTACTCAGAGGCAAATTCTCTATCTCTTATGTATTTATACCACCTAAAAAGTGGGTAATTGAAATTTTATACTGTTTTCCAAATAACAACACAAGACTGGCTCATGTACGGGAAATTAGCCTTTATTTCAGAACTTATACCAAAAATAATTGAAGTTTTCAATTTTCTTTTTTTAAAAAAAGTATCTTCTTTCCTCTGAGGTAAACTTTAGTTATTTGTGAGATTTTTAAAAATTCAAGGGAAGGGAATTGAAGAAAGCTATCTAGACACATATATATAGTATATATTATATATAGTATATGATTACATACAGATCAATATAATCTATCTTGAGAAACAATTTTTGTAAGTAAAGATATGGCTAATTTTCAAATACACATGTTGATTTCTTTAGTTTTTAATATACCAAAGATCTATTATTTTAAGATAGTGGTCTCAGCAAAGCAATATTGGACAACTGCAAAGATAGAAATGTGATTTTAAATAGCTTTACTAAATAGCTAATGAAAGTATTACACCGATGTTTAAAAGAACACTTACGAATGAAAATTTTGAGTGTATCATGAAGTAAATATGAATCTTTGAGTTGTAGAGATAGAAATTAGTAGCCCAAATAAAATAAAAAGAACAAATATTTTGTCATTATAAAAATAAGCCAAAGCAGTATTCTAATGCAATAGAGAATTGTTCTAAGGACTCAGCTGTTAACTTGATTTCTTATCCCCACTTTAAAAATGGATTACCCCTTGGAAAACAAATTCAAATTATACTTTTAGCTCCTACCACAGTTTTCCCCAGGAAAGGACGTCCATCTAAATTATACACTCATATACTTGAAAGGGAAGACACAGCTTGGAAAGCAATAGGAAAAATGACAATATTAGGAAATGGAGAAGTTGTTTTAGTACCTTCTTTATAAAGAGATTGTTTTTAAGTGTCGAAGGACATTAAATAGCTTTAAAGCACAGTTAAGAAAGGATGGCTACTGTGGAGCTGAAGGTAGATGACTGGGCAGTGTCACCATTTGATACAGTCGGTGCTTGGGATGAAATGAGCAGTCACAATCTAGAAGGGTCTCTAAAAAAAAAATCCCACACCCCTCACCCATCATTCATGCTCGATATTCCCTTTCTCGAACGTTAAGCAAAATTTATCAAATAGAATTAAAGGCTTGACATTTTAGCTGACGAGACAGACTCCCCCTAGCTGGGGTAGGATGCTGTGTGATGGACAGAGGCGATTACACGGGTGAGAACAGAACACAAAGTCCTACTGATGTGGGGGGGCAGCAGAGTAACATATTCCTTTCCCTTCTCTTTTTAAGGTGAGTCACCTGCTCTCAGTTATCTATGAAAGGTTAAGAAAAGAGGAGGAGAAAGAAAGCAGAAGAGATAAACTGATAATAACTTGGCATCCTGGCCAAGTATTAAAACAATCATAGGGGACGACACTGGGTGGAAAGGTTAATTACAGAGAAGTGCAACAACACCGTTGTGGAAAAGAGCTGGTCACACCCAGCTTTGTAACCACTTTTGTCAAAGGCTGTATTTGGGGAAGTTCTGACTTTGGTCTGACTCCAAACTTGTGTGAAATCTACCTGTTGAAACACGAAAATTTCACACAATCATTTCTGTTTGTGCAGCTGGTATGGCTGGGGATGAATGTCTTCCTCTTTGTCCATTTCTACCGGTATTATGCTCTTCGAGAGGAGTTCTTTTACACTCGAAAACTTCTTGGGGTAAGTATAAGTTCCATCTCATGCAGTATTGACCGGCTCACATTTCTAATCAGAGAGTCTTGTTCCTAGTCCTTTTAACATTTTGAATAAATATTCTGACCAACCCAAACAGCACCATCAGCCTCACTCCCTCCATCGCAATCCCAGGAACAAGGGTCTTTAGGCTTTTCGGAGTGAGATCAACCAAACTGTGACAGAGGCTCCCAGCAGCATCCCTCCCCTCCCTAGGCTACTGTGCCACTGTTTAGCTTAAGGGAGAAATCTAATACTGACTCTCGAATGGATGGCCAGGTTGGGGAGATGGATCCACGGTGACACAGGTGCCACAAGTGGGACTTTCCGTATTCTCTGAATCATCTGATTCCTACTACTTTTGTGCATGAAAAGCCCTGCTCCTAGTGACATGTTATGAGATAATCTTCAGGAAATAAGCCTCTCCCTACATATGGAGCCTTTGAAGAACTTCCCCAAAGGTCACGTTCATGGACTAGGCCAGCAGAGTCAAGGCCCTGACTTTTCTTGGGTCCATGAGCGCTCTCAGTTTCCTTGAGCTGCTGGTTCTTTTTCGTCATAAATGAAAATAGTTACAATTATAGCTGCCCCCAGATGCTCATTTGTTACATCATGCTGAAACCATGAATTCATTGCTTAATGACACTAATTCTAAATCATATGCATAAATAATTACAATATATAATTATACTATATTATTACAATTGTTGTTAATGTATTCAGGTTGATGCTGAAAAGGATGATTTCCTTTTGCATTCCCCCTCCAAAATCTGCAACTTCTTCTTTTTTTTTTTTTCAAAATCTACAACTTCTTTAGGCATTACAGAGAACAATTATTATGCCAAAGCAACTTAAGTTATTGCTGAGGTTATTCTAAGTGCTAAGAAAATCTTCACAAAGCCTCAGTGTCTATACTGAACTCTAGTTAATGATATGCATGCTTAAATATTTAGGAGGAAGTGAACTGATGGCTGCACCTTACTTTGAAATGCATCAAAAATAAGGTGTGTTGATGGATGGATAGAGGGAGAGGTAGATGGATGGACAGATGAATAGACATGTGATAAAGCAAGCATAGTAAAATGTAAAAGGCAGAATCCAGGAGGTGAATAAACAGATATTTATTGTGAACTTATTTCAGATTCTCTTTAAGTCTGAAAATGTTCATCAGAAAATGTTGGTGTCGGGACGAGGGCCAGATTCAAACAAAGTATCCCAGTGGGCCCTAAAAATAAACCTTTGGCTCTGAAGGACCTTCCTTTCCAGATAACTTGATGTCTCTGGAGTGTGGGCCTCACGGTGGGAGCCCTGGGGACTGGGGGGTGGTATTCTCTGCTCCCAGGACTCACCCTGCTTCTTATCGTGCCTTTTCCAGTCAGCGCTGGCACTGGCCAGGGCCCCTGCAGCCTGCCTGAATTTCAACTGCATGCTGATTCTGCTGCCAGTCTGTCGAAATCTGCTCTCCTTCCTCAGGGGTTCCAGTGCGGTAAGAGCAAACATTTACAAAGTTTGAATTCCTCAAAATTTCGAAGGCCATCAAGCTAAATACCCTTTCTTGGGAAAAGCAAACCAATGGTTTGTGAGGATTCTCACCTCTGTACAATATTCACAAGCCAAGCCACGCTTGATTCTCTAGTTTATTTTTATATTATTTGTTGATGGAGCTCCCTGGGATGACCATTTAACCTTGAACAGATATTAAAGGCAAAAAACCAGAAAAACATCAACCAATCAATCTCTACCTGAACAACAGCGATTAAGTACATGCACACACCCACACAGACAGAGATACATGATCGTGATGCCCGTGTATACGTTTATAAACAGGGATTTATGAGGCAGGCATGAAATTTAGGAATGAATCTTACAGTGCCATGTTTTTCAAAATGTTTAAGTCAGAGAAAATCTCTTTTCTGGATAACATCCAAAGAAGATGGAATGAATGAGCTATGAGTCACTCTGTCATGAATGTGACAGGTGTTAGGTTCATGGAATTGAGGAGTTCAGAGCTTTCTAAATGCCCAGGACTTCTTTCATCCCCACTTCCACAATTTAGTGAGCCCCCTAATGTACTCTGCTGGAAGAAAAAAATAATTATATAGGAAGAACTTTTGTATCTATAAAATGGTATATGAATTTGTTATAGATGTTTTTATATAAAGATGAGAAATGATGAACTTAGAATCTACACACAGACTCAAATTAATATGATACAAAACAACATATCATGGGTCCCCCAAACATTACAAATAAGGAGCAATAGGGACTCAAAGGAGGGGGGATTATATCATCTGGGGCAGAGGAAGAAGAAAGACTTCTTAGAGAAGGTGGCATCAGATATGGGCATATAACGATCAAATAACTTCTACGAGATATAAATGAGAAGACATTCTCCATGGAGAAAGTATGGGTAAAAGCGCAGGAAATGGTGAGGAAATTGTATTCTTGAAAGTCCCGTATAAGCATGACTTCTCTCTTTGGATTTGTTTGCCATTCCTGACCACACCAGAGAGGGTAGTTCTTCCAAAGTTAGGGATTGATGCCCTGGTGGGACCCATTTCACTGCTCATTCGTGACTGGTAGCCTCTGTTTTTCCCTTTTAATAAAATGTTTGTTTTATGTTACCTAGCTCTTTCAAAAATTACCTATTAAGTCAAGGTCATTTGTAGTGGAGAGCAGTAAGCAATCTGTTTTGATGGGCATGTACGGATTGTAAAAGGCAAGTGTCTGAGGTCAGGCTGGAGAGGAAAGCTGGAGGTTTGCTCGTGAAGTAGGACCTTAAATGTATAGCCGAGGAGTTGATACTTAACTGGCAATCAAAAGAGAGGAAAGTGATCTAAACTGTCAATAACAACCAGAAGTTGCCTTACACTCTGCCTCATTTTCCCTAGTCCTACTAAATTCCCATAAGTCTAGGGAGATTTTTCTTTAAGAACAACACAACACTCAATTTACTAATATAGAGTTAGCAAGCTACACATAACAGTAGACACTGATTACAAGGATTTCCAAATAATCTTCTCAACCGAGGAAACCACAGAGGTAAGTTTCATTTGATGGAAAAGTTTTATTGACGAGCCCCCTGTACAGTACAACGTCTGGTATATTGTAGGTGCCCAAAGAGCTTTTGCTAGACAAAGTTAATGTCCTGTAGCTTTTTTATTCTCCCTACTACCCACTGTTCAAATACTTTCTATTTAGAGGAAGTAAAGGCTGAGAAACAGGCAGTGTTTTCACCAGGAAGTCCTGTTAAGAAATCCTTGTTACCCCACAGGCCTGAATTGCACTGCTGTTGTGCTGCCAAGGCCCCGTGAGCAGTACGTGTTGTAATGGCCACTTGTAGGTTTCCCGTGGCCCAGGAGGGAAGAGCCTCATGACAGTATCTAAAGACAGGGGGTGATAGACTGGGATTTCAAAATTGTAGAATAGATAAACAAGATTACACTGTATAGCACAGGGAAATATACACAAAATGTTATGATAAATCACAGAGAAAAAAATGTGACAATGAGTGTGTATATGTCCATGAATGACTGAAAAATTGTGCTGAACACTGGAATTTGACACAACACTGTAAAATGATTATGAATCAATAAAAAATGTAAAAAAAAAAAAGACAGGGGGTGATATGAGGCTGCTCTTGAAATGGCAGAGAAGCTCGGCTCTATAACCAGAGAGACATCTATGTAAAAGAATATATTTTAAAATGGGCAGCAAGTAGCATTCTTTTCCAGATTGAGTGTGTCCCCTCCTTCCAGATTTCCCAACCGGAGATGTGACCTTGGCCCATTAAACTTCTTTTCTGATTGGGATTAAAATGAGTGTCCATGCTGTGACTAATGTTGGAAATTATAAGAGCTGCCCCTTATTGAGTCTTCGTAGACCTTGCATCGTGAAATCTGCATGTTGAGTCAGTGAGGTGGGGGTGAAATTACACGAGAGTGTTGAGATTCCAACCCAGGTCACTGTGCCCCCAGAGCCTGTTTGCTTTCCTACGTGTCACCAAAACTCAAAACTCTCCTGTTGTGGTACTGTGGTCTTAGAAAGTCCACCATCTATATGAATGTTTGGGCATGCTGAGTAACCTAGGCTAGAAGTAGCAAGGGTGTTGTAACGTCAAGGATTTATTAGTAGGCCTTTATGCAAACTAAACAGTCACAGAACTTCCGTTCAGTTTCTAGTGATCTTAATCATTTAGACTTGGCTTTATAATTGTTCTGCTTATCTGGAGAAAGAAAACCCCAGGATTGGCCCACCCCGGGAAAGACAGGGGTAGGACTCCGAGCCTGCTCTGTTGAAGGAAATGGGGAATGGTGGGGCTTGGCAGACAGAAGTCCCCAAAGAAGTCTTAATGACCCGACTTGCCATGCAGATACTAAGTTCTAACTGAATGGAAGTTCTAGTCTGAAGATCAGAAAGAAACAGTAAGGTGAGAGAGTGAGCTCTTTCCCATAACCTTATATAGTCTGAGAGTCAGACGTAGCCCCATGTCTAACTATGTGGTCTAGGGCAAGGCTCTTGGACTTCCTGTCTCATACTTGTTGTTTTTATTGTTGTTATAGTTTTTAGCTAAAAAGCTAAAGATAATGCAAATGTAACAATATATATGAGTGACATTCCAAAAGTGTGTTAAGTGACTAAGCCTGTCCCCTAGTGAGTTGTCAGTTAATAAATATTTGTTGAGTGCCAGCTATATGCTAAGCACTGGGGACACATGGTGAGCAGAGGGGAGACATGAATGAGCCACAAGCTCAGGGAGCTTAGAGTTTTGTGGAGGAAGTAGAGGAGAAACATGTAATTTCAAAATTATAAACAATGCTGTACTAATCAAGTGGTGGTCTTCATATTTATCGCATAATCTACTGTCACCAGGTTTGAACATGACTATCAGCTTCTTTGCCTGAGTTCTGTACATTCAAGGCTGGCTGTTGTGATTTCTCCTAAATTGCATGTAAATATCTAATTCAGATTTATTCATAGCACTTGTGGTGAGACCAGGTGTACATAAAATAGGACTTTACAGTTTCCATAAAGCTCATGTTACAGAAGCTAATGTTATGCCCCAGTAAATATGCACTTCTTTTTAGTTCCGTTTCTCAATTTTGTGAATTTTTTTTTGGCTCTTGTAGTTTGAATAGAGCATAGAAATCTGTCGAGATGACTCAGTAATCTTCCTTGCACTTGAATGTTAGTTTGTTGAGATTGGGCAAGGCTCTGTGGTAGTTAACAGTGGAGCGTCCCTTTAGAAGTCAATAGCAAAAAGCAGAGAGGTAGTTCAGTGAGGAAGCCATGGTGCCTGATGGCAGCTTGGCTAATTAGCAGGTGGCTGGCGCTAATTCAGAAGTGACTCAAAAGCATAAAAATGGTATCTGCATGGTAAGGAGGAAGAAGGAAGAAAAAAGCCTGGGCAGTCAAACAGCAAAGCCTTTCCTTCCCACCCCACCAACCAGCCATCTTGCCCCCTTGTCAGGAAACGATGAGGAACTTGTATCTGGAAGGCCCATATAAGCATGGTTTTGGCTTCTCTTTGGATGTGTTTGCCATTCCTGACCACACTATTGAGGGTAGCGAGGAAAGGTTAGGGATTGGTGCCCTGGTAGGACCCACTCTACTAACTCATCAGTGAGTAATTTAGCCTCTGTTTTCCCTTAAATAAAATGTATGTGTTCCATACTAAATAGCATTTTTTAAAAACTACCTGTTAAGATCAGAGTATTGCTGAATGGACCTTGTATTTCCCAAGCACATCTCTCCATTTTCCTGGCACTCAGTTCATTTTTCTCTAACAGTTTGTTGCTCTAACTGATAAAGGGCGTTGAAATCTATTGCTTCATATTTTTGATGATCCATGTTGATAATGATAAGGATAGAAGTATGGAGACAGTGTAGAGACGATGACAAAAGCACGTTCCTTTTTTTCAAATTCAGCATGCAAGAGCCAGTGTATTTTCCTCCAAAAGTTTCAAAGCAATTTTTCCAGGAAAGAAAATAGTGTGGCAAGTATAGACATGTGTATAAATATATCTCTATAGGTTTAGAATAATCATCTTAGGTTCTAGGAGAGTAAAAATGTCATTTAACCAAATAATTATTAAAGGATGGTTAAAAGGACATGACATATGGTTCTACATACAGGAAGCTTACCCTCTAGCCGAGGAGCCATGCCATACTAGCTGAAAAGTTAAATAATGATAACAAAAGAATCAAATATTTATTAAACACCTCTCCATGAATCTATGAAACAAACCTATGAGAGAAGAACTATGATAAATATACAGGTGAGAAAGCTGGAAACGGAGCGTGCTGTTCAGTGTCACACAGCTAGGTGGTAGGGCTGGGATCCAACACAGCTATATCTGATAGCAAACGTTGCTCTCAGAAATGTAATTCAATATTGCTTTCTGACCCTACTAATTCCCGTTCTCTCATTCTTGGGACTCCAACTGTATCCATCAGTCCAGTGAGGACTATATTAATGATCTGTTTTTGTGTAACAAAGTTAGAGGCTTAAAACAACCCCACTGATGAGCTCACAGCTCTGCAGGTCAGAAGTCCAGCATCCTGTTGTTGGGGTCTCTGCTCAGGGTATCACAGAGCTGCCATCAAGATGTCAACTGGGCTGAATTCTCCTGTGGAAACTCTGGGTAAACTCTTCTTCCAAGCTCATTCTTGTTGGCAAAATTTAGTCCCTTACAATTGCAGGACTGAGGTCCCTGTCTCCTTACTGACAGTTATTCAGGGGCTGCTCTCAGATCCGAGCTGTCCCTATATTCCTTGCCATGTGACCCCTTCCATCTTCAAGCCAGCAACAGCGTATCAAATACTTCTTGTGTCGCGGATCTCTGATTTCTAGACCCAGAATTAAAGGGCTCGTGTGATTGGATCAGACCCGTCCAGATAATCCCTCTCTAAAGTCAATTTGGGACTTTAATTACCTTTGCAAAATCTCTTTTGCCATATAACGTAACAAAATCACAGGACTGTCATCCCATCGTATTTGGAGGTCAGGTCCTACCCCCACTCAAGGGGACGAGATTATATAAGGTCACTGGGGATCATCTTAGAATTCTATATACCACAAGGACTCTATGAAACTGTGGAGGAACCTAGCAATTGGGAAACAGGAAAAAGATATTTCCTTAAAATTGTAAAAAGTGCAAAATAGTGAAACAATGTACAGCACTTGAAATAAACACAAAAGACAGTTCTTTCTATATAAGAAAACAAGGACAATTACGGAATTGGAGAATAGTGATTGCCAGGGGTTAAGGAGTGTGTGTGGGGGGAGCGAGGTGAAAGGGTAGTGGGTGTACAGCATGAGGGATCTTTTGTGAGGATGGAAATGTGCAGTACGTTGACTATAGCGATGTCAATGTCCTGGTTGTGATATTGTACGATAGTTCTGCAAGATATTGCAATTGAGGCAACTGGGTAAAGACACATGGGATCTCTCTGCATTATTTCTTACGGCTGCATGTTGTAAGAATCTACAATTATTACAAAATAAAAAGTTTAATAGAGGAAAAAAAAGACAACAAGGACAATCCATTTTTTATCCACAGAAATGTAAACTAAGTGATTTCAAACAGGAAACCCTTATTTTGAGAGCCTGAGTCACAGCGTAAACTCTTAGTGTGAGCCGCTGCTGTTGCACTGACACTGCCTCTACACTGACCGTTTCAATACACGGGGCAGCTGCCTTCTGCAACCCCACGTCATTCTCTGCCTGAGGACTTCCGTTCAGCCCTCTCCTGGGGCAAGCCTGAAATGCCAGGGAGTTGATGCCCTTGGAAGAGCCCTCAGCCAGTGATGGATAGGAGCTGGTGGATGACTACCTGAGATTCCTAACCCCTCAGGGTGTGGCTTACCAGTCTCCCAGAGTCACTGATAAGATATGATGGTGGTAGCTGATACTGTAATACATCCTTTATGGATTTCCCTCCCTTCCCAATCTGACTTCTCTTAACCTCACTTTCCAGATAGAGTACTGACACTTAAATTCTTGTCTTGGTTTTTAGACAAGTAGAATAATAGTGACTGCCTCTTTACATTTGGTTTGATGGAGAAGGGAATGAACCTTAAAGACAAATAGACTTGGATCCCAGCCATTGTGAGAGTTAGCTTTAGTTTTGTTATCTGTAAAATGAGGACAATAATACTTATCTTATTGCATTAAGTGAGGTAATGATGATGGATAAACTGCCTGGCTCATAGAAGGCATTCAATAAAGCCTAATGACTTTTTCTTTTTTCTGGAATCCTCAATGTCTTCCTTACTAGTATTTCTGCAGTTCTGGGAATCTGTTTTCATGGCCCAAACAGCCTGCCCTCCCTAGATGTAGCTAACTCAGAGACAGTGGATTAAGCACAGTTTTCCATGCAATTCTATTTTGTCTCTAAAACTAGATTATTTTATTAAAAATAAGTAAGCCAAATATTAAACACCCCTATAACTAAATTGAATGTGTTTAGAACCAGATACTGATAATACCTACGTTTTTTGTTTTATTTTGTTTTGGGGGTTTTGGGGGGACACTTCACTCCACTCTCCTGAAGCGTTCTCTGAATCTCTGTGACAGTACATCTAGCCTCAGGAACAAAGCAGCCAGAGTGAGCACTTGGCCACTTTTCAGGAGAACAAAGCTCTGATTCAACCATAAATCAGGTTTTTTTTTTCTCTCCTTTGGGCATTGACCTGAATTCAGATTCAAACCCACATCTTCTAACATATTACACTAACCTATTGACCAAAATACCATTTTTAATGTCAAGGTAATCATAAAAGGTATGAAATATCAGAATGTAGATATCTCTGGCATCAGAGAGGCTGGATTTAGATCCCAGCTCTGCCACTTACTGGCTATGCAGCCTAGAGGAAGGTAACCTCTCTATGCCTTCGTTTCCTCATCTGTTATGCAGTGATAATATGGTACCTCCCATATAAGCTTCATGTAAGAATGAAATGAGTCGGTTTATGTAAAACACTTAAAGCAGCTTCTTGCCTGAGCTCTTTGTAAATACTATTGGCTATTACTATTTTTGTTATGATTATTTGGTTAATGATCACCCTTGTTATGTTGAGCCTATCACCATGTGCAGGTGGACACTTTCTTCTCCTCTCACAGTGTGTACGTCCTGGAAGGGTGCTGTTCTAAAACTATTCATTTGTTCTAGAACTGTTCCCTTGTCTGTGTCCTCACTGGAACTTTAGGTCTTTGAGGGCAGCCTTGTCCTTTTAAAATTTCTGTATCTCCTATTTATTGAATAAATTAATCTGAACTAGAAACTATGTCATCAGATATGTTTCTGTCTAAATTCATATTTTATACAATTAAGCAATGGATTCCATGGGAAGCTTTTTATGCCACTAATATGAGAAGCTAAAACATATTGGTTAAGCCAGCCGTGCCATTTATTGGCTGTTTGACCTTGGGAAGATGATGATGTCTGTCTAAGCCTCGGTTTTCTCATCTATCAAATGGGTGGTTGTAAGAATTAAATGAGATGATATATGCCTAATGCCTGACACAGAGAAAACCTTCTTGTTTTCAAGAATAACAATTACTATTTCATTCTTTTGCCTTTAATCCAAAGTGCTGCTCAACAAGAATTCGAAGACAATTGGACAGGAACCTCACCTTTCATAAAATGGTGGCCTGGATGATTGCACTTCACACTGGTAAGTTCACTGAGATATCTGAGATTGCAAAGAAAACATGGAACCGGAGAGTCCCCTCTATTTTTTTTTTTAAGATTTAAAATAAGAGGTTGGCCTTTATGGGGAGATTAGGTCGTTATTGGATATGTTGTATTTTTTATATGAGTTCTGTTAAAAAATATTCACCACTCTCTCTGCCATCTCAACATTAGGATTTATTCTTTCAGGTCTTAAAACTTTTTTATCTTAGGCTCTTCTGATAAAATCCCAGTGTCTTCACCCTTTTCCACACGTTTTCATATCAAAATTCTTTGTTAATCCACATATGAGAGCTTTTATTCATTCTTTTTTTTCAGCATGTACCAATCAAACTTTATTTAGAGACACTGAAATATGAATTTCATATCATTCATTCACTTAAAAAAATTCTTGGTAGAACATGTAGATTCATGGTTTTCTTGCAGTAACCCTACGAGGGCCACAGCCTTTGAGAATCTCTTAAGATAGCCCTTATCAGCTAACAATTTTCTTTATTATCATTGTTTACATATATATATTTATATATACACACACATAATGGTATTTGTGTGTTTATATGCATTGTATATTTTGTGCTATTATTATAATTATTAAGGTGTTGGTGTTGGTATAAGAAGCTGTATCTGGGACCCTTATCAAATCTTCACTAATTCACTTAATAAATAATTGATGTACCAGACAGTAGGCAAGCATGCATGCACAGTGGTGAACAAAAAAGGCTTTTACTCTACTGTTAAGGAGTTTTCCCCTAGCCTGGGTAAAATAAGCTTAGGTTACAGGCATTCAACTGGGTTTCTCACCTCCTACTAGTAGGTCATGCGGGCTTTCTGTGCTGTGGCAAATGAAATGTTTCAAGAGTGAAATGTATGATAAAATCTTATTAGAAAGCAGCACTGTGTACTGGATTTGTGTACCAAACTGCTTGGATTTGACTCTTAACTCCACTACTTCCTGGCTTGGTGACCTTGAGCAAGATTTTAAAGCAATGTAGAGGGTGGAGGGTATAGCTCAGTGGTAGAGCGCGTGCTCAGCATGCACAAGGTCCTGGGTTCAATCCCCAGTACCTCCATTAAAAATTATAATTAAAGAACAAACCTAATTATCCCCCTCAAAAACTAAAGCAAGTTATGCTCCAGTTTTTTCAAATGTAAGATGAGATGATGATAGTCCCTACATCATTGGATCAACGTAAGTATAAAGTACTTATAAAGCATTTAGGACAGTGCTTGGCGCCTATTAAGTCCAATGTTACTGCTTGTTAAACAAAGAATGCAATCTTTAAAAAGAGATTCATTCTTATGGCCATTGGTTTGTATTCAATAAAATTTTGTCATCTCTCTCTGGAGTAATGTCAGAGTCAGGTGAATGGGCCAGCCAGAGGAATACATTACACGACTGTCTTCTTGTTTGGGTACAAATACATCAGTGGGGGAGAAAGAACAAGAGCATATCTAAATATTCTCAAGGACCAAGGTTATTCTGAGAATCTTAGGACTTGGCTGAGTCTTTAGACTCATGTAGTTCACCATCTTCATTTTATAAACGAGGAAATTGAAACCAGAGAGGTTAAGTAACTTGGCTACAATCTCATAACTAGAGAGTTACTCAGCCAGGAGAATTGCCTTGCCTGTCTGATCCTGAAGACCCAGTTCTTGTTTATAAGTATCCTGGGCCATTTCTAGGTCTCTGTGTAACTTATCGTAGGGTCAGGGGCTATAGCCAGAAACCCAACTTAAAAGAAAATCCCGCATACCCTTCACTCTCTTTCTTTCTCTTCTTTGCCGTCTTTAGCGATTCACACCATTGCACATCTATTTAATGTGGAGTGGTGTGTGAATGCCCGAGTCAACAATTCAGATCCTTATTCAATAGCACTCTCTGAGATTGGAGATAAGCCTGGCGAATCTTACCTCAATTTTGCACGAGACAGAATCAAGGTAAGCCTCTTATATCCCATTTCCGATGTTCCCTAGGCCGTTACAACTGAGGATTCGATTTCAGTGAGTGAAGAACTCAACTTCGTCAGAACACCAACAATGACAAAAGTTGACAAACTATCAGAGGGACAAGTCTACAGGTTCTAAGAATAGGGGCACAGAGAAAACATCTCCCACACTCCTGATCCCATATGTGGAGGGTCACCAGATGTTTTCCAATTTCTTAAGCTCACCTGTAAGAACGTGTCTACATGGAGCCTGGAGTAACTCAGGCTTACCTGTGACAATGCCCAACAGTCAAAGAAAGCCAAGAACATAGTCCAGTCAGACAAAATTGGGTTTATCATTTATTGCAGCTAAGAGAACTCACACCATAAGGAAGTCTGGGGCATCTCAGGAGGGTGTTGAGAGAGGCTTGTTGTGGGACTTGGGCTTGTGTTAGATAATTTGGGAGGAGTTCCCGGAAGCAGGCATTTGCTCTGGGTCAGGTATGGTCAGGAACTGGGTCAGAATTCCAGCATTGGGTATCTTAGTAATTTTTTTTTAAGGCAGAAGAATGGGGTTAGATCTGTAATAGGCCAAGAAGCAGCAGTCACCCGTTTTTGTCTTGGCTCAGACATGACTTCAGAGTGGTCTTGTTTTTGTCTCACTCCATCACAGTCACAGAATGACCTTGTCTGATGTTAGTGTTCTATGAAGTTGTTTACGTGAAATAGGAAACCCTCCAGCCTAGG
This sequence comes from Vicugna pacos, assembly GCF_048564905.1. NCBI lineage: Eukaryota > Metazoa > Chordata > Mammalia > Artiodactyla > Camelidae > Vicugna > Vicugna pacos. The sequence continues at coordinate 28,987,007 of NC_133023.1, forward strand.
TGTTACTAGCAGGCCAGCCACCAGCTGACAGTGGTCCGTGATGCTTCTCCTTCTCGACTACAACATCTCAGAGGTGGCCTGTATCTGCTAACTGCTCCGGGGGCAGCCATTTGGGGTTATCCACAGGCAAGAACTCCTTTCCAGCAGTCGAAGCTTTCTACGCTCAGAGAGAGAAGCTCTAAATCATCTTCATGTACCCCGTGGCTTGGGACGAGGGCCGTATCACACGACTATACACCGAGTTCCAAATGTGTTTCCTTGTCCAGTTAGAATAGATTACCAGAAAAGTCCCTTAATTTTGAAGGAATAATTATCCTCAGGCTGATATGAAAAACACTTGCCTAGTCTATTTAGGGACAGAATTGAACAGCATCGAACAAAATAAGAAATTCTTCTTCTATAATGTCTTGGATAAGTTTTCTTTTATGTTGTCCATCGTTTGTACCATGACACATAAGGGAGCCAGTGTGAACACATCAGGTGAGCTGACACTGCCGAGCCGTGCTCAGATCTCGTTGGATCCATTTGACTGTGTCTGGGCTCCCCGACCCCTCTGTGTGCTTTCACTTTCAATTTCCTGTATCCGTGGTTCCTCCTCAGAGAACTGCCCTGGGGCTATTGGAGTCCCTTTGCCCACAGGCTCAGAGATCTGAAAGGGCCTGGAGAGCTACCTCTCCCTGAGCGGCTCTTAACCAATAACTGATGGGTGCAGGCCATGGAAGCCCAACTCAGAAGTGTAGCTCACCCTCCACAGTTCCCTGCAGGACCAGGCTGAAGATCTGGCCTGAGATCATTCTCTTACTTGGCTCACTGCTCCTTCCTGTCCTAGTCACCGTTCCCTTACTAGTTTCTTCTGGAGGACAGTCTTTCTAAGTCACCTGCCCACGGCTCCTCACCCCAGGGTGAGGGATGAGCCTGAGACGTTAGGCATGCCCAGAACACATTTACAAACTAAGCACTGTGGCACTTCTCCAAATCAAAGGGAGAAAGAGCTTCAGACCCTTTTAGGAGTTGACAAAGTTCCTTTATTTGATCCTCCCTTAGAACTAATTCTGTGTATCAATTCATGTTTCCTATGATACCTCAACCACTTTAAGACTTTTTAAAATTTGGAAATATCTATTCCAAGTCTATATCATTCTGTGGGGGAGTGGTTAGGGTGATCTAAAGGGGGACTGAAAATACCTATTGCCCTATACACTGGGCACTTTATAAATAGTTCTGCATTTGAGAGCCTCCAAATAATGTGTGTGTGTGTGTGTGTGTGTGTGTGTGTGTGTGTGTTACAGAATCCTGAAGGAGGCCTGTATGTGGCTGTGACTCGGTTGGCAGGCATCACCGGAATCGTCATCACGCTGTGCCTCATATTAATTATCACCTCCTCCACCAAAACCATCCGGAGGTCTTACTTTGAAGTGTTCTGGTACACACACCATCTCTTTGTGATCTTCTTCATTGGTCTCGCCATCCATGGAGCTGAGTGAGTATTTAAACTCCAATGCCAAGTACATTGTGTCCCTCAGTTCCCAGGTGTGATGCCCTGTTAAAGTCACAGTGACCTCTTTTTCTGTGTGTGGTCAGCCTGCCTGCTGAGAGAATGGGAGGGGAAAACAGAAGTCACTTTGATAGAAACCACTCAACGCCACTTTAGTTTCTGGTCCCAACTAATAGCTATTCATAGTGCACTTATTTAGAGCAAGTTTGAAGAATATACCAAAGTTTTGAATATCTTTGCAAGCCCATATAAAACATGTTGAGAGAGCTGGTAAGGTCCTGGATGTCTGAAATTATGTTTCCTGTGGCTTAATCACTAGTAAATTAGACAAACTCCCAAACCAGAGAGCAGAATGATTAATCAAGTGAAAGGGTTTGCTGGAGTTCAGTGAGATTTGATTCAAGACAGTCGTTCATTGATTGCCTCTTGGGTATGAGGACCGATCTCAGGCTCTGTGGGGAATGCTAGAAGGAGAAACACATGGTTATGCCTTCAAGCATCCTAATATAATAAAGGTTAAGAGCTGGCTTCTGTTGAGCACTTGTTACAGACGTGAAAGATTTCTTTTAATCTCCAAAAGGTAGAGATGCTGTTACTATCCCCATTTTCTTGGGGGAAATCGTAGACAAGGAAACAGACTAAAAAAGTTAAAATATGTAGCCAAGCCACCCAGTTTATAAGTGGCATAGCTGGGATTGGAGCCCAGATGGGCTAAGGGAGGGGATGATAAAGGCTCTCATAGAGACACACGGTGCCTGGAGGTGTTGGGGGGAGCATTTGTCTCATTGTGACTCCTTTTTAATACCAGGCTTCCTTTTTCTACTGTTTCACACTAGCTGATTCTCCCACCTGCACGCAAAAGCAGGCCTGGGAAGTTCCCTGGTGGGTATGGTGCACCAGATAACTAAGGGTAGAGGAAGTAAGTGCTCAAGGTTCAGTGACTCTGCTCTGAGTCAAGTCAGCCTACAAGTGGCCGAGACCTGAGTGTGAAAACGGGAAGGGTGGGGAGAAGCAGCGTGTGGCAACCTCTCGTGTGCACTTTTGATGGACTCACTGACTCTGACCCCTGGTCAACTCTTTCTAAGCCCTGAAAAATGTGTGTAGTCAAAGGCTCTCTGGAACTCTTCTAAAGCATTCGAGTATCTTTAAATGGGACTTGGTCCTAATCCAGTTGTTTCACGGAAAAAAGCAAACTGAATCTCTTCCACTTTCTAGTTTAGTAATTCTGCCACTTTACATCTGTATAGCTTCCTAGATATGTGTTCTCTGGAGCAGGCAGAAGAGAGAGACTTACCCATTCTCCATTTGATGAATATCTGCCACTTATGCAGTCTCGTGGCTTGGAGCAGTTGAACTAGGGTTCAAATCTAGATTTTCTGACTTCTGGTCCTGGCGTTGAGAAGAGAAGGAGAAAATCTGTTGTTTTTTTTTTTTCTTTTTTTTTTCTCTTCTATCACTTGCTCCCCCTGGGAACCTGGGCGTTAAGAACTTTAATAGTTATTATTTGTTGGACTCTTACTTTGTGTCTGGGTTGTTTTTTTTTTAAATGCATCATTCCAGTTGATTACTACAGTAAACTTTTAGTGAGGTACTTATACCTATTTTCTAGCTGAAGAAACTGAGGTTCCAAAGAAGTTAAATAACTTGCCCAAGGCCACCAAACTAGTAAGGGGTGGACCTGGGATGTGAAACCAAGGCTGTCTGGCTTGGGTCCAGAATTGTTTTCACCAAATCATTCTGATTCTAGTTACCTAGTCTCTTTAAGCCTCGGTGTCCTCATATGTAAAATGAGGGTCCTAATACTTACATTTCAGGCTTGTTATAAGGATGAATGGAGATAATTTGTGTTCAGGGCCTTTCCCCAGGGCTGGCACATAATAGATGCTCAACACATGGTAATTCTCTTCCCCAAGACCTAGGGATAGAAAGCAATGGTTAACGACCTTGAATTAAAACATTCTCTGCGTATGCATGAATATGCGTGGCTGAGACATTGTGCTATACACCAGAAATTGACCCATTGTAACTGACTATACTTCAATAAAAAAAATTCTCTGAATATACCAAACGGCACAAACTTTCACAAGGGGCTTGCTGGGTGTCTTCTTACATATTCTGAAGATCTTGCCATTTATGTTCTTTGAAGTCAAGGACGTGACTTACTCAACATTGTGCCTCCCTCCCTTGGTTCCCACTAAACCTGCATTGTCTTGTATTTCAGTAGTTGCTCAATTAATATTTATTGAATTGAAGTGAATGGGCTCTGAGCACTTCAAGGGACATGCCATCAGTGTTGATGTCTGTGAGAATGTCATAATCTCTCCAAATTTAAATCATCTTAAGTGGATTTCAACCTTTTGGTTTAATTTAAACAATTTGGAAACAACAAATGAAGGTTTTGTACCAAGCCTCAGGGCTGCTCTGTATGATTGTATGGGTTGTCGACTCTACAAGAGTGCCTGGCTAAAGGGATGAAATTAGCCCATGCTCTGCTGGCCAAGCCCTTTGCCTACAGGACTGTCGTCACAGAGGGGGCATCTTGTTCTAATTTGCACAAAGGGTATGGGCCAGCAGTCACTGTTAGATTAGAAGTTTTTGTTTTTGTTTGTTTACAGATGAAAATAATACTCAAAACAGAAGCATAAATGTTCCCTTGAAGAAAACATGTGCTGATTATTCAAAATTTACTGTCTATACTGTCACATATAAATATCCTTTGTGCCACTGTACATATTTGTTTTCTGTTGCTGAAGACCACATATTTTCTTTCCCTTCCTCTAATCTATTTGGAGGGGGCAATAGGATGTTACTTTTAAGTGAAAAGTACACAACTCATATAAGAATACCTAAAATATGCCCAGAATCTCACAAAACTAAGAGCTTAATTTCTTGTTTCTAAATGATGTGGACTTACATTTCCTCCCCAGGCGAATTGTACGTCGGCAGACGTCAAGGAGTTTGTCGGAACACAAACCAGAACAATGTTATCAAAACATCTCACAATGGGGAAAAATAGACAAATGCCCAATCCCAGAGTTCTCTGGAAGCCCTCCTATGGTAGGTACTGTTTGCTGTGGCTGTTATAGTTTCATGACTGACAGTCTTTAAACTGTGTCTAAGAAATACACACAAATGTCATGGAGTCATCAATTACGAATATCACGGAACTGCTAAATTAAGTATCCAGTGTTTGTCTGCTATGCTTATTGTCCAAATTATTTCTTGAAAAGTAATCTTGAAATTGGTCTGTTATGAGCATCCTAATATAAAGCTTGGAAAAGAATTGTTTTTAAACTGCTTTGGGTTCAAGAAGTTCCATCTCTTCTCTTCTGGATGCAAGGGCCACAATAATACTCGTTCATGGTTTTCTGAGGGATTCCATCCTGGAAAGCTCAGATAATGACTTATAAGGAACCAGGAGCCTCTTCAGATACCAGGAAGTAAGGCTTTGAATGCAGCTTTGAAAGCTGGGAAGGAAACTTGTGAGGTGGCACATAGGGCCGCCATTAGGTATCAGGAGGTCCTGTCTATGCGGCATGAAGGGGGCTGGAGCACCAGGTTCATGCCAACACCCAATGGCACTGCATGGTAGAGCAGGGGTGTGGCAAGGATGACCAAGGGAAAAGATGCTGAAATATTCACCTTTCATTGAGAGCTCCTGCTGGGAACGCTGAAGGGCTCCATTTTGTATATGCTCAGTGTCTCTGCGCCAGAGTGAGAAGTGGGCCCTGTGATCTTCACACCTTTTCCTCCATTGACAAGCAATATGCTTGATTGGTTATTATGCTAGCCATTGGTATAAAACTCAGCAAAAATCAACATGTGTACAGGGCTTCTGGACAGGATTATTTTTCCCATAGGCACAATATAAGGTACAAGCAAATTTCCCATCCCATTTTCTCCTTCCTTTTTTCCTACTCTCCTAATACAGGAGTACTCTTCCTCTAGAAAGAGCATGCTGTCTGAGGACTTAACATCTTTAAGCATCCTTGCTCATTAATGAAAGCAACCAGACACATCAGTGAACTGCATGCAGACATCGATAGAAAGGATTAAAAGTATTGCAGGTGCTCTTATGAGCTGGAGATGAGTTTCTGGGGATGTTAGAGGCAATGTCCGAGACCTGGCTCCGTTTAAGGGGGCCCCGCGTGGTAACCAGGAAATGGATAGATGATGCCAGATTGTTTTAAAGACCTGCCCCATGAAAATAGAGGCCAGTAGCAGAGCATTTATGACTTCTGGGCAGATTTTTGTTTAACTTTGGCTGGAGATAGGGACATATGGGTGTTTTCAACTTCCAACAATAAGTTTCTTTAAACATTTAATAGAAAGATCATATGTGAGGCTATAGGAAGCACTCTGTGATTTTTTTTTCCTCCTTGGAATCCATTCTAGGATGTCATATTTTAGATTGCCTTCTAAAATTCTTTGCTACTTCAGATACTCAACTAGGAACCTAGCTGACTGAGTCCTAGGATGGATCTGTTTAGCCTAAATATTTTTATATAGCCAAAAATGCCACAGGGTAATTCCAGTGTTTTGAAATACTGCAGATTCTGGCAGGAGGGGACTCTAAGAAATTGGAAAATCTTTGGGTCTGTCCCTGTTCAGCAAGTGCATTGTATAGCTCCTGGAAATTGCCAGGATATTGGGAAAATGGCTAAATTCTTGCATGAAGTTTCTCATCTTGCAAAAAAATTAAGCTTTGACTATGTGACTGAGAGAAAGTAATTGCAAAGTTGCACTAAAAATATAATGTTGGTGAAATGCTATCCTTTAGAGAAATATTAATTCCGAAACCAGCCTTACTCTGCTGTAGGGTTATTGCAACTACTATTGCGACAAGAGGAGGAAATCCCATTCTTGTGGGCAGTTCCTCTTGGGAAAGTTTCATACTGTAGATACAGTTCCCCAATGTGGCCAAGGAGAATGTTCATTTTTACTGGCTCAAAAATCTCTTTCAATTTTAGATATTTTCATGCATTCCTTTGTAGAAGAAATTGACTAATCTAATATCAACTATATAAACAAGCCGACAAAGATTAACTTGACTTCTAAAATGTTTTGTCCCATGAATCTTTAATTAGCTACCACCCTTAACACATCCTTTTTTCATTCTTTCCTCTGATTACAGACTTGGAAATGGATAGTGGGGCCCATGTTCCTGTATCTCTGTGAGAGGCTGGTACGGTTTTGGCGATCTCAGCAGAAGGTGGTCATCACCAAGGTATTGGCTGGTTTAGGAATTACTAATAGTATCTAACTATATCATGGCCAAGTCTGCCTAAGTTCTCTATATCATTGGTCAGACCTCTCTTTGGTTTCTTTTGGTTAAACTTAGGGCAGCGAGATGACCTACAGGTTGTGGCGTGTACCTACCTTGATAGTCAAATGATTGGGCCTTTTAATTGGGAAAACTAGAAGTTAACATTCTCTGTAGAAAAATGAACCCAAGTGTTTTGTGTAAATAAATCTCCTGTATGTGTGTGTCTGTGTGTCTATCTCTGTGTGTGTGTGTATAGGGGGTGGGGCGTCGAGTGATGATGGTGATTAGTTAAGAGTGAAGAAACAGAAGAGGTGAGTTCAAAGGGCATACACTGAGCCTTAAAATACTCAGATACCGAAAGAACCAGGGAACCAAGGGTAGGTCTGATTGAGATTGAGATAGTTTCCCAGGTCCTCTATACCTCCTTTTCTGTGCTTTGTTTGTAATCGCAGAATATCAGAGTTAAAATGACCAAAGTCTCAAGCAAGCTAATAATTAAACTACATTTAGAATTGAGTCTGCTAACTCCAAATATATAGTAGTTTTTTTTTCCCCACGCGTCTATGCTGCTTCTTACCACTAAATACATAGAAATGGAATCTCCTTGTTACAGTTTCAGGAAACATCAGGCATAAGTCTTTTTATCAAACAAAATTTAATTCAATTCAATTCAGTTCAAAAAGTATTTAGCAAAAGCTTACCATGGATTGTTTTTGCAAAACACACAAGTTCCTCCTGTCCACCACCTTAGCTTTTCTTTCTTGGCCTCTATGGAAGGTCATAGTAAAGTTAGTCCAGCTGGCATTGGAAATCTTGAAATATAGGAAGCCACAACAGTTCTCCTTTTATGATATTTATATTGTACTATGTGAAAAAGCCCACAGATCAGCAAAATAGCCACCACAAAATTTCCCTTACTAGGCTAGAACCAACTAACCAGGCAAGTATTTCCCTTATGCATATTTCTAAAGGAAACTTGTTTTCTTGTGAAGAAAATAGATACTCATTTTCTTCTCATGTGAACACTCATAAGAGACAAGGTGCTATACAAAAGTATTCCGGTGACGATGCTGTCCACTAGTACGTTGCATTCCCTTTTCTCCCAATTTTGCCTCTAGTAGCAAAATTATAATATGGTAAAAATTGTTTTCACCACACAAAATTGTGACATGGTAAACATAATTTTCAAAGTAATTTTCATAAATTTTTATTTTCTGTCTTCAAAATGAAGCTTTACAACTCCTTCTTTCAGTGATGAAAGGAAGTTGATTATAGCCTTGTCATATAAGTTATATTTTTTATTGAAGTATAGTTAATTTACAGTGTTGTGGGGGTAGGTATAGCTCAGTGGTAGAGCACATGCTTAGCATGCAGGAGGTCATGGGTTCGATCCCCAGTACCTCCAGTTAAATTAAAAAAATAATAATAAAGAAACCTAATTACCTCCCTCCAAGAAAAAACCAACCAACAAACAAAAGCAAAGAAAAAATTTACAATGTTGTTTTAGTTTCTCATAAATAGCAAAGTGATTGTTACATACATATATATTCTTTTTCATAGTATTTTCCATTACAGTTTATTATAAGATTGACTGTAGTTTCCTGTGCTATACAATAAGACCTTATTGTTGATCTATTTATCTATTTTATATATAGTAGTTTGTATCTGCTAATCCCAACCTCCTAATTTATTCCTCCCCCCTTTCCCCTTTGGTAACCATAAGTTTGTTTTTTATGTCTGTGAGTCTGTTTCTGTTTTGTAAGTTCATTTGTAGTATAGTGTAGATTCCACATATAAGTGATATCATATGGTATTTGTCTTTCTCTGTCTGACTTACTTCACTTAGGTATGATGATCTAGATCCATCCATGTTGCTGCAAATGGCATTATTTCATTCTTTTTTATGGCTGAGTAGTATTCCACTGTATTTATCACATAAGTTATATTTAAATCACAAGTTTTAGAAATGTTTGGCAATTTTTATTAAAAGGATTTCCATTCTCCTGCTCCTCCTCACTCTCAAAAAGAAAAGCTCACTCAGCAGTATCAGTCAGTGTTAAGAAGCTGCTATTTTGTTTCTATTGATTTTTCTTTCCTTTGACGTCACTTGGTTTATTTTTAGTTGTACATATGAAGTCCTTCTAGGATCTCAGAAATTATCAAAGAAACAGTATGTTACTTTCTGTATTACAATGAAAGCTTTTTGTTGTGTTCTATTTTCAAAAACTATTTATCAGTTCACCAGCTGATGGACACTTGGACTGTTTGCAGTTTTTTTGCTATTATAAATGAAGCTGTCATGAACATTCATTTATATGGAGAATGAGGATGGCAGCAGGTGGGTGGGGCCTGGCTTTGGGAGAGCTGGATGGTATATTCCCTAGGTAGGGAGTCAGGCAGGTTCAAGGTGACTCAGAACCAGCACATTAGGCTTGGTTTGGGGGCTATTGCTATATAACTAGCCAGTGGGGTGTCCTTCTTCTTCTATGCAGCTGCTGAGACTCTTGATCATCCCCTGGGGAGACAGGAAGGCTGAGCAGGAAACCATTTCTCCTTCCTGTTCCTAGCAACTGCCTTGACTTCTTAGAGAAAAAAAATCACCATAGGCTGGTGTCTTAGGTTGGATTCCCTAGCAAAGACTCAGACAGAGAACTGCATGCAGAAGGTCTGCTGGGGTGTGTTCTCAGGAGATGAACCTATAAAAGAAAAGAAAGGCAGGACTCGAGGAGGGAACCTGCTGACCGTCCATGTCGTTGCAACTGCAGCCCAGCTGACCGTACAGGAAGTGCTGGAGTTGGGGTGGCCCCTGGGAGTTGTCCCAAAGTGAGGACAGGGGCCAGGCCTTTGTATCCCCGCCTCAGTTCATTGTTGGCCATGGGCTACAGCCGAGGGCACTTCCCAATGAGAGAGAGAGACACTTTGGCTGGAGGGACTGCTGTGTTGGCCCCGAAGAAAGGAACTGGGTGGGGCATCTTAGCTCAGCCCTTGAGAGGCAAGTATTGGGGGAAAGTGTAGTTTCCAGAGACATGTTTTGTTCCACAGGTGGTCACTCACCCTTTCAAAACCATCGAGCTACAGATGAAGAAGAAGGGATTCAAGATGGAGGTGGGACAGTACATCTTTGTCAAGTGCCCCGCGGTGTCCAAGCTGGAGTGGCACCCTTTCACACTGACCTCGGCCCCTGAGGAAGATTTCTTTAGCATCCATATCCGCATCGTTGGGGACTGGACAGAGGGACTGTTCCAGGCCTGTGGCTGTGATAAGCAGGAGTTTCAAGATGCCTGGAAACTACCTAAGTGAGTACAAAGCACCTATCACAAAGGGGCATGAGTTGCTGAAAAATGTCACTAAACAGCTTCGCTTCTCCCATCTCTCACCGTACTGGCCCCTGAGACTGACAAAACACAAGGTCTGCAAATCGAGCCATCTACCTCAGTGTTCCCCATTTTATATGTGTGGCATGTTTGCATATGTGTTTATAAATCTTTTGTGAAATATAAAATATTGGAATCCAATTTTAATAATGGATATTCCCAAATTCCCTTAAATTTGTCAGGGTCAAGGCCAAGGTATATAACTTTCAATCAAAGGTATACTTCAAATTTAATTGGTATCCGTTAATTGAGGGTAAACGCCGCCTGTTAGTCACTTGGCCTCCTCCTTCCCACATGCCTAACATGGTGTCAGGCACTGAGTAGATGCCAAAGAAAAGTTTGTCAAATAACTCAATGAAAAGACAATTGAAAAGTACAGATATTAAGTTTATCAGCTATTACAACATAGACAATTCTCACTTTAATGGACAATGTAAGCAAGAATTTCAAGTGTTGGCTGCCCTGGTAAGAGACACAGACGTGTGTGTGTGTGTGTGTGTGTGTGTGTTGTGGGTGAGGAGAGGTGGGGACACGTAAAAACAATAGCCTTGAGATTTACCAAATGTGTTCAGTTAGGTAAAAATTCATCTTCTTACTTCTAATCCCAATGTTCACGTGAGTTGATTACTTGAAAGCTATTTCACAGAAGACACTGCCCCATCGATACACTGTCCTAGTTTGAAGTGACACATTGCACACTCCCAGTCATAAAATGTCGCGGTAACCTCTCCTTCTATGCTTCCTTCCAGGATAGCTGTTGATGGGCCCTTCGGCACAGCCAGTGAGGATGTGTTCAGTTACGAGGTGGTGATGTTAGTAGGAGCAGGGATTGGGGTCACGCCCTTCGCTTCCATTCTCAAGTCAGTCTGGTACAAGTATTGCAATAACGCCACCAATCTGAGGCTTAAAAAGGTAGGTGCTTTCATTTTTCAGGGGGCTGGAGCAGTCATCACACTCTGCTAAGCGAAGCCTGAGAGAGCCTTCAGGGCAGAGGCTGGCTGAGACCAGGGAGAGCAAAGACAAGTTCTGGATGGTTCCAGAGAGCCAGGCTTCTTGCAAAAGGGCCATCTGATAATAAATGTGCTTTTATGTAAGCAGGTTTATTATTGAAAGTAATATGCTGTATTCGTATAGAATTACTAGAAATTCAGAAGAAAGAGAGTTGGGACAGAGAGAAAGTATTCACAACCCCAGTTCAATGGTTAGCCTTTCTGTACATTCTCTTCCAGTATTTTTCCACATGCTTACATCTTTTGAAAGTTGTATATATTGAGTAGGTACAACTTCCTGTCCTGCTCTTTTTAAAATATATAATAGTGTTTTTCAGTGTTGTCACAAGCTTGATAATGATCATTTTAAATGATTCCTTTGTGTTCCATTGAGAGGACACAGAATAATTTTTCTATCATCCTGTGTTAGCCATTGAAATTGATTCCATTTCCCGCCCCTGAGCACATTTATTTGCAGGGGGAGGACAGGAGACTTGTCCTTTCAGGACACTTAAGCTTTCTTATGGCTAGTAAAATCCTCGGAATAAATTCCCAGGAGATTTTTTTTTGTCACATACAAGTTTCGTTTCATTGCCTGATAAAGGGCATCTTTAATAAAGCTTGAGTCATTCTAATAACTGTAGAGATAACCTCTAATTGGCACATTGAGCTTTCCTTGACTTTTCATTCTCCCCTTTCCCTCTTTTCTACGTGGGGGAGGGTGGGCGGGACTCCTTTTTCCCCTAGGAACTCAGGCATGTCTGGCAGTAGCACCATCTAGGTGCTGTCGGCCTTCCCGAGAGGAGGTACAGAGGAAGCCAGGGATTCTGGGGGGCAAGAGCAGACCCAGAGGGAAAGTGGCAGGCTAATGTTTTCTTCTTAAGCTACATATTTCTGAGTACAGGCTATTTATTTACTGCCCTGTCATGTGAAGGCCAGAGCAGTTTCACGTGAGCTAATCTGTCAAGTGTCCAGAGCTTTCTGAAAACCTAGGCATTCTGAGCAGCAGGGAAATGTTGGGGGAGGGTAGAAATCCCTGTCGAGGCTGAGAGAGCCTATTTAAATATGATCTGCTGCACGGCCTGTCCCTCTTTCAGATCTACTTCTACTGGCTGTGCCGGGACACACATGCCTTTGAGTGGTTTGCAGACCTGCTGCAGCTGCTGGAGACCCAAATGCAGGAGAGGAACAATGCCGGCTTCCTCAGCTACAACATCTACCTCACTGGCTGGGATGAGTCTCAGGTGAGGGCCAGATCCCAAATCTCAGGTCCTTCCCATAGCGCCCAGGGATCCTGGACTGCCCTTTGCTAATCGGAGCATCTTATGTGCTGTTTTTACCAAGAACGGTCAGTGGAGTCCCATGATCCAGCCCATTCACCCTCACTTGGTATCCCCACCTGTTCAGACTGTTGAGACTAGATTCAAAGTTGGTGTCTGTGGGACAGATCAAAGCTAAGGAGCCTACAAAGGAATAAAAGCCCTGACTTTGACCTTATTCAGACAATGGCCCCACCAGGGGTCTCGAACCAGGTGAACAAAATGATCCACCGGGTTATGGGAAGAAAATATTAGCTTTCTCTTTCTCTGTCTCTGTCTCTCTGTAATGATATATATATACACGCATATATATGTACATATATTCCTTTAATATATATTATGCATGTTTTATAATATACACAATACATTTAATAAACAGTAATAATAACTGGTGATAGTTATTAAGCATATGCTTGTGCCAAGTATTGTCTTAGTGTTTACATACATTGTCTAATTAAATCCTCACAGCAACCTTATGAAGTGGCTATTACTATTATCCACATTTGAAAGATGAGGAAGCCAAGGCCCAGAAGGGGTTAGGTCATTTGTCCAAGGGCGTCCAAGTAGTAAATTCTCCAGAACCTGCTCTCTTGGCCACTCCCAGGAGTTCATGATTATCATTTATAAATGAATCAATATATATTGAATGAAGGTGATATGTATGCGTGTGTGTATGTGCATATGGATACATGTGTGTAGAACATATGTGTATATATGTATATGTATATATACTCTCTCCCTCCTGAGACATTTAGCAATGAAAATATCAATTTTCAATTGATAAGACAATTACAATTATTGATAAGATAGTAACAATTCATAAGACAGCTCCCCCACGGCCAAGAATTATCTGGCCCCAAATGTCGAAAGTGATGAGATTGAGAAACTCAGAAATAAATTAACAGTTCCTAGAGGGTAGCATCTTTCTGAATAAGCAGACATTAATGACTTGCCCTGGCAGCTGCATAATCTCACCCCCGGAGTGAGGCGCTAAGGCCAGGGTCTGCCTGCCCGCAGCCGGTGTCTCAGCGCGCCCTCCCGTGCACTGGCTCCTTGACCCTCGACGTTTTTCACATGTACCTTGTACCTGTGAAAACTGACTTCTTCTCATGTAGGTTTTGGCATATTGTTTATCATAGATTCTCCAAGTCTTAGAAAAGTCTTGTTGCAAATGTACGTCTAGGGACACATGACCATGAAAATTGCTGCTCCAGAAAAAGTGGCTTTAAGAGGCCACTTCTGCAATTTAGAAACAAAACAGCAACAACAAAATTTGATAAAAATGAAACCCAGTAAAAAAAAATGTGTAATGTATACATTGCTTGGCAATTTTGTTTTTTAAAAAGCCAAACACACTTTTTAAATGGGAAATTTATTTACATTGAAAAAGAATTGTTTTACTTTGCAAAACTTTGCCCTTTACAAGGTTGTTAAACCAGAGTAACCACTCTTCTTAACCTCTTCCATCCCCCATCATTCCTCCCCTGTCTAGTGAATTTAAAATCTGATTTCATTTCATTGTTAAATAAGTTGGATTAACTACTTTTATTAAAAATACCTGTTAACAGAAAACAACACGTGACTCCGTATACACACACACACACACACACACACACACACACACAGACTAGCTTCAGGCTTGGTTTGATGTCCATTATATTACCAAAATCTGAGTGCGTTTTAGTCTATGATTGTTTTAATTCTTAGTGATTCCCCCAAAAGAGTGTATTTGGATGAGGAGAGAATGTCAGATGAATTGCTGAGAAAACCAGTGAGATAATTTCAATCCTACCCACACTTCAAAGTCTGGCTCAAATGCTGCCACCCTGAAACCTTCCCAGATCCTCCCCCCTGCCCCGTCTCTTCTTTGTTCTCATGGAGATGTTTGTGCCTCCTCTGTGGTGTTCATGATACCCTATTCTACAAATCGCATGGCTCACGTTTATACTTCATGGTCTCCCTTTCTAGACGGTAAAGTGCAGGAAAGAACTAGTTCATTCAGTGTGGTTGACCTTCTGGCTTCCATCGTGGTGACTTGCCCCAAATATATACAGTTAGAATGAGTAGTTAGAGCTTGGTTTGTGAGATACGCGAGTGTATCTGCGTGTGTTTATGCATGTCTCTTTGGTCTGAATTCATGTCTTTCCTGCAGGCCAATCACTTTGCTGTGCACCACGATGAGGAGAAAGACGTGATCACAGGCCTGAAACAAAAGACCCTGTATGGACGCCCCAACTGGGACAATGAGTTCAAGACCATTGCAGGTCAACACCCCAAGTAAGGAGTTCCCCCACTAAGGTGTTCTTGAGGCTTGTGATCTGCATAAAGCTCCCAAACCTGGCTGGATTTGTATATTCTAGAAACTAGAATACCTGGATCACTATATTCATACCCATAGAAAGTTCTAGATATTGCTGACACTAAGAAGGAGTCTTTAAATCACACCAAAATTGACTGGAGACTTGCAAACAAAGATTCCCAGACCTCACCTCAGACTTTCTGAACCCTGCTCCTCCCAAGTAGAGCCATAGCTCAGTTCTTTTCTTTCATCTCCTAAATTTCGCTCGTGTATCTCCTCCAATAATTCCATATGGTTTGTATTTATTACTAAGGATAAACTGTCCCCACTTTCATATATCGCTTTTGGGTCCTAACTCATAAGTTGACAGATATCCCAGGTCCTTTCTGCCCTCACTAAAGTTTGGCCATCATGGAACTTTGAGGGGATCCCCTATCTTGCTAGAACACATGACAAACTCAAGAAATCACCCATAAATATACTCTTTACACCACTGCTTCTTACACGTTAATGAACATATGAGTCACTTGGGGGATCTTTTTAAAATGCAGACACCGTCTTAGTAAGTGTGGGGTGGGGCCCAAGAATCTGCATTCTTCAAAAGCTGACCCCGAGGCTCCTGGTCTGGCACCACACCTAAAGGACCGAGGCTTTATTTTAGAGTCTGAACTGCTGAGGGATGAAGCCACACCAGGCTGGTGGCAGAGTTGCTGTACCTGAAGCAGGTTTGTTCCTGAATTTAAGATGCCAGAGTGTCTGGGGGCACAGAGCCCTGAAGGCAAGGAGCCCACAGACTCACAGACTCACCACCACTTTCTCTGTGGTAGAAATTTCCATAAACCCTGCTTGAATGTCATTTTTCAGAGAAGTCAACTGCCTTTTGGAGTATCCAGCTGCCCCCCACAAATAGGACTGAGCCACCCTCCCGCAGGGTAATCTCAACTCTGTCATTTGTGAAAAGACAAAGGAGCAGAGGGGAATCTGCTCTGGGGCCTAAAATCAATAGGAACCCCCCACCCCAATGTGCTTTATAATTTGTCTCATCCCAAAGCCTGAAATTGACTTTTTTCTCTTTCTTTCCCCAAAGTACCAGAATAGGAGTTTTCCTCTGCGGACCGGAAGCCTTGGCGGAAACCCTCAACAAACAGTGCATCTCCAACTCCGACTCTGGCCCTAGAGGGGTGCATTTCATTTTCAATAAGGAAAACTTCTAACTGGTCTCTTCCACGAGGAAACTAATGTGGCTTGTACTGCCAAATGCCCAAATAATGTCAGTTAATAATAGAAGTCCCCCCCTTTAAACAAAAGGAGAAAAAGAAACTATAATGCGATGGTTTTGCCTGAAAGGAATGTCAAGGATTGTTTGATAATGATAATTTGCATTTGTATGAGGCTTTTTGGTTTTCAGAGCAATTTTATTAACATTTTTTTCTTCACAGTAATGCCAGAGAGAGTTAGGGCAAGGATTCCCAGACTCAGTTTTTAGGATAAAATAAATGGGGCCTCAAAATGGTGAAGTAACTTCCCTAAGATTATGGAGCTGAGACTGGCTCTAGCCCTCTGGCTCCAGGTTTGGTCATCTTTCAACAGTACCAGGCTGCCTGGAGATAGGTTTGTATGCTCTCCCCAAAGAAGTAGCTATTCATTTTCCCTTGGGCACCATCTTTGTTATCATTACTGTCACATCGAAGGAAAGTTTCCAAATGGGAGATTATCTATGCTGAGAGTGATCCATCACTTAATAGTGACAGTGAACTCCAGTTTACCAATACAGCAGCCTAACTGGGTCAGAGATTCTTCCTACAAAAGAATATTAGAGTGACTGGAATTAATGTATTACCCAGCATTTATACTGGTGCTTGACAGAGAGTGGATACTCAATGAAAGTTTGTTGAATGAATGAATGAAAAGGCATTTAGAACCATACAGTGCCAGGGTAGAATTAATTGAAAGCCTTCAACAGAATTATCTGAGGAAATCACTTCTTATCCTCTTGGAGACCAAAGAAACCTGCTTCTCTTGAGAGTAAAGAACAGGCGAAGGTTAGTAACCAATAGGTTGTCCTGGAGTTTCCCTCACATTCTGACTTGAAGCACGCAGGAGAGGGAGATAGGGGCAGAGAACTGAACGCCTGTCATAACTCTGGCTGGCTCCTTGAATCCTGCTCCCCGTGTTGTGAAAGAGATGCGAACTGATTTATTGCCTGAAAGGGTCTCCTCTAGCCAGCACTTAGGAATTCGAAATTGAGAATTGTGACAGATGTGTATCTGACAGGCCCATCTGCTTTAAATGGCAGCCACCCTTTGTTCTACCTAAACACTCACACACGCAACATGGATCTTACTGCTGTAATTAATGGTTTATTGTTCTGTTATCATCACCATCATGATGACATTTACATCCCAGAAACTAAAAGCCCTAGCTTACTGTGTAGGTTTTGAATTCATACCCAATAGAATGTTCTGTATATCTGTGAGTTTGAAAGTCTCTAAATCACTATTAGTGTGGCCAGAAAAGTTTTCTCCACCCCCTCAGAACTGCTTCTACTTCTGGGAACTAAAAACAGATTTATTTGTTACATCACCTGGGGCCACAGATGTTTAGAACTATTTAACTTTAATAACGAGAAAGAAAGAGAAGGGAGCGGGGGAAGGGCAGAAGCCTGGGCTAGGAGTAAAGGGGAGGGAGGGAAGAGGGAAGAGAAGGAGAGTGAGAGAAAGCAAAAAAAGACAACAAGGAAGGGCAGGAGGAGGGCGTCTCGCGCTGGTCACTTTCTGCCCCAGATGTCTTAAAGTCTTCTGTGTATTGAATGTAACTGCAGGAGCTATACACATACTCATTTTATTTTGATTACACATAGTATTGAATCTGAAATTCTGGCCACAAATTTGATGCTAAGTGGATATACTCAGGGGCTTGGGATGAACTAGTAAGAACTCAGTTGTTCTTTTGGGTTCCCAGGATGCCCAGGACACGGAGGGTCAGTCCTGACAAGTCAGGCTTGCTTTGGGAATGTGGCCACCCCACCACATCCCAGAACTGTTTCTGCGTAGAGGAACTTAGGTCCAGCCTGTTCACACTGCACCCCAGGTATCAGATCATTCGTTCAACAAATTTTTATTGTTCTATTACTATGACTCAGGCTCTGTGTTCCTAGTTTCAATTCTTTACACCAAAGTGTGAGCCAGAGGGGTAATCAGAGTTACAAGGAGTCTGAGATTCTGGTCCCTCATTAACTTATGTGGCAGAAGTAAAATCAACTCCATTTGTTGCTCTGAAAATGTTTCTCCAGGGCTTTCGATTTTTTACACCAACAGAGTCACCAAAATGGAGAGATCTGCCCTGTATTATCCAGGTTATGAGATGAAAAGTGAGTGTAAAAGCACTTGTCATTGTGAGAGCTTCCTTCTCCAGTCTTTTCTTCACAGCCGCCACCTGCCCACGCCGCTTTTTTTAGCATTTAATATTTAGTAACAGAGACTGAGAGAATGATTAAGGATTGTTTTTAATCTCAAGGCTATAAAGGCTTTTCTTAGTTCTTTTGCTTTTGCAATATTGCACTTATGAAATTTGAATACTTGTAGATGTTGTGTGTGAATAGTTTAGGGGGCCCCTGGGAGATAATTCCTGGGAAGAGCTATTAAAACTGTGCTCAGTTATTAAAATTAATGAGCCCTCTCGGTGTCTGTGTTATTGATCTTCGTGTTCAAGGGTGGATTCAGAGTGCAAAGATTTTCTCTGCCCCAGTGCAGTTGAGATTCTCTGTGTTTTGTAGATGACATGCCAAACACCGCACAATTTCTGGATTGAGAAAAGAAACCTGAGTACTGAGTTCTGTACCAGTGTCCTGGTGACCCTCACAGCACTGGTGTAAGGGAATGGACAAGGGAGTATCACATGATGTTATGGACAGAATTTCAAAGGCAAAGAAGCCCTAATATAAGACTTCTCCCCCCCCCCCGCTCCATTTCACTCATCTTTTAGGTTCTAACTTTGCAATTAGGTGCCATCAAATCAGACTGTGAATATGTGTCAGTCATTGCTGTAGATGAGTTAACCCCTTACGATCCCCCAACTCTAGAAAAGGGATAGAGGTGTGAGCATATGTTCCTTGGGAGTCAGTAAGTGCTGCTGCAGGGAGAAAGGTCATTACCTGAAACAAATGTCAATAATAGAAATAGCTAATGTTTAATAGACACTTTTACTATGCCAAACATTTTACATACACTTTAGCTAATCCCTCAGGACACTGCAAGGTAGCCATTTTACCCCAATTTCCTTGATTAAAAGAAAAACCGAAGCTGAGAGAGAATAAGTGACAGGCTCGAACTATCTCACAACTACTGGGCAACAGTATCATAATTAAATCCACATCTTTCCAGCTGAAAAATCCATGTTCTTAAGACCACACGAGCAGATTAGAGATGGTATAAGCAACCAAGGATATTTTTAAAGCTATTGTGCTAGGTACAGATTATGCACTAAGAATAGCTGGGTAAAAGAGGCTTATACCATCCAAGTATCTTGGTATCTTAGTTTAGAAACATTGGTTAACCTGATTCATGCAAATTTTTACTTTTATTTATTTCTAATGTTTTTTCAACTTCATTGAGGTATAGTTGACAAGTAAAAGTATAAGATATTTAAAGCATACGTGATGATTCACCAAATAATGTTTTTTCAAAGAACAACAACTTTCACCTACATAACCAAAATGCAGTGAATCAATCCAAGAAATTTAACACTGATACAAAACTATCATTTACTGTATAGTCTATGTATAGGTGACATTGTAACCTTAGTGCATTGCCCTAGGAGGTAGGTGTTGTCAGTTTGTCCTGTTATTGGTGGTATTAAGTTTGATCCCTAGATTTTTCTTTTATAAATGTAAAGGTATCATTTTACTTTTGTAACTAGTAATTAACATCTGGGGAATACATTCTGACTGTATAAATATTTTCTCCAATAGCCTTTTAGCCAGTCATTATAACATAAATTGATAAAATTACACTGAATTGATTTTTATAATGATGGTTACAAACTATCTGGATTCTTAGATCTCAGTAGTCTGCCAATTTCTTTTCCCCCCAGATATATTGAGATATAATTGACATGTAACACAGTATAAGTTAAGATGTACAACATATTGATTTGATACATTTGTATACTGCAAGATGATTACCACCATAGCATTAGCTAACACCTTCATCCTGTCACACAATTACTATTGCTTTTTGGTGATGAGAACATTTAAGATTTACTCTTTGCAATATCCCATAGGTTTTGACATGTTGCGCTTCCATTTTCATTTGTTTCGAGATATTGCTTGATTTACCTTTAATTTCTTCTTTGACCCGTTAGTTGTTCGGGAGCATGTTGTTTAATCTCCACATATTTGTGAATTGTCCAGTTGCCTCCTGTAACTGATTTCTAGTTTTATAACATTGTGGCCAGAAAAGATATTTATGATTTCAGTCTTCTTAACGTTGCTAAGATTTGTTCGTGACCTATCATTTAGTCTATTCTAGCGAAAAGATTTGTTCGTGACCTATCATTTAGTCTATTCTAGCGAATGTTCTATGTGTGCTTGAGAAGAATGTTCCTGTTAGAGGAAATATTCTGTATATGTCTGTTAGTTCCATTGGTCTGAAGTATGTTTCAAGTCCAACATTTCTTTATTGATTTTCTGTGTGTAACCTATCCATTGTTGAGAGTAGGGTATTGAAGTCCCCTGCTATTTGTGGATTATTGCCTATTTCTCCTTTCAGATCTGGTAGTATTTGCTTAATGTATTTAGGTGCTCTGATGTTGAGTGCATATATATCTATGATTATTTTACGTTCTTGACTAATTGACCCTCTTGTCATATAATGACCATCTTTGTCTCTTGTTACCTTTTTTGTCTTAGTCTATTTTGTCTGATGCAAATATAGCTATTCCTGCTTTCTCTTAATTTTTATATTTTTATTGAAGTATAGTTGATTTATAATGTTTCACATATACAGCAAAGTTATTCAGTTATTTATATATACATATCTATATTCTTTTTCAGATTCTTTTCCATTACAGTTTATTACAGGGTATTGAGTATAGTTTCCTGTGCTATACAGTAGGACCTTGTTGTTTATCTGTTTTATGTATAGTAGTGTGTATCTGTTAATCTCAAATTCCCAGTTTATCCCTTCTCCCCTTTCCCCTTTGGTAACCATAAGTTTGTTTTCTATGTCTGTGAGCCTGTTTCTATTTTGTAAATAAGTTCATTGTATCATTTTTTTTAAGATTCCACATATAAGTGACATATGATATTTGGCTTTCTCTGACTTACTTCATTTAGTATGATAATCTTTAGGTCCATCCATGTTGCTGCAAATAGCATTATTTCATTCTTTTTATGGCTGAGTAACATTCCATTTTATAAATATACCACATCTCCTTTATCTATTCATCTGCTGATGGACACAAATGAACTTATTTACTGGGTAAAGTACTCTTGACTGGCAGTTTCTTTCTTTTGGCATTTTGTATATATTATCCCTGCCTGCAGCACCTCTGCTGAGAAATCCACTGATGGCCTTATGGGAGTTCCCTTGTGTGAGAGGTTTTTGTTTTTTCTTTTGCTGCTTTTAAAATTCTCTTTGTCTTTGATTTTAGATAGTTTTGTTATTATGTGTCTTTGAGATGATTGTTTTGGATTGGAACTTTTAGGTGACCTGTTAGCTTCATAAACTTCGATGTCTAAATCTCTTCCCAAGTTTGGGAAGTTCTCTACTATTATTTCTTTAAATAAACTTTCTACTCCCTTTCCTTCTGGAACTCCAGTGATGTATACAATATTTCTTTCTATGGTGTCCCATAATTCCCCTAGGCTTTCTTCATCCTTTTTCATTCTTGCTCCTTGATGGGATAATTTCAGTGGATCTCTCTTTTCACTCTGTGGTTCTCTCTTCTGTTTGCTAAAGTCTGCTGTTGAAACGCTCTGTTGAATTCTTCAGATCAGTCATTGAACGTCAGCTCCAAAATGTTTGGTTCTTTTTTATTTTTTTCTTTTTGTTGAAATTATTTTGTTCTTGTACTGCTTCCTGCTATCACTGAATTGTTGATCTGTGTTCTCTCACAGCTCTTTGAGCATCTGTAGAACAATTATTTTCAGTTCTTTGTTGGGCAACTTCTAGATCTTCATTTCTTTGGGGCCAGTTACTGGAACTTTACTGTATTCCTTTGGTGGAGACATGTTTCCCTAATTCTTCCTGATCCCTGTAGCCTTGAATAGGTGTCAGGATAGTTGAAGAAGCAGTCACTTCTTCCAGGCTGTATGGACTGAGTTTGGTAAGGGCAGCCTTTTACCTGCAGGAGGGGGCATACTGGTTCACGTTGTGAGCCTGGGTCTACTGGTGCAGGGTGCCAAGTGTGGGGGTATGTGGCAGCACTTTGTCTGGAGAAGTGTGATGTCCCTTCAGCTCTGGCCAGTAGGGTCCACAGTAGAAAAAACTGTGTGGTCCTTGGTGAGTAGTACAGGGGCATCTGCAGTGGCTGCAAGAACTGTTAGGGTCCTAAATGGTACCTCCAGTTCCAGTAGCTAGTGTAGGCAGTGGGGGTGGCCGGAGCTGCTAGTGTATGCATACTCGGTTGTGGGAGCCAGCCCCAGGTGCCCATGGAATGGCTGAAGCTAGTTGCAGACACACTCACAGTGATGGGGGCCAGGGAAGCTAGCAAAGGCCAGGCTAACTATGTGCTCTAGTAGCTGCAGGGGACCTGGCTGTTGACATACTCTCCTGTGGCTGCATGCTCTCCCCCGCTGAGTGTGCAACTATAGTGGACAATGGTGATGGGTTCGGGCTGGGGGTGTGCGGGTGCAAAGTTGGAGGGGCTAGGTGCAGGTGGGCAGGGTGGTACTAGCCAGTGACAGGACACAGCCTGATGTGGGCGCACAAGCAGCTGTGAGTCCTGGTTGTCCGTGAACTCACCCCTGACTGTGTGCTCACCCATGGCTGCGCGCTCTCCCCCGTGCTCGAAGGCTGCAGTGGAGGCCAGTGACTGGCATCAGGCCAGGGGATGCAGGAGCACAGCTGCAGGGCTAGCCTCCGGAGCAGGCATGGCAGTAGCGTCAGCTAGGGGTGGAGGCTCGGCTGGGGTTTTGCACGTAGGCAGCTGCAGAAGCTCCAGCTGGCTGTGAGCATGGCTCCAGGGCTCCCATGGGGTTGGGGAGGAACTCAGGCAGCTGGCATCTTAAACTTGCCACACCACAGAGACCTCAGTGGCTGTAGGTGCAATCCCAGCCTCTGGTGGGGGTGGGGTAGGAAGCAGGGAGAGATTCAGGTGGCTAGCATCATCCAACAGAGTACCTGTGGGGCAAAAGAGCGATCTGCCAGGGATCCGTGGCAGCTGTGCTGCCCGTTGTCTTCAGCAGTGGGGAAATGGGCTGAGGTTTTCTGCGGAGCAGGTCTCGGTGAACCAGGATCATTGCCACTGCGCGTGTGCTAATAATAGCCTCCACTTTCCTTCCTTGTCTAGGGAGCTTCACACATCTCCACTTTGCTGGTCAGGGTGGGGTGAAACTGAAGCGGAACCTTCCATGCAGTGTCCCAAGAAACTGAGGAAGCTGTCACTCAGCCCACTCTTAAGGAAGGGGTGAGTCCTGGTGAGGGGAACTCTTTCTAGCTGGGAAGTTCCTTCTTGGTCCTCAACAGTGCCAGCTGGGGGAATGGGATGATGCGGGCAAAATGATTTTGTTTTTCTTCTCTTTTTGTGTGATTCTTTTTTTATTTTATTTTTATTTATTTATTTTTTTTTTTGGTTCCACGGTGTTGTTAAAAGTTCCTAAGCGGACTCTAGAGGTCTCCCAGAGCTGCTGTTCTTCATGGATAGAGTCTCATCCTTGATCTTTGTAGGGAGACCAGGACGCTGGGTTCTCCTATGTCACTATTCCATAACCTCATTTTCACTTACGAATAGACCTATTAAGAAATGGAATTATTTTGCTTGGAGAAAACAAGGCTTTAGAGGGACTCAATAATATTTATGAAATCGACTTTTTGATATTTGTTTTCTTTATGAAGTATTTCTATCTGGCAGAAAATGGCCAGTTGTTGTCCATATCATGTGTGTGTTATGAAATCAAGTTGCATGAGGAAGAAGCTAAGTTATAAAAGGGCAGAATTTCTCAACTCTGAATGATGTTGGGTAAAAAGCAAACTGCCGACAGAGGCTAGGAAATCTGACCCCTAGAGATTTCCAAAAATTTGACAAAAGATCAACGAGGTGGTCTGAGAATCTTTGAAAACTATAATCTTTAATATCTTTTGTGGTGACTGGGGAATGACGTAGTCTCAGTGTTCCAGTTCATCATAATTATTGCTAACTGATTAGCAGTTTTCAAGGAAGAAATTCAGTCCTGATATATACTATTTTGTGGACAAAAGGAAGTACTTAGAAAGATTGTACACTGTGAGTTTGTTTTCACAATCTTACTCTCAGAACTAACCACCTGGAGACTGCACCTGTCTGACTTCTGGAAACAGCCTATATATTATATTCTGAAACTTCATCCTTCCAAGAAGTCTATTCCAAATATAGTAAATCTGACATATATAAAAATTGGACTCGATGTTCATAACTTTTAGAATTACATTGAAATATTAAGTAATCACCAAGTTTACCATTATGTTAGATCCCTTGATTGCTAAACATGACTTCTTCTTTTCAGTCATGCAATTCCCAATTAAGTAACAATAAAATCACTAGCCCTCCCACTCACATAGAAAAAGCTAAACATCACTCTTTCCGGTCAGATGGGGGCAGATTCAGGGCATAAGGAATGAATCACTTTTGTATTTCCTGAGATTTCAGAGCCAATTTCAGATATCTTTGCATTGTTTGATAACAAAAAAGAATTAGGCTATCAAAACATCTCCTGGTTATAGTTAACGCACCTGTATTGGCTGAAAATCACCCGAGCCCACTATTCACATGGTAGCAATTCCAAATCTAGCTGATGTAAGGCAGCAGAGATGATCATCCTATTTTCCAATTGAGGGCTCTGCATCACCCACGGCTAAAATATTAAACTCAGACATCTGTGTTGTCAACTTCCTGATGGATTTATTACTCGGTGTTTCGAACTAATAGGGCCAATGTGCCTGTGACTTTACTGAGATCAAAGGCAACGGCGAGTTTGACCAAATCCAACTCACAATAGAAGTAGGCTGTAAAACATCTTTCAAGAATCTGAGTTTTTGCACTTTTTTCCTTTGTAGAAAACATTCAGCAAATTTTACTTTCCATTTGGTATGCATAAAAATGCATTTTGAGAAATCGTCTTCCTCTTTAAGATATTGTATATGAAAGGGCGTGGAAATGGGAATGGGGGGAAATGAAACATCACTAGCTGATACCAGCATTAACTAGAGGGAGTGAAACAAAATAGGGGATATTAAAATAAAGCGGAGGCATGAGACATTATTTTTCCTTGTTTTAAAAAAGTAAATAATGTTTAAGTTGATTGCAATTTGGCCCCAATTTTCCACTTCTCTCTGTATCCCTGTCCTCTGCAATGTGACTTCACAGTTTCTTCCATCCAAAGGAGGAGTCGTTGTGCTCACCCCTTGAATATGGGCTGTTCTCGTGACTTGCTCTGACCAACAGAATGCAGTAGAATTGATGTCTGAGTTCCAGAATGTAGAGCTCAAGAAACCTAGCATGCTTCTCTTCTCTCTTTTGCTGCTCTACCTTTTCCAAGACAGTATGCCCAGGCTAGCTTGCTTGAAGGTGAAACATGTAGGATGGACAGAGCAGATTCAGCATAGTAGTGCCAGCCAAGACACCAGACGTATGAGAGAGAGAGCCCAAGATTGACAGAACTTCCTAGGCAACCCACTGCTGACTATGGATACATAAGTGAGTCAGCTCACATCAACGGAGCCATCCAGATGACCTCCAGATGCATGGGACATAGTAAATCGTTCTTGCTTTAAGCCTCTATATTGAAAGTAATTTGTTACACGACAAAGCTACTGACAGAAATTGTATCAAACATTGATGAAAATGATCCTGGAGGGGTCCAAGATGCAAGTTGTAGGTGATTATATTCATGCTTACATTGCATGGGAAACTTTTCTGGGGATTACTATAAAGAACATATTGGCTTTACTAGGAGTAAAACACTGTATTCTCTGAATTGTCATGACTTATGTGGAGTTATACTTGCTTTGAAAATCCCTGGGATCATGGACCGCAAAGGTGTAGCCATTCAGAAAATACAGGTAATATCTTTTAGACAGTTCTAATAACTAGCACCTTGTTCCATCTATGTAGAAACAAGCTATCTGGCAATCCCACTGTCTGAAATAGAAGTGAAAACTGGGGATGAGGGCAGGAGGAAGTGTCTGAGCCCCCAAAATAAAACTAAAATCCACAAACAGTACATTAAACTCTGGCAAAGTGCATCTTAAATTCACTCAGTGCTTTTTTGTACTTGCCCTAACAAGTTTAGTGATCTTGGTCCCAAACCCATAGTTGATGAGAAGAGGCAAGTTCAAAGAAGAGGGAAGGCTTATTAGCAACAGACACACAATGCTAGCAAGTGACGTCTGAGAACCTAAAGAAAGGGCAAAGAAAGAAATGCTACGAACAGACTTAAAACCTTGGAAGCATAGCAATATGGTGTCATTTGGTGTAAGGGAAAAGAGGTTCATATACCTCAACCGAACTTAAAGGCATCATTTACTGTATTTCTTCATTCATTTATTTATAGCCAACAAATGCTATATACACTGAGCTTTTTCTCTGGTAGGTGTACTAGCCAGAACCTAAAGGGCTGAGAATATTAATTAGAGCCTATAATTGGGCATAATAACATATGTAATGGCGATGATGTTTTTAATACTTGATTCACAAAAGAGTGAAATCATGTTAAGTCAACTAAAATATTCATGCACAATAGTTAAAATTTTTGCCTATGTGTAAAAGGTAAATTTTCAGTTATCTGGAAAGTGCAGACATTGAGAATGACTCATTCCAGAGTGTTCTGAGATGGCCTAAGTTTTGTATTAGTGGTGTGTCTAATAGTAAGTTAGTATGTCTAATATGAGTTTTGTGCAGTGTGTCCATTTCCAGTACAGGAATGTCCACATTTCTTGGAGAAAGGAAAGAAGAACTTGTGTAGATTTTCCTTAAAGAAGTATAATTTGTTTGTTTATGATTAAAGATAAAAATAAAGAATTAGGTTGCTTTAAAAATGGGGAGGGGAAAACAAAATTACATGATACTGAAGGCATGAAAAGAAGAAAAATAGTTTCACTCGTCTAAAAATAATGCCCTAAATCTGCTGAAAGTGAAAAATACAGACTACACTAACAACTTTTTTTACTTTTCACTTTCTTACTGGTGTTTAAAAACAAAATTAGTTATTTTCAGAAATGAGGAAGTTTTGACCTGCTGGATCAAGTTCGGCTGCAGGTGGTGTTGATTGCTTTCAGATGGCAGAGAACTGTAAGCTCATCTCTAAGTAGATTAAACCGGGAAAATGAATCCAAAGCATGCCTAGCACTTAGAAAAATTACTGCCTCATTAAATAGTCATGAAACCCACAAGTCACATGGAAAAGACAGACACTTCCAGTTCAAGATGGTGACCTGACCCTAAGCAATTCTCCTTCTTGCTCTCTCGCCCAGGACTCTCAAAGCACATTCAAAAATAACAATAGTATCACCCATGCAAAAAGAATAGAGGAGAACCATCAAGGGATAAAAGAGTTCAACATATTCCTAGAAGCTGGATCATTGGTAGAGAAATGCTCATTCATGAACTGGGATGAAGGAAACCAAAACCAGAATTCTGTGAGGAGGAGGCTGGAGCTTAGCAAGATGCTTACCTAGCCTGAAGAATGCCAGAGGATTTAGCGACATGGAAATACCAGATAAAAAGGAGGAGAATAGTGACAACGGTGACTGAAAAGACTGCAATCCATCATCCAACCAATGAAAGTTCCAGAAAGAGTACAGAAATAGCAGATGGAAGAAAAGCATCAAAGACAACATAATTTATCTGAGCTAAAATTATATGCTGTCTCAGCTTAGGTCCTCTAGAAAGCAGAGTTTAAAGCAAAGATTAAAGTACTGATAATGCTGGGTGTAAGCCCAGGGCAGTGATGGTGAGAAACAGGGGAAGTGAAGCAAGGAAGTATGAAGCACCAGATGTGAAGCATCACTGCACTGGCCGCCAATTCACAAGGACCCCAAGTTCATTAGGTGTGTATGCTCAGTGCTTGGGTCTTTTCTGGAAGGACTTTGACAGGTGCTGCACCTCCAAGTGGTCCAGGAAAGAGAGAAAGGGATGGGAATTTATCTTCTCAGTATATTATTCTGGTCTGTTTTCCACTGATCGAGACTCACTCCATGGTAATATAACTTCCTATGATATTGCAATATAATAAGAAAAAAATCTATCTATCTATTGTCTGTCTATCTATCTAACTATCTATCTATCATCTATCTATCTATCTATCTATCTATCTATCTATCTATCTATCTATCTATCTATCTATCTTTCATTCCAGGATGCTGGCCAGATCTCCTAAAACCTTTGTAATTCCCTAAGCAGTAAAGGTGCTGGAAACATCTTTTGTTCTAATATTTGGTCTTTGACTCCAGTTCCTGACATAGAGCTCCTAAATCTCTTGGAACTCCCTGAGTGATGGGAACGTCTTTGATTCTAATGCGGTACCTCTTGGTGGACTTCTAGATAGCTTCAGGATGGAGGTTGGTTGTCTGAAAGGCCAAGCTATGATTAGAAGCAGGGAAATTTCAGCCTCACTTCCCCATCCTCCAGAGAGGGGAGAGGTGCTAGAGATTAAGTTAATAATTGACCCTGCCTATGTGATGAAGCCTCCATTAAAGTCTCTGAACAGCAGAGTTTGGAGACCCTCCAGGTTGCTGAACACATTGAGGTGCTGAGAGGGTGATGCACCCCAAGAGGGCATGGAATCTCTGCCACTGCTCCCACATACCTTGCCATATTCATTTAGCTATTCCTGAGTTGTATCCTTTTATAATGAACTGGTAAGTCAAATGTTTTCCTGAGTTCTGTGAGCCAATCTAACAAATGATCAGACCTGAGGAGGGGATGGTGGTAACCCTGATTTATAGCCAATCGACAAACTGGGACTTGTGATGATTGGCGTCTGAAATGGGAGCAGTCTCGTGGGACTGAGCCTTTAACTTGTGGAATCTGTTAGTAGATGGTGTCAGAACTGAACTGAATTGTAGGATACCCAGCTTGTGTTGGAAAACTGGTCGGTGAGGAGGAAAATCCACACATTTGGTGAGCAGAAGTGAAGTAGTGTTGAGAGAAGAAACAGGATTTTTCTTTTTCACAGCCTCCTCCGTCAATGACACGTACTTCTGGGCTGCATCGTCCAGCCTCAGTGACGTGTCAGGAACTAGATATTACGCCCTGTTCTGGGGACACTTCATTCATTGAAGTCTGGAAGGAAAGGAGCCACCCTACACAGATGAGGCTCTGGCCAAGAGAGAAAGAAAAGAGACATTTGATGGAATTGAGCACATAGTTTATGTCCTATAACCCAGCTAAACAAGTGTAGGGAAGAATAAAGACATTTTCTGACCTCCATGTTCTTTTTCTTTCTTTTTTGAATCATTTCTTGGTATATATGTAAAGCAAAATGTATAATAAACACTAATCTTAAGTGTGTACAACTCGGTAAATTTTTTACGTACGTCAGTGTCATGTAACACCACACAGATCAAGATGTAGAACTTTTACAAAACCCGATTTCCCTCATGCCCCTTGACAGTCAATACCCTGCCCCTTAGAGGTAACCACTGTTATGACTGCTAATACCACACACTTGTTTTTCATATAAATAGAATCCTGTGGTATATGCAGTTTTGTGTCTGGCGCAAAAACCTTCCTGCGCTTGATCCATGTTGTGTGCAGCAGGAATTTGTTCCTTTCTACTGTGGTGTAATCTTCAATTGTATGATGCCACTGAAATGCATTTGTCCATTCTTCCATTAATAAACATTTGGTTCATTCCCAATGCATTCATTTCTCTTGAGCATATATATAGGAGCCAGATTCCTAGACCATTGGGTGGTGTAGGTTTAGTTTTTTATTTTTAATTGAAGTATAGTTGATTTACAATGTTGTGTTAGTTTCTGGTATACAGCATAGTGATTCAGTTATACACATATATATATTTCTTTTCATATTCTTTTTCATTATAGGCTATTGCAAGGTACTGAATATAGTTTTCTGTGCTATACAGTAAGACTTTGTTATTTATCTATTTTATGTATTGTAGTATGTATCTGCTAATCCTGAACTCCCAATTTATCCCTCCATCCCCCTCCCTTTAGCCTCAATAGATACTGTAAGAGTTTTCCAAAGTGGTTGTCCCAATTTATATTCCTACTAGCACACTATGAAGGTATGGTAATTAAGGGCAAGGATATAAAATAGGCTGTATATATATTTTTCAAGTTTATATATTCAAGTTAATATATATATATATAAATCAATCAAGTTAATATATATTAGCTTGATTTAAACCAAATGTACCATTGCAATTAAGTCAAGGGAAAGGATGGTCTGTTCTATAAATGGTGCTGGAGCAATTATATATCCATATGGAATAATAGAAGCCTTGACCTCTACCTCACACCATGCCCCCAAATTAGAGATTAACATAGACCTAAGTGACCTAAGTGGAAAAAGTAACAAATAAAACTTCTAGAATAAAACATAGGAGACTATATTTATGATCTTAGGAGTAGGCAAAGATTTCATAAACAGTATGTGATGAGCACTAACCACAAAAGAAAAAAATTAAAAACCAGACTTTATAAAATTAGGAACTTCTGTTCATCAAAAAAAAAATTACTAAGAAAGTGAAAAACTATAGCCTGGGAGAAAATATTTTTAATATATATATCCAAAAAGGACTCATATTCCAAGATTATACTGTATAGCACAGGGAAATATATACAAGATCCTGTGGTAGCTCACAGCAAAAAAAAATGTGACAATGAACATATGTATGTTCAAGTATAACTGAAAAATTGTGCTCTACATTGGAATTTGACACAACATAGTAAAGTGACTATAACTCAATAAAAAAAGTTAAAAAAAAAGAACTCATATTCCAGATATATAAAGAACCTGTATAGCTCTATAAGAAAGAGACAAAAAAAATCATTTAATGGACAAAACACTTGGACAGTCACTTCTCAACAAAATATATCTAAATAGCCAATAAAGATGAAAATTCTCAATATTATCAGCCATCAGGAAAATGCAAATCAAAATCACAAGGCAAAACCACCTCATACCGACAAATACAGCTAAAATTTAAAACTTTTGGTGTTAGTGGGGACATGGAGTAACTGGAACTCTTAAGACATCTTCAGATTTTTAGGTACACTAAAATTAACCTATAACTCTTAAGAAGTCACTTGAGGCCATTATTTTTTTAAAAAACGAGGAAATAACCTAAAACAAATGAGGAAATAGGATCTAGAAAGCAATGGTTCTAATCCAGGAATGCAGAGAAAGAGTGTCCCAGGATTATGGCTGTGCAGTATTTTGGGCTGAACAGGTTTTCAGACGGAAGCAGGAGAAAAGAATTCTCCAACAAGATCTGCAGGGCAGAAGGGCCAAGATGGCGGAGCAGAAGGACGTGCGTAGCTCACTCTCTCCCACAGATAGGCCAAGACTGACACCCCCGGACCCACCCAGCCACTCAGAACACCTGGGGAACTTTGACAGAACATCATCTTCAAAAGGCAAAATATGCCACGAATCTGGTAGGAGAAAAGGGAAAAAGAAGGAAGGAAAGGGAAAACAGTGCGGGACCGGTCCCACAGGGAGGGAGCGGCAAAGGAGGAATAGGGCTCGGTCGCTGGGTCTCCCGTCTCCAACGGAGAGGCTAGCGGGATGGAGGGGGAGCCTCCGAAGCTCGGATCTGTACAAAACGGCTCTTGACCAACAGAACTAAGTTAAATGGGCACGGAGGGTCCCCGCGACCCCCAGCCCGAGACGCGAGGCGGTAGCTGGGGGCCGGGACAGGCTGCCCGAGCCAGGCGGAGGACGGGGGCCGGGGTACAGAGGCAGCCCCGGGGGACTGCAGGGTGCTGTGCGCCGTGGCTGAGAGGGGATACAGAGCAGAACAACATGGGTCCCCCATAAAATGCGAAAAAAAAAAAGGCAAAGCAGCACTGCTGGTGTGCCCTGGGGGGAGGGGTGCCACAGCTTTTGTCTCCTCAGACCTAGGGCACCATTACTGGGTGTTCTCGCGAGAAGGGAGGCGGGGCGCAGCCACAGCCGCCGTATCCTCAGGTGCGCGGCTCCCAGTTAGAGGCAGGCTGGAAACCTGAATCCATGCTTAGGGGCTCCGCGACCTCTTAGGCAGGACTGAAACTTGTTTACAGCCCCAGGCAGAGGGAAACATTCTGCTCCGGTGCCTCTGTGAACTCGCTCCTCTAAGACAAATGAACAAGGGGCAGAGTTCTGTCACAGAGCAGGGCGAGGGCTGGTGCGGCCGTTTCCTGCCAGCCTGTCTGCGGAGCGCAGACCTGACGCGGAGCGGGGAGCTGCCCTGAGCAGGGGAGCGACCCGCCCTACTACCGTGCACGAGCGCGGGGCCGGGATGCTGCGCTGGGAGAAGGCTCCACGGGCCGCCAACCAGCACTGGGAGCAGCACAGACCTGGGGCACAACCCGAGGGCGTGTGGAACCAGGGAGCCCAGTTCGCGCAGCAGGGCAAGGGCAGGAGCGGCGACAACCACAGAACAAAAACGAGCCCCCGCTCAATAGTCAGGGCAGGCTCTGGGCACCAGAACACCGGCCACACCCCCAACCAAAGGCAAAGGCATGGAAGGAAGACTTGGCAACCAGCCATACTTAAGAAGGACCTCTTGACAAAATTATTAAGAGTGTACAGTCTCCATGGGAACACATCCACCTTTTTTTCTTCTTTTTTTAATTTTTAATTTTTTAAATTATTTATCTTTCTATTTTTAATCCCTTTTAAAATTTTCTTTAAAATTTTTAAATTAATTTTTAAAATTTGTCTCAATTTGATTTTTATTTCTCTTTGTTTTGTTCTTCTGTTACTGATTATACTGTGTTTTCAAATCTTTTTTCTTCTTTAAAATTTTTTTCTTAGTTTTATTTCCACATCTGCTTTAGATAAATAAATAAATAAACCCCTTCAGGACCACAGTAGATAACTGATACTCCATAACCCATAGTGCCAAAGAGATATAAGAAAAATGAAGAAGCAGAGGAACCACTCGCAATTAAAAGAACAAGAGAAATCCCCTGAAAGAATGATCAATGAAATAGATCTTGATAGTCTACTAGATCATGATTTCAAAAAGGGAGTGATCAAAGTACTGAAGGAACTAAAAGAGATTGTGTATAGAGATAGAATATGTCAAAAAGGAAATTGAAACTATAAAGAGGAGCCAATTAAAATTGGGAAACTCATTTGCTGAGATGAGAGCTGATCTAAAGGCTGTAAAAAGTAGGCTAGATAATGCAGAGGAATAAATAAGTTACTTAGAAGACAGGACAACAGAAATCACCCAATCAGAACAGCTGAAAGAAAAACATAAAAACCAGTGAAAACAATAAAGGGACGTATGAGATAATATAAAGCATGCCAATCTATGCATAATAGGGGTCCCAGAAGAAGAAGAAAGAGCAAAGGGGATTGAAAAGGTATTTGAAGAAATCATGACTGAAAATTTCCCAAACCTAAAGAAGGAATCAAATATCCAAGTACAGGAAGCACAGAAGGTCCCAAACAAGAAAAACCCAAAGAGTCCCACACCGAGACATATCATAATCAGGATGACCAGGGTTAAGGATAAAGAAATGATTCTAAAAGCAGCAAGAGAAAAACAAAGAGTTAGAAGGGAACCCCCATAAGGCTTTCAGCTGATTTCTCAACACAAACACTGCAGGCCAGAAGGGAGTGGCAAGGTATATTCAAAGTCCTGAATAAGAAAAAGATGCAGCCTAGGATACTCTATCCAGCAAGGCTATCCTTTAGAATAGAGGGAGAGATAAAGAACTTCACAGACAAGCAGAAACTAGAAGAGTTTAGCAACACTAAACCCATGCTGAAAGAAATATTGACAGGTCTACTCTAAATAGAAAAGAAACAGGATGCTACAGAAAGGAGAAAACCATAATTGGAAAGGCAATAACTACAATGAATTACAACAGAATAAACATGAAATTGTAAAAGAGGACATCTAAATCACTAAGGGTGGGAGAGGGGACCAAGAAAATATATTTTTTTCTTTTCTTTTTTTGTTCTCAGTAGGATGGGTTTGAGCTTATATTACTATCAGTTTAAAACAAACAGATATAGTAATGGGTTAATATACATACAAAACAGGGTAACCACAAATCAGAAGCTTACAACAGAGTCACAAAAACTAAAAAGATACCAAGATAATGCAAAGGAAAATTATCATACTACAAAAAAGAAAAAGGAAAAAAGTGGAAATACGAAATCAACTGCAAAACTAAGTTCAAAATGGCAATAAACACACATCTATTGATAATTACTGTAAGTGTCAATGGACTAAATGCTCCAATCAAAAGACATAGAGTGGCAGACTGGATAATAAAGCAAGAACCTTCAATATGCTGCATACAAGAGACCCACTTTAGGGAGAAGGACACATACAGATTGAGACTGAAAGGATGGAAAAGGTTATTCCATGCAAATGGAAAAGCCAAAACAACAGGTGTAGCAGTATTGATTTCAGACAAAATTACACTTTAAAACAAAGGCCATAAAGAAAGATAAAGAAGGGCATTTTATAATGATTAAAGGAGTAATACAAGATGAGGATATTACACTCGTTAATATATATGCACCCAATACAGGAACACCTAAGTACATAAAGCAACTACTAACAGAGATAAAGGAGAAAATTGATGGCACTACAATCATTGTTGGAGATTTAAACACCACAGTAACATCACTAAACAGATCTTCCAGACAGAAAATAAATTAGGCAACAGAAACTAAATGATACAACAGAACAATTAAACTTGGTTGATATTTTCAGAACATTACATCCCCCCAAAATAGATTATACATTCAAGTGCACATGGAACATTTTCTAGGATAGATCATGTACTCAGGCACAAAAGAAGCCTCAACAAATTTAAGAATATAGAAATTCTTTCAAGCATCTTTTCTGACTACAATGCCATGAAACTAGAAATCAACAACAGAGAAAGAAAGGAGAAAAAAAGGAAAGCATGGAGATTGACCAATATGCTACTGAAAGATCAATGGGTCAATGATGAAATCAAAGGAGAAATTAAAAAATACTTTGAGACAAACAACAATGAAAACATAACCACATCAAAATCTATGGGATGCGGCAAGAGGAGTCCTAAGAGGGAAGTTCATAGCGATACAGGCCTTCCTCAAAAAAAGAACAATCTCAAATGAAGAATCTAACCTACCAGCTAAAAGAATTAGAGAAAGAAGAGCAAAAAAGCCCGAAAGTCAGCAGAAGGAAGGAAATAATAAAGATCAGGGAGGAAATAAATAAAATGGAGATTAAAAAATAATAGAAAAAATCAATCAAACCAAGAGCTGGTTTTTTGAAAGAGTAGACAAAATTGACAAACCTCTGGCCAAGCTCACCAAGAAGAGAAAAGAGAGAGCACAAATAAGCAAAATCACATCTCCAGGAAATAAAGGAACTTAATGGAATAAGTAAAGTAATAGAGAGTTGGGTTGCTGAGCATGTGGTACAAGCATTTGATGAAAATTAAAAAAAAGACAAAACCAGGAATCCATTCTGACATAACTCTAGGAATATTCTCTTTTTAGTGGTATAGATATGACCTTATATCTATAGAGAATGAAAAATAATACTAGCACACAACTCAGATGAAGTTAATAATAATATTATTTTACATATTATCATATAATATAATGTCATAGTAATGTAAATGCCATTGGTTTTCTAATTGTAGGGTTAATACAAACATACATCAATTTATTGTACTTCCCTTTATTGTGCTTTGCAGGTGTTGGATTTTTTACACATTGAAAATTTGCGGCAACCCTGCGTGGAGCAAGTCTATTGGTGCCATTTTTCCAACAGCATTATTTTTTAATTAAGGTATGTACATTTTTTAAGACATAATGCTATTGCACACTTAAAAGACTACAGTATAGTATTAACATAACTTTTATATGCACTGGGAAATCAAAAACCCGTGTGACTTGCTTTATTGAGATATTTGCTTTATTGTGGTGGTCTGGAACTATAGCATCTCTGACGTCTGCCTGTAGGCAGATCACAGAAGAATTAGGTGTATGGCAAAGGTCTGAAAAGATGCACACCAAAATATTGATGTGATACTCTGAGGAAGTAAGCGGGATTTGGGGTTAGCTGAAAGGGAATCCTCACTTTTACTCCATGTTATGTTATGTTTTTTTTTTTGTATATATCAATCAGAGTTCACATGATCAGATTCGTGCACAGATATTGTTGACAAAACATAAGCCTATTCTAAGTTTCAGTGGGAAATGCAATTCTGGAAAGCCCATTTTCTGTCTTCCCTCTTTTGAAAACATTTCCAAGGCTTCCTACTGCTTCAGAATAGAGCCCCGCCTTTTTAATGTGACTTAAAAAGGACTGCTTTTACTTCTTTGGCTTCACTTTTTACTTCTTGATGCTGTACCTAATACTATTGATATAATACCTAATATCAAGGAGGCTGGAAAGGGCCAGCCTGCCACATGCCTACAAGTGATCCTGGACGCTTGTGGAGAGCAGCACCAGTTGATGATCCTGTGGGATGCCAAATACACTCAGCCCTTGCCCAAGATTGACAGCCCCAAATTTCTCCCTTCCTGTCACGGCATGAAGCTCAAAGTCCAGGAATATTGGTTGATACCCAGGAGTTACTGTAATTTCTATTTGTAAACCAATCAATTCTCAGTTAATAACCAACAGCACAGTACCAGCATTAAGTTTTCTATCTTTCCCTCCTACATCTACAGGCTTAATAGATAAATGATTTTCTTCCCAAGTGACTATAGGCAAAAATTTTAACAAATGCCTTGCCTCTGCATAGCAGAGATCGTCACCTTTTCAGCCTTTGGTACCTGTTTTCTTTGCTGTCCCCCAACAGATCACTGTGTCAAAATCATTCATTTTAGGCTTTGTTACTGTATGCTCTACTTTTGATCTCAACTTCTATGCTGGTAAGACAGGGTTAGGCTATGCTGTAGTAACAAACAGCTCCCAAATATCAGTGACTTAAAGCAATGAAAGTACACTTCTTGCTATACTACATGACCATTGCATGTTGGCTGGGGGTGAAAGGAGACTCTTCAACATTTTCCTTCTTTATGGACCCAGGCTGGGGCAGGTTCCATCTTGCTTCCACTATGTGCAAGGGACATTACATGCTTCATCTCACTGAATCTTTGTAATTATTATTCCTACTTTTCAGAGGAGAAAATTGAGACATAGAGATATTAAGCAAGTTCCCCAGTGTCATGCATCTAGGAAACAGAGCAGTTAGGATTTGAATCTGGGTGGCGTGTCTCCCACCAAACGTAACTACCACCCTGTATCTTCATGGTGTAGTGATGAAAGATCGAGGTAAATGAACGGAGATACTGAAGTTTACTGGGATGGAGGGTAGGAATTTACCACAAAGGATGATCTGGGAAGAGAATTCTCCTTTCAAACCTAGAAGTTTAGTTAGTGACAATATATAAGAGTAAAATTAGGTTATGATGTTAAATAAACAGTTAACAATTGAGTGAGAATGACATGCAACTATTTTAGTAATTCCATTGACTTTGACAAAATGCTTAAGGCATAATCTTTGAATACAGTGCAGTGTGGTTTCCAGATCTAGGGCCACTGTGAGTGCTGGAGTACTTGTGATTATCTGGGAAGAGGGGGTGTGAGAGTTTAATGGCCATGGAGGGGCTGATGTTCCTTGAATCCCTAGGTGTTCTGTGGATGGTCAACCCAAAGCAACTTTCTAGGTGGAAAAGAACCACCTTGAATGTAGAAAGCTGGGTTCCTCTTACATACTCACTCCCGAAACTGAACAGGGCACAATGGAGAGGAACTCTGAGTGGTGTGTCCCTTGGTCTCCCGATGCAGGGTGAGAGTTCAGTTTTCTCTCATCTAGTGGGGCTCAAAGAAACTGGAAACTGAGAACAGAGTATGGAGGATAATTGTGTTTTGAGGTCATGTATGAAAATTGTCTCTAGCACCTGGGAAAGGAGAACTAGCAAGTGTTGGACATGACAGAAAAGTCCGCTGATATCCGTGAGGTCGTGAGGCAGACAGCCACTGTCGCCACAGCTGCAGCCAGAAGGGATGCCATCTGCCTCATTAGCATGTAACATAGTTGATCACACCCTCCTCCTTGCGAAACTCTCTTCAGTTGACTTTTCAGGACCCCACACTCTCCTCATGGTCTTCTTACTTCACTGCCTTTCCCTTCCAGGCCCACATTCCTTTCCCTTCCAGTACATGGAGAGAGACTCCATTTGCCTGGGAGAGTTCTCCATCTGCCTCTCTCGGATTCTTCTTCCTCCCATACACCACAGGCAATTCATTATCAACTCCTGTCACCCCTACCTTCAAAACATTTCCAGAACCTGACCTCCCCTGCTTCTCATCATGCCCACTGCGACCATCCCAGTCTGGGCAACCCTCATCTCTCTATTGCAGTGACCTCCTAAATGGGCTCTTTGCTCCTGTCCCCACCCACTTACAGTCTCCTCTCAACACAGCAGCCACAGGGAGCACATCACTCCTCTGCTCAGAGGCATCAGCGCGACATCATCCCACACGGAGATGGTCCTGTATGCTCAAGTCCCCGGTGACCTGTTTGGTCTTATTTCCTGTTAACTCTCTCCCTTTCTCACTCAGTTCCAGCCACCTGGGCCACTTTCTCTGTCCCTCAAACATATCGAGATTGGTTTCACCTTAAGATCTTTACACTTACAGTTCCTTCTGCCTGGAACGCATCTTCTCTCACAAATCCGTGTGACTCCCTCCCTCACCTCTTTCCTATTGCAGATGAAATGTCACCTTTATTAGAGAGGTCGACTCTGACAAGCCCATCTACAACAGCAGCCCTACTACTGTCCCTCCCTGAACCACTCCCCCTCTCTCCCCTGCATTCCTTCTTACTTATTATTACTTCTCTCTACCACTTATTACCATCCAAACATACTTGCTCATTGTCTGCCTCGCCACTAGAATGGGAGCTCCACAACCGGGGAGTTTCGTTCATTTGTTTCCTCAGAGCCTGGAGCAGTGTCTGGCACGTAATGAACATTAAGTAAACATTCACTGCATGACTTACTGACCTCACCCTGTGTTGTGTGTGGAAAGACACTAGGGAAGGAAAGTAGGTGTTGGGAGTTTGGCAGGAGGAGGCCCTTCCCAGCCACTGAGGAATACAAATGAGAGAGCTTGAATGAAACAGGAGGATTTGGAATTCTGGTGACTTCTCTGAGGAAGAGTCACTACAAACCAGTGACTGCCCTGTTTCTTCTACTTATAGTCAGAGGCCTGGGAAATGCAGGTTCCAGCATAACAGGTTTAAAGTTTGACATACTTTAACCATTTGAACAAATGGACATGCTTATCGGAAAAGCTGGAGATCTGTGACTCTACATCTTGGGTAAGTGATCAAAGCCAGCAGAGAGCCATCGTTTTCAATCTCAGAGAGAGCATGGTCTTTGAAGCTTAGCTTTCAGGACACAATTGATGGCGTCCTTCTGTCCCCTGGTGGCAGTGCAGCTAAACTGCACAGGAAGACAAATTCCTTGAAGAAGAGAAGGCAAAATGAAAATTTCAAGGTTCTATCTTTCAAAGCTTGTACCACCCAGAAATGTGTGCACATGTGTGTTTGCCTGGGATAAAGATCTCCCCAAATTTTTCCTTCTTGAAACCTGAGGAAGCCTCCTTACTCACATGACTTCAGCATCAAAGAGGACCAGTTTAATGGAAGACGTTACCCTTATAGCTAGGCTTGGATGCAAACACACCCCTTAATCCAGGCCCTCGACAGCCTCCTCTCATGACCCTCTACCAAACATGCTTGTAGAAAAGATTTCTGTTGGGGCTGGGAGACTGGCACAGGCAACCTCAAGGTGCCCTCCGGCTCTTGGATTCTATGACTTTAGGTTGAGCCTTTCTCACTCCACTCTGACTCTGGCCATCCCTAACTTTCCCACTTCGGACTTGCACTTGCTGGAGGCATCTACATCCCCTATGGATTCTTCACTCTTTGCATCTTACTTCTGCCTGGCAACATATTTTTTACTCTTGATTTTGTGTGACTGGAGACTTTATCTTTAAAATGTGTCCTGGACATAGTTGACTCCCAAAGCTAATGTCTCTTTAACATGCATACAATTCACCAGAGGAGAATGCCAAAAGTGGAGAATTTCAATTCATAATTCACCCCACATCACCCTCCACCTCTGATTCAGCATGTCAGGCATGGAGCCTGGGCGTTTCCTTTTCGCTGTCACTTCTGGTTTTCCCACTGTAGGTGGTCTGTGGATGACCCTTGGGAAATACTGACCAAGATGGTGACATAACATAACAGGGTTCCAAAGCCCTTCCTCTGACACTGCCCTGAACCATTCAAAGCAAAGAATCAAGGAATTTGTAAATGTCATTTGTAGAACTGGCCTTTCTCATAAGCTGTGTCACGTATGCTGACTTGGAGAAGAACATGACTCACCGTGGCAAAGGCTTCTGGCCTCAGGCGCTGATCACGCTTGCTCTGTCTTTCCGGCTTCTGGATCATGGCCCGCTTCAGCCAAGCTTCCTGCTCAAACCTGCTCCCTTGCTTGGTGCCAGCCTTAAGCACTGGATTTTCTTCTTGTCCCATTTTGGTTCTGTAAAGCCCTATAATATATTATGAGGGGAAAAGTACCAGAGAAGCTCCTGGGCAGATACAAAGGGCCAATTTAGCATCAAATATCTGGTAAATGGATAGACTCTTGGTTTGGAATTTTTACTCCATGATACTAACATTGAAAAGGCCGTAATCTACCCACTTCATTTTATAAATGAATAAAGTACATCTTAAGAAAGGTGAAATGATTACTTCAAGATTACTAGCCAACTGCAGGTGGAGCCAGGACTTAAAGGTAGACCTTCTTACTC
The DNA here is from genome assembly GCF_048564905.1 of Vicugna pacos. Lineage (NCBI taxonomy): Eukaryota > Metazoa > Chordata > Mammalia > Artiodactyla > Camelidae > Vicugna > Vicugna pacos. The sequence continues at coordinate 29,027,973 of NC_133023.1, forward strand.
CCAGTCAAGTGCTCTTGTTGGCCCCAGAGAGGCAAAGCTATGGGCATGAATGAAGCTGATCCCAGTGAATAGTGCTCTGTGGGATTTTAGATATTTCAACAAACCTTATGCAGCTCAACCAATGAGAAACCAAATCTGACAGCATCCTTCATTTTTCTCTCTGCCTGGCTCCCTAGACCTACCAGTCTTGAGTTCCAGATAATTCAAACTCCATTAGATTTCTGACATTTACGCAATTCCCTCCTGTTGCCCCAGCAGTTGCTGTGGTTCTGGACAGTCTTCCAGAAGAAACCCTATTACAAGTTCTATGCAGCACACATGCATGCACACCTCCCCGCCATACACACACATACACATGATTATATATAAAGAGCTGGGCAGCTATGGTATCCTAAGCAGGACAAAAAGAGCAGCCGCCATGTGTATGATTTTTGTGCTTTGTTGGGAGGGGGGATATGTCATTCATGTGAATTCCAGTTTAGAATATGGATAATTTTAAGGGCTGGAATAGCATCTCTTTAGCCATATATGCAGTATACATTGTATATTTGTACATGGACTCCCATGTACAAATATATTTGCTTGCAATTTCCAAGACTCTTAATTTCTCTCTTCTTCCAAAAAATTACAGAAGAAATACAATCTATTCAGATTTAAAAGGTACACACCTTAGAACCAAATAATCCCACTTTTAAAAGGTTTTAGAGAAACAGTCACTCATGGGCCCGAGGAGGTTTGGGCAAAGGTATTCAGATCAGCATTGTTTGTAAGAGTGGAACATTGTAAACTACTCAAATGTCTACCAGAAGGAAAAGGAATAAACGAGGGCCTCTTCATACTGTGTGATATAATATAGCAGCTTAACTCAAGGAGGTGGGTCTATACATGTTGACATAAAAAAAAATCCCAAAGGCATCCTGTTGCCTAAAAGGAGCAATCTGCAGAATAATATATATATAGACAGTTTTCCAATAATACATGCATACATGTATATAAATGTGGGGAAAACCCTGGGATCATATACATCAAAATGAGAGCAGTTGTTACCTCATATTACATTTGGGAAAGGATGGTGGGGTGGGAGACCAAAACGAAGCAGGATAGAGGGCAAGGGGCTTGTTAGGCTTTTGCTATATGGAAGGACTTTACGTAAAAAATGCATTCATGTATGTAAATTACACATGTATATTGTGTAATTTAAATTAAGTTTTTAAAAGTAAAGTATAACTGTTTAGCTGTTTCTAACCATATAATACATAAAGTAAAAAGTGGTACTTCTCCAGAATTTATTCTTTCCTTTGCTTCTCCATAATTTATTTCTCCGTATTTGATTTCTTCTTTCTCCATCATTTATTTCTTTCTCCCCCTATTGGTGGATATTTTAGTTGGTTTTTTTTTCTTAGTTCACTTTTCCAAACAGTATCGCAAGGAAAAGTTATATTTTTTATCCATTCGTGTTATTATTTCTGTTGTATGGATCTTAAGAACTGTGATCACGGGCTATGACACTTAAAAATGTGACAAACTTCCCTCTGCAAAGAGCATCCTACTGATTCATAGAACAGTAGTTGTGCAGTAACTCCCTAGTTCACATTATCCAGGTTGCAACGGTAACAGCTGCTCCCAGACGTACTTCGTTGCTCTTAAGGCTGGATAGTAGCTGACTTAACTTCCTTCTCCCTGCATGCTGACCACTGGTGGTGCCTGACCACATTAGCCAAACAGTGGAGGAGACTGGGATAAGGTGGGAGGGGAAGGCAAGGGCTGGTAGACCATGAAATCGAGACAGACTAATGAGCCATGGGTCACATTAACCCACAGACATGTTTTCTTTGGCCTGTACAATGTTAGGCTCCACAGTGTTTTAAAGAGGCCGAGTCAGTGCCAGGTGTTAAGGGGGCAGTGCTTAATCCCCACTCAGGCTTCCCTGCATGTGGTTCTCCACGTGGGGAACCATCAGTTTACATGACATTCCTCATCTTTCTTTACTCTCTCCCTCATTCCTGCACTGGGAAGTGGAGTGGCTTCTTACCTTCCTCTTGGTTGATTCACCAGAGAGAGTATGTTTCTGCTTATGACTGGGTGGTAATTCTAATTCTGGGGCTCAATGTTAAAAAGACCAGTTTCCCTCAGATAAGTCCCATTCTCCAACAGGAAGTTGATCTTTTGATTATAATCTGGCTTCCTCCTTGTCTCTTAATTTGTTCAGGACTCAGGTAGGGAAGAGATATACTATTCAAGTCCCCTTAAGTCCAAACACCAATGTTGAAAAACATTGAGATTTTGAAATTGAGAGATTTCACATCATAGTATTTCTGAATTTCTTGCAAAGCTATAAGATTAGGGAACCCTGAGACCTTGTTTCTAAATGCTGATAATGGCTGGAGCTGAGATGTGCCTCCCTCTGAAGGGGCATGTGCTAACATGTCATAGTCCTCACTATTCCTTATGGCTTTTCTGATACTTAGACCGAGTCATTGACATTCAGCGTCATGTGATTATAGACATAATAATGACCACCCAAAGGTATCCACATCCTAATCCTCAGAACGTGTACATATGTTACATGGCAAAAGGGCTCTGCAGGTGTGATTAAGTTAAAGATCTTGGGATGGGGAGATTATCCTGGGTGGGCCCGGTGTAATCACAGAGGGTCATAATAAGGGAAAGATACAGGTAGGAGGCTCAGGGTCTGAGAAGGAGATGACAGAAGCAGAGGTCACGGAGGAGAGAGATTTGAAATTGTTATACTTCTGGTTTTGAAGATGGAACCACTAACCAAGAAGTGTAGGTAGCCTCTAGAAGCTAGAAAAGGCAAGAAAATGGATGAAAGCTAGAGCCACCAGAAGGAACACAGCCCTGCTGAAACCTCAAGTTTAGCCCAGTAAGACCATTTTGGACTTTTGGCCTCCAGACCTTACTATAAGAGACTAAATTCGTGTTGTTTTAGGCCACTAATTTTAAGCAGCAATATAAAACTAATACAAGAGTTAAGGAGAAAGTAAAGCATTTCTTATATCCATATCTATCCCAAGAGGGAAAACAGGAACTAGATCAAGATGGCAATATATTTCAAAAATTATGTGAGAGAGCATTTCTTTCTTGGAAGGGGAGTGGGCGTTGTTGATTGCTTACCAGCATCCAGTAGTCACCTCACCTTTCATACCATGTGACCCAGCAGTCACCTTCCTAGGCATATGCCCGAGAGATGAAAACATGTGTCCACATAGAAACTTGTTCACGAATGTTTATGGTAGCATTTTTCGTAATAATAAAAAATGAGAAATAATCCAAATGTCCATTGACTGACAAATGGATAAATAAGATGTAGTATATAAAAAGCACTCTGGGGGGAGGGTATAGTTCAGTGGTAGAGCGCATGCTTAGCATGTACGAGGTCCTGGGTTCAATTCCCAGGACCGCCATTAAAAAATTAATAGATAAATAAACCTAATTACCTCACCCCTCCAAAAATAAGTAGAAATAAAAAAAAATTTTTTAAGTGCTCTGACTCTTACTGAAGTATTTAGCCCTCTTCCGTATCTCTGATATACCTTAGGGAAAGTTAATACTTCTTTTATCTAAGTGTATTCTATCCTTGCTACAATGAATCATTTCAGAGCTCAAATTTAATTAAATCAAAGCATAGAATTTTCCAGATTAAGAGGCTGACTGTTCTGGTGTCTCACTTTTTCTCTTTTATCATGTCTCTATCCAGTGGCGTATCATGGGGAGTGGTGGGAGTGGTCTCTGGGTGTAAGCAGTAAGGGGGCGCACCGTTTGTAGAGAATTTATAGACAAAACCAACCAAAAGCTGATCTGCTTTTTTATATTTGTTTTTCATATGAAATTATCTTTGTTTCATCTTCACTTTTTAACTGAAAGTTTTATTGATATAATTATGAATTCATATACAGTCATAAGAAGTAATAGAGAGAAATCCCCTGGATCCTCTTCCCAGTTTACCACAATGGTAACATTTTGCAAACATCTACTATAATATCACAACTAGGATATTGACACTGATAAATCCACCAACTTTATTCAGATTTCCCCAGTTTTACTTGTACTCATTTGTGTGTATTTAGTTCTACACAATTTTATAATGTTTAAGTTTCTATGTCCACGAGCACAGCCGAGATACTGAACAATTCCAACACCACAAGGATTCCTCATGTTGGCCTTTTATAACCACACCCACCTCCTTCCCCTTCCACTGTCTTTAATCTCTGGCATCTGCTAATCTGTTTTCCATTTTTTTTAACTTTTATTTCAAAAATGTTACATAGGTCAAATCATGCAGTATTCTTTTAGGTTTGGCTTTTTTACTTAGCACAGTTCTCCAGAGATTCATGTAAGTTCTTATGTGTATTTTTTCTAAGTAATAGTCTATGTATGTACCACAGTTCGTTAAACCATTCATTTTGTTAAACCATTCACCCATTGAAGGACATCTAAATCGTTTGTTTTTTTGCTATTGCTAATAATGCTGCTATGAACATTCGTGTACAGGTTTTTGTTCTTTTTTTTTTTTAATCACCGTGTGATTCTAAGCCATCTGCCAGACCATTCCTATCAACTTGCTCCCTGCCTAATACACAACTCTCTCTGCCACAACTGCTGCAGACACCATTCTCAATAGTGCTCCCAGTATTGCTGGCATTGGAAGTTTGGCCTGTCTTCCCTGGACTTGGGGGGTGGTAGAGAGAGGAGAGGGCAACTGTGATGACAGTTCTGCCAATAAGAAAACTTGGATGAATCCTTGACAAGCCTCCTGCTCGTCTCTTCATCTGCTCCCTTTTTCTCATATTGAATAATGCTCTCCTTATTTTCTGATCCAAAATTCAGATAGAACTACTTTGCTTAGCTTAATATATCCCAGCCACCTTATAGATTAAAAACCAGTCTATAAATAAACCATGCTTAGGTCAGGTGCTCATGCCAAGTGCAATATGTAGCCATTCCTGAGTAAAGAACATCTGCTTCCCTAAACTATGGGGCAGGGTTATTTTGTCCGTGGGCTGTGCAGTTTCGTGTGTGTGTGTGTGTGTGATTTCTAATAGGAGGCACTGAATGGGCAACTACCATGTCCACTATGCATAGGTGATTCTCTTGGTAGACTAGATGTCCATCTTAGTCACAAAAAAAGAAAAAAATCAGTAAATAACAAAACATTAACCTTTTTATAATAATCTCTAAAATAAGGTTGTAAAATGAACTCGGAGATTATAAGATATAAAATTATCTATAAACTAGTGAAAAGTTAGGTGATATACATCAAAAAAAAATCTTTAGTTTTGGAACAGTTGCTTTGTAGCCCTTCTTTCTTTTAATAGAGTACAAGTTCGGTTTACCAGTAAGGTCCCCCCGAGTCCAAGATAATAAAAATGTAATATATAAAAGTGCTTTGTGTACCATTTGTTTTTTTAATAACTGAGAACAACAAAAAGAAAAAAAGTTCTCAAATAATTAAGATATAATTTTTTAGGTGACTAGGAATAGGGAACACCTCTTACTCTAATCCAGGGGTTGGTAAACTCTGGCCAGCCTGCTACTTGTTTTTGTAAGTAAAGTTTTACTGGAACACAGTCATGCCCATTCATTTACTTCTTGTCTGTGGCTGTTTGCACACTACAACCACATACTTGAGTAGATGCAAAGGCTCAGATATTTACTCTTTGGCCCTTTACAGAACAAGTTTGCTTCAATTTAGTTATTAAGAGACCACTCCTCTCTAACGCTGATGATTTGGGGTGGTATTCTGAGTGAGCATTAACTGTGAAAGCCTATGTTAGCTCATGCAGCTTACTCCAAATCCCTAGCCTACAAAATTAAAGGAAAAGTCAGTACATGCTACAATCTATTAATTTTCATGGAGATTTTCTTCATTAGGCATTATTGGGGATGAAAACAAGTCAACAGAACTTTCACTGAGTAATAATACTGCCTCATGTAAAACTCTGCCTTGAGACACCCAGATTGAAATATCTCAAGTTAGAAGCTGGCATACATAAAAATATCTAAAAAGATGAAGCATTCAGTAAAATAAAAAGGTATATTTTGGCATGAAGAAATTTCAATATACATTACTGGATAAGCCCAGGCATCAAATTCGCTGCCCTTGTTAGGAGGAACTGCAAAGAAACTTCCTCATTTAAAGCACCCCAGAGTGAGGGCAGTTGCCCACATTTTGTGTCCTATAGGGAAGATACATACCATACCAGTGACGCTACGAGTGTCTGTACAAAGTTCCAGCTTCATCCCTGAGATCCTTAGAAACCATTTTGGGGAAAGATACTCTTTGTGAAGTAATTAGGGGTCATTTCTAATTAGGCCTGGATTGTCAACATATCCTACATATCCAAGGATGACATAGAGTGACGTTAAGTGGGACCACAGTGGGAAATATGGGATTTGCTATTAGACAAGGTGGGCTGGCATCTCTTGGACCACTGAGGTTAATGTATATTGATGGTGGCTATCTAAATCTTGTAAGGGCTGAATGCTTAAGATTCTTCTGTAGGGAATTTAGTAAATACGCAAAGGTCAATTTTACTGAGTTATCAGACATTCAATCTGTAAGCCTCTTTAGCCACAAATATAGCTCCACCTTCTGAATTACAAAACAAGTTCCCCTTGGGTAGATTCTAGCACATGGGGTGAATTTTTCAGTTCATCTCAAACTTTGCTTTGGTGTTTGTCATAAAAAAAAAAGACCTAGTTCCTTCCCAGAAAAAAAATCACAGTTTTTCTCCCACTTTTAAAAAACTGTTATCAAGGATAGACAAGGTTTTTTACTCAAACTTTGAAAACATAATTTGCAGCATCATAAGATTACCTTAAAAATGTGATGATGACTGTAGGTGGTGAAAATGCTTTCAGTGACTCATAATTAGATAACACCCAACTTGGAAATAAGAGCAAAAAAGTACTTTTTACCAGAGAAAATGTAATGAGATGTTGCCATCATTTAGGCTGTATACTGGTGCTTTACAAACATAAAATTATAGCTTTACAAAAATGCGAGTTAGTACTTACATCTGAATACCCTAATTTTACATACTTAAAGTCCTTAATTAAAAAAAAAACAGCAACAACGCAATTGCAAGTTGACAAATAGGGACAAAATTCCTTGCCAAAAATAGTCATTAAAAGCTAATAGTTACAGAATATATTTTACACTGACTTTAAAAAAAATTTGTGTTAAAAATCATAAAATAAAAGGCATAAAATAGGAGCTATTATTAATGTTGTAATGGTGAATACTGGGTTCGGGTTGCTATTTTAATGGCATTTATTCTGTACAATATAGCTATGTGGTCTGACATTCATTTCTCTTCCTCATTCCTCTTATTTAGAATTTCTTAGAGTAAAGAGAATGCCATTTCTTTAACTATTCAATGATCATCCAGAAGCAAACGTACAGTGCAGGAAGATAATCTTTATTATATTTTAACTAGAAATAGAGCAGATAGCAAGTTCACGAGGTATATTTGATTATTATTCTTTTAAAATCAGGCTTCAATAACAATAAACAAAAACAAGCCTTAGCTGCACAGACATTTTGGTCACTATTATAATCTTCAAGGGCACAAAAGCCAGCAGTGTAAAATAACATAAAGGTGATGACTGAGAATTTTTGCCCAAAATGTAGATCACTGCATTAAACCCTCCTTGTATTTTCTTAATATTCTTCTTAAACATTCAACAATTACTGTTACTCAGCAAAATATCCAACATGCACATAGTATTCCTACAAGAATACTATCTTAATATTGTCAGTACTAAGCTTTTCTTTCCCCCCAGAATTCAGTGAACCATGGTTCCACTCCCTATATGTAGTAGTGTTAGTGGTAATATGCAAAACTGATTTTGTTTTCAAGACTAACTAGTGTATTGACTTCACATTTGGTGGCCAGCTGTGTACCCTAATTTTTCATCTTTTATTTTCTTAATAAATTTAACTATATTTCATAAGCCCTGAGATATTCAATAACCTGCTAATGATTGTGTACTTTTAATTTATATTTGACTCCACTCAATTTGAACCCCGCATAATAAGTATTTAAAATTATTATTTACAGAAGATTGTAACTAAAGCAATGACAAAAATGTACTATTTGTAAATTAGACTGCTAATAAGGCCTTTAACTACAAGTTGCATATTTTATGCATTTTTTTTGCTTGCTAGGAGCAAGTCTTAAAATTACATCTATAATTCTGTCAGCAGTAAGTGCTTTTCATTTGCTTACTTCTGTCTGGACAGCCAGATTCACTTTTTGCCTCTCTTGTAAAACAACTTTTTTTTTCCTTCCCCAAACATAAATGTTAGTTATTCAACTCAACAGGTACCAAAAGGAACTTAGAATTTGAACAGCATACTGATAACTACAATGCCTAGCAGAGAAACAGCCCATAATAGGCATTCAATAAATACTTGTTCCACATGGAATGAGTGAACTGTAAGGCAGCTGTTAGAGTCATATACTTTCATCATACACTGTAACTATTTTGTTTAATTGGGGAATTCACGTTACCAGGTTTAATTTGCCCTCTAATATAAATCCAAGAATCTGACATTTTAAAAACTGATTCAACAATTCTCAGAAAATGTAAACAAGTTAATAATAGTTGCTACTTTAATATTAGCTGATAGAAAAAAAGGAATGGAATTACTTTCCACTAAATCATGTGTACAACTGAGGCGAAGAAATAAAAAGCTAAGAAGTGTTAACTGACTATTACCATTTTCCTCCACATTTATCCTTGCAGCTTTTTTGCTCATATATTTATTCCTGTTAATTTTTCTCGCTGAAAGAGAATTTAAGCATCTGAATGGATTTCCCCATCTCCTTAGGTACATATAGTTAGTGAAAAGCCAGTGTAAATATAAGATTGTATTGTCAAGTCATGCCATATTTCTGCATTTGATTTTCGCTAACATTAAATTTTTCTATTTAAATGATGCTGTATAGAATATGAGATAATCTGCCCACTATGAGATTGCTTGCTTGTACTAGTCAGTTTTTGTTGATAGTTTTGAAGCATATTGCACACTTGTCATCTAGCACATTAACAAGGAACTGTTACTCTTTTTAGAAAGGATACACTGACAAATTCTTAAGTTAATGGCTTTGGCCGAACATTTTTAGCCTGTTACAGGACAATAGCAATGGCAAACACGTTGACGATACAGTTCATGGTTCGGTTCTCCCATCTTACAGTACAGGTTCCTGAAAACACACACACAAAAAAAAGGACTTTGAAATACCAGCAAAACATCAAAATTACCAGGGAATATATATACATTTTTTCAAAGGTTTTAATATCTTATTTCCTGGAACCTGTTAAATCTTTGCATTTCATATTTGTCTGAAGGCATACTTGTTACTAGGTACAAAGTAATTCTGTTGATAAATTCTTATGAGGATTTAATTAGAGATAAATAAGAATCTGATAATAAGTGCACTATGTGACTTTGCTAGAAGCTGGATTTTGTTTGGATCAGCTTAAAGTCTCTTACCATCAGATGTGGTGTCCCAAAAACATGAGCTGGCTGTGTGAAAGCCATATGCACTCCTCTGAACCACTGCACAGGTCACTAAAAATAAAGTTGCTGAGTGAGAACAATTACAAAGGAAAAGATAACTGTTTGAGCTCAGAACTCTAAAAGCTATTTAAAAAATAACAGAAAAGAAAGCATTCAGCCAAAATAAGTCTCTTGCCTCAGTGATCTACCACCACAATTTTGACCCCACTGCATAAAGCCTGTCTGTTGCCCCCGTGCCAAAACAATGGTGATTGTATTGCAGGAAAAGTCTGGGCCAAATTATGTGCCTTGTCCCATGGGCACAATTCAGACACAGAAACAAAGAAAAGATTCCACTTTACAATCATTGCTTGGCACTTCAAAGTCCTACATGTGAGAAGGCATGGGGCTACTGAAAGGAAGACAGGGTGAGGGAGTTTCAGAGGAAAGAGATAAGTGATGCAAATGTAACAGATGATGCTACCAAAGACAAGTAGATGGTTGGCAGGAGCTCAAACTGCTTTTGAGTAGCAAAAGATCTCCATCTTTTAAGTATTATCATAGATTATCTTTGGATAAGTAAGTCAGAAGTCCTTCATACCCTATTAGTATCCAACGTGAGTGTCTATCACTCATTTACATTCTCTAAATTCAGAGAAACCACATGGACGAAAGTGAGTAAACTAGCAAGGAGGACGCTGATACTTACCAATATACTTATAAGCTTTTCCCAGCTTAACCAGATGTGCTAAGGATTGTTCCACTATGCTTGCAGTCCATTGGTTAATGTTGTTCTGATTATAATCTTCACCTCCCAAGACTCCATCTATACACTAAAAAGGCAGAGGACAATTATACAAACTATACATACACTGCAGCAAAAAATAAAATACATTTATAACCCAATAAAACATCTTAGAAAATATGCACCTGGTAAATATTTTGCATTGTCGCTAACTGTTTTAGAATTTTCAAAGCATTTCCGCATGCATTCTCTCACTCTGTGAGACATTATGGGCCATATAAAGATAACTGGGACATGGCCTCTACTGTAAAGAACTTAACAATCTAAGAGAGAAGCTAATAAAAGAACTCTATAACACGAGGAAGACTAATCAAGGGTGATAAGCCATGTCATAAAAGGATTATGGGGGTGGAGATTTTAAAAGGGTGCTATCAGTTGGTTAAAGAATGGCTTTGAAACAGCTGGGATTTGAACTAGGTTTCAGATGCTAGAAACAAAGGATGAAACCAATTTTGAAATATATTTCTCATGTACAATAATTATAACCTCATTTATATTATGTAACTGCTTAGCTATAAAACAATGAACACACTTGCCACTAAAAGTAAATAATCAGCAAACACTACTTTTCAGGTGCTCTAGAAGAAGTTAAAGAATATTCCACAGTGCTTACTTTCATCCACTTCTGAAGCTTGTTTAGGAGCACTCGTTTAGTATCACAGTTGTAGATTCATGGTCACCTCTGCCACCTCCTCGCTGTGTGACCTTTTGCAAGTGACTTAATCTCTTGAAGCCCCTATTTTCCTTATCCTTAAAGTAGGGATAACAGCCTCATCTTATCAAGTTGTTGGGAGGATGGGGTGAGATAAGGAATGCCATGTGCTCATATACAGTCACTGCCGCAGAGTAGGCATATAAGTAATGATAGGTATCATCACCGTCATCATCATGATTGCTGCTGTTATTTTATTTTTTCCAGTTTTATTGAGACATAAATGACATATAACATTGTGTGAGTTTAAGGTATACAACGTGATGATTTGTCACATGTTATATCATGAAACAATTACCACAATGAGGTTAGTTAACACATTCATTTCCTCACATAGTTACCGTGTGTGTCTGGTGAGGACACTTAAGATCTACTTTCAGCAACCTTCAATACAGTGTTGTTAACTATGGTCACCATGCTGTATACTAGCTCCTGAGAACTTACTCATCTTATAACTAGAAGTTTGCACCCTTTGACCAACATTTCCCCACCCTGCGGCAATCACCATTCTACTTTCTGTTTCTGTAAGTTTGGTTTTTTTTAAGATTCCACATATAAGTGAGATCATACAGTATTTGCCTTTCTCTGACTTTTTTTGTTTCTATTATTTTTTATTCAAGTGATAGAGCCTGGAGAATAAGACACTCATTCAATTTATTTATAGAATCCAGCTTAATAAGACAGACACATACACACACTCACACAAGCACATGCAGGCAGCTTTCATTTACTACAATTGGACTATAGTAAAGGTTCATAAAGGCACTAACTACTATGGAATCTTAAGCTGGATAGTATAAAATCTTCACTAATCATAAAATGTAGAAAGAGACATTAAATTTAGAGGGGTTGAAGGCAATAACGTAGCTCAAATTATTACCCTGGAATGTTCAGTAGCATGAAGAGTTAGGAGAGTCAGTGGCCCAAGGTCAGGGGAGCAGGGTTTTAATTCTGGCTTTACCATTCCCAAGCTGACAGCCTTTGGGAAACTTCTTCCTCCCCCGAGACCGCCTTTCCTTCATGGGAAACTAGGGGCGCTCGTTTCCTTTCCAGTTCTCCTCTAAACAACAGAAACATCAGGGGCCTGTGGACCCCACGGTAAATAGCCCTGCTAATGACTATTCATTAACATTTAGCCTTCTTAATTACCATTAACCAGGATACTAGATAATGAGGTCTTTAACCTGCTCTGTGGTCCCAGGGCCAAACTCGGCCTGGACACGTAGCAGGCACACAATATATGTTTGACGTTGAGGTAGTAACTGGCTTTGGTATACTCTCTGGGTATCCTGAATCAAATACATGTTAGATTAAGCTGCAAGTTAATTCTATTTGTAACTCACTTTTTCAGTGAAAATTTGTTTCTGGGCAAATTCTTTTATTGACAGTAAATAAAATACATACATATCACTGATAGGTGAGTGGCTCTAAGACTTCAGCAGGAAAAAATATATAAGTACAGGAACTCAGAGCAAGGAATGTAAGGAAAGAAAATAAGGAGATCAGCCAAAGAGAAACAGAAATGCCTGCTGAAACTATACAATCATCTGGGAAGTGCTGAAAAGTTTTCACATGGTGCGCGCATGCTCTCTCTCTCTCTCAAAGCCTTTCTAATGCCTCAGTGGCAAAGAGACATGGCTCACAGGGACAGAGGGGAGGGAAGAGAATAGACAGGTAGCTGAAAGCCACCTGTGGCAAACCTGACATGTCTTTGAAGTCTCAGATTTCATATGAACATTTCACATGAAGCTGGCTTTTGACTCCATAATGTATCAGTTTATTTTTATTTTAAAATGGTGTTAAATTATTTATATTACTTAACTCTCTCATGCAAGGAGGTAAGCAAAACTGATGCTCTAAAACGCACCCAGTGGCTTTTAGGACCACCTAGCCACCGTCAAGTATGTGTATCGCATTTTAAGAAGCATGGTTCTTTTAACTGAATAAACTATCAAAGTAATACATGCCTTTGGTTTTAAAAATCAAACAGAATAGAAGAACTTACAATGAAAAGCAAGAATCCCATCCCTACCTGTTTCCATCCCCAGTCTCCTTCCCCAGAGGAAACAGCTTTGGGGTACAACTGTTTTTTACCTCTTAAGGGTCACTTATATGTCGGCAAGTGTTTATATCACGAGTTCTTGATTTATGAATTATACACAACATCCTTAGAGCTCCTGCTATGATAGATGAAAATTTAGTTCTCTGAGACCACCTGCCAACTCCTACCTCTGCCCCCATCCCCTACTTCCCTCAGTGCAGTGAATTCACTCTTTTTACTTCAGTATATTTACACCATTAGGAGCATGCTTCTTTTCTATTCCAGATGTTTCCTTCTGCACAGAGCATTTTTCCTTATCATCCCTGGCCTTTTGTCCCACCTGTTATTTTTCCTCTCCATGGGGGTGGAGCGAGCTGCCGGTTGGTGGGTGACAACCATTGTTTCACCCTTCTCATCTGGGATAGCCCATCTCCCAATGCCTTGGACATGGGTATTTGGCTCCTCCTCCCTCCACCCAGACCAATGAAAGGCACCAGCCTGGCTAAGAGTTTCTTTCTGCTGACTCAGATTTTCCCTTGGATGCCTTTTCCAACGTCTGAATTGACCAGGTAGGGAGTTAGCAAAACGAGCTCCAATCTCCAACCCAGTCTTTATCAGTAATAACTGCGATGTTTTGTTCTCTTTCTACTGACTCTTTGGTCTTTTCATTTGGTTCGGAACATGGGTAAAGAAGGTATCATTTAAAAGACTCCTCAAATACCCCAGCATCCTTTTCTTCATTTCCCAACCACCAAGGACAGTCTGTCTTGACTTTCCACTTTGAAAAATGAGGCTGTCATCATCCTGCCCGTCCCATGACCTCCATCTGTTGCAGGATTTTCAGGTGCATATCCAGCCCTCTCAGACCTCAGGTTGATCCTAGTTGTACAAGGCCAGCCCAGGGTGAGTTCCGGGTGAGCTCATGCCCTGAGCATTCAGGCAGGTAAGGCAATGTCTCAGGATGGACTGATGAGGTGTTCAGTGCACAGAGGGGCGGGCCAATCCAGCCAAGCCAAAAGGTAGGCAGAGCCTGTTTGGACACAGACCCCAACAGCCATTCCCGCAATACAAGCCTGCCTTCTGGGCCAGCTCATTTTTCTCTCGGATTTGGCAGTTAAAAATGACTCAGGACTATTAAAATTGTTCATAAATACCTTACCCACAGTGTAGTCTGGTTGTGATACCACTAGAATAATTAAAGTTCCTCTGCCAGAATTGATTCCCAAAGAGAACATCTTGTGTATTTGCCTAACACGAGGACCAGATGTCATGTTTCAAATATTGTTCTTAAGATTTTGATTTACTATCATATGTGTCTAAAAGGTGTTAAGGGATTATTTTTCCAATTATATTGAGCGTAAAAAAAGCATATAATAACTCAAAGCAGATATTTCTAGGGTCTTTTATTTACTTGATATATATATGTATATACTACAATTATATGTTTATTATACTATACATATAATTTACCTATACACATATAATTTCTTCTATACATATAATTTACCTATACACTTTTACAGCATTAACATTTAAAATAATATTAAAAAAATTTTTTTGTTTTTTTTTGCAGGGGGGAGGTAATTAGGGTTATTTATTTATTTTTTTAATGGCGGTACTGGGGATTGAACCCAGGACCTTGTATATGATAAGCATGTGCTCTGCCACTGAGCTATACTTTCCCCTCTTAAAATAATAGTTGACCCATGGAATACAAGTTCTTTTATTCAAAAGACAGAGAATCAATTTTAGAAAACAGCAAACCAGTTTTCTAGACCAGTACTTAAACATCACTTTCAGACTAAGCCCCAAGATGCCCGACAGCATCCAACACAACATAGACACACCCCTATAAAGAATTAGTAACTATTAAAAATCTTGTTTTAATACCAAGGTTTCTAACTTTGTACTGAAAGTCAAAACACAGCTTTTAAAAATTTCAATCAATGCATGAGCCTTTAAGATGAACAAGATATAGAACTCACCTCCTTAACAATATTGTGGGCTTCATCAGCATTGAAGCCAACCTAAAGAGGGAGAACAAAAGATAAAGTTGCTTTCAACACAGACGTCCTTTTCCTGGTAGACTATGATGTTACACAGAATACCCTAGGCTGGCCTAGACAGGTGTTAGTGACAGGAGACCACAGTGAAAAGGGGCAGCAAGTCTGCTGAATCTACTAATCCCACCCTGATCACCTCTGAAATCGCAAAATGCTTTCCCCACCTACCTCCCTGGAGATTTTGATGCATTATGTTGAGACAAAGCCTGGGCAACTACATTTTTTTTTAAAGTGCTTTACTGGTAATTCTGATGAACATCTGAGATTGAGGATCATTGTATTGTAAAGCTCAGGAAATAGCAGAAGGTGGATATAAGGATGTATGTGTTATCAGTACACAGCATATGGTTGCAGCTAAGTGAGAATGAGGTGGATCATGAGAAAAAAATGCTGAATAGATAATTTTCTATTTTTTTTAACTTATGCTTGGCAAAAATGTGGCTTTCCTAAGTTAAAGGTTATGAAAATACTTGATCATTCCAAATTAATGTCACTTTAATACATAATAGGTCTGGCAACTTAGTCTTTCCTGTGGAGATACAAGTTTGATACAGTCTCGAGTTAAAAGCAAGTATTTTATCTTTGTTTTATATTAAAAAAAGATTCTGTTGGAAAATAAAACTAGCCCATGCTTTGCAAAAAAAAAAAAAGCAAGTATTAATGACAAGGAAGTGTCCAAGAGTAGAGAACTAGGCTATGTGACAACATTGCAGTCTAAACCAAAACACTTCAGGTAATACATGCTTTGTTTCTATGGAGATATTTTTAGGTGCTTTATGATATCGGGTTTGTAAATCCCACTGCACAACTTAAAATTAGTTCAAAAGCAAGTAAATTCTAAAAATAAGTCTCATCTTGAGTACAGATTTAAAATAGTTTCAACTCATTTAATTACACCAGATAATTCCCCAACAACAAAAGAATAAAAATACCCTAAATAATTAGGAATATATCATGAAAACAGGTCTCACAACTGACCCTATTAAAATGATCATTTTACCTTAAAGTAAGGTCCTTATCTATTTTCAAAAATGGCCTACAAATTAAATGATGTCCATTTCTGGAAGGTCACCAGATAATCAGGTTGTACTGGGTGGCCACCGATGCTACCTGCATCATAGAAGTTATGAATTTAAATATGGTCTTAGTTTCTGCAGAAGCCCACGCCCTAAAGATGAATGGTTCAGAAACCCCTTCCAGTAGTCTAATAATACACCATTTTATGCTGCAACTCCACCACGTGCCTGTCTACTTTTATTTCACCGCACCATTCACCTGTGGCCACCACTGGGCAGAAAATGTCTTTGTTCTGCCCTGTCACAGGTTATGCTGGGATCCAACAGGCCTCATCCTCGTCATGGTTAAAGTGAAACCAGAGTTGTAGTTGTGTAAGTCAGAGGCCCGGGTTCAAGCAGAGCATCTGTCATTCCTGGCAGTTCTAACTTTGAGCAAGTCACTTAGGCGCCATGAAAGTCAGAGTACCCCATCAGTAACAGGAAGATGACAACTGACATCACGGGGCTCTGGTGAGGTTTCGTGGAAGCCAGAGTCAGTAAGCAAGAGCTCCTAATCCATAAAGCACCTCCTTCCAGACCACCCAGGGGAGAGTGCCCGGGAGCAGGAGCGGCTATGTCACATGGGCCTCGCTTGGCGGGGATGCGGCACCTGCTTTGGGGACACTAAAGGGCGGAGGAAGCAGCCGGGGAGACCGGTTTCCAAGGCCCGCCCGGCAGAAGGGCGGCTCCCGCCACCCCATCCACACCCCATGCACCGCACCCTGAGTCAGGCATTCCACCCCTAGACCCCGACCCCACCGCCGGTCCCCAGTACTCCCCCATCCTTCCACCCCGACTCTCAGCCCACCCTCAGGGCCTCCGGGTGGGGAGCCGGGGATGGGCGAGGCGGATCCCCGGCCCCGAGGAGAGGACCCGGGCTCGGAGGACGCCGCACCCCAACTCTCGGGGACACCTGGCGCCGGGAGACCACCCGGCGGAGGCCAGACGCCGAGGCGGGCGGGGGCGGGGGTCGCTCGAGGGCGGCAGAGGGGCGGTACCTCGTCGCAGGGGCGGTGGTACTCCTCCATGGTGGCGCCGGCTCTCCCGGGGGGGCGGAGCGACGGGCGGGTCGAGCTCCGCGGCCGCGCACTGGCCTCCAGGGAGACCCCGCCCCCGTTTATGCCCCGGGGCGTGCCCCACGCAGGCCCCGCCTTTGCGTCGCAGTGACACCACCTTCCTGGCCCCCCCTCCCTTTTCCCTCCTCTTTTACCCGCAGGGTTCCCGTGGCGGGAACCGTCTTCCCGCTGCCTTTCGACCTCTCAGAAAATGAGGGATGGGTGTTAAAGAGCTGGAATTTGTGCTCATGTGGTTCAAATAGGGTGTCAGTCTGTCTAGACTCCGTATTATTGACTGAGTGCCCACTGGCCTGGTTATTTGCACATATTCGTACATCATCATCCAGCAAATAAGTGTAGTGAATGCAATGGTGAACCAGCCGCCTTGATTTGTCTTCTTACTAGCTATGTCACTTGGAAAAATTAACCTCCCACCGTCTCAGTCTTCTCGTATGAAAACAAAATTATACCTATTTCATGGTTAGTTGTGAGGATTAAATAAGATGCTGTATATATTCCCCCTCCTAAAGTAGATGCTCTTAGACCCCTCCTCCTCCATGACTATGTAAATAAAAATATTTGATTTATAGGCAAGAAGGTACAAATATACTAAATTAAATTATAAATCTTAGCAGAGCAGTGGTTAAATTTATTTCAAAATTACAAAATGTTAGATAAGCCTAAGGATTTTCTCATTTAAACCCATGACAACCCAGCAGGTTTGGTTCTCAAGATGAAACTAAGGTACAGAGAGTTGAAGTAATTTACCCAAGGTCATATATCCAGTAAGTAGTAGAAAGATTTCAACTCAAATAGACTGATAGCAGTGTTGCCAGTGGATGTACCTGGTGTTCCAGGTTCTTGTCCCATCCCAGAAAGAATTCAGAGACAAGATGCGGAGGTTAAGAAACTAAAGTGAGGATTCATTAAGGGATGGATACTACACTTTGAAAGGGAGAGCAGGCAGGCTCAGGAAAGCAGCTGCCCTGTGTTTCTTTGGCAAGTTGGTTACATAGACTGTAAAAATGAATAGGCAGAATATTCACTAGGGAGGGAAGGAATCTAGGGTCATATTCTCCGATTTTCATCCCAGCTCCACCTTCCCAAAAGGAGAAGAGATTTTTGTCCGTATTTAGTCTGAATTGGAAGTGTCATGGCATCAGTGCATGATGGGTACCTTTAATCTGCAAGGCTAGATTTACTGAAATAAGGACATAATGAACAAAAGGTTACATTTGGACACTGGAGATTCCTGCCTTTTCTCACCTTTCTTTGTTGGCCCCAGGCCGCTCATCACCCCAAAAGTTGTGACCACTTATCAGCCCAGAGGTTCCTGCTTTTCTTTCTCTGCCCAGGGACCCCTGGTGCTTACATGATGCATGGTTTCCTGCATTTTGCCCGTGCCCCTCCTTTCTGCCCAATTCCTGCCTTTTGGCCTGTGTCCCCCTTTCTCTGCTCATATCTAGCTATCTGCCTGCTCTAACAGCAACACTCAAGTTCTTAAACACTGTATTAGTTTCCTGTTGCTACTGTAACAAATTATGAAAACGAGTCTGCAGGACTGTGTTCCCTTTGGAGGCTCTAGGGAAGAATTCATTTCCTTGGCTTTTCCAGCTTCTAGAAACTGCCTGCATTTTTTGGTGTAAGATCCCTTCCTCTATCTTCAAACCCAGCAGTTTAGCATCATTTATCCTTGCTGACTTCTACTTCTATCCTCGTGTCTTCTTGTCCTGTCTTGCTCTCAAGATCCTTAATGTAATCATATCTGCAACGTACATGCCTTTTGCCATGCAAGGTCATATGTTCACATGGTCAGGGATTCAGATGTGGACATCTTTTTTAGGGAGAGTCATTATTCAGCTTACCACAACCACTGTTCTGTTTTTTTCCTCAAAAATCAAAGTTGGAGGGTTCATTAGTCATCTAGTCCAACTCTTATTTTACAAGTAAAACTGCAGCTCAGAGAGGTGAAGTAAGTTGTACAAGGGCACGGAGCTGTTAACTGAACCCCTAGGTTTCTGACTTTCAGGCCCCTCCCTTCTCTGCTCTCACTTTATGAGCTTAGAACAAAATTGGCCTGTTTACCTGATGATGTGTAGTTTGTTACTGGTTCTTCTGAGTTATAGATCATCAAGATTACTGTAGAAAAGCAATTGCAATTCATAGAGGAAGTGTATTTCTCCTTTTTCAGGACTTTTTTTTATACAAAGTTATTCTCCTGTGAGCAATTTCAATATCATATGAGGTGACTTAGTGTTGTTCTTGTTAACCCCTTACTTCCCAAAGAATTGTTTCTGTATCTAGGTAGGTCAAATACAGAAATAAAACAAAAAATCTTAAAACTACAAGGACCACTCTATCATATCTTGGGTTTATGATGTGTGGTAATGAAACTGAGTTCCTTTGCCTAGTTTATGATTAACCTCTCTATCCAAAACTTTGTTCCCTTTCTTGTTCTGTACCTGTTCCTCCACAGAATTGGGGAGTATCAAAGAACAGGGTGGAATTGTAACTGAGCAGGACCTTATGGGGCCTTTTCAGGATAGATGCCCTCCTCCAACCATGTCCTCCACATGCCTCTTGTTGGGAAAACTTTAGCCTTCTAGGCCTTCCCCAAATTCCAAAAAAATCAGAGAAGTGAGAAAAAGCAGAAACAAAGGAAAACAGTCAAGCAAGACAAAATAATAATAGTTTAGCCATTAAACAAAGTCAAGGACCTTTATTTTCTTCTCAAGGGCTATAGCAACACACAGCCCTACCAAGTATTTGGCTTCCTAACATGACAGTCTTAGGGTATTCAGACATCTTACCTGGAAGCTCAAGTTTCCAAGTGTGAGTGTTCCATTAAGCAAGGCAGAAGCTATACCTTCTTTTGGTCTCACAAGTCCTTCTAGTCTGACGAATCACGCCGCATCATTTCCACCATACTCTAATCACTGAAGCAGTCACAGCCCACTCAGACTCGATAGGAGGGAACATGGAACCTACCTTTCAATGGCAGAACTGTCAAATAATTTGGGGGCCATGCTTTAAAATCACCACAGCTTTATTAATTTAGTATCTTGGTTGCAAGTAACAGAAGATTCAAGTAAGATGGGCTGAAATAATAAGGACATTTGTTTTCGGGCATAGAGATGTTCCACATTGGTTCAGCTGCTCAACAATTTTTTGGGAGCCTCTTTGCTTTCCATCTTTCCATTCTACTATCCTCAGCATATGAGCAGTCGTTAGTCATGGTCACACGTGGCTGCAGCAAATGGTATCACAAGGAATAAATGTATCACATTCAATGAAGAAAATGGACATTGACTTGGGTTGATCAATTTTTCTTAGG
Source organism: Vicugna pacos (assembly GCF_048564905.1). Taxonomy (NCBI): domain Eukaryota; kingdom Metazoa; phylum Chordata; class Mammalia; order Artiodactyla; family Camelidae; genus Vicugna; species Vicugna pacos. The sequence goes on from NC_133023.1 coordinate 29,048,567, forward strand.
AAGGCTAATCTTTCCTTCAAGTACCCAGGAGTCTTCTCCTCAGGTACCCTTGGCCAACATTGGGTCACATGATTCCTCCCTTGGCAAAACCTATGGAGAAAACGTTTGGCATTTTTTCTTCTATGATGAAAAGTGAATGCTGTTAGAGAGGAAAAAGGGATGTGAAATAATATTTGGTCAGAAAGTCCTTACCAACTATTTTCATGCTGTGGTCCATATATGAAAGACAGTAATAATTGTGCTTGACACTGGAATTTGGCACAACATTGTAAAATGACTATAACTCAAAAAAATGTTAAAAAAAGTATTTCATTTTTCTGCCAAAAAAAGAGTCATATTTGCATAGTACATTGGGGTAAACGAGAGGGGCTTTGGAGACATCTTTATGGTGTTTAGTGAAAAATTATTTTCTTTAAGTTATATAATTCTAAGGGAAAAAAAGTAGAAAAGGTGTTAAAAATTGAATTTGTGAAAACTTCCAAATGAAATCTTTCAAATCCTTTAATGAGACTCTCAAGTTTGCTTTCATGAACATAGCATTTTATATCTGGGCTTTTGCTTAAAATAGCTATAAGCAATTTCTGTTTCAGAGATTTTAATAATTATTTTTCCTCTAAATCTTAATAGATTCTATTGTTGAGAAGTGTGCTTCATAGAAGTAACTGTGAAAACATTTAGACCCATTTCACAAACCATTCAAATTATATGTCAAGGCTTCTATAATGGTAGTCTGAGTAATTAGGACTAACCCTTTCACTGCCAATTGGGAAGGTTGTACAAAATACAATCAGCGTTTGCTCAAAGAAATTGGAGTTTTAATGATATGGAGAAGAATTATGGATCTAAGGCCTGGAGAAGAATGAACCCTCGAAGCATAAACAGGGCATTTGGGAAAGATTTTCCCCCTGGCAGGAGAGAGGATGCAAAACGTTTTGCTCATGGGCCAAGAGGTAAAATAATCAGATTCCATGCCTTGTCAAGGAGGAGTTCTCTGCTAAAAATCCTATTTTGGGTTGAGAATCCAAGGACTACACCCTAGGAAAAGGGTGTAAAACAATGAAACTTGATCTCGCAGGCACCAAAGCTCAGGTTTAAATTATATCAATTCCTGAAATCGAATTAAGGTGATCTGGCGTGGCTAATGCCTGCAGCCAACTTCCAGAAGCAAATGTAAATTCTTTTCGGAGGAAGAAAACATTATCCTAGGCCTCAAATTAGGTATATCATTGTTCACATACATCATCAGGTGCACAATAAAATATAACTAGGCACATAAAGAGACAAAACAATGTCATCATAAATCAATAGACAATGGGAACAACTCAACCAGGGATGTAGATGTGGAATTATCAGAAATAGACTTTTTTTTTAAATTGGGGGGGAGGCAATTAAGTTTATTTTTTCAATTTTATTTATTTATTTACTTTAATGGAGGTACTGAGGAGCAAACCTAGGACCTTGTGCATGCTAAGCACGCACTCTACCCCTAGAAATAGACTTTAAAATAACTATGCTTAATGTATTTAAAGAGATAAGATAAGATTGAGAATTTCCTCAAAGAACTGGAAACTATGGAAAATATCCAAATGGAATTTCTGGAACTGGGAAATACAATAACCAAAATAAAAACTTAAAGGATGGGTTCAATAGTAGTTTAAACAAAACTGAAGATTTAATTAGTAAAAATGTTTAAATAGGTCACAAGAAAATATTCAGAATGAGGCATAAATGAATGTAAAATACATAAGAAATCATAGAAACAAAAAGAATACCATAAGAATGTTTAACATACATAATTGGAGTCCCAATAGGAGATAAGGGTATGGACAGAAAAATATTTTATGAAATAATAGCTGAAGATCTTACAAAAATGGTTGAAGAATTTTATTAATCAGGTCTTCCACAGGAAGCAGAGGAACACTCAAAATATCATAATTCAATAAGAATTTCTTTACAATGATGTGTGTTGGGGAGGTAGGTATGGGAGATCCAAAATGAATAGTTCAGGAACCTGATACAGTCTACCACTTTTGCCCCTCAGCATTCATCTTCTTGACCAGCTACGGAGGCAGAGATTATTTCGTATTATTTGATCCTCTCACCTCTTTTTTAATATATATTTTTATTTAAGTATAGTCAGTTTATAATGTTGTATCAATTTCTGGTATACAGCATAATGTTTCAGTCATACATGAACATACATATATTCGTTTTCATATTCTTTTTCACCATAACTTACTATAAGATACTGAATATAGTTCCCTGTGCTATACAGCATGAAATTGTTGTTTATCTATTTTATATATACTGGTTAGTATCTGCAAATCTCAAACTCCCAATTTATCCCTTCCTACCCTTTCCTCCCATGGTAACCATAAGTCTGTTTCTGTTTTGTAAATAAGTTTGTTTGTCTTTTTTTTTTTAAGATTCCATATACAAGTGATATCATATGGTATTTTTCTTTCTCTTTCTGGCTTACTTCATTTAGAATGACAATCTCCAGGTCCATCCATGTTGCTACAAATGGCATGCTTTTATTCCTTTTTATGGCTGAGTAGTATTCCATTGTATAAATATACCACCTCTTCTTTATCCAGTCATGTTGATGGACATTTAGGCTGTTTCCATGTTTTGGCTATTGTAAATAGTGCTGCTATGAACATTGGGGTGCAGGTTTCTTTTTGAATTAGAGTTCCCTCCAGATATATGCCTAGGAGTGGAATTGCTGAACCAGATGGTAAATCTATTCCTAGTCTTTTGAGGAATCTCCACACTGTTTTCCACAGTGGCTGCACCAAACTGCATTCCCACCAGCAGTGTAGGAAGGTTCCCTTTTCTCCACACCCTCTCCAGCATTTGTCATTTGTGGACTTTTGAATGATGGCCATTCTGACTGGCGTGAGGAAATACCTCATTCTCTCCCCCTTTTAACTTCACCACCTTGTATGAGGGGCACCAATCATGGCTAATATTTCTGGTTTCAAGTGGCTGCATGACCAACTTGTTCTCACATTAGAATGACACCATGATTGATGGGTTGCCTCTGTGTGTCAAGCAGCATATTTTAAACTGCTCATATATTACATTTATATGGACCCTGTGATTACCAGTGTAATGTCACCACGGGGATGAATCTATGTGATGTTGTACAATTATGGGAGATGAGAGACTCCTTCAAAGCCGCTCTGGAGGCTTTCTAGTTTTTTAATGCATGTTTTTCATTTTATATTCACAACTCTTAATTTCTATTTTCCCTACTTGTGCTTTCCAAAGTTATAAGAAGATCCCAGGTAACTCTATAATCCTTATTAGTACTTTTGTTACCCATGAGACTAAATGCTACATACAACCACTTGACCCCCAGTGCTTTGCCCTCCACATACATCTCACCCTCTGGTGATAATATGAGTAATCATGATGTCACTTCATGCCATGAATTACTCATCCCCTGTGATTCTCAGCAAGAAGATTATCCATGGATAATGGACTACTGCTCAGCCATAAAAAAGAATAAAATAATGCCATTTGCAGCAACATGGATGGACCTCGAGATTACTATACTAAGTGAAGTAAGTCAAAGACAAATACTATATATCATCTATATATGAAATCTAAAAAAAAATGACATAAATGAACTTATTTACAAACCAGAAACAGACTCATAGACATAAAAAACAAATTTATGGTTGACAGAGGGGAAAGGGGTGGGGAGAGATAAACTGGGAGTTCGAGATTTGCAGATACTAACTGCTACATGTAAAATAGATAAACAACAAGGTCCTTCTGGATAGCACAGGGAACTATATTCAATACCTTGTAATAGCCTGTAATTAAAAAGAATATGAAAAGGAGTATATATATGTGTGTGTGTATACAAATGAATCACTATTCTGTACATCAGAAATGAACACAACAGTGTAAATAGACTATACTTCAAGAAAAAAAATGAAGATGAAGCAATAAAAAAATTTAGGCCAATAACTGAGAAAATTAGTCACCAGAAGTACACTTTGAGAAATACAAAAATCTATTCTTTTGGCAAAAGACAAATAATCCTAGGTAGAAATTTGGGCAAAATAGACAAAAATGAAGAGTAATTAAAGGAGTAAATTTGTGGAAAAATTTAATGATTATCAACTCTATAACACAATAATGTAATGTCTTATGGAGTTTAATAGATATGTCAAATTAAAATACAGGTTAACAGTATAAGATGGGAGGAAAATTAATCGAGTTAAAATGTTCAAAGACCTTCATTGTCAATGAAGTGGGTAAAAGTATCGACTTATATTTTGAGAAATCAAGGATGCATTATGCATTAGGTAAGCAATAAAGGAAAAGCTAAAAGCTGTGTAACTAATACAAGGTAATAGAGTGGGGAAATGGAATAATAAAAACACTCAACTCAAAAGAAGGGGAAAAAGGAAAGGAAAAAAATAACATAGTATAGATGGGACAAATAGGCACCAAATAGTAAGATAATATATTTTAACCTCAATATATCGTAATTATGATAAATGTAAATAACTCACATATTTCATTTAAAAGGCCAAAGGCAAAACATTACTTTGCTGTTTACCAAAGACGTAAAAAATATCAGGAATGGAGATAAGTTGAAAGTAAAATGATGGAAAAAGATATAGCATGCAACATTATCCATTATTATATATATGTATATATATTAATATAAGGCATATATATCAATATCAGATAAAGTAGGCTCTAAAGCAAAAAAAAATTACTAGCAGAAAAGACACATTTCGTAATGATGAAAGAAAAAGTCAATTCAATAGGTAGAGATAACTGTCCTATATTTGTAGGCATTTAACAAATCACCTCAAAACACAAGGAGTAAAAATTAATAGAATTAAAAATTAATAGAATTAAAATTCATTATTGTATGGCAGATTTTAACACCACTCCCTCAACAAGTGACACAGAAGCTGGCAAAAGCATTCAGGAGATTTGAACAACTTGATGAACGCATTTTATCTAATTGACACGTGTAGAACTCTGAATGCAACAACTGCAGAATACTTATTCTTTTCTTTTTTCTTTTCTTTTTCTTGTTTTGGCTGGGGGAGGTAATTAGGTTTATTTATTTTTAGAGGAGGTACTGGGGATTGAACCCAGGACCTTTGAATCCAGGACCTCGTGCATGCTAAGCATGCACGCTAATGCTTGAGCTATACCCTCCCCCTCAGAATACTTATTCTTGTCAGGTACAAACAGAACTTTATATGAACTAGATTATCTTGCAGGGGAAATTTAATCAGCATTATTAGTATGAACAATGATTGCAATATGGTGATAGATATTATGCCTATGTGTTTTGTAGCTGACGGTCCTTCCATTTCAAATCAGAGAAACATATACTCCCATCAGAAACCTTTTCTAGAATTAGGAAGTATTAACTTTACTGCAGAACTCTTCCTCTCTGAAAACTAGAGTTCATTTTTCAAGTTACAAGGTACCACTTTGGGAACGAAAAATTCTGTATACTTGATAAGACACTTAAAATCACAGTCATTAACACTCTCACTAGTAGAGCATCATATGTTATGTAAATGTTGGTGGAACTCTCCAATTTGTAATGCTAACCCTGCTTCCCTATAGGTTCTGTTTTGGGTATCTGCTTCTACAATTCTTTTGATACAGTTAAAAAGTGGATCGAGAGGATGGCCATGGCCCAGGTCTCAGTTGAGTCCCTGGGACGTGCCCCACCAAGTGTGCGTCCTTGGCTTCGCGCAGGAAAGAATTTAAGAGCAAGCCTCAGTTGAGAAAAGGTACATTTATTCAGAGAGATACATACTCCATCGACAGAGTATAGGGTGTCTCAGAAGGCAACAGAAAGGCCATGAGGTGTGGGGGTTAGGTGCTCAAAGTAAAAGTAAATACAGACTCCATAGACAGAGTGCGGTCCATCTCACTCAGAAGGGAGAGTGGCCAGGAGGCAAGGTGTTGCTAGTTTTCATGAGCTTGGTAACTTCATATGCTAACAAGTGGGAGGATTATTCCAACTACTTTGGGGAAGTGGAAGGGATTCCCAGGAATTGGGCCATCACCTACCCTTTGACCTTTTATGGTCAGCCTTAAAACAGTCGTGGCACCTGTGGGAGTACCATTTAGCATGCTATTGTATTTCCTGAAAGTCAGATGATTGAAAAGAAAACAGTTTTTTTTTTTTAAAGAAAACGGTGTTGAGGCCAAGATCTAAGTAACAAGCAAGATCCTCCCCTACTTGGTACGTCCTTTAAATCCCACTGTGGGTGTCAAAGCCAGGGGAGGGGTGGATTTCTAGGAGTACAGAAACTTTGTATTAGTGTCACACCTGGGCGACAGTGTTTTTATCAGATTCTAGGATTTTGACTTGATGTCTTTCCCTGTCTTGTTGGTATATTGGTGTTCTGGGGTATGAGTGAAAAAGGATAGCTGAGTACAAAGCCTCGCGTTACTGCACTATGATGAGCGCACTGGGGGGGTTGGGGTGGGGAATTAAGTAGGCACCAAGGGAGGAAAAAAAAAGACTTTTCCATGCAAGTTGACCCCTTTCCTCCAAGCTCATAGATTCTGTATGAGACGTCTATCTCTTTTTCCTGCCCTTGTCTCTGTGTGAATTTTTATTATGATTCAGTACTTGTTCATGCAGCTAAAAGTGAAGTTACAGTGATGTGGCTGGTATGCTCTGCTCATCCACACAATTGCAACAATAAGAATGTTTGGAGCTAAGGTTTGGAGGATTCATTCATTTGTGTGTTTTGGTCCCCTCTGCTCCTGCCATTTCTAGCAAAGGTAGTAATTTTTGAACCATTTATTTAGCTAAAAATTCTACTCATGTCATGGGTGATCCATGCCCCGTCTCATCCACAAATTACAAACTTGAAACCAATCTCAAGACTCAGCGTATTTCCTTCCATCACAGAGAAAAAAAAAATCTGTTTCTTATTTAGTGTCTTTCAGTGGAAAAAAATACTGATCTTTTTGATTCAGGGTATATCATCTGACCCTGTTGTCTGTTACAGTGCTTTATTGCACTGGTGGGAGCTATAAACTGGTTAAAAAATAAATGTACTTCATGAATCCGCTATACTGATTTAGGGAAAGAACAGGTGCAAAGAGACCAATTAAGTCTCACCCAGCTCTTAATTTCTGTGATTCTTCTAAACCATGTCTCATGAAGGACATTTCCTGATGAGTTTGAAGGACTGGAGTAAGGTATTTACCAGCATAAAATGCCTTCATTAAGTTTAGTCATTTTGCTCATCAAAAATCTGCAGCCTTATCAGAGGAAATCATTCATTGTCAAAGTTTATATGCTAATGACCCTTTTCATAGTCCAAGCACATTATAAATATTTATTCATAGGCCAGATGAGAACTGTTAAAGTGGTTAATTTTAAAACAACTTTTGTACAGGGAGAAAATAACACTGAATATGAACAAAATGAGCATTTACGTCATGGTTTCCACATAATAAAGCATTTCCTAAGCACTAGTACTAATCATGCATGTTGATTCAACACATCATATAGGCCTGGTTTTTAAATGCCTAATCAGATATAAACATATATAGTTTGACCTCAGTCAACCTTAAGAGATGGTGGGTAGATTTCTTATGGCGACAGTCATCATTATATTCCATCCTCCTTAGGTAAAGACATGGATGACACAGATGTTGAACACAGCGCTGAAGCAGCATGATTAAGCACATTTCTTCTTCCTTTATTCCAAGGTATAAGAATTAATAATTGGCCCTGACTAAAATGTTCAAGGCTCAACTGTCTCCTTGCAGACACAGACAAGAATGTGGAGAAAAATAAAAGCTTTTTATAGAGGGTTTTCTGCCTACATAGTCTTCATTCTGTTTCAGCCCTAGTTAATGTTGGATGGAGTGTGAGATTCAGAGCCTGGAGATTGCCAGCCACTATGGGGAGGACATAAGGCCACTGTGGCAGGAATTTGTTCAAATGTGAAGGAGACCCTCTCTGGGGGCTTTCTACTAGAGGCTTCTCTCCTGGAGTCATTTTGGAATTCGGCTTTTAGCTATTTCCTTTAGAAATCATCACAAAATGAAGAAAGCTATGGTTTCCTTTGGTTCTTTGTTGACTAACAGTTCAATACAGCTGAACACTTGAATTGATCCAACTCATCTGCCTTTTCTCTACCTACATCCAGGCTGGTGGGGAAGTCCTTCAGTGAACAGAGGGGACCTCTGAAACTCCGTGGTCTCTATCCACAGTGGGGTTTTCGGAACAGCAGGGAAAACCTCTGGATAGTTCTCTGGTCTCCTCAGCTCTGGTTCTCTCCCATGGCCGTTACAAACATTCTCCCACTCACCATTCTAACAACTTGATGTTTGGCCTTTTTTTCTTTTTCTTTTTTTTAATTGAAGTATAGTCACTTTACAATGTTGTGTCAATTTCTGGTGTACAGTATAATAGTTCAATCATACATATACATACATATATTCATTTTCATATTCTTTTTCATTATAGGTTACTAGAAGATATTCATTAACTTGAGATGTCTGTTTTTTCTTTAAGCAGTAATCTTTTGATGTTCGACTACCTGTTTGTTTTTTTTTTTCAAGAACTCTTATACATCCTGGCTCCTCCCTTACCTCTTGGGATCAGTCCCCCAGAGCTATCTTAGAGACTGTATCATGAGTTTGATTTCTAAGTACTGCCCCAAATAAAACATAACATTTACGTTGCGTTGTTTTCAATTGACAGTTGACCAATCTAAGGACCCCAAGCAGACTTCTCTCCTTCACCTGAACTCCACAAGGAACCTGAGCCTTGGTACCAGCAGAGGCCTCTCATGCCCACTGGCCTCCTCAGAGAGTCCAGATGAATTTAGGTGAGTCTCTCCTGGTTCTCAGATCTCCTGATTATTGGCTGATGATCCTGAGTTTTATTTGGTGGTGTATAACAGGTGCCTGCCTCCCCAGTTGAAAGACACTGAGACCACTGGACTAGGTAGGATTAGGTGAGAGGCTGGTCTAACATCTTTCCTAAATGAGGGGCATCAAAAGGCCAGCCTCCAACTAACACTCCAGCTGTTGCCAAACACAAGTTTATGTGCCTGACACACAGTGAGGCCAAACAAACCAAAACAGTAGAATTTGGAGCAAAGAAAGGTTTATTGCAGGGTCAAGCAAGGAGAACAGATGGGTTGTGCTCAAAAACCCTGAACTCTCTGTTAGTGCTTTGAATCATTATTAAGAAATATCCCAGCCAGATGATATGGATCCTTTAAATTGGAGAAACTTCTAAATTTGGTAAATTTTTATAGAGCTCTCATTATGACAGCAATTTCATTGGTACCAAGCTAAAAACCAAGTTAGGTGAGAAAAATATGTATATACCATGGTTAACCTAAGAACTCCCTTAGTTTAAAACAACCACACACACATACAAAAAAGAAAGACAAAACAAAAAAACAGTTTGGGAAGCTTTATTTGTGGTCTCTGCTTTCCCTCAATAGGTCATACAGATACTAATAAAAATATTAGGATAATTAATATTAATTAGGTCCATTAACAGGGAAGTAAGAAAAAATTGAAGGAAAGTCTGGAGACTTCTTCCCAACAAGGTGGAAATTTTAAAAGGACTCATCCCAAATGGATACAGAAATCTTTAGATGGTTATTTTAAAATGGAATAAATAAAACAGACATTAATGGGTTTGAAACAAAAGGTTTTGATACAACACACCCTAAAGTTGGGTGGCCCAATGGGACCCCTTTATGGTCCCCAACATTAAAAAGGGCCCCAAACAAGTCTGCTCTTTTACCCCAGCTTAACGTGTGTGTGTGTGTGTGTGTGTGTGTGTGTGTGTGTATACATTTTATATGTATGTATATATAGCTGAAAGAAAATTTAAATGTATTTAAATTATATATGTATTTAAATATATATATTTAAAGGGCTGGAAGAAAACTACACTGAGATACCTGACCAGAAAATATTTGGGGCAACAGGCCAATTAATGAAGTTTAAAAAAATTAACAAAAGGGTCTGAGTCCCTTGTCTCAACCGTCACTAGGGATCCCAAGACCTTTTTTACAAAAATAAATAAAATGGTCAGGATGAAAAGAAAGATTTCTGCACTCCTTAGAAGAACAAGTTTTGCTGATTCAGTCCTAATAGAAACTAAAATGAAAGGTATAAAATTTGATAGAATTAGATGAAAATTTATAAAAATTAGTATATTTAAGTGGGCTTTATATAAGATAGTTACATCTCTTTTGCCTAATTATATTGTGGGATAGACAGGTCTCACTGGGGAACGCTTCCCCTGCCTGGTATTATAAGACAGGGCATATGAATCTGCCCCTCAGGAAATATTAAACAAACTAAGGTAACCAACAGGATTACCTGAGTCCACACAATATAAAATAAAAACTAGAAGTTAATATTCAAGGACTAATAAAAAACAATAGAGTTGTTTTTTTTTTTTTTTGCTTTGGGTTTAACCTGTGTACTCAAAAAGAGGGCCTCTGTTGAATGCCTTGTGCAAACTTTTGAAGGCATGATAAATTGAACCCTAAAGTTCTAGAACATGGAACTCTTGAATTTCAGTTTAGTTGGAGATCATCTCACTGATATAAAAGAAAATTAAGAAAACTATAGTTGGGCAAATCAATATTTTAGTATCATTTAGGAGGCAGACCAGATCTATGGAGAGTTAAAAGCAACTGTCTTTGTCTTGCAAATCTGTACAAATCAGAAATGTAAATACAGCCCACAGTGACCTGAGCCTGAGCCTAATTTGCCCAATCAGATAGATTGAGCTAGTTTCTATTAGGAAAAAAAAAGGAGGCAGAAGAAAGGGCTTTTAAAACTCAAACCACCAGAAAGGCTCCCTCATTCAAAATCTAATTCACAGCTTCCTTAAAGATTTATTAAGTGCAAATACAAATCTTAAAAGTCTTCTCCACAAATAGTAAATCCAACAAATAGTTATTCCAACAGTTTTAAAGTGAAGCTGTGAGATTTCTTATGTCTCTTTATATGTCTGTGTACATACTATATATGAGAGCTTTACCTCCAGAAACTACTATCAAAATTAAATGTATAACTCTTGTTTAATTGACTTAATAGTAAGCACTTATAAGTTAAATCATACTAAACATGAAAGAAACTGGCCAGAATGAATTTCAGGTTCACGTGATCTAGGAAATATTCAATATTACGTTAATACCTGGTATTAAAGCTAGCTTCAGCTTGTTGGTTTAATCAACACAGACTTTTATTGTACCTAGGTTTTCTAGCAATCAGTAAGTTCATGTTATTTCCGGTTCAGAGTTGTCAGCAAGAAAAAAATTAACTTGGTATGAAGGTATTTTCATAAGTTGTAAAATAGAGGTAAATAAGAGTTTTCAGGTGAACTCTTTAGGAAAAGTATGTTTTAGGGATGTCTGTCTAAAATACTTTCTCCAGATTTCTGGTGACTTAAAACTTTAGAGTTTTGCTAAATTAAGTTAAATGATGGGAATTCCTTGAATATCCAGGTCCTTCCAAATAGAATAAAATAGTAGAACATTAATTGCTAAGCAGATCTAAGTTGACCCACTTTTGTCTTGCTACCAGAGGAAAACTAAAGAAGTCTGGGCTTTATTCAACATGTCTTGAAGCACATGGAGAGAAGGAATTATGCTATGAGAAGGGGTATGTTTCTAGGGGTTATGGAATATTCCAAAGTTTGCCGACCAGGAAACGCTGGTATGACAAACAGTTCACAATTACTTGCTGCTTGTCGGTTTTCACTAGAGATTAAGGTTTTACGGGTTAAAACTGGAATAGGTAATTAAAACTACTAGAAATAACAAGGGAACCATTTCACTACGCAAGGAAAGTAGGGTGTGTGTTTTCAGCAGAAGGAGGTATGAGGAATTGAAATACATTTTGTTAAGGGGCAAGAGTGATTCTGTCCTAGAGCTGGTTGTTTCTGGATGGAAAAATAAGGGGCAAACTAATATGGATGCAGAGAGTTGCGGGAGTTTTGTAGAAAGGGAGCCCTGAAAAAGGAGTTTTGTGCATGGTCAGCCTGAGATGAGATTAAATTTAATTAAGTAAGTGGATTTTGTTATTAAAAGTAGGCTGGTGCAGGACTGGATTTGGTTCCTCTCTCAAGAGAAGAAAGTTTTCTTGGACAACTGCTTTTGATAACAGGTTGTATGCGTTTCTTTGCTGTTAAGTTATCTGTATTTGCTTTTGAAATCTTTTGCCACTTTGGTTAAGTGAATGAGTACTGTGTCACAGTGACCTATGATCCTATTTGACCAAGTGTTTAAGTGTTTTGAAAATTTTATCTGTTTTTAAAAATTGGAAACCTTTTTGATATTTTGACAATGTCCTAAATATCAAATTCTAACTGAAGTTCTTTTGACCTTTCAAAGAAACCCTGAGGCATCTCAGAGAGGAATGTTAAATTAATTAGGCATACTTGGTGTGTTGAATTACTTGAGAAGCATTGTCATCTAATTAGAGATAAATCTTCGGTTATTCTGTATGGGTAAATATCATTAATATAGATAATCCAAAATTTATATGGGATTCCTAAAATTCTGACATGTCTTGGCACAAAGTCATCAGTCATAATTCTAGGTACTATCTTAAAATATGTGTCACAGAAATATCCAAGTTTCTTGTCAATGGCATTGTAAGCAGATCTTTAACCATGCCATTGTAAGTCTTTTGTCATTTATAGACAATCATTGTTAGCTCTGATGCTTTTATGAAATGAAGATCTTCAAGAAGATTCATAAAAAAGAACATTTTGACAAATAAGTTCCTGAAACTTTTAGATCATACCATTGAACTGGGTAAGAAGTTACAAAACTAGAGGAAAACCTGATCACTTCGTCCACATCAGCAAGAATTAGTTGACATGGGACTGAATGAACTGATAAACATGATTCATAATATTATGATTTTTTTCTGAAATATATTGGCTTTTAATCTTTGTTTTCTGGAAAAACCTTTCCTCTTATGCTAACTATGACCTACAACAGGTTGTTAAGGTATACCTTTTTTAACGAAGATGAAACATTTATCTTTTTCTCTCTACCTGATCCTTCCGGAATTTGGCTTCTCCAGCTGGCTCCCCTGTGGACTTGATAGCTTATTGCGAACAGATTACAACGTTACACTAATCATTGTTTTAATTTGTTCTCTCTTGTCATTTTCACATTATTTATGCCATGTGCCTGTCTGTGCTGTACTATGACTTAATTAACATTACTAGCTTTATTACTTATATCCTGTCTATTTTATAAGATTGTTGTCTCTTGCATTACCCAGTGTGTAACCAGGCCTCTGACAAAATTAATGATGCCTACACGTCTTGAGGCATTATTTATATATATATATATATATATATATATATATATATATATATATATATATATACTCTGCATAGAGTAATTATAATAGTGCAACTCCTGATATGGAAAGAAATGACAAGGGAAAACACTTCCTAGATCGTAACAGACTAGTAAGACAGGTGATTCAGAGAATTTTAGATTATCGACAGGACCTGATCCAAAAGTTAGCACATTGAGTGGCCCATCAACAGAATCTTCGGCTCATCTGGGAAGGAGCCTTCCTAGCACCATGGGACAAAATTGGTCATGAAATGCCTCCCAAACTTTGGTCGAATTAATGACCAAGAGGAGGTGCTGTTGACAAAGCATGTCACCTACCATTTCAGTAAACAAAGGATGTTGCCATCATCAAGCCATCATCAGCCACCATGGATAGTACACCCTGAGGGGATCCACGGTGGAGACAGACAGGATACTGGCCCTAAATAGTTAAGGTGCACATGAAAGGAATGATATTAATAAGCCCAGACTCTTGCATCTTCCAATAGAGAGAAAAGCACTAAATTTATTAACTTAAGATGTCTGTGTTTTCTTTAAATAGGCATAATCTTTTGAAGTTTGAGTCCCTGAGTTTTTGTTTTTGTTTGTTTGCAAAAAACTCCCGTATATCCTGGCACCTACCTTACTTCTTTGGAACAGTCCCTCAGAGCTATCTGAAAAGCTATCTCAGGGCCTTACATCCTCAGTAATGCCCCAAATGAAACATAATTCTCAACTTTAAGGTTGTGCATATTTTTTCAATATACAGGAGCAAGGAACTGGTTTATCCTGCTCCCTGTGTACTTGTAGAGCTGAGATCAATGGCTGATTCAATAAATGTTTTTGTTTTAAAATTAATGAATGAGAGCTAAGAGGGTTATGTGTTTGGGCAGAGTTGTATTATGAAACCCAGAGTTTTTTATGGTTCAGTTTTAATAATTTTTTTCCTTTTGAAGTCCCCTATTATAGTCTATACTGATAGGTAGTCTTTCTTCAACTAAGTGGTGCTATTGAAATACTTATTTGTAGTTGCTTGTTTACTTTTACATCAGCACAGTCTCTGTCCCCGACTAGTTGTCAAGTTTATGGCATTTATACTGTGTTTTGCTAACAAGAGACTGCTAATGTGTAAATTTCCCAGTGAGTTATTTATCAGAAAGTTACATAATAAAACTCAATGTGAAAAGGAGAAGCTGCCTAAGAAAATATTTTGATAGAATTATACTTATTTATTCTATTGTATTTATTAGAGCCTTGCATATAACATGTTAGATACCAATGACATGGTTGAACAAAGCGTGCTTCCCCCAAAAGAAAAGCATTCATCCATTTACATATAAAATTAAAATGAAGGTACAAAAGGTCAACTTCAAAACAGAGTATGCCATCAATTAAAAAAAAACTATTTAAGGCCTATCATTTAAAGGTTATATTTGAGGTCCAGATAAAATCAATTATCCACTTCCAGCTATCACATTTCACATTGTGAATCTCTCAAGGAGTAGAAGAAAAAAGCAGAATAAAATCTGTTTCTGTGTTACCTTTCATCTAAGTAGCCTAAAACAAATTTTGGTATTATGTCTTTGGCTAGTATACCATGATTTTAAAAACTGTAGAATAAAATTAATACATATTTTTATTTAAAATAAGTATTTCAACCATAGTGGGCTGGTATATGCTAACACTAGCCTGGACTTTGAGGGATGGGGGAAGAAGGGAAGGAAGTTCATGCTTTAGCTGAGGTGACATTTAGAAGAAAGGTAGATATAACCAGGCCAAGAAAGGTGAAATTGCCAGGAAGGAAAAAACAGAATGTTCAAAAGCATGGAAGCATGAGAAAATACAATGCATGTGGAAAACTAGAAATGTTTGCATTTGACTAGGAAAAGGGTACATGTTGAGATGTAAAAGAGTCCTTAATATATAGAGGGTAGATCATCCAGGGATGTATGCAGAGTGAGGAGAAGAAAGGTACACAGAGGTTCAAACACTAGAGAATACTCACATCCAAGGAATGGGCCAGAAGAGACCCCCTAAAAAGATAGAGAACAATTATGAAAGAAGTGAAATCACACACACAAAAATTCCCAAAGTAACAGAATAAGTGAATTGCATTAATGACTGATTTTTTTTATCCCTCCTTGTATCTACTCCTATTATTATTTTTTTCTACTCCTATTATTATGTACACTTTAATTGTCTGCCTTTTCTGACTCTAGGCTTGATCACATAACATGCTTTAGCCAGTGGAATGTTGGCAGATGTGATAGAGATTTGAAAAGAAGCTTGTACAATTGGGCCTATACTCTTGTATCTCTGCTGTGAGAAGGACTAGTCTGAGTAGCTCACTGGTCATAACAGAAAAATAAACTATCCCCAACCAGATCCAGCCTTGATCAAACAGCCTCCATTTGACCCACAGACTTGTGTTAAAATAACTAATCATTGATGTATTAAGTCATTGAGTTTTGGGGTGGATTGTTATGCAGCAATAGCTGATTAATACATGGAGTTTCAAAAAGTGATCAGTGGTGTGGAAAGCCAGAGAAAGAAAAGAAGGATTGAAAATATTACATTGACTTATGCAATTAGAAGGTTTCTGTTGATCTTAGTCAGGGCAGCTTCAGAAGTGGTGGATTCAGGCCCACAACTGCAGAGGATTTGAAGAGTGTAAGGATATATTCAATCTACCATTTTATGGAAACAGACCACAAATGTAGTGTGGAGAGATAGAGGGCAATAGCTAGTGGATATCGATAAAGGGAAAGGTGCTATATGAAGATGGTAGAGATGTGAGTACCTTTATATGCTTAGGAGACAGAACCAGCAAAGAGGGAGTGGTTGAAAATACAGAAGAAGGGAGAATGACTTATGCAGAGTGGTCCCTGAGCATGTGGAAGGAGAGGACCACTAGGACAAAAGAAGAGGAAATTGCCTTGGTTAGAAGAAGCAGTCCTTCTACACTAAGCTGAGAAGATAAAATAAGTGTTGGCATAGATAAAGTTAAGTTCCCAGAAAAGAAGGGAAAAGAGAAAAAAAAGTGAAACAGGGAGTCCCCATATGGCCTCTATATAACATACGAGAGAATGCTGATGAGGGAACTTTGCAAAGCCACACTGCAAACAGCGAGGAGGTGGTAAACATTAATTGCTGCTAATAGGTGAAGACAGGGGAGCCTTACTCCAGTATTGGGTAAAGCTCAGGATTCTTTACCAACTAAAGCTGAAGATGATAAGTTCATGATGGTAAGAACACGTGCTTTAATGATTTCTCTAGTTAAGCTTTGTGATTCAGGTCTAGGAGTAGGTGGGTAGTTGGAGGGATTCTAGTTTGGAATGTTGCAGTGTAGTGTGATTGAAGGCAAGATGTATTAAATACATAAGGATCAAATAGGGAAGGAAGTTGTAACAGTACAACTGTACTATATAGCCATGAGCAATAGAAAGCCTTACTGTATGGATTAGCTTAAATAAGTAAGAAATTTTTCTCATACAACAAAAATCCTGAATAAGGGACTAGGGTCATGTTGTAACTCCATAGTATCACCACTGTAACATTAGTATATCATCTTTTTCATCCTTGTCACATAGCTTTGATCTTTGTGGTTGCAGTTTAGTTGCTGAACAAGTACATTATCATCACATCTGAGTTCCAGGCAGGAAGGAGGAGGAAGAAGTCAAGGACTTTCTCTTAATGAGGTTCTCTTTGGGAAGGAAAGCTATCCAGTGGGACTTCTCCTAACCTCTTTGGACAGAACTGTGTCACATTGCACCCCTTATTGCAAAGGAGACCAGAAGTTCAAGGTCATAATTTTCCAGCCTCTATTACACAGGGGGTTGAGGAAGAGAGGTCTGATATTAGAGTTAAGTGAGCCAATGTATAGTGTCTGCCACAGCAGTGAGATCAAAAGGGAGCAGACATAATGTAAGAAAATGGAGGAACCAAAGATAGAAACTTTCAATAAATTTGAAAATCAGATGTGAGAAATGGGAGGAGGCTTAGGGATATGGGAGATTAAAAATTCTGGGGTGAAGCAATTCAGGCAATAAGAGATGATTGTTGAAGAGCCACGAGGGTAAAGGTTCTTGGGATTGAGAAGGTAAAACAAAACAAAACAAAACATCGGACTAGAAAGACTCCTCCACATGGATATTGACATTTCTCAGGAGGATGGAGAGATTTGGGGTTTGAGCAAAGTAAAAAATTAGTGTTGATAATAAAGAAAACAACATCCTTTTCTGTATATTATGTCAGTAATGAAAACAAGCCCTGTTGTACATGTTTATGAAAGACATCAGGATGAGTCCAGAGAAAATCAGATAACAGGCCCAAAAGAAAGTTAATATCCTTTCACTGTATCAATTAGGTATTGCTAAATGTAATACTTTAAGACAATAACCATCTACAGTTTTTCAGAAGTCTATTGATTGGCTGGATGATCTGCGTTTTGCTGATTTGGGCTGGACTCAGCTTATTTCAGCTTGGCTCATTCAGACATCTCCGTTTAGATGGCACGTCAGCTGGTGGCTGGCCAGTCTAGGATGCTCTCAGCTGGGATGACTAGGCTCTGCTCATCATGGCCTCTCATCTTCCATCAGTGTAACCTGGACTTATTCACAGCAGAGGAAAGAGTCCAAGAGAGAAAGCAGAAGTGTGCAAGGTTTCTTGCCACCTAGGCTTGGAATTGGAACAGTATCATTTCTTCTGCATTACGTTGGCCAAAGCAAGGCACAAGTTGGCCCACATTCAAAGGGTGGGGGATAGGACTCCACCTCTTGGTGGAAGGAGCTAAAATATCATAATGTAAGGGATGTAGATATGGGAGGGGAAGAATCAGAGCCATTTCTGTTATCAATCTACCACATTGTTTATTTTCTTGAGTCATTTGTTGAAATTCAAGATATAAGTCTGATTATATCTACTTCATGGAAATAAGCATAATTGCTTACAATTTGACTACTTGGCTTCTCTTAGATTACTTAGATGGGATGATTTGAAATGTCAGTAGTTAGTAGTCATAAATATGAATGGACATAAGCTACTTAGAAGTTTGAATAGTTCTTTTTATTCTTGTTGAACTGCTAACCCTAGGAGCTACTATGCGTTTTGAGCTCTTTTGCCCCTTCTTCCTTCCTTCTTTACTTCTTTCCTTCCTTCATTTTTTTCTTTCTTTTATTGAAGTATAGTTGGTTTACAATGCTGTGTTAGTTTCAGGTGTATAGCAAAGTGATTCAGATATATATATATATATATATATATATATATTCTTTTTCAGATTCTTTTCTGTTATAGGTTACTATAAGATATTGAATATAGTTCCCTATGCTATATGGTAAGACTTTGTTGTTTATCTATTTTATAGATAGTAATGTGTATCTGTTAATCCTAAACTCCTAATTTATCCCTCCCCCATTTCCCCTTTGGTAAGTTTGTTTTCTAGGTCTGTGAGTTTGTTCCTGTTTTGTAAATAAGTTCATTTGTATCATTTTTTAGATTCCATATATAAGTGGTATTGTATGATATTTGTCTTTCTATGTCTGATTCACTTCACTTAGTATGATGATCTCTAGGACCATCCATGTTGCTACAAATATTTTTCCCCTTCTTTAATAATAACTTTACCTTATCTCGCCAGCCATGTAATAGTGTAGAGTCATCATTGAATTGCTGAGCTATTACGTGCCTGATTTATTAAGCAACTTGTTAGAATACTGGTGAAGCTCAGGCAGACAGGAATAGCTTTCTACTATTTTCATAGGAGAGAAGGAAGAGAACTTTTTGTAAATCCAGTGATCCTGCATGCATCTGAAACAAACACCACGAAGCCTGATGTGCTGAAAGCTGTGACCGCAAATGTTCCTGACTGTGTTTTCCCCCATCCCGAGCACACACAGATCCATCTGTGTCACCGTGGCTCATTCTCTCCTCTTTTCCCCTCTCCAAGTTAGCTCTCTGTGAATACAGGTTTGGAAAGAGTGAAAGCAGAGCACTCAGCCTGCTTTCTTTGGATGAGTGAGTTTCTCTAGCAATGACGCTCCCCAGTGCCACAAAAGGCCTGTTGTCAGGTGGTGGGACCTGAGGCCACAGCTCCCTTACCAGTTGTTCTTTGATGCATCACTTCAGGAGCTGTGAAACAGATGAGATTTAAGGGCAAGCATAGCTTTTCATGCAGTTCAATGAAACAATCTGTCCCTTGAAAGTCACTTTATTTCCAGTGGTACTTTCCATACCAGTGCGTTAAAAATGTCACTGAATCAAGCTTTTTATTAACTTGTCAGTGTATCCAAAGTGTTCTACAGAATCTCCGTGGGGGATTTTCTTGTCTTGAAAACCTACACATTGCCACATAGGCTTTCCTCCCTAATTAGCACTGACAGGTTCTCTTTATTGCAAATATCCCCACTCTCAGAGTACAAGAGAGCAGGTGGGTGGAAATAGATTTGGATCATTTGCTAGACACAGAAAGAGAAACCAACAGTGCTAATGGCATATGGCTGTGAAGGGAATATTGAACAAATGAGTCCAGGACAGTGAAGTCATACAATTCAACTGTGGGTTGGGGTAATAACACAGGCTGCTTATTCCGAGAGAACTGGAACATCTTTGATCTTTTAGGGACTGAGATTTTTCTTAACTCAGGGTCACGTTGCTGAGTCTACAACCTTAGTCCACATTGTGGGATCTGAGATTTTTCTGGTAACCACATATAAATGCTTATCCTGTGGCCAACATTACTTCTTCCTTCGTTGTCTTGGCTAGTTTGTTTCTTGGTGTCTGGGTGTTTCTCAGCATACACCTTCCTTGATTAAACTGATTTTTATGGCCCTGAACTCTGGGTGCCCAGTTGGTTTCCTGCCCTTTTCCCCATCCCAGTGTACTTAAATTTCCAAGGGACCATGAGTCCCTCCTGATATCACTAGAAATTCACTCAGTTAGCTTAAGGTAAAATTCAAATTCGGTGGATAGCCTCAAAAATAGGTTAGTAACCTATTGAGTGGTTTTGTAGCATCAACCCTATTCTTTGGCCTAGAAGGTTCCCATCTGTGTAACATGATTTTAAAATGGTAGACCCTGTCTGCCATCCAGATATTTATATGAACAGCTTGCCAGAAGATTCCAAGTTCCTACTATTGGAGTAAAGAATAATTTGGGCCAAATCCAAGTTTTAAATAAACTCATTTGCAATTTCCATAAAGCACCTAAGCATACTATTAAAAGTTAAGATAATGTACTGCTGGACTTTCGGTGTCAGCTTCAACATGTAAAGATTTGGAAGTTGTCACTCTCATCCTTATGACAGGAAAAAGCTGAACTGAAAAAGCAGTGATTTTTCTTGGACCCATCAGAGAACTGAGGTTTCAGGACAAACCACCACCTGGAAATCTAGAGTGAAAGGTGAATTCGCAGAGTTATAGCTGAGATCTGTTTATCTGGAGCAGAAGTGACTAAAGCCATAAAATGGCAGGAACCCTTTAAAGGTCGTTTTGAAGAACTGCTGGAGGCTGAGTATGAACTAGGATGAGAGGGAGAAACTTGTGGCGGGTGCAGTCTTGTTGGTATGGGGCATATTTTCTTGGGATTTATATCTAAAATCCCCACCAGGTTCTCACGGTGAAGAGCTGGAAAGTATCCCCTGGAGTTCTTTTTTCTTTTCTTAGGTTTTAATGGAGGTACTGGGGATTGAACCCAGGACCTTGTGCGTGCTAGGCATGCACTCTACTGCTGAGCTGTATTCACTCACCCACCTCGTAGTTCTGACAGTGAGAAAGTAAAAGTAACCACTGTGAGCTATGCCCAGATAATTCTCCACGGTAGAGGCCTACTCTCTAGGGGGAAACGACTTTGCCAGAACCTTATCCCACTTTAAAGAAGGGCATTATTCCTACTCCACTCCCCTCTAGCCTTGCTTTCTCACCAAAGAAGGGAAAATAAAGATAGGAAACTTTGAGTATTACCACTACTTTGTTTGTGTTCTAGACTACAGAAACAGAAAAAGAGAAAGTGGAAGACAAGAAGCTTCCTTTTAGGAGTGTGACAGAGATCTCACACATTGCAGTGAACCCTTGAACGACACAGTTTGAACTGCGCAGGTCCACGTCTACATGGATTTTTTTCAATAGTAAATATTGCAGTACTGTACAACCCGCACGTGGTTCAATCTTTGAGTGTAAAACCACAGATCCAGAGGAACCACGGATACAGGGGGCCAACTATAAGTAATACTCAAAGTTTCAACTGGGCAGAGCGTCAGCACCCCTAACCGCACTGTTGTTCAAGGGTCAACTGTACTTCCGTTCAATGGTGCACCAGAGCTGGCTCGCACCAGCTTGCACCAGCTCACAAGAGGCAATTGTTAAATTTTTGAGAATTTTGAGAGCCGGTTGTTAAACATAGCCATTAAATTTACCACTAAACAAATCATATTAAAAGAGTAAACCTTCATATTAAAAGGGTAAATATTGTCTTTTCTCAGTTATTTTACTACACTTTACTACTGTCTATGCTATTGCTGTTATTTGTGTCTAATTATCCGCACGGTGGGAATATGATATAATGCTGCTGCCAATCTTTTCCAAACTCTGCGTCATGTCATCGTAGCTTGAAATCAGACGTGGTAGGAGTAGTTACACCATAGAAATCAGCAAATGCTCCCAATCAGAGCTCCTCCTCCCCTACACACGAGAGCTCGTGGTTAAACATTTACCGATACATAATTGCTTCCATTATATCTCTTTGGCTAGAATTACTCACAGGCCACACCTCATTACAAGGAAGGATAGGACATATAGTCTGTAGCTGGGTGGCCATATGCCCACCTATTATTTAGGGATTCTATTACAAGGAGGAAGTGGAGAATGCATATTAGGGGACCATAAGCACTGTCATGTTTTGATGTAGAAGAGGGAGTTCTGATCAGGTTTCCAGAACTGAGATGCATTCTATCAGTAGTTCATTAGTAGAGATGCTAATAAACTCAAAATAGAGATTTTAGTACTTGTGTCGTCCACCATCTCAGGGTTAGCGAAAATTAGCAATTTCAGTTTATGATAGTAGACTGAGCATGTAAGACAAGTCTCCCTTGTCCTGTGTCCAGTTCCCAGAAAGTGCAAAAATTTTAAATATGAATATACATATATATATCAATGTGCTAGAAAACAAGAACCCTTTGTACCTCTGGAAACTATGAGGAATCACTGAGAAGAAGAAAGATAATGTTGGATTTAAGAATGTACCTAAAACTCTAAATATGCCTAAGTGATGAGGGGCTTTGAAAATTGGAAGCCACTCATACAGAAATACTTTCAGGGAAACCCAAATTAAGGCATTGAGTATACTTCAGTATAAAAGAAAGTTTCTACTTTTGATTTGCTAAGGAATTGGGATATAGAGGTATCTAGCCCCTGAATTTTCCTTTCTCAATGTGTTCTTATAAAGGGCAAGTCTTGTTTTAAAGCTAAGTCTGTGAGTATTTTTTTCAGCTGATATACCAAGCTCTACAATTTACTGCCAAATAGAGATTCCTAAGGCAAGAAAAGATATGACCAGCGACTGAATGCAATGCTTATCTTGGGCATTTGCTTGCAGAGTAAACATTCAGGCAAGCTGTTTGCTCTTTCTGTATTAAGTATGATGAGGATGTTTGGACAACATAATATGGTCAGAGACTTGTCTTCTGCATATATGATTTATATTAAATGAGCATTCTTTGCAAACATTTTATCTTTTAGATCATGTTAGAGCCAAGCACACACACACACACACACAACACAAGTAAAAATATTCCCAGGATTGATGGATGCTAAACTGCTTACTTCCTCCTCACAAAAAGTAAAAATGGTAGGTGTCTGTTTTTAGCAACATTTTCCACAGGAGATCAGAAAAGCCATTATAAGATTATGAATGAATTTTTGGTGTTTGATATTAAGAATGACTAATGCTTCTGTGGATTTAACAGAGCTGGAAAAGGCTATACAGATAAACAACACTTTAAGATATTGGACATTTGGATTCTGGAAGGAAGAAATACAAAATTACAAAATTACAAAATTATATTCAAATGATTTATCTAATTCTCATTTTCTGATCATTGGATGCATACTTGTAATAATATTAATTGAGCACCTACTATATGTAAAGTGCCGCTAAAGCCTAAAACAAACACAATGATGCTCTCAAGGAGCTTGTAGTCTATAAGGAAATTTAAAAGAGACATTTCAGCTCAACTTTTTATAAAATATTGACAGCAAGTACTATGAACTGTCGCATATTTAAAACAGAAACAGATTAACATAGAAAACAAACTTATGGTTACCAGTGGGGCGAGAGGGGTGGGGAGGGATAAATTGGGAGTTTGAGATTTGCAGATACTAACTACCATATTATTATATATAAAATAGATAAACAAAAAGGTTCTATGTATAGCACAGGGAACTATATTTAATATATTGTAATAACCTATAATGAAAAAGAATATGAAAAGGAATATATATATATATATATATATAACTGAATCACTATGCTGTACACCATAAATTAACACAACATTGTAAGCTGACTAAACTTCAATTTTTTAAATAACAAATAATAAAACAAAGAGAGAAAAAGATCAACAAAAAGTAAAAATAAAAATAAAACAGATGCTGTCTTTCTCAACAAGTTGAGAACTCCTAAGTTAGGAGATTTGTAACACTAGGCAAGAGAGCTAGAATTCCACAATTTCTTCAGTATTCAACAAGCACAGCCTGAATGCCCTAGTTTAGAAGGAGAGATAAATCCTTTATAATAAGCCTGCTTTTCCCCTAAATAGGCTGAATTAGCATAGGAGGGAGAGAAGACAGGACTGAACCAACAATTTTCCACAAAAACTTTGCAATCTGGCTTTTAGCTCTGACAGGAAGCAATTTGAGAAATGTCTATGCATTTCCAGCCTTTTCCCTTCTTTCTCCTTTTAAGAATCCTGGGTGGTTGGAGCGCTGATGCTGGAGTATGAAGTAGAGAGGAGAATTGGAGAAAGTGAAAACACAAGGTTAATTTACATATGCAAGTGTACAGAGCTACTCCTGGTAGGTAAGAATAATCTGGAAAGGCTGGCGACCTAAGTGAGAAAGGCACCTGGGAGATTTTTGAGCGGAGAGAATGTGGGAAGCAGCCAGAAAGGAAGGAGCAGAGCAATGCCTAAAAGAGGACTTGGGGAAAGTCTTGCTCCCTGGTGAGGCTTAGCTCTTCTTTACTGCTTCTTGAAGAGACATCAGGAAATGCTTTCGTGGCTTTACAAGGCTTTTTAGAGTCAGCCTTGTGGGCATTTTGTGTGTGTTTTGTTTGTTTGCTGGTTTGAGATGTCATTCAACTACAATATGAGTCTCAAGCAAGGAGTGAGAATAGTCAGGTTAATTGAGGATAAAGAGGAAAAATTCTGCGAAGCTGGAAATCCAACACCATTTTACTCTAGGCAGAAGAGTGAATTTCTGAACGTTCCTCCCCCCTTTCCTTTTCTGTGCTCACTTCTCCTTTCGCTCTCCTGGTTCTGGAGGTGGGCTAGTGAAATGTGCCACGAATCAAGAGGTTTGGAGTTGGAGTTCTTTGTTTCACTTACCAGACCATGGGGCAAGTCACTTCATTTCCCCCCCCAAACCTCAGTTTCCTTATATGTAAAATGGGCATGACAGTACTTGCTCTGCCTGTCTCACAGCACTGGGTGAGTTGTGAGTGTGATGGAAATGTAAGGGATGTTCTCTTTTATCCACCATTTCCTGAGGGCCTTGCTGTAATAGTGTTCTCTAACTTATTAGTTGGTACAGCCCTGCTCTTCTAACAAGTAGTTGCATCTTTATATAGAGGACTTCTAAAGATGAAATATGCTTTGAAGCCCAAAGGAGTGGTTAAGATTTCAGCACAGAAAGATAGTGGTGGGGAGCTAGAAGTGGAAGCTATTTTTCAAATATATCATGTAGGTAGGCATCTTTCTTACTCGAGGGCAAAACTGAACATAACATATTACTCCAATGCTTAATCTTTCCATTTCAGATTTAATTTTGCTTTAAAGAATGGTACCAATTTTCTATTTGAACAGTAACTCTCCTCCCTTCACTTCTCTGATTTTCAGCCTTATGTGATAAATTGACAAACTTTCCCAATTTGACTTTTCAGAGCATTACTCTCTAAGTATATAGAAAATTAACTCTGTGTTGTTTAAATTATGCCTTTGCAGCCTAATATGAAAGTATTTACTGTAATTGAAACAGAGGTTTCAAATCTAGATGAAAACAAGTAACATAAATGATTTAACTTTTTTTGAGATTTAACAGTTCATACTGGACATTACAAAATCCAGGATTTTTGTACTGGAAATGGAATTTTAAAATGATTCCTCACCTTGGACCTTCTAAGGTAAATGAAAGTTGTAATGGATGGGAAAGGGAATGGGAAATTACTAAGAAAGAAGCCCAGAAAGATAGAATGTAAGGTAATGGGAATTATAAGTAGGTTTTTAAAAGAAATTTATAGTTTTCTAGCTTTAAAAAGTGAGAATGTATAGTTTTAAAAATCATGAGAAAATTAATTTCATTAAAAAGTAAATGTGAATAAGAGATCTACTTTTATAATTTTCAGAGACTGAACTGAACCTGCTAGGATTACTGGATTTAACAGCTACCTTTAGTAACCATTTGGGCCAATTGGTTCATTTTGAGGATGAGGTTATTGAGGTCAGAGAGGTCCAGTGTCTTGCCCAAGCTCACACAGTGAATAAATTTACTGCAGGAGAATGGGAAGCGAAAGGATGGTCACATCCCAGGTCCGTGGGATGGGCTGCCAAGTGAGGGTCCTCGGCTTTGTGCAGGAAAGAATTCAAGAGTGAGCCATAGCAAAGTGAAAGCAAGTTTATTTAGAGAGATACACATTCGTTAGACAGAAAGTGGTCCATTTCAGAAGGGAGACTGGCCCTGGGGTGTGGGGGTGTTTAGTTTTCACGAGCTGTGTAATTTCATATGCTAATGAGTGGGAGGATTATTCCAACTATTTTCGAGAAGGAGTGGGGATTTCCAGAAATTGGGCCACCACCCACTTTTTGGCTTTTGATGGTTAGCCTCGGAACTGTCACAGCACCTGTGGGTATGTCGTTTAGCATGCTGATGTATTACAATGAGCCTATAATGAGGCTCAAGGTGTATTGGTAGTTGAATCTTCTGCCATCTTGGGCCTAGTAGGTTCTAACCAGGTTATGTTGTATCCTCAATG
Organism: Vicugna pacos; assembly: GCF_048564905.1. Lineage (NCBI taxonomy): Eukaryota > Metazoa > Chordata > Mammalia > Artiodactyla > Camelidae > Vicugna > Vicugna pacos. The sequence goes on from NC_133023.1 coordinate 29,075,170, forward strand.
GCTGTGTCATTCTTTTAATGGTTGTGCCCTGCCCCCTTCACTTGTCTCAAGTTGGCACATCTGGATATGGAACTTGGGTTTCCTGTTGTCTCATACAATATTTATTCCACTGTGCCCTCAATCAATTCTACATGGCCATCTTCAGAGGCTATTAAAGACAGGAGACGTGGTAGGCTCTCCGTTAGTGTTTTTTATGTTGTCAACTGTAGCTGTATTTTGTAATTCAAATTATCACAATGATTAAACACTTCTCTACTGTAACTGTCAAGATAGAAGCTAGAAAATCACAGTGTGAGGCAGCTGTATTGCTAGCCTAGGTGGTGAAAGAGGGCAGCTCTGCTGTGTGCCCTGGGAGTGTTACCAAAAGTTCAACATAGAGAGTGTTCCTCCAACCCTTCAAGCTCATTCTGTGAGCTTTTTATATTTATTTACAATTCCCTTTCTGCTTAATTAGATTCTGAAGTCTGAATCCTAAAACTTGTCAAATAAACCTGCCTACAGCATCACAGCCAGTAATGGGCAGACCTAGGGCTTGAAGTCAGGTCTGACCCACTAAGTTGACCCTCTAACCTCTTCAATTCTAAGGTCTTAGAAACAAAAGAGAGAAGTTTACCCTGACCTTATTCCAGAGTAAATTTCTTTAGTTTTCAGAAGCAATTATACCATAAGTAGAGAGGCTTTGGGAAATGAAAATCTCTAATCAGTTTATTGCAAGGAATTGTGGGTTTCAGTAAAAGAGCTAAAGTTATGAGCAGGATGGAAGAGGATATTTGCTGATTCCTTTGTCACTGCGGCGTCAAGGGAACCTTAGATGCCCTAGATGTTAAAGGAAAGACGTTAGGCTGCAAAGGATACTGAATTAACCACAGAAGCAAAGAGTTAGTAAACAGACCTTGATGGGAGTCGATATATTTTTGAAGAGTTAGTAGCAGGAATTGCAAGTGACCGAGAGATACTCGTGTTACTGAACGCAGTGTGCCCGATGAACAGTGAGGCCAAACAAACTGAAATGTCGGAGTTTGGAGCAGAGAGACTTTTATTGCAGGCCAAGAAAGGAGAACAAGTGACTTGTGCTCAAAAACACACCCTGATGGTTTTCGGGGAGAAGTTTTTATAGGCAAAATTTTGGGTGAGGGCAGCAGGATGTGGAGCTAACAGGGTGGTGCTGCAAGAATCCTGTGTTCAGCCTGAAGTTACCATTCTCCACCTGGATGGGGTCCTTAGTTCCTACAGAAGAACTCAAAGACATTGTTATGTATATTCCTTGAAGAACCAGGACCCTGCTTAATAGCTGTACTATTGTTTCTTGACTGCTCCTCCTTTGTTTCTGCCTGCCCTCTCTTCCCTGATTAGTAATTGTTTGAGTCTACCCTCAGGAAAGGTCTTAGGAGGCCGAGTGAAGCCTACAAACAAGAAACAGAGGACACGGAAAGGATTTGTCCCTGGGAGGTCCACACAGGGTCCTTCTGCGTTTTACTCACTGTGAAGTGTGGGGATACCATGAGGCCCTATGGGACTTCCGGCTGCAGCTTTTGGCTAGCTGCAGATTATTTAGTGGAATTATACTTCTTTACCATAGAAATCCTTTGTGTTTTGTGGCCAGGGCTCTTTCTGCTTTAGGAGTTAGTCTACTGAGCATTCCAGTGGTGATGACTCTCTTAAGTTTTTTTTAAATTGGAGGTTCATACTAAAAAAGAAAAGTTATTTCTTGGTCGACTGAAATCAATGCACAGCCTAAAAGTTGAGAGTTATGTTTTATTTGGCAGACATTTCTGAGGACTCGAGCCCCTTGAACCCAGCATGACAGCCTCTCAGGTGGCTCTGAGGGACTGCTCCGAAGAGGTAGGGGAGGGGCTAGGATATATAGAAGGTTTACAGCAAAGAGCAGGTAGTTGGAACATTAAAAGATTACTTGTTAACTGAAGAAAAACAGGCATCTCAAGTTAAAGAATTTAGAGCTTTTCTATGTATGGGAGGGAGCAAACATTCGGGCTCATTGAATTCATTCCTCTGACAAGCACCTAGCTAACTAGGGCCAGTATCCTGTCCGTCCTTATTCTGAGTTCCCTCAGAGTGCACCACGGTGAGTGGCTGCAGAGGCCGGGCTGCAGGCTTGTCTTCCCTGGGGGGTGGCGGCAGCCGCTGATGACTTGACGGCTTCAGCATTGTTTACTGATATGGTTTGCAGTATTTTTTGTTCACATCTTCTACTATAGATCTTAATCCTAGAGATAGCTTTAGGTGATACATAGGTTTCAATGTTTTCATAATAAGGTCAGATGAAGCCCAATAACTCCTGGGTGTGGGGTAGGCTTGTGTTTGGGGACGATCATACAAAGAGTCTTTATGAGAAACATTTAAAAGCAAAGTGCAATTTGCCTAATAATAGCCCTCCTGGTAGAAAAGAATTGCTTTAACTTCTCTTGAGTGCTTTAATATCAACTCTGACAAAATGAACGCCTGTTGGCAATTTAACAGTTCCTTGGGTTTTAGCTGAAAGAAATTCAAATAAATGGGATGCTGCTAATGCTTGAGGTAAATGTGCAGTCTTCCAGGACTGGATTTAACTTGTTTTCCAAATATATATCACATAAAATATATGCAATACAAATATGTCACAATTATATGTCATTTAGATTTTTCTGCATTATTTTTTCTTTATTGTGTTATACTGATGCCTGATATCCCCAAACCTATGTGTATATTGGCTTTGCCACTGTGAGAGAGAATTAAATGGGAATCATGTGTGAATGAAAAATGTTGCCTGCCATATCAGCAAACAAAGGATGCTATGGCCATCAAGCCATCAGCCACTATCGCCTTCCCACCCCCACGGTGAGCCCTGAGTGAACTCAGGATGGAGACAAACTGGGCTGCCTACTGCCAAGTCATCAGCCACTGCAGCCACCCCCAGCAGTGCACCCGGAGGGGACTCAGGATGGGACAGAACAGGATACTGGCTCTAGACAGCTAAGGTGCATACCAAAAGAAAAATTTCAGTGAGCCCATATTTTTCCATCTTCCCATACACAGAAAAGTGCTAAATTCATTAACTTGAGATGTCTGACTTTCTTTAAGAGTAATCTTTTGCTGTTCTGATTACCTATTGTTGCAAAACTCCTATGTATCCTGGTTCCTCTCTTACCTCTTCAGAGCAGTCCCTCAGAGCTATCTGAGAGGCTGCCTCTTGGGCTTGAAGTTCTCAGAAAGTCTGCCAAATAAAACAGAGTTCTCAACTTTAAGGCTGTGCATTTGTTTCTCACTTGACAATATGTCTTCTTAAGTTTCACATTTTTATTTTGCTCTGTGTGAGAATCATCCAAACACACTCTAATTAAAAATGGTCAAAGGACCTAAATAAACATATCTTCAAAGAAGATAGACAAATGACAAATAAGCACATGAAAAGACGCTGAGCATTATAATAATTAGGGAAATGTAAATCAAAACCACAATGAGATACCACTTCACATCCACTAGAATGGCTATAATTTAAAAAAAGACTATCACAAATATTGATGAGGATGTGGAGAAATTGGAACCTTCAAAGGTTAACAGAGAGTTAAATATATGAAGCAGCAATTCCACTTCTAGGTAGACACCCAAGAAAAATGAAAACATATGTCCATACAAAAATCTGTCAATAGATGCTCATAGAAGAATTATTACAGCCAAAAAATAGAAACAACCAAAAATGTCTATCAACCAATAAATAGAATGTGGTATGTCCTTACAATAGGATATTATTAAATAAAATAAAGGAATGAAGTACTGACACATGCTACATGTATCAACCTTGAAGACATTATGCTAAGTAAAAGAAGCCCATTGCAAACTAACACACTGTGCATTTCCATTTATGAAACACCCATAATAGACAATTCTATAGAGACACAAAGATTATTGGTTGCCTAGGGCTGAAGGATTGGGAGAAGGTGGGGAGTGACTGCTAATGGATATGGGGTTTCTTTTTGGAATGATGAAAATATTCTAAAATTGACTGTGGTGATGATTGCATAATTCTATGACTATACCAAATACCATTGAAATGTACACTTTAAATGGGTAAATTTCATGGTATGTAAATTATATCTGATATATACATAGTATATCTGACATATGTATATTTAAATCCAAAGGGCTTGCTATGAGGGTATATGTTTTAAGGCAAATATAGATTTACAATTTTTTTGATTGAAGTACAATCAGTTACAATGTGTCAATTTCTGGTGTACAGCACGATGTCCCAGTCATGCATATACATACATATATTCATTTTCATATTCTTTTTCATTAAAGGTTATTACAAGATATTGAACATAGTTCCCTGTGCTATACAACAGAAATTTTTTAAAAAATCTATTTTTATATATAGTGACCAACATTTGCAAATCTCAAACTCCCAAATTTATCCCTTCCCACCTCCTTTTCCTGGTAACCATATGATTGCTTACTATGTCTGTGAGTCTGTTTCTGTCTTGTATATGAGTTCATAGTGTCCTTTTTTCTTTCTTTTTAGATTCCACATATGAATATCATGTGGTATTTTTCTTTCTCTTTCTGGCTTTACTTAGAATTACGATCTCTAGGTCTATCCATGTTGCTGCAAGTGGCATTATTTTATTATTTTCGACGGCCGAGTAGTATTCCATTGTATAAATATACCACCCAGTAATCTTGGCTATTGTATATAGTGCTGCTATGAACATTGGGGTGCATGCATCTTTTCAAATTAGACTCCCCTCTGGATATATATATATATATATATATATATATATATATATATACCCAGAAGTGGGATTGCTGGATCCTATGGTAAGTCTATTTTCAGTTTTTTGAGGAATCTCCAACCTGTTTTCCATAATGGCTACACCAAACTAGATTCCCACCAGCAGTTTAGGAAGGTTCCCTTTTCTCCACTGCCTCTCCAGCATTTATAGTTCATGAACTTTTGAATGATGGCCATTCTGACTGGTGTGAGGTGATACCTCATTGTAGTTTTGCTTTGCATTTCTCTGATAATTAGTGATATTGAGCATTTTTTCATGTGTCTATTGATCATTTGTATTTCTTCCTTGGAGAATTGCTTGTTTAGGTCTTCTGCCCATTTTTGGATTGGGTTATTTATTTTTTTCTTATTGAGTCGTATGAGCTGCTTATATATTCTGGAAATTAAGCCTTTGTCAGTCACATCATTTGCAAATATTTTCTCCCATTCCGTAGGTTGTCATTTTGTTTTGTTTATGGTTTCCTGTCCAAAAGCTTATAAGTTTAATTAGGTCCCATTTGTTTATTTTTGCTCTTATTTCTGTTGCCTGGGTAAACTGCCCTAGGAGAATATTGCTAAGATTTATGTCGGAGAATGTTTTGCCTATGTTTTCTTCTAGGAGATTTATCGTGTCTTGTCTCATATTTAAGTTAAACTAGATAATGGAGAGAAGGTCTGGTTCTAGGATACACACAAGAAAGATAGTTGGTTCTGTGGTTAATATATTATAAGCATAATTTTAACTTCCCAGACAGGTCTCTAAATCTAATCAACATTTAATAGAAAAGTGCTCAAACATTTTTATCAGAAATGTGAATACTTTCCAGGAGAGGTTGTTAATAACATCTTCAAAAAGTTCTGCTCCAGTCCACCTTTGGTAAGGCTTAAGAAAATTTTGTTCCCATAGAACTAGGTTCAGTGCCAGTTATGGCATTTAGTAGTTTTATGACCTTTGGTAAATTACTTAAACTCTTTGTGTCTTTGTTTTCTTAGCTGTAAGATGGGGACAATAATATCTATCTCACAGGACTACCCTAGGGTTTTAATGCCTGGCACAGAGAAAATGTTCAATTAATTCTAGTTTCCTTCCTTCCTTCCTTCCTTCCTTCCTTCCTTCCTTCCTTCCTTCCTTCCTTCATTTCTTTTTTCTTCCTTTCTTCTTCTTTGAGAGGTCAAGTGAGCTGATAAAGAGTAATGACCACCTTGTGCCCTTATGATAATCTTAAACAAAAAAGTATAAGGTGATATTGGGGAAAGTGGGAGAGTGAAAGATGGCTGGAGAAGAGAAAAGAATAAAAAATGTAGGAGGCCGAGACATCATACCCCCATTTTAAAAATAAAGTTCTCCATAATAATGCTGGCACTGGGGGTGAGGAAGTGGTCAGCAGAATAGAATACCTGATATTCTGAAAATTAAGCCTCATTGTCTATATCAACATTAAGCACTCACATACACATACTAGAAAATAGACTGATTCAGCCTTAATGATATAAGTAGATTTGCATTGAACTGAAAATATGTCCATGTGAAAGTATATCAAAATTAAAAGCTCATTTGCATATATATTATCAGTTAGAGAAAATGTTCATTGCAAGATAATCCGCCCTCTAGGAGAGGCCATTAGGTTGATTTGCATTCATTTAAATGTTCATGTGGGACATTGATTTTGTCTGTGCAATTACGAGGGTAGTTAATACATTGTGCTATTAAAACAGTTAAAAGACTGCACAGAAGTTGTAATACACGAAAGTGAGAATGCATGGGCCCAACTAGAAGGAAAGCTTCTTACATAAATAGACACCCTTCCTTCAGTGTGGGCAAAGAAATTGAAACTAGTCACTCCACACAAATCTCTCTCCACCCAGTGTTATTCTTGGAGCAGGGATTCATGAATGAACGGAGAGTCATTTTTATAGTAAGCAAAATAATAAGTAAATTACATAATATGTTAGAAGAGGTAGCAGATTGTAAGTATGGCCCCAGATTCTTCCCACTCCTGTTTGGACACCCTTCTACCATGTAATTTTTGTAGTATGAATTTGTAGGTCTTCTTACCAAGAATTGGAATCTATTTCTCAAATACGCTAAATCTAGGCTGGCCATTTGACTTTACTTCGGCCAATAGGACATTAGCAAATAAAGCAAAAACAGAAGCAAGATATGAAAAGTGCTAGCTTGCTGGGGCTTACTCCCTTACTGCTCTTGGAACCCTCAAACCACTATGTGACTGACTCCAAGGAAGACTGCTGGAAGATGAGAAAGCTATGTGGGAGAGAACAGAGGTCCCTCAGCCTGCCAACCACTACACATGTGAATGAGGCCATTCTGGATCATTCAGCCATTAGCTTGCCTGCCAGCTGACCACAGATGCATGAGCAAACCCAGGAGAGATCAGCTGAGTCAGTCCAGGCCAGAAGAACTGCACAGCTAACCTATAGTCTATGAGCTCAGTAAAATGGTGGCTGTTTTAAGCTTCTAAGTTTGCAGTATTTTGTGATGCAAAAGTGGCTAATGGGTACTGAAGGTTATAAATACTTGAGAGAGAAATAGAGCAGAGAAGGAGGGAGTAGAAGTATGTGTATGTTTTTCTTGGGGGGATATGTTGCCCCCCCCCCGCCAAGTTATTTTAAATAACTTTGTCAGGGAAGGCTTTGCTGAGCAGATAATGTTTGACTAAACATGTGAAGGAGATAAGGAAGTGATTCATGGGGTTATTTAAGAGAACATGCCTTGCAAAGGGGACAGCAAGTTGAAAGTTCCTGAGGCTCAATGTGTCTGGCTTCTTTGAAGAAAAGCAAGGTCAGGGTGTCTGGAGGGCGAAGAGGTAATAGGAGGCCAACTATTTCAGGAGTTCCCTATTAACCTCTGGGAAGAGACTTCCAAATTATAGGAGGTGACCCCCCTGTGGCTTTCCATGTCTGATAGGAGACCACACTAAGGAATCAGTCCAGAGGTAGGAAACTGACACAAGTTGGGCCAACCAGTTTCTTCCTCCTGGAAATTTGAAATTTGGGACACAGAAATGCAGAGATTGGGAGGTGTTAGAGCTGAAGTCACCTTACTGGCTGCACTCAACAGATCCAAGATCCACACCCAGCTGTCGTTGAATTTCTAGGGCTGGCTTGCTTCTGGTCCGTGTCAAGGCTTAGGAGCGGAACTTGTTTTTTGGGCTGTGGAACACCCCTGAATCATTACAATGAATTTGCTCTAACTCTCATTCGTTTTCCTTAAATAAGGCAAAGTTAATTTTTGTTGCTTGTGAATAAAAGAGCCTTAACTAATATAATCATCTTGTGATTTCTCTCTTGTCGTTTAATATATGCCTTCTCTTCTGAAATGGATTATTAGATTCTTAGAAACGAGAATAATTTCTTCCATTTATTTTGCATCTTTCCTCTACCCAGCTGTGCTTATAGGACAAGATAATGACAGCTAAGCATTCATTCAGTGTCTATAATGTATCAAACACTGTGCTAAGTGCTTATGTAGATTATCTTATTTAAAGTTCACAATAATTCTATGAATAATTGCTTTGATTAGCTCCATTTTTACCAATGAGGAAACAGAGGCTAGAGAGGCGACATGGCTAATAAATGGTGGAGTGTGGACTCAAACTCAGGCAATCCCACCCCAAAACCTACATTCTTTCAGGACCCAGCACTGAGTAGGTACTTAAAGACACTTGTGTATTTTTTCATTGAAGAATGTCCCAAAGTATCCCCAAATCACCTTCTGGGATGATCAACTGGCCTTCACCAGCCAGACAGGGCTTCATCAGTCTCCCTCTACTGTGGGTGGAGAGCTTCCTTCTAGGAACTTATTATCAGTGATGAGTTAGGGGCTGTGATGTAGGCAGCAGAAAACCATTCCTGCTCAGAAAGTGTTCCTTATCCCATCAGGGCCAGACATGACAAAATGGGTCACATTTGGGGTTAACATTCTTGTTAAAATGTAAATAAGTTATGCAAATGTAAGTATGTATAACATGACATGAATTCATCAACATACATCAGTATATGCTAATTTACCAGGAAAAAACCCACAAACTTCTGTGAGGGCAAGGCCTGTGGCTACTGTATTCATCTTTGCATCTCAGGTACCTCACACATACACTGACTCACAGTATGTACTCAATAAAAAAAATTGCCAAATGAGTTGGATGAATGAAGAGTTAGGCATCAGCGAATAAGGGTCCAGCTAGGATAGTTTAAATACAGAGAATTACTCACTCTTGATGGATGTATATGAAGCTTACTAAATGAGTTTTATCATTCTTCTGATTTGTAGGGGTGTCTATGTTGTAAATGTGCAGTGGGTAAACTTGGATGAGACCATTCACCTGTGTTTTGGAGGTAAGTCTCCCAGGAAGGGTGAGATGATAGTTTGAGTTAATAACCCAGACAAGACTGTCCGAGAGGAATACAATGGGAGAGCCGTGATGAGTGGCAAAGCAGGAACATGTCCTCTGACTCTAATTTGAGGGCAGAATAGATATTCACTGCATCAACCATAGGGAGCTAGAAGGTAGATGAGAAATCTGCATGGAGAAGTTGCCTGGTACAACAGGAAAGAACACTGTGGTGGAATACACTGATGGCTCCAATTCCTCATCCCTTCCTATATAGAAGTCCATTGTCATGTAACTTTGCAGTGCCTTCCTGGGTTGGGTGCACTTCTCTGTCCCTTGACTTTGAGTTCAACCAAAGGATTTTATTTTGCCAACAGAATGAGATGGCAATGATGCTGCTCCAGTTCTGAGCCTAGGAAGGGACTTTGCACATTTCCTCTTGTGTCTTGCCCTTTTACTATGGCTATAAGAAAAATATGCCTGCACTAGCCTTCTAGTCCCACAGACTCAGTGCAGCAGAATCACCTCCAACCAAGCTCACTCTAAATCAACTGACTCTCATCTAACCCGCAGATACATGAGAGTAAATGATTTTGGTCTTAAGCCACTGATTTTGGGGGCATCAGTTTATGGCTATGGCTGATTGATACAAGCACCAAACTTACAGAAGGATAGACCTTACTTTGAATTCTGGCTCTTTCACTGATTGGCTATGTGCCCATGGAGAGATCATTTAAACATTCCGAGCCTCAGTTTTCTCATCAGTAAAATAGGTATGATGATACCTATCTTATCTGTTAGGGCTGCTAAGGGGAATATCAAAGATACATGTGAAGATCTTCATGTTATAGAATTATAGAGTAATGCTTTTTTTCTTTATTACTGGAGATAATTGATTCTCTCTACAATACTTCTTATTTTTTTCTTCCTTGGTGTGTTAGTGTTCTCATTTAAAATGTCACATTGTCACAACTGTTTTACCCCATGACAAAGTTTTAACAAGGGGACAGTGAGCCTCTGGGGGTCACAGTGCTAGTGGGAACATCTAGAAGATTGGAAGACCGTCAGGAGGAATAATGTAACTCAGGTGGGCAAAATCAACACCTCCCCACTTGATGACTGTGCTCGAGTGTTTGGCTTAGTAAGAAATCATTCCAAGATACTCAGAGGGAAGATCTGGAACCATCTTAAGCAGCCCAACTGTCCTTGGTCTCCTGACCACCTTTGGTGTCAAAGTCTAGAGATGGACCAAAAGACAAAAGGAGGCGAGGAAGAGAAAATCCCACCAGCTATCCTAATGTGATACTTCCCAACTCCCAGGGCGCTGTATTCAATGGGCTGGAGATACAAAAACACCCAGCCCTTCGACCCACATAATCCAGCTGCAAGTTCTTACCCTCTTCTGAGCTTACAACCCATTCTCTGTCCCCAGCTCATTTGCCATTTACTTGTTTGCTGCCTCACGTTGCGGGTGTGCTACTCCGTGACTATGATCATGGTATCTCAGTGCCATGTGGCTTCCTCATAATTTTACCTGTCAGACCTTTTCTTTTATGTTGGGTATGGATGAGAAGGGACTATTTCCACAACAAAACAGATTTACAGATTGATAGTTGGCTTGTGACAGTTTAATGCCAAGGTGTTATAGGACTACCTGCCAGTGAAGAGAGAGTCCAGTGGAATCAGATTAATGATTAATTGGGCTTTTCAGATTTAAAGAAAAAATCAAGCAATACATCAAATAGACTTTGTATAATTTACAAGTATTAGTAAGTATGTGGGGGAATACTTACTGCATAATAGTCATTATTTGTTCTCTTAAGCATAACAACTTTGTCCATGGAGATGAGGCTGAATGGTACTGAAACAGGTCCTGCTTTCTAGAAGATAATATTTAGGGAGTTGAACACACACACACACACACAGTGGAGAGGCTTTAACTCCTTTAACTCTTTTATTTATTGCCATATTCCTAATGCCAAGAACAGTCCCTGGCATATAGCAGGCAAATATGAACGCAGATATTTCTTGACTGCCTACTACCAGCCAGATCATGTTCTAGGCACACTAGATGGATACTTATGGATACTCCATTAAGTAAAACAGAAATGCATGTTTTCATGGAGTTTATATGGTACAAGTGGGAGACTGAAACTAAAGAAATAAATGAATACACTATTTAGTATGGCAGATGGGATGAGAACTCTGGGGGGAGAATAAAGCAGGAAAGGGGGATAGGGAGTGCTGGGGTTTGGTGGGAGAGTCACTATTTTAAGTTGGGTAGTCAAGGAAGACCTCAGGGGTGGATGAGTTTTGAAGAGAAACCTAAGGTTGTTGAGAGAGTGAGCAGCCCTGAGGGTATCTCAGGGAAGAGAGTTCTAGGCAGAGGGAACAGTCAGTGTGCCAGCCTTGGATGTGGAGGGAACAGCAAGGAGGCCAGCATGACTAGAGTGGAGTACGCTAGGGAGACGGAGCAAGAGGACAGGTTTAGAGAGAGGGCAGGGGTGAGGTCATGCAGGGACTAAGTGACTATTGTAAGAATCAGGCTTTTACTCTGAGGGAGACAGAGAGGCAATGGGAGGCTTTTGAACAGCTAAATGGCATGTTTGGAATTGCATTTTTTAAAATAAATAAATGACTGAATTATTAATAAATTGTGCAGAATAGACACATTTCATGTTCAGAAAAACTGCAACTAATTTATGCAGATGCCTCACACTCAAGGAGATGGAACATAACTTCCCACCCCTTAAAAGTGTGGGTTGTGACTTTCTTCCAAAGAGTACAGTAGGAAAAGGAAAAACAACAACAACAAAAACCCCCAGTAACTTTAAAGGGGAGAAACCTGCCAAACACTTCCTCAGCCAGGTGACCAAGGTCAACATCAACACTAAGTCATACTGACAGTATATACAGGGGATTTATTATTTTAAAAGTAGATGGATATTATGCATAATATTTTCTTTTTAGATACTTTCTAATTACAGAATAACTATTATTTGTCCCTATATAATTATTTGCTATTCTTAGTAGAAGAATACTCAGAATATGGAATCATTTTTTTAAATCAATATAGATAGCAAGGGTATATACTACCAATATGGAATTGTACTGTTGAAGGATCATTCCAGCTACCATGGGAGAAAAGACTATAGGGGGCAAAGGGCAGAAGCAAGAAGGTCAGTCGGGCTGTTTGTAATAACACAGCAGAGACGATGGTGGCTGGAGAAGGATAGTAGCAGTGCAGGTTGTAAGAAGTGGTCAGATTCGAGATGTATCTTGAAGATAAAATAGGCAGGGTTTGCTAATGGATTGGATGTGGAACATTAGAAAGAGAGAAGTCAAAAATGATCTAATGACTGTAGCTTGTGCATCAATATGGATGGAGATGCCATTCAACAAGATGAGGAAGACCTCAGAATGAGAAGATCTGATGGAAATCTCAAGAGTTGGATTTTGTACAACGTTAAGTTCCAGATTCTTATTAGCCATCCAAGTGAGGATGTTAAGCAGGTGGCTGGATAAGTATCTGGAATTCAGAGGAAATGTTTGGACCACAGCTATAAATCTGGGAGTCATTAAAAATAACTAAAAACTCAAGCCTGGATTAGATCACAGATGCCTGATAAATATTTGACAGGTAATAAATAAATATAAACTCTCTCTTCTGGTAGAACACATTTTCTATAATAATTAGTTTATATGCAATTGAAAATAGGGTAACAATGTTGGTATAATGTGGAAGTTCTGTTGGAGTATAATTATAACCTTCAGCATGAAAGGAAAAAGGACTCCACTTGGCTGCAGCACAGTCAGAAACCTTTTTAGCTTTATTTTAAGAAAATGAAATGTACCAAGGGCTTCCTCCCCAAGGAAGCCTTGCATGGCTCTTGCTCCAGGTAGATTGCACTCCCTCCTGTGTTTACCTTAATGACAGCCTCACTGTCTTAGACCTCCACCTCTGTGTGCCTTGTCTCAGCTCCATCAAGTCCGAATTTCCTTTCTTTTGGTTTCTTGCATTTTTAACATCCTGAGGAAGCCTCTGGCCATACCAAGCTGTGTCTGAGCTGTCCAAGTTATTGCCTGAGATATTCATTTTTCATTTTGTTAAAGCTCTGCTAATAAAGTTGCATAAGTTTTGGGTGATCTGCCTCTAACTCTATTTTTTTTCTAGAAGCCTTTAGCGTGTTATTTTGCAAAATGAGAGATTTTTCAGGGAAATGAATGTGTACATGTAGTGGACATGTTACTTTTGTCCACACCTTTCCTAGCATCTTTTTCTTTAGGAACTGTACCTTCTTCATCAGATAAGGCTATCAACCTATCAATCACATTCTCCTCCAAAATAGACAGACAAGCAGGGATGGGCACATGACCCAGGATAGCCTATCAGAATACACTGCCTACCTGGCCCATGGTGATTGGTTCAGGAAGAGACACATGACTCAAGCAGAGCCAATCCCTGGAGCCCTGCTGGTGCTGTAAGGAAGAACTCTCTCAACTCTGGAACTGTCTTGGACACTATCTGTCTAAAGAATGATATTGTCACAAGAGAAAGGAGGTGCAAATTAAGAATCCAAAGTAAATGATTCATTTCCTGTGTATATCTCCCATTATTATTTTCCTGGAAATCTCCTAGTCTTTCTTTAAGGCTCAATTCAATTGTTATCTTTTGGTGAAATGGTTCATGACTACCCCACCCCCTGAATCTTGTACACACCCCTCTTACAGAATTGCTGCATGACTGTTTATTGTCTACTCCTCCCCTTCCCCCACCCTTTGGTGTATGGCATTCTTGATGGTAGTGGCTTTGCTTTATTCGTCTCTATAAGCGCAGACCCTGACACAATGCCTAGTACATGGTAAATGCATATTACTAAATGTAGCAAATGTGAGTTGAATGAATGGATGAAGATAAGATTCTAGTAATACTTGTGGCTGATCACCTTGCATGAAAAGACACATTGTCTTAGATACACACACACATATTCTAGAGGAATATAGAATTTATGATAGGTAAGAATTTTGATCCAAGTACTAATAGCTTAAACAAAGAAAGCAATTCATTGAGATGAAACTTGAAAATAAGATAGCAAGGGAGAATGCAGAGTAGGGGAGACTTTGAAAGAAGAGAAAAAATAGTTAGAAAAGAAACAGCACCTTATAAACTTGGTAGAGATAGAGAAGCTCAGGGATGATATTATTCAGGAAAGTAGGTATAGATAAGGTAGAAAAGTAAAAGGAAATAGGCAAAGATAGAAAGTATAGAGGTGTTGGTGGAAGGCGAGAGTAGGAAGGTCCTGGATGTTAGACCTTTGAGCTTTCAATAGAAATTTGTTTTCCACTGAGTGTCAGGCTGTTTGCTGGGTTATTGGGATATTGAAATGAATGTCATTGTCTCTGCCCATCATGGGGGAGATCCAGATGGCAGAAAAGCAATGGGATGATGAGAAGGGGTGTGTGTTGAGGGGGATAATGTGGACTTTTCTGAACGGACAGCAACTTTCCATTCTTTACCGGGATTGTAGGTAAAGTATGGCAGCTGAAATGCTGTCCTCAAGTTGGGAAAATGTGACATTCTCTCCCCATTCTTGTCGCTTTCTGAATTCTAGAATCCCTCATGCTTGCCAAGGCTAATGGGATTCTTATTCTACAGGCTCTTCCTCCCAGTTTTGATATGATGGAGTCAGGACTGTGGTCTCATCACCCTTCTCTCCGCAGCAGAACAAGATTACCTCTACCAGAACAATGTCAGGCCCCAAGGCAGCATTCCCAATCTGTATTTGCTGGAGATACTACTTCTACAAGTCCTGGCACTCTGTGGCACCTTGATTGTCCCAGCAAAGCTTGGGTAGGGCCTCGGCTGCTCTTCGCACCCCGAGTCAGGATAGGAGGGTGCCGCCTGGCACCAGCATCCCATCATCCCCACTGCAGTGTTTCAAGACCCTGGAGCATCCGAGAGGGAAGAGGGTCATAGCCACCTCTGTGAGGAAGGGGATTCCAGGCATATGGGAGTAATTTGTGCATTGGCTGTGGTGGGCAGGGGGACCCTGGGCATAGACACCAACTCTGGGAGAGTCTGGGTCTTGCCAAACCCAGCTGGCAGGCGGAAAGTGTGTCAAAGGGGTAGCCCTAGGGGCAACGAGTCCCTGCAAGATAAGGGCCCAAGGAGAGGGGAAAGACCTATGGAAAAGGATACACCTGGGATCTTCAGGCCCCAGCTGCGCCCGTCTCTGGGCTGAGTGGGTTCCGGCGCCACCGCAAGGGGGAGACCGAGGGCGGCAGGGCAGGGGGGCTGTGCAGGGCCGGTGGTGCGCGGCGCCGGCTGGGACAGCCTGAGGGAGGGCCTTAGCAGTGCCGCGTCCGGATGGCACGTGGAAGGTGCACTGAGCTCAGAGGGGCGCCCCGGGGGCAGCGGGTCCGGGGCGGCGAGGAGAGGGGAGACCCGCGACGGAGGCACTCGTCCTGCGGCTGCGGACGGTTGTCTCGAGGGGCGGGCCGTGCCTGGCGCGGCGCGGGCTGGGTGGGCTCTGGCGCCGCCGTCTGGGGGTGTGGGGCAGAGGGCGCTGTGCTTAGGGGCGGCTGGAGACGCCCTCCAGCGCTCCGGCCCGGTACCTGCCGGGGGCGGGCGGCGCAAGGGGCGCGCGGCGCGAGAGGCGGGCGCGGAGCGCGTGAGTCACTCGGCTGGCTCCCCCGGGTTCGGAGCGGGACTTCGCCTCCCGCCTGGGGTCTGCTTTCATCTCCGGCTTCAACGACCCGCGCCAGAACACCGGCGCCTTCCTGGGGCTCGACCAGCCGCCTTTCCGTCTAGGCGAGGGCCAGGTAAGTTTCTCGTCTTTTGATGCTTGGGTGACTCGGGGGAAGGGGAGGGGGTCTCCCAGTCTGTGTCTCGGTCTGCCTTTGCTTCCACCTTTTGGTTATCTCCATTGGAGAGAGAAAGTTAGATTTATAAAACGCAACAGAGAATTTCAAATCCATGTTCAGACCCCAAAAAGCCAAACTCTGGGGCCATATTCTTAATTTCCCCTGTGTCTGCAACTGTCCGGATGCGGCGTTGTACGGGGCTAGCAATGTTAGATTTGTTTCGTGTGTTTTCCTCCTCCCCCACTTTCTTCCTGGGTGATTCTCAGAGGTCGCGAAGCGAGGAGGGTTGGGGGGGGGAGGGGGGTTGAAGTGGGGCAGCAAAGCTAGAAGGCTGAGCTGGATGGAATCCCTTTGCCCGGGCGGTTTCCCATTCTCGGCGAGGTGGCAGATGTTTTACTGTAGCCCGAGTTGGGATCTTGGAACAGCCCTCCCCAGCCCAGGACGTGGCAGAGCTGTAAGGTAACTGCAGTTGCTGCATATCAGTCTCGTCACCATTGACTGAATCAAAATGTTCCGGAGGCACAATTAATGTGACTGCCACGATAATGTTGAAATAATTCACCGAAGGACTCTATGGAATATATATTTTTTGATATATTGTATTCCAGGAAAATTTTAGGAGGCTACTGCTGGTCTTATTTTCTCAATTTTCAAAGATGCTTCAAAACCTGTTATTTCCCTTGAAAGAAAATCAATGAGGACTGTTTCTTATAAGGGTTTAACAATGCAAAGCTACATGTTAGTTTTCCTTTTCCTTTACCAGGGTGTGTGTGTGGGCAGGGGTGCTTCCACTAACTGCTTTTAGAAAAATCAACGCGGGGAGGGGGCTCCCCCCTTTCTCTCCCATTAAGTGCAAGTGTTTCTGTGAATATTGAATAGGTACTAATTATTGTTGTCCTTTTTTTGCTTAAAAGTAGCATAGGAAAGAACCTCCTGGAATGCGTACATGTGTGGCTCATGGTGACGACTAATTGCTTTATCAATACGGTTTGGATTGATGCAATGTTAACAGGTGGTCTTAATTCACAGCACAGGATTTTTCTGTTTTAGACGAACATCCCTGCTGATTGGGAGGAAAGTAGTACTCCCCTCCCCCCACCCCAACCATGTCTTTAATCCTGCTTTGTAGGAAAGAGAAGGATGGTGGGAGCAGTTTTTTTTTTAGCAGTTGATTGGGCCAATGATCATAAATTGCTCTTTCCTGAATTGTCATTTGGTTTATAATCTGTGATTGTAGAAGAGAACCCCCAGCTGCCTTGGAAGAAAATTATTAAAACCTTAGGTGTTTAGTCAGATCACAGAGATAACTTTTTACAGTTAAAAAGCTCTTCCCAGGGAGCCCCCTCTAAACTGAGTTAGGTTTCCCACCTTTTTGATAACATAACTCTTCTCCTGGGCATCTTGTGACTCTTGGTTTGCATGCCAGTCTCTCTCAAGACAGAAAAATTTCTTGGAAGGTGGGGCAATTTGTATTCTTGGAGCCTATTCAGTTAGGTAGGGGTCGGTTGAATGAGTAAATAAATGAATTTGGTGGTTCAGATCAGGCTTACCGTTCCTTGAACACCACACTTGGGCATGTTTTTTTTCTTTTTCACTCCTAGAAGATAATCTTTCTAATTCAGTGATTCTCAAAGTGTGGATCCTCAGACAACACTGTATTCGAAAGGAATGCGAGTTTGACATATATGGAAAACATCTATATATTAACTGTCACACTTCTTTGCTGCAAGTGACAGAAAAGCCAACTAAAAGTGGCTTTAACAAATTAAAGATGGCTGACAGCAGATGATCACTGGAGTCAGTTCAGTGGCCCGGCAATGTTAGGATTCTGGGTCGATGCTTTTACCCTCATGGCTTCAAGATGGCTCTAACAGCTCCAGATGTTATGTCCTTATCCCATGTTCAAAGGCAGGAAACAGAGAGTAGGAAGGAATAGAATAATTTCCCTCATGAAACTTTCTCTTATTAGAGAAGAAATAGCTTTCCCCAAAGTTCCCCAACAGAATCTCCCTTGTATCTCATTGGCCAGAGCTGGGCCACATAACAGTCCTTAGTGGTATGAGAGGCCAGGAAAGTGAGTATTGGGCTTTTTAGCTTCTATAGTGGAAAGGGGGCCAGGGAGAGGGGCATTGGAGGTGGCTTTCGGGAGCTAACCAGCAAGTCTTAAGCTATCATGGAAATGGCCCTGTTTTAACCAGTGATTATATTAATGATTAGTCTCACTAAAACATTAAATATTAATCAATGTAGCAAAAGCACATTAAGAACGGGGATTATTTTCTCCCTAGGGTATGGTATTTTAAGGGTGCTAAATAATCACTTTTGTAGAGTGTGTGATATTTTTGCTATCTGCGGTCTCTAAAAACTATTTCTATATAAAGAAAAAAATGTATATACAGCTTGTATGGTTTCCATTATATGAAGTATGGGTCAGAGCCTCCAGTTCCTGAAACAGAGTAAACAGTAAATAGTTGTGCTGTGAGTAAACTATTGAGTTTGGGAGCTTCACAACTTCACAAGGACAAATGGAAAGGATTTACCAATAAAAAGCTAATTAGTGACTTGGCACCTGTGCCCCAAAAGGCTAGTTTACACAAACTTAAGAGTCTTTAATTTGGATCCTAGGAGCCTGGAGAGCTCCTGGAGGAACACGAAGAACAAGAAGACCATAAAGAGGGAGTGGATACTGACAGTTTAGGTGGATAGATTTTCTTTGGGAGCCTTCTCTGTTCCTCTGCTGTGGAAGATGTACTACCCGAAAAAAAAAAAAACCAAACTTAAGACGATCCCTAGCACACACACAAAAAATTTAAGTTGATGCATGAAAAGAAGAGAACATACATTACTGCCAGCTTGGATTCTTGACTCTTTCCGTGTAGGAATCCTGGTATATTTACAGAAGGACCAGGTTTGAGGACCTGATGATGAGTGCTCAGCTAAGCAAGTACCAAGGGATTGAGGTTGAACAATTGCGAGCCCCTGTGCCTTAGATTTCTCACCAGTCAAAAGAATGAAGTAGACTCTCCGTGGTTTTCAAACTGTGTTGCACTTTAAAAATCACCCAGAGCTTTTTAAAATCCAGATTTCTATACTTCAGTTAAAAAAACTAATAAAATCCAGATTTGTGGGCAGATCCTCAGACTTAATTGGAACCTCTGGGAAGGGGACCCAGGCATCAGGATTTTTAAAATCCCCCAGATGATTCCAGTATGCACCTGACTTCGGGAACTGTTTTAGTTTGCCTGGGCTAACATAACAGAGTACCACAGACTTGGTGAGTTAAAAAATGAATTTATTTTCTCACAGTTCTGGGGAATAGATGTTCAAGACCAAGATGTTGGCAGAGTTGGTGTCTTTTGAGGTCTCTTTCCTTGGCTTGTACATGGCTGCCTTCGCACTGTTTCCACATCTTTTCTCTGCATGTCTCTCTCCGTTCTAATCACTTATAAGGACACAGGTCATTTTAGATTATGGCCCACACCTATGACCTAATTTTGCCATAATTACTTTTAAGGCTCTATCTCCACATACAGTCAAATTCAGAGGTATAGGGGTTAGGACTTCAACATGTGAATTGGGGAGCGGGGCACAATTCAGCCCATAACTGGAGCCGTTGGAGAAGTACAATTGTAGCGCTTCTCAAGCTTTATTGTATATTCAAGTCACCTGAAGATCTTATTGTAATTCAGAATCCAATTGTGTAAATCTGTGTGGGGCCCGAGATGCCGCAGATGTCTAGCAAACTCCAGGAGATGCCAGTGCGGCCGGTCGGTAGATAACACTTGAGGTAGTGTGGTTCTGTCTAGAGCGCTAGTTATGAAGGTCTAGCAGGCATTAGAATCGCCTGGAGAGCGTGTTAAAAACAGATTGCTAGGTCCTGGCCTCAGAATTTCTGATTCTGTAGGTTTGGGGTGGAGCCCAAGAATTTGCATTTCTAACAAGTTCCCAAGTGATGAGCTGCTGGTCTAGGGCTGATACTTTGCAAACCACCTGTCTCTGGCTTTTTGAGATTCCATGGTATTGCGTGAGTCTAGTTCATTACAGACATCATTGTTGGTGAAGTTTATCTGTGATATTTGCTAACCTCATCACTGCTAGCGTTGCACCTTTTGTTTTGCCAAGCCTAATTACATTTTCTGCTCATAAAATAAAGGATGAAGAAATGGGAGAAAATGCTACATTGAGGTCTCTTTTAATCTCTTATGCAAATGTAGGTGAATGAGTATGGAGGCTCTACATCAGCCCATTTATCTCTGTTTCTTCTCTAATCACAGAGCTGAATTGCAGCTCGCCCTTACAGCAGCTCAAAGATGATTTTCTGAGACGGCTTGCTTCTCACGTGGGATTTTTGGGGAAGGATTAACTATTCTAGAGATTGTACAGTCTCGCAGGGCACTGCGAATTTCTCCAGCACATTAATTTTAAATTCTAATTTAATCATAGTTTTATTAGTGAGACCAATAGTGAGCTACATCAAACAATATCCCCCTCTCCGAAATAATTGGAGGTTGGAAGAACAATTTGCCTGCTCTTTGAGAGTTAAATTAGTAAAATTCAAGTTCTGTGAATGTTATTCACCTGCGTTTGTAATACAAGGGACTGTATGTATATGTGAGACTAAATGGTTTAAAAAAATCCAGAATTTACACTAGTGACCTGGGTGTAATTTCAAGAGTATGATTGTATTTTATAAAGTAGAAACCTCTCAAAAAAATGGCTATATATATGTATATATAAACACATATATATATTTTTTGGTGTGCTGGTCACTGTACCTATAGTATCTCACTTAACCTTTATACCCTGTAATATATCAGATATATGTGTGTCAGTTATCTACTGCCATAATAATGTTGCATAACAAGCAATCACAAAAATCTCAGTAGAACATGACAGTAAGCATATATTGCTCATGTGTCTAGGTCACCTGGGTGCTAGCTAGACTGTTTTGCTGATCTTGGCTGGAATTATTCCCATGTCTTGGGCTTACCTGGATACTGGCTGATCTAGGCTAACCTTGTTCAGAGTAACTGATGTGCCTGGGCTCTGTTTCACGTTTCCCATCCTCCGGCAGGCTACCCACTCATGTCCTCAAGGCAGCAGCGGAGGTACAAGAAAGAACACGTGGAAATCCACAGGCCTCTTGAGGCCTAGACTCATAATTGGCAAATCGTCACTTCCACCTTATTCTGTTGGCCAAAGCAGTCCACAGGGTCATGCTCAGAATCAGAGTGGGAGGGCCCTACGAAGTGATATGACAAAAGGCATGGTGTAGGGAGGGGTCAAGAATAGGGGCTGGGTTTGCAATCAGTTACAGGGAGGAAAAATTCAGAGACATTAAATTACTTGTTCAGATCACATTACTTATAAGAGGTGAAGCCAAGACTCAAAAATAACTTTGATGCCAAAGCTTAACACTCTTTCCTTTATATGACATCGCTCTTCTACTTTTTATTGTACCCTGTTTAGAGAAAAACTGTATCAAGAGAAGGTGTATGTTCAGCCTGTAAGATAAAGAATTATCTTTGTACATTAAGTTACAAGTGAGATTTTATTTTACTTTATTGTTTACAAGTGAAATTTTAATACACATAGGTCTATATACATATTTTTCTATTTGCTCAACTTAAAGCATTTTATGTTTTTAATTATTATTAGTGTTCTCTTATCTCTCTATATGAAGCAAGTAAAATATTTCTATTTTAAACTTAAAAATGCATTCAATTTGTAATCCAAGGAATCTTTTAAACGAAGATAAAAGCAGATTGCTTGCTGCCCCATTTACTCTGGGGCTGTTCTCTAAAGAATGGGGCTTGCTAAAGCATTTCCCTTACTTATGACATTTCCAAAGTTACACCAGGTGAACCGGGCCTCTATTCAGAATGAATTTGCTGATGCCATAAGTGTTTTGAGTTTACCCTCCACGTTTTCACACATTTTCCACATCCCTGGCGAGTTTTGCCAGCAATTGGTAAAAACTCCCAGCACTGTCCCGGGGAAGAGGTTACCTGTGATGTTTCCAGCCTGATCATCTGACCCGCTAGGTTAGATCAGCTCAGTTGTGGGGATGGATGCAGTTGACTGTCAAAGCCTAATGCCATTAAACGTTTGAATTGCAGAACGAATTCTGTTTCTCCTGATCTCATGGTCAGCAATCAGCCTTATGATTCTCCATGTTCATTGCCTTCAGGGAGAGAATAACCTGGCCAGGCTGTCTGGTCTGCCTGAAAGTTCTATTTCTCATTGTAAATTACTAAGCCGCCACTCTGGCTTTAAACACTTATGAGTGTTGGGAAGTGAGTCAGCATCCAGCACCTTGAAGCCTGATAAATGCAGAGACACTGATAAGATCAGTTATCCGAGCTCGTGCTGTTCACTGCCAGGCCTGATGCTGATGATTCACCAAAGTGAATTAATACCAGCGAGCGTTTATTAATCATTTTCTGCACACCAGGAACTGTGCAGTTCTGTTTCCATGATCTCATTTAGTCCTCAACAACTTTGTGAGGTAGTACTTTTATTTCCATTTTACAAATAGGAAGACTGAAGTACAGATGGAAAAACTTGCCCCAAATCAAATGGCTGCTTTGGCAGAGCCCCCTGGTTGCCACCCAGTATCCTTTCTCACCTTCTCCCTTAGTGACAGAATCCAGTTTTATTCCTGGTGGCGATGCCTCCACCGAACAGCCTCTGTTACCCAGCATCTCTTGTACCACGGTTTGATCCTGTGACTGAATTGTGCCAGTGAGCTGGAATTGTGTTGTGTGGGATTTCTAGGAAGCCTGCCTAAAGAGAGTTGGCTTGTCTGGAAGGAGGGCCCTTTTCTTCTTCCCGTTCCTCTAGCTGCTAGCCTGGATGCGGGCATGATAGTGAGAGCCATCTTGGGCCATGGAGTGATCTCTTGGATGTACGTTAGCACTGAGGTTGTTAGAACAGAAAAGTGGAAGAAGGAATCTGGGCTTGTGATGGTCCCATGCAGCCACTGCTTTCCGGACATATTAATGTTTTAATGTTCTCTTAGCAGAGAAGAAAGGCAGTGATGGCTATTGGGGAGGCAGTGGAGAGTGTTTACAAGCTATGTGCCAAATCCCTAATATTTGAGCTGTGATAGACACAAGTCTTCACGTTCTACCTCAGCCACTTACTGTATGTATTGGGCACATCTTGTGTCCTGCTGTACATCCGTTCTGCCCATCTTTTAGTCAAGTCATTGATCCAGTAACCAGTTTCATGAGGTGTAACCAGATAGGACCTTGCCTTAGCCTCACAGTGACTATTTCACCTTCCACCCCAGGACTTCTTTGATATTTCAACACAGAGGCCTGTTGGAACTGCCTAGCACCCACTTGTGTATTATGGAATGTGAGGATGTTAAAGGCCCAAGAGTCAATCCTTGACTAATGTGGGTTGGGAGCCAAAGATAAATGCTCCCTTCTCCCATCCTTGAACAGATAATTCGGAACTGCATTTTAGTATTTGCCTCTAAGAGGTTCTCAGGGGATCTAAGCAAGATCAATTGCCTACAGTTGTGGCCAACTCAAAAATATACTTCTGTATTGATTTTGTCTCTTTTCTGGTTCCCTTTCCCAAATTCCCAAATTCTATTTTCTGAAATCAATTCTCCAAATAAATTATTTGAACGCAAACCCTGGCCTCAGGCTCTCTGTTTCAGAGAGAGCTCAGGTTAAGGCATTATATAACCTTGAATTAAGCTGTACTGAAAAAACTTTGGCACTTGCTGACACTTTTATGCCCCTTATATGACGAAGCAGTGTACTATCTTTAGTGTACAAAGATGAGAATACATTATGAAATCTGATAGCATCAAGTATTGGTGTGTACACGAATCAGTAGGAATTGACATACCTTGTTGATGGGAGTGCAAATTTGGGAGAATCATTTTGGAAAATAAAAGTTGGCACTATCTTGTGAGGTTGAACACACATATACTCTATGACCCAGCAGTTTTATTTTTAGGTATAACCCCCAGAGAAATTCTTCTGTATGTCAACCAGGGCCTCTCCTTTGGAATGTCCTTAGCAACGTGGTTTATAATATGGAAGTACTAGAATAACCTAATTGTTCACTGATGGGAAAAGAGACGAGTTTAGAATTTTGATATAATTTCACCATAGAATAAAAGTGAATGGACCACTGTTACATGCGAGAACATAGATGCATATTAGAAACAAAACGTTGAATGAAAAACTAAGTTACCAAAGACTTCATACAGTTGGGCATAATTTTTATAAAGTGCAAAAACAGTATTAAACTGTACCTTGGAAGGAATCATACAAACATGATAGACTATAAAGGAAGGTAAATCCCATATTCTAAGCTAGTGCTTTCCTCTGATGGGGAGACAGGGATGGGCTAAGGTAGGAACATGCAGTGGAGGCACTGGCATTAGTGATGTTCTGGGTGTTGACAGTTCACTGAGGCTCTGTTATCATGCCTTATACTTTATGTAAAAGTGATGTTGATTATTTTGTATATATACAGATATCGTTTAATAATTTTTGGAAAACGAAACTACCGCCAACAAAGATGCTGTGCTCACAAAGCATGGCCTTGGTGAAAGTCTACTCCAGTCCTCACTCTGAGCTAATGGCTCTCAGACTCAATATTCTTCATCATGTGATGTATTTTTTCCCTTTGTGTTCCCAAGTATATTGTATAATTAGAACGACAGGGCACAAGATTCCTCTTCCTTATGGCCCTTGGGGGTTACGTCCTCTATTATATTTAGAAGAGAACAGTTTGTTGTGTCCTTTGCTCCTGAGTCCACTTGCCTCTGGTTCCTACGTGTCCTGAGGCTCTTCACTGTTCTCTGCTGTACGGCACCCAGCTTTCATTTTACTGCTGCTCTCAGCAGTGCACTCATGGGCTACAATCTCCTTTGTTTCTGTGAGGGGTGTGTGTGTGTGTTGGGAGGTAGTATAATGGTGAGGAGTGGTGACGCTCTTAATGTGACATTTCTCTCTATAGTTTCAGACCTACTCCTTGCTTTCTTTGGCAGTGGTACCATACAAAGCTGTAAGGTTGTACCAGATTTTAAACTTGAGGCCAGGGTTTATAACTTTTAGAATATTTTTGTGCCATGGAGCTTTTGATGAAGCCAGTGGCCTCCTTATCAGAATATTGATTTAAATTCATAAAATCAAACACATTGGATTACAAAGGAAACAAACTATTAAAATATACTTATCAGAATATTAAAAAAGATTGTGATATAATAACATATGTACTTATTTATTAACTTACCAGACAACAAGATCTAGTGGTGGGTCTAACGACTGCCCAAATTTTAAAGGAGTAATGAGCATAAAGGATATTTCACAGTATCTGCAGTAACTTAACTGTAAGGTGACATGCAAAAGATCTGTGATTTCTATTGGTGACAAAGTCACAGGTGTTCATTCCTATTGTGGTTTGTTGCTGACACCCATATTTGAAGGAAATACTAAATTTTACATAGAGATTAGTGAACATAAGGATGTAATTTTTTTCCCATCCAAGTTCACGAACCCTCTAAATTCTATCCATATACCCTTGGGGGACCATAGACCGCAGGATGAGAGATTTGCTGTAAGCAAAATAAAGGAAATTACCACCGATGAAGGAATAATTTAAATTGAATACCCAATATTATCTAAACCACTGTCCGCAAGAAAAGCACTTAACTCCAGCCCTTCATGCTCCAGCCCACAAGTGCATCCCAAGTCCCGTTGGAATCTTACAGACCTTCTTTTTGAGAGGACCTTACTCTTCAATGCCCTGCAGACGGGTCTCCATACTTCCTTTAGAAAGTCCTGCCTCTTCCTCAGAGGAGTTGGTCTTAGCTTGGGATTCATCCGTCTCCCTTCTCCACTCTGTTTTCCCCACTAAGGATTGCCCACCTTCGCATCCCTCTGTAGTGACTCCCCCACAACAGTGAAGGGTGGGCTTTGGCTCCCTGAGTCTCTTCTCCTTCCAGGCCTTTCCACTCTGGTGAGTTGTAGTGAGCAGGACACCCACACCCATCCTGACTCGCCAGGAAACACACTTATTCTCAGTGACAACTCAGTCTTAAAACAGAAGGAAAAAGAGACATTTCTCTGACTGCCCATTAATTAAAAGGCTGCGCAAGTGTATAGTGGAGCCTGTACTGTACAATTATTATGCAGATCGAGGAGAGTTCCTTACTCATCCCTCCGCTCCTCTCAAACAGGCTCATTACTGAGCCATAGACCTTTTAATGTCTGTTTGCTGAACTTCACAAACACCTGGCTCTGGTTGAAAATTTCTGTTTGAGCCTGATTGGATACTTTGATAGTGTCTTTGGTATCCCCCACCATGCCTACTAATTGACTGATTCGTTGACTGATTTGATATTTTAACAATTTTGTCAGAATCTGTAATGATTTTTAATAGACATTATTTTGGGGGACAGTTTTGCTTTACAGGAAAATTGTAAAGCTAGTACAGAGTTCCCATACACTTAGACCCAGTTTCTCCTATTACTACTGTCTTATATCAGTATGGTCTATTTGTTACAGTTAATGAACCAGTATTGATATGTTGTCATTAACTAAAGGATGTACTTTATTTGGATTTCCTTAATTTTTGCATAGTGTCCTTTTCTTGTTCGAGGATTCCATCCAGGATCCCATCCAGGATCCCATGTTCCATTTAGTCATTATGTCTCCTTAGTCTCCTCTGGACTGTGACAGTTTCTGCGACCTCTTGATTATGATGGTCTTAACAGTTTTGAGGAGTACTGATCAGGTGTTTAATTGGATGTTCCTCAACTGGGATTTGTCTGATGTCTTTCTCATGAATAGACTGGGGTTATGTGTTTTGGAGATGAAGGCTGTAAAGGTTGGGCACTTTCTCACCACATCATATCAAGAGTGTATACTGTCAACATGGTGTACCACTGTTGATATTGACCTTGATCGCCAGCCTGAGATAGCGTTTGTCAGGTTTCTCCACTGTAAAGTTACTTTTTTCCCCTTTTACTGTACTGTCTTCCTAGAAAAGAAGTCACTATGTGCAGCCCATGCTTAAGATAACGGGGGGTTCTGCTCCATCTCCTTGAGGGTGAGGCATCTATATAAGTTATTCAGAATTCTTCTGCATGGGAAAATTCTCTCTTCTCTCCCATTTATTTACTTATTCAGTCATTTATTTAGATCAGTGTGGACTCAGGGTAATGAATTTTTACTCAAATAATCCCAATCTTATTTGTGGCCAGTAGCATGAATGTTTGTACCTAACTAGGGCTAGCCCAATGGTTTCTAAGCCCCCAAAAGGATAAAACCAATGGTTACACATGGATTTTGTCTCACTATTTGTCCGTCTTTCCATTTTTTGGTCAAATTTTTGGTTTAATTTCTTTCTTTTTTTATAATTTTTTTCCAGTTTTATTATGTAGAATTACTATAGTTTGACTGCACATACACATATTGCATGTAAATACATATAAACAGTATACTGCACTTTTTTTAGTTTTCATATATGTACATATTTATTGTTTCTAAGAACAGATTAGATCTTTAGTTTTTTACACTTACATAGTTATCAAAGGAATAAAGCTAACTACAAAATAAACAACAGAATGTGGTAATCCAATCATAAAGGACAGTCAGATGTGCTTACACATATTCAAGAAATCAAAATAATAATTAGTTCATTTGTGTCATTATTGTTATTTTTTAGATTCCTCATATAAATGATGTCATATGGCATTTTTCTTTCTCTTTCTGGCTCACTTCACTTAGAATGACAATCTTCAGGTCCATCCATATTGCTGCAAATAGCATTATTTTATTTTTTATGGCTGAGTAGTATTCCATTGTACATATGTACCACATCTTTATCCAGTCATCTGTTGATAGACATTTGGGTTGTTTCCATGTCTTGGCTATCGTAAATAGTGCTGCTATGAACATTGGGGTGCATATGTCTTTTTGTATTTTATTTTTCTCTGAATATATGCCCAGGAGTGGGATTGCTGGATCATGTGGTAAATCTATTTTCAGTTTTTTAAGGAACCTCCATACTGTCTTCCATAGTGGCTGTACCAGTCTACATTCCCACCAGCAGTGTAGGAGGGTCCCCTTTTCTCCACACCCTCTCCAGCATCTGTCATTTGTAGACTTTTCAATGATGGCCATTCTGGCTGGTGTGAAAAATTTTTGGTTTAATTTCTAACCAAAAGAATAATTCAAGAACATGGTAAAAAAAAATTAAACCATCAAAGAGCACACAGTGAAAACCGGGACTACTTTCCATCCCATATCCTTGTATTTTTCTCAGAGGCATCTCCTGTTAACGGTTACTAGTATTTTCCCAGAGATTTTCAATGCATATTTTAGCATATATCTATGATTTAGCTTCTTTAGACTCTAAGGCAGTGGGTCAGGAGAGGGGGATAGCAGGATAATGAAAGAGGAAATAAGAAAGGGGAGGGCAGGAGCAGACCAAAGGCAGTTAGGTCAGTTGTAGAAGTCTTAATCATTGTATTTGCTTGGAAAACAATTCATTTTTCTAAGAATTTTTTTTTCTGATGTAGTTTTGCTCCATTTGTGCGTTTTAACCCCTGATTATCAAAGCATTATGGCTCTATCGGTTGTTTCTTAGTTGAAAACCATCAAGTCCTCTCTGCTGAGTTTAAGCAGAAGAATTTATTTGAAGGTATTAGGTGGTATGGTGTTTCTGGCCCCAGTTCTCCCCACCTCTACCCATGCCTTTTGGACGTGTGACTTTGTAGCTCTTCTCACTAAAGGAGATGCTTCTGTATCCCTTGATTCTGACCAATGAAATGTTAGTAGGTATGATGCATGTAGAGGCTTGAAAGAAACATTTGCACATTTATACTTTGGGTTTTGCTCCTCGGCCTTGGCATGTCAAGTTTTGCCTCATGGAGGACAAGAGACATGTGATGCACAGCCGGGTCACTCCAGTTGTTTCAGAGCTATCCTAGATTGGATCTAACCAGTTGACCCCAGACATATGGGTGAGCTGAAGTGCAACTGACCACAGGATACATAAGCAAGCCCAGTCCAGCCCATCTAAACCCTGCAGATTCATGAGCTAAATAAATGCTTATTTTTGTATGTCACTAAAAATTTTTGCATTGTTATACAGCATTATTGTGGCAATAAATAACTGATACAGTAGTTGATAGAATCCCTAGGAGGGCCAGAGAACCTGGTTGAGATGTTACTGTTGGCCAGAAGGACAGCCAACTACACCCAGAACGTTTCTAGCAGGAACTTCTACTGCCTTGTAGCATTCAGCACCTGTGATGCTGGAGAATAGAAAGAGCCTTCACCAGTGTTCTTCGGAGGAACCAAAGGCCTCCAACCTGTTGCTTTCAAGAATCACTGCTATCCCTCATCAGTTTTACTTCCTCATTCCAGTCCTCCTGTGGACTCATATCTGACTGGTAGAATCTAAATCACACGTGGAACCTTAGCTGCAATGGAGTCTGGAAAATGTGTTTTTTTAGTTTTCTAGCTTCTGCAGTGCAAGAATACATGCTAGAAGGGATTTGGAATAAACGTGAATGAGTCATTCCAGCATCTGCCACAGAGGTATAGAGAAAAGAACTCCACATCCTGATCCCCTGATTGTCTGCGGTCTCTGCATGGGGACAGTCAAGGTTTGACACTCCCAGGACTTGAAATCCTGAGAGGAAGAGCCCTGGACCCTCTAATTGCTCTACACCGGACTTGCTATGGTAGTCTTAGCTCCAAGAAAGCCGTTTGGTTCTGATCGTTTTGACTGAACGCATTCTCTGCCTTTTCATACTTTGGCATCTGGCAGAGGGAGCAGCATGTGAATAATTGCAGGTGAAATAACACTTTAATTACATTGGACACTGTACACAAGGAGTTTGACCTCAGTCACTTTCCCTGTAGTAAGTGAAAAGTCACAAGCAAAGGCATATAGGAAAGCATAGTGGGGAGGGCATAGCTCAGTGGTAGAGCACGAGCTTAGCATGCATGAGGTGCTGGGTTCAATCCCCAGTACCTCCATTAAAAAAATTATAAAAATAAATAAACCTCATTAACCACCCCCTCCCCCCGAAAAGAAAAGCGTATTCGTGCTCTCATGTGGAGAAGATGTAAAGGAAGAAATTCATCCCTGTCTCTCTGCATACCCTGTATGCATATGCCAATTCCTTTGACCTAAGTATCACAAATACCTCGAGGGTGACAGTGCTGGGCTGATGGCGTTTAAGCTCACCCTGGCCCTCCAGCCTCACTCCTACCACAAGCTAGAATGGCCCTTTGAAGTGTGTGGTCTGGGTCACCAGGCACTAACTGACTGATAGAAGACATTTCCACTAAATGGAAAGGCTTTTGGTGTAGGTGTATTTATTTGTAGAGTGCCACTTGTGAGATTGGCCACACGAAACCTTTGTTTGTTCTCTTTTTTTTCCTCTGAAGACCTTGTTCCAACTAAATATTTGCTGAAACATTTTGGTGACCTTTTTGTGTTTTAATTTAATAGGCAAAACCATGCTGTTGCTAACAGTACAAATACTGAAAAATAGTGCATTTGTGCAGTATTTTAAGGGGGACATTTTAGTACATCTGGGTGAAAAGTGAAGAAGTTAGCTGCAGAGCCAGTACCTGGATCCTTGACTGATTACCAATAAAAGTAGGAGTAAAGCCATTGGAATATATATATGCTTCAGAAGAGCATATAGTCTATAAAAATTCCCAACTATGGCGACATAACCAGGACATTTCCTTTGGGGATCAAAATATATTGTGGTCTTGCCAAGATGCTACTTGGCCCACATAACTTTGTACATTCAGTCATTTAGTTTAATATCCCTTGGGTATTGTTGGAGAACCTAAGTATGGAATAATGATCTACTCAGCTAACTAGGAGTTTGTGGTGGGCACTGATTGTTATTTTTTGAAGTAAATTTCCTTGTGTGTTACCAAAACTATTTGTGACAAGGTCTGAAACTTCTGTTCACAAAGGTACCAGACTTGAATCAAGGCTTAGGCCAGAAAAAAGCTACCCCTACAGTCTGGCCCTACGTACAGCACTCACTGGGTCTCCCGCTGCTCCCCTCCCTATGGAATCTTCTCCCCCAGCCAACTGGTATAATCGCTCACTGATGATACAGTCCTGTCTTTGCCTCTATCTTTTGACCTGCCTAGAGGACCTCCCTGGCCCTCTCTGTGCATCTGTGATCTACTGTATAAGGCCTGGCCTCGGTTAGAGCAAGGTGAAGCTCAGCTGTGAATCCAGAATTCTCCTGGTTTGCTCAGTCCTTGCCCACCACTCCTGCCTCTGAACTTCTAACACATCTATACTTTTGGCCTCTAGTCTAAGCCTTCTTGCCTCCAAGATGTCTACTCACAGCTAAAATGTTAGCCTCTAGAGGGTACAAATGGACTGGCTTGTAATTCTGTGTATCCTCTGCCCCTACCTTAGTGCCATACAGATGCAGTCAGTCCTCAGTTGAGGGGATGTGATGCCTGGAACCCACAGCACACAGCTGCAGAGTTTGGGTAACAAAATTCCTTGCATTTCCCTAGAACTTTCTGCACTGGCATTTCCGACTTCTGACTGAACTCTCTTTTAAAAAAGGCTCACATGATTCCTGTATTGCTTCTCTCCAGTAATGGAGGGGAAAGGTCTTTGTCTCCCTGGTCTTCTGTCCCAAATACCTCTTTATGTTTTATGTGTATGGGGTACCAAAGGAGTGAGGCCTTCCGCCTGTGGGCTTGGCTGATTATCTCATTTAATCTTCACAACAGCCATTAATATCCCTGTTTGGAGGTGAGGAAACTGAGGCACGGAGAAGTTCAAGTAACCTAAATTCACAAGTGATATAAGTGGAGGAGGCAGGATTCACACCAGGACTTTCTGGCTCCCAGGTCTGCACTGTTAACGTCTCCACCTCACTGCCTTTCCTGATGCCCGCTTGGTGTCCATTACATGACCTGTAAACCCCAGAGTTTCCTGAGTTAGAAAGTTTAAGCAGATGAAAAGGATTGCTAATCCAGAAACACCTTCTGTTTTTCTCACTGTGAGACTAAGAG
Source organism: Vicugna pacos (assembly GCF_048564905.1). Lineage (NCBI taxonomy): Eukaryota > Metazoa > Chordata > Mammalia > Artiodactyla > Camelidae > Vicugna > Vicugna pacos. The sequence continues at coordinate 29,107,206 of NC_133023.1, forward strand.
TCCCAGAGCATCCTCTTGGTGGAAGAATTAAATGGGAGGAATTTAAGCATGATACTCCTCTAAGGCCACAAGATACAGAACTTCAGAAACATCCCTGTCTTTGGGATGAAATCTGGTCTGTAAGTAAAGGCAGAGCCAGGATGTGAATCCACAGCAAGTAGAGGTTGGAATTCTGCTGTTGTCATTTATTGCTTAGAACGTGAGCGTGTTACTTTACCTCTTACCTGGCATTTAGTAAATACTGAGTAAATGTTAGCTATTATTTCTATACCACAGTGTTTCCTTAGCTCTTTCTCCTCCCTTATGACAAAGCACAGTGTAACTAGCTTTTATGTCGGTTGGAAAGCTGCCTGCCTCCACCTCATTGAATTCAATAAACATGTTTGTAAATAAGAGAAGGAACAGTGATGATGGAAAAATGGATACCCAAGAAGCCTACATGGTCAGGGTGACTTTGTTTCTTTTGTTAACATAATGACAAGTTGGAAGGAAGAGGAGTGAGTCATGCTGACAATGAAGTGCTACCAGTTTAGGATTTGTTTTAATTTATTATTTTATGACTGTTGCTTGTTTCCTGTTGCTATTCATTTCTTATCCATTGGGGGGACAACAATCCTTTTGTGGCTTTGTGAGTTTCATAGCTGAGACATCCACTTCAAAACACATTAGCCAAATCTTTCCTCTTCCCCACCACCTCATCAGTCATCTCAGACACCAAAAATGAAATTTCCAAAATTGTTCAGAAGTATTGGATGTGCAAAAATGTTGGCATGGGCTTTCTCTTTGGGGATTAGTTCCTGGGAAGGTTCAACATGGGGTTATTACAGGGAGGGTGAATGTTAGGGATGTTTGTGGCATTGTCACTTCCCTTCTCTTAAAGTGATGTTGGGTGGACAGCCTCTGAGATAAAGGACTTAGCAGCTGATGACCCATTTTACAGGGGAGAGTTTGAAGTGATAACATAGTAAATATTAGCCTAGAGAAAGTGTGGATATACTTTATGGAGTGTTTGAATACAAATTATTTTTTTCCACTTTGTGCTGTGCCTTACCTGGGACTACTGAATGCATTTTCCATCTGTACACATTTGTTCTTACATCATGTGTCTTCTTGCAACACATTTTTTCATCCTTGGAAACAAAGGCACCTCTTCTGTGATGTAATTCAAATGTGTCTAAATTCTTCAGTCCTCAGAGATGGGTGGAGGCATGGCATTGTCTCTCCCTTTAAGAAGCCAGGAACGTGGTAATTTGGGATGCTGGGAGTCAGCTTCCTCCCCGGTATGCTCAAGGAGCCCTGAGTGTTATTACAAGTATCACACGTTTGTCCTGGTTGTCTCTTGTCCCCTCACTTAGCTCATCACACATATCAGCTTTTCTCCCAGTCATCTCTCCTGCCTAGTAACCAGGGCTCCATGCTACTGCCTCTCTCTGAACCATCCCATCCCCACACTGTGAACAGGGGCCTATTTCTCAAAACCCTGCTCACAGGAAACTGTCTCATTTAAGGCTTGGAGGTAATATCAGGGGAGTCTAGTGCAGAAAGGAAATTTTAAACTGGATATCAGCTCTATTGGGCTTTTGGTCCATTGACCTCACCCCTTCATTCTTACCTCCTGGCCTGCACCTGTGTTGCAGAGGCCCCCCTCTGCTCCCTCTGGAAGAGTCATCATTTTCATGTCCTCAACCCTTTCTTCTCCCTCATGCCAGAAGAACTAAAGTCCTTTACAATCATGATCAGCTTTACTGGATGGATCCTGGGGGTCGTAAAAACACTGTTGAACATCATTCTACAGAATCCATTGCTTCTCACTTCAGAAGCATCAGTTCCTGGTTTTCTCCCACCAGTCTTCACACTCTTCCACTGCTTGGCTACAAACTCTCCCCAAAGTAGTGTCTTCAAGAAGGAAAGAAACACTTTTGGGGTTCTACTCAGAAGAGTATGACTACAGGTTCAAACATGGCATTTTCTTTGCCCCTTTGTCCAGTAGTTTACAAAAGGTGAATATGACTATAGAATCTGGAAAAAAGGTAAACTTAAAATATAAAAAAAAACTCACTGTGTACCTTCTCAAGAACACCTGAGGCATAACTCCAAAGTTCTAATCTCCCCAGATTTCGTAGAACTCATATGCCTAGCAGTAGGTGGGGTTCTCTGTGTTCCAAGAAACAAAACGAAACCCATCACCAGCATCAATCAAGACTTTGCTTCAAAGAACACTGAAGCCCACTTAGTCAGTACTGTGAATTTCACGTACACATCCCAGTTCTGATCTTTTTTAAGTGCTTCTGGCCTAGCTCTTTATTAATTTCCTTGGTGGAAGCAAGTGATGTTCTTAGTTACTGTGTGGATTTTTTTCTAATATGTAGTTTGAAAAACATCATCATTATCTGAAGAGAGACTTAATATTTAGTGATGTAATTCAAAGTTTTTAGGTTGATTTCATTCAGTCCAGTTTTTAGATGTGTGTTTAATAGATTCCTGCTAAGGATCAGACACTACCAGACACCAAAGATGTTTCAGACCCAGATCTCATTCCCAAAAAGCTTACCTTACCTCTGGGGAGAATTGACATACAGTACAAAATACATACAAGGTAAAAAGTTGTGAGTGCCCTTAGAGAGATATAGATCAAAAGTCTATTTACATCACTTAATATTCAAGATCGCTATGATTCCTCTGATGGGCACTTTCTTGTAGTTTCCTAGGGCATCCCAGTTTATTCACACATCTTTGAATCTCAACAGTCTCAGGTTCAATTCCTGCCTCTGACACATAACAACTATATGACCTTGGATTGTTCCTTTATATTCTGTGGATGTCAGTGTCCCTGTTTATCCAGAGAGGGCAGTAGTTCTTCGGAAGTTGATGTGAGGATTAAACGCAATAACCCAGTATCTACAGTACTTGGTGGATGTAGGTGCCTAGCACGTGTTCTTTCTCTCACTGCTCCATAAACACATCAAATAGATATAAGTACCCTAATGTGTGAATATGTATTGGAGGGCCTAAAGAAAGAAGTAGGAAGTCACAGCTTCCAGTCCGAGGGTGTTAAAAACTTGATGCCGTATTTGAACCTTATTTTATCATGAGGCCTTTCCTGACTGCCCTATATAAAATAACACAGGGCCCCTAACTTCTTTTCTACTTTATTTTCTCCCTAGCACATACCATATGAAATACTTGCTTCGTGACTGGCTGCCCATCCCCCTCCCCTTAGATAATGTATATTCCACAAGAGCAGGGCCCTTGCTGTTCATTAGTTCACTGCTGTATCTCTGGGGCCTAGAACAGTGATTAGCATATAGGTAGCACTTAATAAATATGTATTAGATGAGTGAGTGTAGGGATTAAAACCAATTTTAAAGTCAATTTGGCTCTTTTTCTTTCTATTGGCTTTTGTGATAACGTTGAAAATTTTTGGCAAGTGAGATGGTGTCACTGGTACGTTGGGTACTGAGGTTTTGCAACTGCATCATGTCTGTCAGTAATGGTCATCACTTAGCTTTTAACAGTTTTCTTCTGTGTGCTGTTGCCTGTCTCCAGAATCCCCCTCTACCCTTGAACCTTATCAGTCTTTCTCATCTCTGGTGATTGATTTCCTGCCAGGAGTATCCCTGACTTCCTGTTTGTAATTTCCAGATCTTTGTTTCTTTTTCTATGACTCAGCGGTTTCTGTATGATAGCGACTCTGTCACATTTCCACCAGTAGGTGCCAGTATCTGATATGACTTACACAGACAGATTTACCACTTAGGGAGGATTCTTTTTCTAGAAAATGTTCTCTTTTGAGGAGAATTCAGAAAGAGCAAAACCTTTTCTCTGCTTGTGGGAAGGCTGTGTTGAATGTTATTGGCCTATAAAAAGGTGACACGGTTAGAAGTGTTATATTTCTGAACAAAAGGCTCTGACACCATTTTTCCCCACATAAATGCAAATTTTTTCTGGAGTCTTTCTGAAGGATATGTCTACATACTGTAAAGCTTTAAGTGGTGTATTTAAGTCAACATAAAAAGCAGTTACTTCATTTCTCAAATATTCAAGAAACACTTCCATACATTTAGCCTCCTTACCAAAAAATTCACAAATACAGTTCCCAGTGTCGACTGAAAAAAAAAAAAAGCACAACCTAAAAGTTGAGAATTATGTTTTATTGGGGGCATTTCTAAAGACTTAAGCCTGGGAGGCAGCCTCTCAGATAGCTCTGAGGGACTATTCCAGAAGAGGTAAGAGAGGAGCCAGGATATACAGGAGTTTTGCAAAAAAAATAAACAAAACCCCAGGTAGTCAAACATCAAAAGATTGCTGCTAAAAAAGAAAAACTAGATATCTCAAATTAGTGAATTTAGCACTTTACTATGTATGGGAAGATGCAAGAGTCGGCTCATTGACACCATTCCTTTGATATGCACCTTAGCTATCTAGGACCAGTATCCTGTTTTTCTTTATCCTGAATCCCCTCAGGGTGTACAGTGTGGCTGCAGCAGCTGATGGCTTGCTGGTTGCAACATCCTTTGTTTACTGAAATGGTAGGTGACATGCTTTGTCAACAGCACCATCTCTTGGTCATTAATTCGAACAAAGTTTGGGAGGCATTTCATGACCAATTTTGTCCCATGGTGCTAGGAAGGCTCCTTCCCAGATGAGGCGAAGATTCTGTTGATGGGCCACTCAATGTGCTAACTTTTGGATCAGGTCCTGTCGATAATCTAAAATTCTCTGAATCACCTGTCTTACTAGTCTGTTACGATCTAGAAAGTGTTTTCCCTTGTCATTTCTTCCCATATCAGGAGTTGCACTATTATAATTACTCAACGCAGAGTTTATATATATATATATATTTATATATATATAAATAATGCCTCAAGAGGTGTAGGCATCATTAATTTTGTCAGAGGCCTGGTTACACACTGGGTAATGCAAGAGACAACAATCTTATAAAATAGACAGGATATAAGTAATAAAGCTAGTAATGTTAATTAAGTCATAGTACAGCAGAGACAGGCACATGGCATAAATAATGTGAAAATGACAAGAGAGAACAAATTAAAACAATGATTAGTGTAACGTTGTAATCTGTTCGCAATAAGCTATCAAGTCCACAGGGGAGCCAGCTGGAGAAGCCAAATTCCGGAAGGATCAGGTAGAGAGAAAAAGATAAATGTTTCATCTTCGTTAAAAAAGGTATACCTTAACAACCTGTTGTAGGTCATAGTTAGCATAAGAGGAAAGGTTTTATGGAAAACAAAGATTAAAAGCCAATATATTTCAGAAAAAAATCATAATATTATGAATCATGTTTATCAGTTCATTCAGTCCCATGTCAACTAATTCTTGCTGATGTGGACGAAGTGATCAGGTTTTCCTCTAGTTTTGTAACTTCTTACCCAGTTCAATGGTATGATCTAAAAGTTTCAGGAACTTATTTGTCAAAATGTTCTTTTTATGAATCTTCTTGAAGATCTTCATTTCATAAAAGCATCAGAGCTAACAATGATTGTCTATAAATGACAAAAGACTTACAATGGCATGGTTAAAGATCTGCTTACAATGCCATTGACAAGAAACTTGGATATTTCTGTGACACATATTTTAAGATAGTAACTAGAATTATGACTGATGACTTTGTGCCAAGACATGTCAGAATTTTAGGAATCCCATATAAATTTTGGATTATCTATATTAATGATATTTACCCATACAGAATAACCGAAGATTTATCTCTAATTAGATGACAATGCTTCTCAAGTAATTCAACACACCAAGTATGCCTAATTAATTTAACATTCCTCTCTGAGATGCCTCAGGGTTTCTTTGAAAGGTCAAAAGAACTTCAGTTAGAATTTGATATTTAGGACATTGTCAAAATATCAAAAAGGTTTCCAATTTTTAAAAACAGATAAAATTTTCAAAACACTTAAACACTTGGTCAAATAGGATCATAGGTCACTGTGACACAGTACTCATTCACTTAACCAAAGTGGCAAAAGATTTCAAAAGCAAATACAGATAACTTAACAGCAAAGAAACGCATACAACCTGTTATCAAAAGCAGTTGTCCAAGAAAACTTTCTTCTCTTGAGAGAGGAACCAAATCCAGTCCTGCACCAGCCTACTTTTAATAACAAAATCCACTTACTTAATTAAATTTAATCTCATCTCAGGCTGACCATGCACAAAACTCCTTTTTCAGGGCTCCCTTTCTACAAAACTCCCGCAACTCTCTGCATCCATATTAGTTTGCCCCTTATTTTTCCATCCAGAAACAACCAGCTCTAGGACAGAATCACTCTTGCCCCTTAACAAAATGTATTTCAATTCCTCATACCTCCTTCTGCTGAAAACACACACCCTACTTTCCTTGCGTAGTGAAATGGTTCCCTTGTTATTTCTAGTAGTTTTAATTACCTATTCCAGTTTTAACCCGTAAAACCTTAATCTCTAGTGAAAACCGACAAGCAGCAAGTAATTGTGAACTGTTTGTCATACCAGCGTTTCCTGGTCGGCAAACTTTGGAATATTCCATAACCCCTAGAAACATACCCCTTCTCATAGCATAATTCCTTCTCTCCATGTGCTTCAAGACATGTTGAATAAAGCCCAGACTTCTTTAGTTTTCCTCTGGTAGCAAGACAAAAGTGGGTCAACTTAGATCTGCTTAGCAATTAATGTTCTACTATTTTATTCTATTTGGAAGGACCTGGATATTCAAGGAATTCCCATCATTTAACTTAATTTAGCAAAACTCTAAAGTTTTAAGTCACCAGAAATCTGGAGAAAGTATTTTAGACAGACATCCCTAAAACATACTTTTCCTAAAGAGTTCACCTGAAAACTCTTATTTACCTCTATTTTACAACTTATGAAAATACCTTCATACCAAGTTAATTTTTTTCTTGCTGACAACTCTGAACCGGAAATAACATGAACTTACTGATTGCTAGAAAACCTAGGTACAATAAAAGTCTGTGTTGATTAAACCAACAAGCTGAAGCTAGCTTTAATACCAGGTATTAACGTAATATTGAATATTTCCTAGATCACGTGAACCTGAAATTCATTCTGGCCAGTTTCTTTCATGTTTAGAAGTATTTAATTTGTAAGTGTCTACTGTTTAGTCAATTAAATACAGTTTATAAGTTTAATTTTGGTAGTATTTTCTAGGGATAGATATCTCGTATGTATAGTAGGTACACAGACATAAAGAGACATAACTAGAAATCTCACAGCTTCACTTTAAAACTTAGTGATGAATCAGATAGTATAATAACTTATTAGTTTACAAATAACAGTTGGAATAAGTTAAATTTGTTTGCTCAGATGACTAAGGCTTTATTGTTTGTGGGAAAGACTTAATGATTTGTATTTGTCCTTGATAAACCCTTAATGAGGCTATGAATTAGGTTTTGGGTGAGGGAACTTGTCCAGGGGTTTGGGTTTAAAAAGCCTTTTTTTCTTCCTTTGGTTTCAGGGTCTACTTCATTGAACTAATTAGGCTCAGGTCACTATGGGCTGTATTTACATTTCTGATTTGTACAGATTTGCAAGACAAAGATAGTTGCTTTTAATTCCCCAAAGGACTGGTCTGCCTCCTAAGTGATATTAAAAGATTGACTTGCCCAACTGTATTTTCTTTTATTTTCTTTTATAACAGTGAGATGATCTCCAACTAAACTGAAACCCAGGAGTTCCATGTTCTGGAACTTTAGGGACAATGTATTCATGCCTTCAAAAGTTTGCACAAGGCATTCAACAGAGGCCCTCTTTCTGAGTGCACAGGTTATAAACCCAAATCCCAAAAAAAAAGATTATTGTTTTTTTTATTTGCCCTTGAATATTAACTCCTAGTTTTTGTTTTATATTCTGTGGGCTCAGGTGACCCTGTTGGTTACCTTAGTTTGTTTAATATTTCCTGAGGGGCAGATTCATATGCCCTGTCTTATAATACCAGGCAGTGGAATGGTTCCCCAGTGAGACCTGTCTATCCCACAATATAATTAGGCAAAAGAGATGTAACCATCTTATATAAAGCCCATTTAAATATGCTAACTTTTATAAACTTTCATCTCAATTCCATCGACTTTTATACCTTTAACTTTAGTTTCTATTAGGACCCCATCAAGAAGCCTTGGTCTTACGAGTCCAGAAATTTTCCTTGCTTTCTGACCATTTTAACTATTTTTATATAAAGGGCCTTGGACTCCCCAGTGAAGGGTTGAGCCAAGGGACTCAGGCCCTTTTGTTATTTTTTTTTAACTTGATTAATTGGCCTAACTTGCCCCAAATAATTGCTGGTCAGGTATCTCAGTACATTTTTTTTTAGCCTTTTAAATACATATTTTAAATTGGGATAGAGTAGACTTGTTTGAGGCTCTTTAATGTTGGAGACCAGTAGGGGTCCCTTTGGCCCATCCAGTCTTAGGTAGTGTTGTATCAAACTTTTGTTTTAATCCCATTTATTTCAGTTTTATTTATTCCATTTCTTAATAACCACCATTTTCTTGCTATCTTCTTTGGAGCACAGCTGTGTCTCTGAAGGCTTATTATGTTGTTAATGGGCCTTTCTCTCTTTTTTTTTTTTGCTTCCTTTAAAGGCACTGAGTTGTGGGCCTAGGAATTTGTGGGAGAGAGGAGCACAAGACAGAAGTCTCTAATCTCAGGACAAGGGGGTTTTCTCCTCTGCAGTGGAGGGCATGCTGAGCTGATTAAGAGAAAGGGGGTCAGTCTGAGACCCCTGGGAAGGGGTGTGGCCTGTGGGCTCTAGGAAAAAAAAGTCTCAGGACAGGTTTTAAGCTTGGATCCTGTGTCCTGGCTTCCTTGCCTGTCCTCTGAGATGGTAGCCTAGTCTGACTAATTGGTAATCTCAGTATGTTTAAGCATTGTATTTATAATATTGAGGTACTTAGTTATCATTAAATATTCATTTTTTTCCTTTTATAAGTTAATAGCATCCCTGCTTTTTAGATAGGCACATAGATGCTCAGAATAGAGATTACATTTCTTGGCTTTTGTCATAGTTAAGTTTGATCCCATGAATATATACAAGAAGTTGTATGCAACATCTTTGAAGGGAGAAGGGACCTATATTATTTTTTTTTCCTTCTTGCTGACTGGAATATAGACATGGTGGCTGAATGTGGAATACCCATCTTTTTCAATGAGGTGACCAATAGCAGAGCAACAAGATAGAAGGAGCCTGGGTCCCTGACACCATGGAACTGCTGTACCAACCTACCTGCTTTTCTTTAGACTTTACATTAGGGATAAATACATTTTTATTTTTTTAGCTGCTTCTGCAAGTGAGCCTAATCTTTATGAATATAGTAAAGTACTCTCAATTCAATTTTGTCTTAGTTGGTAAGTATATTTCCAAACCAGGGAATATATAGGAAAAAAAAGGTATTGTATGCTGTGTAGCAGCCATGACAAATCAGTAACATAACACAACTTTCCTCCATGTGTTCCTCATCCTCCAACTAGCTGGCCCAGGCATAGTCTCATGGTGCTGGAAGACATACAAGAGAACAAGTTCTTTTCCAAACCTCTCCATGTCTCATGGTTGTTAATATTCCATTGTCCAAAGCAAGGCGTGTGCCTGGACTCAGAATCAAGGGGAGGGAAAATATATTCTGTCTCTTGATGTGGGAAGCTGCAAAGTCACTTGGCGAAAGGCATGAATACAGAAATGAGTACAGAATTTGGGCCAGTAAGGCAATCAGTCTAACCTTAGTACTAATGCTTTTAAAATATGCTTAGAATAAATTTGGGGATAGGTTTTCATAGTCATCATAACACTCTGTCTGTATTTGGTATTTAATGTATTTGCAATATTGAAAAGAATTTGGCATGTTAGAAAATGTGACAGATTGAGATGATTTCAATTTCAAAAGTACAATTTTGTCATTAATTTTACTCTTTTGATTTGTAGTTGAAAGGTGTAAGATAACTTTACTAAGTAAACAATATTGAAGGTCTAAGAGAACTTGAGATTCATTACATTCCTAAATTGAATTTTTATTTCTCTTTAAAGATTCCACATATGAGTGATATCATATGGTATTTTTCTTTCTCTTTCTGGCTTACTTTACTTAGAATGACATTCTGAAGGGACACCCACGTTGCTGCAAATGGCATTATGTTGTCATTTTTATGGCTGAGTAATATTCCACTGTATAAATATACCACAACTTCTTTACCCAGTCATCTGTCGATGGACATTTAGGCTGTCTCCATGTCTTGGCTATTGTAAATAGTGCTGCTATGAACATTGGGGTGCAGATGTCATCCTGAAGTAGGGTTCCTTCTGGATATATGCCCAGGAGTGGGATTGTTGGGTCATATGGTAAGTCTATTTTTAGTCTTTTGAGGAATCTCCATACTGTTTTTCACAATGGCTGCACCAAACTGCATTTCCAACATTGTTGGAGGGTTCCCTTTTCTCCACACCCTCTCCAGCATTGATCATTTGTGGATTTTTGAATGATGGCCTTTCTGACTGGTGTGAGGTGATACCTCATTGTAGTTTTGATTTGCATTTCTCTGATAATTAGTGATATTAAGCATTTTTTCGTGTGCCTATTGGTCATTCATATGTCTTCATTGGAGAATTGCTTGTTTAGGCCTTCTACCCATTTTTGGATTGGGTTGTTTGTTTTTTTCTTATTAAGTCATATGAAGTGTTTATATATTCTGGAGATCAAGCCCTTGTCAGTTTCATCTTTTGCAAATGTTTCCTCCCATTCCATAGGTTGTCATTTTGTTTTGGTTATGGTTTCCTTTGCTGTGCAAAAGTTTGTAAGTTTAATTAGGTCCCATTTGTTTATTTTTGCTTTTATTTCTATTGCCTGGGTAGACTGCCCTAGGAGAATATTGCTGAGATGTATGTGAGATAATATTTTGCCTATGTTTTCTTCTAGGAGGTTTATTGTATTTTGTCTTATGTTTAAGTCTAATCTATTTTGAGTTCATTTTTGTATATGGTGTAAGGGAGTATTCTAGCTTCATTGATTTACGTGCTGCTGTCCAGTTTTCCCAATATCATTTGCTGAAGAGAGTGTCTTTATTCCATTGTATGTTCTTGCCTCCTTTGTCAACGATTAATTGACCAAAAATTTGTGGGTTCATTAAATTGAATTTTTAGATCTTCTAGGATTTAGTACTTGTGGAAATACTTCATTTAGTGCTGTTCTTAAGTGTTAGCTCTTCTGAAAGTCTTTTCCTGACCAGGCTATTAATAAATGACTGTATCTCCTTATCATGTCATCTCTAGTGCACTTATTTTTTGGCATTATATTATATATTTTAAAATTACTAGTTTTAGCCTTAAAATATACTCTCCAGAAAGGTAATAATTTTGTTTTGCTTGCTGCTCTATCCAGAACATTTTAAAAAGTGCTTGGCATCTAGGTGTTACAAACATTTGCTGGCTGACTGAATGAATGAAACTTTTAGGTCATGCATTTGAAATGCTTGAAAAGAAATTTGAACATACTATGTTAATAAATGTAATTCAAATTTCTTGTAAGATAATTAACTGATTGTAAACAGGACTGGTTAAGGAGTTCAGTCTGTTCCACTTGAATTGACTAAATCTTAGTCAAAGATTTACAAGTTAGGAACTTAAAATTTACATATATGAATAGGATAATAGGATTTTCAAATTGATCTTGAGGAATCAAGAAAAGGAAGGCTAGATTGTTAAATGTTACTTTAGTAATTTGAATATAAATTAAAAAAATAAAAAATTTATAGGTAACAGTAACTGGTCTTTTCTGAACACAAAATCTTCCCTTGGACATAAAGAGTCTCACATTGTCCCCACAAAGTCTTTGTAATGCACATATGGGGAAGCATGAAACAGTAAACATGATTCCCAGAGGAGGAGCCAGGGGATAATTTTTTTACTGATATTATTGTCACTAGAGGGGAATGATGATTGTGTAATACAGGAAATGTAGAGGTTGAGGAAAAATGGAGAAGGTAGGGAGCTCTGTTTTAAAGAGATGGATAAACTTTTCCATGTCGTCAAAACCTAAATTGTCTGTCTCTCCAAAAACCTTATGATGAGGAAGACATTAGAGTTATGTAGGGAAAAGAAGGGAGCATCTAGGACAAATCATGGTGGCATTCCTGCTATAGATCCATTGAAAAGGGGAACGAATAAATAGTCGTCAAAGGTTTCATAATGAAAGCACCCACTGGCGCTTTGGAATAGCAGCAGTGGCAGTCACAGGGACTCTGGTTTCCATCACAACAGAATGTCCTGTCTCTGGAGTTGGTTTCCACCATTTTGGTTACACTGCCAGTAGCAAACTTCCTCAAAAGGTATTGGCTTAACACAGCCATTCTATTTTGCTTATCATTTTCTGGGACAGGAATCTGGGAAGAGCTCAGCAAGGCAATTGTCTCTGGTTCAGGTGGTATGAGCTAGAATAGCTTGGATTGGAAGACAGGCTTCCAAGTAGGAATGTTTTACTGACATATCTATTATCTTAGTGGTTTATGGCCTCTCACTCTCTGTAAGTTGTATAATTTTTCAAGGCCCCTTCACGTAACTTGAGATTCTCACAAAATGATGGTCTCAGGGTAGTTGCTCTTCTTACATGGTGACTGGCTTCCCAGAGGCAGGAATCAGAGCTTTCAGGCCAGTTAAAGCCTACAAGTGGAACTGGAATAGCATTCCTTCCACTGATTCTGTTGGTCAAAGTCGTCACAAGGGCTGCCCAGATTCAAAGAGGTGGAGATACAGACTCCATCTTTTAATGGGGCATTGTCAGTATCACATTGCAGAATAGTAGGTGTAGAAGATGCCAGTAAAAATGGCAGAGAAAAAAACCTCTGAAAATTTATAGCAATAAGAACACTGGCAAAAATTGTCAGAATCAACTTTTTCAGAACTCTGGAAATCAACTAAAGGCTTGCAACAACCTAGGGAGAATTTATTCAGAAATGATGGCTGAATCTAAATAAGAACAGTGAGCTGTGTGGCATTTTAATTTTCCGTATTCCTACTCCATTCTCTTTGGCTCTATAGTAGCCTTGAAAACCAGTATATGGTAATCATAGTGAAAAGCAGGTGCCTGGAAGCCACCAGAAGGGGTAGAACAGAGTTGGAGCACTCACCAGGTCACATTCCCAGAGAATTATTATTTGATCTGTGTGGTAGTTCCCTAGAAGACTCCACTCTCAAGGCTGTCTATTTGACTTGACATGGAACTTGCTCAGCGTGGAAGGCTTTTTCTTCAGAGCATTTTTGAAAAACAAAAAAGCAGTCAGAGGCAATTGTTGAACATTGTGGCTACCTGAGGTGGTAGATAACATTTGGAGCAAACAGTAGGCTAACCAAAAAGCTTAAATGGAAAAACTGGGGAATGAGATGTCCTTATGGGACTTTGAAAAACTCGACATATTCCTGGAAATCTAGAAGGCCCTGCACATATATAAGGCTGTGTACATACTCAGGAAAAACCTGAGAAGACTCTAAGCTCTTATGTCGGACTAACCTGACGTCACTGCAAACAGGAAATACAGGCTAAGGTAGAGTTGTAAACTGCCTGACATAGTATTGAAGGCATGCCCGACCTGTACACAGATCCTCTCAACAAAGATTAGGAGACATTGGTTTTAAGCATCTAAGGAAATTTCTGTCCAATCATTAACTGAACACTAAGCTAACAGAGCAGAGACTTGAATGGCAACACATGACAAAGAATGCAGACTTCATAGAATTAGTTCACAAAAGTCACTAAACAAACAACAAATTTTAGGGAAGGAGGAGGAATTGATTTCTAAAGTTGCCACATTATTTTATTTAATATGTCTGGTTTTCAGAAAAGAAAGGTATGAGGCATGCAGAGGAAGAATGAAGTATGGCCTATCCATAGGAAAAAAAAAAGTAGTCAATAGAAATGACCTGTGAGGAAGCCCAGATGTTGGAGTTATTAGACAAAACACTTGCAATAAGCTATTATAAATATATTCAAAGAACTAGAGGAAACCATATCTAAAAAATCTAAAGGAAAATATGAGAGCAGTGTCTCACCAGTTAAAGAAAAAGCATCAATTAGAAAAATGATTTTAAAAGAGTCAAATAGAAATTATCAAGTTGAAAAGGACAATAAGAGAAATGGGAAATTCAGTAGAGGTGCTCAACAGTAGATTTGAACAGGCAGAAGAAAGAATCAGCGGATTTGAAAATAGGTCAAATGAGATTATTCAGTCTGAGGAGCAGCAAGAAAAAAAGCAATAGAAAGTGAACAGAGCCCAAGAGACCTTAGGGATAACACCAAGCATACCAACATAGTCATAATGGGAAAACTGAGAGAATTCGTTAGTAGCAGAGCTACCCAACAAGATATATTAAAGGGAGTCCTTCGGACTAAAATGAAAAGATGCTAGTCAGTTACCCAGATCCACATGAAGAAATAAGGAGCACCAGTAAATATTACTATATAGGTATATATGAAAAAAAATGTATTTTTTGTTTGTAACTCTTTTTCACCCTATCTGATTTAAAAGACAATTGCATAAAGCGACAATAATCATAGTTCTGTGTTGATAAGAAATGTATAAATCTATAATTTGTATGACTATAACAAGACAAAGGATGAGGAATAGAATGGTGATAAATTAGAGCAGTTTCTGTATACTATTGTAATTAAGTTGGTATTAATTTGAACTAGATTGTTTTAAGATGGTGATTGTCATTGCAAGGGCAATCACTAAGAAAATAACTCAAAAAATAGTGAAATAAATGACAAGAGAATGAAATGGTACCCTAAAAAATATCTTTTAGCAGAAAAGAAGGCAGCGATGGAGAAATGGAAGAACAAAAAAAGACATAAACATATGGAAAATAAAAAGCAAAATGGCAGGCATAAATCTTACCAATAATCACATTAAATATAAACGGATTAAACATTCCAATTACAACACAGAAATTAGCAGAACGATTAAAAAAAAACATGATCAAACTATACAATAGCTCTAAGAGACATAGTTTAGATTCAAAGTCACAAATAGGTTGAAAATTAAAGGATAGAGAAACCATGCAAACTAACTGAAAAGAGAGCTGGATCAACTATTCTAATATCAGACAAAATGGACTTTAAGACAAAATTGTTGCTAGAGACAGAGAGGCACCTTTTATTGTGATAACTCACAATCCATCAAGAAGATATAACAATTATAAACACAGACACATCTAACAACAGAGCCCCAAGATACGTGAAGCAAAACTGACTGAAAAGCATGTGATGGGAGGTATCATTGTGGCTATCTTTAGAAAATGTAATCTGCTGTATCCATATGTGTTAAAAACTGAGAAAAGTCACACAGTTTTTAGAATTCACATTATCTCGTTCCAGTAACTCTCATTTAGATACATGTTGTGAAAATAAATGGGCTGATTACCCCTCAAGTCTCAAGATCATGTATTGAGCACCCAAATTAGCATCTAAAGCCTGAGGCAATGCAGAGTATATACAGTTCATGTGACATTAAAAAGAAAGCACCTTTATGTATTAGGTTGGTTATCTCTTGTTGATCAGTCTGCCTTCCCCAGAAGTCTGGATTCGGTGTATTGATAGCTAGGTATTGAGGGCTGTGGCTGATCTTCCAAGTTATGGGGGACATATTTTTTATAGTCTCTCAGGAAGCTGGGGTTTCCTTCCTTGGACATTTGGAATGCTGTCCTTCATCCAACGGTGGACGTAGTCCATGTTGTACTAGTGAATTGTCCCCACAAGGGGACAGTATATGTTAACATGTACATTGATAGATGTGGTAGGCAGGTAGGTAGACTTTCTAGAAGTGGTTGCCAAGATTCTAGGTCCCATTTTCCAGGACCTGTAAGTGTAGTTGGATATCACTCCTGTGATTGTGTTATATGACACGGTTCATCTTAAAAAGATAGGTTATCAGAGTGGGCCTAATCGAATTGCATGAGCTCTTAAAAGCAGAGAACGTTCTCTAGCTAGTGGTAGAACAGGCGGGCAGGAGGGAATATCAGAGCGATTCAGAACATGAGAAAAGGGGGTAAGGGGGTGGGAAGGGATAAAATGGGAGTTCAAGATTTGCAGATACTAACTACTATATATAAAATAGATAAACGAGTTTCTTCTGTACAGCACAGGGAACTATATTCAGTATCTTATAGTAACCTGTAATGAAAAAATATGAAAACAAATACATGTGTGTCTGAAACATCATGCTGTACACCAGAAATTGACACAACATTGTAAACTGACTATACTTCCATTAGAAAAAAAAAAGAATCGGGAAAATAAAAACATGAGAAGGATTCAACACACCATCCCTAGCCTTGAAGATGGAGGGGATCACTTGATAAGAAATGCAGGTGGCCTCGAAGAGCTGAGGGGGACCCTCAGTTGGCAGCCAGAAAGGAAATGGGGACCTGAATTCTATAACTTCAGGGGAATGAATTTTGCCAACAACTTAAATGAACTTCAGTTTGAAGTAAATTCTTCCCCAGAGCCTTGAGATAAGAGCCCAGCCTAGCCCACACCCTGATTTCAGTCTTATGAGACCCAGAGCAGAGAACCCAGATGAGTCCACCCAGACCTCTCACTTAAAGAACTGTGAGGTAATAAATGTGGTTGTTATAAGCTGTTTAGTTTATGGTAATTTGTTAAACAACCATAGAAAATGAATACAGTGGATCGAGTACCAGTGTAGAATCCCCTGCTATTTCTCGTCTTTCTTCTCCCCATGATCATGTGCATGAAGTACACACTGGATGCTAGATATAAAGCACTAAAAGGATGTCTATGACAAGTGATGGGCGTCACAAATTCAGGGATTTCCCCAACACAAATGGAAAAATCTGTGGATTTAATGATTGTCACATATGTGACACAGGTTTTCTTTATTATTGTTTCAAAACCTTGTCTTCCATTATGGAAGGGGATTGAGTTATAATCCTGCCTGAGATTTTCAACATGATATTTCTAACAAATGATCAGGAGGATATGTGAGAAGGGCCTACCTGATCTGTGTGTACAATTTCTACTTTATTTTTTAAAATTTTTATTGAAGTATCATTGATTTACAATGTTAGTTTCAGGTGTACAGCAAAGTGATTCAGTTATACACATACATACATGTATATTTTTTCTTTACAGATTCCTTTCCATTCCACTTTATTTTTATAGCAGCAAGTGATGGTAAGCTGTATTTTACTGAGCTTGTAGAATTTAAAGGACTTGTTTAGGGACACTTTTGAGTGCATATTTTTGGAGACTTCTTTGGAAACTGAGCAGTGAAACTTATTTAGGGATATCCTTTATTCTGAAAATTTCTCTCATTGAAAATGTCCCTGTACCAAGCACAGGTGATGAATATCAAATTGTTGGTTATTCTGCAGCCTCACCAGGGTAGAAAATCTTTCTGCTCTCAAAGTGCTGCCTCTCGCCAGTAGTAGCAGCCTCACCTTGCATCTTGACATGAATCAACCCATGGCTGGCTTTAAAATGATTAAGCCAACCCTTATTTGCCTAGAATTTTTCATTCTTTTATCTTTCACCCTGTTGTTCATAGGGTCAAAATGCCTTAAAGTCTTTGGTTTGAATAGAAAAGGAATTTAAAGGTACATGGTGTTGAGTTGAGTCTTTAACACATAAAATAAGAATTTTCCATCTGTATCGTTCATTCTCAGTCTCTTCCTCTCCCCATCCCTCTCTCTACCTTTACCTCCTGTTTTTGATATGTATTCCTACCTCACCTTCATGCCAAAAGGCTGTAAGCTTAGCATAGCTCTCATATGGGCCTTCTCTCTTTCATCAACTAAGTTCAGGAATTTTCAAAGATTAAATATGATAAGTTACTGTGAAATAGTGAGGCAGACTTTGGGGTCATAACCTTTCATCCAAAAGAAGTTTTAACTTTTGAACAGTTTATTTACTAGGCTATGTACCTATTGAGTCTACATTACAGAAACTTTTTCTGGGGGGAGGCATGAGGTTTTTGAGGTTGCTTTGAGAGATAATTAACTCATTCTCAGTTTCCTTACTAACAGGCTACTCTCTTAGATATGGTTTATTCCTCAGGCTTAACTTTTTTCCATGTTTTAGCTCCATAATCTTTATTTTTCCAGCCTTCCACTGCTGTGCTGGTTCTGATGTTGAAATTATCTAGGGGGAGGTTTTTATAGGACAGAGGCAGGACCCAATTCAGGATGTGACCAGGAGAGTCTTGCTAAGAGTACAACAGGAAGTGGACAGACTGTCTTAGATTATTTGATGTGCTGTACATTGTCATCATAGGTACACTGGCTCAGCGCCATCAGTTACACACATTGATGCAATCAAGTCGGAGACAGCTATATTCACGTGAAAATTTCCCTATGTCTGAGGCATCTGTTAGTGTAAAATGTAAGATGTGCTACAGTTCCAAAGGTTTGTGTTCAAAATTCTGTTTACCATGTAGTTTATCATTTTATGTGAAATGTCTCCATTTATAAATTTTGCTATTATTTTGTAAAAATTAGAAACAGTAGGACAAACAAAACAGCCCTGTAGGCTATACGTAGTCACTGGATCAGTTGGTGAACTTTGAAAGCAGGGATTCCTTGTGATCTTGTTTTCTCTGTTAGTTCTCTCTCTCTCTCTCTCAGAAGGTGTACATGTTGAGTATACAAACAAGTATTTTGAACAAAGACTAGGTACATAATGGATGATAAGATTTGTACAAGGATGTAATCTTTTACATCAATATTTACCTGGATGCCTGAACTGGGGCTGGGAAATTTATGGGAAGTCCATAATCAATGCATATGACTACTGTGTGTATTTTCCTATCTTTTGATTATGTCGTATGGTGACTCTGGGGAAAGAGTTCTGATAAGCTGTAATTGGACACTGATAGGAGACTTGCTTGGAAAACTTGATTAAACCCCACTAGAGGGTAAGTGACAAGAGTCTGGGGGAAGAAGTTATTCCTTGAGGCAGTTGTATCCATTCTTCAAGGCTGTTTCTGGAAATAAAGCTTTAGGGGGAAGGATGCTGCCTAACAAGGGCTTACTGTAGAAGGATTTTTACTGTTCCTGCTGGCAATTTATGTAGTTCCTGTGAATCAGTGGTAGAATTAAATGAATTTGTTGCCTGAATAAATTGGAGTTTCTGTTTTAAATCGGGTATACAATATATCATGCTCTGAAACAGTATTTAAATAGAGTTTTAGCATCACTAGGTTATTAAATTTCAGTGTCAAAAGGACCAGTTAAGCTCATCAACTTCAAGGATTCCTTGCTAGAAAGTCATGCTTACTGGATCCATTGCACAGCAGTGACTGGAACTAGCTCCCCACTCCACCCAGCTTGTGCTGGGACGGTTCCAGAGAGAAATGGAGAGTGGCTAATTATTGTTTTGTAGTGTAATGAGCTACCACCTAAAACTCCTTACTCCTTTCAGTCATGGAGTTCATCGTTCACGTTAACGTAATGATGGTGATTGAGGTAATAAAACCTAGACCTTTCTCATAAAAAGTTCGGGGACCATAGCAGAAGTGATCAGTGCCGGGCCCATATCCCTTCAGTGCTCATTTCAGATGCGAAAGCCTGCTTGTTGCAAACACTACTCTCTGTCTGAGGGCTTTGTTTTGAGGCCAAAGCTCACCTTATGAAGGCAAGGTCCCTAGAGGTAGTCTTCAACAGATGGGGAGTTGGTGGATTAAAAACACCCCAAGTTCTTTGTTGCTCCACTGCGATATCTCTCAGGGATGCTCTCGCTGTGTCTCCTAGTGTTCTGCGGAAGAATTGAGCCCCAGTTGCCCACAGTGGTAGGTAACTGACTTGATAACATACTCTTTATTGGTTTTCTTCCCTTCCGTATCTCATTTCCCTACTTCCATACTAGGGTTTACTGCGTGATTATGTCCTAAAGCAACTACTTGGACTCAAATCCTTGTCTCGCGATCTGCTTTTGGGGAAACCCAAACCAGGACAGGAACACTGATCTAGTGCTTCAAAATTCATTTTGACTAAATCTGGCATAGTACTGAAGAACATGAGTTTGCATTTTAGGATCCCTTTGTAGCTTTAAAATAAAATGAAGTCTATGAAAGACTTCCTACCTCTCTTATACTTGGATTGATGTTAGTAAAATGTGGCACATGGGTTTAGGATATAGATCACTGTTGAACGCGCGTTCAGTGAGGCCTCTAGGATACAGAATATCTAGTTGATGGCAGGAGAGCTGTCATTTAAGGTCTGCATCACTAAGGATGGACACATGAATACAATAATGCTGAACACATCCTTGGCACAGAACAAGGTCTGGGGAAATACAGGCTATCAACCAAATCTAGCCTGTTGTCTGATTTTGTAAGTAAAGTTCTGTTGCAACTCAACTGCACGTCTTTGTTTACAGACTGTCCAACAATGGCTGCTTTTGTGCAAAAGCAGCAAAGTTGCGTAGTTGTGACAGAGGTCATATAGCTCACAAAGCCCAGAATATTTACTGTCTCATTCTTTTTGCAAGTAAATTTCTAACCCCTGATACAATGCTTGTATAATGTTTTAATTTAGTTTGGTTTTTTAAATTAGCCAGTAAGGCATCTAATTGGACATGGTTTGTTCTTCGTAACTCATACCAATGGAGAACTTAATAATGCTGCTCTGGGTGCCACTGTAATGGCTTTAAAACCTAAGTGATGTGTAGTGGCAGTGTGGAAATGCAGCATTGGGTGTGACTTGTTGGCCAATTGAAAGAGTGAATGTTAATTTCTACAACGTTAATAGGTATGGACACGATCTTACTTGTAAAGATGCAAGATGGTGATATGGTACAATAAATATCTGGGAGTGTGAATGTATGTCTTTGCCAGTATCTATTTAATAACTGTTTTGAAAACCTCAAACCTATAGAATCATTGTAAGAATGGTTCAATAAACACTCATACCTTTGACCTAGATTCACCAATACTTTACCTTTTACTGAATTTCTTATGTTTCTTTCAAGAATAAAGACATTCTTTATAGAAACATAATACATTTATCAAATTCAAGAAATTTATCATTGACACAGTATTATTTTCTTATATACAGTCCGTTTTCAAGTTTCACCAGTTGTCCCAATTTTGTCCTTTACAGCAGTGCTTCCCAAATGTAAACAGGCATCAGGATTACCTAGTAGGCAGGTGAAAACATAAATTCCTGGGCTCCACCCCTAGAGATCCCGGTATAGAAGATTTGGGGTGGGGCCCAAGTATTTTCAGGGACTTAAACTTTTTTTTTTTTTACTGTATAGTCAGTTTACACTGTTAAGTCAGTTTCTGGTGTGCAGCACAATATTTCAGTCCTATAGGAACACACATATATTCGTTTTCATACTCCCTTTCACCATAGGTTACCACAAGATATTGACTATAGTTCCCTGTGCTATACAGTACAGATTTGTTGTTTATTTTCAATTATTACAAGATCTCAAGAGATTGAGTCAAAATTCTGCCAGCTTTATAGCATCCCCCAGCATACCCCCTACCAACCCCACCCTCTTAAGTCCAGGCAACTATTCAGGCCCCCATATTGCATTTAGTATCATGTTTCTTTAGTCTTTAAGCTGGAACAGTTCCTCAGCTTTGCCTTTCTTTGTTTTTTCATGATAGTAAAATTAAACAAAAGAAATTTATTTATTTATTTATTTATTTATTTTTGAAGTAGAGTCAGTTACAATGTGTCAATTTCTGGTTTATAGCACAATGTCCCAGTCATGCATATACATACATATATTCATTTTCATATTCTTTTTTATTAAAGGTTATTACAAGATACTGAACATAGTTCCCTGTGCTATACAACAGAAACTTTTTTTAAATCCATTTTTTTATATGGTGGCTAACATTTGTAAACCTCAAACTCTCAAATTTATCCCTTCCCATCCCCTCATAATAGTAACATTTTGAAAGAGAACATGCTAGATTTTTTTCCCTCTGTAAAATATCTTTTACTTGTGGTTTACCTGATGTTTTCTCATGGTCAGATTTAGATAATGTGTTTTTTTAAAAAATTTTATTTTATTGAGTTATAGTCAGTTTACAATGTTGTGTCAATTTCCAGTGTAGAGCACAATTTTTCAGTTATACATGAACATTCATATATTCATTGCACATTCTTTTTCACTGTGAGCTACTGCAAGATCTTGTATATATTTCCCTGTGCTATATGGTATAATCTTGTTTATCTGTTCTATATATATCTGTCAGTATCTACAAATTTTGAACTCCCAGTCTGTGCCTTTCCACCCCCCTCCCCCCGGCAGCCACAAGTTTGTATTCAATGTCTGTGAGTCTGTTTCTGTTTTGTATTTATGTTCATTTGTCTTTTTCTTTTCTTTCTTTTTTTTTCTTTTTCTTTTTCTTTTTTTTTTTTTAGATTCCACATATGAGCAATCTCCTATGGTATTTTTCTTTCTCTTTCTGGCTTACTTCAGTTAGAATGACATTCTCCAGGAGCATCCATGTTGCTACAAATGGCATTATGTTGTCAATTTTTAAGGCTGGATAGTATTCCATTGTATAAATATACCACAACTTCTTTATCCAGTCATCTGTCAATGGACATTTAGGTTGTTTCCATGTCTTGGCTATTGTAAATAGTGCTGCTATGAACATTGGGGTGCAGGTGTCTTTTTGAATTAGCATTCCTTCTGGCTATATGCCCAGGAGCGGGATTACTGGGGCATGTGGTAAGTATTCCTAGTCTTTTGAGGAATCTCCATACTGTTTTCCACAATGGCTGCACCAAACTGCATTCCTGCCAACAGCGTAGGAGGGTTCCCTTTTCTCCACAGCCTCTCCAGCATTTATCATTTGTGGACTTTTGAATGATGGCCATTCTGACTGCTATGAGGTGATACCTCATTGTAGCTTTGATTTGCATTTCTCTGATAATTAGTGATATTGAGCATTTTTTCATGTGCCTATCGGTCATTCATATGTCTTCATTGAAGAATTGCTTATTTAGGTCTTCTGCCCATTTTTGGATTGAGTTGTTTGTTTTTTTCTTATTAAGTCGTATGAGCTGCTGAGTTGTTTGTTTTTTTCTTATTAAGTCGTATGAGCTGCTTATCTGTTCTGGAGATTAGCCTTTGTCAGTTTAATATTTTGCAAAAATTTTCTCCCATTCCTTAGGTTGTCGTTTTGTTTTGCTTATGGTTTCCTTTGCTGTGCAAAAGTTTGTAAGTTTAACTAGGTCCCATTGTTTATTTTTGCTTTTATTTCTATTGCTTGGGTAGACTGCCCTAGGACAACATTTCTGAGATGTATGTGAGATAATGTTTTGCCTATGTTTTGTTCTAGGAGGTTTATTGTATCTTGTCCTACGTTTAAGTCTTTGATCCATTTTGAGTTTATTTTTGTGTATGGTGTAAGGGAGTGTTCTTGCATCATTGATTTACATGCTGCTGTCCAGTTTTCCCAGCACCATTTGCTGAAGAGACTGTCTTTATTCCATTGCAGATAATGCGTTTTTGTAGAAATATTACAGAAACAATGTTGATCAGTTTGTCCCCTATGTTGGTGATTTAAGTTTGATCACTAGGTTAAGGTAGTGTCTACCTGATTTCTCCTCTGTAAAGGTACCTATTTTTACTTAGAAATTAATACATAACCTGTGGGGAGATACTTTGACCCTGTTCTCCAACAAACTATTATTCAGTTTATTTATGATTCTTGCCTGAATTATCACTACATTAGTTGTTATATATTGATCTTCTAACCCTATCATTCCCTCTGCAGTTACTAGCTTTCATTTTATAGTAAAGAAGAGCTTTCCCCCACCCTTGTCTACTTGTTTCTGTTTTGTGGCATCTGTATGAACTAGTGGTCTCTTTAATTCAGTGGGTTATTATCTTTTGTTTTCATGATTCAGTTTTGATCCTCAAATTGTCTCTGATTTGACCAGTGCCAGCGCCTCAAAATTGACCTCTGTGCCCTTTTAACATGGCCCCATCCATTTTTGAGCACTCTAGATACATCAGTTATAAAATATTTCATCAATATATATATTTTATGTGTCACTAAATGCTTGCTGTGCCCTTAGTGTACTGCAGTACTCTTAGGTGTCAAAAGGTATGCAAAGATAATATGACATACCTTCTTTTACTAAAGAAATAAAATCTCCCTTAATATAGTAATAGTAAGATAGGTAAAGCAATTAGAGACTAATTTAAGGTGGTATATAATTTAGTTCTAAATTTATTTATTTCTAGTTTATTACTCCTAAAAGAAATTCATACCACTTACAATAGTAACACATTTCCTCATTGTGAAATATAGCACAATCTTTAGTGTATAAGTAAGACTTACTTCTACGATACTATATAGGAAAGAGTCAATCAGGAAGATAGATCTGAGATTTGTCTCTCAGCCTTCAGTGTGTGGAATAAAAATTTTAATATAGTTAGGCAAACAATTTCAGGTTTTATAGTGTCACATATCACATGAATTTGTGGAACGCTGTTTGGTTTAATAGGTGTTTGGCTATTCTTGTGGTTAGCTAGCTAATTCTTGCAATCAGTTTGGTTTTATATGTTCCAATATTACATAGTACAGTCAACTAAGACTATCCATTTATTTTTCAGAACAGTTTTTCTGATCTGTCTTCCAGAAAACTAACTTGCTTCCATTTTCTCTCATGTCTGGTAACAGTCATCTGTTGGATTCTTGATTTTGGCTATTGTAATTTTTTCTATTCTAAAAATTCTTTTTCTTTTTCAAATATATCACTCATAGTTTCTAATTCTGTCCTAAAAATTTCAGTCTTGTCTTTTATGTCCTTTAACATAAATGACCATAGTCATTTTAAGATCTGTGTCTGTTGTTAACTGGATTTATTGTGGTGATCGTTTTGTAGCATATACAAATATTGAATCATTACATTATACACCTGAAGTAAAATAATGTTATATGTCAATTATACCTCAATAAAAAGATAAAACAATACAAGTCTCTGGTTCCCAAACCTACATCTGATATAAAAAGCTAGAACTTAGAGCTTTAGTCTAAGTTCTGAATTTGAATTCAGTTCTCCTGTGCAGAAGGCATTTTACTTCACTGACTTGGAAAATGAGTCTTCCTATACTCTAGTTCTAACTTTAATTAAAAAAAAAATTCCAGAGCTTTTCAGTATACATCATTTTTCCTTATGGTTAGCAGTTGGACCAGGGCTATACAATAGCATTTATGTAGGAGGTCAAGTTCAGTCATTATTGGGAGAAGAAAAGGAACAATGGCTGAAGGAGTTTTAAGTGATACTGAGTGTGTAATAAAAGCTCTGTGCATATTTAATAAGGCTAAAGTTGATAGGTTACTTAAACATGTCAATATATCAGAAAGAGAAATTCTGCCTTGTCCCGAGGTATGATTGTGACATGGAAAAATGGGGCCAAAGAGTCATAGCATTAAACTTTCACGACAGTAAATAACTTCAGGGATGCTGTGTTACTTCACAGTTCCTGTGCAGGTTCCAAATGTGAAATAAGCAATAACCTTAATGAGAAACATTTTGGTGAAGTGGTTAGCGGTGTGTGTTCTTTCTGTGTTAAAATAATGAAAGCATTTCAAGGCAGTTTACTTCTTTTTGAAGACTGAGGAAAGTCTTTTAAGTATGACGTTTGAGGATTTTTTTTTTACCCTGAAATTATACCTAGGTAAGATCTAAGTGCTCATTGTGTGGATCTAGGTAGATAGTCAGGATGATGATAAAAGATGCCATCTAAACTCTTACTCATTTGCTGGTTACACTGTAGGAAGAATAACACACAGCGTTTTTTTCTATTAGGGGTTGGTAACAAAACTAATTCAAATAAGTCAAAAATTATGTGGATTTATCAAAGTCAACATAGTTGTGAGACTACTAGAGTACTGCTCTTTTAAAATGAAAGAGAAGATTCGGTAAGTCAGGCTGTGAGCACAAATTAGGAGAGAACCGTAAAATATCACCATTTAAATTTCCTTCCCTACTTCTTCAACAATAATGTCTTAAGATGAAAACACTCTCTACCTCCCCCATACCCACTTCAAAAAAAAAATAATCTGTGTCTGTTAATTGCAATATCTGAAGCCCTGTGGCTCTGCTTCTGTTGGCTATTGTTTCTGCTGGTTTTCAGTCCTGAGCAAGAGCCTCAATTCTTGTCTGAGACCCATAGTTTGGACAACAGCTCTAAAATAATCAGTTTTTCTTTCCCTGGGAAAAATGTGCACATGTCAAGAATGGATGAGTAGAATTACAATGTAGCAGGGTCACACTCTATGAAATTATAATAAAACATAACAATTAAGAGTAATGGGGCCAGATTCAGCTTGCCTGTGTCCAAATCCCAGCTCCTTTATTTAATGTCTGCTAAGCCTCAATTTCCTCATCCTTAAGATGAAATATTAACAATACCTATCTCATAGAATTCTTATAAGTATTAAAAGAGGTAACACATGTAAAGTACTTAACCCAGTACCTGGCAAGCACTCAATAAGTGTTAACTTTATCATTATTCTTAGATATTCAGAGGGAAGAGAGTCTTAAATTTTGTACGTAGGAAATATTTGAGATGGCATTGAAAAATGCATTCATTAATTTATTCATTTATTTTATTTGATAGATACACAATAAATATTTGTTGAAAGAAATTCAGCAACCAGTGGACAAAGTGAGCTGAATCCCAAAAGGAAGGGTGGAATTGTAAAGGGTCAGGCAAGAGTAAAGGGTGTCCTAGAAACAGCCAAGACAAAGCTTGGAGGCAACATGATTTATATGTGAGATAATAGGAAGATCAGCCTGGATGGAATGTCTTGGAGGAAAATATAATCTACAGAAAAATAATGGATGAGTGTTTAATCCTGTAACATTCTATAATTATCTTACATACATTGCCACTTCTGGGTCTTCTCCCATTCACATTTCTGTCTATGATATTAAGCTGACTATGTGTACAATAATACAGGCATCACATATCAACTGAACCAAAGGGCTTTTTCCCTCTGACATAATAAATACCCCTGGAGTGACATGAAAGGCTCATGGTTTTTAAAGCCATTTTATCTAAAGCTACTAAAGCAGTGATTCTCAGGCTTTAGCTTACCTTTACAAACACCTGGAGAGCTTGGTAGGTTGCTGAACCTCATCCTGAGAGTTGTGGATTTCATTAAGTCTGGAGTCGCCCCTAGGATCGGCATTTCTAAGGAATTGTGAGGTGACATTCATGCTGCTGGTTCAGAGACCACACTGTGAGAACAACTGTACTCATGACATCACACCATATCATGTACTGAAATATTTTAGAATTTGATCATGTTTTCCTTTGGTAGAATAATTTTCTAACATCTATATTTAGTTGTGCCTCCTACTCATGGAAGTCAATTATTTGAAATAATTTGTAGGAAGAAAACCCCACCTTTTCATTTATATTTTATCTTAGCCATTCCCTTACTGTGGTTTTGATTTTCTTGCTATTAAGGTTAACTGTTTGGGGAGGCCTAAGCTACCATTAAACTCCATTAGTGGTAGAAATTTCCTAATATTTCAGAGAAATCCCACTGCATTATTCATAATGAGTTGAGTGGGGCTTTTTCTAAAAGTAATTGTTATAATCATAGGCCTCATAAATGTAAGCATGAATTCTTTCATTAGTATATTCTTGCCGTTCATAATAGGTCAACATTTTAAATAAAGCACATATGCAAATTTTATGGCATTTCTCTCCCTTTGTCATCACGTATCTCTTTAAAGGAAATACACATCACTTCAAGTTCCTGTTAATTTTACCTGCTGTCGCCTCCTACCTAAATGAGTCACACCAACTATTATATGTCACTTCTGACAAGAACCTGAAAGTTGAAGTAATTTTCACACATTCTGTGTCACTCTTCCCTCATAGTTCTCGAATGCATTAGAGGCAGGAAGTAACATTGACTGACGAGAAGAGTTAGGAAGAGGATGTTCAGAGTCCACGGCACCCAGCTCATTCCCCCCCACCCCCCGCCCTCCACTGTCTACTTCCCCAGTGCTGGGCCTCACTTTATCTCTTTTCTCGAGTAAAATTAACATAAGGCTTTGATGTGTGGCAAATTTCTAAATCTTGGTAATGACAAGGAAAAGAGAAGGTGGCGACAGCCCGGGCCAGGCCTACAAATAACTTACAACTCAATATCACACCACCATGTTCTCAGTGAATTTGTGAGCTGTACCCTGTCACCATGAATTCTCCTTAGGCCTCCACAGATTGCTAACATCCAGGCCCCTTCCTTTCCCTCTTCCTCTGCCTCACTCTCATCCCTACTTCCCTTCTTGCTGGCCTCCCTCTTGCCCTCCTTAACCTCTCTTCCCCTATTTCACAGAGTAGTTCACCTCTCTTCTCTGGTTCTCGTCCATTTAAACTTTGAGCAAAGGAAGGGTCCTCACATTTCTCCATTAGAAAGCTAGTTAAGGCCCATCCTCAAAGTATTTTTCTAAACAAAACGTCTACCTCTGAGGTGATTTGGATCGTTTCCTTAGAGAGCAATAAGTGGCCGCAGTCAGTATTATTTTAAGTACCATGTTTTTCTTCCTGCTCCATTTGTTAAAGGAAAGACGACAGGGCGGCTTGGCCCTGAGAGGACTGGCGTGAGACTGGAGTACGAAAGGCGACTAAGGTCTAGGTTAGGAAGTGTGTTTCTGGCTTAGAACCCAGATTCCTGGTCCGAGCTCTGCTTTTATTTGGCAGTGTGGTCTTCAGCAAGCCACTTCACAGCTCCCAGGCTGTTTCTTCAAATAGAAATTGAAGGATTTGGGTTAGTGTTCTTCAAGTTTAAGCAAAAACCAAAAGGAGACAAAAACATTTCACAGTGGCTCCTGTTGAAGCAGCAAGGGGTCCAGACCCATCCTCTTAACTCTTCCTCCTCCATGGCCACTGTAGCTTCCTCTCAGTGCAGTTCTGAAAACACTGATCTAGATGGTTTCCATCCACCATTGTTCCCTGCTTTTTGGAAGTTTCTGAGTGGTTTCACAGTTTATTATATATGCTCTCTGTAATTAGAATGAAGGTAGATAGAAGGAATCCTGAGAGAGAAACCTCCACAACCTGGCAGAGCTGACGAATTTTGGAATTGTCTAATGTTCAGTCAGGAGGTGCTCGTGGCCCTGGGCTAAGGGGTAACCCAATCTCAATCCCCACCTTATGTGTTTCCAGTATTTAAAAGTCTGTTGCAGGTCTGGTTTACTTTAGAAGAGATGGCTCTATTGAAAAACACTTCTAGAAAAAGAGACTGGGGGGCCATTTTGATGGAAATTTGACCTTTGGCATTTGATGATAATCGATTAACATGTGTACTGTTTTAGGATCCCTGTGTGATCAATAATAGACTTCCCAAAACCCATTTCACTAGCAAGTGACTCCACGAAGACAGCAGTAGTCACTCGGACCTCTGTGACAGGGTTTGGTGATGTACCACAGAACCGCCTGCTCCCTCAGGCCCTTGAATTCCATTCACCTGCAAAGGAGAGTCTCCTGCACTTGCCGGAGAGCCATGTCAAGTGGGCACATGAGGCCCGGAATGGAGTCAGTCTGTGGATGCCGGCATGAATGACAGCGAGCTAGCCTGGTGGTACCATTTTGAGGCATGTTCCTGGCAGTTTCTCATAGTCTTTCCACAGGGATTGGGTCCTGTTGGCTCACGGCCATAATATAAGTTTGATTCACTTTCCTTCTTTCTGTGTCTCATTTTCCCTACTCTCTGACTCTTGGAATAATCCTGGGATAATCTTGCAAATAGTTATCTCCCCCAAGTCCTTATTATCTCAGGGCCTACTTTTTTTTTTACATTTTTTATTGATTCATAATCATTTTACAGTGTTGTGTCAAATTCCAGTGTTCAGCACAATTTTTCAGTCATTCATGGGCATATACACACTCATTGTCACATTTTTTTCTCTGATTTATCATAACATTTTGTGTATATTTCCCTGTGCTATACAGTGTAATCTTGTTTATCTATTCTACAATTTTGAAATCCCAGTCTATCCCTTCCCACCCTCTACCCCCCACCGGTAACCACAAGTCTGTATTCTCTGTCCATGAGTCTATTTCTGTCCTGTATTTATGCTTTGTTTTTGTTTGTTTGTTTGTTTTTGTTTTTTAGATTCCACATATGAGCGACCTCATATGGTATTTTTCTTTCTCTTTCTGGCTTACTTCACTTAGAATGACATTCTCTAGGAGCATCCATGTTGCTGCAAATGGCGTTATGTTGTTGGTTTTTATGGCTGAGTAGTATTCCATTGTATAAATATACCACATCTTCTTTATCCAGTCACCTGTTGATGGACATTTAGGCTCTTTCCATGTTTTGGCTATTGTAAATAGTGCTGCTATGAACATTGGGGTGCAGGTGTCATCCTGAAGTAGATTTCCTTCTGGATACAAGCCCAGGAGTGGGATTCCTGGGTCATATGGTAAGTCTATTCCTAGTCTTTTGAGGAATCTCCACACTGTTTTCCATAGTGGCTGCACCAAACTGCATTCCCACCAGCAGTGTAGGAGGGTTCCCCTTTCTCCACAGCCTCTCCAGCATTTGTCATTTTTGGATTTTTGAATGATGGCCATTCTGACTGGTGTGAGGTGATACCTCATTGTAGTTTTGATTTGCATTTCTCTGATAATTACTGATATTGAACATTTTTTCATGTGCTTTTTGATCATTTGTATGTCTTCCTTGGAGAGTTGCTTGTTTAGGTCTTCTGCCCATTTTTGGATTGGGTTGTTTATTTTTTTCTTATTGAGTTGTATGAGCTGCTTATATATTTTGGAGATCAAGCCTTTGTCGGTTTCACTTGCAAAAATTTTTTCCCATTCCGAAGGTTTTCTTCTTGTTTTATTTCTGGTTTCCTTTGCTCTGCAGAAGCTTGTAAGTTTCATTAGGTCCCATTTGTTTATTCTTGCTTTTATTTCTTCTAGGAGAAAATTTTTGAAATGTATGTCAGATAATGTTTTGCCTATGTTTTCCTCTAGGAGGTTTATTGTATCTTGTCTTATGTTTAAGTCTTTAATCCATTTTGAGTTGATTTTTGTGTATGGTGTAAGGGTGTGTTCTAGCTTCATTGTTTTACATGCTGCTGTCCAGTTTTCCCAACACCATTTGCTGAAGAGACTGTCTTTATTCCATTGTATCTTCTTGCCTCCTTTGTCGAAGATGAGTTGACCAAAAGTTTGTGGGTTCATTTCTGGGCTCTCTATTCTGTTCCATTGGTCTATATGTCTGTTTTGGTACGAATACCATGCTGTCTTGATGACTGTAGCTCTATAGTATTGTCTGAAGTGTGGGAGAGTTATT
This sequence comes from Vicugna pacos, assembly GCF_048564905.1. Lineage (NCBI taxonomy): Eukaryota > Metazoa > Chordata > Mammalia > Artiodactyla > Camelidae > Vicugna > Vicugna pacos. Next base: position 29,138,520 of record NC_133023.1, read on the forward strand.
CCTCCAGCCTCTTTCTTTCTCTTCAGTAATGCTTTAGCAATTCTAGGTCTTTGATGGTTCCATATAAATTTTATTATGATTTGTTCTAGTTCTGTGAAATATGTCCTGGGTAATTGGATAGGGATTGCATTAAATCTGTAGATTGCCTTGGGCAGTGTGACCATTTTAACAATATTGATTCTTCCAATCCAAGAGCATGGAATATCTTTCCATTTTTTAAAGTCTTCTTTAATTTCCTTCATCAATGGTTTATAGTTTTCTGTGTATAATTCTTTCACCTCCTTGATTAGATTTATTCCCAGATATTTTATTACTTTGGGTGCTATTTTAAAGGGGATTGTTTCTTTACTTTCTTTTTCTGTTGATTTATCGTTAGTGTAAAGAAAGGCAACTGATTTTTGAACATTAATTTTGTAACCTGCTACCTTGCTGAATTCTTCAATCAGCTCTAGTAGCTTTTGTGTGGACCTTTTAGGGTTTTCTATATATAGTAACATGTCGTCAGCATATAATGACACTTTTACCTCTTCTTTTCCAATTTGGATCCCTTTTATTTCTTTCTCTTGCCTGATTGCTGTGGCTAGGACTTCCAGGACTATATTGAATAGGAGTGGTGATAGTGGGCATCCTTGTCTTGTCCCAGATTTTAGTGGGAAGCTTTTGAGTTTTTCACCGTTGAGAACTATGCTGGCTGTAGGTTTGTCATATATAGCTTTTATTATGTTGAGATATGTTCCCTCTATACCCACTTTGGCGAGAGTTTTTATTATAAATGGGTGTTGAATTTTATCAAATGCTTTTTCTGCATCGATTGAGATGATCATGTGGTTTTTGTCCTTTCTCTTGTTGATGTGATGTATTACATTGATTGATTTGCGTATGTTGAACCAGCCTTGTGTCCCTGGGATGAACCCCACTTGGTCATGATGTATAATCTTTTTTATGTGTTGTTGGATTCTATTTGCTAAAATTTTGGTGAGGATTTTGGCGTCTATGTTCATCAGTGATATTGGCCTATAATTCTCTTTTTTTGTAGTGTCTTTGCCTGGTTTTGGTATCAGGGTGATGGTGGCTTCATAGAATGAGTTTGGGAGTATTCCCTCCTTTTCAATCGTCTGGAAGAGTTTGAGAAGGACTGGTATGAGTTCTTCTTTGTATGTTTGGTAGAATTCCCCGGTGAAGCCATCCGGTCCTGGACTTTTATTTGTAGGGAGGTTTTTAATTGCTATTTCTATTTCCTTTCTAGTGATCGGATTGTTCAAGTGTTCAGTTTCTTCTTGATTCAGTCTTGGTGGACAGTATGTTTCCAGAAACTTGTCCCTCTCCTCTAGGTTATCCAGTTTGGTTCCATATAGTTTTTCATAATATTCTCGTATGATATTCTGTATTTCTATTTTGTTTGTTGTAATTTCTCCATTTTCCTTTCTTATTTTGCTAATTTGTGCTCTCTCATTTTTCTTCTTTGTGAGTTTGGCCAGAGGTTTGTCGATTTTATTTACTTTTTCAAAAAACCAGCTTTTGGTTTGGTTGATTTTTTTCTATGGTCTTGTTAATCTCTATTGTATTTAATTCCTCTCTGATCTTTATTATTTCCTTCCTTCTGCTGCTTTTTGGGGCTATTTGTTCTTCTTTTCCTTATTCATTCAGGTGGTGGGTTAACTTGTTTATTTGAGATTGTTCTTCTTTTTTGAGGAAGGCCTGTATCGCTATAAACTTCCCTCTTAGCACTGCCTTTGCTGTGTCCCATAGGTTTTGAGTGGTTGTGCTTTCATGATCATTTGTCTCAAGGTATTTTTTAATTTCAGCTTTGATTTCCTCATTGATCCATTGTTTTTTCAATAACATATTGTTTAATCTCCATGCTTTTCTTTTTTTCTCCTTTGTTTCTCTGTTGTGGATTTCCAGTTTCATGGCATTGTGGTCAGTAAAGATGCTTGAGATAATTTCTATCTTCTTAAATTTGTTGAGGTTTCTTTTGTGCCCAAGTACATGATCAATCCTGGAAAATGTTCCATGTGCACTTGAAAAGAATGTATATTCTATTTTTTGGGGGTGTAAAGCTCTGAAAATATCCACCAAATCTAGTTTTTCTATTGTAGTATTTAATTTCTCTGTTGCCTTGTTTATTTTCTGTCTGGAAGATCTGTCTAGTGATGTTAATGCAGTGTTAAAATCTCCAACTATGATTGTATTCCCATCAATATCCCCCTTTATCTCTGTTAGTAATTCTTGTATGTACTTAGGTGCTCTTATATTGGGTGCATATATATTAACGAGTGTAATATCTTCATCTTGTATCACTCCTTTAATCATTATAAAATGTCCTTCTTTATCTTTCTTTATGGCCTTTGTTTTAAAGTCTGTTTTGTCTGAAATCAGTACTGCAGCACCTGCTTTTTTGGCTTTTCCATTTGCATGGAATATCCTTTTCCATCCTTTCACTCTCAATCTATATGTGTCCTTCTCCCTAAAGTGGGTCTCTTGTATGCAGCATATTGAAGGTTCTTGCTTTATTATCCACTCTGCCACTCTATGTCTTTTGACTGGAGCATTTAGTCCATTAACATTTACAATAATTAATGATAGATGTGTGTTTATTGCCATTTTGAACTTATCTTTGCAGTTGAATTGGTATATCCCTTTGTTCCTTTCTTCTTCCTTTTGTGGTTTGGTAATTTTCCTTTGTATTATCATGGATTTTATTTAATTTTTGTGACTCCCTTGTAAATTTTTGACTTGTGGTTACCCTTTTTTGTAAATCTATTAACCTATACCCGTTTTTAATAAACTGATAATAACATGATCTCAAACCCATCCTACTGTTAAAAAAATTTAAAAAAAGAAAGAAAAAAAATTCTATATTTCCCTGCCTCCCTCTCCCACTCTCAGTGATTTGTATGTCTTCTTTTATAATTTCGTGTTTTCTTTATTTGTAATTCATGAGTTATCACCTTTCCAGTTGTACGTTTCTCATTTCTGTAGCATCCTGCTGCTTTTCTATTTAGAATAGACCTTTCAATATTTCTTTTAGCATGGGTTTAGTGTTGCTAAACTCCTGCAGCTTTTTTTTTTGTCTGTGAAACTCTTTATTTCTCCTTCTATCCTAAAGGATAGCCTTGCTGGATAAAGTATCCTAGGCTGCATCTTTTTTTCATTCGGGGCTTTGAATATATCTTGCCACTCCCTTCTGGTCTGTAGTGTTTGTGTAGAGAAATCAGCTGATAGCCTTATGGGGGCTCCCTTGTAATTCAGTCTTTGCTTTTCTCTTGCTGCCTTTAGAATCATTTCTTTATCCTTTACTCTGGCCATCTTGATTATATGTCTTGGTGTGGGTCTATTTGGGTTCTTCCTGTTTGGGACCCTCTGAGCTTCCTGTACTTGTATATCTGATTCCTTCTTTAAGTTTGGGAAGTTTTCAGTCATGATTTCTTCAAAAACCTTTTCAATCCCCTTTGATCCTTCTTTCCCTTCTGGGACCCCTATTATGCGAAGATTGGGATGCTTTATATTATCCCATAGGTCCCTTATGCTATTATCATTATTTTTTATTTGCTTATCTTGTAGTTCTTCTGAATGGGTGCTTTCTATTGCCCTGTCTTGTAGATCACTAATTCGTTCCTCTGCATTAACTAGTCGGCTTTGCACAGCTGTTAGATCATTCCTCATCTCTGTCAATGAGTTTACCCATTCTGCTTGGCTCTTCTTTATAGCTTCAATTTCATTTTTGACATATTTTATCTCTCTAAGCACTATCTCTTTTAATTCCTTCAGCAATTTGATCACTCCTTTTTTGAAATCTTGATCTAGTAGGCTATCGATGTCTATTTCATTGAGCTTTCTTTCAGGGGATTCCTCTTGTTCTTTTAATTGGGAAAGGTGTCTCTGCTTCTTCATCTTGCTCATACCTCTCTGGCACTGTGGTTTATGGAGTATCAGTTGTCTATTTTGGATCTTAAGGATTTTATCTATCTAATGCCTATTTAGGAATAGAACTTAGGAAGAAAAAAGAAAAAAGAAAAAAAAGAAATAAATAAGAGAGAGAGAGAAGGATTTGTAAAAGAAGGGAGAAAGAGGGTTTGAAAACAGTGTATAATGAATAATAGAAGAGCGGGTTGAAGCAGAGTATTAATCGGGTGGAGACGTCCTTTTAAAACCTTTAAAAAAAAAGGGGGGGGTGGGGAGATGAATATATGTGTTTGAAGCCTGTGTCTAATCAATAACAGGACATCAAAACCCAAGAGAAATAGAAATGAATTAAGAAGTAAAAATTAAAAGAGTAATTGAAAATAGAACAGGTAAAAACAGATTAAAACAAAACAAAACAGAAACAGAAACAGAAAACAAAAAAACAAAACAAAGCAAAACAAAAACCAAAAAAAAAAAAAAGGGGGGTTGTCGGTGTTCTCCTGGAGTGTGTGTGCTTTTAATGTGAAGTCTTTCTGTCTTCGTCCTGTTTTGGAAGCTCAGCTTGTTTTCAGAGGCCCTCCGTTGGCGCCCTCTTCTGTGCTGCTCCCAGCACCTGCCGGCAAGCGGATCGCGCCTCCTCCTAACACCGGGTCAGGTGCAGCTCTCCTCTGCTGTGGGCGGGCGGGTCACTGCCCCTCCGGATGCCGCAGTCAGATGTTGCAGACTGGCCAGGCAGGAGGGCGGGTCGTGCCCCCTCCCAGCACCTCGGTCAGGGGTTGTGTTCCTGCCCGACAGGCGGGGGGGACGCTCTCCCCCTGCCTGCGCCGCCGGTAGCTCCGCCGCTCTGTGCGGCTGCGCGCTCTGCGCCGGCGCTCCGCCCTGGCCGACGCTCCGCCCCGGTCGCGCTCCGCCCCGGTCGGCGCTCCGCCCTCAGGGCCTACTTTTGAGGTAACTCAAAGTAATGCTTTAAGTGCTGTTATAATTGCATATGAACTATGAAATGCATAGTGCCTTGTCTATTTTGAATTCTGTGACCACTGCTACTTCTATATATGTGCCCTGGTTTCAGCAAATCATATTGTATGCTTGATGGCACAATCTCAAGAGAAGCTGAATGTGGGAAATTTTATTTTTAGAAGAATTGTGAATTGATGTGGCTGGAATTCTGTGATTTAAAATTTTACCGTTTTAGGTCCTAGAGCCAGTTTGTTGATTTTTAATTCAGTGGGAATAAAAATGTGGTACAGCTTTATTTTTCACCAGTTAACTGTCCCCCAACTGTGTCAACATTCCTTTCCCATAGATCAGATACTACCTTTCTGATATCTCAGCCAGATTCCATAACTCTCCTCTTACTGTGCCTTCCTGGAAAGAATCATTCATTTCGGAGGATTATTTCTTTCCTATCGGGAGGAAGGGGAGGAATTAGTCTGTCTTCATGACCACCTCCTAAAAGACTGGCAACCATTCTCCCTTCTGCATATATTCTCCTAAAATTAACTGGCAGAGCAGGGAGGTGTTGGGTGATGGGCAGGGTGGTACTGTCCTGGCGCCCTGCAGGAGGCCTGAAGGGAAGAGACTGGCCTCCACTGATGAAAGCTCCCTTGTGGATCACTGAACTTGGAGTGTGTCATTAACCTTGGGCCTTAAAATCTCATCGACCTCCTGTTGGGGCATGTTTACTTAGTCTAACAGTAAATTAATGTGGACCTCCTGAGTTCACATCAACAAGCTTCTTAATAGGATATGTCAATTTGAGTTTTAGAGATTGATTAGGTATGATTTACTCATGAGTCAGAGTAAGCCGAAAATAAGGACAAAATCAGAAGCATCAAAAATCATGGCTAGAATAAGACTACTGTTGGAATTAATGCTGAGAACTACAGACAGGAAACAATTAAATTCGGGGATGTTAGGGATTTAAAAATTAAATGGTAAAATGCTTGGACCATGGATTTACTTCAGGGATAATGGGCAGAGGTGAAGGAATTATGCCCAGAAACGTTATGTTACGTAGCAGCAGTACCTAGTAACTGGGTGTAAGGAATAAAACAGATTCAACTGGAGAGTCCTTAGAGCTGTGGGTCCTCTGGGATATTTGGGCCATTAGGATTTGTCTCAAGACATATAAGAGGGAAAAATCACTTTTGTTCATAGGAAATTCTCTTACTTCGAATGATTCCATCTCAATCATTGTGACACAAGCTATTCTGCCAAGAGTTTTTTTGGTGTGATAGAATTTTCTAGATGATGGCTACTTTCCTGCGCAACCAGTCCCTTCTTCATCATGCCATTGCTCTAGTCCCTCTTCTCTCCTATTTCTCTCTCTCCCGCCTCTCTTTCACTCCCCTCTTTATTTTCCTGTCCCTTCCTCCTCCCTCACTCCTTGGTGCTAATTTGGCTGTCTTCCTGTTACAGGGTTGACCCTTCACTTGGTACTCTCTAGTCAGTGAGCTTCACTCACGATTGCTTTGTGAACTTTGTTTTGTGATTGCTCTTTGCATCAAAGGACACTTCTTATTTCCTACAGAGAATTGATACCATTTTAACTGGGCTTTGCATCTCTTTCATTTAATAGAACACTTCTGAAGAATACACCTGTTTTGGGCATGTGTGATGGTTACGCTTTCCCTGTTTGGTGGAAGAAATAGAAAGTTCATAGATTTCGCAGAAAGACTTTGTTGTAGATTCTGATCTTCCCACTTTGTAACCTTAGGCAAGTTACTTATTTGTTCTTCATTCAGTTTTTTTTTTACTGTAAGTGAGGAAAATAAAAGCCACCTCCAAAGATTGTTGTGAGATAAAATGAGCTCTGTAATTCATAACTGTAACTGTTAACACTGTAATTTGAAAACTTTAATTTTCTTCCTTTTTCCCCCACTTCATTTCTCATGTCTGTTCCTGATGTTCTTTACAGATTTTCAAACTAGGTCAAGATACCAAATGATCCAGTCCATTCAAGTCCAAATGTGCAAAGTTTGAAATTTCCTTCTCTACTGTTTGATTCCTTTTCATCTGAGGGAACATTTCTTAAGTGGGTGAGTCCTACTCTGGAAGTTTCAGAATTGTAGAGATTTTTCCCCCCTATTTTCTCACATTTATTTAATTTAAATCCTGAATAATTTCTCCCCACTTAATTCTGTTATCAAGTAGTGTAAGGGACAATAATGACAGGGAAGCTCATAACAGGATAGTAAAGGTTAACAACAAAATGAGATATAACATGAGCTGCTTTTGTTTAGTGGAAATATGAGTTATTCTTCTGGAATTTTTGAGTCCGAAAGCATCCCTGGAATTAATTTACTACATGAGTTTAATGTATCATTTTGACTAAATGCTGAACCCCCAGGGTTATTGCTTCTCACCTTGGCAATCCTTTATAAAAATTCTGTCCACTTCTCCAGGTCACACAGGAATCTTGATACTTTTCTTTTCAATCTAAAAATATCCTGTGAGGGCTAGGCAGGTTAGAGTTGTGGAATTCATTCAAAGAGAGTCTCATGTTCTGCCTTCATTTGTTCCATGAACATTTATTAAATTTCTGAAGTGGAAATAAAAATAGGATCAGGGCAGCCTCTATTCACCCACAATTCACAGTTGGATAGGAAAGGGAGATTTACAAACAGCCAGAGCTCAATTTATTTGTTGCTGTTCTTTTTAAACACGTAAACCCTAAAGGTCTCTGTTCAACCTCAAGCATGTTGTCTGCTATGGCAGGCACATTTCATTTGTTCCTCGGTAGCTGTTTTCAATCTTTTTCCTCACTGGCCTGCCAGGCCTCCACTGTGGAGGCTGAAAAAACCTGAGACTCGCTTCACTATTCTTCCTTGTGAATGAGATATGGGATAGAAGGGAAATTCATCTGGAGCTTCATGGAAAGTTTGTACCTTCTGAGAAAAGGAACAAAGTACATGAGGAGAAAGACCGATTTGGGTTTGATTTCTATCACATGCTGCCTTTGAATGCTTTCTTATTATTGTGATGCTTGGAGCTGGGAAAGTCTTCTTGCAATCATGAACAGTCAATGGACCAAATCCCGTATGCTAAGTATGGTAGAACTTCACAATAGAGCCTAGATCTTTGGTCACATGGGTGAGCCACCAAACCAACTTGCCATTGCTCTGCCTCCAGTAGTTTATGTCACTGTAGTTTGTTAATTATTGTTGTTCCTGGTGTCACTGTTCCTTGCTGCCCAAAGCACTTCTTATTAATAGATCTGGAAAGAGTAATGTATCATGTCATTAGCATTTCAGCCTTAGTCAGCTTAATTTTTCAGACCGTGTAAGGCCTGAGCAGAACAGGTACATTTTGAACATAGTTATGGGGTGGAACATGAAAGAGACAAAATAAAAAGTGGGCCCACATGAGTGAAGGTTGTTGGGCAACAAGGAGGAAATAATACCTTAACAACAAAGAGAAGAAAAATAAAAGGGAATGCAGAGTATAAACTTTGACTCTATAGTTGCACCTGGGGTGATCCTCGGTACAGCATTTAAAAAGAAGTAGTGTGTTTGTAATTTATTCTGTGCTGTTTAACATAATTATATGTGAACTATAACTGATTTTTAATTCCACCCTGGATCCATCCTGATGTACAGATGGTAGTTTGAATGTTCAGAGCATGGAAATCAGTTTCATGACTGGTCTAAAGTACACATCATTAAAAAAGGTTATCTGTTATAAAAATAAATAGTTTAATATGAGTGATGGTTTGTATCCCTTGCTGTTTTGGGCTATTGATTATTCATAATCCCAATGTTTTTGAGTTTTTAAGATGCCTTCACTCAGTGCTTTTTTTTAATGGAAGTATAGTCAGTTTACAATGTTGTGTCAATTTCTGGTGTACAGCATCATGTTTCAGTCATACATATACATACATATATTCCTTTCCATATTCTTTTTCATTATAGGTTACAAGAAGATATTGAATATAGTTTCCGGTGCTGTACAGTAGAGACTTGTTTATTTGTTTTATATATACTAGTTAGTATCTGCAAATCTCGAATTCCCAATTTATCCCTTCCCACCCTCTTACCCACAGTAACCATAAGTTTGTTTTCTATGTCTGTGATTCTGTTTCTGTTTTGTAAATAAGTTCATTTGTATCATTTTTTAGATTCCATGTATAAGTGATAACATGTGATATTTGTCTTTCCTCTGTCTGACTTACTTCATTTAGTATAATAATCTCTAGGTTGCATAGGATAATCTCCATGTTGCATTTCTCTGGTTTGATTTGCATTTCTCTGATAAGTAGTGATATTGAGCATTTTTTTGTTTGCCTATTGGCCATTTGTATGTCTTCATTGGAGAATTGCTTGTTTAGGTCTTCTGCCCATTTTTGGATTGAGTTGTTTGATTTTTTTTTTTGTTATTAAGTTGTATGAGCTGTTTGTATATTCTGAAAATTAAGCCCTTGTCAGTCTCAAAACTTGCAAATATTTTCTCACATTCCCTAGGTTGTCATTTCGTTTTGCTTATGGTTTCCTTCACTGTGCAAAAGCTTATAAGTTTAATTAGGACCCATTTGTTTATTTTTGCTTCTATTTATATTGCCTGGGCAGGCTGCCCTGGAAGAATATTGCTAAGATTTAGGTCAGAAAATGTTTTGCCTATGTATTCTTCTAGGAGGTTTATAGTGTCTTGTCATATGTTTAAGTCTTTAATCCATTTTGAATTTATTTTTGTGTATGGTGTGAGGGATTGTTCTAACTTCATTGATTTACATGTGGCTGTCCAGTTTCCCCAACATCATTTACTCAATACTTGTTTTAAATCTTCAAGAAATGCCATTATGATCAGTTTGGAACTTAAAAAATTTGAAGCGTTTCTCTCAATAAATTGACTTATATGTATCTTTCCTTTGCTTTTCATCCTTCTCTCTACGTAAAGAAATGACAGTTGTGCCTTTGAACATCCTCTTGCTCTTAGATAAGTGATATGCTGGTGTGACCCTTTCTCTTAGCACTTGTTCTACTCCGTTTATCACTTAGAGCAAATATAACAAATGTAAATTTAAAAGATATCACTGTACTATGCATGCATATTATTAAGGAATACTTACTTGCTTTAAGTATTTTCAGAAGAGCTGGTTTAGGTGGGAAAACTTTTGAATATCATTTGATAATATATATTTGAATTACACTTGACCCTTGAACAACATGGGTTCCAAGAGCCCAGCTCCCCACAATATGCAGCATTTTTTAATAGTAAATCCTACAGTATGGTGTAGTCCGTGGTTGGTTGAATCCGTGGATGTGGAGAGCCAACTATAAATTAAACTTGCATTAACCATCACATTGTTTAAGGGTCAACTGTGCTACATTGCAGGAACACTTACCATGTAAAGCAGAGTAGATCTTCATTTAGTTTTGCCTTTCTGAAGCTTTGGTATATGCTTTCAGTCATCAGAAGCTATACTTGGAATTCTGTTTATAGTCAGGAGGTATGTAATGCTTTCCTATTTAAGAAATTAAGATCAGCGTGTTGCTCTTTTGGTAGCTCTAATGATGATTGAAATTACCTTTAATGTGTGATGTGTATTCAGTTGGTTGTCATATAGAATAGCTTACTCAATAATAGTCTTATTACAAAGGTTAGTAACTTAAATGTACTAAATATTGACTTTTTTTTAGTTTACATTAGGGTTTACTCTTGATGTTGTACATTCTATGGGCTTTGACAAATGCATGGTGACATGTAGCCACCACTATAGTATACAGAATAATTTCATTGCCCTAAAAATCCCTTGTGTTCCATCTATTCATTCCTCCCTCCCTCCCTCCCTCTCCCCAAGCCCTTGGAAATCATGATCTTTTTTCATTGTTTCTGTAGCTGTGCCTTTTCCAGAATGTCATTTGGTTGGAATCATACAGTTTGTAGCCTTTTCAGACTGGCTTCTTTCATTTAGTAGTATGTCTTTTAAGTTTCCTCTATGTCTTTCATGGCTTGATAGATTTTTTTTTTACTGCACATGTATTTTTAAAATTACATATATGTACTGTTCATTGTTTCTAAGAACAATCAGAGCTTTTAGCTTTTTAAACTTACATTGTTATCAAAGGAATGAAGCCAACTGCGATATAAGAATTAACTCAAAAAGATACATACACCTTGCTACTAACAGCAACATTATTTACAATTGCCAAGATAGGGAAGCATCCTAAGTGCACATCAATAGTTGAATAGATAATGGAGATGCAGCATATATATATGTAATGGAATACAACTCACCCATAAAAAAGGATGTTTTGCCATTTGCAGCCCTTCATTCACTTTTTTATTTCACTTCAAAAACCAGAACTTTATAACTGGCAGAGACATTTCCATTACATCAAAAACAACAAAATACCTAGACATAAACTTAACGAAGGAGGTTACCTATACTCTGAAAACCAGAATGACACAAAGAAATGGGAAGATTTCCTGTGCTCTTGGATTAGAAGAATCAACACCATCAAAATGGCCATACTACCTGAAGCAATCCACAGATCCAATGCAACCCCCAGAACTAAAACAAACAATTCCAAAATTTGTAAGGAACCACAAGTGTGCTTCCAGGACTTGGGTGACTGTTTCCTTTCCCAAGTTGGGGAAGTTTTCAGGTATTATCTCTCCCAAAATTTTCTCAGGTCATTTCTCTATCTCTTCTCTTTCTGGGACCCCTATAATGCAAATATTAGAGCATTTCATGTTGTCCAAGAGTTCTCTTAAACTATCCTCATTTCTTTTCATTCTTTTTTCTTTTTTCTGTTCTGAAGTAGTGATTTCCATTAATCTGTCTTCTAGCTCACTGATCCACTCTTTTGTCTCATTTAATCTATTCTTGGTTCATTCTGGTGTATTGTTGATTTCAGTGATTTTATTCTTCAGCTCTGTTTGGGCATTCTTTATATTTTCCAACTCTTTGGGAAAAACTTCACTCTGTGCGTCTATACTCCCCTTGAGTTCTCTGAACATCTTGGCCATCATTACTTTAAACTCTTTCTCAGATAAATTACCTATTTCTTCTTCTGGGATTTTATCTTGTGCCTTGGCCTGGGAGCTATTCCTTTGGTGCCTCATATCACCTATCTTTCTGTGTTTGTGGATTCCTTCCACAGGCTTTGGGATTGTTGTTTTCTTATTTCTGATATCTGCCCCTGGTGGATGAGGCTGGACTAGAGGCTTATCCAGGTATCCTGGCAGGAGGAGCCGGTGCCTGCCCACTGCTGGGTGAAGCTTGGTCCTGGACCTCTGGTGGGTAGGGCTGTGTCTAGAGGCCTTTGTGGCTTAGAAAGTCTGCTGATGGGTGGGGCTGTGTTCCCACCCAGTATGTTGTTTGGCCTGAGGCTTCCCTACAGGCTATTGGGTGGGGCTAGGTCTTGGTGCTAATGATCCAATCAAGATGTCAGCCTCCAGGAAAGCTCATGTAGATTAACATTCCCGGAATGTTCGCCACCAGCTTTTATGTCCCCTGAGTGAGCCACGGCGGTCCCCCACATCCCCAGGAGACCCTCCAAATCCAGCAGGCAGGTCTGGCCCAGGTTCCTATGAAATCACTGCCTTGGACCTGATGCACGTGGGTTTCCGTGTATGCTTCTCAAGCGAATGGAGTCTCCCCTAGTCCTGTGAGGCTCCCAGATCCAAGCCCTCCCAGCCTTCAAAACCGGATGTCCTGAGGTCTCCTTCTTTTCCCAATTCCAGGACCTGAGCTGGGAGCCCGACGTGGGGCTTAGAGCTCTCACTCCTGTGGGAGGGCCTCTGCGACTTAACAGATCTTCAGCTTGTGGGTCGCCCACCCTGGTGGGTATGGGGCCCAATTATATCACGAGCACGCCCCTCCTGCTGTCCTGCTGTGGTTCCCTCTTTTTGTTTCCAGTTGCAGAAGATCTTTTTTGCTAGGTTCCAGTCTTTTTTCGATGGTTCTTTAGCATTCAGTTGTGGTTTTGTTGTAGTCTTGAGGAGAGGCGAGCTCGTGGTCCTACCACTCTGCTGTCTTGACCAGAATTCCCTACTAAACATTGACTTTTGACCAAACTAAATATGTACTTTTCTGGAGAGCTTTTTAGGTTATGAAAGTGTAGATGTTTGGAAACATACTTCAGGTTTATGTGTTAATTTTCAGGTGTAGTGAAGTTTTTAAATTGTTTAATCAGTGGTACATGTGATAGACATTATCTATCCAACATGCACTACTAATTTTACTTTTATAGCAATTACCAAAATTGACTCTGAGGTCCAGAGCCTGAGTAGAACAATACCAATGGACAAAACTGAAGCAGGTAGAAATTGATCTGATTTTAGAGGGTAGAAAGAATTTCAAAGGACAAAAACAAGTTATGGACTCATAAATTAGAAGAAAAATTGTTGTGACTAATTAAAATGTAAAAGTTTAGAACATCAATGTACACCACAGAAAAATGGCATCTGACTCAGAGGCTCAGTTCTCTTAACTTCTTACTAAATACCTGTTTAGATGTGAAAGTAAATGCAAACTCCCAACTTTAGAACTATTGGAAATACAGAGAAAGGGAGAGATTTTTAAACTATTTAGGAGACAGGATTTAGAGGATGTCAGCATTCTCCAGAGAAACAGAACCAATGTATATGAATTATTATAAGGAATTGACTTACATGATTATAAGAGGCTGAGAAGTCTGAAGAACCAGTGATAACCTGAAGTTCCATTCTGAGTCCAAAGGCCTGAGAAATACGACCTCAGATGGTATAAATTTTAGTCCAAGTCCAATGCTTATGTCCTGTCTTGAAGACCATCAGGGAGAGAGAGAGAATTTTTTCTTACTGTCTTTTATTCTAATCAGGCCTTCAGTGGATCGGATGTGGTCCATTCACATTGGGGAGGACAATCTACTCTACTTAGCCTACTGATTCAGATTCCATCTTATCCAGAAACACCCTCAGAGACACTCTGAGAAAAGTGTTTAACCATATATTCAGACACCCTGTGGCCCAGTCAAGTTGACAGTTAAAATTAACCATCACATGGGACTTAGTAATTGATTGGTAAAGGAAAATATGAACTCTTAAGTGGGATTCCAAGCTTCTGAATGGGGCAGCTAATATTTAATAACAAACCACTCCACAACCCAGTGGCTTAAATCAATTATTTATTCTCCCTCACCCTTCTGCTTCTTGATTAGGATTAACTCTTCTAGCCTGGGCTTACCTGGACTTGATTTCAAGTTGTAGATTGGGTCCAGTTTTTGTTGACCCAACTCTCCTCCTTCTAGGGCCTATGGGCTAGCCAAGGAATGTTCTATTAATGGCAAGCGCAGAAGTGCAAGAGCCCAAGTTCAACCACACAAGTATATGTCAAACTTGTGTTTGAATTATATAACTTAATGCATCAAATAATCATATCAGGACAGTCAGCATCAGAGCTGGCTTTGGGTGTGACTGAAACCAAGAACAGGAACACTTGAATATCAAGTCTTTTTTTTCTCAGACTCTATACATATGTTGGCTTTTTTCTGTCAAGCTGGGTGAGCCTTTGAGACTGGAGTTGTGGTCTCAGGCAGCTCTAGGCTTGTATTCTTTTAGCTCCAAAACCAGAAAGAAAAGAGCTTTTCTTGATAGCTCCAAATGCAAAATAATCCTGGAGGAAGACTCTAATTGGCCGGGTATAGGTCATATGCCCATCTCTAGACCAATTACTGTAGCCAGGTGCTGTGATTGGCAACCCTACCAGAACCACAAGAAAGGGGAGTCTTGTTATCAGAAGAATGAAGGAAGATGCCCTAGGCAGAAAGAAACAACTGATGTCTTCCTCAGGAGAGGTTGGAAAATAGGGTTGCAAAGGCCAAGGGGCCAGGAAGTCTAAGAAAGAAGAATTAAATACAACATCAAATGCAGTCAACAGGAGCAATAATCTAAAGACTGACCTCATCCTATTGTATTTGACAATTGGGATTCATTAGAGCAGTTGCAGGAGAGCAATGGGAGAGAAGTCAGATTACAGCAATTTGAGAAGTGACTAGGAGGTGGGTTGGACACAGAAAGTGTAGACAGGCATTTCAAAACATTAAATCTGAAGAAGATACAAACTGTATAGTAGATTGACAACAATGTATATGCATTTCAGACTTGTTTACAGGCTAAGGTTTAGGAATAAGTGAAATTGGAGATTCAGGATAAAGAAGAGCATGTTTGCTGGAACAAGGTCATGGAGGAGGGATGAGGGGATAAAGTTGAGGAAGAAGAGGTGAAGGGACTGGATTTGAAAAGGAGGCAGGTTGGAAGCAACCTAAGTGTCCATCAACAGATGACTGGATAAAGATGTGAGATATATCTATATCTCTATCTATCTATATATATCTTTATATACATATACATACATACATAAATACATAAACACACACACACACACACACACACACACACACACACAAAATGGAATATTACTCAGCCATAAAAAAGAATGAAATAATGCCATTGGCAGCAGCATGGATGGACCTAGAGATTAACATACTAAGTGAGGTAAGACAAAGACAAAAATCATATGATATCACTTATATGTGGAATCTAAAAAAATGAGACAAATGAACTTATTTACAAACTAGAAACAGACTCAAACATAGAAAACAAAATTATGGTTACTAAAGAGGAAAGGAGGGGAGGGATAAACTAGGAGTATGGGAATTAACAGATACAGACTACTATATATAAAATCAGTAAATAATAAGGATTTACTGTGTAGCAGAAGGAATAATATTCAGTATCTTGAAATAACCTATACTGAAAAAGAATATGAAAAAGGATATATGTATGTATGTATAACTGGATAACTATGCTGTACACCTGAAACTAGCATGACATTGTAAATCAAATACATTTCAGTAAAAAGAAGAAAAGAAAGGAGGAAGGACATTTGGTCCTGTGACCCTGGTGAGGAGGGGCAGATGGAGTGGACATGGAGAAGTTATAGGAAGGAGGGTGTGCTGAGAGGGGCAAGGCTGCCTGCTGAGAGGGAAGGATCTCAGGATCTGAGTAGCAAGCGTGAGGAGAGCCCTGGAAAAGTCATTGAAGGCACTGGCTGCAGGAACTGACCCAAGATGAGGGAAAGCGTTCACAGGTGATTCTGAGGCCTAGCTGACTTGTGGATCATGAGTTTGTCTTATTCCCAGTCTTTAGGGCTGTGTGATTTTCTCCAGTGACAAAGGCAGCTTGATCCAGGGTTGGCATTTTAATGAGTTCACATAAATGGAGATGTTCTCCTCAAGGAAAATAGCTTTAGAGGCAAATACAAAGTCTTAGAGATAAACAGGAACAAGAAAGTTACTTCATTTTTCTCTGGTGTCTTGTCATGACAGTGGTAGACCTCTCCAGAGATTACAGTATAGTTTTTCCTTGCTTTCAGTTTCTGTTGTGATGAAGAGTTTATAATTCTCAGACCATGGTGGGATACATTGAACCTTCGCAGATGTTTCACAGTCTGCAAAGCTGACTTTATGTACTGTGTTTCTTGATGTGTTGTGTTCTGTTTCTGATAGTTATTTTCCTCCCTTACCCCCACCGCACACGCAGATGGACCGTATAGCAGCATTATGTGCAAAGCCCTCCTGGTCAGTGTCACTCTGAAGCTACGTGGAGTTAATCAAGTACACGTAACCAGATGAGTGTCAGAACATAACTACAGGTTTCCAAGTTTCAAGTCCATTATGCCATATGAGAAAAAGATTAATCAAAAATGTGACAAATAAGCCTTTCTTTGGTGATAGTAAAAATCTTAGAAATCATTGCAACAAAGTCTTATCAATAGCTGGAAGTATTTTGTGGCACAGTGTAAAGAACATAGAATCCCTTTATTCCAAATGCAGAATGAGGTCCAGGGCAAATGAGTTTCCCCCATCTGTGAAATTGGGGTTACAGGTCCTTCTTGTATACCTCACGGTGTGGTTATTAAAAAAAAATCAAAGAGGGAATGTAATAAAGACTTCTAACAAATAATAGATGAGATTTATAATGAGTAATGTTTTTATTGAGAAAACATTTATGTTCGTTTGGCACCATATCATGGATTATTTAGAAACCGTTGATTGCACATTGGTCTCTCTCTAGGGGAACTTGGAGAAATTGTATCAATTGGTTGCACACTATATGAAAATTTGTTTAAAAATATCTGCATTCTCCATACTTATTTTAATTTATGTAACAGATTTGAAGACTCCAAAGACAAGGATTTAAAACCATTTACTATATTTACAAAATTAGTGGGGTGAATGACTGGAATTATCTGTGAGTACTAATCTGTATCACTTTATCCTGGAAACATGTAACTGTACTGATATCTTTGACTTGTTTCTGTCCTTATTGGTAGGATTGAGAGATGACAGCCTTGAAGTTTTAAGTACAGGGGAGTTGCTCTCATCTTAGTTGAGGTCCACAATTTAGCCAGTGATTTCCTGACCAATAGGTATAAAAGGGGAATCTTACATTTTTAAGTAAGTGAATTTACGATTACCTTCCCCCAAAGGAGCGTATGAATTGATTCAATACCTAGAGACTCGAGTTCAAGGTCAAGGTTTAGTGAGGACTCCTTCACTCTGCTACACTGAATCCTGAACATTTGTATGTTTTGGAGCTTCTTGGGTGTCACCATAGTGTGATTGTGAGAGGAATAGGAGACAAGCGCAGAATTCAGTTATTTATTTGTGGCCTGTTTCCCATGGCAAACCATGTTAAAAGTGAACACATACACGTTTTACTGGTTCTCCTAAACCAGCTCTACTGGTTGAACTGTGTGGGAGAGATAGACAAACGGGACTCTGTGGAATAATCTTGCAATTCCAAGTCAGGCATGTAATTTAACATATAGTCACATTTTGACTCAGTTATATGATTGTAGCTAGAGAGCTTAGAGTTGCTGGTTCTTGTTTATGGTAAGTATAATTTGGGGCACTTTCCTGAATATCTATGCTTAAATCAAGTCATTTAAAATGAAATAGAGAAGTTTATTGTCAAAGTAAATTGAGTGTGGAGCTTTTTATAAAGTATATAATCACTTAATTTGCATGCCTAAATTTTCATATATCAGGTTTTCTTAAATTAAGATTTTTTTCATTCAGTTAAGTAATTTTAAGGTACATCTATGAACATTTTTATTATATTTGAATTAAGAGGGATTTATTTTATCTAAATGATGGTCCATTTTGTAAGTTACAATGAAACAGTGCTCATAAATTCCTTGTATTTAACAGTAGATTCTCATTTTCGGACAATGTTGAAGGCAGTTTACACTAAATTTATTCACAACCAGCTTTATGGTAATGTTGAATGTCTGCTTTTAAAGAATTGCGACATCTTAAAGGTTCAGTGCCCTAAAATTTCCCTTTTTCAAGAAAATCAGACAATTTAATCATTCAGATGAAACTCCTAAGTGATAATTTTTTTTAAAAAATCACCTTTATTGAGGTTTAATTTACATACAATAAAATCCACAGATTTAAATTGTATAATTTGAGAGTTTTGATAGATGTGTGCAGTTATTTGATCACCACAAACAAGATATAGAATATTTCCATTGCTTCAAAAAGGTCCTTCTTGCCAGTTTGCAGTCAGTCCCCTCCCTGGTTCCCTGGTTACTACTAATTTGCTTTTTTTTATCCTATTTTGCCTTTTCTAGAATTTCATACACATGGAATCATATTGTACGTAATCTTTTGTGTCAGGCTTCTTTCACTTTGTATAATGGTTTTGAGATTTATCCACATTGTTACCTGTATAAGTAGTTTGTTCCCCTTTATTGCTGAGTTGTATTCTCTTGTATAGATATATTACAGCTTTTTATCCCTTCACCAGTTGATGGACACCTGGATTGTTTCCGGTTTGGGGCTATTGTGAATAAAGCTATTATGATCATTTGTTTAAAGGTATTTCTGTGTGCATATATTTTCATTTCTCCTGGAAAATATCTACTAGTGGGATTTTGTGTCTTATAGTAACTGTACAGTTTAACATTAAGAGAAACAGCTGAATTGTTTCCCAGAGTAGCTGTACCATTTTTCATTCCCAACAGCAATGTATGAGAATTCAGTTGCTAGCATACGGTATGGTCAGTCTTTTTAATTTTAGCCACTGCTATAGGTATATAGTGGCATCGCATTGTGGTTTTAGTTTGCTTTTCTATAATGAATAAGGATGTTAAGTATGTTGTCATGTGTTTCTTGGCCATACATATAGCTTTGGTGAAACATTTGTTCAAACCTTTCACCCATTTTCAGAAGTTAGTTGGTTGTTTTTTTTTTTGACTATTATGTTGTTAGGATTTTTTTTTTCATGTTCTGGATGCAAATCCTTTATCAGATACGTGTTTTGTAAATATTTTCTTTTACTGTGGCCTGCCTTTTCATTTTCTTGAGAGTATCTTTCTTAGAGCAGAAATTTTTAATTTTGTTGAAGTACATTTTATCAATATTTTTTCTTTTGTGGTTCATGCCTTTTGTGCCCTAAGAACTCTTTGCTGAACCCACGGTCACAAAGACTTTCTTCTATGTGTTCTTCTACAAGTATTACAATTTTCGCATTTATATTTAGGCCCATTACTCATTTCAGATTAATTTTTGTATATAGTATAATGTAAAGTTTGAGATTAATTTTTTCCATATGGATATCTAATTTTTCTAGCACCATTTTTTTAAACATTTTTTAATTGAGTAATAGTCATTTTACAATGTTGTGTCAAATTCAAGTGTAGAGCACAATTTTTCAGTTATACATGAACATACATATATTCATTGTCACTTTTTTTTTTTTGCTGTGAGCTACCACAAGATCTTGTATATATTTCCCTGTGCTATACAGTATACAGTATAATCTTGTATCTATTCTACATTTTGAAATCCCAGTCTGTCTCTTCCGACCCCTTGCCCCCTTGGCAACCACAAGTTTGTATTCTATGTCTGTGAGTCTGTTTCTGTTTTGTATTTTTTTTTCAGATTCCACATATGAGTGATCTCTTATGGTATTTTTCTTTCTCTTTCTGGCTTACTTCACTTAGAATGACATTCTCCAGGAACAACCATGTTGCTGCAAATGGCATATGTTGTCATTTTTTATGGCTGAATAGTATTCCATTGTATAAATATACCACATCTTCTTTATCCAGTCATTTGTTGATGGACATTTAGGCTGCTTCCATGTCTTGGCTATTGTAAATAGTGCTGCTATGAACATTGGGGTGCAGGTGTGTTTTTGAATTAGCATTCCTTCTGGATATATGCCCAGGAGCAGGATTACTGGGGCATATGGTAAGTATTCCTAGTCTTTTGAGGAATCTCCATACTGTTTTCCACAGTGGCTGCAACAGACTGCATTCCCACCAGGAGTGTAGGAGGGTTCCTTTTTCTCCACAGCCTCTCCAACATTTGTCATTTGTGGACTTTTGAATGATGGCCATTCTGACTGGTCTAGCACCATTTTTTTTAAGACTATCCTTTCCCCATTGAATTACCTTGGCACATTTGCTGAAAATCAGTGACTATGTGTGTATGTTTGGGTGGGTGGTGGGGATCTATTTCTGGATTCTCTAGTACCTTGGTACACATGTAAAGTAGTTTCTGAGCTGTGAAATTTGATTAGTAACTCATCTGCACTGCCGCCACCATATTGCTTACTCTGTTCTCTGGTCTAAGTCTATATCATACATATTTCTGTCATTGAATATACATAATGTACTGTAATTACTTGTTTACATAACCATCTTTCCTAGTAACCTATGAGTTTCTTGAGGGCAAGGAATGTTCTCATGTGCTAATACTAGGTACATAATAGGCATCCAATACATAATTACTGAATTTAAATAGATTGGACATAGAAACTAGGTTAAAATGTTCATTATTTTGCCTATGTGATTGTAATTAGTATTATTTTTATAAAATCTAAGCAAATTTCCTTACCTTGTTAGTTGTCTAGTACTGACACATAGCACCAATGTCAACTTTTTTTCCTGACAGCATGGATAGTTTAATTTTGAGTAGTTGCTTAAGGTTTTCTTGGAATCTGTTCTTTGACCTGATAATAAAACAGGTCATAACTATTAGTATATGCCAGTCACTGTACTAAATGCTAACATGTATTATCTCGTTTAGACAACACTGTGAGGCAGATACAATCATTATCCTTATTTTATAGCTGAGGGAATGGAACTAGGAAGGTAAATAACTTGTTGTCCAAAATCAGACAGATGATCAATGACAGAGAGAATGCGGGTAGCCCTTAATTTAAACACTGCACTATAGTCATTGCCTGGCTTCATCCAGGAAGGTTATAAGTTGTTAATTAACTTTAACCTGAATTAACTGTTGTCAGTTATATCTGTGATATCCATGAGAAAAAGAGAGGTGCTGGATTTATTGTCAGTAGGTATATGTGCAGTTATTTTCTTAGGCAAAGCTTTTTTTTTTTTAAATTGAAGTATAGTCAGTTTACAATGTATCAGTTTCTGGTGTACAGCGTAATGTTTCAGTCATATCTATACATACACATATTCCTTTTCATATTCTTTTTCATTATAGGTTACTACAAGATATTGAATATAGTTCCCTGTGCTATATGGTAGAAACTTGTTTGTTTTATATATAGTAGTTAATATCTGCAAATCTTGAACTCCCAATTTATCTCTTCCCACTCCCTTCCCCCACTTCCCCCTGGTAACCATAAATTTGTTTTCTATGGCTGTATGTTTCTGTTTTGTAAATAAGTTCATTTGTGCCTTTTTTTTTTAGATTCCACATATAAGTTATATCATATGATATATATCTTTGTCTGACTTACTTCACTTATTGTGACGATCTCTAGAACCAATCCATGTTGCAGCAAATGGCATATATGTATATATATCTCACAGCTTCTTTATCCAGTCATCTGTCAGTAGACATTAAGGTTGTTTCCATGTCTTGGCTATTGTAAATAGTGCTGCTATGAACACTGGGGTGCATGTATCTTTTGAATTGAAGTTTTCTCTGGATATATGCCCAGGAGTGGGATTGCTGGATCCTGTGATAAGTCTATTTTTAGTTTTTTGAGGATTCTCCATACTGTTTTCCATAATGGCTGCACCAAACTGCATTCCCACCAACAGTGTAGGAGGGTTCCCTTTTCTCCACACCATCTCCAGCATAATATATATGTTTTAAAATATGTATATTTGTGGACTTCTTAATGGTGGCCTTTCTGACTGGTGTGAGGTGATACCTCATTAGGGTTTTAATTTGCAGCTCTCTGATAATTAGCAATATTGAGCATTTTTTATGTGTTCTCAGGTGAAACTGATTGTCTCATATCCTATTTCTCAATAAGTAATATTAAATGTCTTTTAAATCTTGCTCAAGATATAGAAAGTGTTATGATGTGATATTTAGCTTGACATTTCCCCTTTACAAAGGCATTCCTTTGGGCATGAAAACTATTTGTCCTTCTGAGCCTTCTTTGAAATACAAATGCCACGGGGCCACACTCCTAATCAGCTAATCCCTCACGTATTTACTTACACTAGACTTCATTAACAGAAACTGCAAGCAGGGTGTGCATCTGGGTAGATAGTGGAGCACCTTGGGAAGGATGGATCTCACAAGCAAGGAAGACCTAAAAGCTTTCATAGTTTACATCTCAATTTTTCCCGACTCTAACGCAGGCCCCAAACCTACGCCTTCCCAACTCCAATTTTTCTGACAGGTATGAGTTTCAAACCAGTTTCCTCTAACCCCAGGAATGCTTCTGCTTACCGTACCCCAAGACGGAAGAGGTCTTGTGTATAGCTTCCCTTCTCAGTACGCCACCGATTGTCTTTGAGAATTTCTCAACACTTTACTTCTTTTCCTCAATGGTCTCTGAAATCTGGCTTTGTGGTGATGCATTCACCCCAATAATTGTGACAATAATAGGAGGCATCTCTACCATAAGCTGCCTTTAAATAGCATTTACTGTCTACCATTTGCCTCATATTACATTGATATTCATTAATTCTCACAACAGCTGTACGAAGTCAGTTCTTTTATCACCTTCATTTTATACATGAGAAATGTGAGGTCACATGGTTCCTAAGTGGTAGAGACAGGGCATGAACCCAGCTTTGTTTGATGGAGGAACAAGTACTCTTAATCACTACATCAGAATGCCTCACAGAAACCCCAAACTGCCTCAGAAATGGATCTGGTACCAGTTTTTGAGCCAAACAGAAGATAGTATAGTAATAATCATAACTTTTACATCATACATCTCTGCTCATAAAGTAGCGTCATATCCATTACCTGCATGTGGTTTGTGTGCTGCCACTATTTCCTCCTGTGAAGGCACATTTGCAGCTGAGGAGTAATATTAGGAAGACACTGGGAATTTAGAAAGTGTCTTCTTCAGAAATAAGAAGAGGAGTCTGATAAGATGACCTTGGGATGAGTGACAAGATCAATGTCTTTGCAATTACTTTAATGGGTCACCTCCCTACATTGTTTTGAAATGAGGCTACTCAGCTTCTAGACTAAATGATAGGAGAGGGAATTGAGAGGGAATAATTTAAGTAAGTTTATTTCTAACCTGTCTGATTCAGAATGTATCAGTTCATTTAGAAAGTTTTGCCTAGGACAGACTCTTACATCCCCTGAACATTTGTGTGGTTCCACCTGAGGGTTAAAAGATGAAGTGGGTGGTCTCTTCGAGTCTTTCTGAGATTCAAAACAAAACAAAAACAAAAAAACTGCTGAGAATTCAGAAGTCCTGTGTTCTAACCCAGCCCCTTCACTACCTATTTATATAACTTGGAGCAGGAATATCTCTGATACTCACTTTCTTTATCTATTAAAAAGATGATCAAATAACAGTTAAAGGCCCTTCTATATCTAAGAGTTTGACTCTATTTTTACTGTTTT
The DNA here is from genome assembly GCF_048564905.1 of Vicugna pacos. Lineage (NCBI taxonomy): Eukaryota > Metazoa > Chordata > Mammalia > Artiodactyla > Camelidae > Vicugna > Vicugna pacos. The sequence goes on from NC_133023.1 coordinate 29,162,288, forward strand.
CTAAGTTTATCTTATCTTTATTTATAGTAGATACTTCACATTAATACTGCTACTGAAGAATACCATAGAACTGTGATTCTCAAACATTTTGCCCTTGGACCTTTAAAAATTATTGAGGACCATAGCAGCTTTTGTTTATCTAGGCTTTCTCCATCAGCTTTTACCAGATTAGAAATTAAAACTGAGAAACTTTTTAACATAAGAATACAAAAGCACATGTTCCATTAGCTATCAGAATGATGGCCTCTTTGCAGGTCATATAGCCTCTGGAAAGTTCCAGAGTTCACTCCTGAGAAAATGGGGGCAAAAAGGTAAATGAAGTTTTTTTCTTTTTCCCAATGCTTCATCATGCTAACTGATCTCACTTTATTTATTTATTTTTGTAGTCTTTTTTAAAAAAACACCTTTATTGTGGTATGATTCCTGTACAGTAAACTATGCATATTTCAGATGTACAATTTGATGAATTTTGAAAGATGTATACATCTATGATATTACTTTATTTTTCTTAATGGAGGTACTGGGGATTGAACCCAGGACCTTGCACATGCTAAGCACACACTCTACCACTGAGCTATATCCTCACCCCCAGCAAATAAAGCCTTGGTATTAGTATGAAAATAATTTTGACCTTACTGACTCTCTAAAAGGGCCTTGGGGATCCCTCGGAGTTCTTAGACTACCTTTTGAGAACTGATAGCATAGAACTTGTGCATTTAACTTCTTTGTAAATGAAAGCAAATTAACATTTAGATCGTCCAGTTCACTGTTATTTGTCCTACACTCAGCCCTGGTTCCTTCCTCCATTGTGGGTTAATGTGTTAACAGGACCAGCCTTGTTCAAGAACTGTTTTATAATGATGCTGTTCCTGTGTTCTCCTCTTCTGGCCACCAGAATCCAGACCCCAGTTGTTGGTTGGTTCCAGGCAGTTGAAATACCTTTCTGTTAATGCTCAAAGGAGTTCCTTTGAGGTTTTGTAATGATAACTGAAGGACTCATTTGAAGAAAAGATGAATACACATTGTGAGATAAATACTGTCATAATTAGTTTAAGAAGAACTTAGATGAAACATTAAAAATAATGTGGAGTATGGTTCTAGTGTTAACTTCCAATCAGACTGTATTCAAAATGAGTGAAACCAACAACGTGTAAGAGAAATGTATCTTTGGTCCACCTTAGAATTTTCTTCTCTTCTATGTACCTTGCATTGATTTTCTTCCTTTCTCTGACTCACTACTGGTATTCCCTGGGAACATCTCCCATTTACACTCAAATCTGTGCCTCAGAGCTTACTTTTGAAGGCATCCTGAAATTAGATTGACCAGCTAAAACTTGTGGTTTTGTCTTTATTATGTTCCATGTCTACTTACAGACTATTCACATCCATACTTCTTGCTCCAGTAGCACCAAGGCTAATTTTTAATCCAGGGCTGGTCACTGTCTCATGGTAGCAGCCAGAGTTTATAGTCAGTGGTGTCCTGGTAAATATTTAACAATCAGTTGCCCCCGTCCTACACCCCCAACTTTCCTCATTTATAGCTTTTGTTGATTACTGTGGTATGCATACTCCCACTGTGGCTGATTTCACATTACCAGTATGTCACTGAGTGTGAGGTTGAAAAGAGATGTACAGAGATGACTCTCGTGGGCCCACATAAACTAGCTGTAGCACTCCATTGCTTCCTGGGGTAAACTCACAAAATGGGGCGCTGCAGAGATGAGTGCTTGATGGAAAGAATTTTTGAATGCCAGAGAGTAAATATCATTTAATCATTATTCTCTCATGGTATGGATGAGGACCCTGGGGTCCAAGGGGGGTCTTTTATTCATTATCTAACATAATTGGTTAGGGAGACCCAAAAAAGTTGTAACACATTCAACAATTGTATTCCGTTGGTGAAGTAAATTCTCTGCAGCTATGTGATTTGCCCCCTTGACTATATGTGTTTTATAATTTTTGTTACTTAGTTGGAATAATTGAACTTCTTTAGGTAATCAGAGTCCAAAAGTCATAGGTTCTTTTTCCTTTCTTATTACTTAGCAAACACATATGTGGTACTTGTTATAATAGCAGAACTATTGTAAATGTTTCACAAATACTAAGTCATTACAACCCAAAGAGGCACATGCTGTCATTTCCATTTTAGAGATGAAGTGATTGAGGCACCAAGAATTTAAACAAGAAGGCTAAGGTCACACAACTAATAAGATAATAATTGGGAACCAAACCTAGGCAATCTGGCTTAAATGCCATGATTTTAACCTCTAGACTTACTCTCTCTTACCCTGAAAGAAAGTGAGGCTGTTAGACTGAACAGTTCAGCTTAGTCCCAAACAAGTATAATTTGTTAAGTGATGAGAATGGTTGTTTCACCTTTTTAGACTAAATGCTTTCAATTCTTCTCATCTTTCCTGATATGCACTAGTTATTTTCAGTTTGAGATTGGAAAGACAATGTTGAGGAAGTGAAAGTGATACAGTATTTCTAAAGTTTTCATGTAAACTACTCGAAGGTTAAGTCTATAGCCTATAAAGGGCTATGATAGGTGCTCCTTCGTTTGCTTCTTGAATTGATATGCCTTTGATTTTCATATTGGAACTGATTTACTGAAGGCTTGCCTAATTTTAGGTCCTACTACATGAACAATAACAATAAAACCCTCTATTTTGCATTATTGGATATATCTAAATATGAATTAGAATACGACCTCTATAAAAATTCTTCTTGTGTCAAGTATGTATGCTAGAAAATAGACATTATCTTTTAAAACAATTATAGTTAGCTTTTGTAAATGGAGCTGTAATGGCTTATAATTAAGGAAAATCACTTACAATATGATCTGTCAGATTAGCTCTTGGTCATTACTGTTTCTTGAACAAATACTTGAAACAAGTGTAGATGTGCACCATACAATTCTGTGTCCCGATGGGCTGAAGTAATAAGAGTATCACTTTAGTTTTAAAAAAATATTCCTAGTTTGAGGAACATTTGCAGATAATTTGTTTTCCTCTTTTCTGACTTTCTATACTGCTATCACTTCATCGATGTTTTTCCTATCTCAGACTGAAACTCTAGGCATTGCCACAAAACCCGGAGAGGACATGGTGTGGGGTTGTAGTGTAAATATGTCAGGTGGAGTTTCAACTCAGTAAAATGCAGCCCTTTAAATATGATCATAAACGGTTGCATGACTCACAGTACGGATTTTATTTTTATAGGTAACTAAGGCTTCACAGATGTGTGATTGTTTTGTGATTACAATGACAGAGAATGACTTTGTCCTCACTTCCTGGATTTAATCCATTCCTTCCCTCTCCCTACTTCCCTTGACCTTGATACAATCCATCTTGACTATATAACTGTTTTCACTATGCGGATTCCTAAAATAGCCTCCTGGCTGGCTTTTGTTTTTCCTAGGGTTATTGTTGAACTACCCAAATGGAAAACATGAACTTTTTGAGTTGAAGAACCATTTAGATATTTTGGGGAAAGACACCCAACCAAGATCTTCTGGGTCATTTAATTATTTTGCAAACACTATTGAGAATCCAGTAAGTTCTCAGCATTGGGATTGTTATTAGGTATTCAAAGATGAATAACATTGACCCAACCTCAGAGGGCTCTTGGTCTTTTGAAGTATATGAAATTTTCAAGTACTTGTCACTTGTACTTGAAATTGACACCTGGATGTTCTACTTATCAGCTGTCTTTTCCTGTGTAAACTGAGAAGTAAGAGAATTAATAGTTATTAAATATTTACGATAATTACATGCTTTGTATATATTATCTCATTTAATTCCTCCCCAACTTGTCAAGAAAGGTATAAATCTGCAAATTTTCCAGTTGAGGAAACTGAAAATCAGAAACGTTAAGTAATTTGTTTAAAGTTACAGAGTTGGCGGTGCTGAGGTGGAACACCAAAACAGAAAATCCTAATTAAAAAAGTGTGAGTGAAGAAGCAAACCAAAAAGCAACAAAGTAAGTTGGAGCAACAGCTAGGGCTTAAAAAGTGTGGAAATTTAGACTTGAAGGAACACATTCTCTCTTGTACTGTGGATTGGCCTATAACATCTTATGAACATTTCTGTGAGATAGGTAAACTCATAGGCTGTGGAAGTTGGAACTTGAATAACCATGAGACCCATTTACATCAGGCTGATTTACATCATGTGCCATTTCTTGGCAAACGTCTAATACCTATGATTTCTCCCTGTGGATCCTACTTTTGTCCCTGAAGCAACATAGACTTTACTAATTGTGTAGATGCTTTTTGGCTATGTCTTAAGTGTGAATTGAGGGGAATTCTTGGCCTACAGGGGAAGAAAATCTCTTGGTTGTATGGATGTGCAGTATTCATGTTCCTGGGATCGTTTTTTCTTACTGTGTCTTGTGAACTTGTTTAATGTCTGCAGACTCCTGATCTACTTTTAGTGTGCTGACAGGGATCAAGTTACTGAGCCTGGGCTGAGGGTGGAATCCTTGAGATGTTTTTTATCAGACTCATGACTGATACTCTAGGACATCTCTCAGGAGCCAAGCTATTGGGACTCACCAGTCGGACCTTGCTACATGGAATGTGAACATCTTTATGACAGTCTTTCTCCATGTGCTGCTTCAGTTAAGCATAGAATGCCATGGGAACAATTAGGGGGGCAGCTAGCCCAGATTGGGTGTGAAAAGGTTTTCTGGAGTCAGCAGATATTAAAACTAATTTTAAAAGACAGAGGAACAGTTAGCCAAAGTTGGATAATGGTGGTGGGGAACAGTGTGTGCCCTAAAGAAAGGAACACTATGATGGCATGAGGTGAGAGAGAACATGACATGTTTGAGCAGCAAGAAAGGATTCAGTATGACTTAGTTAAAATTTCTTAAATTTTATTGAGGTATAATTATGTGTAATAAAGTGCATCCATTTAAAGTATACAGTTTGAAGTCAGGACATGGAAACAACTTAAATGTCCATTGACAGATGACTGGATAAAGAAGTTGTGGTATATATGTGTATACACACACACACACACACACACACACACACTGGAATATTACTCAGTCATAAAAATAAAGTAATGCCATTTGTAGCAACATGGATGGACTTAAGGATTATCATACTAAGTGAAGTAAGTCAGAAAGAGAAAGGCAAATATATATCACTCATATGTGGAATCTAAGAGAAAATGACACAAGTGAACTTACTCACAAAAGAGAAACAGACTCACAGACATAGAAAATAAACTTGTGGTTACCAGAGGGGAAACAGGGTGGGAAGGGATAAATTGGGAGTTTGAGATTTGCAGATACTAACTACTATATATAAATTAGATAAACAACAAGGTCCTACTGTATAGCATAGGGAACTGTATTCAATACCTTGTAATGGCCTATAATGAAAAAGAATATGAAAAGGAATATATATATATATATATATATACACACACATATATATATATATGTTTAGCTGAATCACTATGCTGTATATCAGAAATTAATACAATATTGTAAACCAACTATACTTCAATAAAAAATTTATAGACAGAAGTGAAAAGAAAAAGAAAACTGACAGCTTCAATCCACCAAAAATGTACAATTTGATAAGGTTTCTTTAAAAATGGACTTCATTGTGATATAATTTATGCATAATATAATACACATATTCTAGTGTATAGTTCTCAGGGTTTTTAAAAAATTGTGGTATGAAACACATAACATAAAATTTACCATCTTAACCATTTTTAATTGTGCAGCTTGGTAATGTTAAGTATATTCACATTGTGGTGTAGTCTCTTTCTTTTTTCTTTTTTTTTAGTCTCTTTTGAATAAGAGTAAACCATGCTCAGCCTCCTTCATAGGACTTTAACAAGAAAGATAATGTAGCATTACACTTTGTATTTTCATAGCACTTGAATTGAAAGTGTATTGGTACTGAAGACATTGATCTAATGGGATTCAGATTGTAATCATTAAAGCAAGTTTGTTTTTTGCTATCACTATCCCCCTAAACTTGATGGAAGTACTTCTTTCTCTGGTCCAGGATGAAACTTGAACAGGCTTCACAACTTTTTCATCTTTTCATCACTTATAGATAACAGAAAACCTTGTGGTCTCTATAGGGCTGTGGACTTGGAATAATTTAATAAATTGTTTATGGCCAAGAAATTAGTATATAGGGCAGGCCATAATTAAAATGAAATTTCTTTGATTCTGAGTGTGAAAATCTTTCCACATACTTTCCTAAAAATATAAAGCACTGAGGATAAATATGAAGAAATGAGTAACAAATGAAAGTGGCTGTCATTGGCCTCTGGAGATTGTTCTCCACTGATGGGGAAGGGTTTGAAGACTTCATTCATTTTCATTGCTATATAAAATTTCATGGTATAAACATAGCACTGTTTTAATCATTATTTTTGAAGAATTAACTACTGTGTTGTTTCAGATATTTTGCCACATCAAACACTGTGGTAGCAAACATCTTATACATACCTCTAGTGGCTGTGTGCAGGAGTTCTCCAGGTAGTTTATTACAGTGTAAAATTCTAGGGTCTTGGAGGTGAAGATCTTCAACATTTAAAGATATTGCCAAATTGCTTTTTAGGAGTTTGTGTCATTACTGTCTTTATAAACCTTTAAATGTTCACTAATCTGATGGGTATGAAATTGTACTTGAAGAGCAGTTTTATTTGCATTCCACTGATTGTGAATGATACATTCATCAGCTTGAACTTCCAAAGCAGGTTACCATAGACTGGGTGGCTTAAACAACGGAAGTTTATTTCTCATAGTTCTGGAGGCTGGAGGTCTGAGATCAGGGTGCCATAATGGTTGATTCTGGTGAGGGCTTGCTGATGGCCACCTTTCTGTTAAGTCTTCACATGGTGGAGAGTGAGAGACCCAGCAAACTCTCTGCTGTGTCTTTTTATGAGGGCACTAATCCCATCACGAAGGCCCCATCCTCATGACCTCATCTGACTAATTACCTCCCAAAGGCCCCAGCTCCAAATACTATCATACTGGGGGCTAGGGCTTCAACTTAGGGTGGTTTGATAAAGTTTAATCCATGTATACGTCCATGAAACCACTGTCACAGTGAATTTACAGAATATATCCAGTTTCCTAGAGCCCTTTGCAGTCTATCCCTCCCTCTACCCTGATCCCAGGACAATGATTTGCTTTCTGTCTCTGTGGATTAGTTTGCCTTTTCTAGAGTTTTATGTAAATGGAGTCATGCAGCAGGTACTATTTTGTGTCTGCCTTCTTTCACTCAGCAAAATGACTTTGAGATTTATTCAGACAGTTGTATGTATCAGTAATTTGTTCCTTTTTATTGCTGAGTAGTATTTCATTGTATGGATTTTCTACATTTTATTTATTTCTTCACCTGTTGATGGACATTCACTTTTTTTTTTAGTTTAGGGCAATTATGAATAAAACCTTGTATGAACATTCTTGTACAAGTCTTTTTGGGGTCATAAACTTTCGTTTTTCTTGGGAAAATACCTATGAGTGGAATGGTGTGGTAGTATGGTAAATGTCTAACTTATTAAGAAGCTCAGAAAAGTTTTCCAAAGTGGTTTAACCATTTTACTTTCCCACCAGTAATATATGAGTTCCAGTGTTTCTACATCCTCTCTAACACATGATATTGTTGTTGCCATTGACTTTTTATATATATATATTTTTTTAAACTTTTTTTTTGTGAGGGGAGATAATTAGGTTTATTTATCTATTTATTTTTAGAGGAGGTACTGGGGATTGAGCCCAGGACCTCATGCATGCTAAGCATGCATTCTGTCACTTGAGCTATACCCTCCCCCAAGCAGTTGACTTTTATTGTAGTCATCTTAGTGGTCTTGTACTGGTACCTCATTGTATTTTAATTTGCATTTCCCCAAGTTCTGGATATGTTTGAAAGATGTTGGATATCTTTTCATGTGCTTACTGGTCAAATACCTATCTTCTTTTATGAAGTTCCATTTTAATTGGGTTGATCTGTGAGGCAAAACATTTTTGTATATTCTAGATACAAGTTCCTTGTCGGATATATTTACATTGTATTTTCTCCTGTTCTTTGGCTTACTTCTTTATTTTCCTAATGGTGTCTTCATTTTGATGAAGTCTGATTTATCCATTTTTTTAATGATTCATGCTTTTGGTATCTAATCTAATAAATATTTCCCTAACCTGATGTCATAAAAATTTTCTCCTATGTTTTCTTCTGGAAGTTTTGTAGTTTTAGTTTTCACATGTCAGTCTGTGATTTATTTCTAATTTCTTGCACATCATATATGTGTGTCATACATATATTATATACATATATATTATATATCATATATATACATATATTGGACATATATAACAGTACATTATTATATACATCATGTAATATGACCTAAACTAGTATATCAGTGTATATATCATATATAATATGATCTAAATGAATGTATATTATATATTCAAATTAATATAATTTAAATAATAAAATATTATAATTAATATTTCAATTATATGTATTATATTAGTGTATATTTTTAGTTCAGGTCATATTATATATGATACACATATACACTGTAACCTGATAAGATGTTTATTTATTAATTGTAGGTAAAGGCTGAAGTTCATTTTTTCTGGGTATCCAATTGTGTAAATATCACTTGTTGAAAAGTTTATCCTTTCTCCACTGAATTATCTCGGTGACTTTATTGAAAATCAACTGACCATATATTTTGGGTTTTTTTGTTTTTTTAAACATTTTTTATTGAGTTATAGTCATTTTACAATGTTGTGTCAAATTCCAGTGTACAGCACAATTTTTCAGTTATACATGAACATGCATATATTAACTGACCATATATTTTGGATCTACTTCTGGACCTTTGATTCTGTTAATTCTTTGTGTCTTTTATTTCACCAATACTACACTGTCTTTATCACTGTAACTTTATAATAAGACTTCAAGTCAGGTAATATATGTTCTTAACTTGTTCTTTTCTTTAATGCTGTTTTGGCTCTTCTAGGTCACTGTGACTTAAGCTGTAGAGGTAACTGCAGAAGATTAGGGCTGGGAGTTAGGCTATGGCCAGATAATGCAGGGTATTGTTAGTCAGGCTACAAAGCTTGTGTCCCCCAGACAATGGAGGAGTATTAAAAAATTGATAACAGGGTAGTAACATGGTTATATTTGTACTCTGGAAAGCATTCTGGGAAATAAGTGGGGCATAGATTGAGGGGCTGAGACCAAGGCTGAAAGACTAATACCTAGGCTGTTTTAGTAGTCTCAGACAGAGATGATAAGGCTCTGCTTTAGGACACTGAAGCTAGAATGGGCCCAGCAGAGCTGTCTGCTGTGATGGTAAGGTTCTTGAGCTGATCTGTCAGATACAGTAGCCACTGGCTATATGTTACTCCTGAGTTCTTGAAATATGACTGGTGAGACTAAGGAATTGAATTTTTTTTTTTACTGAGGTATAGTCAGCTTACAGTGTGTCAGTTTCTGATATACAGTAAATTCTTCATGAATTTTTATTTAACTTTAAGTAACTTTTATCTAAATTTAAATGTCTGCATGTGGCCAGTGGCTACTGTATTGGACAGTGCAGAGCTTGAGGAAGGAATAAACTGCAGGGATAATAAGGAGGAAAAAATGGAAAAGATTAAGGAAGAGAAAGAAAAAGGTGACCCTCAAGTTTCTGTACTGTAGTGAATTAGTTAACATCTGTATTACCACTAGAGTATAAACTTAGTGGGGGTGGGGACTGTCTTTCTCAGTCAGTGTTATATACCCAGCACCTTACATAGTACCCAGCATACAGCAAATGCTCAGTGATGATTTGTCAAAGGATGAAAGGAAGGGAAGAAGGGAAAACAATCTGATAAGGCATTAGCCACGTTCAGTATGGTAAGGGATTAATATGAGAAGAAAATCCAGGAGGAAGTAGATAATATCTGACGTGTATTGAGGACTTACCATGGTCGAACACTGCTATATATTCCTCTACATTGTATCATTTAATCTGCACAGCAATCCTCTGAGTCAGATATTATTCCCATTTTATTTTATTTTATTTTTTGAAGTTTTATTTATTTTTTAAGAACCAATAGTAGCTTTTTTTTTATTGAAGTACCATCAGTTACAATATGTCAATTTCTGGTGTACATCACAACGTCCCAGTCATGCATGCACATACATATATTCATTTTCATATTCTTTTTCATTAAAAGTTATCACAAAATACTGAATATAGTTCCTTGTGCTATACAGAAGAAACTTTTTTAAAAAATCTTATTTTTATATATAGTGGACAACATTTGCAAATTTCAAACTCCCAAATTTATTCCTTCCCACCCCCTTTCCTTGATAACCATAAGACTGTTTACTATGTTATGTCTGCGAGTCTTTCTGTTTTGTGGATAACTTCATAGTGTCCTTTTTTTTTTTTTTTAGATTCCACATATAAGTGATATCATATGGTATTTTTCTTTCTCCTTCTGGCTTACTTCACCTATAATGACCCATTTTACAGGTACAAAAACTGAAAATTAGAAAAAGTGAAGGAACAGGAATAAAATGACTACTAGGTGGCAGAGTTAGAATGAGGTTAGTTTGGGCCAAGTTGTGGGACAAACATCTTTTGCTCCAACAGAGAAGTCTGGATTCCAGATACAGGTTTTGGAATCATCAGTAAAAGACATTTACTGAAACGTGTGAATGGAAGTGTTTGCTCAGGAAGAGAGATTATAGAATGAAAATAGAGGTCTATGGGGAGAGAATCCTTGAAAGGCAACTGAGAAGTACTGAGAAAGATAGATGTATGTGTATAAGAGGAAACCCAGAGAAAGTCATGTCCCAAAAACTGAGGAAGGAGAAGAGTTGAGGAGGGTAGGGGCGTGGCCCACATCTCACAGGCTGGAGATGTCCTTGTCGTTCATGGACTGAGCAACTGAAAGGTCAATGGGTCCACAGCCGAAGCAGTTTTCTGAACTGGTGGAGACAGAGTCAGATTATGAGGCACCACAGAGTAAATACAAGATGCAGTGATAGAAAGTGAAAATCTTTGTTTGCAAGGATAAAAAGATAAGGTGGTATCCAGAGATGGGAGTGTGGGTTGTCCATGTTGTTGTTTTAAGGAGGAAAGTATTGGAGCGTGCTTATGAAAGAAAAGGCTATTGTGGTGGAAGGGGAGGTTGAAGTGTCAGGGTTGGGGAGTGAGAAACTTGACAGTGGATTTTGTCATCTACGGTGCTGTTGCTGTTTGTCGGCAGACCCACACCCGTCCGTGAACTGTGAGTTACTGGTCTGAGATATGATAAAGACAATAATGGAAGATAAACATTGAGGAATTTTAATAGCTGTTTGACTCAGTCATTTGATACCTATTGAATATAAATATTTAAAAACTAGGAGCTGTACTTGGTATATCCTTGTTTGGTCATTGCTGCTTTTGTAATGATTCACTTTTATTGTGTTTTGCAAAAACAGAAGACAAACAAAAAGATTGGTCCTCAACGGATGGGATTTTTTTTTTAAATGGTCCTCCATCACAGTTTGAGAACCACTATTTTTTTTAAATGATGAAACGAGCATGGTGAGATATTAACATTTAGGAGACCTGGTTGAAAGGTGTATGGGACTTATTTGTACTTTTACAAGTAGTTTCTATAAATCTGGAGTTACTCCAAGATAAAATGTTTTTTTTTTAAAAAATGCTGTAAGACTAATGTAGATAACAAATTGGGATTAATCTTAACTAAAAGAGTAGATAACTTCCGCTAAGTTGAAATGTGGGAGGGAACTTTTGCTGAAAGAACGTGCCTTAGCTTTGTACTTTGTGACCCTGAGACAAGGTTTGCGTGCAAGTAGTTTATTTGGAAGTTAATTCGAAGAATCACCGTTAGTTTAGTTAAGGAATCAAGGGAGGGAGGGAGAAGGAAGCTGATACAGTGTGTGAAATGCTAAGAAACAGTGTAGAACATACATCAGAATTAGCCCATTTAGGGACAAGAGAACTGCCACATTTATCCTCCAACTGCCATATGTCATTTCCTGAGAGCTGCTCCAGGGACAGTAAGTTCCCTGGACTCCCAGCCTTCCCCAGGCCACCTGCGGGAAAGGCTGCCAGTTGAGCGTTGCAGGTGCGTGCAGTAGGATGAAGCTGACGGGGTTATTTGCAGGCATGGACAGCATCTGCTATGATGAGACAGGAAGTGAGTGAAACATGGTTTGAAGAGGCGGATGAAAGTTAAAAAATGACATCAGTAGGAATGGGCCAAGGAACCAACTAGGGAACGTGTGATTGATGGCTCTGATTGCCCTACAGGCTTGAGAACTGGTGAAGGTTAGAATCCATGGATTTATCACCCTGTCAGTCCTCCCAGGGCCGTAAGAGTGAGGCACATATAGAGGCTGTGAAAGCAGTCAGGTATTTGACTTCTATTCTTTTCCCAGGCAGCTGCATGAACCTATGAGCACATCTCACTAAGCTTTTGGACTCCAGGAGCATTAAGAGTACTTTTCAGATGAAGTGCTCTCAAGCTGGGTCTTTTCTTTATCTGTTTTTAAATTTTGGGGAGGGCATAATTAGATTTATTTATTTACTTAAGTATTTTAATGGAGGTACTGGGGATTGAACGAACCTGGGACATCGTGCATGCTAAGCACGTACTCTGCCACTGAGCTATACCCTCCCCCTTCCTTATGCATTTAGGCTGTTGACTTTGCAAATCTCACTGTAGAAATGTATATCTCTATCATTCCATTGCTTTCAGGATTTGCATTCTTTGGGTATCAGTAAGTTTCACAAGGTAATGAGGTCAGATCTCCTTCAGCACTGGATCCATGTGCCAACCCAGTACATAGTAGTGGGGGTCATGTGAAAATAGTATGATCCCTGCCTGGCGAAGCTCAGAGATTTGCAAGTGGAGAGAAGCCTGTAAAGAGGTAAGCAGACACAGTGGATTGAGTGCTGTGATAGGGCGTACATAGTAGGTGCTCAGTTAATATTTGCTGAATGACTGAATGAAATGTGAGCCAATGTACTAACTCTTCCTCTTGTCATGATAAGCTTATCATATTCTTCGATGAAGTTAGCAACTACAGGCTTAAAGTGGTTTCAAGGAAAGATGGAGATATTTGTCATCTTATAATGAGAAGGTTTCCTTAACTCTTCCATGAGCAAACTGGCCGAAACAGAAGAAAACACTGAACCCATTAGTTTCCAGATTTCTTTTTATGGGAGTGGAGAATGAGACCCAAGAGTCATTTTCATTTTAACTGTCTCTTGATGATTGAGCCATGACAGTCACATTGCTTCTTCTCTGGCTCTTAAATTTAACAGAGAAGCATCATTTAGGCCTCAAGGAATCTAACTCAGTAGTGATGAAATGTTGATGATTTGGGAATGATAAATAACTCGTCTCACCTTGCTACTCCCCCCAGATTAAAGTCCTTAGTGGCTGGATTTGAACTATTTCACAATTTTGTCATTAGCCATGCAACAATGTCTTAATGGTCATTTGCATGTAGCACTAGACACAGAAAAATTCTATTTCTTGCTTTATTTTGAAGAGTTTAGAATATTTTGTTTACTGACATTCATTCTTAAAAAGATTTCTACTTTACTTTGAAAAAATAACTGCTTACTCACTCAGTATTGTGGGATTTAAAAATTTTTCTCATTTTAATTTTTTTCACACATTATTCAGTGCTGGTTTAGTTATGATTGTGCTCAAGACAGAGCATGTTAGATGAAGAAAGTTCACAGCCTTGCAGGGGAAGAGAGACCAGTGAGCAGGCTAGAGCAGTGACTTCAGTGCCATCACAGATCAGGAAAAGAGAAAATCTCTGCCTTGAGAAGTCAATGGAGACTTTAAGAGAATATCACATTTTACTTGGTCTTAGGGGATGGGGAAACATTTTGTAGATCTCAGGGAGAAAGAAGGGAGCTTGGAAGTTGGGAAAGGGAGGGAGAGTGGAAGTAGGAAGGATATTCCAGGCAAAGGGGAAAGCAGGTACGCAATCAGAGATCGTGGCAGGCCACGGAATATTCTGGATAGATAAGCAGGGGCAGAAGCATTGGTTTGTGTGGGGAGGAGGAGGTGGGATGAAGAGCCCTGTGGGATGTGCTGAGAGCTTGTACTCAGATTTACAGGACAGCAGAGACTGAACGATAGGGGAACACTGTTGTGGCCACCTTTACTATACAGGATAGACTCCCACCCCAAACTTGGTTAAGATGCAGAGATGAACAGTGGGTCTCTCTCTCTCTCTCAGACACACACACGAGGGTATGAACAGATACATCAATCACATCATGAGGCTTTCTGGGCAGATCAGGGTAGTCCCCAAGTAGGTCCAAAAATGGGTTGAGAGAGAGAACAGGGAGAGAAGACCGGCTTGGGGTCTTACGGTGGTTAGGTTTTCATGGTGGGGTCAGAGTAAGAGTTCCCAGCCATGGGAAGGGGCTTGTATGGTTTAAATATCTCAGTAGCACTGAAGGAAGGAGCATCCAGACTTTCTTACAAGCTTGTCCACTTGTGGACCAGAAGGAGAAGAGGGTGGGGTGAGGCTGAAAAGCTGTTAGCAGTCAAATATCGAAAACTGAGGACATTGCACCAGCATGATCAGATTTCAGGGGAAAAAAGGAGCAGTGAGGAGATAACCTGGAAAAGGACGAGTCTAGACCAGAGGAACCTGCAAGAGACTGTGGCGAGTCCCCAGGCCAAAGGACGTGAGGACCCGAACTGTGCCAGTGAAAAAAAGGATGGTTTGAGGAATGTTTCTGAGGAAGATTTGAGATTTGGTACCCAGTGAACATGGTAGTGAGTGAGAGAGGCTGCTCCAGGATGACTTGGGGAGCTGTTTGTACAGCTGGAGGACAGTGAAAAGTAGAGTGGGATATATGGGAGGAGGGCCAGGTGGGGAGGAGGAGACGCTGAGTTGTTTCAGTTTCATGTGTTCGGAAATGTAGTGGCCTAGAACCACCTCATCCTTGGAGAAATGCACAACAGTAGTTCCAGAATCTGCCTTTTTCTAGGTCACCTTGAGTATAGGTGGTCACATACGGTAATGCTAAAATTAAAGGCCCTCTGGGAAGCCCAACTGAGCATGATTTTCTTTTCGATTTCTAAGGAACTTATATTGTCTCTTATTACAAAAGTAATACCTATTTCACGTAAACAATTATGGAATATAGACAAATATAGACAGGAAAATAAAAATGCCCCAAAGTCCTTCTGTGTGGAAATGATAACTAATATATTAGTATATTATTTTCTAGAGGGTACCATTGGAGACCAAATATGAGAAAAACTTAAAAAAAGTGAGAAGAAGCTTCAAAGAGGAAGTAATGTTTCATCTGGATCTTTGAGGATTTTGAGGACATTTGCTGACCATAGAGGGGGGAGAAGAGGGGCTGAGAGTGGAGGTATAAGAGAATAAAGAAGGATACACATTTTAGAGTTGTGAGCATATGGTTCATTACGTTATATAACCCAATATTTTAACTTAATATATTATTGAACTTAATATATCATGAGTATAGCTTTTAAGTGAAATTTTTGCAGTGAAATAGATACATAGGAAATACATCGTATCATGTCTCTTACCTTTAGGAGACACCAAATTGGAGATTTTTGAAGCTCCTCTCAAACTGCTGTTTGGGGAATGTGAGCTAGCCTGCTACAACAGTCTGTTACCACCAACTCACTGAGCATTGGGCTTGCTGGCTTCCCCTTTGATCCAGGCCCCAGAGATCAGCAAATGAGATTGCCTGAATAGGTATTTTCCCCTGTATTTGAAACTTCTGATATGTTGATAAATATTTCAATTTTTCAGTTGTTGCAATTAAAGATCTCTATAGATCAAAAATTAGACTTAGAATTTCCAAGAACTCAGAAAGTTAACTGTAAGGTGTTTTTTTTTGTTTTGTTTTGTTTTTTCAGTTTCGTTGGGTAATCATTGGCATACACACCAGGATATAAGTTTAAGGCATACAGCATGATGGTTTGATTTACATACATTCTGAAATGATTACCACAATAGGTTCAGCTAGCATCCATCATGCAAGTTTGCTTTGGAAACAATTTGGATATATTTGTGGCAGAGAAGTCAACTGCTAGGCCCCAGGTATGTGTGCTCTTGTGGGTCAAGAAAAGGGTTTCTGTGATGGAAAAAAACTTTTGCTGATAATGCTGTTGGATTCTTCAGTTATCTTTATTAGAAGATTCGATTGATAGTTAGATGTGATGAATTTCCCGTTCAGTGATTTTGACATTTTGTTTGTATTATGGGTGAAGTATACCAGATAGTCTATATTTCTGACTCTGGAGTGAAAGCAAGGAATTTCTTTGATGTGACACTACCCACTCCTCTTTGTCTCACTTTCTATGTCAGACTTGATCAGATGTTTGGAGAAGGAGCTCACTCTGCAAGTTGAGTTTTCAAATGCAGTAATGATTCCTCTCAATTAAAAGCAGATCTTCAATCTTGTTTTGCTTGCTACTGTGAATTGTGAGAGTCTTTGTTTTTCTAAATGATCAGCCATTTCCTATTGCCTAAAGAAGTAAACTTTATGTAAGCCTCTCCATAAGTCAGATTCTTCTAGTGCAACTCATTTTATGAGAATCACTTTTGGAAACTGCTTGAAGTGTTTTCTGTCTCCAGGATTATTTACCATGAAGTGATTTAATGCACTAAATTGCTAGGGTGGTTTCAGTTACAAAAGAGGGAATGCTCTGGATTCCACAAGAAGTATTGAGAGCCTGGGGTTCTAGTTCCATGAGTAAGTGGTATGTATCAGTTATCTATATAATAATGCTATGTAATAAACTACCAAACCTTAGTAACTTACAAATCACAACCAGAGTTCCACTTCAAGTAGGGAAGTGAGACATGCTATGTAGACCAGCTCTGCAGAAAACTGATGAAAATTATTTTTAAAACAACCATTTAACATCTCTGAAAATGGTCCTAAGGGCATATAACAAATGAAGAAAATTTATTGAAGGAAATCTATTTAAACATGGATATAGCAGCAAGTGTCTAAGGTATTTGAACTGATACCCACTCCATCTTTCTTTCCTCCCCCTCGGTAAAATGGAAACTCCACTCAGGACTGGTGCAGCAAAGGACGCAGGGCTCTTCCCTCCAGCTCCTAGTCCAAGGGCTGTCTTTAAGGGAGGGGCAGGACGTCAGCGTTTCTCATTCTACCCCTAGCTCTTTGTTACGAGGCTGTGTTCTGGGCAAGTGTGGCTGAGAGATGGGGGCTTGCTTCTTCCTCCCAACCCCACCTCAGGGGATGGAGGTTCTACCTTGGTTGCAGTGTCACTGAGTATTACTGGGACCTGATCACCCTTCCATGGATTGTTATCCGCGTGTGATCCACACTAAGAGAGGCAAACTGAGAAGTCTTGAGCTACTTCACCCTCAAGTGTTCAGCTCCTAAAATGGGGTATCACTCTGAGAAAAGTGTCCCATTGTCCCCACTCTCAGCTCCAGAGCTGTGGCTCATAGAATTGCCCTGGAGGTGAAACAGGCCATAAGAGAAAACACCGAGTCTCTCACGAAAGAAACTGATTTCATTTGCAACAGAATGTAGAGAAGTTCAAACCTAAGGGCACTCTCAAAAACAATGGACGTTGTGATGAAAGGCAGTTGGGAAAAGATTGGTATATTAATTGGAGATCTAGACTAAACTACAGGCTGGCTAGTTTTCTGGAGAGAAGCTGAGAAAGCAACACCTAGTGGGAACCTTCCTGGAGAGAGAAAGAACTTAAATATTGACCTAAACAACTTACCTTTCAAGAGAGCCTGGATTCAATTGTATCAGTTTATGGTACAATTTATGCCCTCAGGGAATTGATGGAGCTTACCAGTTGGGTTTGATCAGAGAAAGAGACAGAATGTTCTGCCAAAACCAATGCCATCCCAGGGTGACTAGTGTCATCCCCAAGTCTACACCCCATGAAGAACATCAGAGGCTTCACAATGTGAGGGGAGGCTATAGACTTCACTACAATTATCCAGCCAATCACTAAACAATTAAACAGAGAAATAATATAAGCACATGGTGGGACCAATATCCAGAGTTGCTATAATATATCTAAGATTTCCAATTTCTGACAAAAAAATTGATATATGCAAAGAAACAGAAAAGTATGACCTATACACCAGAACAAAAACAGGCAGCAGAAACTTGAGAGCGACCAGATGTGGCATTTAATAGACAAAAGACTTCAAAGTTACCTTATAAATATGTTCAAAGGACTAAAGGAAACCATGATTAAAGAAGTAAAGGGAGATATGGTGACAATACTATGTCAACTGGAGAATATGAATAAAGAAATCAAAGTCATAAAAAGGAGCCAAGTGGAAATTCTGGAGTTGAAAATTACAATAACTGAAATGAAAAATTCACTAAAGGGTTGACCACTAGATTTGAACTGGCAGAAGAAAGAATCAGTGAACTTGATGATAGGACAATTGAAGTTTCCTAGTTTGGGGAGCAGAAAGGAAAAGGATGAAGAAAAATGAAAGGAAGTTATTTAGGCTGAAAGCAAGAAACTCCAGGCAGTAATTCATATCTGTACCTCTCCCCCCAAAAAAGTACTGGTAAAGGTAATTGTAATTTTAAGAGACAGTATAGATGTATATTTATTTTCCTTTCTTTTTTTTTTTTTCTTTTTCCCTGGAAACCACAAATCTGTATTCTCTGTCTGTGAGTCTGTTTCTGTCCTGTATTTTCCTTTCTTAAGTGACTTAAAAATTGATTGTGTAATGTACTGTTGTGCATATAAGATATGAAAATGTAATATATATACATATATTCCAATAGCAGCACAAAGGGAATGGGTGGAAGCAAAGCTGTATTAAGAAAATGACTCTGGATGGTAAATAGAATCCATGGGAACAAGTGGAGAGAACCATAGATGACAAATAAGGCTAGGTAATATAACAAAATCTATAAATACATGTTTGTTCCTCTCCTTTAAAGTCATAAAGATATACAATTATATAAAGTAATTATTATGGCAATGTATTATTGATTTTGTAGAATTTATAGATTTAATATATATAACCTAAGACCACAAAAAGGGGGTGAGTTGACTTTGTTGATCATGGCTGAGCTCACCTATCTAAGGCCTTAGAAGGAACATCTGGCTGACTTGGCTCAACTCCACGTGATGTCTCATCCTCCAGCAGCCTAGCTTATGCCTGTTGACATGACAGAAGTAGGTATGTCAAGTAAGAGTAAAAGAACGCAAAGTCTCTTGAGGACCAGGCCCATTACTAGTCCTCCATCACTTCCCCATTGTATTCCCCCAGTAAGTAGTAAAGCCAGCCCAGATTTAAGAGGTGGGGGTATAGGCACCATGTCTTGATTAGAGGAGCTGCAAAGTCACATTTTTTTAATGTGGATATAGAGAGAATGGGATAATTGTGGCCACTTCTGCAAACAACGTACTGCACAGTGTTACCGCCATTCATCCTACACTTCCTCGCTCTCTTAGAACCTTTTTCTCTTTTAACGTGGATTAATTTTTAAAAAACATGTATATGTGAATTATGTCTGTGTGTATCCAGGTCTGAGAGATGGAACCAAATGTGAGGAAGTCTATTAAAGTCCAGATTCTTCATTGCTTGTGGGTGGATACAAGGTCATCTCGATCTCCCTTCTTTCTTGCACTCAAGTTCAGTTACACTTACTAGCTTTGATTCAAAACACACCAAGTGCTTTACCACTTTAGAGATTTGCCCATGCCATCTTTCTGGAGGTTCTTTCTCTTACCACTTTTCTATTTCATTCCCTATTCTTGTGCCAGTTCTCAGTTTTAACCTTCCTTGGAGGACTGTTCTTGATTATTTCATCTAAGCTACATCTCCTCATTGTACCTTAAAGTAATGTATTTGTAATGTACATTTTTAATGTAGTGTTCTCAATTGAGGAGGATGATTTTGCCTTCTAGGGGGCATTTGACAGTGTCTTTAGATACATTTTGGCATCACAAGTGGAGGGTGCTGTTATTACCTAGTGGACAGAGGCCAGCGACATTGCTAAATATCCTACCATGCCAGGAACAGCCCTGATGCCCCCAAACAGTTAGCCAGTCCAAAATGTCAGTAGTGCTGAGGCTGATAAAAATCCTGGATTACCTTGAACAGTTAGTAGAAAAATGCCTGTTAAAAGTGCTCTTGGTGAGGGCTCAAAGTGTAGTGAGGAGCATAGTAAAGAAAGCCTGTATTGTCTTAAAGAATACTTAAGTTATCCCAGGCAGACTATCGATAGAAATATGAGCATCAAAGGTGTTGCTGGTGAAGGTTTACAAGGAAGTTTGGAACATGATATTGGAAATTGGAGGACAGGGGATTCTTGTCACACAGTCACAGAAATCTCAGCTGAATTGTGTCCTATAGTTATGTGGAAAACAGAACTTGTAAGCAATGAATTGAAAATTGAGCTGAGCAGATTTCCAAGGGACGTGTTGAAGGCACGCCCTTGTTTCTTCTTGCTACTACTGGTAAAAATGCCAGAGGAAAGACATAAATTGAGGGAAGAACCATTAAGCAAAAAGGAACCAGGACTTGAACATATGAGAAATTAGCTGTCTATCCAGATTGCGAGAGACATTAAAATTAGAGGATCGACTGTCAGGAAAGTGTCCTGTAGAGATAAAATCAAGGATGTAGGTAGACATTCTTTTGCTAGTACCTCTGAGGGATCCAACATGAGAGTATTCAGAGGGCTCCTTGGAGCAAAATCAGCTGTGAATCATGGATGACACCAGCCATCTCAGCAGAAGCAAGAACAGAGATGGGATTTCCCAGAAGGGATCTCTGAACCAGCCTCTTTGTCTAAGGGCCTGAATCCCCAAGACATACATGAGAGACTACAAGATTTTCGAGTATGTTGAATTAGCATTAACAATGCCATCCCTAGAAAATGAAATGAAAGAAGGCTGTGGGACTCCCAAAATTTGGCAGGCAGAAAACAGGCTGATAAAACTATTCAGTTGCTAACATGTGCTCCATTCAGAATAAAGGCAAGATGATTCCGAAGGCGGAGCCTAGCGACTAGAGGGCAGAGCTGCTGAGGACCTATCATGAGATCAGAGGGAGGAGCCTCAAACCACAAAGGATTATTCCCAGACCTGGAAACCTATGGAGATGGGCCTGCTTGGATATTGAAATTACATTGAAATTGCTTGGATCAGGGTCCTTCCTTCCTCCTTTCTCTTTTGGAAGGGAAATAGCTGTAACTCTTATCAGCTGTTGATGAACCCAAAACAAAGTGGAAGCACAAAATTAGTGGGGAGGAAAATTAAAATGAGAAAACAATAGAAAGAAACATCTCTTGGTGCTTTGGCCTAGGACAGCCAAGAAAAGACACGTCTGGGCTTAAACTGGGTACCGCGTACACTTTTCCCTCTCTCTACCTTATTTCCCTCATTCTGAGAGATTAATTATGGAGCAACTCATTGTAACTTCTGAAATAATCAGAAGATACTTTTCAAACTGTGTAAAATCAAGACACTCCTAAGAGACATAATAGGAACATGAGTTAAAAGATTCTACTTACTCAGTGAGGGAATGGGAAAATAATATAACTGGTTCAAAAGAGAATCCAAACATTCAATACAGGAATATTGATCAAGAATATTTCAATGAATGTGTACGTGGAAGCAAAACTGGTTTTGTTACATCCTGAGAGGGGAACAATTCAATCTCTACTAGACAGGCTGTTGCATAGGTTTGTCAGTAACCTGCAACTAACAAAAGGTTGTAAAAGACCTCAAAGACAATGTAAGACTAGAATCAGATAATGTGGTGTGATGTCCTAAAGACAGGGAAAAGTTTCCATGGAAACATGCATTTATTTCTACAGTGTTAAAGTCAAGCAGAAAATTACAGCTCCCTCAATATCAGGGTCCAGTCAGAGTGACCAGGTACCGGTCATGGACGTGTGTTGGCTGAGGCCTGATTAAGGCACAGTTGAAACCCGTGACATCCCAAAGTCTAGGATGTCACAGAGGCAGCTTGCTGACCAATGAGGGGCTGAGCTTGGGGATATAATGAGCAGGGCCCAGTGCAGGTGTCTTGAGAACCCAGTGCTGCAGGGAAGTCAAGCAGAGCTGATTGAAGCCAAAGCCAACAAACATCATGTCTGAGCAACAAAGCCACTCCTGTCAGACCCCTGCCAATCTTGGAACAACCGAGCTCCAGTTCCCTGTGAGCTACGTGGACTGCCTTCTGCAGGAGGATCAGTATGTCCATACTCTGAGTTCATCCACAACAGATTTTCTCTTCTCCACGCTTGACTACCTGACCGACTACATCCTTGATCTGGTACGCACCGAGGCCAACACTGGCGGCATGCAGACCACCTCACAAGATGTGGAGGGAGCAGTTGACAACAACGCAGAGCCCCATCGCCAAGTGAAGGATACAGCCTATGCTCTGTTTGATGAGATGCCTGGATCCAGAAGGAACGGCTGAAGCCTGGGTCCCAGAGCCTGACAGGAGTCTTCACAGCCTCAGCCTTAGCCGCAGCCCCAGCCAACACTTCTCAGCTGAGGATCCTTGACTTCTGTCATCAGCAAATAGTATTAAAGGATTTAAATCCTTGGCTCTGATTCTGACTCCTCTCTGCTTCTCATTCTCAGTTGAGGCGCCTGTAGGACATCCAGGAGGGGCTGTGGGGGTTGGGGGTGGAAGGTGTGGTCAGGGTGGGATGCTGGAATCCATGATTTCAGGGAGCGGTTTCCAATGGTGACGGTGCGGGGAGTGGTCCTGGTGGGAGGAGCTGGCCGAGGTTGTTGAGGAAGAGGACTTCCACACTGGCTCTGAGGGGGTCCAGGCTTGTGAGGCTGGGAGGTGGGCGGGGATTCCTAGGCACATTGAATTTCCCAGAGTGATGGTGGTAACGGGGGAGGGGCTGAAAACCGTGACCCGCCGAGGTGCTGAAGGCTTTATTCATGATGGGGACCCTCTAGAAGTGGGAGGTGATGACAACTGGGGGGTGGGTGCAGGGGATGATGGAGCAGTTGTCGTGAACCTGGTGGGACAGGGCTTGTACATGAAGATGGAGGAGTGATGGGGAAACCATGATGAAATACACAGAAAAGAAATTACAGTCTGGTTCATTTCATTTACTTATATTATGCCTCACTCCAAAGAAAGAATTGAGACAGGTAATATTAGTGCTGTATTTTCTCTGGAACATATCCTTCTGTCCGCTTGGGGACACTAGTAAATTAGGTTGGGCCAGGTTCTCACATGATTGCTGGATGCCTAGTCCTCTGGCTGTGCGAACCACGGCCTGCTGAACCTTGTGGGGAGACAGAGGGTGCCATGCAGGGGGAGAAGCTGTTGCCGAGTCCAAACTCATTCTGCTCGCTGCACGACAGGCCAATAAATCAGGAGATGAGGTGTTGGGGCAAGGAATAGCGACTTTATTCGGAAAGCCAGCAGACCAAGAGGATGGCAGACTAATGTCTTGGAGAACCATCCTCCTCTAGTCAGAATACAGGCTCCTTTTATACAAAAAACAAGGGAAAGGGTGTGGTTGGTTGTTGTAATCTTCTTACTGCAGGCATTCTTTGCTTTTTCAGCCATCCACGTGGGCCAGGTCATGGTGTCCCTGTAAACCTCCAACAAAACAAAGGTTATTCTCTACTACAATTCCCCACTGTCAATATCCATTCCACGGTCTTGTGGGAAAAGAGGTGATGACTGCTCTGGCTACTTCCTGCTGAAAAGGGGCGATGAGGGGGTGATTATGGAATGGAATTGATCAGCCTTGGTCAGGGAACATTCCTGGACATCTTTAGTCAGTAGTATAATCTCTCTCTTTCCTTTTTTTTTCTCTCTCTTTATTTACAACTGTTTGATCCTGATAAAACTCCTTGGTATTTTGTTGAACTTGGAGTTTTGGTTCCAGTTCTCAATACATATCTTTAATGTTAATTTTTTCCACTGTACCAGAATTACACTAGATTCTTGTGCTATTTAGTTCATCAGAAGACTTAGAATGGTGTCATGATGCCTCCAGGTGACTAGTCCTATAGACACTAGCGTTTGTCACTCTTTCCATCTCTTTATCTTATAAGCACCGAAGGTGTGGTCTTCTTGGTAATTCAGGCTATTTTCTAAGGTTAAAGTCCTGGGGCCTTCTCCCTGGAGATTGACTCAGAGACCAAGCATGATTCTAGCTTTCAATTACTGGAATAAAGTAGAAACAGTAAGATCAATAGCTTTAGTTTTAACAGTGGGCCTGGAACTGTGAGTAGCAACTGGTCAGTCAGGTCAGTTGGAAGGAATAAGCAATCTGTTAGCCTAAGTGCAGCCATTTTATTAATCCTCCTTCAAAATCCCCACTGTCAGTTTCTGTCATTCCACTTCTATGGAAATAGGGAAGATGGGCGTCGTGTTCTTGCTGAATGAGGGTGTCGTTTGGGGGCCCTTGAAATGGAATGAGTGAACTTGATCTTGCTGTGTGGCTGGGGTTCAGAAAGAGCCTTAGGTGCTCGTTTCCCGCACATTACACAATGGAGAACAGTCTAAATATTAGATACATATCAACTCCTGTTAACAGAAATGATAACAGAAATTGTAGAATTCCCATAAGAATGGTTTTGAGACCTTGGGGTATCCATGAAAAGAGGCCAGAAAAACAGGTGTTAACTTAGGTTAATATAACTTTTTGCACATATGCATCTGAATCCCCTGCATTATGTATTTGTTGTTTTATGTCCTCCAGGGCAGTTATGATGTTTCTGGATTTATCTGGTAGGAAAGTACAACAGGCAGTATGAATCCAGAAACTCAACAACTACAAGAGGAGAACTTAAACCCGTAAGGTTGTAGCTGCAAGTTGCCAGCAGACACTGCTTTGAGAATGGATGGTAGCATTCTAATTTTGACAGCGCTCAGAAAACTCAAGTTCTCAGCAATACAGAAGCTTGTCTGAAATCACATCTACATTGGTTACCTAGTTTTACCTTGGGTGTCTGAACTACAGTTATTCCAGCTTGATTTTCAAATGCATTTCTCTCCTTAATGGCCAAAGCAGATGTAATTACCATTAATTATTTTAGTGCTTTCTTAGATCTGAGGAGATGCAAGAATTTGGGCTCATAAAATCTTTTCCTGAAAATGTCTAACTATCTGAAGACCTGTTCAGCCAGTTTTCCCAGAGCACAGAGTGCCTCATTCCTGGTCTCCACCCTGTCTCCTTTCAGGGTGTGTTGGAGGTCAGTGGCTGCAGTGACTCATGATTTAATCCAAGCAGAGGTAGATGGCAAGTGCCAGCGTGATCCAGTCCTTGTAGAGGCAGATGGCGAGTGCCCTTATGATCAGAAATTTGACCATGGTTTGGCATGACCATTTTGTCCCACGGTGCTAGGAATGCTTATTCCTAGGTCAGGCGAGGATTTTATTGACAGACCACTCAAAGTGCTCTTATGGGACTAGGCCTTATTAACAGGAGCAAAAATGTCTCTGGACCGCCTGTCTTACTAGCCTGTTATGATCCAGGAAAATGTTCCCTCTTGTTGCTTTTTCCATATCTA
The DNA here is from genome assembly GCF_048564905.1 of Vicugna pacos. NCBI lineage: Eukaryota > Metazoa > Chordata > Mammalia > Artiodactyla > Camelidae > Vicugna > Vicugna pacos. Next base: position 29,187,848 of record NC_133023.1, read on the forward strand.
GACTTGCACTATTACAGTCATTGGTCTCATACAGAAGTATATATCTGGCCTACTGTTTCAAGTTGCCTAGTCATTATTTTATCAGAGGCTCAGTCACATATTTGGTAATGTAAGAAGCAACATTTTGTAAAACAGGCAAAATACAAATAATATAGTAAGAAAGAATAAATAAATAAATAAAGAAGAATTTAAGCCAAGAACTTTCATTAGGTGTGGCTCAAAGTATCCCCAGGTCATCTGACTTAATCTGTTCTGTACCAATCCTTATCTTTAAGGAAAATGTTATACAGGCATTGTTCATAAGCAACGGTATGAGCAATTATCAAAGTCATTGGTATACAGGCCTGGCCCGATGTCTTGGGTCAGCTGTCTACCTCAGATGTCGTCGTCTTCTCATCCTGGCCTGGTAGCTTCTTCTCTATTTGAGCACTGTTTTAAGGTGAGCAGTCCTCTATAGGCCAGTCCAGTGCAGGGGCTCTTTCTGACTGGAAATTAATCCAAAAGTCAATTTTCTTTAGCTTTTGCTGTGCATGGTCTAGTTAAGAGTACCTGATAAAGGGTCCTTCCATTCAGGCTGAAGATAGTTTTTAAATCATGTCTGTTACAGTATGTATAATCCCCTGGTTGCAGGTGATGGGGCATCTGATCTTCATCCAAGGATAGATTACTGAGAAAGGGATAGTTTACCAAACTGCTGTAAGTCATAATTAGCTTGAGAAGAAGGACTTCTTTATATCTGGAGAACACAGATTCAAAGCCAGTAAAAAATGAAAGTTGTAACCATATTCATCAGATTACTCAGTCCCATGTAACAAATCTTTGTTTTTTGTTAACAGTTTTATGAAATCAGAGTTTTCATCAGACTTTTAAAATTTCTTACCCAATTTAGTTCAGTGCTACAGTTTGAAATTTATCAGAAACCAGCAAATCTCCTTGAAGAGAAAGCATTTTGCAAAAGCATCAGAATAAAACAATAACTGTCTATAAATGACAAAAGACTTAAAAGCATGGTTAAACACTTAGTTACACTGTAGTCGATAAGGAAACCTGGTTACAATAACCATAATTATGACTGACAACATTTCAGACATACCATATTTTTAGGGATTCCATGTAATTTCTAGAATATCCATATTAATAGTATTTTTTCATACAGTATAACCTAGGAAGATTTATTATTCATTTGACAGTACTTCCCATGTCATATAACGTACCAAATGAAACTTACTAGTTTAAAATCTCTCTTTGGTATGTTTCAGGGACCCTCTGAAGCATCCCAGATTTAGCTGGAGGTCAAAAGAATTCTGATTAAAATTTGGTATTTGGGAAGCTTGTTAAAAATTTCCAAACACTTGGTCAGATAAAAGTATAGGTTACTGTGAAACAGTACTTATTCATAAACAATAAAAATATTTCAAGGGTAAATACAGAACAGATCACTTAAGGGATAAAAGAAATTTTACAATCTGTTACTAAAAGCAGATTAACATTTTAAGAAAACTTCATTCTCTCAACAGAGACAAAGAGAACCAAATCTAGTCTTGTACCAGCTTACTTTTAAGATTTATTTAATCAACTACATTTATTTTAAACTTAGCCAATCCAGACCATGTACAAAACTCTTTTCTTAGGGTTCCTCTTTCACAAACCTTCCACAACTTTCTGTATCCATCTTATTTTGTCCCTTATTTTCTTTTCCATTCAGAAGCAACCAGCTTTAGGAAAAAAGTCACTGTTTTTCACTCTTAACAAAATATAATTCCATTTCTTATACATTCTTTTACTGAAAACATTCATCTTACTTTCCTAGCATACTGAAATGTTTCCCTTAGTAGTAGGGAATATTTCAGGGTGGCACCAAACATACATTAATATTTCTAAATGTCTTTAGTTTCTCTGTAAGAGGAAGTCAGTATTCAGCAATTAATGTTTATCTTACTTTATCTGAAAATGACCTAGCTATTTAATAAACGTTCATCATTTAACTTAATTTAGCACAATTCTAAAACTTTTAAGTTTCCAAACATATGGGGCGATCATTTGAACAGACATTCCTGAAATAATCATTCCGAAAGAGTTTACCCAAAGGCTCTTTCTCACTTGCAAGAATATTATATCAAGTTATTTTTCTTGCTGACAAATTTGTAACAGATATGACAAGGTCTTATTGGACTTCTATTAAACCTAAATACAATAGAAGTATTATGCTTACCATTAATGAATCTAAAGACATGTCTATATTAATCAAACCAATAGGCTTAAACTAGCTTCAAATACCAGGTATCGATTCAGTACTGAATATTTTTTTAGATCACGGGAACCTGATTTTCATTCTGGCCAGTTTTTTTTTCTGAGTATTTATATAAGCATTTAATCTTTTTTAAAGCCAATTAAATAGAGCTCTTTTACAAATTAACTTTGGCAATGCCACGTTATCTACAGCACACATATAGGTACGTACAAACACAGAGACCTCATAGTTCCCATTTCAAAATTTTAGCCATGAGTCATGTACAACAATGTAAGACTCATCAGTTATAAGAGGTTGGATTCAAAATTGGGTTTCTGGCAGATAGAACAAATCAAAGTTGCCTGTATAGATAGCTAAACATTTTTACTAACTTCTGTGGAAGACATTTAAGATGTCTATTTATTTCCAAATTACTCCCTTTCTCAAAATTTGCATTCCAGAGGTCATAACAGCAGTTGAGTCATTGCTACTGGGACAGAAATTTAGAAGTTAGAAGTTAGAAAGTCCACTAGTTGAGACCGCACTGTCAGTTGTACCTAAGGCTCTTGGGTGGCAGTTGTTATATGGGTCTTTAAAATGGCTAAGAACCCTGGGCCCTGTCAGTCATGACCTTCCTCATTATGGGATTTCATAAAGTCTTGTATATATGGTATTTCTTCCAACTTACCTTTTCTCTGGCAAAACAGATCTAACTGGAGAATGGTTTAGTAATTTAACAACCCATTTTCAGGCCAGTGTTCCCTAGAGCCTAAAGTGTACATTACTCAAGCAGTGTTACAGTAAAATGCCATCTTTTCCTTAGTCATAGGCTCACAGCCATATTTTCCCTGTTTGTTTAAGACACGCCCCAAAGGGCTTTCCTTAGGGACAGATGGAGTACTTCCCACATCTATAAGTTTAAGAACAACCAGACACAAAAGTGCAAACAAACCCCAATACCAAGAACACAAACAAAGTATGACATGACTGAACACAACACTGAAGCAAATGAACTGATTCACAGATCAGGTGAAGTCCAACCACTGTTTCCCCTCTCCAACAGGGTACCCCACTTAAAATACAAAACAAATTGGCTTCTTCAAGAGAAAAAGCTCCAAATGGAGAGGAATAGTTCCTGGCTGTACACACCAGAGCGACTCACCCTACTATATGGAGCCCGTCGGCCCCCAAATGTCGATTCCTTGCTCCAGCTGCCAAGCGCTGGGGCAGCAGGTGCCGCGTCAGGGAATTTTGAGGGGAAGGTCCTCAGGATAAGTGGTCCTGGCAGCTGCTAGGGCCTCACCTGAAAATTCCCCAAACCGGGCCGGCTGGCCACAAGCAGCAAGGCTCCTGGCTGGCTTCGCCAAAATTGTTGCCGAGTCCAAACTCGTTCTGCTCACAGCACGACAGGCCAATAACTTGGGAGACCAGGTGTTGGGGCAAGGAATAGCGACTTAATTCTGAAAGCCAGCAGACTGAGAGGATGGCAGACTAATAATGCCTTGGAGAACCATCCTTCTCTAGTCAGAATACAGCCTCCTTTTATACAAAAAAACAAGGGAGGGGGTGTGGTTGGTTGTTGCAAACTTCTTGCTGCAGGCATTCTTTGTTCTTGCAGCCTTCCACGTGGGCCAGGTCATGGTGTCCCTGTAAACTTCCAACAAAACAAGGGTTATTCTCTATTACAGAGCCAGGGCTACATCTGCAAGCCATTCAGTCCTCACTCTGGTCTCCTCTCTGCTCTCCTCTGCCTGATGACAGCCTCTCTCTGCCTCCTCCCACCATTGATGGAAGCTGGGAGCTGGCTTAGCCTTTGGTGGCTTCACAGGAGTGTCCTGAGAGCAACAGTGTCAGGGTTGTGCTTGGAGCTCGTTGGAGTAGGTGCTTGTATAAATCCAAGAAACCTTGCTTGACACCTAGTGCCCATTCCACCAAATGTCTGTAGAAACCTCGTTGTCAGGATGTCCACCCCACATGTTTGTGTTGGTTCTAAGACCCGCGAAGCCCTCCGGGCCTCAGCCACGTTCCGCTCGTCCTCTTCTGTGCGTCTGAGTAGCAGGCAGGCCTGTCCCCGGCAACTGCAGGTGGAGAGTCGCCTGGACCTGGTCACACGGTGGCACCAGCAGTGCCGCCCCATCCCCGAAGTGGAGCATCTGTGTGTCCAGGCCGTGGTTTCCCGTCTTCCAGTGTCCTTCAGCCCCAGGACGTGCCCCCAGGGTGGGCGGTGCCAGGGAGCCAGTCATTACGCTCAGACCCTGACCTGTGGGTTCAACAGCTGTCTGATTACTGAAAGCTGTTTGTTTTGGCTGATGGCTGTGGCTTGTTTTAGCACAAAACATCGCCTCCTGGATACCTCACCAGAAGTCACACCAGAGGAATTCATTAAAGGCCAGGGAAGTCATAGTAGGTGGATGGACCGTGTCGGGTGAGCAGGTCTGTGTGCTCGGGTGGTCACCTTACCGTCCATGCCGTAGTCAGCACTCCTGGTCCCTGTGACGCCTGCAGGGAGCCAGGCTCCCTGGGCTCTTCCAGACTTTGTCTGACGTCCAGGTTTGGAAGTTGAGCTTCCTGACCTTGTGATGGTGGAGTCACAGGGACGTGGGAGAACCAGGCAGAGCTATACCGCCATCCCTTTACGGATCAGACTTCAGCCGTGCCTGTGGATTTCACAGGAGACACGGGGCCACGGCCAGCATGTCATCACTGTAAATGTGACACCCTGCCAACCCCCCTCCTCCATGTGCCCAGGAACCTCCACTCAGGAGAGGAAGGCGGCAGAGGGGGAGAATCCCTGCCCTTGGGAAAGCACGAGCCACACCAGTTTAGGCATTTTGTGCATTTCAGAAAGGTGGGAGGGGGCAGCTGAGGAGGATTTGTTCTAACCTCGGCCCTAAGCAGAGGACACCACTGATGACCGTGCCCTGTTGGGAGTGAGCACAGACGGGGGCTGGGGAGGCTGTGTCTGCCAAACCAGGTCTGTGATCAGAAGCAGTGTCAGGGCAGCCCAGGGTCAGATACGGGTCATCATGGCAGAAAACATCACATATGAAAAGAGGCAAGCTCAGGGTTTGAGCTTGAGGGGAACTTGCAGAGTGATATTGGCTTGGGGGATGGTGTAGATACAAGGCCTGGAAACTAGGCTGGCCTCTTACTGAGAACAACTTTTGAGAACAGAGGTATTTTGAGGGCCCAGGCACCCTTGGTTCCTAAATCTGACAGATCCTGTCAGAAGGCATCAGACAGATACCACCTGACTCTTTAGAAAGGGCTTTTGGAGCCTCAAAATAGAATTCAAGGAAGAGGAATCTACCCATGAACATCAATATGTAATTTCCCTAGAGAGCAAATGACAAAGTGGCCACTTACGGACCTAATCTAGGGAGCTAATGGGATAATTAAGTCTACAATGATGTTTCTAAAGGATAATGAATTAACTGCCAACATTTAAGAATCAAGAACTTTTTACCTGAAAACCTCAATTACTGGTTTCTTTTGTGAAATCATGATGTCTGGGCATACATGGTTATAGTCAGACGAAGATGACTAGCTGCTTGTACCATTAACACCGGGCCTCTCTGGTTTGCCGTGGTCCTCACCCTTCCCTGTTGAATCTCATGTGTGACCTCCTTCACTCATTTAGGGTAGATAACTGCTGTGTGATAATATTTGAGTTCATTATTCCCATTGGAATTTACTTCTAAAACCACAGTTGTCTGAAACATGGAATCTCATTCAGTGAATTGGTACAGCATGGTGCTCCTAAATCATCTTGGGCACAGGGCCAGTATTTTCTGTTATTGTACAAATTCATTGTAAACTGACATGTGGTCTTATTTTACATGACTAGTATGAAGCTTCCATATGACACTTCACTCAAGTTCAACAACATTTGGATTAATAGATACCCTGTTCAACAAGATGACTTGACTCACTTAAGTGTTTAGGCAAAGCCAGATTGCTATCAAGGTCACTAAATGCTAACTCTTAATTTCCGTACTTCTTGTAGCCGACCAGTAACAAATAATTTAGTGACCGTCAGTCCACACATCATGGTAGAATGGCATTGAAGAGTGAATTTATTTAATTTATTCTTTTAGGAGTATGGTTTCAAACCTAAGGAAAGGTAATGAACAGGCCTGGCATTTGATGTTTCCTTTAGTGTTTCTCCTTTAGAATCCTTCATGAGCTCAAGAGATTGGTCTCTTTTAATTAGGGTTCTGGAATCGCTGTGGGGAAAATACCTCAACTTCTGTGAAAGCGAAGTCTGACTAGAGGAAACCAGTTTGCAGCTCGGAGACAGACAGATACTGTGGCTCTAAGATATTTGGGTTCTGAAATGTAGGATGAAAAGAATATACCTACTCCACTGTGGAAGAGAGAGTTTTTATGACACGAAGGGACAAAACAGTGAAAGAGGAGGGAGGGAAATGGGTTCTAGGGTTCTGGTCTCCCCTAAGTGTAGTTTACTTGGGGCACGTCAGCTTCTCTGGCTATAAAATGAGGCCATTGGACTGAATTATTTCAGAGGTCTGCTTAAGGTGTACAATTACCAGTCTGTGATCTTTTCCTAAGAAAATTTCTCTACTGACAGTGGTTGAAGGAGGCACAAAGAATTAGTTGGGGTCTCTATTTTACAGCTGAGGCCACTGTGGCCCAGGGATGCTAATCAGCTCTCCCAAGGTCACATGGCACGTGGGTGGCACAGTCGGGAAGGGAGCCCAGCCCTGCTGCCTGTTGTTGAGGCTCCTCGTCTACTATATCCTGAGAAATGGGTGGTCTCGAGGTAGGAAGGGTTTAATGATCTCTGGGAAAAAGAAGCCAAACTCTTTAATATAGAGGTGTTGATTTCTTAAAATAGTTGTGAATTGGTTTCTGGGAGAATATATATTGTTTAAATGTAGCTTAAAGTCTCATAATTCAGCTTCGTTATTTTCAGGGAAATTGAGGAATATTCAATTTATATGAGCAATTTATCTAGATATGCCAATCAGGTAGAGCTCCATTAATTTAAGAGATTTTATATTTTAATATATTAGTATCATTCAGAGGTAGGAAAACATTACACACTCACGCAGTCAGAGGTGAAGGCATATCTCAGTTACAGACACATGGGCATATGGGCACAGAAAAAGAGAGATTATAGCTTCAATTCTACAGTTTTAGTTGTGAGTCAAGTATAAACACTGAAAGAGAAAAGCTCACTGGTCCAGATATCAAAGAACTATTCTCTTCCAGAAGGTATGATTTGAATAAACAAGTTGACAAAGACTAGAAAACCAGATTCTCTGTTTTCTCTTACTTAGAGGAGACCAGATCTCTGTGGACCCATTTATAGAGATCTCCAGGTGGTCAGATCCTAAAACCAAATTCTCATCCATTTCTGCCAGCAGTGGTAATAATTTATCAGTTATAAATGAACAACAACAGAATAGAACCACAAAATTAGTATGGAGGAAAATAAAAGTTAAAAAATTAAAATTAGAAAAACAAAATCATGGAGATCCTATTGATACTCTGGAATCATCTAGAAGAAACAAGACAAGACATTCCTGGGTTTTAACTGAGAATGAGGCACACTTTTATGTCTTTGGAGTTTATCTAGCTCTGACAGGAGTCTACTGAACATATCACCGTGACCACCAAAACAGTTAAAAAGTTATTTGTAAACGGAGAAAATCATGATATTCATCCAGATATGAAATGTAAATGTGTTAAAAGAATCTATTGACATCGAGGGAATTGGCAGATAGTGTATTCAAAAGATAACCCAAAGGAGAAACATAGAAATATTGAAAAAGGATATGTAAATGTGTAAATGGTAGCACAGTTGGTTTTGTTTCAATATGAGAGGGGAGACAGACGGACTTCTACTGGGCAAGGCATTCAGTGTATCTGTAGGTGACCACCAATTTACAAAGGGATGTGACAGTGCAAAGACATTGCAAAGCTGGGATCAGATAACCTGAAGTACTGTCCTATACACAGGGCAATGTTTCCATTGAAACATTTTTTTTTTAAAGCTAGACTCTTAAAGTCCCCTTAAAAAGAGGTTCCTATCACAGACATTTGTAGGCCAGTCCTGATCAGGGCCCAGTGGGCACCCATGACATCACAAAGGCAGGTCCCTGGCTAATAAGAGGCTGGCGCACAGGGAGGTGGCGGGCAGAAGTACGCTGCCATCTCCAGAGGCCAGGCCAGAGGGACAGTCGGGCTGGGAGGGTCGGGTCAGAACCCAGCACAATCATGTCTCGGAGAAGAAACCGCTGGTCCTGGTCCTTCCACCGTCGTAGGCAGCACTCCCTCTCCCGCTCCACCAGAGCCGAGCTGCAGTTCCCCGTGAGCCGCCTGGACCGCCTCCTGAGACTGGGTCCCAATGCCCAGCGCCTGAGCTCTTCCACCCCCATCTTCCTGGCCGGCATCCTCGAGTACCTGACGGCTCACATCCTGGACCTGGCGGGCGTGGAGGCCCGCAGCAGCCACGATGTGCGCATCACCCCCGAGCACGTGCAGAGGGCGCTGGACAACCACGAGTACCTCAGCCGCCTCTTCCAGCCGGGTGCCTTCCCTCGGGTCTCCGCGATGCCCGTGCCCGAGGACAGGTTGTGATGCCCACGTCCCAGGGCCCAGCCAGGCCTCAGTAGCAGCCTCAACTCACCTCCAAACTACCCACAGATGAGGGAGGCCTGGACTGCTGTCAGCACAGCTATTAAAGCGTTCAAACCGTTGGCTCTGTTTCTGTCTCCTCTCCGCTTGTCGTTCTCAGTTGAGGCGCCTGTCTGTAGGACATCCAGGAGGGGCTGCGTCGTGGGGGTTGGGGGTGGAAGGTGTGGTCGGGGTGGGATGCTGGAATCCATGATTTCAGGGAGCGGTTTCCAGTGGTGACGGTGCGGGGAGTGGTCCTGGTGGGAGGAGCTGGCCGAGGTTGTGGGGGGAGAGGACGTCCTCACTGGCTCTGAGGGAGTCCAGGCTTATGGGGCCGGGAGGTGGGCGGGGGCTCCCAGGCACGTTGAATTTCCCAGAGTGATGGTGGTAACGGGGGAGGGGCTGAAAACCGTGACCCGCCGAGGTGCTGAAGGCTTTATTCATGATGGGGACCGTCTAGAAGTGGGAGGTGATGACAGCGGGGGGTGGGTGCAGAGGGTGATGGAGCAGTTGGCATGGACCTGGTGGGACAGGGCTTGTCCATGAAGATGGAGGAGTGACGGGGAAACCATAAAGAAGTACACATAGAGGGGATGATGGCCCTGTTGTTTTCGTATTTATTCCCTGCCTCATCCCAAAAAAGGACTTGAGGCAGGGATTATTGGCTACTGCTGTGATACTCTCTGTGGAATACATCCTTCTGTCCTCTCCTGTGCACACTGGTAAATTAAATAGCAGTATCTTGAGCTACTGTCTGGTCTAAGGCATGCAATTCAAGTAGTTCTCAATGATTACTGTTCCTGAACTTATTTATGAATGTATCCCATTATAAACGCAATTATAAATCTCATTCTCAGAAGAAACACCTAACCTGTCTATGATCATTTATGTCATAGAGTAACAGGTTTTCAGTGGCTGAATACATGTTTTAAGATGTAAAAAAAAAAAAGATATATGAGTATATTCTGTATAAATTCTGTCCCAAGTGATAGACTCAGAAGCACACACAACTCTTATAAACACTCTGATATGCTGTGTTAAGGTTAAAAAAAAAGTTGTCACATCAAGTGTTGTAAAGAACTAAGTCCCCTCCTGTTAGTGTCGCCATGTCACATTTTCTCCTGTTCATCATATGCTCAAGGGCCCTCTCTGCTGCCCCCCTGGCCTGTCACAAAGGACTGACCAGAGGCTGCCCAGCCGGCTGCAGCAGTGAGATCACTGGTCCTGGGTTCGCCATCCCAGTTCACCACTTTCTGACCATGTACTGGTCAGAAGTTGAATGTTCATCTATTTCCGTGAGAGTGGTTTCCTCACGTGTAAAACAAGGATAATAAAAGTTCCTCCCCTTTGGGGTTTGCCCTGAGACTCCATCAGCGTGTGCCTGTGAACACAGAGCCTGGCACAGGGCCCCTTTCACAGACATTGCACACGTCTCCCTGCCCGGGTACCACATGCTTAGGCGCGCTTCCCCAAAGTGCCACCGGACCTGCTTCTCACGTGACTGCTGGATGCCTGGGTTCCTGGCTGTGAAAACCATGGCCTGCTGAACCTCGTTAGGGAGACAGAGGGTGCCATGCAGAGGAAGAAGCCAGGGCTACTTCTGCAAACCGTTCAGTCCTCACTCTGGTCTCCTCTCTGCTCCCCTCTGCCTGGTGACAGCCGCTCTCTGCCTCCTCCCACCACTGATGGAAGCTGGGAGCTGGCTTAGCCTTTGGTGGCTTCACAGGAGTGTCTTGAGAGTAACAGTGTCAGGGTTGTGCTTGGAGCTCGTTGGAGTAGGTGCTTGTATAAATCCAAGAAACCTTGCTTGACACCTAGTGCCCATTCCACCAAATGTCTTGTAGAAACCTCGTTGTCAGGATGTCCGCCCCACACGTTTGTGTTGGTTCTAAGAGCCGCAAAGCCCTCCGGGCCTCAGCCATGTTCCGCTCTTCCTCTTCTGTGCTTCTGAGTAGCAGGGAGGTCCCTCCCCGGCAACCGCAGGTGGAGAGTCACAGGGATCCGGTTTTCTATAAGTGTGGTTTACTTGAGGCGCATCACTTTCTGTGACTATAAAATGAGTAGGTTGGATTCAGTTATTTCAGAGGTCTGCTTGAGGAGTCTTAATTATCAGTCTACGATCTTTTCCTAAGGAAAGTTCTCTACTGAAAATAGGTGAGTGGGGCACAGAGGACGGGGAGTGTTTTTTAGGGTCTCCATTTTATAACTGAGGTCCAGAGATGGTAATCAGCTCTCCCAGGTCACAGCAGGGAGAAGAGCCCAGCCTTCTTATCTGTTGTTAAGGCTCTTTCTTTGACTGTATAATGAGAAATGGGCCTTGAGATAGAGAGTGTTTGGTGTTCTCCTGTGGGAAAAAAAGCTAAATTCTTCTGTACAGATCTTAGGGGCTCTTTGATTTCCAGGAAAGCATTCTCAAGAACTTTCACTTGCATTTTATTTGGGAAATTCTAATGGATTAAAGTATAAGGATTGGTTTCATAGTATAGGTCTTGGTACCTTGCAAACCTAGGTCTTGCTCCACTGTATATTGTTTTCAAGTGTGTCATGAACATTCTGCTTCTTGAAATTTGGACTCTGTCCACTGACATGGTCTTAAAGATGATTATGTGATGACATCAGAAACCTGTGTCCAAAGAGCCTATTCTTTTGTTTTAATTGAAGTATAGTCAGTTTACAATGTTGTGTCAATTTCTGGTTACAGCATAATGTTACAGTCATACATGTACATACATATTATTCCTTTTTGTATTCTTTTCAAGAGCCTATTGTTTGAAGTACCTGTCCTTTTCCTGGGAATTCTGACAGTCCTTCTTGAAAACAAGATCTCAGTCCTGTAGCTGGTGGTAAGGCCTTGTGGGAACCATCAGAGTTAAATAAACAGTCTAGAGAAGGTGGACACTTACAATAACTGTGGTTAATTTATTACTGATAATAGTAAAAAATCTTGTGGGAGGGTATAACAAAAATGATGCAAATGAAGGTGAAATTTTTTTTTCTGTGGTTTGCTAAAGAAGATAACGAAGCCAATTTAACAAATGGGTTTTGGACAAAAACCATCTATTAACATAGTGATTAAGACTACTTTAGAGAAAGTCTGGATTAGGTCCTGAACATCTGTATTTTAATAAAACTCCAGTGGTAAGTTTGATATTTATCCTCAGTTTGAAAGCACAGGCCTAGAAGATGTTAGATGCAAATTGAAATATTAAGATTGCAATTAGACATTCAAAAATAAGAACTGAAGTTATACCTGATAACACTATAATGTTATTACCTAATATCAGAGAAAGGTCCACCAGGACTCTGGTAAATAGAAGCATATAGTGAGCAGTGAGGGGACTGACAAATCTCCAGGAACTTCCTACACGTGACAACATTACTAAAATATTTACATTAATAATATTTTCCCTGTTCACATTTAACCTAGGGAAAACCGGTTACCTCATCTGATAATTTTTTCCTGTGCAAATCATAGTGATATATCAAGTATATCTAGTCATTCTGCCACTTCTCTTTTTATAACGTGACAGAATCCTCCAGGGCCTTCTGGGAAATCTCAAGAGTTTTCAGTGCAAAATACATATTGAAGTATTATTTTATTTCATTTTTCATTTAGGATTCTGTTGGTGGAAGGCAACAGTAAAGGTGCCTGGACATTTGAGTAGTTGAGATAGGTTTATGGAAAAAAAGACATAAATAGAAACAAGCCCCAAGATGCCCAATTGTTGGACAGTTTAGACAAAAACTTTAAAGCAGTTATTCTAAGGTTGAGGAACTAAAGGAGAATATGTTCAGTGAATGAAAGGGAAATATGATCTTAATGAATGAACAGATAGAGAGTTTCAGCAGATAAATGGAAAGTATAAATAACCAAAAGAAAATTTTGGAACTTAACAATAACCAGAATAAAAACACACTCTAGATGGGCTCAGCATCAGGTTGGAGATGGCTGGAGAAAGAGTCAGTGAACTTGAAGACATTACTAGGAATTAGCAAATTTGAAAAACCGAACAAAACATATATCCTTGAGACTTTTTAAAAGTGTTGTATTGGCTTCTGCTTTATAACTCTTTGAATATAAGGAAGTAATAACTCTCTTGGTACTTTAAGCTAGGCTCATCTTTTTAAAAATTCTCCGGGACCCCATAGGGCCCCTACAGCTAAAAAAGAGGCCTGCTATAATAATATAAATGAATAATCATCTTGGGGAAATAATCACCCAAATTTTTCACTTACCCCAACTTAAGACATGGTGTAGGAAAAGCACTAAGAAGACTACTCATTATCTAATGTTCAATTGGGCAGCCACATTCTGTTACACAATTATCTTCTATAAGTTATACATACACAGTGAAGTGTCATGGTTAGACACGTGAACTGTGGTGCTGGGGTGCTTGGATTTAGCTTTTGGTGATACCATTTACAAATTGGGTAACTGTGGGCAAAATTCTTACTTTGCTCATCTGTATTACGGAGATAATAATAGTTGATACCTAAGAAGTTTTGGAAATTATGGAAGAAGATACATGTAGAGCACTGGGAATAATACCTGGTACATATGTGTTGGTTGTTATCATTAGATGTATTTCCCCAGATCCTTTAATAATAGTTTTTCAGAAAGAAAATATTAAAAGAATGAACCACCTTTAAAAGATGGATTTTTAAAGTATCATATCAAAAATCTTCCTAAATGTGCTTTAGAGATTATAACAGCTGTTGCCTTTCCTCTGCTGATCAGCAAAGGCATTACTTTTTGAAAGTGGAGATACTGCCTGCTTCTTTGGAATAGCTGTCCACCACAGATAAACAGTACTCTGCTACTGGGTGTGTTCGATATGTAAATAGATTGTGGAAACACAAGAGGCTGGTTTTTCAAGTTTCTGCTCCTAGTATTCCATGAGGGTCAAGTCATCCAGCATTCTACAGTTCGTATGTCTGAACGAAAAGTGAGCCTACAAAAATGGTCTAGCCATCAGATTGAGGTAAGAATGATGTGTGTAGGGGTCTTTGCTGTGACATCTGCTTTCTTGATTTTTTGTATTTTTGTGTGTTTGTGGGGTGCGCTTTGCTTGTCGGGAAATAGAAGACTCCTTTCACCATTTGACAAGGGATTTTACAATAAAAGGAAAAAGAAGGGAAATATATACAGAAGGGATATTTGAACCTCCGGCTGCTGTATAAGTTTGATGGATTGAGGAGAGAAATAGAGATATCTTCTTGTTACTAGCACTTAACTTAATCTGCAAATTGAAACATTGCCCTAGATCTTATTGAACAATGAATGTCTCCAGGAACAAATATGTATCCTAGTGACATAAAGAACATACATAGTATTTCTGCCAGAAATACTGTGTCACTTTGCCAAAAACCTGTCATACCTCTATGCATGAAATAGCAGGCCTTTTGCTCTGGATTTTCTTCATCTGTTAGAAAACTCAGATTTTATTTAGCATTGTTGAATTGTTTGTTGCAGTCAGTCCTATTCTTGATAGGGTTAAATATCTAATGTGGACATGTGTTTAGTAGAAGGATTGCTAAAGTTTGGAAGCCCTGAAATAATTTCAGTACAAATATGATGTTTTTAACACCACAGAAGATGAGATACTGACTGTGAGTATGAATATAGTACACTAGAGATAGGGATCAGGTTTTTTAAATTACCTTTTTAATATAGATTTTTAAATTAGAAGTGAAAAACGCCATTTTGCAACCTAGCATATCAAACTGTATATTTAAGAACAAAGGAGGTATCTATTTAAAGTGTACCTCCTTTGATGTATACCTTCAGAGTTGTGAGTAGAAAGTATTACTTATATATGATAATGTATTTAAAATACTACTTAAATCTTGGCCTCCTTAAAGTATCTTTTAAGTATAGGAATTGAGTGTTTAATTTTTTCACTTTATGATAAATTGTTTATATGTGGTTTAGACAACAGCTTAAACACAAGACTTTTATCATTTAAACCCCTTGGCTTAAGTGCATGAAGACATTAAATTGGACTCTGGTGAAATTCTTAAACAGATCCTACCATCCCTGAGTGGATATATACACATACACACATATACATATATATTTACACAGGAGCAACTAATATCAGGGAAACAGATGAGGGAAAAGGTGAGAACATGTATTTTTGTTGTCAAATCATGTTTATTCTATATACTTAAGATCTTCTGAAATGCTCTGGCCAGCCCAAGTTTGGGAATTAGCTGTGTTGTCATTCAATTTATTCAGGTTAAATAAAATCTTCTAATAGGTTCAGGAAATAAAATAATAAAATAATTATCTCTCCTTCTTTGTGTCCTGGAGGTACACGTGATACTTTTGTTGAAACTATTTTGTTATAATCATTTAGTATGTTACAAAAAGGAAAAGGAAATACAGCTTTAATATGTGAAATGAGCAGTTTGTTTTACCTAAGCTTTATTATACAGTGGCTATCTTGCCATCATATGTAAACAGTCAGCTGTAGTACTTTCTATTTTGAATTTACTTGCAACTGTGTTTTTGTACATCCCACATATGTTGCTTGTGTATGTGCTTTCGCAGTCACACAGTCGCCTCCACACACACGCACGTCTTTCGGATGATTTCACAGGACTTTTCAGCTTCTCTTGAACTTCGTTCCATTCCTGGCCATGTCTTTTCTGTGGGTAGTATCGTCATTTCCCTTGACTTCTGTTTCCTTCCCATGCTTTCCCCCACATCTTCCATCATGCCTAGCCCATGGAATTCTGATTCTACCGAAGACAGCAGTAATAAAGCAGGTGGGCCCCTTTGCTTCCATCACTTGTCGAGTTGGTAACTGTTGTGGCTACCTTAAGTTCTTGAAGATCATCTGGAAGTCATACAGAGCTCTAAGAGGTACAAAATCTGGTAAATACATTGTGTATTAGGATAGTAAGCTCACTTGATCTGGTTACTCTCTCTTTTCATCAAAAACACATCTCTAAGAGATGGTTCATAAAATCCACCCCCCCCCGCCTTACTACCCACTTTCTCTCTTAAAATCCCACTTTCTTTAAATTGCCCTATGACATAACATCCACCTCCATCACTTGACTGGCACTGTACTTCCAAGGGTCACTTGTGGTGCTTTTAGGAAATCTAATTACATTCATTCATTTATCCATTCATTCAGCCATTCAATAAATATTTATGGAGTGACAGCTATGCATGGACACTACTAGGCACTGAAGTTACAGTAGGGAACATTTAGGTCTGCCTTTATGTATCTCCAGTCTAGTTAGGAAAGATGTTAATTTACCCAAATAATTTATTACAATTGTGATAAGTGCTGTGAAGGATACTTTTTCAAATCCTCCTTTCATTCGACTCCTTTGCTTTATTGACATTCATGATCACTTCCTACTTCTTGAATTTTCTCCATCTTTGTTATTGATTTCTATCTATTCAACTACTTTTCTACCATGTTCCCTCTTCTTTTCTCTTCCATAAGTGATGGAAGAATGATAAATAGTTTGCCCTTTAAACTTGAGAAATATGTTGATATGTCACAGAATCAAAATATCAGTATCCAAATTTCTGAAGGTTACAAAAGCAGACTTAGCTATTCTCTGTATTCTAGAAATCTCTTTCTTTAACTAGCATATGCTTATAACATCTCAGGATGCAGGGGACCTTAGGAACTCTATTCCTCGCAATTTATAGGATCACTGGCCAGAGTATGTAATTTTGCTAACACACAATATTCACTTTGGATGAGGATTTTTTTTTCCATGTTAAAAAAAGACACATAATACTTAGAATATTCCAAGGGTGGTTTTACATGCCTTAAATTGTTTAACTCATTTAATCTTCAAAAGAACTCCATGAGATACCATCGTCATCATCATCATCACCCTATTTACTTAAGAATAAACTTAGGAGCATAGAGGTTATGCATAATTAACGAGTAATTGAACCAGGCTTCAAACCCAGGCAACCCAGGACCAGAACCCATATTCTCAGCCATCTCAGGACCTCTGTGCTCTGGCATCTGGTGTAAGAGGGCAGCCTTATGGGGTCCTGGGCAGCTGTTAAATGTTGCAGTTCCTTGACAAGTAGTATTAAATATTTGATAGCTTTTCATAATATATAAAAATAAGATTTACACAAAGTATTCCAATATCTGTTCAAGAGGAGTCTGACTTTTCTCACCCATGATTCTGTATGTGAGCATCAACGTTTTCAAAGAGTGATGCTCTCTTTCCTAGACAGTATATTATACTGTAAATTGGCAGCTACTTTTCGTTGTCCTTCATGGTTGCTTTTGCCACAGAGATATTCTCTTGATTGTGTGTTAGTTTCCATCTTTGTTTTGCTACTATTTCGAAAGTTCAGGGCTCAATTTTTAGAGTTGCCACTTTATTTCTGTTTCCTTTTTAAAAAAATAATTCCAACTACTTCTTGTTCATTTAAACATTCTCTCACCTTAGTTAAAAAAAAACTTTCTCGAAGCATTATCAGCTACAAAAAATAATTTAATAGGCTTTTACTTCATTTTCTTCTTCACTGAATAAAAACATTAAAATCAGACTTACCGTCACTGAACCCGTTAATAACCTTATTCATTTCCAAGTAGGCACAGTACCATTTGTAACTCCTGTTAAAGTTTAATTTAGCAATTTCCAGTCCTTGTAACAGTTGACTTATCCAGGCTAATTTGATTTAATCTTTCTAACCAAATGCCAGGAAATACTCTATGCCTACATTATGAACACATCCAATTCATTTAAGGATTTGTGGTTCATGTAAATAGACTTCAGTGGCATTTTCATTTTGGTGTCGTGCAGTCAGAAAATATTTCCAGGAGTCAGGACTTGGAGGGAAATTAAGATAATGAAAAATATATATTTCATTTTAAAGCAAGCAAAAGCCTTAAATCCAAACAGTATAATGTTAAAAAAAATCCATTTAACATTAACAGTGTATTCTAAGAATGGAAGTGGTAGATTTTACCAGAAAATATAGTTGAGATGGGTGGGAGGTAAGAGTGTGTACGTGGATAAATCATATTTGGAATCTAGCCATCAAATGATGATGTTCCAAGGTTCAGAAATAGACTTTAAACATACTTTTATCTGGATTATAAAAACTAAAGTTCAGCAACAGCCCACTTGGTAAACACAGCCCAAGAGAGATCATATGAAACATATTTATTCAAGTATCAGAGTATAGACAAATCCATTAATACACCTGTCCAAGATCTACGTATGGAGGACAACAGTTTTCAGTCTCCTAGTGTGAAATTAAAATTAGCATACGATTTAAAAGTATGAAATTAATTTTGTTTTAATCAAGTGATATGATATCAAGGATGAATTTTCAAAGTAGTAAGGGCCTAATACAAAGTAGGCATTTTTTCCCTCAACTTTCAACAAATAATGGTGTTTTCATAGCTATCTGTGGATAGAAACAAATGGATAATTTTTGCGTTTGTATTTTGGCCTGAACTAGATATGTGTTAGAACACATTTTGTGACAAAGAATCAGTACCCTCTGATTGAGAGACCAGCTCAGGGGAAAGAAATAACTACAAGGAAGTCCAGTCAGTGATGTGGGGTGGGGGGAAGGCTGGGATGTTCTGTTTGCAGTAGCCTTGCTCAGGGAGGAAGAATTGAACCCACTTCAAACCACTCAAAGCTGTCGTCTAATTTTGTTGGCAATTACTGAGTTTGAGCTCTAAACACAGGAAGGTTATTTCTGAATCGGTTATACACAACAAACCAAATAGCTATTGATTTTCTTTCAAGTGAATTCCTGTTTGACTCTCTCATTGTTCTTGTGAGTAAGTGTTACATGTTTGGCTTTATACTTCAACACAATAGGATATTACTAAATATTCAGCATCACTCAGATCTACAGAGCATGTTCCTGAACAATGAAGATAAAATTCGGTGGTAATATTTGATTGATTATAGCGGGAAAACTATTGAACCTGGGTCAGCAAACATCAAACGTGTGTCCAATTACTGCTACCAATAATAGTAGTAACTGTTCGTCCTTTCTGAGGATTTCCTACAACCTAAGGACTGTTCACATGCTTTCCATGTAACCAAGATCATTTCTTGGTTCAATCCTGTCTTTAGGATCCCATGTCTAACAAATTTCAGAGCCTAGATTTGAACCAGAGTTACCTTGGTTGAGTTAAGTTCTAAAGGAATTTCCTTGGGATATTTTATCCTGTTGCCCCAATTTTTACCTTTCTCCCTGGTTCACAGGCTCACCTAATCCATGCCATTATCTATAAAGCTGTCACTGATGTGGTCCTGTCCCCAGTGTCTCATTGATTGGCATCCTCTCTGTGACCTTCTGTCCAGGTGGTTGGAGGTGGGAGTCTGCACTGATCGTTACTCAAGGCTCTTAGATCCACTGGCCCCTCACACTTGCCATTCCCACAACCATTGCCAACCACTCCCTCTCCCAGCTGAGCTCCTCAGTCCATCCCTACAGGAGCCCTGGTAGCATCAGGCCTTTCCTAACCTCACCTCTCTCTACCCTCTCCACACCCTGACTGCTGCTGGAGCTTCCATTTCCTTTCTCAGTCAGGGGAGGCTGCCCCAGTATCGTACCCTGCATTCTCTCTTCACCGTCTGATCATGAAACCCCATGTTCAGATCTCCAAGTTTTGTTCTTGGTAGAGTGAACACTTAGTTTCTGAGGAACATCAGAAGAAAAAGAAAACGTATCGAGAATCACCTCACAGTCTTGTTTCCCGAACTATCTGTGGTAAAGAACCAGTTTGTTTTTAATTTCCCAAGCCACCTCAAAGTGATACTTTTGTAAAATTCACTGTGCAGTGACATGAGTCCACTGATGACACACTCCTTTGTCATGTCAATGTCGAATTCCTATAAACGTTTTGAAATGCTCTCCATTTTGCAGATATCTGGCATCAGACCAATAACCAACAGTTTACTGATGAGCGCCAGTCTGTGAACCACATTTAGCATAGCTTTGCCACAGAGACAACCTTTCTTGGGAACAAAAGGAACAAAGGATCTGTGTTTACTGCAGTCCATCTTCCATTTTGCAGGTGTGCCTGTGTGTCCATCTTTGTACCGTTCTTTAGTGTACAAATGTGTGCCCTGAAAGAGCAAGACTGTTGGACATTGGTGTAAGGTTGACCAAAACAAATTGTATATATATATGTATGTGTGTACGTATACAGTTACATCTGTGTGTTATGTTATATATTATGTTGTTGTATATGTATATATGTGTGTGTAAATGTATATATTTTATTCTCCAGTGCAGTATAAAGTTCACAAACACAGGCACTAGAGGAAGGCTGCCTTGGTTTGAATCTTAACTCCACCACTTACGAGCTGCGTGGCATTGAGCAAGTTATGTATTCTCTCTCTGCCTTATTTTCCCTATCTGTAATATGGGAAGAGTAACAGTAATTCACAGGGTTGGTGTGAGGATTGAATGAGTTACTGTGTATAAACCAACACCTTCGAACAGTGTCTGGGGCTTGTATGTAAGTGCTGTGTGAGTGTTCACTGTCATTATTACCATGAGCCAGAAGGAAAAGGAGTTAAGGCAGATAATAATCATGGAGCAGGGAATAGTCAATCTGATATAATACAGCATGGATAATGGAACAGGCATGGTTAGTTAGGATGTGGATAATGTGAAATATGTAATGATTTCTTTTTGGCTTTGTGTTTGCTGTCTGAGGAATTCCATCACTTCACGTGGAACAAGAGTGTGTGACAGGAACTGTGGTAGACATTTTGCATTATCTGTTCCTTTTGATCCCCACAGAAACCCCATGAGAAGGGTATTATTTTTATCTCTACAGAAGAAGAAACTGAGGTTCAGAGAGGTTGAGGTAGCTTTGCTTCTCTAACACAGTAAGTAGCAAAGGTGGGATTTGAACTCAGCTTCCTGACTCCAAAACCTGGAGTCCTTGCAGTTTTTTACTTGAGATGTTCATTGGAAAACCATGAGAAGTTTTAAGAAAAAATGCAAAGTCTTGCCCATAACTAGAAATTGTTTAGTTTGATTAAAAAAAAAGCAGCTTTATCGAGATATAATTCACGTACCATATAATCCACCGATTTGGAGCATATAGTTCAGTAGTATATTCACAAGTTAAACACCATCACCACAATCTAATTTTAGGTTTTCATCCTGGGGGTGGGCCTGGCAATAGAGTCCCTGAAGTCTTCACTGCAGGGCAGGAGACCCTGTAAGAATTTTTTTTTTTCCCTGTAAGGGTTCTCGAATGGACTTCAGATGGTTTGTGAACCTTTTCTAGGGTCCACAGCTTTCATTATCTTCTTTAAAGGGATAAAAAACAGCTCAGGTAGTATGAAGAAACTCTCAACCAGTGTGTTCTCAAACTTGAGGGTGTGCACAAATCACTGGGGGCTCTTGTTAAATTCGGATTTAGTAGGTCTGGGGTGGGGTCCGACTGACTTTGATGAATTTTGATGACAGGAATACTAGCAGTGGACCCCAATTAAGTGAGATGTTATCTGTCCCCCAGTCCTATTCTCATTAGCAGATATGTGTTGCCAGCCACCACCACCCCCAAACTGTACCTACTCAATCATTATTATATTCTGAATTTTGTCAAGAAAATATTTGTGGACATTTGTTTTCTCTTTTTAAATAAGTAGCTACAAAATAGCCATGATTTTGCCTCTTGTAACAAAAAGCCTGACATTTACTGGCAGGCCCTCAGTAGAAAAAGGTTGCCAACGCCAAGTGTAGACCATGGTGTAAGGCCCTCCCTGAGGAGCATAAATGTTGTTCATCTTACTCTCTACAGCCCTTGCTGCATTTGTCAGAGGTGGGGTTAGCAATCAGACTGATAGGAATCCTAAGTCCGAGGGGCCATAAGTTGGCTGCCCTCCTCCCCCCTCCCTCCTGGCTCAGAAGAGAGGTCTGGGCAGGTGAGAGGCAACTTCAGGTTTTCTTTAAAAACACATCTTCCTGGGTTGCAAGCTATTTGCCTGAGTAGCATGGGTGGGTTTCACAAAGGATCTAGTGTCTTCTCAGCTAGGTCCTGTCAATAAGATTCTGGAAGCAGGTTTCCTTAGGAGTAACTTGCAATGCATCTAGAGAACTTGGGTAATTGGAATTGGATGACAGTTAGCTGAACTTATGGGTAAAATAGGACATCTTCTTAACACCAACTTTAAAAGCTGCTTAACACTTAAGGGGTGTGTTCAGAGCTCTGAATTTGTAAGAGCTTATTTGACCATGCATTTTAAAGGTATGATGACATTCCTGCTTCTTTTTTTTTCTTTAACATTTTTGATTGATTTATAATCATTTTACAATGTTGTGTCAAATTCCAGCTAAGAGCACAACTTTTCAGTTATACATGAACATATGTATATTCGTTGTCACATTTTTTTCTCTGTGAGCTACCATAAGATCTTGTATATATTTCCCTGTGCTATACAGTATAATCTTCTTTATCTATTCTACATTTTGAACTCCCAGTCTATCCCTTCCCACCTCCCACCCCCTTGGCAACCACAAGTTTGTATTCTATGTCTATGAGTCTGTTTCTATTTTGTATTTATGTTTTGTTTGTTTAGATTCCACATATGAGCGATCTCATATGGTATTTTTCTTTCTCTTTCTGGCTTACTTCACTTTTTTTTTTAATGGGTATAGCATTTTATAAGTATGAAGACATTCCTGCTTATTTTCCAACGGTAGCTCACTTTGCCTCCAATGAAAAGGATATGCACTGCACTCATACTAGAACATAGATGACTGTTCGAAATTCTCCAGGCTTCAAATGCTCTCCTATACTGTAACCTCCACTGTAGAGCTTCCTCTCAGATGTCGTTTTTGAACTATTCTTTCCTTTGGTCTTGGTCAGTGACAGTTTTAGATCTCCTAACTGATGGCTGATTTTCAGGCTTTCTGTCTACCTTTTTTTTTTTTTTGATGCAAGAGGTTGTCCATTCTCAGCATCCACCCCAAATAATCCCTGTTATCACAAGGCCCATAACCGTGGTCAGATTTTAGTACGCTCTGGGGGGAACAAGTACAAAGTATGACCTTGAAAGAATTAGATTATACACTGAAATAATGGTAAGCTTTACTACTTTATATTATTAGAAACTAGGATAAGGCCAAAGAAGACGTGATAGTACACTGGACTGGGCAAACTTATCATATGGTGCATTTTCCAGGGTTTCTGGAAAGGATTTAGTGTGGTACCCAGAAACTCTGGAAATCATGCAGCTGGAGGTGTTTATAACAGTTTGATTGGTTAATTGAAATGTGAACTTAATGGTGGCCTACATTGACTCTGAGTGATGTACTTGACTCCCAATCCATTAGACTCAACTGCATCTTTCACTCTGTTGATTTTCCCCTCTCCCCAGTCTCTTTCATCAGCTCATTTGTTCCTTTGTCTCTTCTTTAAAAATAATTGTTCCTCATGTTCCCATCCCTGGCCCTCTTCTCTTCCTGTGTACTCTCACTTGCATAATTTCAGCCACCATATGGGTACCAGTGATTCTCAGTTAAATGCCTCTAGTGTAGGCTTCTCTGATAAACTCAGTTCCATATTCCAAATGCCCTTTGGGACAGGTCTTGGTTGCTATTTGCTTCATAAGCACCTCGGACCTCAACATGTCCAAATTTTAAGTATTTTTTTCTCTCAATCTTTTTTGTCTTGTTTCCTCTATCTCTGTTAATAGTATTACCATCAACATTCCTAGACTTTACCCCCATCCTATTGAATCAGGGTATATGGAGATGGAACCTCAGGAATCTATTTTTGCACATGCCCAATAGGTTATTCTTATGGACACTAAAATTCAAGAATCTTTCAGTCCACCATGCTGGAAACCTCAGAGTCACTCTCTTCCCTCTTCCTTACCACCCACATCTAGTTAGGAACTGGACCATATTGAGATCATCCCCACTATCTGAAAAATTTTCCTTAGTTCCTTTCCCACTACCACAGCTTTAGTTTCTCCTGGGCATTCCTGCACGAGCCTCCTCATCATCTACATAAACTCTACCCTCTCATACAATCGCTGAGTGCTGATGTCTTTCAAAACACAAATGTAACATAGAAATCTGACTGTGCTATTCCTTGGCCTAAAAGCATTCAACAGTTTGGTGGCATGGGAGTAGTTTTCAGACTTTTTAAGGTCACAGAACTCTTTCTTCAAATAAAATCCTGCCAGGAAATCCAACTTACAGAACAGATAAAAGCAAGAGGTGCTCCGTTTGAAGCAGGGGTTGGTGCCACAAACTTGGCCATGCAACCTGCCTTGCTGAGTTTCCTAAGAAACCATTCCCAAAGGCACAGTTTGGAAAACACTGGGTAGATTCCAGGTGCTTTATTTGGGTACCGAATTCCTTCCTGGCTAGCATCCTCCTTCTTCGCACCTCTTCACCATTAACTCAGACCCTAGCCCTGAGATTATTCGCTATTCCCTGGACTAGTCACGTGTATTTGTGACTTTTTGTGTTTACTCTCTTCACATCCTAGAATGACCACTTTCCTCTTTGTAATTTTCTTTGTGTTCTCAAAACCAAGCTGGCATTTTTGACTGTGGTTTTTTTATGTTTATGTCTATCTCCACTACGAAACAGACAAGCTCTTTGGGGACAGAGACCATGCTTTCTTCATCTCTGTATCTCCTAGATCCAGCACAGTTTCTGACACATGCTTTTATACATGTTTATTGCATGAACCTTGGTATGGTCTGTAACCCATTCTATCTGATCTTTGGTTTTATTTTTTCCCAGACTTAACATGCCTTAATAAATTAGCATTACTTTAAAAATACATTTATTAACCACAAAGCTATATGACTCTACTACTGATTCCCCCCCCCCCCGTTCAATAGTCAAGTGTGACAACCAGTGGATATGTGTTTTGTGTATCATGGTATTTGAAGTTGAGCTCATATGGCTAGACTATATATTTTTTAAAACTTTTTTTTTGAGTTACAGTCATTTTACAACGTTGTATCAAATTCCAGTGTAGAGCACAATTTTACAGTTATACATGAACATACATACATTCATTGTCACATCCTCTTTCACTGTGAAACCACCACAAGATCCTGTATATATTTCCCTGTGCTACACAGTACAATCTTGTTTATCTATTCTACATTTTGACTATATTTTTGACAGCAATAAAATTTGCTTTTTTTAAAAACTGATTTTATAAGTAATGTGCATTCATTGTGGAAACATAGAAATGAAGACAATTATAAAGAAATTAAGATACAGCTGTAATATAACTACTGGGAGATAATATTTTGACTGATTTCCTCCCATTCTTTTTTCTATAATATTTAGGGGTATATGTATTTATTTCCTTTAGCACAGTCGGAATCATACTGTATAAGTAGTTTATATCCTGATTTTTTTCCACTTACTTTCCTATTGTGAACCTTCCAGCATATTATCATATTTAAAGGAATCTTAGCATTATATAAAAATCCCCTACTACTATTAATAAAAATTGGGGGGGTGGTGAATAGCTCAAGTGGTAGAGCGCATGTTTAGCATGCACAAGGTCCTGGGTTAAGTCCCTAGTACCTCCTGCAAAAATTAATCAATCAATCAAATAAATTACCTCCTCCTAAAAAAAACAAAACAAAACAATAAATTTTTAAAAAATTGTGGAATTTCTGAGCAATTGCTGAGAAGTTTGTAAATTCTTAATAGAAAGTCTAGGAAGCTAGCGAGAGACCTTTCGGTATTTTGTGAATAGAAGGGAATGGAGGTATGTTTTTACTGATCTGTTTTAATGACATATTGCCAACTTCAGTGTAATACCAGAAAGGATGGAGGGCTCTAAAATGTTTTGAGCATCTGTTACGTGCCAGATATTGTGCTAGGCACTTTGTATACATTAACTTATTTTAAAACTCACAGCAATCCAAGGAAGTGGATATTAATATTCCCATTTTACAGATGAATAAACCAAGACACAAAAACTTAGTGGAGCTTGTCCATGTTATTCTCTCAGGGAGTAGAATTAATCCAGTTAGTTTCCAAAGCCCCATGGTTTCTACAATGCCAACTCTGAGAGGGTACGCAGAGCCACCCTTTGATTCTGAGGGCTTTGTATTAGCAGTGTTTACCCTGGAGAATATAATTCTTTTGGTGACCGCAGTTATGAATCCCTAAAATTACCCCCGTTTGTCTACTAGAATATACATTTTATTTTTTAAGGTAGAACATACGTGTATTTTTTCTGCAGTCTTGTTGATTGCCTAAGGTATCAACTGTCCCTCAGAAAGGTTTATGAATCCCTACTGCAAATAATGTGGCATCTACAAGTCTTGCAGACACCCTTCCAGAAATCTTTAGTTTTATTCATTAGGTCCCGCATTGAGAACAGTACCTTCTCTTGCTCTCTTACCGTTTTATGAGTCCCTGGAATCCAGGGAACCAGTTTTCTCCCAGTGCCCACCAGCACTGTTGATAATGTTTGTTTATAGAAGAGTTTCAAATAATTTCTCCTTCTGCTGACTGTGCTACCATTTTATGGTATTTTTAAATAAAAATATGTATCATAATTAAATAAAAATATGTATCATTTATGCATCTGTGTATGTAAATAATAGTAACTCCTGTATTCCTTTATCAGCCAGGCATTTCAAGCCCTTCGTACTTCTCTTTGTATAGCTAAAGTGTCTGCACTTGTACTGACCCAGTGACAAAAAATAGGGAGTCATGGGACACGTGCAGTTTTTCCATTCCCACCAAGAACTGGAAGAATGCATGACCCTTGATCTTCAAATTCCTGGTGACCACAAACTTACACATCCTGTATATTAGGAAGTGAGGTATGGTAAATTCAAATGACCACACATTCTTGATTACTCTCATTCCTTTGGAATCCAGTTCACCCCCTTCAATCTGAGATGGCTTCAGTGATTTACTTGACAAATAAAACATGGCAGAAGTAATGTTCTGTGACTTCCAAAGGTCAGTCCTAAGATGTCTTGCAGTTTCTGCTTTGACCTCTTGGAACACTTGCTCTGAGGGAAGACAGCTGCCATGTAAAAACCCTTGACCACCCTGTGACCGCCATCGGGGAGAAACTGAAGGTGCTCTGGTCAGCAGCCCTGGCCACGCCTTTCCGGCCTTCAGATAACTTTGAGCTCCATCTGCTCTCTGACTGCAGCCTCATAAGAGACACCAAATAAGTGCCTCCCAGTTAAGCCCAGTCAACCCCCAGGCTGTAAAAGATAATGATAAGTTTTTGTTTTAAGGCACTGAATTTTGGGATGGTTTGTTACTGAGTGACAGATAACTGAAACATGAAAGAATGATTGTACATGTTGTATTTGGAGCTAATAAGCTTCACTTTCAAGGCAGGTTTCCAAGGAAATGCCAGTCACTGCTCTTCTTCCTACTATGTTTTGTGTGATGCGTCTTTCTCTTGTCCTCATATTCTCCCTGGTACATTTTTTAAAATTAAATGAAACAGATTTTTTCTGTTTATTTTGTGTACATTTGCTCTAAAAATGGCAATATTTTATGAAATTCTGTAACACAGAATTATTGGAAGAGTGTTAACCTGTGGTGGGTTCTATTTAATAGAACGGTTAAGAAGGCATCCATGTTAAGGAGGCCACCATAATATCATGTCCAGTGGTTTCAGTGATACATTCCACTCTCAATCCACTCCCACCGCAGTGGCTCCCACAGAGCTGGAATATTGTCCAACTTCATCTCAAGCATCTGCCCAGAGTTTAGTTTCTTTTTTCTGCTCTGTTTTGGCATAGAGCATCACCTCAGGCTTATCCAACATTCCCTTCTGGGATGAGGTGCTGAATGTTTAAATTTTTATTTTAGGCATTTGTCTTCAAATGTCTTATTTTTCATCTCATTCATTGGAAATCTGAAATGAGTCTTATGAACCTAAAATCATGGTGTTGGCATGTATTTCTTCAGGAGGCTCCGGGGAGAATCCATTTCCTTGCCTTTTCCAGCTTCTAGGAGCTGCGTGAACTCTTTGGCTCATGGCCCTGTCCTCTATCACTCCAACCTCTGCTTCTTTCATCACACTTCCTTTTCTGACTTTAACTCTACTACCTCCCTCTTGAAAGGGCCCTTAAGATTACATTGGGACCATCTGGATGATCCAGAGTAATTTCCCCATCTCAAGATCCTTGACTTAGTCACATCTGCAAACATTCTGGTGACTAAGACATGATTGTCTTTGGGGTCATTATTGAGCCTCCCACAGATCACCTAAGCTAGACTAAGAGGCATCTGTGGATACTTAGCCATTTGAAGATGAAGAGGGGAGGAGAAAGTGTTCCAGGCAGAGAGTCTGGCGAGTAGGAAGACCTGGAGGTGAAGAAGATCATGCTTCTTTAGAGGAATGAATTATTGAGTGTGATTAAAGGATAAATATGACAGAGAGGGATAGGCAAGAGTCAGATAATGAAGTGTTTTTTTTTAAACCATATTAGCTAATTTGAACTTTTAAGGACAAAGGAAAGACAATAAAGGATTGAAACATAGGAGTAACAATGATCCAGTTTCTGTTTTAGGAGGAATCTGATGTAGGAGAGCAAGAACGGAGGTGAGAAACTGTGTTGCCGAAGAGCCAGGGTGGTATTACCTAGTTCACAACATGTCTGAAACCAAAATCGATTATCGCACACCAAAACCGGCACATTTTCCCAACTTCCCTATTGCTGACAGTGTCACCTGTACTCTTCTAAAATCAAATTCTTAAAATTATTTTTGCCTTCTTTCTCTCTTTTGCTTCTAACTCCTGTCAGTTACGACACCTTATCGCTTCTTAAAAATTTTAAAAGACATAAATAATATTTGATTATATGAATGTGTATAAAATAATGAACAATATGGAAATAAGCCCCTTTTCATCTCTTCTCTAACCCCTGACAATCCAGCTCTCATCTTTACAAAAGGTAACATGATTAACAGATCAGTATGTATCATTCTGTGCCTTATTCCTGTGTATTTTTATATATGTTTGTATTGATTGCATTGCATTAAATGCATGTGCATTTAAAAGCATAAATATATTTCTACTTTCAACTAATAATGTAGCTTAGATATTTCCATGCTGATACATATTTTTATTTAAAATTTTTTAAACATTGAAGTATAGCTGGTTACAATGTATCAATTTCTAGTGTACAGCACAATGTTTCAGTCATACACATATATAGATATATTCATTTTCATATTGTTTTTCATCAAAGATTACTACAAGATATTGAATATAGTTCCCTGTGCTGTAGAGAAGAAATTTGTTTTTTTATCTATTTTTATGTATAGTAGTTAATATTTGTAAATCTCAAACTCCCACTTTATCCCTTGCCACCCCCTTTCTCCCTGGTAACTGTAAGATTGTTTACTATGTCTGTGAGTCTGTTTCTGTTTTGTAGATGAGTTCATTAGTGTTTTCTTTTTTCTTTTTTAAGATTTCATATATAAGTAATATCATATGGTATTTTTCTTTCTCTTTCTGGCATACTTCACTTAGAGTTATAATCTCCGGGTCCACCCACGTTGCTTCAAATGACATTATTTTATTCTTTATGGCCGAATAGTATTCCATTGTATAAATATACCACAGCTTCTTTATCCAGTCATCTGTCGATGAACATTTCTGTTGTTTCCATGTCTTGGCTATTGTATATAGTCACTCTTGATGATTATGCTACGATGACTATCTATACATTATTCTCACATATACACACAGGTATTTTTCTATAAAATAGATTCTTAAAAGTGGTCAAAATATTCAAAACCTAAAAAACTATTGAGGTAGGATTGACATTAAAAAGCTGTACATACTTAATCATCTAACATACCTGAAACTGTACCCTTTGACCTGTTTTTTTTTAATTTTTAAAAATTTATTTATTTATTATTATTATTATTTTGGCAGGAGGAGGTATTTAGGCTTTATTTATTTTTGGAGGAGGTTCTGGGGATTAAACCATGCACTCTACCACTTGAGCTATACCCTCCCCTCGCCTTTAACCAGTTTTGAAAGATTCAGTTCATTGTCTGAAAAGGTTCACAGGAACCATAAAGGCTCTGAGATTTTACCCTGCTTTCAAGCTAAGAAGTAGGCCTGTCACAGTTTTATGTATAGTGGTTGAACACATGCAATCCTGGGTCAGATACAGTGGATTTTGTTACAGCACAGCAGGTCTCATGAACTTCACGTTGGCGTTGGTTCCCCATGCCCACAAGCACAATGCCCAGGTGGAAATTGTGCTCGTGGTGGATTTGCGTACCAGCTGAGGAACCCTGAATATAGGGAATCCAAATGTTTTACAGTGGACTGCAAGCAAATCTGCCCTCTGCCCTTGAGGTAGAATTGTGCTTTAGTAAACAAATTGTAAGCAAATCTTCCCTTGGAGAGAGAGAGACAAAGACAGAGACAGAGTATGTCTTCCATTTGTCACTATGCAAACATTTCTGGAAAGATTGTCCAGGACAGAAGGCCAGTTAGTGCCTTTGCTCACGAGACGTGTAAATACGGAAGAGGTCCATGGAGAATTCTCTCTCAACTAAGGATTGAACCTGTTTCCACTTCCATCAATGGGATGTGAGTGTGCCCATTTCCACACGTGATCAAATTCAATACTGAATTTTTGTTTTTTACATTTTTGTAATTTAATGAAAAAACTAAAAAGTGTTCTTTCTCTTTGTTGTAATTTGCATTTGAATTCTTGGTGAGCTAAATAAGCATCTTTTCATGTTGTTACGAATTGCGTGTGAGGTGCTAATACTGTGAATTACCTGTTCTTACTTATGCCCCTTGTTTTATTGGTTCATTTTCTTATAATTTGTAGGAGCTCTTTATATTTTCTAGATATTGATTCTCTTTCTGCTTTATGTGGAACAGTCTTCTCCCAGCTTGTCGCTTGTTTCTTTTCATTTTATTTATACTGACTTCCTTTGTACAGATATTTAAAATCTATATATGGTATATTCAGTGAAATGTTTTTTGGCAATACAGAATTTTATAGGTCTTGGTAGGTAAAAAGCATGCAGGGGAATGGCCAGATAATTATGTCTGTCTGCCAATTTTTCTTTGAAATATTTCCCTCTTGAAATTATTTAGATTTTTTCCCTAACTAATTTTTTTTAAAAAATAAGTATCATCTTCTCTTTAAAATATCGAAATACATGATGCTGAAATTAAAAACTGTTAACTATCTCTTTCAAAACTGAGGGTTCTATGACAGTCTACAGTGAACATCAGAGCATTAAAGATTCTGGAAAGTTGTGATACTGTTGTTCCCTGGAGGCACTGAGAGACAGTCTCTGTAATGGTTGGAAACAGGGTCCTTGAATCCATACTGTCCTATTAACTGTATGACTTTGGACATACTGATTAATTTCTGTATGTGTCAGTTTTCTAATCTGTAAAATGGGGGTATTAGAATTTAATCTGTGAGGGAGTCATAAGAATGAGTTGAATTATCTAAGTGTTAGCTCTTATTATAGGACATTCTGAGGATGTGGTTCTTGGAGTATCACTGTAAAGCTGGTGATATTGTTACTTTGCCTTCTGATTATTGTTTGGAGAATCAGTAGCATTGTGAAAAATAAATTCAACTACTGCGCTCCCGTGGAATGTGCCACACGGAGTTGCCTATGAGAGAAGAAACTGCTTTATTCAAAATAAATGCCTGCAATTCTGTAACATCTGCCCTTGAGCCTTTCAGCTTGGATTTCATAGTAAAAGGGCTGTTTCTTTCCTCACAGCATTTTTATCTCTATGGTGGGTCTCACCTTTTGACAGTCATGTGTATTCTTGCCTGCTCTTCTATTTGAAAGGCACTCCCAAGTGAATTTTGCATATGTTGATTATTCTAAGCGTCGTAAACGTCCCTCTGAACGTGCTGAAAATCCATCTAACTGTTGTCACATAATTACAGACAGACTGGAAGTGAATTTTATTTGTATTAATTTCATCCTAAGAGCACTTCCAGAAACATTCTGTTTTTAAAGCTGCATTTCAAATACCCAATAATGGGATACATTCAAACAGACCCTCTCCTGTGACTGAAATATCAGCCCCTATTAATTTTAAATGTATATTATGCAAAACAGATAGTTTTTTTAAAAACCTAGGTCTTTGACGCTTTGAGGATTTTTGATTATCACATCTTGTCTGATACTCTGCAGAGTTAATGACCTGCGCTGAGCTATCTCTGCTGAAAGGCAGCAGCATGACACGCAAACCATCTTGTCAGCTTTTAAAATATTTTAGCTCAGTTCAGCAAGGCTACTGGCCAGAGAGGGAAAAATCCACATGTGAAGTGTTTAAGGAGAGAGATGTGTTTAAGTGAAGATGCTGAGGAATAAAATAAAAATGAAGTTGTCTCTCCTAATCTGTCTAGTGTTTACTGGGCACATTTAACTAAACGAGGGAGAATCAACTCTGGATAAAATGTACTCATGATTATTTTTACTCATTTTTTCACTTGATTAAAGTGTGTACATAGTGGGGTAAGGGCTTCAACGAGAGAGGCTATGAACTAGCTGAAAATAGGCATCAAAAATGGTGCATACTTATAACCTTTAAAAATTGTGACTCACTGTATTTTACACCTGAAACTTATGTAATATTGTACAGCAACTATACTTAAGTTTAAAAAAATTTTTTTAAATGTAAAAGGTGCATACTTAAGCGAACTCATCCCAACCCCAGATGCTGGTCCTCCAAAGGCTCAGAGATGTGATTCGGTCAGCATACAGTGAATGGATCAGACATAGGTTCAAACTAAACCAGACATAGAGGGTTCCATTAGCAGGACCAGGACATCTACTTCCTGAAGGGACAGCTGAATAGGAAGCCAACTTACAACCAGAAGTGTCTTAGAAAGAAGTGAAATAAAAGCAAGAGGAAAGAATTTTATGGTGTGAGTGACTAATGGCATGAAAATTGGCCAGACTGAAGCCTCATCACCCAACATGGAACACGTACTACTGGGAACAAATAGGTTATTTTCCTTTTGAGGCTCAAATGCTTCTGCTGTGGTCAGAGTCTGGAGGGCACCACAGCATCTAGCTCCCTGGATCTCCCTTATCTACGTCTAAGCTCTTGTCTCCTCGTGTCCACGCTGTATTTCTCCAGAAGGACTGGATTACCATCAGTTAGATTCCATATTCCTGAATTATAGTCACAGTCCTGTCCTGCCTTCCGGAGGAAACAGCCTGATTTTCTTGATAACATTTGGGTTACTTCTGATCTCCTTGGTCACTCATTTAGACATCAACTCTCCCAGTCCAGATCTAGATGAGTAAACATCCACTTAGGGCTACTTTAGGGTGAATTCAACTCTCTCTGACTAATTCTGTTTTCCTTCTATCCATGCTTGATTTCCAATCTTCTCTCTCACCTTCCTGTGTTACCACCATGGTGTTACTGCTACCTTCCCTTTATTTGCCTCATGAATAAACCCTTAGATTTTTAGAAGGCAGACTTGCATATACAACTCAAGGCAAGGATAACCATAAGCTCTAGGTAACACATTTTTACAGCTTCCAACCCCTTGGATAATTTCTGAACACACTTCTATAGAATATTCACATAGGACATTCTAACTGTGGTTTCAAATATAAAATACTTTATAAGTGAACTTGGCTGTAATGATAACATATTCATTATCTGAGTTACCACGTGGTTTTTTTGTTTCTGCATGAAACCAGATGAGACACATAAGGGGCAGAAAAAAATAATTGTGTTCTTTATCTGAGAGGATTGCATTTGACAGTGATGTAAAAACCAGACCTTTCTGAAGAGCCCCTTTTGCTCTGAACCTTGTTGCTTCCTGTTCATGTCAACCTTGGGCTCCTCTGATCCCTGCAGCCTCTAGTACTTTGGAGATAGAGGAAAGACCTGGAGTTTATTTCCAGAGTCTGCACTCTCTCAGACCTGGGCAGTTTCCTCTGAGCGGGATAGCACATGGTCTGTAGGAAGCAGTTCAGTTCTGAGTCATTTCAGCAAAGTTCTGGTTCGGTATACGATGTAGAGAACAAACAGATGGGGGCTTTGGAAAGTTAAAGAGGCCCTGGACAAGACCCTATCCTTCCAGATTCTGAGGTCAACCTGACGTATGGTTAATGGGAGGTCCCAAAGCAGTCTTTGAATAAGTATCTAGTTATGCTTAGAACCCTGGCTAGAACCAAGCAAACCAAGTATGTAGTTTGTAGTTCATAGACCTTGGGGGAAGCCAAGGGTCAGTGTCAAGGGATGACGCCAAATCACAAAACTCAGTGGGACACGGTAAGAGCCATCATCCTTAAGGGGCTGTACAGAGAGAATCCAGGTACCAAGCCAGTAAAAGAATGTGCTCAACAGTTAATATGAGGAGTGGAGAGGAAGCTCAGTGATAGAGCGTGTGCTTAGCATGCACAAGGTCCTGGGTTCAATCCCCAGTACCTCCAGATATATGTTTTTATATATATGTGTATGTTTATATATCTACCTATCTATGTAAATACCTCCCTCTCCTAAAAAAAAAAAGAAAAAGAAAAAAAAAGAATTAGTATGAGGAAGAGGGCCTGGTGAGCTTATGCTGACAGAGGGGTAGTTTTAAAACATCTATTCTGCAGTATGTAAAACAGGCCTGGAATAGTTCACATACATGTATATCATCAGATATAAACCTATATTGAGAATAAAACATCACCCAATACAGTTGAAGTTCCTGTGTTCTCTCTGATTGCAGCTGTGTGGATCTCCCATGAATTTCCTCATATTTGTACTACAAATGTATGTGGTCCTAAATTAGATATAATGTTTTTGAAAGTTATTTCCTTCATGCGTGTGCTGTTATTCTGCATGATTTGTTCTGCAACTTAATTTTTCTCATTGAAGATTCGTGTTTGTGAGAGAGATTTAGGTTGCTACATGTAGCACTGGTTCATATTCGTTTTGTCAGTGGTACTTTTTTTGGTGGTACTCCTAGTTTTGAGGAGGGAGGGCAGAATAGAGCCACGTAAGGGACCTGTCCTGTTGTGGACAGTCCAGCTTATGCACTTATCGTCCCAAAGTGGTGACCCAGTTCACCCGTGGGTCAGCTGTAAGGATGGTGATGGGGTCTGGCTGGTAGAAGAAGCTCCTTATAACGGAGGAAATGGAATTGACACAGAGAACCTGGAATCCACTAAGTATAAGTACTATTTTATGGTAATAAGCACAATAATTATTTAATAAATGCATATTTTCTGAATAAAAAGTGTTTTTCGAGTTAGGTATATGAGTGTTTAAAAAATTAGACCCTCTAGGGAGGAGGATATAGCTCAGTAGTAGAGCACTCGCTTAGCATGCCTGAGGTCCTGGGTTCAATCCCCTGTACCTCCATTAAATAAAAAAATAAATAAAAACCTAATTGGCTCCCCCCCAAAATTTTTTTTAAAGAGTATTTTTTAAAAATTAGACCCTCTTACAAGTGTCTGTCTTCAGTGCTATGGGGAAAATGGCCTAATTAATTTTTCTCTCCTTTGTTTTCTCCACCTTTTCAGTGTTTTCTGGATTCTGTCCCAGTGGATCTGATTCCTGCTCGTAGCTTTCTGGATTGACGTTAAGCATCATTAGGGAAGTTCAGCTGCCACTGGACCTTTTTCAGTTAAAACAATAATGACTTTCTGGAAATGTAATTCCAGTGGAGCCTGTTTTCTGTGTGGCCTGGAAGAATACCTACCTACCATCAGCTATTCAGAGACCTTGTAAAAAGTCTCTGTACGTCAAGCAACTGAGTGACACTGGGTGGTTCAAGGGGACCTTAAGAATTGTAGAAATCTATTCAACTAGAAGATTCAACCACTGCTACTCCGAGCTGCTGCTGAAATACCATGTCTAAGAACTCAGAGTTCATCAACCTGTCATTTCTATTAGATCATGAGAAGGAAATGATCCTGGGAGTCCTGAAGAGAGACGAATATTTGAAAAAAGTAGAGGACAAGAGAATAAGGTAAGATTCTTTTATCTTCCCTGCCCTCTTTGACTGCTTTCTGTTAGTTTGAAGCAATTTAAATCAGGAATGGGGCAACTGCAACCACACTGGAGACCAGTGTTGGTCAGTGACTTCATGGGCTCCCAGCAATAGCTCAAATACTAGAAAACATCTTTGGTACTTTTATCAGTTAACCAGATTGAAGGATGGAATAGAGCTGTAAATATGGTGTTGATGAGACTGTCCATTTGCTAATGACATCATAACCAGTAGTTAAGTGGAAAGACTGCCCAGGCTTGAGTACCAGCTCTCGGATGTGCTAGTTGTGTGACTCAGCTTTTCTGTGCCTTGGTTTCCTCATCAATAAAACAAGGATGATAATAGTACTTACGTTATAGGGTTGTTGCAAAGATTAAGGACAATAATACATGTGCAGTGCCTGGTACCTAAGTGCACAACAAATGTTAATTGTTGTTTGCTGATAATGCCTTTCTCAGGTCAGTCTTACTGGGAATTTGCTTCGACCAGAGATGGGAGAGGAAGTGGGTCTACAGAGTGAAAAGTTCCCAGAGATCACCTGAATTTCTTGAAATAAGTTTCTGTGGGAGGAAAGTTGAATAATACGGGCATAGTTGAGTTTCACATCAGTTATAGGCAGGGCTGGTATTTAGCTGGATCCCCAGGTATGACCTCACCTATGTTTCAGCCAGCATCCATTCTGATTGGTTATATCCTCTGTTCCAAATGATCACAGCATCATTGTGATTGGTTGCTGTATTCATTGTGATTGGTTGCTGCCTGTCCTGTCCTGCTTGATAAATATATTTGGTTATTATGTCTACCCCTGGATACAGGAGCAGAGATAAACAGAGTTCCCGCCTCAGTCACTGCTTACTATGCAACATGTAGCTTTTGTGTGTTGCGTGTCTCCCAAAATTGCACTCAGAAGCTTATGTTTATTTTACTTGAGGAGAAATCTTGTTGTAAGATTATTTTCACATGTTGCAAAAATAATCAATGTGCCTAAAGGAACTAGGATCCTTAGAATTGAAAATACATTGAAATATTCTTGATTGATGCTTATTTCATAGTTAAGAGCTCAGAATTCTTACTTCCATCATTCCAACATATTCAACCAATCTTAAACAAAAGCTTTGATTAAAATTATTGCACTTTATCTATGCCTAGAATTCAGGTGGCAGTTAAATGCAGTTAATGATTTTCAAGAAATCAGAAATGATATTTTTGGCATTGGTAGTTCAGTCGTGGAAAGTGACTAAATTTTCTAATGCACTGCAAAAAGTTATACTGTTTATGGGGGGCAAGGTACTAAACAGTTCTTGACAATATTCTTGGGGGAATTAAAAATCACTCTGTTCAGGAAAAAAAGAATTTAATAACTAGATCCCAGGAATGACTGAGGTACAGTGAATAGGACTTTGTTCAGAATATTTCTTTCTGTCCTTCTCAATAACTTTTAGTAATAATCCATTATACCCCCTCTTCCTTTTTCTTTATTTTTCTTCCCTTATCTTCTTTCCTTATTCTCTGTAATGAAATTTGCCAAATCGCATAATATACAACAGCTATCAAGAATAAGGTTGTGGATTTCCTGGCTCTTTAATCATTTTGAGAGTAGCAGAAGAAAGACTTTTACAGATCTAAGAGATACTTTTATAGAAAACAGATTTTTTTTTAAGTGGCAATGTCTGTTCCCTTCTTGAATAACAACACCGGCTCATATTTAGTTAGTGCAGTTTTTTTCTTT
Source organism: Vicugna pacos (assembly GCF_048564905.1). Lineage (NCBI taxonomy): Eukaryota > Metazoa > Chordata > Mammalia > Artiodactyla > Camelidae > Vicugna > Vicugna pacos. The sequence goes on from NC_133023.1 coordinate 29,225,422, forward strand.
TAGATGTGTCTTCTCGTTTTGTTCTGAGCTACCAGAATCTGAGCCCGGGCCAAATGACTCAGGCTCTGACACTTAACAGCTTCGTGTATTGAGAAGCCACGCCGACGTGGGCGGCATGGTGTCTAGAGTGCACGCTGTTGAGTCACACATCTATATTTGCTAATTCAAATCTTAGTCCCCCCATGACATCTTTGTATCACTTTAGATAAGTTGCTTCAATAGATAAATCTAGTCTCCTCATTTGACAAAACAGAAATAATAACATGAGCTACCTCATAAGGTTGTAGTAAGGATTAAATAAGCTAATATTTTCAAGAGCTTCAAACAGTGCTGGCATGCAGTAAGCACTCAATCATTGCTAGCTAAAAGCATTGGGCTTATTGTTGGTTTGTGTTGCCCTTGATTTATGATTTGTGGTCAACACCATCAGTGCTTCACTGAGATCGCTTGGGGGCCCTTTGTTGGATCTGTGCTCTCATTTCCCAGTTTCCACGTACTTTACTTCTAAGGATTTTCACCTACTACCTTCTTTAGAGGACTTGCCTTTGGGTGGCTGGAGTTGCCTGTAGGACTAGAGAGCCACAAGCACCAGGTGAAAGTTGAGTTTCTGTCCCTACTGGGCAGCTCTAAGCCAGTGGCTTACAGGTACAGAAACCCCTTGCCTCAAGGCAAGACAGACTGCAGTGCAACTCCTGTTTCAGAGCAGCCGTGGGATCGTGCTGAGGCTGGACGTCAGTGGAAATTCACACCCTTGCTTTACCCCCCCTTTCCTTCCCACCTTCTGCCTCCCCTACTCCTTTCAGGTTCCTCCTGAGAGCATGCCATAAATCACTTGCACATGAACCAGCATCTTCCAGTTAGTTCCTCAAAAATGCAACCAGGAGATTAGCCAGATCAGACTGGAAACGTAGTCCTTTTTCCTTGATATCCTCCAAAATCATCAAAGCAAAGAATTTATAGTGTAGCAACAGTAAACCTTTTTTGCAAGCTATTACAATTTATGGTATTGCAACTGTGAACTTTTGTGCTATTACAGTAATTGTTTTCACCGTGCTCCAGAGGTGTAGGTTGGATATTTTGTGGGCATCTGGAGGAATAAGTAATTTGTTATGAATAAGATAGAAGTTGAAGGAATGGTTTCTCAGAAGAGGTAGCATTAGAGCTTAGCCTTGAAATGTGAAAAGGATTTTGATGTTGGCCAATATGTATCAACTGGGTTTCAGCTGTTTACCGTGAAGCACTCTTGCCTTCAGATTCTGCTAATAGGTTTTAGAAGGAAATGGAAGCTAAAGAAAATGTTTAAGAGTTATGATAATTACAGAGAACATACTGATCTGGAAAGTTAGCACATTGAAGTTTGGAAAGGAGTGGATTTATTGTTTGTTTGTGGGTTTATTCGCTTGAGTACATTGTCCTTAGAGAGAAAGAAAGAAAATAGAACACTAAAAAGTGTAAAAATGGTACTGAATCAACATTTTAGACCTGTCCCCCAACTGTGCTCCATAGTCCACATAGCCCCTGAAGGGTGGCATTAATTAAGGTGGGAGTGACCTCTGGGTGCTTCTAAGGATGCTCTTCACCCAAAGGCACATGAGAAGCCTGATAATTACTTCTAGCCATGAATTGTAGGCTAGAGAGAGACATCTGCCTACAACCAGAGTGCTAGGTTGATCCAAGAGGCTCAAATATATTTATTCTTCTCCTTCAGACCAAGTAGGAAGGAGTGGTAGGAGATATCTAGACACAGATTTTGACTGTTAGAGAGTAAGTACTTTAAATATTCTCTGTGCAGAACAAATCACTTAGATTTGTTGATGGCTTTAACGCAGTGAAGAAAGAGGGAAGAACTGATGCAAAGAAAATTGAGCTGTCAACAGTAATTGCAAGTGGAAAAAAGATACTGACCATTTGGAAGCACACGATAAAAATCTTTGTTGATTTGTCTTGTTCCTTAGATTTTTCTAACTTTGGAAGAACTCAGCCTAACATACACGAATACATGGCTCACAGTATCCACTCCAAAAACATTTCATTAACCAGTTCTTACTCTACTTGATCTTCCACACCTAAAAACAAATCCTGTTAAATGTCTACCTTGTGGTATTGGCCTCTATAACAAATCTCCAACTTCTGAGTGCCTATTTATTTCAGCAGTTCATTTGCGGGCTTTCTTCTCACTAAGAAGCTGTCATTTTCATTTAACCACGATGCGTGAAAACATATCTGGCCTTACTTTGTCTTTGGCACCTGTTCTTGGACTTGCCTCAGTGGTGAAATCTGTCAGTTTTCTTACTGCAGACATTTCTCTTTTCTTCCTCCCTATGCAAGGCTCAGTTTTGCTCAGCTCCAGCATTAGATTTTTTTAGAGCAATCATCCCTTGTCTGGGATTCCTCTGGTAACTATTACTGGTCTGGAGGTGGACATGGGACCAAAGATGACCCACTCAGACATAGAGCCCAAATTTATGGAAGGTTGTCTTTCCCACTGGGCAGGTTCAGTAAAACCATGTTATCCCAGTTGTTGAGTATGAAGGCCAGCTCAGCAGTGAAGCTGAGCCAAAAGAATGGCAGAGAACTGAGGTCAGCATCCTGATTTACTAGAACCTTCCACACTTCTGGACTTCTTCTTTAAGCAGTATAGTGTCTTTTGGTGTGCTTTAGTGGTGGTTGCAATCTGATTTTCTGTTACATGCAGCCAAAAGCATTCTACAGTCCCCAAGACTCAGCCCGTAGTCAACATTTGTTGAGCACATTTTGTGAGCCAAGTGCTATATATTCATTGTTAGCGTAATGGAGGTGAGCAGAGACACAGTCCTGCTCACCACCTGTCGGGTCTGTAGACATAAAGAAGTTTGCAGTCCTAGATCAGGCTTTATTCATGGTGTAGACCCAGAGTCAGCGTACAGTTTCTGTAAAAAGCCAGATAATAAATGTTTTAGGCTGTACAGTACAGGCTCTCTGACTACTTCACTCTGCCATTGTAAGATGAAAGAAGGAATAGACAATGTGTAAATAAGTGGATATGACTGTATTCCAATAAAACTTTATTTATAAAAACAGGCAGTGGGCTGGATTTGGCTCAAGGGCTGTAGTTTACTGACCTTTGGCTTTGAAAACAACACCTTGGTAAGTTCTAGCCTTGGTAATAGCTGCGTACGCCTGAAAACTGAAAGCTATCTTAGGGAGAAATAGGACATTCATAGTCTAAGAGATAAGATGGAGTTACCCTTGAAACCATCAACTATCAGAAGTGGAACATGGGCTTCTGTCTGGGACGTTAGATGATTTCACAGTCCTTACATCTCTAGGAGATTTCAATGCCTCAGCCAATGTGTCGTGGCTCACTTGCTGGAACAGCTTAAATATGTTTCATTGCCTCTGTAGAAGAACAACAAAATGAATCTGGAGGTCTCAAATAGCAAGAAAGAGCAGAAGGTTCTGCAAAATGGCAAAGGACAGATTACAAATCCATTTTCCCAATGGGGTAAAAAGTGTGAATACCTCCATTTATAAACAGGGGAACTGAAATGCAAAATTGAAGAACTCGTCCAAGATCACACAGCTAGTAGGTAGCAGAACGATGATTTGTATTCCCCACAGTCTGGTTCCGGAGCTCACACTCCACTCTTCGGTCACTTTTAATTTCTGAGTCATCTATCTGGCCTTTCAGGGGGACCAGAAAAAGATGGTAAACTCTCTAATGCCTCGCTCACACCAGAGAATGTTCATACTCAGTTCATAAAGGTATCCTGATTTAATTCCCATGTCATCCCTGAGACGTACGTGCTAGTATAATGTACTACAGCTGTGGCAGCTGAACCTGAGATTAAATCACTTGTCCAACTGATAAACATCAGAGCCAAGATTCTCTTGCTCCATCTTGCTTTCTTTTCGTCTAGGCTGTGATGCTTTTGCAGTAACGGCATCTATTCAGACTCTGTTGAAAGCCCACCCACAGCTTTCCTAGTATCTGTCAGAGAAATGGAACACAGCAGAAAACATTTCTTTAGCCTGGTATTTACCGACAGCTCTGACCTATAAGCTGTATCACATTATCCAAAGTTTGTACGACCTTTTTTGAAGCACTACTCTTACACAGTAAAAACTGACCAGCGTTCCTCCTGCTGTTCTCTTCTTTCTGCTGACTGAAAACCAAAGTGCAAGTATATTACAATTTGTTCCACACAGCTGGCTCAGCTGAGATGGGCCACTAAGCAAATCAGAGGTTAGTATCATCAAGGGACCGGAGAGCCCAGCCTGGACACTGCCATTCACCTTATGGCTTTGTCTTTATGTGGTTGATTCCATCATTTTACTGCAGGTCTAGGGAGAAACAAAAAGGGAAAGCATATTTAAATTGGCTCTTTGGAATCCCACAGAGATGCTGAATATTTGGTTCAAATGGATTTGAAACAATTTCAAGAATTATCCATTCAGCCAGGAAGTTAGGGAGACCAGCAGGTGCCAAACAATAATATTCTCTTTATATTCTACAAATGTTTGATCAGTAGGGCTGTTTGTTTCTTCAAATCTTATCACTGTCACTAAGAACAAAATTGGTTTGACCTTCTTAAGAGCCTAAAGACTCACTGTCCCCATAAAAACACCAGGAAAACTATTGGAGTGGACGTCTGCTTTGGTAAACATCTTGCCTTAATCCTAATAGAATTGCCGCAAAGCTTTTTAGTGGATTAACAGAAACTCCCAGCATGAACACATTGGCTCCCTAATAGAACCCAAACTCTTAATGAGCCACAGAGACATGAAAAAAAAAATCTGGCTCTGCCTTAAATGAGTTTAAAACCTTAGGGGTTTTCCCACCAAAGAGCTTAGTGATTTCAATATATACCCACATATAGGGAAACTAACTTAAATTTTGATTCTGCAGCATTTTCCTTCAAGTTGTTCTTATTAGAAGTCTCATCATAGGCACAGGGTCACAAATACCTGATATTTGGTGATGTTTCAAACACTGGATTACCAAAATAATTAAACTTAGAGTTGCTAGACCATTTTTTTGTTTTTTTTGAAATAGTATGATCACCATAGTCATAAGTAAAATGGTTACCTATGTGGAGTGTGTGTGTGGGTATACATGTTGTATATATGTGTGTATATATGCAGTTGACCCTTGAACAGTGTGGGAGTTAGGGGTGCTGACCCTCCATGCAGTCAAAAATTGGAGTATAATTCACAGTTGGCACTCCATAGTCACAGTTCTCCATCCAAGGATTCAACCAACCGCAGATCACATAGTACTATAATATTTACTACTGAAAAAAATCCACGAATGAGTGGACCTGTGCAGTTCAAACTTGTGTTGTTTGAGGGGCAGCTGTATATATCTCTAATTCTTCCCCATATTCCTTTTAGTACTGTTTCCTTGTGAGCTATCTCTAGCCAGAATTGGTGTAAGAGGACATGGCCCTAGGCAGCAGGGATTAATTTGCACTCACATCCAGGAAACTACCATTCCCTTTTGCTGTAAATTGAAGAAACACTGACTGTGAAGCCCAGGTAATCTACAACATGGCCGAATGTCCACGGGGTGGGATGTCAGGGCTGGAAGGGGGAGTGAAGACTCATCCCCCAAAGGCAGGTCATTTCATAAGGGAAGATTCTCATTAAGCGAAACCCAGCTGTATTCCTGGGGAAGGGGGCATTTTATTTCGGAGGAAATATAAATGAAAACTTCACTTAACAAAAATGCTGCCTCTAACGTTTTAGATTTCAGGCATGTGACCATTTTATATCAACAATTTATATGAATATTCCTATCTTAATAAAAGTTAAGGTTTAGTTGATTTAAATCTGTCATAAGATTAGGCTGACATGTTAATTCTGATTCTAATTTCTAATTATTATTTCATTGAAGAGTAAACATAACTGGTAAACATTTTATGCAAATATCTAAAAGTGATAAAACTTTGCACAGCAAAGGATTTTTTTAAGGTTTTTAAACTCACTAATGCACTAGGATCTCTAAAGGGCATCAATATACAATATTTTTATGTCATAAATTCTTAATCTTTAAAGAAATATTTAATATCTTCTGATATATTTTTCATTATGGAAGTAATAGTTTATTATAGAAAATTAGAAAATAGGTATAATTTGAACTCTAAAAACTCACTTAAGATCCCTCTTGCCAGAGATAGTTTCTACTTTTTAAAAAAAAAATTTTTTCTTTTCAGTTTTATTGAGCTGTAATTGACACACAGCACTGTATACTTTTTTGTGGGGGGGAGGGAGAGGTAGTTAGATTTTATTAACTTATTTATTTTTTAAATGGAGTTACTGGGGATTGAACCTAGGACCTTGTGCACTCTACCATTGAGTTTCCACTTTTGTTGAATTTACTTTCTATTACTTTTCTGTGTGTACATGTAATTTTCACATAATTGGAACCACATTATATATGTAATTTTCTATCCTCTTTTTGCTCAACAGAATTTAATGAACATTTTTGATGCCATTAAAAATTCCTTGGAAGCATCATTTTTATCAGCTGGATAAGATTTCATAACATGGATGTGCAGTATTTTAACTGTTCTAATTTCCATGAACATCCTTATTCTTAAATCTTCTCTCTTAATTTTTTATTATATTATGACTCATATTTTGATTTATATTTCCTTTACATTAAAAATTGTTTTTCGGAAATGTTACCAATTTCCTCTTCACTAAAGTATTATGTTATTTCATTGCCAACATTGAAGTTATTGGTATAAATCTTTACTAATCTGATAAAGTAGTATCCTATGTTAATTTCCATTTATGGGATTATTACTGTTTTTACATGATTGTTAGCCATTTGTATTTCCTCTTTTGTGGATTTTTTATTCACACTGTCTATTTACTATTGGATGTTAGTGTGGTTTCAGTATTGATTTATATGAATTTTTTTGTCATTTATTTGGGAAATACATTTCCAAGATACAGCAAAAATTCATTGAGCAGTTAATTTAATACATAAGGCATAAGAGAAGGAAACTAATTTCCAATTTAGCAGAAGCAAAGTTATATTTTATTGGATTGTGCAAAGTCTCCACTTTCACAATGACTTAAAATGATAAGTTCTTTGTGTAAAATACAAATAACTGACATCTTTCATAGACTGTATACGATTAGTATTTTAAAGCCAGGATTTGCATTCCTCTCTACTTTTGTAATAGTATCTGTGCTATTAATGGGTATGGAAATTAGGGTAAGTTCAGCTCTGAGTGTCAGAAAAGCAAAATAATAGTAGCTTAAGTAAGAGAGAAGGGTATTTCTTTTTTTTACTGAGATGAAGTTGTGAGAGCAACCCAGGACTGGTAATGGTGGCTCCACACTTATCAGAGGCCCGAGGTCCTTTTTAATTGGTTGGTCTGCCATCTTCAACGTGGGCTAACACCTGTTAAATAAAAAATTATTTTGACACTTACTAAAATGGTAAGGAAGACTCTATTCAGGAGTATTGCAATAGATTTCAAGACTATCACAGACACAAAAATAAAAAAGACTACAACAGTAGAGGAGAGAGATCAGACTTAACTCCAAATACAGCAAAAAGGAAGGGGTCAGTTAACGGGAAATTACTAAGAGGAGACATTGATGATAAGGGGATTCTTAGTAAATCGACTTACCAGAATTCTTGCTGAAGGCAGGCCAGGGTAATTACAGATATCAACGGTGGGGGGATTCTCGCTAAGCGGATTGAGCAGGACTCTTACTAAATCTGCTCTCTGCAGGTTGAAGATAGGGCCCAGGTACAACATCTAGTCGAAAAGAGACCTCGAAGAGCTTGTGTAAAGTTTGGTCAAGAAGAGAGTCTTAGTCATACCTCATGGTCCAGGATGGCATACTATCCTCATTCCAGCCAGCAGGGGAAAGGGGAAAGGGCAAAGGGCAGAAAAAAAAAAAGACAGGTTCCCTTCCCTTTAGGACATGTCTGATGACCTTGTTTATGTCATGTTGGCCAGAATGTAGGTACATGGCCATACTTAGCTGTGAGGGAGTTTGCATATTTAACTGGTAAATGTAGTTTTTATTCTGGGTGGCCATTTGGGAGTTTTATTGGTGTAAAAGAGTAAAAGGAATATTGGGAAACAACCAGCAGTCCGAGAAAATGGGTGCAATTAAGATCATGCGTCTTGTGGATCAGATTTGTTGATTGCTTAGCACAAATCTCATCTTTTTATGGGACCTGAAAGCACTTAATTGTCAATGATGATGTTCAATGAAGTATATATAAGAAAAAAACCATAGCATATAAAACAACTTTTATATTCATCCTCAATGAATTCAAGGAAATGGTGATTTGACGTTTCTTGTACCATATACTGATATTAATAACTAGGAAAACTGCTGGAAGGGTGTTATGTAATAATCTTTATCTATGAAAATATGCATCCCCATAAACATCACCTAAAGAGATAAATGGGAAAAATCAAGTACTGATAACTATCTTTACTGTGCATATAACTCCTTCCTTGCTGCATTTAAAATAATTTTGTTTACACACATTCAATTTAGAGACATTTTAGAAATAAACCTCAGCAATATGTTTATCAAAATTAAAACTAGTATGTACCTGTATTAAGCAGCAGCAGTAGTTTTAAAGAATTTTTTAAGGGCAATGTGTTCTCCTCAAATTATCTTTTTTGTGTATGAATGTCCATTTTCCTCCCATCAAGTCCATTTTGTCCTTTCATTGTCATGGCAATAATCTGTAAAGGCCCAGTATTTTATTTTTTTTTTAAATACAGGTTTCCTACTTCTTGCTGTACTGATTCTTTCTCCACCCCGTCTTTTTCTGAGTAATTTACCATATGGATAACAGGACTTTCCACTGATTTTGGTACTCAAGAAAGGTATCCTTTGGGGTTCACATTAGTAAAACATATCCTTGTTCCTTGTCAGGCCAGGAAATTGAGATATTTGTTACAGGGTGTTCTAGGTAGAAGACTTGCTTTGATAATTACATATGAGATCCATTTCTGCTATGATTTTAAGACTATAGATTATTAAACAATTACCTGTCTGTTCCCATGGCTCTGTGAGGTCTCTTGGTATGTTCCTGTAAGCCAAGTGTTTTACTACTGGGAAGTGCTTGGTGTCATCTGCAGAGGTGAAGATTTTGTAATGCCCTCTTTCCTGGAGACAATTTCTAAACACGTAAGTTGGCACAAATTGCAAGATTTCTCTATCTAGACAACGGTTTTTTCATTCCTGTTCCTTATTACCGCCTTTGAAGTGGCTTTCTGAGCAAAACTTTCCCCCAGTTCTTGAGTGGTCTTGATTATTTGTAATAGCCTTTGACTTGGAAACTAATCGCAAGCTTTGTGAAGTTTTTAGTGATATTCATTGAAGAACAGCTCTGCTGGGGAATGTCTATCATAAGAGACTGTGATAAGAGGTTACCTGGGCAGGTGCCACTTGGTGGGAGAAGCAGGGCAGACAGAAGAAACCCTTCATGTTTACTGAAGCTAAACTATGAGTGTGTTCAGCCTGGCTTGGCACAACTAAGAAAGCAGTAGCAGTCATGAATACAGTGTCCTTTCTGAGTAACATTTTAGTAGATTGAGAGCCAACGGAGCCTAGAGTGGGAAAGAATGCAGATTTGGAAATCTAAAACTCTGGATCTGAATCCTGACTGTACCGCATACTAGTCCTGGGATGTTTCCTCTCTGAGATTCCCCTTTATTATCTGTAAAATTGGAATCATAAAGTCTTCCTCTGGGTTATTGTCGAAGTGTGATAGCATGACACATAAAACAGAGGGACTGTGATTATTGTGGCTAAGTGTTGTGATGGTTAGATTTCAATAATAGGTTCTCTACATGGAAGCTGCGATCAAAATGAAAAAGTAATACTTTTATATTCAGAGTATGGAAAGGAGGTCTGGTCACGCCTGGATTTTCCTTAGGCAAATGTGAAATAGCCCCAGTGTTGATGGCATTGCCTCTGGATGTGAACAAAAGACGGGAGTGCTGGCGGGGGGAGGGTACAGCTCAGTGTTAGAGTGCACACTTAGCATACATGAGGTCCTGGGTTCAATCTCCAGTACCTCCATTAAAATAAATAAGTAAATAAACAAATCTAATTATCTCCCAACAAAACAAACAAAAGACGGGAGTGCTAGGAGGCACGCAGTCATTGGCATCGGGCTGCTGCGACATTGTTCTCCCTGCCTGTATTATTTCAAGTGCTTTTCGTCTTACTGTTTCTGGTTCGTCAGTGTTTTTTGGTTTTTGTTTTTTGTTTTTTGGTCAGTCGCTGTGGCTTTATTCTCTTAAAGGAATGTGAAACTAGCTGTAGACAAAGAGTTAAGTTGCAGGCACTACAGCAGAGACTGAAGCAGAACCTGATAGCAACATCTCTGCAGGTGGACAATAATAAAAAGAGCTAATATTTACTGAGTTCTTATCGTGTTCATTGGGAAATAGGTTTGGGACATTATAATTATTACTTAAACAAGATGGAAATGCATTGCTCTCTAATGGCAAAGTCCAGGTTGGTTGACAGTTGTTTGTGCAGTTGTTATGTTGGCTCCATTATAGCATGGGTCTGGGTGCCTTGTCTTTTGTAGTTCTACCATGTTGAGAGTTTGGCTCTTGGTCCAAGATGGCTCACCCTTATCTTCTCATCCCAGCCTCTGGGAAGGAAGAGGGATTCAAAGGGCAGGGATACCCCTTTCCCATTAGGGGCATGGCCTAGAAGTTGCCTATATCATTTCTGATCACATCACTTTGGCTAGCATTTAGTCTCATGACAACACTAGCTGCAAGGGACGCTGGGAAATGTAGTCTTTAGTCTGAGTGGCCATGAGATTAGCTAGACATTCCACTAGTAGAGAAATGGAGAACACATGTTGGGAGACATATACCAGAATTGTCTATCCCACAATTACTATGTGCCAAGCTGTGCTTCACACTTTCCTTAATGCTCAGGACAGCATCATCTTTCTTCATGTTCACAAGAACCGGATGAGATTGTAACTATTATGATTTTTTTTTAACAGAGGGAGTACTTTGAGACATGGGGAAGTTAAGTCTTATGTGACACAGAGAGGTCAAATAATTTTCATAAAATCTCAAAGGAAATGACAACTGGCCATTTCTCTTTCTCTGTCACGTACTAGCTTTTGCTTATGCTTTCTTTTATTCATTCAATTGAATGATAGCTATTATGTTCCAGGCACTAGTTCTGTGCTATAAAATGCAAAATGGAGCAAAACAGATATAGTCTTGCCACTTGCTATGTGACAAGGCTGGGATCTGAACCCAGGGAGTCTTACTTCAGAGCCTTATGCTCCGGACTACTAGATAGTCCTCGCTTGCTTGTTATTTCTCTTGAGCCTTGATGTGGCCTGCTAGATGAGCTTGGGGATTATTTAAAGGCATGAGGAATCAGAGAAGCTGTGCGAACCTTCTATGGCTTCCTCTTCCAGGCAGTTAATTGCTTCCATTCTAAAATCCCTCGCTTCTTTGATGCAAAATAGTGTTCAGTACAATTGGGTCTAGACGGGGTAACAAAAGAAAAATAACGCCCCACACGTGTGAAACGAATTTTAATGAAAGCAGTTCCTGATTTGAAAGGAACGTGTCTATGCAATGATAAAGCAAGCCATCTTTGAAATGCATTGGACATTTCTGATGATAGGATAGAAAACATGAATTCAGCATCTCACTGGAATATAGAAATGAAAATACGCCATCATTCAGCTACAGTTGAGGTAGTTGAACTCTTCAGTCTTTAAACTTTCAAGTGCATATAGGTCATCGCTTCACATGTTAATGTGCATGCATCTGGGTAGCAACAGGAAACCTAAAGAGTAAAGAACAAACTGATATTTTAAAGAATCAAAATAGTTCTAGTTTCTTAATGAAAGTGTAGGAATGAGGTTAAGGAAGATAGAGAACATTCTAGAAATTCTTACCACGTAATTGAGAACATCCTGCAGCTTGCCCAGGCTTGTCTTTTTCGAAGTGTGTTTGATCTCGCTCTTAGCCAATTTTAGTTTGACTTTATTCTTAGCAGATTCAACATTGTACATTTTTCTCTTCCCGTTTGCTCTTTAATAATAATGTCTTCATATTGTGAAGGCCTCTATAATTCACAAAGTGCACTACCATACTTAATTGCCTCTGGCTCAAACACCCTTGGAGATGAGAGGAAAGAAATTATCATCTTCATTTTGAAGGTAGAGTAACTGAGACCCAGAGAGATTAACTGAAATGCCCAGTCATACCTAGTAAGCAGCATGGCTGGATTTTCCTCCCTCCATCCCTCCCTCCGTTTCTCTCTTCCTCCTTTCTTCCCTCCTTGTTTCTCTTTCTGTCACATACTAGCTTTTGCTTATGCTTTCTTTTATTCATTCAGTTGAATGATAGATATTATGTTCCAGGCACTGTTTCTGTGCTAGAAAATGCAAAACGGAACAAAACAGATATAGTCTTCCCCTCATGGAGATTACTGGGGAGTTGGCGAGACAAATAGTAAACCAGTAAAAACAGCCAAATAAATGGACAATTGAAGATTATGGGAAGTGCCGCGAAGAAAAAAGAACCCATTTCTATGAGTGAGAATAAGATAGGAATCGGCTGTCGATTTGGTCGTCAGAGAAAGCCTCTCTTGGGGAGTGACAGGAAAGCAGAAATAAAAAGTATAGATGGAAATCAGACAGATGAAGAACCAGGCTGTATGTTTGTCAGGATAGGCTAAGTGATGCTGTAATAATAGCCCTAAATTTTTAGTGACTTAAAACAGTGAAAGTTTATTTCTGTCTCATGCTGCATGTTCATAGCAGGATGGCTAGCTCTAGGGACTCTGTTTCATGACAGCCTCACACCAGGACCTGAACTTCCAGGGCAGTTGCTATTTGGGACATTCATATCCTCCATGTAAAGAAGAGGACGTGTGGTCAACGATGCACTTGCTCTTGAAGCTTTTACCTGGAATCCCATACCACATTTCATGGACCAGTGTGAGTCACGTGACCACATCTAATGTCAAGAGGGCAGGGATATGCAGACCCAGCTTCTTCCACTTTCCCAGCCTCCCTTGCAGGTAGTGGTGGTGATGTGTCCTGCTCAAGGGAGCCTATGGAGGACTTTGGAATCCATTTTTGCTCTTCTGTTAAGAGACAGGTGCAGGCGACACCCCCTCCCTATTCTTCCTGGCTTAAACGTGGATGCTATGCTGAAGCTGTCTGGCCATTTTGCATAAGAAAAGTAAGCCATACCTTGAGGATAGGGGACCATAAGGATGAAGTGAATCCTTCATGACCTGATTTTGCAACTGAACTAATACAAGCAACTGCCTGATTCTGGATTTCTTGGAGGTAGGAGAAAAATGAAACCAATTTTTTAAGCCTGTTGCTTGGAACCAGAAGCATTTCTAGCTTATGGGGTTGAGAGAGATGAACAGATACTGTGCTTACAGTCCAGAAACTCGCCTTCCTCAGATACCTCCCTGTGACTGGGCGGGCAACGCCGGAGCCAAAGGAGGTGCACTTCGCTTTATGAGTGCTGGCTAGTAAAGCACAGGGAAGAGACATCTTCCATCTTCTTCCTCTTCTAGCTTCCTGTACTTCCCTTTCTCCTTGGTACTAATTCTCCAATTGCACGCTTTCTTTTCCTGGTTGCAGTTACCCTCCCATTACCCTTTCTCTTCTTCTTGAGTGTCTGAAACTGGTCGTGTCCACTTAATGTGACATTAACCTCGATATGATTGAATTAGGTCAATTTCTCAGAGATTTGAAAAAGCTGCTTAATATTTGGTGGAATCCTTCCCAGCTCTTCCCACATCTCAGAGATAGATCTCAGAATACGTGGGACAATTAGCACCAATTGCTTTAGGAATTCCCCAGTTGGTGTGTTTAAACCTTTAAATTCTTGCTTCCTCTGTGGCCTGACTTATATGGAGCCCCAAGTCTTTTCAGACTCTAGAACTGTGAATTAAGTGAAACTTGATTGCTAAATTAAGTCCTGTGAATAGAGTACAAAGAAAGATGCAATATAAATGTTTGACTTTCTGGCCATAATTTCTCCAAGTGGTCTCACCCACTCTAGTTTAAGGAGCTGCTAAACTTTAGGCACCTAATCATAGAATTTATTTCCAGAAAAGAATTTGCCTCTAGAATATCCTGGAATACCCCATTTTCCCAGTTCATTATTCTTTGGCCCACTAGCCTACTGGGATAGGACTGCGGTCAAGGATTGCTCTTTGTTCTTCTCATTTTGAGCCCTTTGTTTCTTTATCACTGTTGCACGAATTGTTACAGGTTTTGTCTGGGCCAATGTTTTATTTCTCTTCCCTGAGGTGTTTAAAGGTCTGTTATGAGTCTCCAAATAATACAATTGCAGTCTTCGAATGAGAACTCATCCTGGTGTTTTATAACTTGGAACTGGTACACGTTTTCAAAAGTAAATTGTGTGGAGCTTTTCTGACACTCAATTTCATGAGCCAGTTGCTGATGAAAAGAAAGGGCATAAGGATGCTTTGTAAACTCTAAATCAGGGATTAGAAAAACATATGTTGTGGCTTCTTGTCATTTGTGTTTAGATGGAGAAGAGAGGACTGAAGAGCGCTCTGTATGGCTTCCTGTTGCCCTGGATGAATCATCTTGCATCATTTGTCCTCTTCTTAACTGACATCAAGGATAATGAGAGTCCTTAGTAGGTGTCCTGTTTTGACTCATTTTTGTATCTGAATACCAGAAAGCCTAGCACACAATAGGCATCAGTAAATGTTCACTGGATGAATGGATGAGGCAGTGAATCATAGGTTTTGGAAACCTTACTCTTCACTTTTTAAATTCCCCATTTATGAACCTCTCATTAGGCTAGGAATTAAAAGACCTGGTTTCTGGTTTTATGTAAACTGCTTACTGTCTTTAACATGAGACCCATAATACCTCACAAATTACTTTGAAGGCCCCAAAGAGTTCATAAATAATTTTAAATGTTTAAGTATCATATAATATAGCACAGAATTAAGTCCTGAGCAGTACACATAAGAAACTAAAGTCATCATTCCTGCCTTTTGACAGATGCTAGTCGAGTTGGGTATAGCAAAGCACATCACAAATGTATAGGGAGGTGGGATGAGATGTGTGGGATGATTCTGGGATGTTTGTTTTTTTCTGGAACATAGAAATGTATTAAAGAAGGGATTAGAGCCGGGTAACATCAAGGAATGGCATGTCTGTGAAGCATTTAAGTGGGAACGAACCTGTCTCCTGGAGCAGTGTTTTCCAAATTTGGCAATATATTAGAGGAAATGGGGAATCTTCTAAAAATATCATTGCATAGGCCACATCTCAAACCAATTATGTCAGAATCTGTGAGGATGAGCCTTGGGAATCAGTATTAAAAAAAAAATCTTCCCAGGTGATTCCAGTGTTCAGTCAGATTTGAGGATAAATGTTACAAAGCTGTGCTTCTCAAACTCTGATCACCCGGAGACTTTGTGAACATGCAGGATGTGATCCAGCAGGTGTGAGTTGGGACCTGGGATTCTGCATTCCTCCACCTCCCAGCTGATGCTTATGCTCCTAGAACAAGGACCACACTTTGAAGAGCTAGTTTCTAAAGTGTTTACAAATACATCACATGTCAGGTAGGAAAAGAAGGGACATGGAAACAGCATTTATTTAGTACCTGTGTGCCAGGAATCATGCTAGTATCTTTACATATATTATCTCATTTCATCTCAAAAACAGTCATGTTAGAATTTTATTACTCCCGTTTTCAAAATGAAGAGACTGAAGTTGAGTGGGTAAAACATTGTTTAAGGCTGGACAGCTAATTCATGCTGGAATCTCTATTCAAACAAAGGCGTATCTGACAGCAGCATGACCTCTGACCTTTCCAGAGGTCAATGGAAATTGTTGGAAACGTTTAAATGGTAAGCAGAAGCGTTGAGATCTGAAATGGTGGGCAGTGTCTTGTAGCAAACTCTTCATTGGATGACTTAGGGAAAGTACCCAGGTTGCCAAGTTTGATTTCACACTCTTGCCTCATGTAATATATCTAAGCAAGTCAGGAACATGGCATTGCGCATGCCTGTAGACTGGAGTTGTGCTCCAATTTTATGGTATCAAAGATACCCTGGAGAAGCTGGGGTAGAATGTAAAGAAATACTAACAGCAAAATAGTAGTGCTAGTGGAAGATGTCAAAACTCAAAAGTAAAACAGAAACATTAGGTTTTTCAATGACTGATATCAAAGGATTGTTGGTTCTGGAGGGAGAAAGTGTGTTTTTTGAAAGTATGTGACTCTTAACTCCTTGATTCCTTCAAATATTCTTCCAAATGAAAACATCCCTTAAAGAAAGAAAGCTCTATTTGTCTGGGTTTTTTCCCCCCCAGTTTTTACAATCGCTTTATCGGTTGGTTGATTGATAGATTGAAGTATAGTCAGGAAAAGTGATTTTTTTCCCTCTCCTTTCAGGAAGCTGAAGAATGAACTCTTAGAAGCAAAACGTAGAAGTGGGAAGACTCAACAAGAGACCAGCAGAGTCTGTGCTCACTGTCAGAGAAACCTGGGCTTAATATTCGACCGGGGAGACCCGTGTCAGGCCTGCTCTCTGAGGGTGTGCAGCCAGTGTCGGGTCTCAGGCCTGGACGGCAGCTGGAGGTGCACCATCTGTGCCAAAGTCGCGTGAGTTTCTTGCCTTTGCGTGGAAAGTCGGCTTTGATGACTGAGGGTTTGGAGTAGGGGAAAGCAAGACAGAAGAGTATTTAAACTATAGGGCTAGAGAGTAGAATTAAAAATATGGCCCAACCACAGGCTCAGCAATGCCTTGGCATGCCTCTGGGGTGTGTGTGTGTGTGTGTGTGTGTGTGTGAGAGAGAGAGAGAGACAGAGACAGAACCGTGTTTTTTATTTTAAAACACTATAAATACAATAAAATTGGAAGCCTCACAGAACGAGGCCTCTTTCTGCATTTGAAAACCACCCACAAGCTTTCTTAGAGCCCCACTTGGCTCCACGTGGCTTCTCAGAAGGCACAGACAATTGCCCTGTGACATTCTTAGACACTGGGGTGACTGGAAAGATGAGTATGAAATAGCTCCGCATGTCACCTGAGGGACAAAGCTAGAGTAGTTCCTGAATTTCCTCTAAACCTAGTCCTTGAGAAAAGGTGAAAAGAGAGCCTTCTCATTCTCCTCCATGTTCAGCCTGTCTTGGCCATGGGTTTCATCCTGCCCTCTAGGGTGCAAATCAAGAATCATTGTTTTCTAAGTTCAGTTAAACTAGAGTCCGAACATAATATGGTCCCTACTACTCCTGGGGCCTACCAAACTCCATCCTTTAGAGAAATCTCCCCCTGGACCAACTGGTATGTTTTCTCCCTCCCAAGATCATTCATCTCTTGTACTCTGGGAGGTACCTAATAATCTCACCTCAAGGCAACTCCATCCTCATCTCTTTCCTGTGGTTGAGGTGGGGGATGTTGGCATCATATCAGGTTTGCTTGGTTTGGTTTGGTTTATCTTTTCTCCTCACTAACTCATCTTCTTACATAGGAGCTAAGAGGCTATCTTTGGAGGAAAAGTGAATAATTTAGTAGTAAGAGTGAGTGATCTTCCATCTCTGACTTCTCTGAATGAGGACGACTGTGTTCTATTGAGGACTCCTATATTCAGTGATTGCATTATTTAACCAATGTTATTTTTCCTGTACTTTCTCATAAAATTGATCCTAAATCGAGCAGTTCATACTATGTTTCCACACTCGATTGAGATAAGCAGATCTAAAGAAATGAATTATTTAAGTTATTTTATTACCTTCTCTGGATACATTACTTTGATTTAATTAAGCGCCCATCTTTGATTCTTAGTCCCACGTAAATAAATTCCTTTTAATACTTGCTTTTTGTGATTGGCAAACATCCTTCGCCAGATCTGGGGGAATGAGTACTGATGGAATCACTGATACATGGGTTGCAGCATAGCCTTTGTTGATATTGGTATTCCTGGACGTCTTTCTATTTTTCCCATGAAATCAAAATATTTGGGTATTTCTCCTTATATATGTACAGAAAAAGTGTCAAGAATGCACTTTGCTTTCTGCTTAAAAGAAACACGAGACATCTGTGACTCAAGTAACACAAAAGTCGCTGTTTTAGACCCTGGACTCTTAGAAAGGTTGCCTCACTGTGGAGTAATGAGTTTCTCTAATTCTGCTTCCCTTAATTTCACATTTCAGAGTTGGATATAAAGGTTCTTCCAGTATAGTCAATTAATGAGTTACAGAGGAAATAATTAATGAACAGAATCTCCTCAATTATACTTTTACTTCTATACAATTTTGCAGGAGCATTTATCCCTCTCTGCTCTTGGGACCACTAGAAGACAAATCAAATTAACAAGAAGCAAAGAAATAGAAACAGGAGAACTTGGAAACAGACTAGCCTCCTTTTTTAAATTTTTTTTTATTTTATGAAAACCTATGCACATGGCTTTTTTTAAACTAGAGTTAAAAGGGCACAAATGATAAGCGTACAACACAGTTTCTTAATTTCAACGTCACTGATATTTTGGCAATATGACTCTGTGTGTGTGGGAGGGAGGGTCTGTCCTGTGAATTCTAAAGTGTTTAGCAGCATTCTTGGCCTCTACCCACCAGATGCCAGTAGCTCTCCTCCCCATATCAGTTGTGACAATGAAAAATTCCTCCAGACGTGGCCAAACGCGCCCTGAATAAAAGTCGCTTGTGGCTGGGTATCAGTGGTGTACAGCTTGGCAGATTATTACAATTTCTGTATAGCTATCACTCAGGTGAAAAAATAGGACATTACTAACACCCCAGAGGCCTTCCTTCTTCCTTCTCCCAATCTCTAGTCCTTTTTAATTCCCCAAATATAAACACTATCCTGCTAACACCATAGTTTAACTTTGACTTTTGTATACTTTATATATATATATATATATATATATATATATATGTATATATATTTGAATCATACACTGTATTTGTTGATACTATGGGTCAGCATTATTTTTGTCGCATATAGCAGTTGTCTGCTAATTTTTACTGTTTTATAATATTATAACTATATAAGGATTGATATACCATTCTATCGTTGATGGATATTTGGAATGTTTCCAGTTTTCACCTCTTAAGAATAATGTTTTTGTCAGTATTCTTGTGCATGTCTCTTGGTGCACATGCATATGTATTTCCTTTGGATATAGACATAGGAGTAAAATTGCTGGGTCATAGACTATGCCTCTATTCAGTTTCAGGAGATGATGTCAAATCGTTATCCTCTCACTAGCAATGCTTGAGAGTTGGTTACTTTTTATTTTTAGCAACACAATTGTTTTTGTTTTGTTTGTCCATTTTTACTATCTTCTTGGGTATATAGTGGATTAATTTGCATTTTTCTTTATTACTAATGAGAATGAGAATATTTTCATATGTTTATTAACCTTTTTTATGATGTGCTAGTTCAGGTCTCTTGCCTTTTTTTCTTTTTTTTTTTTTAATTGACGTGTAGTTCTTGCCTATTTTTCCATTAGATTGTTGGTCTTTTACTGTCTAGTGTGAAGAAGTTCTTTATATATGCAGCATACAAACCATGCTGTTTCCTTGTGTTGCAGATTTTTTCTCCCACCTTCTGCTTTGCCATTTCATTCTCTTGATGGTGCCACTGATGAACAAAAATCTTTAATTTTTAGTAGCTCTTATTTGTTCATCTTTTCTTGTGTGATTAGTGGGATTTTTTCTGTATCTAGTTTAAAAAAAAACTTTTCCTAAGTCCCAAGTGATGAAAATATTCCCCTAAGTGATCTTCTGTAACTATTATTGTTTCAACTTTTACCTTGAGACTTACAGTCTACTTGTAACTGATTTTTTGTGTATGCTGTGAGTTAGGGATTCATTTTTATTTTTGAATATGGATATCCACATGACCCAGCATTGAAACAACCATCATTTTTTTTCGCTGTGCTACTGTGTCACCTTCACAAATCAAGTATCATTTCTTTTCTTTTTTTGAATTTATGTATGTGTGTGTGTGTGTATATATATATATATATATATATTTATTAACGTATAGTCAGTTTACAATGTTGTGTCAATTTCTGGTTTGCAGCACAATACTTCAGCCATACATGAACATACATATATTCCTTTTCATATTCTTTTTCATTATAGGTTACTACAAGATATCGAATATAGTTCCCTGTCCTCTACAGTATGAATTTGTTGTTTATCTATCAAGTATCATTTCTGACCACTCTGCTATGTATCTAACATTGTGCCATTGCCACACTATTTTAATTATTGTAGCTTTATAGTAAAACTGTATCCAGTAAACATGCCACTTTGTTCTTTTTGTTCAGAATCCCCTAGCTATTATGGCATTTGATATTTTCATATAAATTTTAGAAGCAGCTGAACAATTTCCATGAAACAACCCCTACTGGCATTTTTATAGGGATTGCATTATATCTATAGATATATTTGGAGAGAACTGACATCTTTCAATATTTAGTCTCTCAATCCACAAACGCCATGTGCCCTTCACTTATTTGCCTTTAATTTCTCTCAATAATATTTTACAGTTTTCCTGGTATGGTCTTACACATTATTATATTTATTTCAAATATTTGATTTTTATCTTATTATAAATAGTATTTTTAAAAATTTTTTATTTTCTAATTGTTTGTTGTTGATATGTAGATATGCAGTTGATTGAGGTAGCCTAACCTTGTGTTCCATGGTCTTGTTAAATTCACTTATTAATTGCAACAGTTTCTGTAGAGCCTTTCAGATTTTATTTATGCACAATCATGTCATCTTTTCTAATACTTATATCTTTTTGCCATATTGCATCTTTGTTGCAGTTTTGATTTCTATCTTTTTATTTGTTTGTTTCTTTGATTTCAGTTTATTTGGGGAGGGTAATTAGGTTTGTTTATTTTTTTATTCATTTAATGGAAGTACTGGGGATTGAACCCAAGACCTCATGCATGCTAATCATGGGCTCTACCAATGAGCTATACCCTCCTCCCAAATTTAGTTTATTTTTCATTAACAATTTTTTAATTCAGATTTTTAAATAATTGATTTCTAGCCTTTGTTCTTTTCTAGCATAAACATTTAAGAAATTCCCTGTTTCCATTGCTTGTTATGTTTTTTCCTTAAAGTTCACTTTGTAACTAATATGGCTGCAACTGCTTTCCTTTGGTTAGTGTATGCTTAGTGAATCCTCTTTTTACCCTTTTAAGTTCAGCCTTTCTGTCTCCTTATGTTTAAGATGTCTCTTTTATAAGCAGCATATAATTGTGTGTGTGCGTGTGTTTTAAATCTTGCCTGACAGTTGTTGTCATCTAATTAGGATATTTACTCCATTTGCAGTAGTGAAGTTACTCACGTATTTTACTTAAAATCTTCCACCTTTTTAGTCACTCTCTCTCTGTCCCATCTATTCTGTTCTTTTTTCCTCTACTTACTTATCTTCATTTAGATTGTCTAAGTTACTCTATTTCTCTCCTCTATGTATACATTTTTATTATTTATCTAATAATTACTCTAGAGATTACAACATACATTCTTGACTTATTAAAATCTAATTTAAATCAGTCCTTTTGGTACTTCCAACACAATACCAGCATCTTAAAACCCTTCACTCCACTCCTAGTGCTATTTTTGAATATTTTAAAATATCTGTATATTTATATCTGTACACACATATACACACCTATCTCTTTGGACATATATAATGTCTGTCCATTCAGGCAGCTGTAGTAGACTCCTATGGACTGGGTGCCTTAGAAACAACAGAAATTCTATCTCACGGTTCTGGAAACTGGGAAGTCCAAGATCAGGGTTCTGACAGATTTGCTGTCTGGTTGGGGCCTGCTTCCTGTTTCTTAGACAGCTATCTTCTTGCTGTGTCCTCAAATGGTGGAAGGAATGGAAGAAACAAGTAAACTCTCTAGGGGTCTCTTCTATAGGGGAGTAATCACTTCCCAAAGGCTCCACCTCCAAATACCGTCACATCAGGGATTATGTTTCCACATGAATTATGGGAGAGATGCAGACATTCAGTCTATAACATACTTAATCCCAAGATATTATTATTGTTATTTTATAGTCAGTATTTACTTAGATTTACCACATAGTTAAGCTTTCTGTTGCTTTATATTTGTTATTTTTTTTTTCATTTTTCCATTTTATTAGGTAGAATTGTTATAATTTGACTGCACATATACAATATATTGCATATAAATACATATACACTCTGTTGCTTTGTATTCTTTATTATTCCTATGTTTCTATTCCTTTTGCCAAAAGGGTACCCTTTTGTGTTTAGTGTGGTTCTTCTAGTAATAAATACTCTTAATTTTTGTTTTTCTTAGCATGGCTTAATTTCACTCCTAATTCTAAACATGTTTTTGCTGATTTATTGAATTCTAAGTTAGAAGTTATTAACGTTCAGTAATTTGAAGATATTATTCCGTTGGCTTCTGGTTTTCAGTGTTTCAGTTAAAGAAATCAGATGTCAATATATTGTTTCTCTGAAGGTAATTATATTTTTCTTTGACTGCTTTTAATATTTTCCCCTTTTCTGTTGGATTTTCAACACTTACTATAACATACCTAGGTCTGATTTTCTTTGTGTTTATCCATCTTGGGGTTTCTAGAGTGTCTTTTGTCATATTTGAAAATTTCTTGGATAAGATCTCTTTATGTACTGGTTTTCCCCACTCTCTCTCTCTCTCCTCTACTTCAGATACTCCAAATATGTATCTTAGTTCTAGTCAACATCTTTCGTATATCTCTTATAAACCTTTCTATATTTTCTATCGTTTTGTGTCTCTAAATTTTGTTACATTTAAATTAAATTTTGTGTAATTTTGTCTGACCTGTCTTTCAATTCACTAATCTTGTCTTTGGCTATGTCTAATTTGTTGTTGAATAACAAATTTAATCTGAATCTAATTCATAGAATCAGTTGTATTTTCTAATTTTAGAATTTTTATTTTTTTGTGTTGCATTTCTCTCTGCTGACATTCTCACTCTTGTAATTTCTTGAATAAGTTATTTGCAAGTATTTTAAAGCCTATAAATTATAGCTTCATTATCTGCCTCCCACATGAGACTGATTCTATTTGTTGTTTTGTTTTGCTCATATCTTGTTTTCTTATCAACCTGATAATATTTGATTGATGGACAAAATATGGTCGACCCTTGAACAATATGGGGTTTAAGGTACCAACCTCCCTCCCATGCAGTCAAAAATCTAAGTATAACTTTACACTTGGCCCTCTGTATCTGCAGATTAATATCCATGGATTTAATCAGCCATAGATTGTGTAGTACTGCGGTATGTATTTACTGAAAAAAAAAATCCATGTATAAGCAAACCTGTACAGTTTAAACCCATGTTGTTCAAGGGTCAACTGTATTTGAAAAATTATAAATGTAGTGAGACTCTGTATAATAATATGTATCAATTGAGGATATACTTTTTTCTAGCAGAGAAATAGGATAGGGCCTTTGAATATTCAAGATTACCTTAATCAAATCAGGATTTGAGCATATCACTAATTACCAGAGAAATGCAAATAAAAACTACAATGAGGTACCACCTCACACAAGTCAGAATGGCCATCATTCAAAAGTCCACAAATGATAAATGCTGGAGAGGGTGTGGAGAAAAGGGAACCCTCCTACACTGTTGATGGGAATGTAGTTTGGTGCAGCCTTTATGGAAACAGTGTGGAGATTCCTCAAAAAACTAAAAACAGACTTACCATAGGATCCAGCAATCCCGTTCCTAGGCATATATCTGAAAGGAACTCTAATTCGGAAAGATACATGCACCCCAATGTTCATAGCAGCACTAGTTACAGTAGCCAAGACTTGGAAACAACAAAATGTCCATCGACAGATGAGCGGATAAAGAAGCTATGGTGTGTGTATATATATATATATATATATATATACACAATGCAATATTACTTAGCCATAAAAAAGAATGAAATAACATCATTTGCAGCAATATGGATGTATCTAGAGATTATCATACTAAGTGAAGCAAGTCAGGCAAAGAAAGAGAAATACCATATATCACTTATATGTGGAATCTGAAAAAAAAATGACACAAATGAACTTATTTATAAAACAGAAACAGACTCACAGACAGAAAATAAACTTATGGTTCCCAAAAGGGAAAGAGAAGGGGGAGGGGTAAATTAGAAGAATGAGATTAAAAGATACACACCACTATATATAAAATAGATAAATAGCAAGGACCAACTATATAGCACAGGGAACTCTATTCAATAGCATATAATGACCTGTAATGAAAAAGAATGTGTATACACACACACACACACACACACACACACACACACACACACACACACACACACACACACACACGTGACTGAATCACTATGCTGTACACCGGAAACTAGCACAACATTGTAAATCAACTATACTTCAATTAAAAAAAATTTAAAAAGTCAGAGTTGGAGCTAATTTGAGAATTGGAGCCTTAATCCTTGAGAGAGCTGATCTGTTTTTGGATCACATTTACTCCTAGGGGATAGTCCCACACAGTCTCAAAATATACCTATTAAATAAGAGAGGTGATTGATTTTATATATTATAAAGTGAAACTAAGAACACTTAGAGGTTAGCATGTGTGTTAGTCGAGTTGGATTCAGTAAGTATCAAAGTTTGTCTGTGTGTTTCTCCACCCAGCTCTTTTCCCTCCAGATCCTGCTAAGGTGAGGTTTGCCATTTCAGGGCAATGAAGAAGGAAGTGGAATTTTAACAAATGACTGACCTTCCACTTACAGAGTCTGAAGACTCATAAGGAATTTCTTAATAACTATTTCTCCACTTCCTATACAGTATCATTTTATTTGATCCCTAGTATTTAATCATTTCCATTTTTTATTCCTTTGATGTTTATTTACCCTCTTCTCTACAGTCTGGACCCTTATTTGCTCAGACAGCAGTAACTAGGGACTGTGACTCATGGGCCTGTCAGTCAGGAATTGCCTCGAGCTTCTGTATGGGAAGAGGAGTTTAGTCCTTAATTTCTAAATGCCAGTTGTAATTAATGAAGCATACTTTTCAGTACACAACCCCAGGGGCTTGTGTATTCATGCATTGCTAATTGAAAGTTTTGCCATCAGCTCGTCTGCTAGTCAGTATGGATGGTAACAGCAGGTCTAATTCATGCAGAATTAGCAGCCCTGGTCAGATCAACATTAGGTCATATATATAGAGAGAGACTTTTAATGTGTTAGCTCACTGGAATCTGAAAGTTGTTTGTTATGGAAGTTAGCCTACCCAAACTAGCATAACCCCTTCCTTTTGTTTTTTTCCCCTTAATATTTGTATGCTGTATATTTACTTATTTATCTCATTTATTATCTTTCTTCCTCCACTAGGATATGAGCTTCAGAGCCATGTGGGCAGGGTTTTTTTTTAATCTATAATGTTCAATAAAGTAGGTCTAGTGCCTAAAGAATGCCTATAGTAGGTATGCAGTGAACATTTGTTAACTGATTAGATGAATGGATTAATAAAGAAATGAATGGATAAATTGATGAATGAATAGATGGCAGAGTCCTGCTTTTAAAGCATTTCAGGCTTAAGCAAGTTAGGGAACAATTGTGATTTTCTTCTGTCAGGAGCATGGGATTAATACACACACACACACACACACACACACTCACACACACACACTCACACACACTCGCCATGCCAAATACATTTGTCCTCTGAACAGAATAAATTTCCAGCTGTCACAGAAAGAACAATAAGACAAGTCATTGTCAGAAGGGTATAAGAAAGTTGAAAGTTCTATGTCTTCCTTAGATGCTAATGCTCAGTACAGAACTTCTGAATCACTTGTACTTCTTTTATTGGTGAAACAATGACTTAATAAACCCAACCATCCACTTATCCAACTGATCTGTCCTTTGACCTATCCATCCATCCTTCCTACAACATTTCTTGATAGCCTGTTGGTATGCTAGGAGATAAAGATACAAAGATGAATAAAATATGGACTGCCCTCAATGGTTTCATAGTCTAAGGAAGAAGATGAGTTTGTTATATTATTGTCTCATCAGTAGAGTAAATTCTGATTCATGCATTAAAATGTTCTGAGGAAGAAACAGAACTCTCAGTGTGATTCTTCCACCTCCTTGGCAAAAGCAACTTACATCTTCTGTGACAGCTGGAAATTTACATGATGAGTGTTTAATTTGATATAAACAGAATTCCTCCTCATTTTTAAAGCTGGAAACAGAGGCCATTATTTTCCAATGTTCCAGCTGCTAGTCTGTGTGATCTCAGAGAGTATCTGTCAGTGTTGGAAGTATCCTGTTTGCTATTCATGGAGTGATTTTCGAAAAGGAAGCATGAATGATGTTTCATTGGCAGTGAACGCCCTTTGTTTGTCATAGGAGAATGCTGCAGCGCCAGTGGGCTGTCTCCATGTTCAATAGACCATAAAATTGAAATTCCCACCCTGACCTCTGAGAGATGAGATGAGTCAGAAAGTGACTCATTCTCTAATCAGTTGGAAGCACAACCTTTATTGTCATTTACCTTGGATTGGGTAAAAGTAAAGAGATTTTATTGCTGTTACTGAAAACGATTACAGCAAGGACAGATAGAAGGAAGCTACCTGTCACAGTGGGCTGAGCAGTCCTTGAGATTTTCTCCAGCCCCTTCTGATTCTAACAAGTTGGTTGCTGTTGGTCTAGTCATAAAACTCACTCTATAGAAACAGAATAAAAGGGACCCTGACGCAGCCATTTAATTCATTTTGTTATCTTAATGAGACCTACCGAATTCCACATGATTATGTTAGCTGACGCAGTTGCCATCCAACACCAAGACAGTCATAATGATCATTTTTCCTAATAAACAACCCAGTTGGACTCACAGAGACCTAAAAGGTAAAAGCAACATGACAGGAAACTGAAAAATGAAATACTTCTAATACGGTGTTGATGAGCTGATCTTATTTATATTCATGCCATGGGGTGACTTTTCATGCTGCTGTATGTCCTTGTGAAAGTCTTCCTCTTTTTAAAGGAGGAGCCTGATGTTTTTGTTTTTGATGAATTGGTAGTGATTATTGAAATAGATTAAAATAACTGAAATAGGTGAAATATGAGCCTCTGTCAGTAACTTGAAAGAAGCTAGTACCAATGGTTGGAACATACACAGAGAGACTGCAGGAGAGAAGGTATAGTCCTTTGTTACAAGAAAGAGAAACACAGCCCCTGACATCTGGAAACTGGTCTGACATTTACATGGGGGCCTTGATGTTGTTAGCAGCGGACCTGGCACTCACAGGTAGGCATTGATCTTCTTCCGTTGGATGTAAACAACCTCAGAGCACCAGCATTCCGTAAGATCACTCTGAAACCATGATGAAGTAAGACAAAATAAAAAAACCTCATAATCTTGCCTAAGGATAGACCAAAACAAGGTGAATGTTCAAGTCACAAATTTACCAAACATCCCCCTTTCTTGGCTAACATGAATGACCTGATACTTGCTTACCAATTACAGCTTTAGCCTTATTCTAGTCTGTGCTTCTTCTAGATAACACTTAAGATACCAATCATAGCATTGTCTCCACTTCCTGATATCAACTCACCTAGAGCAGATCTCTGCTCCCTTGAACTCTCCCCAAAATTACCTAACATGACCCCAAGTCCTATATGAAGTCCTTTTGAACACTTTCTTACTGAGACTTTCCATGGTTCTTCATGGCACATGTTTTTCTTCAGTGCAACAAACAAAAATCTGAACTTGTTCAACCAGAAGTGTGATCTTGGCAATCTTTTGGTCTGGTGGGTATTGGCAGTTGCCACATAGTCATTTCAAAATTACTCTCAGTTTAGCAAATTTCAATAATCTAACTACAAGGGAAAGATTCACATCAGAGTATTCCCACACTGACCCACAGACTTTTGGAGGGATAAGATGTTGTTTTGAGTGCCTTGACATGCTATTTTTATCACTTATTAATCATATCCAGGAACACCCCCCTTTTTAGAATGCTTTGTTTACTGGGGTATAATATCTTAATGCCCACATAGACTAGAGGGATTGTTTTAATGTGAAAATAGCGTATGTATCAAAATATTCGAGGAGGGAGGGTATGGCTCAGTGGTAGAGAGCATGCCTAGCATGCATGAGGTCCTGGGTTCATTCCCCAGTACCTCCATTAAATAACAAATAAACATAATTACCTCCCCGCAAACAAACAAAAAAAGACACTCTACATGTACAACTTAAACCATAATAAGGAGTATCTGTGTATTCATCACCCAGTTTAAGAATGAGAACATTCTTGTTTTGCCTTGTCATTCCCTTGCTTTGCTTTATGATTTTACTGCACTTGGATGTGTCCCTAAGTAATATATTTTCTAATTTTTCATTTTGGAATTCTGTAGAAATGGAAATCATACCGTATGTATTCTTTGTGACATTTTTAAACTCAATGTATTTTTTGTGTAATCTGTCTACGTTTATGTGAATACCATTCCATTCATCTTCACTGTTGTCCTACATCTATTTTCTTGTTGATGGAGATTTATATTGTTTTAGTTTATAATGTTACAAAAAATACAGTGATAATATCTTTTTATGTGGCCAAACAAACATGTACAAGAGTTTGTAAAAGTGAGGGTTATGACCCATTGGTAGGTCTTGACCAGCATTTTTTTTTTAAAAAAGAAGGAAACAGAATAGAAAATGTCAGTATATATATATATATACTTATATGTGTGTGTATGTTATTATTTATATGTATGTGCCTCTATTTTCTGGATTATGATATAAAATTTTTTCTTTCCAATTCCCTCTTCCCCCACTTCTGATAATCACAAACCTGATCTCTTTTTCTGAGTTTGTTGTTTTGAAGTATAATTGCCCTGCAATACTGTGTTGGTTTCCTGGTGCACAACATAAGTCTAGTTACCATCTGTCCCCATACAGAGGTATTACATTATTATTGACTGTATTCCCCATGCTGTACATTTCATCCCCTTGACTCATTTATTTTGTGCCTGGGAGTTTGTACCTCTTAATCTCTCTCACTTATTTCACTCATTCCCTTACCCTCCGCCCCTCTGGCAACCAGCTGTATTTCTTACTGTAACCTCTGCCAAAAATGTTTGAGAAGACTCCTGTAGGAAGTGTACCTGGGAATGAAACTGTAAGGCAAATGGTGTGAGCATTTTCAGCTTTATAAGGTAATATTACATTGTTTTTTTTTTAAATAATCGTACCAATTTAAATTCCACCAACATTGTATAAAATTTGCCTTTGCTAAACAATCTTACCAACACTTGGCATCAGGAAAAGTTTTCATTGTTGTCCAACTGGTAGGTATAAATGGGTATCTTACTATGATTTTAATTTGAATTTTTTGGATTACTAACGAGGTTGAGTAACTTTTCATAGGTTTATTGGCCGTTTGGGGTTCCTTTTCTGTGATTTGACTATTTATGTATTGCCCAATTTTCTGTTAGGCTTTTAGTCTCTTCTTTACTGATTTGAAGGTATTTTTTATGACCCCTTTCATCTCAAAGTCTATTTTGTCAGCTATTTGTACAATATCAAGTTTCTGTTGGTTAATATTTACATGGTATATATGTTTTTTTACTATTTGCCTTTCAACCTTTCCATGTCTATATGCTTAAAATGAAATTTTTCTATATAGCATATATGCTATTTTAAATAGGTTATATGTACTTAAATATTTGCTATACATATATGCTCTCTACATAATATGTGTTCCATATACATAAACATACTATGTGTATGTGCTATGTATAATTTTTAAAGTTTAATCTGACAATGTTTTTTCTTAAACTGTAGAGTTCAGTCTGCTTATATTCATTGTAATTACTGTAATATTTACTTTTGTATTGTGATTACTATAATATTTGCTTTTATTATCTATAGATTGATCAAAGTACTATATTTGTCTCCATTTTTTCCTTTCTACTAGTGCAAATATTATGAGTTTTTATTTTGAGTGGTTACTCTAGAAATTACAACATTCATATTTAATTTGATAAATCATTAGTTTTACCCTTCTTCTAATCGGTAAAAGGAACTTGAATTCTTAAACTCCAGATATCTTCATCCTTGCTTGTATATACTTTTTGTCCTATTTTTTAGACATATCTTCTTTTCAGTTCAACAATTTAGATATTATAATTTTTGTTTATACATCAACATTTGTTTGGATTTATCCACATGTTTTACCAATTTCATTTTTCACCCTTCCTTTTTATGTCTCAGGTCTACTTTACCTCCTCTTGAAGTACAGGCTTTAGAAGCTCCTTTAGTGAAGCTCTATTAATAGTAAATTAACTCATTTTTTATTTTACTGAAAATTTTTTTATTTCACCCTTTTTCCTAAACAGTGGTTTCTCTGCATATACAGTTCTAGATTGATAGTTATTTTCTCTCAGGACTTTGAATATAGCATTTCACTGGCTTCTGGATTTCATTATTTCTATTGAAAGTCAGCTGTCATTCTAAGCATCATTCCTTTGTATTGTAATCTGGTTTTTTTCCCCCTCTGTAGCTACATTTAAGATGTTCTTTTTATCTGTAGTGTTCTGCAGTTTCACCTTAAGGTGTCTTAGGATTTCTTTTTACTTTTCCTGTTGGAAAGGAAGAAAGGATTAAATATATACCATCATCTTCACAAAGCCAGGGTCACTGTTTGTCTTATTCACGTCTGTACTCTTAACCTTAGCACAGGGCTTAACACTTATAGGAAGGCAATAAATATATGATGTGTAATGAATAAATTTATAAATAATTCTAATTGGTTTCTTTATGAATAATAGGGAAACTCATCTTATTTCAGCATATCTAATAAGCATATCTTATCTCATATCTCCAGTAGTTAATAGAAGATAAAGGAGGAAAATCAATCTTTTGGTCACTAGTCTTCTTTTTTAGAGTAAGATTGCCTGTTTTCCCCCTATAAATTTGAGGAGAACTTGACTACATTTAAATAAGCTTCAAGTAAAAGTTTGAAGTCCCAGGAGTTTAATGTTAAAGGAAATTAGGGCCTAGCAAATTCTGAATACTGGGTACTTAATTTCAGTCAAACTCATTCTTCACTGTATGACCTTGTCTTTCTGAACTATTAGATTGATGTGGCAGAGAGGGATATAAACTTCATAGTGCGTGTCATGTTTCTTTTCTTTCCTCTTTCACCCCTCTTTTATTCCTATCACTCTACCCCAAACACAGAGATGCGCGCGTGTGCGCACACACACACAATCACAGCCCATCATATTACCTGTTATTCCTCGGCTTCTGTAGGTTTTCACCCTTATTGAAAGCCTTGTCATAGCTGGCAGCTACAAGTTCTCTTCAGACAATTTTGCCACATGTAAAGTGTACAAGCTTTCGGTACAAATCCTGTTTTTGCCATAATACTTTTATAACTTTGGGCAAGTAATTTAACCCATGTGAGCTTTGATTTCCCCATCTACAAATTGAGACTAGTGTGGCTACTTTATGGCTTACAGTGAGGCTTACAGATGTCATGTGTAAGTGCCTAGCACGTGACTTGGTGCATGATACACACTCACTAGGTATTAGTTCCCTGGTCTTCTGCTAAGCCTTCCGTCTACCTCCAAGACCTGAGATGATGGCAAAGGCATAATCCCAAGAGACTGTTGTAAAATGACAAATGTACATTATCCGAGTCAAGCAAATATGAGGATTATAGTTATTGTTCATACAAGAGCAGTAAGAGGTAATGACTAGCAGTTCTGGGAAGATCTTATTTGTGTTAGGTGTTGGCAACTTTAGGCATGTATGGTGAAGATGATACAGAGGCCCATTTCCTGGGGCATGTGGACCTGGTGTGTCCCACTTCCCCCTGTCACACCTGAAACTGCTGTCACTGTGCTGTCCACCTCACCTTATATCCCAAGAACATACCAGAAAGAAAAAAAAAAAAGGAGCTAAGACTTTGACATGCCACTATTGGGTGGCTTTCAATCACTGATCTATAGTATTCCCCTTGTTCTTGTTTCGTTTTGTGTAAATTCTTTGCCTTATTATGGAGGTTGGCGAACTTTTAAAAAATAAAATGCCAGACAGTAAATGTGTCAGACTTTGTGTGCCCTGTGGTCTCTGCCACAAATACTCAAATTTGCAGTCATAGAAAAGCAGCCAGAGACAATACATAAACAAACGCGCGTGGCTGTGTTCCAATAAAACTTTATTAACAGACACTGAATTTGGAATATAATTCATATAATTTTCACGTGTCATGAAATATCCTGCTTTAGACTTTTCCCAACCATTTAAAAGTGTAAAACCCATCCCTAGCTTGTAGGCCAGGCAAAACAGGTAGTGGGGCGAATTTGGCCCCCAAGCCATAGTTTGCCTACCTCTGCCCTCTTGTTCCTCTGAATTTTCTGTATTTATCTTCTTACAACTTGCACCAGCCATTTCTTGAGCTGAATATTCAAAGAAATCGGTTTTTGTGTTGGATTATTGTTTCTATTGCCACCATAACAAATTGCCACAATTTAGCAGCTTAAAACAACATCAATATATGATCTGACAGTTCCGGAGCTCAGAAGTCTAGGTTGGCTTGGCTGGTGTCTCTACTCAAGGTTCACTAGGCTGAAATCAAGGTGTTGGTCAGCTGAGCTCATATCAGGAGGCTCTGGGAAGATTCCACTTCCCAGCTCGTTTTGGTGGGCAGATTCTGAGTCTTTGCAGGAAAGAGGTTTCTGTTTCCCTGTTGCCTCTTAGCTGAGAGCCAGCCTTTGCTTCTCTCTCTCTGGTCCTTGCACGTGGACCTCTGCATCTCAGAGCCCTCTTCTCACGTTTGGAATCTCTCTCACTTCCCATTCTGCAGCATCGCAGTATTCGACTTCCTCTTTTTCTTCCTCTGTTTTTAAGGATTCACTGATTACTATGGGGCCACCCAGATAATCCAGGACAATCTCCCTATTTTAAGGTCAGCTGATAAGTCATTTCATTTCCCTCTGCAAAGTTCAATCACAGCAGTACCTAGATTAGCATTTGATTGAATAAATTAAGGGACAGGAAGGCAACATCTTAAGAATTTATAAGTCTATAGATCACTTGAGATGTATCCAGAAATAACGCATCCCAGTATTTAGTTCTTGGTATATTTTATATAGTAATGGAGCGAATCTAATATTCTTTGCTTCTCAGTAGGTGATCTAGCCACTTGAGAGTAAATCTGGAGTGGAACTGTGTTTCATACATAACTTACCTTTGTTAGGAAGCAGCAGAAGTAGTTCAGAAGTACTGTGTTTCAGGGTGGTTGCTGCACAGAACAAGTTGACATATTTTTCTGGAGTGATTTTTGTATGTTTAAGATACAATTGTTAATTTCTAAGTCCAATCAGTTACTGAATCACATGGATATAATACTCTAGGGCTAGAAATCGCTAATGGGCTCTCAGCTGCTTGTCTTCAGCCACCATGTCAGACTCGTCACCCATCTTGCTGGTTCACATCCTCAGTGGTCCAAATACTTTTATCTTTCTTTTTACTCCTTACCCCCACGATACCCAAATACTCATCTTCATCATTTCCTATCCTGCCTGCTGCAATAACTTCCTAATCGGTCTGCCTGCTTCTGGTTTTCTCCTCTTCATAATGCTCCAGAGATTATATGATCCATCCTGAAGTTTAGAAAAACTGCCAGAGTTCCTCATTGCCTCCTAAATAGCATTCCATCTCCTCAGCCTGACATTCAAAGATTTCTATTATGTGACCTAATCCTACATTTCAACCTCATTTTCCATTATAATCCTGCATTGAGGTGTTGGGACAGTAGTAGGCGAACATGGGCCATATTCTGAGAATGGAAAATAGGCCTATGTGACAAGGGTGAAGGTTTGTGTAACCATTGCAGATGGCTATGATTGTTGAAAGGTCCTTCTTGCCCACCTTCAACGTTCAATTGATTGTGAAACGCAGACAGGCCTTTCCACCACCTACATTTTTAATTTATCTCCTCCTTTCTCTTAGCTTGCCATTGCCCTAGCCTGGGTCTTGTCATCTCTCTCCTGGACTGTTGCCATGGCCAGTCTGTCTCCTTGTCCCAGTCTCTCTTTACTCTAACCCAGTCATCATGGTACATCAAGGTGTCATTCTAAAACAGAGTCATGGACCCTTGATAATGCACAACCTTCATTTGTTCTCCATTGTTTCCAGTGAGGATTATTGACCCACTGATGCAATGGTTAAGAACTTGAGCTGTAGGCCAGACTGCTTGGGATGGAATCCTGGCTCTATGTGTGAGACATGTCATTTTATTGCTCTAAGTCTCAGTTTCCTGATCTATAAAATGGAGATAATAATGTTTACACAGGGTTGTTATGTGGGTAAAAATATATTAGGTATGAAGAGCAATTAGCAAGTACCTAGTACATAGTACGTATTCAACTAATAGTGGCCATGATAATCACTATAAAATATTCCAAAGATTGAGATGGATTCTATAAATAATTGGCAATTTTTTACTTAATTAGGGATTTTTGAGAGCTTATTATTTGGCTAAATAATTGAATTTCAATGCTCTCCTCTTTTCCCTTGAGTAGGCAGCTAAGGATTGTAACTGGTGAATGGTTTTTTGAAGAAAAGGCAAAGCGTTTCAAGCAAGTCAATGTTCTGGGCACCGATGTTGTACGACAGTCCATCTTAAGAAGAAGTCCAGGTAACTAAAGCAAAACTGTTCTAATCTTCACTTTGGTGGGCTAGATAACTTCCCTCTGTTATGTAGCAAATGAGCACAGTTAAATTTCCCGATTCCCTTAGGTCATTTCAAAACTCGGTAGCATGAGTTTCAGAGGAGGCGTTTATCTTCATCACAGACAGTTCCTTTCCTGAATGTACTTCCAGTATTTTACTAAACATTTAAGAAAGTGGTATAAGACAGATGAATTACATGATTCACACTGTGAAAGCAATCCTTGATTTTTCAACAGGATGTATTTCAGATTTCATTTAAATGTTACTTTGTCTAATCCAGTGATTCTCAACCAAGGGGTGATATTGTGTACTGCACCCCACTCCTCTCAAGCTAGGGGAGCATTTAGAAATTTAGGGGGCATTTCTGGTTGTCCCAATAACTGGGCGTGGGGGGGTGGAATTAATGGCATTTAATGATGGCCAATGGTCTTAAATGCACAGGACAGTTTCACTCAATGAAGAATTATACTGTCACCAAATGCAAATAATACCCCACCTTGAGAATGCTATATTTTGCAGCCAGACTACAATTTAATTGGTTAAATATTGAATGAAACTTGTGTTTAGGATCGTATTTCTCATATATGCCGTTGTAAAGGTGGAGCAGGCATCTTTTGGTCTGTTCCTAGGGCATCTCATCTTTCACATACTGAGGACAAATGCCCTTATTTTTAAATCTGGCGGATAGAGCTGGGAGGCTTGGAACTGACTCCAGGGCCTGCACTTCTGGATGTCGCACCAGCAAGGAAGGACTTTCCCAGATGGGTAGCATCAGATCTGATGCCACAGAGGGACAGTGGGGTGGAGTTAGAATTAAGCAGTTCACTGTGGCCACTTTCTCCACTGAAACCACAGCACCTTCTGGAGTGTACACTGTCTCTCAAGTCATGAGGTGTGTACACAGGTGCTCGCCCTCCTGGGAAGTCTGGCTAATGTGCTCCAAAACCAGGATATCGTTTCTAGAATCCCATGCTAGAGTTCAGTCTCTAGGGACTTGGAGTTCTCATGAACCCAGGCTCCCCTGCCCTAAAAATATCTGTAGAGGGAAGATGTCTAGTTCCTCCACAGCAGTCATCCCTAGAAAGCTTATCTCAGCAAATCCCCCATGGATGAGTCCCGATCTTAGTCCTCATTTAAATCTGGACCACTCAACAGATGTGAAGTAACCATGTGACTGCAAAACTTGGGATGGGGACATCATTGCCAATTATTTAGACTTCTCTGTCTGGTGATAATGTAAGCAAGTGAATGAAGAGAAAGTTGCTCTCATTTCTAGCCACTTTGTATTTAAATTTGTCTTCTGATTGTTTTTAATGAGGAGCTGAAGAAATACAAAGCCAAGAGCTAACTCGTCAGAATGCAGAAAAGTCAGACATTTCACCTGCTGGGCAGAAGGCCAGCCATGATGCACCCAGGAGAAAGGGGTAAGACGCAGCCTTTTCAGGGTAATTTTTGGTCTTTAGTCCAGTCACTTCTGAAATCGACTCCTTAGTTTTTCAAGTCTCACGTCACTTAAGTGACGCAGAGAAGGTCGGAGACTTGACTGAGGTAGCATTCTTCCATCATTCTCCTCAGGAAATGCAGTTTTAATTACTTTGGTTTGAGATAAAGGTCCCCTCTGACCTGAACATGTAAGAGGTTTTTTTTTTTCCTTCTCATTTGATGTATCTGATCTTGGACCAGATGGTTCCTTTTACTTCTGGGTAAGTTTCGTGTTAGGAACTGTCTTGTCTATAAAGAGGTGACAACTGCCTTTGTGGTAGCATGTCAGCCCCTTCCCTGCCCAACCTGAGTGCTGGTGTGTGAAGTATCCAGATTAAAGCTTTCTTCATTGGGCTGAAAGCATTGTGTCCCCTGTTTAAAATGCAGGCCTCCTTAAGGAGGAAATCATTTGGCCCCCTCACTAACTGAATTCAGGAAGCAAATATATGTGTCAAGTGCTGAGACTCGGCATGGGAGGCACCCAGGGAAGCAAGATTCAGGGAGGCTCTGGGACACAGCTCTGCGTTTTGCACTCCGCGTTTCTCAGGCAGCTGGTGGTTGTGGTTGAGGTAGCGAGTCCTAATCTGGACCAAGTCACTTTATGGCCCTTTTGGGGTAGTGTTGCTTCGTTCTCTCAGCAGAAGCCAGTGTGGGAGGCTGCTGATGCTTGAGCCTTCATCTGTCTCTACAGAAGGTCTGTTTTGTTTTGTTTTAAGAATCTTGAACTGTGAGTAGAAATAAAACCTAAATGTCATTTACCTCAAACATTCATGACTAACCATGTCTTTGTTAATTAGCGGAGATGAATGGGAAAGATAGCTTAGAGTGACCATACGTCCCATGTATTGAGCCTTCCTACCGTAAGCCTAAACCCATTTGTCACTCCTCGGGACTCCCACAATGCCTTTTGCCCCGGCATCCCTTATTCCGTTGCACTCTGACCCCAAGCCTCTCTTACACAAGAATGTAAAGTAAATAAACCGGTCTCTCCCAATAGCATCACAAAAAGAAGATAGCTTTGGATTTTTATTAAAGTGCATTTGTAAAGACTCATGTTTTGGGCGTTCAGTAGCCTGGATCGTGACTTGAATCTTGGTTTCTGAAAAGCTATTTTTGCTTAAGTTCCAAATAATTTAGTGAAACAGGCATTCAGTTGAATTTCATCTGGTATGAGCTATTCCCATGGTTCAAACTTATTACCCCGGAGACATGGGTGCAGTCACTCGTTCCACTAGAATTGGCTGGGTTCTAGTGTGTGCCAGGCATCATTGTTAGCTCAGGGGACCCGGCAGGAACAAGAGGAACAGAATTGCTGCTCTCCGTGGAGCTGCAGTCTAATAAGTGACTACCTTGGCTTGTCCCAGAGGGTCATCCCAGCTCCCCTCTCTGAGCGAGGTATGTTCAAGCTCCCTTTTCTCAGCATCCTGTCAACAGGCTCAGCCCCGGTGATGCTTTGCCATTCTCAGGTGACAGTGCTGAGTTCCCAAGTCAATGGTCTTTTTCTTAGAAGGGACAGAGGCCTGAAAAACGAGCAGGAGGTATGACCTTGGGAGAATGTCCTAACCTCCTCTACCACTGCCTTTGACGCTATACTGCAGACACACTGGGAACTCCCCAGAACTTATCAGCCCCACATCTGCTTTATTGGAAATTATTTACTGTTGAGGGGGTGGGTATAGCTCAGTGGTAGAGTGCATGCCTAGCGTGCATGAGGTCCTGGGTTCAATCCCCAGTACCTCCACTAACAACAACAACAAAACACAAGAACTATTTACAGCTAAAAGTTTGAGAAATAATATTGTTAAAATGATATTTTAAAAGCTTTCTTTCTTATCTTACTTTTAAATTAAAAAAAAATATATATATATATAATTTCAGATTTCTTCTTAGCAAGTTCAGATCAGCAACCAGAGGAGAAATCATAACTCCAAAAACTGAAAGTGGGCGGAGCTACAGCTTGGACTTAGATGGCCAAAATTTTCGGAGTTTAAAGTCAGCCCCGGGTTCAGACAGGTAAGACACATACAGACTGGGCAGTGGGGTAGCCTGTGGATAAAGTTGATTTATTTCCATCCAGATAGTGCTTCTAGGTACCTGTAAAGTAGTATCTCTTGGAGATCTCCTAACATATAACGTGAAAAGCCAGGGGGATATTTTTTAGTTGAAATAGAAAGTTCTTACACTTCTTCTGAATTACAGCTGTTGAAATCCTCTGTGTTATTTCCACAGACAAGATGATGTTTTGGGACTCAGGGCTGCAGTGCAAATGGAGAGACCAGGGAAAAGAAATTATTTTCATTGATTTCTTGATGTTTTGCTGTTTAAGCTTCTGAAAAAGAAAAGTCTAAGTATCATAGACGTTCCTTGCTGCTTTTTAAAAATGAATAATCCTTTCATTTGAATTGCCTCGGAGAATTTCCGTACATTCCACTTCTTTCTAGTTCCACCATCTCTAACACGTTGTCAGTGGGAGGCCTCTCACATCTCCTGTGCGTAGAGCTATCACCTTGTCAACAAAAGTAAAGAGAAATCAAAAGGATAGCCAAGACTGTAGTCATTTCATATCAGGCTTGATTTTCTTTATCCTGGTGGTGCATAAGTCAAGGCTCATGTTCATGATTAGTACGTTATCAAAGGCAGCGATGAGAAGAAAGACCTACCCTCGTGTTTCACTGAGATGCAGGTACTCTCCACACCTGTACCTTTCTTCCGATAGCATTCCTGCAAACTAGTGTCACTTGATGTAAAACTGCACAGAAAAAGATAAGCATAAAAGAAATCATTTATTATGCACCATCAAAAGATTACCACTGTATTCACTATTTTCCAAATTTTCCAGAATGTACATATATTCCCTTTATGATTTAAAAAGCCTTTAAAACCTGGTTGCATTTGTCCTTGAAATAGTTTCCTTTGACTTCCCTTGGGGTAGATCCCTATGGTGTCCCACAAAAACTTTATATTAAAAAAATATCATTTTTATTTTTGATTGCTGAACTCCTGATTCTCAGACAGTGATCAAAATTATTTAGAGATTACAGGCAACTAGCTTAGCATTGTTATTTTTGCTCAGCCTCATGGAGACTCTAGCTGAGCTATCTTGGCTCATATTTCAGGCTAGCTTTTAAAAGGGACACTACGTGTATATATGTATGTATGTACACATATATAATGTATGTGTGTGTATATATATAATGTATGTATACACATATATATTGTGTACATATATAATATATATGTATATATTACATATATATATAAAGATGAAATTCCCTGTTAAAAACAGAGGAAGTCTCCTGACCCAACAAACAAAATTAAATTACTCCATTTTAAATTAATCTGTCTTAACAGTTACTCAACAGGAATAGGGGGCACAGTCTCCAGTATCACAGTACTGGTCCTATTTTTCCAGAATCTGTCTTCCTGGCTTTATTCCTTTTATCTTATCTGCTGCTGGCTATAGAGCTGACTCTCGAAGAATGCAAGGGTTAGAGGTGCCACCCTCTTCATGACGTTACCCAGCTGAAAAATCTGTGTATAACTTTACAATCAGCCTTCCCTATCCCAGGTTCCTCTGTATCCATGGCTCCTCTGTATCTGCGGTTCTGAATCCACGGATTCAACCAACTGCAGATCATGTATTATTGTAGTCTTTAATATTGAAAAAAATCCATTTTTGAGTGGACACACACAGTTATGTAGATGGCTACAGAGCCATATGGACATCTTTCACCAAATACTGGTGTATTGACCCAGGGGTTTCTTGTTGTAAACTGGAAGGTGGTCCCTAAGTAGCCTTTATCTTTTAAATTATAAATTATAAATACCTGAAATGGTTTACAGATGGAATACAGTAGTCAGGAGTGCTTTGGCTCAAGCATGCCAAGAACAATGTTTTCCCATTAAGAAAGAGAGTAAAGATGTTGGGAGATCAGTAGAGCAGAATGTCCTTTTCCTAGAACATGTATTTATCACAGTGATGACTCATTAATGGATGGCCACAGTGAGATGAGTTACATTATTAGCCCAAAATTATTCCTTAGAAAGTTGGGGCAGGAGGTGGCCCATCTTTTCTTCGCTCCCATTACCTAAAGATGCTAACTCCTGTTTGTTGGCTTGGAGCTGCAGTCATTCTGCAAAGCCAAGTAGTAAAAGTAGCAGGTTTTCTTTTCTGCTTAGGTTCTGCAAACAGAGCTGCAGCCTCCCCTGTAACTCATTTGGAATAAGGAACAGCAAATTCCTTGAAAGTGATTGCAAGATTCCGGTCTTTTTGGTCTATTACCTGACCTTGCTTAGCAATTAATTCCCCTTCCTCCTCCACAGTGCATATTTCTTCATA
The DNA here is from genome assembly GCF_048564905.1 of Vicugna pacos. Lineage (NCBI taxonomy): Eukaryota > Metazoa > Chordata > Mammalia > Artiodactyla > Camelidae > Vicugna > Vicugna pacos. The sequence goes on from NC_133023.1 coordinate 29,266,018, forward strand.
GTTCATTGCTCTTTTCCTGGAGCAGCTGGGCTTGGGCATTCTTATTTAAAACTCATATCAGGGTGGAAATGATGTTTTAGCAGATGCCTGTTTAGACTTTATTTCTTTTCAGGAATTTCAAAGCAGGGAACAGTATAAATGGATAAATGGGTAAGGCAAGGCTTAGCAACCTCTCAGAGGAACATGGCAAATTGCTCTTCACTGGTTGCTAGGGACTACTGATGAATTGTCAATGTGGTATGACTTGTGAGATACCTATCTTAAGTCATACTCTCCCAGAAACAAACCCTTAGACAAGGATTCATAAGTGAGTAATTTATGAATTGAAATGATTCCAGGAGCAACCAGTAGGGGAGTGAGAAAATCAGGGCAAAGAAGGGGAAGAAAATAAGCAATGTGCTATCTCAGAGGAGGTCTGAGTTTAAAAACTCAGCTTGATCCTCACAGGATTCTGGAACATAAAGGATATCTCTGGGTTTTTCCGTTTTGTGGAGCAGAACCATTGCACTTCTATACCAATCAGTCATTGACTATAGGTTCCCTTAGATGGGGTTTCCAGATTTAGCAAATAAGAATACAGGATGCCCAGGTGAATTTTAGTTTCAGATAAACAACTCTTCTTAAAGTATGCCCCATGAAATATTTTCATTTATATATTATATAAATATTAGTATATTTTTATACTTAAAAATTATTTTAGAAATTCATTATTTATCTGAAATTCAGATTTAACTGGGACTGGGGGTCAAAAGAGACACACTTTAAGGCATGTCTATGCCTCTAGCTCCAATGCTAAAGGCAAATCTCTGAAGATCATAGGTACAAGCCATCAGCAGAAAAGCGCCCAGAAGCCAGGGATGGGTGTGTAGAGCCTGGTACAAGGGATGTCAGGGGATCTGGGTAGGACATCAATACTGTCCCCTAAAAAGCAGAAAGGAAAAGTGAAACTTTGAACTGCAAATCCATTCTGTTCAGGGGAAAATGAATAAAGGATGCTGCTGGGTTTCTCCGCCGTATTTCTATCATGACATTGGAGGACGTGGCAGGCGTTTCACCACGGGAACCTGAATGTTCAGATAACCAACTGGTTTCCCACCCCACCCCCTGCCCAAGCACACACCGGTTCTATCCAGTTGTGCTTAATTGTGCTCTAAAAGGCCTGGGACTGACTGTCAGTCTCTGTGAGGCTTCACAAGCTGCTTCAGTTGGCTCTGATCCAACAGCAGAAACCACATCGTTCACACCAGCCCTCAGCTCCTTAGCTAGTCCTCACCCTCCTTCCAAGTGCCACCTCCCTCCCCTCTTCTTCCCCCACCTCACCTTCTCTCTCTATCACCCCACCCACTTTCTTCCCAGTAAATAAGGCATGTTTGGTACATTCATGACTAAAAATATATCATTCTTTCTTCGTATCTATTATTTTGGGCAAAATGAGCTTATGAAACCCATTCTGTCATTATATGATACATCCTTTTTTCATCAGAAGTAAAATTATCTTCCTGTCCTGAAAGTAATTTTAATTTACATCTTTGCGATGGAAGTTAAGCAGCATCCTCTTACTAGTAATTGGGACATAGCAAGACGGGAGTGTTCGAGCTCTGAGTCAGGACCACTTCCATGAAGTCAATACTGGTTTGGTTTGTGTATTAGGTAAAACGCTATGTAGTTAGTTTCTAATGTGCTTTGCAAACTCCTTTCCTGGCCAGGCTTTCAAAATTGTTCAAATTTATAGCACATCTCTAAAAGTATGTAAATTTTACTCTGTTAACACTAGCTGTGATAGTTTTGTGACTCAAAAGAATAAAGGCTGTAAGGATTGTCCTCCAAAGGAAAATTACTTACACCTCTTTCCTGTGCCTTGGCTTAATTTGTCCAATGCTAATTCCTTTTTCTTCCTATTTTAACCTACTTTCAGTGAGCTCAGCCCATCTCAGTGGCGGCAAGGTGTGGACATTCAAAGCCACAAGCTGTCACAAATACTAACTGCCTCAGCAATTTACAAAACCATAGTGGCCTGAGAAGTATGAGTCTTACTTCCATGAAGTGATGGACATGTGATAGATTGGGTGAGGAAATGTGGATTCACAAGAGGGTGTAATTTACCTGAATGGTGACTGTGTCAGTGGGAGTTACGTGAAGTCTAGAGCTGCCCAGTAATTCTTCAGCAAGGCACTTACGTTTATAAGTCAAAACCATCCTTTTTAGCACAAACTTTGCCCACCATATACACACCTATCTTGATTTGGATTCCTCCAGAAGCAAACCCTGATATAAGGATTCAAAAGCAAGTCATTTATTTAGAATGTGGTCTTGGAAAACACGGATAGGGGAGTGGAGAAGTGAACCAGGGAAGGGAGGGGGGCCCCAAAAGAGTGTGTTGTTAAGCCAGTTACCACTGTGGGTAACTGGAGTTCGGTCTCAGTGGACAACTGTAGGAGACAATAAGAACACACCTCGAAGGTGTCAAGAGATTGGGAACTTGGGCTATTTATAAACCAGCTTGCTGTTCCTCACTGGTTGAAGGCTAATTCTGGGACACTAACTCTCTGGCCCTTCTGACTTGTTCTGTGCACAGGAGCTCCATGCTCTTGTGATCCGAAAAAAATCCTCAGGCATAGAGTTGTGGGTATTCCCAGTAGACAGGATTCTATGGCTAGAGGTGAGTGCCGAGGGGAGATGAGTGGGGGCACTGATTTTTGCTACGACATCCCTCCCTGGCTGCTCTCAGACCTCCTCTGAAGGTACAGCTTGTCAGGCCACCAGTTGCTCAGCCCCTGACTTACATGTTCTTTACATACATGTGACTTTTCTGATTATAATGTCAATAATGTGAGGTGGTGTGGAGACTCAGTAGTTCATCCAGACCCTTGACACTGCACTTAGGTTGTACTACAAATGGGTTCTTGACTTGCCTCATTCTTGTGGCCAAGGGATTGTAAGCCCGAAGCCTCCTTCGTGTTAGCATTTCTCCAATCATTTCCCGAAGATTCACTGCCTTATAATGTTCTATTTCTATGAACTAAATTTAACACATTTCCCTCCTCCAATACGATACATTTCTCTTTTACTCACTGTTACCTAAGATGCATCAGGTGACATGCTACATTCTCGGGGTAGCTAAGATACAATAATAGCCTTCCTTCTTCTTGAGGAGTAGAGAGATGACTTGCTCACCTATGCATGCTATTTCTACAAATAAACTTCACACACAGTTCTGCCAACGTTTTTGACCTAGTACTATGTGCCAAGCAGTAAATGTGGAATTTCTTAGGCACTACTTTTCCACCCCTTCATGAACTTCCCGTATGTCAGGGAAGATTGGGATGGCTAAACAAATAATTTCAAGAATATGGTACTGTGATAAAAAGACATCTGTGTGCTATAGGAAAACCGAAGACAGGTATTTAACCTTTCAGAGGATTCAGGGAGGCTTCGTGGGGATGATCCCTAAGCAATTTTGAGGGGTAAGGAAGACTTGGCCAGGTGAAGAAAGGTAAGAACATTTGAGACAAAGGGAATAGAAAGTGCAAAGGAAAAGAGGCATAAAACAGTTTTCCATGTGCTAGAAAACAAATAGTTCAGGGTTTCTAGAGTGTAAAATTGAAATGTGGTTTACAAGAGATGAGATGGAGAGCTAAATTGGACCACAATATGGATGGCTTTGGCTGCCTTGGTGACTTTTTTCTTGTGAGCAAGATAGCATTCCAGGTGGAACAAGAATTTAGCAAATCTGAACTGCTAAGAACAGAGGAAGTGCTTGTTCCATTTAGTTAGAGCGAAGTTCTGCTAAACACTTGCTTTTCTTGGTGTCCGTGGTGGAGAGCAATTGACTTTCTTTTTGCTTGTGATTTCTTGTCCACCCAAGATTTTTCATGGCTACTGGCCTTTCCTCCAACTGACTTCAAGTCATTATTTAGAAGCAAGGCATGGGATGGGGATTTTATTATGATAAAAGACGGAAATATTGTCCACCTGTTTTTAAGTTCTTTTTCCTCATACCCAGGCAGAATCCCCTACTCTTGGTGACTGTCTCCTCTATTTTAGAGAGTCTTTTTAAAGGAAACATTCTTTAAGGAAACCCTAAACATTTTAAAACCATTGAAGAAATCAGCTTTTGTCTTAGTAAATCGAATTATAAATGTTCTTTGTATATTTAGCACTGAGATTCATTGAACAAAAATTTCACTGAGTGCCTAAGACATTGTCTTATATTTGTCCTTGCTCCGAAAAGGAAAAGGAAGGAAAATATGTGTAATTAAGGCACAGAAAGCCAGAAAGCCAGTGGCTTCAGAAGAAACTGCAGCTAGAGAAACTGCCTAATTTCCACTTCTTCCTGATTTCTCTGCTTCCCTAACTCAGCGTCCAAGAGCCTAGGAGGGTTCATTTGTGCCTGAGTATAACACACACACACACACTCTCTCTCTCACTCACTCACTCTATACACATGCACCCAATAGCAGGAATTCATTCCTTTGGGATGTGCTGACCTCTCTAAACAGTTTGATTTTTAAATGGAGGCATGCACATCTGTGTGTTCCTGTGCCTGTGACCTTGGGCACATACATAGGGGTCAAGCAACTTTTCTATAACGGTACAGATAATTACTGTTTTTGGCCTTGTGGGTCATATGGTCTCTGTCTCTACTCACCCTGCTGTTGGAGCATGGAAGCAACTATATACAATACATAAGTGAATGGGCATGTCTACATAACCATTATACTTTATGGGCACTCAAATTGGAATTTCATGTAATTTTCACATGTCACAAAATAGTCTTCTTTTGCTTTTTCTTCAATGACTCAAAAATGTCAGAACTACTCTTAAATCACAGGCTGTAGAGAAACGGGTGGTGGCCCAATTCTATTCAGGGGCCATAGTTTCCTGACCCCTGGTGCTACACTTTGACTCACTAACACAGAAGGTGTCCTTCCATCCATCACAGTCTGAGCTGTGAGGACAACTCAGCTCTCTTGTGGTATGAGAGGAGGGGACAAGGCAGTTGGTTGGAGGGATGCCGGAGATCAATGAATTTAAACAAATCCACAGTTTAGTCCAGCGTTTCTCAGCCTTGGCTGCATATTGGAATCACTGGTAGGGGAGGATGGTGATGGTAAAACATGTTGATGCCTAGAGCCCATGCTCAGAGAGTCTGATGTGATTAGTCCTCGGTGTGGACTGGGCATGGGGATATTTAAAAGTTGCCCCTTGGAGTTTCTGATGTGCAAGCAAGGGTGAAGGCCACCGATCTTGTGTAAAACTGTGTTGACAAAGACATAGCATTTGGGGATCACCAAAAACTGGAAGGTTGAGCCAAAAGGTTTTTCTCCTTTTCTTTCTTGTTTTTAACATCTCTTCCCTATTTAACAGGCTCAGTCACTTTCTATCTACATCCTCCCTTGCCTGTCTCTTACATGTTTATTTCAGATCTGAAATCACTAACAGAGGGAGAAAAGCTCAGAAACTGCAGAAAGGAGATCACGCTGTCTCTGTGTCATGTTAAGCACTAGCCTCACTGTCCCAGTGAGTGTAGTGTCTCTCAGATTAATGCTGCTTTGGCTGATCTTCTCGGGAGCATTCATTTACCCAGACGGGCACAGGACCAACCTTGTCAGCCCGGTCTGGGAAGGTTGGACCCTGGGAAATTCTTTCCGGGCTACAACTCCTGGGAGAGTGCTCTGTAAACCAGGAAGGCAACTTGTTAATTTAGAGTCTCTGTCCCCTTGCCTTGGCTCCTTTATCCAAACATGGATCTATCTAGGAAGCCATTATCAAGATTTGGGACCAGCATGAAATTAGGGATAACAAAATGGAAGACTTTTAAAAAATAAGTCTCATAAGGGGAAGTAAATGAAACATTTTCCTACCCTAGGAAATGTGTCTTTCAAGTAACTCAGAATTTCCAAGCTCCCCAGACAGTGTCATATTCCCCACACTTTGGGCCCTGTTAGAACGAGGTACATATGTCTCTTTCTTGTCAGTTTCCCCCTAAGCAAAATTTAGCTTTAAGATTTGTTGGCACTGATTTTGAATACTTCTAATTTAAATATCAATAGCGTGATATCGGGATCAAAAATAGCTCGTTCTTAATTGAACTTTAAACTTCTCTCATTTACACTTGAGGAAGCTTTTATCCTCTTCCTATTTAAGTGGCAAAGATTCATGCATTTTATGTCATATTTTACATAACATTTAAAGAGTTGGCACCCAAATATTTATGGTATTCTGCTTCATTAGACTAAATCTTTTTTAGTCTAATCAACCAAAACATTTGACTGAGAGGAAAATATTTTTAAGAAGCTCACAGTAAATGTCAGGAACAAATGGGAAAGTATATGCCATTTTTGAGATAATGCCTCTGGCAACAATAGTTTCCAGTCACTGACTTATGATCACAAGACTTTTCCTTATTACAGGATTGCCTCTTGAATGTCATTACCACAATTAATCAGCTTCTGCCAGAGCTCTTACATAAGTAGGACTTCAGGTTTTAGCAAGGCTAATTCATGATAGGGACTTTTCCAAAAGCACCGGGTCTGGGAGGACCTTCAGCACAGACACAAGCAGTGACACCCACATAAATCCCCTTGGATCATAACTTTTTGGCTCATTTCTGCAAGATTCAGTCCTAGCCTTTCTTTTTTCAGGGAGGTTTTACCTAAAACAGTAAGGAGAGAGATTTTTCTGGTCGTGTTATGAGAGTAGGGAACCTGCAGGCACAGGGCAGCATCACTGGGTGGGTCTCTGAGCCCCTTCTCAGTTGGACTTCCAAGATGAGCACCATTACTTGGAAAGGTATGAATGTAGATAACTGTTGTCAAGTGTAGAAATGGAACATCTGAGATAGGAAGGCTCAGGAAAATCAAGGAACTTAGAACCTCAAATTATATCCATCTATTTAATCACAAAATTTTATTTTCTTGTCAGAATCAAAAGACACAGAGACCCCTTTTGAGCAGTCCATAGTACTATAATTTATTCAGAGTGCCACTTCTAGAAAGAAGCAGCCAGGGACTGTTTCTGTATTGTATCAAAGGAATGCTCCCCAGAAAACTTTCATAGTTCTCTTAATCAGATTCCAAGAAACTAACTCCCAGCTCTTTGATCCTTTGATTCTTTTCTTCTTGAGAACATTCTTCTTCTATGTTCTGTCCAGGTAGAACCTGCCTGGTTGTGACAATTTGATCTTGGTGAAATGATGAATAAGCAGTTAGAAGAACTAAAATGAGCACAGGCTTTGGGTAGGCCGACAATTCTGTTTTTATTCTGACTTTATCACATACTAACTGTGTCGTGTACATGCGTGCGCACGCACGTACGTATGGAATAATTGTTCAACCTTTCCAAGACTCAGTTTCTTCATCTTCAAAATAAGAATGTTAATACCTTTTTTTTAAACAAGGATGTTGTGGAATGGAAAGTGACACCTAGAAAATACTCAGTAAATGCAGCTTCCATTTGCATAATATATCGAGGGTGGTAGCGGCTGTTCATATCCATCAGGACAGGTTTGATTTTGGTGGCTTCTCTGGAGCCTTGAAAAAACTTATGAGCTGTGTTTGACAACTCTAGTGGTCCTTGCTGATTCTTCTGCCAGATTTATCTTCTAGCAGTGACCCCTGCACCATCAGACATTTTTTTTAATGCCCTTCCTTTATTCCTATGTCTCTCCTCTGATTGCCTCAGCTGTGAGCTCTAATTCCTATTAATGATCACAACTGTGCTTTAACAATAAGATGTTTATTATTATAGGTGCACTTAAAATTTATTAAAATAATAACTTAAAGAGTAAAATTCATGAAGGCTTATGTTTTACCATTTAGCATATTTTGTGCTCACTGAGAGCAAAGAATCAAATAAGAACAAACACTTCTCTTAAACTCTCATTTGCCAAAACTTACTTACTTATGAAGCTCTACTTAATAAGAAAATTGTGATCACCTCAAGGCAGGAACTATCTTTTCATTGATCACTGTTGAATGGAATTGAATCCATTTTAGCAGACATGAAAGTAAATCAAACCCATTTACAAAATGTCATTATTTTTATCCTATATTTATTAAATGTGCACCATGAATCAGTCTCTGAAACAACACAGAGAAATAAAATATAATTTCCCATCTCTGATTAAATATGTACTGAGTGCCTCCTTTGCACCAAGATATCATAAAGGTGCTGGAGATATCACGGTAAATATGTCATGAACTCTGTCCCCAAGGAACTCACAGTTGAAAGAGGTACCGAGGCCCACATAAGAGGATCTGTCTGGTAAGGAGCCCAGCAAGACATTGTGTGGTCAACTGCTGCACAGTTTGGCAAAGACTTTAAGTGAATAGGTACTGAGTAGAGCAGAGGTCGACCAGGCCTGTGATAGACAGGAAAGTTGTGATGAGAGAAGCTGGACTTCATCTGGCCCTTGAAGGATGGGGAAAATTTGGGTAAACAGAGAGTGGCAAATAGGGCATATCAGGTGGGGAGAACGTGAGCAGAAGCATTAGAAGTAGGAGCATGAGCGTGGCGAGTTGAAAAAATCGTGAGGAACCTGGGCTGGTTGGGAGAGTGCTGGTGAACAGTGGAGAAAAAAGTTGGGGAGGGAGGGTGAAGTTCAATTACAAAGACCCTGGAGTCAGACAAATGGGGTTGAACCCAGGGAGCCCCTGAAGGTCTTGGAGAATGAAGGTAACATGATAATTGCTGTGGTCATAAATGTCACCATTGTCATCTGGTAAGCTTTATCTTGACTGTGTCTTTGGTTACTGTTGTGCTTCTGCGTTAAAGTCAGAATATTCTTTCTCGTTTAGAGGGAGCACCGGTTCGTCAGATCTCAATGACCAGGAAGCTGGTCCTGGGACTCCAAAGAACATCCGGAGCAATGGTGTGACACCAGTCACTCAGAGGTCACCGGCCCCAAGCACACGCAGCGTGACCTCACTCAGCAGTAGAGTAAGTACACGAATGTGAAGGAACACCACCCTCGCTCTGAGACTCAGCCTCACCGCCATGGCATGGCTGGGCATCAGCTCTCTGTATCTCAGAGCACGTTGTTTATCTTGTTTAATGGTAGATGCTTCTTTATCAGGACTGAACCCCCTTCATCCTTAGCTCCTGGCAGGAAGCCTAAAGTGAGAAGGAAAGGGAACGAGCAGGTTCAAAGGTGGAATTTGTTCGATGGGGGTTTAAATGGCTTTGTGGTTTGAATAAAATATAGATCATGTTTAGAATTCACTGATTTTTATCTTCCATGTTACCTCTCAAGATTGAACTGCTCTGAAATTTTTCCAAACCAATTTAAAGTAGGAAAAGTAGATTCTTGAAATGTTTTTATAGTTTTCTTTTCTATACAGCTGTTAAAACAAGAGGGTCAACACATAATGGAGACTTAAATTGCATAATACATATATGTGTGTGTATAAGCTGTTCTTTTGAATGAATAAACATCAATTAGATTTTTTGATTAAGCAGGAAACTCCATATGTACAGCTGACATCTATGTTTAAAAAATCTTTGTATACAAACTACAGTTCTTTGAATTAGCAAATATTTAATGAGGACCTACCCTATGCAAAGCCCTGGTCAAGCAAAGACTTTAAGGAAGTGAAAGAATTAGCCATGGGGGAGTCTGGGGCAAGGTTTCCTTCTATGTAGGGACAGCGCTGATATTCGGCAAGTGCACTGCAGGAAGGCTGTTCTAGTTACTTAAGGCTGGCCTCCGTCTTGTATAGTCAGTGACTAAAAGATCTTTAATGCCCCTGGAGGAGCAGCCACTGTAAAGGCCTGAGGTGGGAGCATACCTCGTGTGTTCAAGGAAGAACAAGGAGGCCAGTGTGGCTGCTGTGAGTGAAAGGGAGGAGTACTAGGAACTGAGTTCAAAGGGGTAATAGGGCCAGATAGGGACCTATAGATCTTAGGAATTTATTTACACTGGATGAGATGGGGGCAGTTGGAGGGTTTTGAGCAGACTAGTGACATGATCTGGCTTCTGTTTATGCAGGAACTGAGAGCTGGGCTGAGAAACAGCTGTAGGGGAACAAGAGTGGAATCCAGAAGGCCAGTTAGGAGGGAGGCCATCACATTACTGCTAACAAGATGGGGCTTTAGAACAGGGAGATAGAAGCGGAGGTTGTGAGCAACCAGGTTCTAGAGATATTTTTAAGGAAGCACCAAAAGATATTTTTCAGGCCGGTTGAATAATAATAATAATAATAGATTTATTTAAACATAAGTCTAAATTGTTCTTGCTGATAAGATAAAAGGCATATTTAAAATTACATAAATATTTCTATGAAGCTCAGTAAGCAGTACTGTTCAGTAGCCAGAAAAATGCATATGTAGTTGATGATTGCACTCACTTCCTTGGCAACCTAAGAAGGAATGATATTCGTGATATTTAGCAAGCAGTATGGCAGGGGCACTGAGCGATCAGAACAGACAGTGGGCTAATGAACTCATCTACAAAACAGAAACAGACTAACAGACATAGTAAACAATCTTATGGTTGCCAAGGGGAAAGGGGAGTGGGAAAGGATAAATTGGAAGTTTGAGATTTGCAAATATTAACTACTATGTATAAAATAGATAAAAAACAAATTTTTCCTGTGCAGGGAACTATACTCAATATCTTGTAGTAACCTGTAGTGAAGAAGAATATGAAAAGGAATATATATATGTATGTGTGTGTATGACTGAAACATTGTTATACACCAGAAATTGACATATTGTAACTGAGTATACTTCAATTAAGAAAAAAAAAAGACACTGGCACAAGGTTGGGCAGTGTCCTGGGGGCCCTTCCACCCATCATGCATTAACCAGGGGTGTGGAGGAGGGGGAGCACAGAGAAGGGGGAACGGACTGGGAGCGGTGCTGTTTACCAATTGATACAGAAATGTTTAAAAATTTTAACAGCTGATACAGCTGTACCAGTGGGTAGCAGCAGACAATCAGTCTAATAACCGGTCAACTTGGTTCTCAAAACAAGGCTTATCTTCCTAAGTACCATCATTAGGGAGAAAAAAATCACCCTTGTCAAGTGCTAATCCCCTCACAGCTAACAGCCTCTACATGAATATTTCTCTATTAAACACCTAGATTTTTCCCCAACAGAAATTCCCTGCAATAGTGTTGAGCATGCACGCATACATACATACATACATACATATATAGTCAGTGCCTCTGTTGATCTCGCTCTTGCCTTCAAGCTGATCTAGCTAGTCTTAGAGAAAAAGAGAGACAAAGAGAAATACTTTCTGTTGAATAAACTTAAGACAGCACAGTCTTTTATGAAACACATTTGCTCTCTCATGATGACACGAAGACCTGTATTGAGTTAGATGGTGATCAAGGTAACAGCTTCTCATTTTCTCCCATTTCTCAGCATCTCTTTGTTTCAGTGGTCTTGTCTGCTTTAGCATGTGAGAAGTACGTTTTTTAAATGGAAAACTCTTGGAACACGAAAGGCTCTGTCTTCTGCTATGATATAACTTGTTAATTTCAGGCTTCACATCCTGAATCTCCAGAGTATATATTGCCTGTTAATGACTGTTCAATATTAATTGGCCCATTAGTGCTCAATATTAATGATTCTCCCAGGGTGCCAGCTGGAAAATCTGCTGTCATTGTAATTGCTGCTAAGGAAGTTGGTCTTGCTTCATTGGGGGAATCCATGTGTGACCGTCTTTTTAAGGAGGTGTTGAAAAAGGACCTATTCATTTGATTTCTGTCACAGTCTTTTGATAAACCTTAGTAGTCTATGGAATTTAGAAAAGTTAGGAGCCATATGCCTCCTGCTACAGGTAGTATGTGTTGGAGAATAATCAAAGACTAAGAACAGCCTATATTGAAGCTGCATTGATTTCCATGCTAAGCAAGTGAGAGTTCCATCTCTCTGGAATGTAAGGTATGGGCTAAATCTAGGGCAGCAAGAAGGGAATTCCTTCCTGTAGGACTTTGAAAGGCACTTTTTGATTGTTCATGGAAGGGGGAATTGAAGAGTCTTTTTTAGGTTTGATCATTATCACACCATGGTGTCATTTGCATGAACACTTAACCTCAGCCCAGCTCTCAGAGGTCCAAAATTAGTTTTTTAATACTCAGGCAAACCTGGAATGATGCAGTTGTCAAGCCCTTGTGGGACAATTTTCCTTTATAATGAAAGTAAGTGTCAGACTGAATTTTGCCACATGTGCAAGCAGGTATTAGCAAGTAGCTACCCCCCTCCCAAATCACCTGTTCCTATAAGCTGGGGAAATCCCCATTCTTTATCCTTTTATGAACTTTGATAAGTGCGTTGCATGCAAGTTTCATTCCAATAATGAATGATGTAAGCTACCATGTTCTGATCATCTAGCTAGACAAAAGGTGGGGTGGAGGAAGTAAGGAGTAATTGGGGAGAGAGGGTGTTGAGAGTGGGGACAAACATGGGGCCAAATAGAGTTGTAACCCTGAATACTAGTCTGAGGATCTGAAGCTTGCTGGATTCTTATTCATAGTTCATGTAAGATTGGAGTTACCTGCACTGTCTTTTCTGCTAACCATATGTTGGGAAAGTCACTAATTTTGTGAATGAATAGTTATTTCAGACACCTTTTGTGCTGATTAATTTCTTTGTGTGTATTTTAGAGAGTAATTATTGATGGTAAGTCTGAGTTATTTGGACTCCTCATGAGGGTCCTCTAGATGTCAACTAGCTCCTTGTAAAGAGTGAGGTGCATAAATGTGATTATAATGACATATATTTATATGGAAGGATTTTAAAGTAAGTTACAGTCAATATAATTTTTTTCATTTTTACTTTGTGAGAAGGAACATGGTTTTGAAACTTCCATGGAGTTGGCTGCCACTGAAATCACCTCTGAGGACCTCACCAAGAGTCATCGCCGAAAAACTTCGGGCACACCTTCCATAGCTGTGTCCAGGGCCTCCCTCTCCTCAGGTGGATATTTGCAACATGTCCACTCTGTTGTAAATGTGACTAAATCGGGTGGAAGTGACTGCCTTGGGTGGCATTACATGGATGTTTCATGTCTTAGAAGATAATCATCCATTCTCTAACCCATGGTGGTAGGCCCACTCTGTAAGAACTGCTTACAACTGGACCCAGGTGGTGCCTTGAGCCTCTCGCGTTCTATGCAAAATCCTTGAGTCTTGGATTTGGCAAGAGTATAGAGTCATCACTGCCAAGAATCAGGGCTATACCAGATGTCAGCATAGGAGTGCAGGAAATATAATTGGCTCATTTGATAGAAAAGATAAGGGTACTTACCCAGAGTTCAAGGAAATGGTGGTTCCATGGATATGGGGGTCAGAAATGTCCTCTATCTAGACAGATTAACCATTATTCCATGGTTCAAATAAGGAATTCTTTGCAAGCAGCATGAAGGTATTATTAATAACCCCTTTCATTTGCATACTTTCAAAAATATGTCATTTCATCATCATAGCAACCCAGGTATTATTTATATGGCAATTTTATGATCTATGGAAAAGGAAACTCTTTAGAGAAGTATGTCATACTTAGGAAGTTTATGTCCCATGTGTAGATTTGAAATCATGACAAAATCCTCCACAGGAAAACGTTGCCTGTTCCCTAATGATGAAAAGCCTAAAGCCTAAGGCTGGATGCTCTGTACTGAGTTGGGGAGTCTCTCCTGGCCAGGTAGCTTCCAAAGGATTGTCTAAATGTGTGTGGTTGTTACTGCATTTTGGGTCAGGACTTGAAAATCAGTTTTCCCATTAAATGAAAAATCTTAAACTAGCCTAGAAGCCAACCTCATAGAGTATATATTTCTACTACCTCAACTCAAAAACTCCTGTTTGTTGAGTACATACTCTGTGTCAGGCACTATGCTAAGCACCTTCTGCCTTATTTCATTTCTCATTTCAAACTTAGCTGATTGTTCTCTTCAGTCTTTCTTATTTATAAAGCAACTATACCATCTCAGCAGGGCTTTGGCATAGAACTCTTTTATGGTAATAAACTGTGTCTTGGTCAGCTGTCCACAGCACCACTGAGTTGTGCATTGTTCTTTGTATTTTTAAAAGCAAGATATTCTGCTGATGAAAGAATGTGCTGGTGCCTAGCGAAATAGAATTTCCTCTCAGTTTCCCTCTAGCCACTCCCTTTTTGTGTGAAAGGAACTGACGTCATTTCATTGCATTTTATGTCATATACGAAAATACAGCAAATTCTCTAAATATTTAAATAGAGAATGGTTAAATTTTAATTTTTTCTAAACTTAAGGGCCCGTTCTATGAGAGTTTTCCAAAGTCTATAAGCAGAGCAGGAGCCTTAAACAGCTTAAAATATTAGCATTTTATGGTAGAGCATTTGACCTCCTGTGTTCAAAGGAGATATGAACATTTCAGTGTTGGTAATTCAGTCCAAGCATATTTCAAAATGCTATTGAAAAAACAGAAGTATGTTAGCATAAGCTGCATGAAATTACTGACTCTGACTTTGGCTTTCATGACACTCTCTAGGCCCTAGGCCTAGAAAGAGTTGGAATAATGATGATACATTTGCAATGAAAAATGAAACCTTCTAACAAAACAAGGTGATTCACTTCTTTTCTTTTCTCTTCCTTCCTCCAGACCAGAGTCGATCTGAGTTAGATTTGAGTGGGTCATTTATAGAAGACTTCGAAGATACTGTAGGCATCAAAAGCAAGTCTGTCCCTGGGGCTTTGGACAAAGACTTGGTAAGTTGGATGTGGAAGAAAGTCTAATGACTATCAAGGAAGGGCACAGTCCTACTCCAAACCTTCCCACTTTGAGGTGAGGATGAGTTGAGAGTCGAGCGAGAATATACAATAGTTTCTTCCAGTTAGTTTTCACAAAAAACATATAAAAACAACTAAAGAATGACTTAGAAAAGGTAACAGGTAATCAGGTTAATGAGTGAAGATGATCTCTAGGAAAATACCTCTTGGGGATTTCAATTCCGGGTTAAAAGCACATCACTTAAGCTAAACCTGGAAAAACAAGGGAGTCCCACCATTTCCTAAATCAATTATTAGTAGACTTATCTATGTGTTTCATATGAACATTTCTACATCTCAAGTTACCTCCAATAAACTGCCTTCTTATTTGAGACTAACTTCTGTGAAAATTAATGTTTAAGTGAACTCATTTATAAAATGAGAAGGTTGAATTAAATTATTGTTAAGGTTCCTTCCAGTTCTAATATTTTGATATTTCTATAGTTGCTATAATGCAATTTGAACTCCTTAGAAAAAAGAGCACAAATGTTAAATGGAATTAATATAATTTTTCCAACATAAACTAGGAAACTTAGTTCTAAAACTCAGTGTTATCTTCTATAGTATTAAAAAAAAACTGAAAAGTTTTAAATCCACCACAAAAGGGGGGGCGGGCAATGAGAATAAATGGTTTCAAAGCTTACCTGGTGTTCAGCCTTTAAAACCAGCTAATTCCAATGCTATTAAACTATTACTGATCTTCAAAAACTCTGACAATCTTCAAATTCATAGTATGAAGCCATTATATATAACCTTAATACTCAAACTTGATTTTAAAAATAGTTTAAAAAAGAAAACTACAAGTTAAATTAATTTATGACTATATATACAAAACTTGAAATATGATACTAAATAAAACATAGCAATGAATCAAAAATATTACCGTAAGGATAAGTAAGTTTTATTCTAGGTAATGAATGGAAGAATTAATCTATATAAGAATATCTATTACATAATTAATATTTCAGTATATTAAAGGAGAAAATACAAAACTATGTCAATAGATACTGAAAACTATTTTTTTTAAAAAAAGGAATATACTTCCAACAAGATGCAAAATACTAGTTTCATCCGGGGTGAGAGGAAGGCCAGGGAAGAGAACAGAAATAAGAATGAAAGGTGTCCATAATAAAAAGAAACCAGTATGCATGTGCGTGTGTGTGTGTGTGTGTATATATATCCTATTCATATCATCAAAAAGTTATTGAAATTTGATCATTAATATGTTAATAGAGATACATATCTTTAATTTATATTTATCTATATTGCTTGAAAGGT
This sequence comes from Vicugna pacos, assembly GCF_048564905.1. Taxonomy (NCBI): domain Eukaryota; kingdom Metazoa; phylum Chordata; class Mammalia; order Artiodactyla; family Camelidae; genus Vicugna; species Vicugna pacos. The sequence continues at coordinate 29,282,049 of NC_133023.1, forward strand.
TTTACTAAAAAAAATGTATTGCTTAAATAACAGGGAAAAAAATGAGGGGAAGAAAAGTAGAGTCTGGTATTTTGGACAAGAATCTAGTATCTATAATATTTTTTTCTACTGGAGATATTTTCAAGATACATCTCCCCATCTTGACAGTATACACACACACAGGGGTACATGCGCGTACACACACACGAACACAAATGCACCCCAATTTTTTAAATTACAAAATGACTTAAGTACATTGCTCGAAGTGAATCACTTTAGAGAACGGGGAGGTAGGAATTGGAACACCCAGGTCTGTGTGATTGCAAATTTCATGTTCTTTCCAGAAAGCAGGCACCTCTAGGAAGGTGACCGCAATCCTCTGATGGTATCATGCAGGTCGAGTGGAGGACAAAAGAGGAAAATGTAGCAATGGGGTGATTTCTAGACATTTGTATCTGATTTTTCAGATATTTTTAAAAGAAAGTGGTTTTTAAGTGAAAAAGCTTTCGAGGAAAGAAAGAAACCAAATCACTGATTTTTTTTCCCCCCTCCTTCCTTAGGACTCCTTGGGAGGGAACGAAGAAGGCATTGATGACTTAGTGTCCTCCCAGTTTTCTGCAAACACCCACAGTCTAGCAAGTGGCCTGTCAACCGTAAGCAATTCTCTAACACGTACTGGAAGATTCTTCTTTGTCTTGTTGATTTTCTGTACATTTCCAGAGGAGATAATGATGTTCTTGGACAATGGGTGATAGTGAGGAAAAAGTCATTATAGTTTCCTGCGTGCCTTTTGCCCTCAGAGTACTTTTCAGTTCAATTTTGTGTGGGCTTTTCCTAAAGCTCCTGATTGCTTCCCTCTCCTACTTTCAAACCTCTCTTCACCCAGGTTTTAAAACCTCTTCTTTCCCTAACACAGGCTCTTATCAGCTCAAGCCTATGAATTAGCTCACATCTCTGCTGATAAATTTCCCTGCCACCATTCTCTCAAGTCCCCAACCATCCTTCATACTTGCCGGTCACTTTCCTAAAACACAGACCCAAGTAGCTTTCTCTCCTCACACATCGAGTCCATAGCTTGTCCTACTCTGGAATAAAGCCCCTTCTGACTTTGGTTTTTGAGCCCTTCTTTGAGAGGGCTTTAGGAGACCCTGTGTCCTTGTCCCCATCTGGATGCCTCCAAGTCTTTTCTTGGCTTCTCTGATTTCTGTCTGTTGCTCTAATGCCCTTTTTTCTTTTGACCTTTGGGCGACTTCCTTAAAGAATTCTCGAACAGGCTCTGACAGGAAGTGGACCTACCTAACTCTGCCTGACGCTGACTCCGACACTGTGAGTGTTCAGCCTTTCCTTTTCTTGTTTTCCAGCCATACTTCACAAAATGCGTGGTACTGGAAATCTAATTTGGTGGGCAGTTTCTCCAGCATTTATCTTTTTCCAATGTGTGTACAATTAACCAGAGGTTCTCTGTTAAAAGGTACACAACAGTATCAGAATCCAAGTATGCCAAAGAAAGAACATTTGGTAAACACTAGAATCTGAGGACCAGCGAAAAGACACATGGTCCAAAATGATTTACCATGAGCAAGGCACCTTGAGAATAAACATCTCTGTTTAAATCACAACATTGGCTTGATTAAGAGCATAAAGTTTGGTTAGTAGGAAAATTCTCATAACTTACTCAGTTTCTCCAAGCTTCAGCACTTGTGGGTTCTTAAATTTTCTTCTATATGTGTGGGTCCTCTGCTTACACAGGACCCTCTTTGACACAGAGGGATGTGGTGTAGATACAAGTCAGTGATGCAAGGAAGCAGTGAGGTATGGTAGGGAAGTCCTCAGACTAAAAATCTGGAAATCTTGCTTTATGCTATCAACAAAAAAATTGATCAGTCAATCTAAGAAAGAAATGGGAAATTTTATTCAAGCCGAAGTGAGGATTGCAACCCAGAAAAAGCATCTCAGAAAACTCTGAGAACTATCCTGCCAGTTAGAAGTCTTTTAAGGAGCTGTCTTACTGGTGCCAGGAAGATGTTGCTGTTTATGCTTGAGCCAGTATTTTCTGCTGATGGGAGAGATTTGGTCGATGCATAACGCAGATACACAAGGCACGGTAGACAGCAGAGGGGAGGCCAAAGGGAAGAAGAAAATTGTACGTTTAGATTTTTCTTATCTTGCCATAAAATACAAATTTTACTTCACAATATCTTGGCAGTGTCAACAAATTCCATGAGCCAGATTTTTCTCATTTGTAACATGAGGAGTTTGGGGCTTATCCTTGAAGCTCTTGAAACTCAAAGCCTGGTTCATGGACCAGCAATATTGCATCACCTGGGACAGAGACCATAAAACATTGTCAGTTCACAGAGCCCCTGGTGTCTCAGTGATTCTTTCATAGCACTCCCTAAGCCAAAGGTCATACCTGACTAGTCCATTTATTAAATAGTTAGGTCAGGAAAAAAAAAACTTGATAAGCAATAGTATCCTTACAACTTGTTAGCCATTTGAAGAAAAATCAATACACACAGCAGTAGATAGAAAAGTAATATTTTTATTCCATTCTTAGCCCCTGATGGGCTCTGTGTGCCTGTTGGGTACTACATGACTTGTCAGATCTTGGAATCTGATTGGACAGCACCACTTTCATTTCTCATTCCATGTTGATTTTTGTGCAGTTCTTGCTTTTTGTCATAGCAACTGCCAAAACTCAGCTTCACACAGATAGGACTTCACTGAAAACAATGAAGTGTGATTGATTTAACGTTGACATTGTGAACTGCCATTCATCGTTTGCATGGTGTCCGATAGTTGTCGCTGTGTTTCCCTTGAAATTTTAAAATACCCTGTGGTGCCCGCTGTGTGTTTGCTCTGGGATGCCTCAACACGCAGTTTGGGAACTGGGCCTAGGAGTGTGCTAGAAAAGCAGAATCTCAGACCCCACATGGGACTGAGTGGATCAGGATCGTCATTTTAACGAGATCCCCAGATGATCTATATGCAACTGAAGTTGAAAAAGCACTGCTCAAAGACACCTGCTATCATGAAAATTCTGATGTTTGGTTTTTAGGAATAGGAAAAAAAACAAAGTAGGTCACTCAGTGGCTCATTTTAAGTTATAATTTCCAAATAATTACAGAATCCTTGTTTTGCTCTTGCTCTTGACTTAAGCTTAGAAGAGATACTAGCCACATCACCCACCTGTTTTTGATCAGTCTCTACTCTGAGCAATTGGAGGAAGGTAATGACTTTTGCATATATGCATATATATATATATATATATATATATATAAATGAAAAAATAGGAAGTCTAACTTCTCTTTGCACTCACCATAGTTCCTACTTCCCAGTGGTTCACAAACAGCACTTTTGCAACTCCTGGGTCACTCATGAAAAGCCTTCCAGGTGGTCTTTTGTGACAGTCGTGTGGCTAAGACACAGAATTTGTGCTGCTGGCACTGAAGGATAGTTTTATTACATTTAATTTAAAATATGTCTCTTGTTATTAGTGTCTCATCAGAAACTTCATTCTGGTACATTTGGACAGGTTTTTTAAAATATATTTTTATTTTATTTATCAGTTGGTGTGTTATTTTATTGTTCTGTATTCTGTTTTGTGGGTTGCTATTTTACAGAGGTGTACAAAGCCATGCTCTTATGTGACCCATGTGGCTACATAGCTGCTCAGGGACCAGCGCGGCTGTGGGTGTATGCCCTTCTCCTGGCGTGCCCTTGTTAAAGATGTAGCTGTGGCTTCCCAGAGACTGATGGGCTACTCTGTGTAGATGTCCAAGAGAAGCTTGTGGCTTATGCCACAAGTGCAGGAATATGAGATGAGTTTTTCTTTGTCCTGATCAATGCCTTCTAGACCTTGAAGCAGATTGACCATGAGTCTACCAGTGAAAAAGGAGAAATCTACAGGGATGGGGAGAGGAGATAGGATTGGAAATGCCTCAATGACCCAGGATTCCTTAGAAGAAGTGAATAAACAAAGGGTATTCACCAACCCAAAATGACAATGCTTCCCTTCTCAGCAAATGTCCTGCCTTCCTTACTAATGGTCCTAGATCTTGTCCTTTCTCAGGCTCAGATTTTATACAAGACCAGAAAAAACAAGCAAAACAAGTGATTTTTGATTTCTTCCTTCACCCTAAATTTCCCTGCTCATTATACTGCAGGGCTCCTAACTGAATGAAGGGGGTACCTTCTGTGAAGAGATCATTAGCTTAACAGTGGCTGCCTCTTTTCATCTTGTTTATTTCAGACCAGCCTTAACAGCACGATGAGTGTTTACAGTGAAACAGGAGACTATGGCAACGTGAAGGTCAGCGGGGAAATCCTTCTCCACATCAGCTACTGCTACAAAACTGGAGGGCTCTACATTTTTGTCAAGAATTGCCGAAATCTGGCCATAGGTGATGAAAAGAAGCAGAGGACAGATGCGTAAGCACATAGCGTATTCCTCTGACTATTCCATTCAGTGCGTATGTTTTCTGAGGTCTTAGCATTCCTCTTGATACCAGGCTTTCTCAGAAGGTTGATTGTCCCTTTCCTCCTCTGCCAAACTTCTAAATATTCTCTGAAGTGTATGTAAAATGGTCACGTTCATGGTTACTTGATTTTTAAAAAGGTATAATTCAACATAATTCAGAACTGACAGATTTGTAATTTACAGAGGGAGCTCTTTGAGATAGAAGGCTGGCGTGTTGGCACACCCCAGGGTATATAAGAGTATCCTGTTAATTTTTGTTCTGGGAAACCCTCCAGAAAAAAATTACGAAGCTGTTAGCTCAGTGAAACAACTTGAAAGGGCAATTATGAGACTCTGGGGATTCCAGGGATCAGCCCTGGAGGGTAGGTATGACCCACAGCACGTTGGAAGGAAGCTGGATGTAGGGCTATGTCAGGACTTCCCAGGACCACTGCCAGGTTGGATGATTCACTAGGAGGACTTACAGGTCTCCACTCATTGTCATAATCCGCAAAGGGAAAAGGCATATGTAGTAAAGTTCTAAAGAATCCAGGCTTAAACTTCCAAGTGTCCTTTCCCAGCGGAGTCACACAGGATGTGCTTAAGTCCTCCAGTGATGAGTTATGACAACACATGGGAAGTGTTGTCCACCAGGGAAGCTCATTTAGAGACTTAACCAGTCACATACTAAAATCCCAGTCTCCCAGAAGGAAAGCAGGTGTTCAGCAGAAGCCGTATTGTTTTTACAAATATGTTAGTCACTGTGAGCCACTTATATCTGTTCCAGGAGTGACGAGAATCCTCCTGAAATCCAAGTTCCCACATGCCAGCCAAGAGCCAATCTTATAAGCAGGCATTTCTAAGGAGAGCAGTCTCAGACGTGTTATGTTTTTAACTCTGTTTCTACATAACAGACCTAGGTTCAGTAAACAACTCAGCAAAGCTATTTCCAAAACGGACAAATGAGTGGACTCTGAATACAGATTGGTCCACCTACCTCCTCAGCTAAATATCAGAGAGTTTCAGGACCAATATCATCATTTAGACTAGCATGGAAGGGCATCATCTAAAGCCCCAGTAGGCGGGCTCCAGGACTCTGGTAACATCTTTGACATTTCAGTCTTTTACATCTTGTACATTTCTGACTCTGTCACGATGCCCTGCTCCAAGAGGCTCCGGGGGCAACTCAAGGCAAGGTATTGGGTAGAATTGCTGTTGTGACTTCAAGTTGTTATTTTTAATTTCTGCTTTGTCACCATGTTTATTCATTCACCTGTTGCTATTGACTCCACTCGTCAGAAGTCCTGATATCTGAGTGGAGAAGAAAATAACCCCATATTTTGTGGGACCGTTGATCATGATAATAGATTACATTCATCAAGTAGTACATTATGTTAGCATCTTGTATGTTTCAGCAAATTTAATCCTCACAGTGCCATAAGGTGTTATTCCAGTTTTACAGATGAGGAAATGGAGATACGGAGAGGTTAGTAAGTAAGCTCTTGAGTTCTGAGTGGCTCACTGAGGCATGCGGTGATTCAAATGCAGCTGGCTGGACTCCAGAGTCCACACTCTTTACCACTACATGTTACTGCTTCTCTCCTATTGAAGCTCCAGACTTCTATTTCAAGATGTCCTCTTATGTAGACTACCTTGTTTGGTTCTATCTCTTATGCTCACTAGCCCTATTCCCTTTACCTCTTTTATTCACTCAAGTCCCTGAGCATTTCTTGCAAAGTAGATATTTCCCAGTAATGACTTTCATTTTGTACCACCTACAGTTATGTCAAGTCGTACCTTCTTCCTGACAAGTCCAGAAATAATAAGCGCAAGACCAAAATCAGAACAGGCACCAATCCAGAATTCAATGAAACACTAAAGGTAAATAAATACTCTCACAGTAACTTCAGTGATACAATTGACAGCCTCATTGGTTTAAAAGTAAATATAGAGGATTTGCATGTCAAGGTTATATATATTTTAGAAAAGTAGAATTTGAATAAATCAGTGTAACACTCTTGGCTTTCTGTGTTTGGAAAAGAAAAAAAATGTGAGCCACTCTTAACTCTATTTCTCTGCTGCTGCTGAAATGACACCTTAAGTAGAGATGAGCCAGTAATATTATATCTGACCTGGTACATCTTGTCCAAAAGTATGTTTCACCCATGGGAAAACTGTTTTCTCCTAATTCCCTCTAAAAGAAGTTTGTCACATTTTGACACTAACTTAGCAGGTCACTTTGCACACACTCATTGTTCTGCTAATACAGCATGAAAGTGTGCTGTTTCTTATTAAGGTTTCAGAATTTGGATAAATTGAGGCATGTGGTTAATGAACAGTGGAGATGCAGGGTTGGATTTGTGAAACCTCAGAGAAAGTGGCCTGGATAAAATATGACCCAGGCCCCAGTTCTAGAGAAATTCCATTTCCCCATAGGCTTCCATGTAATGACCTCTTCTCTCACCCTGGACCAGTCTAGCCTGGTAAGAAAGATCCAGGGAAATGGGAATGTAGATGTTACTGCCAGTCGTGGGGAAATTTATGGATCTTGTGCATAAAATGATGGAGTGCATCATAGGAAGAAGTTGGTGAGTGAGGTCATGTGCCAGCTAGGTCCTGTGTGGAAGCAGAAGCCAATATGGAGACAGATCAAAATGAAAATAAATGAATATAGGCAGAGGGTGAATCCAGTGACCATGACAGGACAGCAAAGATGAACCCAAGAGCAGCAGATAAACAGAGTCACTATGGCAAAATCAGGAAGCAAGGAGCCCCAAGGTTAATCGTGCCAGGACCAGCAAGCACAGGTGTAGATGCAAATACGAGAGCAGGAATCAGTGAGTCTGTAGCATGTCCTAGGTGGTATTTGCTTAGGACAAGGAGGAGGTTTGAGGATGTGTGGGCATGTGGCCCTGGGTAACGTTTGGCTGGAAAAAGGAAAAACCACCCCAGCAATATTTTCTTTCTGCTCAATCTATGTATGTATCTATTCACTCTTCCACTTAAGCAGAAGTTTATGAAGTTTGGCATTTGCAAGTTTCTCCCTGTCCATACTTTTCTGGATCAGGGAGGTCTTGTTAAAAATAAGATAGAGAAGGTAGAGAATTGTTCTATTAAACCTTTGCACTTACAGAGTAGTTGTTGAAAAAATAACTAGGTAAATGAAAAGCAGGTAAAACTGAAAGGGGGACAAACTTTATCACCTAACACTTTTTATCCAATAGCTGAAGTTTATCGACTACTCACCACCCCTGGCCATCACCAAATAGTCTGTTGATGTATCTTTCAGTGCTAAGTCTCACTCAAAATGAGTTTATGGACCCGAAACTCAGTAGTAGCAGAAACAAAGAAAAATGAAGTAGGTTTTTTCTTTGTGTTTGTTTTGTTCATATTACTAATGCATATGATCTGAAAGATGGTGGAAGTACATGTCAACCCGTCCTAAAATTGGCAGAGCCCTCCTCACGGAGTGTGACATTGTAACTCTCATTTGCAGTACACCATCAGCCATACTCAGCTGGAAACGAGAACTCTGCAGCTCTCTGTCTGGCATTACGATCGATTTGGACGGAACAGCTTCCTGGGGGAGGTGGAGATTCCTTTTGACTCATGGAACTTTGAAAATCCAAGCGATGAGTGGTTTGTGCTTCAGCCCAAGGTAGGAAATGCTTTCAGATGAGTCAGACAGTTATACGAGTAATCAGTGAAACTGATGTCACAGACCAAGAGAATCTGAAGACTTGTACTTGTCAAGTGATAATCTGAGAAGATCAGTGCAGCTAATTTTGGAATACTATAATAAATGCAAATCCGTTCTTTTGGAAATCCTTCTTAGATACAGACTGTCTGTAAAATGCAAGCCATATAATCATATGTTACGAATTTGACCTACTAAAAATGTATTCATCATTTGAAGGTCGCCATGGATAAACAGAAGAATACAGTATATATTCCTATTAGGAAGAGAAAGTGTTGACTTTCACATAGGCAAAAATAGCTCCATAGTGCACAGTCAGTCTCAAAACATTCTCTCTCTTCCTCATCCTCCACAATTCAGTCATGAGCAGGAGTGGCCTTGCCTCGGCTCACATGACGAAGTGGTCGGTAGCTAAAGTATCTGGTTTTCTACATTTGTACTTTTGAGACTCAGAACCCAAGTTTTGCATTATATTCAGGAGAACAATCTCAAAGCTGGTTCTAGAAATTAAATGCTAATACAGTATGTTCTAAACTAAACCGCTGGTACCTGGGATTCACTCTGTGCAACCAGAATCTCTCTACATGCAGGGTAATTTTTGAAGTTTAAAGTGAGGTGGAAAAAAGGCCACATTTATGTAAGCAAAGATTGTTCTTTATAGAGAGAGAGGCAAAAAGAACATGGTAAAGCTAGTGGACTCAAATTAGACTTCCTAGGTTCAGTACTGGCCTCAGGACTCTCTGTGTGACCTTGGGCAAATCACTTAACTTCCCAGGCCTTGGTGTTCTCATCGGTGGTATAATAATTGGACAGAGCTTACAGGGATGCTGAGAGGCTTGAAGAAGCCTGCTATGTGATGCTTGTGGTATTGGGTCAGGCACATTGTAAACTTCTCAGTAAATGCTGGGTAGTATTTCTGTTACGTTGGAGTCCTTGTATTACAAGCGACAGAAACCCCAGCTCATATGGCTCAAAAAACAAAAGGAAATTTCTCAGATCTTATCAAGGCCCTGGAGGCTCTTGGTCTCGCTTCTCTGTGTTGGCTTCATTTGCAGACTTCATGCAGTGTTGGCCTGTCTCACTGGCTCCAGGTCTGCTTCTCCTGGACACTACAACAGCTGCAAGTCTCTCATCCCTGCATCACACTGTCCAGAAGAGGAGAGAGTCCCTCCTCCTCCAACAGTCTAACCAATTCCTTGGGCCTGATTCCTAATTCTCATTACATTATTTGCCCGTCCTGAGCCAATAATTGTGGCCAGGGAGGTGAGATACATTCGCTGGCTTAAGGCAATCAGAACATAACTCTGATCTTAAAGATGGTATTGCCCCAAAGGAAATCCTGGTAGAGTAGTACTGAAAAAAAAGGTGAGGGGACACAAGACAGCAAAAACAAACGTTGATCATCAACAGCAATGATTGTTGCTTACCAGTAGCAGCATCGTTCACATCTCATGGTCACAAGCACCGTTGTGAGGTAAACATCGTTATCCCCGTTTTTTATGAGGAGACTGAGACTCAGAAGTTAAATACAACACTCTGATGGGTTTTATAACTGTTGACCTCAAACTTGATGTAAATAAGTCATGGAAAATCTTTAGGAAGTGTAATTGGGCTATGGGTAAAATTGACAATGAAATGTCATAAAAATCCTTAACCAGAAAATAACCACAAGTCCATGACTAACATAAATGTGGTAGAGATAGGAAGTAGACTGTTAGCAACAGATAAGTTCATGGTAACATAACATTCCTCTGATATTCAATATGGGAAATATTTGGTCATTACAGCACTAAGTCTCTTGGAACTAAAAGAAAAACCTCACTGTATATGGATAGCAATTAATATGACTTACCAGTCTCCTATTACTTGCTTCGTTTTGTGTAATGGGTGAGCATCTAAGAATCATAGTTAGAAAATGTCCAACATATTATATGATGCAGGACACTGATGAAGGACAAGTAACATGCATCTTAGTACGTGAAATTAACTTGTCTGTCATAAATTTAACATGAAAGCACGTCGGGCCTCTCTGGAAACCAGCTTAGAGGGTTTCCAGTCAGTTTCCTGGACATGGTTGAATGATTTGCACCGAGATGATATCAAAGTTCTTCCAGGCCTCCTCTGTGCTTAGGGGCCACAACTTTCCATGGTAATCACCTTCACATTGATGTTGAGTGGTTTGACTTTCCATCAAAAGGGAGAAATGTCTCTGAGCCTGCTCAGGGTAGAAAAGCTGATCGTGGTTAATCAGTGGAACTCCTTTGGTCCTCTGCCGGATCCCCTTGGATTCCTTTAACCTTGTCTATTAGGAGTTTTGCCTCCAACAGCCTCTACCCAAGATTCTCTGTAGAAGGCTGTCCCCAGGCTACTGTAGATTTTTCCAGATGGGCAGAGAGCCAGAAGTTCATAGGAGCTAGTGTACCCTGTGCCACATGGCAACCCTTTACCACTAACTGACAGGCAGGGGAGTTTGAGAGCTCAGTTCCCTTACTGAGAGCAGGAAAGACTCTGGGGCGTTACTTAGACCCCAGAGCTCTCCTACTGTATCAGACTGTGCCCCTGCCTGGCTTCCTCCTCTTCCCTGACCTGTTTCCCCAACCCTTTCACTGGTCCCATCCTGGGAGCACTTCCTTAATAAGTCACTTGCATAAGGATCCTCACCTCAAAGTTGGCTTCTGGGAAACGCAACATAAATTAGTGTCTCTAATCCATGTCATCTTTCTCCGCCGAGCTTCCTCAGACACATACAGAGGAAAGGCTACAGATTACTCGAATTTGCTTAGATACCATGCCTTCCGAAGCTGGGGAGGACAGGTACTAAAGCATACTCTGTACGCTGCTTCCTGCTTCATGCATGGCTCGTTCTCACACTGAGCTGGGCCCTGTGTGGTTGACTACCAGCCGGCTCTGAGGACTGTCACTTCGTACTCAGTCTCCCGCCTCGGCTCTCTCAATGCAATAGTCACTTCATCAGCTGCAGCCATAGGATGAGTAGCCCCAGAGATCTGATGTTTCTCCTGGATTATCCGGCTGAGGAGGTGAGGTGTGAGCTACAGGGACTAATTTCCTTAGTAACAGAGGATCAGAATTAATAGTCCTTAAGCATTCGGAGATCCTGACATCCTTTGGCAGTGGGAATACTGGAAAGACGTAGTGTCTTTTTGCTTATCGACTCTGTGTTGGTGGAAGTCCCTCGACACCTCCCTTTGTTTTTGCTACATTTCACCGTGCTCAGCCCATAAGGAGGCTAGTGCCAACAGACAGAGAAGTCAAGATGCCATGCATTCTGACCGTAAAGCAGTTTCATGGTCTAGCTCCCATTTTACTGCATGACGTGGAATTGTTTACCAGCTATAGCTCATTACCTTACTGAAAGGCATGTTAGGTCGGGAAACAAGAAGAGATTGTCAGTATAAATTGCCTTTCATGTGTTCCCAGAAGGTGCTGTTATAAAAAGGACCTTTGAAAGTCAACAGCAAGCTTAAGTGGTTTTCCAAGGAAACCTCCATTCTGCCTTCAGGCAGAGTAAATGTAATGTAAGTTCGTGTGGAATTATTGCCTAGCTACAGGGCTCTCTCTTTATGTGGCAGTTGGGGCAGATTTTGTCTAGAATTTATAACCCCACCTTAGACCTGTAAATACACTGGGAACTCTGCTTCCTACTCTGATGGAAAGTGGATCTGTCTTTTCAAAAAGCAACTGATGATGGCTGTAAGCTGATTATCCCTCCTGCTGAGTCAGATACTTTCACTGGTTCCCTACTGATTTTGAGTATGGTTTGAAGAAATCGCAACGCTCATCCTGGCACCCAGTGCTCCCATTATATGGCCCAGCCTTCTATAGCAGAGGAGGGTGTCAGTACTTTACCCGTATCCCCATTTTTCATGCGCACATGGCTCCCCATGGCCGTCACTCCTGCCAGCCCACACCTGCCCATCTTTGTAGGAGAGGCGTCCTCAGGCTGTGTGGGCTTGGTCTGTGGGCATGGAAAGCCAGAATAGCCTGGGTGTTTAAGTCTTCTGGGGGTTGAGGGCAGAGCCCTTGATGAATCACTGATGGGTGAAGGTGTGTAAACACTCAGTCTCTTGCCCCTGATTGGGACAGCTCTGAGGTGTGATCTGAGTCTTGAGGGCTCCCCTGTGAGACTGAGCAAAAGTTACTCTCCAGGGAACTTTGCCTGATACCACGACCTTGGTAAGCCTCTCTTCACTTCCTGGTCTCACTTCCCCACTACCCAGCCTAATAAAACACTGTAACATAAATTCGTGTCTTAAGGTCTCCTGAGGACCCCAGAGTGCACACCTTGTCTCCACCCTCCTTGCTGCTCCTTCCCTGCACCCACACACCTCTGATCACACCTGACTCCTTTCCAGCCCTTAAACACATTCGACACAATCCCCATGGTGTTTTGCTCTTACTGCTTTCTTAACCCAGACTAACCTTCCCTTCTCATCTTCATCTGTCATCACCTCTCCTATCCTTTAAGGATCAGACAAGGACCCTAATCTGGGTTACTCTCTCTTCTCACAGTAGTTTTTTTATACTTGTATTTGGAGCAACTGTCGTCATCTGTCTGACACTGAGCTTGCTGTGTGGTAGAAGCCCTCTTCTCCTGGCAGGCAGGACCGGTAGTAGGTCAGTCCATGGAGAAAGTCACAGAAGTCAAACACGTGCAAACACCACCCCCGTCCCCATGCATTTCTTAATCATTTATTTTAATTTAAAACAAATATGCATTCATTTTTCAAGTCTTCTAATTTAGGGACAGTTCATTTTGTTTGAGCATGGTTTCAGTGATTAAAATTCTGTCATACCTTCCTAGCATAAATTCTGACTCTAGTGCATGATAACCAACAGTTTCTAGTTTGAGTTTGTGTAAGGTGCAACAAAAACTGAAGAGTACTTTCCAAGTCAACCAAATGCAAACTCTTTCTAAATATTCATGATATTTTCCCCAATCCTTTGTAGCTTCAAGCCCCAATGTAATCCAATAGCAAATTTATTTCAAGTCTTTAGTTCTTCTAAGGTATTCAACTTAATTTTTGTAGTAGCAGCTGTCCTTTGATACTCTTCAGTTTATGTGATATTAGATTGTTGTGATTAGAGCCGCAGATAGGCTTGCCATGAAGAGCTTCGGGGACTGATGCAGCTGACTTGGTGAGCATGCCGTTCAACTGATGGGAGCAGGCACGCATGGTCTTTGTATAGGGGGTCCTGCTCTTCATTGGGAATGGAGAGCATTCATCTGATGAAGCAGTTAAATAAGGGCAGAGTATATATCTCCTGGATGGAGTGAAAACTCACTGAAAGCAGGGTTTTTGTCTTCCGTCCCCATGGCACTTAGCCAAATGCCGTAAAAGCATTACTACAGGAAGCCATTCTGTATGTGTTGGTAGAATTGAATGATTTGAATTGAATTGAATTCTGCTACCTTTTTCTGAGCAGGAGTTGGTTGAATAGTGTGAAATGGTGGTATGCCAGAGAATGTTGCTTTGAAATTTCCTTGCAGGATTACTCCTTCTTTTGAATTTGTTTTGTATGTGATAATAATGCTACAAGACTGCATCTTTGTTACCTTCTACTCTAACAAGATTTAGGACTATATTTATACAAAGTCACCAGTAAATTTGGATTTAAGCTAGGAACTAGTGGAACATTAATAAATCCCAGTAATGTATGCTTTGATCTCTACCAATATACCATATATTAGTATGTGACACCTGCACGTGTCACTTTTTCCTACCCATACATTTTCCTACCTGAAGATCTCAGCCAAAAGCAAATAGAGCCTGCACTGCTTGACTATTATTGTATAGAAAACTACCCTAAATCTTAGTGGCATAAAACAACAATTTGTTATTTTCACTCATGATTCGGTGAGGTGAGTGGGCTCACCTAGGTGCTTCTCATTTAGGATCTCTTATATGGTTGCAGCTAGATGGGAGACTGAGGCTAAAGTCATCTGAAGGCTTGACTGGGCTGGTTTTTCCAGTTGACTGTCTCACACTGCCAGCTGGGAACTCAGCTAGGCCTGCCAACTAGAGCACCTATGGGTGGCTTCTCCATGTGGCTTGGACCTTGCATCACTTGTTCCCAGAGGGAGAACCCTAAGAGTATTCATTCCAAGGGAAGACGTAGAAGCTGTTAATCGTAAGACCTGGGCCCCCAAACTGGCGCATTGTCACTTCTGCCATATTCTACTAGTCAAAGAGATCACAGGGCCCACTCAGGTCCAAAGAGAGAGGACAAACACCTCACCTCTCATTGGCTCTAGTGTCAAGCAAGCAGTGACCTCCGCTATCCCAATATCCATTCCTCCCTTCCTTCTTTAAAGTAACAAAACTACTATTGTGTTCAAGTTGGCAGTGTGGACAGGTTTTAAGGACTCATCTCCCAGCTTTCCTTGCAGCTGTGAGTGCCCATAAGCCCACTGTCCTGGCCAGTGACAAAGAGGCAGAAGTCACTGCTTGTGGGTTCTAAACAACTCCATGGAAATGGGAGTATAGCATGTGGGGTTTTTCTCTTTCATTTGCCCTTTGTCTTATTCTTTTTGTTCCCTAGAGAATAGGCCAACAGGGTGATAGTCCTAGACTGCTGATTATATAATAGGGACATAACAGTACTGTTTGGCTGCATGTAAGCAACATATTATGTTGCTTATTTCTGGACTTCACGCAACATGAGAAAAATAAAATCACTCCATTATAATGGATTTCAGTTTCAACTGATACATCTCATATATGGTCAAGTTTTAAGAATCCTTCAAGTATGGTTGAAAACAACGTGTGTTCTATAATTGTTGAGTATAGTAGATTTTCAGTATATCTGATGGATAAATCTTACTGTGTTTTTAAAATCTGTATCATTAACAAACTGTATCTCCTGATCTGCCCTTTATTGAGAGAGGTATGTTAAAATGCCCCACTATGACTGTGGGTAGTCAGATTGTTAAATTCTATGTCTTTTATTTTGAGGCAATATAACTGGATGCATTGAAAAAAAAAAAAGCAGTGACCTCTTTTATCTGCCATAACGCCTATTATAATTTTCCATTTGTGACTTTCACATAAACTAAAGTTTACTGAAACTATCAAAACAATAAGAAGAGTCCTTTTATAAGGCTCTGGCCTTAAAAATAATAAGATTAAATATTAGCTGGATAGTCTGTTTCACCATCTAATCTCATTTGTGCCCCTGGCAAGAGAGCTGAATAAAATACTTCATATGATTTTCCCACCCTTAATAATAAGTTTTACCACCACCGAGAGGAGAGAAGTTCAGGCAATGATTCATTTTCTTTGTAATGGTCTCAGTCTTTTTCGCTGAGGCTTGAACAGTTTCTGGCTTTGCTGGGAGTCTTGGGGTTTCTGAATTCCTGCAGTCTGCCCTCTCTCAGGGGAGAGCAGTTCTCAGCCATTGCTCAGCAAACTCCTGCAGGAAAAATCTGACAAAGTACACTACTTTTCTTACCCTGTTTATGAAAAATCTGTTGGCTCAGTGGCAAATGGGAGACCTACAGAACAGGGGCTCTGGGTATGTATGTGTTCAACCTGCCCTGCATTTTTCACTTTAAAATTTGATTTTGAGAAGATTGTAGCTCCCACTGCAGTTGTAAGAAATAATACAGAGAGATCCTATATACCCTTTACCTCGTTTTCCCCAATGATAACATCTTGCAAAGCTGTAGTGCAAAGCCACAACCAGGGTGGTAACATTGATACAATCCACTCACCTTATTCAGTTTCCCTCAGGTTTTCATTTGTGTGTTTTTGTGTTTATTTTTATTCAGTTGTATCACATGCATAGCTTTTTGTATTCACTGCTACAGCCAAGATACAGAACAGTTCCATCGCCACGAGGATCCCTCGTGTTCTTTTATAACCACGCCCACCTCCCTCCTGTCACCACCCTAACCCCTAGTAGCCATGAATCTGTTCTCCATATCTATTATTTTGTCATTTCAAGAATGTCTTACAAATGGAATTGTATAGTAGGTATCCTGTTGAGCTGGCTTTTTTTTTCTCACTCAGCATAAATCTCTAAAGATTCATCCAAGTTGTTGCATGTATCAATAGTCATCCCTTTTTATTGCTGAGTAGTACTCCATGGTATGTCTATTTAACAGTTTATTTAACCAGTTAACTATTGAAGGACATCTAAGTTGTTTCCAGTTTTGTACTATTACAAACAAAGATGATACAAATATATAGGTCCAGATTTTCCAGTGTAAACCATCTTTCATTTCTCTGGGATAAATGCTCACGAGTATAAATTGCTAAGTTGTACAGTAGTTGTTAGTTTAGTCTTATAAGAAAATGCCAAATTGTTTTCCAGAGTGGCTACACCATTTTATAGTCCCACCAGCAATGTTTGAACCAGTTTTTTACATTGAATTTTAATGATGTGAATTACCAGTACAGCTGTTCATAGTTGCTGGCTGGCAGCCCAGTATGAATCAGACATTACTGCCTACCATCCCCTTCTTTGTCACTTAGGAAAGCCTGGAGACATCAAGGACAGACAGAAGTATCCTCTGGGGCTATTTTCAGTGATATCACTATATGTATTCCTGCCTCATACCCCATGTTATTTGTGTATGTTCAGTGATGGGTCCAGCCCTCAGTGCATCACAGGCACTCAGTGTCCATTGATACACCCCAATATGTGTTGTATGTCTCCTCGCAAATTCCTTTTATCTTAATGGTTAAGAATTATAGATAAATACCTTCATAGAATCTTCCAGCCTCTCTTTTCTCATACCTAAGACATCTCTTAAACCAATAAGTACTAACTTAGTTGAATGGGAATAAATGGTCACATTTAAGCCACCAAGTAAATGCTGTACATTGAAACATGGGCTCCAAAATTACAAACCAAGCATTCTCCCTTTTTCTTTTCATCTGTCTCCCCATGGCCAGGTGGAATTTGCTGCTGAGATTGGCCTTCAGTACAAAGGAGAGCTGACAGTTGTTTTACGTTACATACCCCCAGAGGAGAACCTGACACTTCCACTTGGACAGCTTCAAGGTAGAGGGAAAAAAATCAGTGACTTTGATCAGAGAAATTTTGTTCCTAGAAGTGTAGAACTAGGGGTCAGGGCTTGGATGGACTGTGTTACTTCTGCATTACACAGAGGGAATGGAAAGGGTCAGGTGTCACTGTCTTTTAAGGAGAGTTGAGATATACATACTACATATGGGGAAGGGTGTGGGATTCTTACAAGGAAAGAACAAAGTTCATATTAGAAACCAACCCTATTGCTGAGATTTGTTTTTTGGACGTCCCAGAGATCTAGGATCTTTCCCAGGGTGAACTGGGAGGGAGATGGGGACAGTCTGCTGTATGGATTTATGACATTCACAGCCACTCAGGAAAGCTTGAGGATGAAATTAACCTGGAACACAGAGTATAAAGGAGAAATCCAGATGGAGTCAACTTTTAAGTCCCTCTTGCCCTTCTCCTCCAATCAGTTCCAACAGGCAGCCTCCTTTCTCTTTCTCTTCCCATCACCCTCTTCAGTGTGACCCTATGCAAATAACTTGCCATCTCTCAGCCTTGGTTTCCTCACTTCATAGGGCTATTGGAAGGATTAAATAGGTTCAGTCATGTAAAGTACTTAGAACAGCATTAAATTAAGACGGCAGTGGGCCGGTCATTATTCATGTTGAGTGTATTTCATCAGAATAGAAACGTGACACGGGAAGTTTTCTCTCACCTCAAAATGTGACTGTGCCTGGGCTGTAGGCTGTAGAGCTGGCCCTGCCTGGAGCTGACAATGTACAAGACTAAACTATCCAAGACGGGAGTTAGGAACTTTCTCTTGGGGGGTCTTGGCCCCTGTCTGTAGCTTTCGCTGTAGATGTTCCTCATGGAGAGCAGGGCTGTGGCCCAGGCAGCTCTCAGGGTCTTTTCCATTTTATTCCTTTATACCTTGTAGGGGAGTATTTAATTTTTAAAAGTTGTTTGTTCATTGTTTTTTAACAAATACAAATGAAAGATTTCTTCAGAAGGAATCCACTGGGGTAAAAACATTTGAGTGAATACATGGAAAAGTATACAACAATGTAAAGACCTTATTCACTCAGCAAATGAAATAAATTTTTGTAGATTTTATTTGTAAATTTTGATATGGAAATCATTCCCTTCCCTTCTGTTTTTCTGCCCTCCCCTCAATTCTCTCTTCATTTTCTCTCTCCTTCCTTCCATCATTCTCTGTCTCTCTCTCTCTCTCTCTCTCTCTCTCTCTCTCTCTCTCTCTCTCTCTCTCTCTGTCTCTCTCTGTCTCTCTCTCTCATAGCTGATGCAGGAAAGAAGACCTTTAAAAAAGGAAAGAAGAAGGAATCACCTGTCATCTCTGGAGGAATACTAGAAGTGCTCATCAAAGAGGCAAAGAATTTGACAGCGGTGAAGTCAGGAGGCACTTCTGATAGCTTTGTGAAGGGGTAATTTTGTTTGAGCTCATTTTAGATGATACGTGATGGGAGATGAAATGATCTGTGATTCGTGAGACGGTGGTGGATGTGTGGCTTCTATGTTGTTCTTATTCTAAATGTGCACGAAGAAAGAGCTCCCTTGAATGCTGGCACTTCCATCTAAAACCATACGAGACGGAACTGCTGATTCTAGCATTCAGCCTGCTTTCCCTGTATTTCAGGATTTCCCATGCCTCTCACCTTCAAGACTGGCAAATTTTCCTGTGAGATTCATTTCTCGAAGGAGGAGAAAGTATGATTTTTCTACATGTAATAGACTTTTATTGGGCTTTGTTATCAGTCGGTGCTGGCAATAAGCAACAACAAACATCCTGGTTCCTTGGTATTTTGCTCTCTTGGGGGAAATTGTAAAAAGTGGAGATGTCAGAGCATCCTCCCTAGAGGCTTCATAGAGGCTGGTGATGGCTTTGGGGAGGATCCAAGACTGCCTCCTGGGCATTTGTGTCCACTTTGTGGAGCATGAGCAAGTTTCTTGAGGGAATGGTGCCCTTTCAATGGACATTCTTCCCCATTCTCGGCAACCCAAACAAATCCCTCCTGATTTCTGTTTGAGATTTTTCTCCTGTAATTAGAACTAGAATCGGAAGATTTTTCATTCACTCAAACAAACGCATAAATGTGCACCTTCCAAGCACTCAGTGCCGCAGTTCCAAAAACAAGACATGATCACTGCTCTCACAGAGCACCGTGAAACATACAAGGTGAAACAGATTCCCATGATGCCAAGCATGGGGTTAATTCTATGAGTCAGATGACAGTATTATTCCCTCTCTCAGTCCTTCTTGGAAAAGTATAATTTCCCCCACAGGGAAATGAGTCAAATCTTTACACTCAAGCATTCTAACTTGGGTAAAGGCAATGATAAGGAGAAGCAGATGTCTGGGGCTTCGCCACTGGTAAGTGTGTGCCCGAATCCTGGTCCATCTGTCCTTGACTCTTTCCCGTAGGAGGCTGAAGCACAGAAGAAACGTTTTCTGTGGGTCTTGCTGTTGAAATTGGCCTTAGCAGACCTTTCACCCAGTTCAAGCCTCTTCCTGCTCACTGGTGGGTTGAGGAGGGTGGCTCCTTGCCTGTGACCTCATTGTCCCACATTACACAGCTGACCTAACATCTTCTGAAATACTTTTTACCTTAGCATGGTGAACATGTATGAAGCAGAGATAATAAACGTCAGTATCTTTGTTCTCTCTATATATATTTTTAAAGGCCAGCAACTTTCTAGTAAATTCTCTCCCTAGTTACACTTAAACATTGAGCTGATTTTAAAGGGACCTCAGATTTTTTTTAAAGCGCATGAGAGAGCAAGAGTAGACTCTTCTGTAAGATTTAATATTAGAGACTATATCAGTTAACATTGGGTCTGTCTGTGAGCCAGCATAACACGGGCTTAAATAAGACAGAAGGTTTTTTCTTTTGTATGTAAACAAAGACTAAAGGTAAGGTATCCCATTGTCCAGAACTTAGTCACATGGCTAGACAAGCTACAAGGGAGGCTGGGGAATCTAGTCTTTATTCTGGACAATCTTGTGCTTAACTAAAGAATGAGATTTTTTTGTTTGGGGGGTTTTTGGGAGAAGAATAGGGAGAGAATGAATATTGGGAAATAAGCAATCTCTTTTTGGTACGTGAAATGAAATCTTAAGTGTCATAATATTATCTTTATTATAAAGTCATTTGTGGTACTTTTCATGTCTGTTTGGTGAACTAATTCCATCCCCATAAGTCTCCTTCCCGAAAGTATGCTCCCCAGTTCACCAGGTAATATGGTCAAAAACAGGGTAGAGAAAATGAGACAGGGAAGGGAGGGAAGCTGATAAAAATATGTTAATGGGCAGGTTACCACTGTGGGCAACTGGGGCTGAGTTCCACTGGGGAAGCATCAAGGAGCTCCGTGGAATGTACCTTAGGATCATCCCTTCAAGGAACAGGGAAGCTGGGAGACTCATCCACCAGTTTCCAAAACTCATTGGTTGAAGGTTGCTTCTAAGGATATTAAATTCCCAGTAATCCCAGGCTTTCCTGCACATAAGCTGAGTCAGCTCAGACAGCACCAAAGTCCTTAACTGGAGAAGCCAAGAGACACAAGTGCTTGAGGTGGGGAGCTGTCAGTGTGCCAGGAAGTACTCATCTTGGCGTCAGGTGGACTCAGTGGCGGGCCACAGATGATGGAAGGCAGGACGTTAATACATAGTGTCTTCCGCAGGAGGAATTTTCATTTTAAGATGAGGGAAGGACCAAAGCGGGATTAGAAAGAAGAGTGCGGGCATTTTACTATTGCCCCACTTAAATAATAAACCATTCTACTAAATAAACCCAGATTTAGGTACAGAAGAACCTCAAAGAGAAAATTAAATACACACACGCACACACATGCACCCCCCAGGAATTGTGGGAAACTGAAATGACTGCTCAGGGATGCCCTTTTCTGCCTGCTGTCTCACTGATGGCTTGATTGTGTTTTCTCTGGCAGCTACCTGCTCCCTGATGATAACAAAGCCACCAAGCACAAAACTCTGGTAATAAAAAAGAGTGTTAACCCTCAGTGGAATCATACTTTCATGTTCAGTGGCCTGAATCCCCAGGATATAAAGAATGTTTGCCTAGAACTGACCGTCTGGGACAAGGAGGCCTTTTCCAGCAATATCTTTCTTGGAGGAGTTCGTTTGAATTCCGGAAGCGGTGAGGGACTTGGGGACTCTGAGATAGCCTGGGATGGGACATGGGGCAGGGGAGCGAGTCCTGCAGCTGTGATGTGTCATATCTGTATATGTCGTTTCAGCTTAGCTGACTCTCGAAATTAACACAGATGCGCCATTCATTTAAGCAAGGATGGGTTCATTGTTAAAAATACTACTACATAACTTTGTATCCTTCATCTGGAAGTTTGGGGTGTATAATGCTTACTTTCAGTCCTTTCAGAAAATATCATTTACACTTTAGTCTAAGTGAATTTCAACTACTTGCTTGGGCCTTCCGGTTTTGCTCAGAAGAGGATCACCAGGACAGTGCAGGCTTCTGATGGGGTGGGGTCGGGGAGGCGGAGAAGGACTTCCAAGACTAACTTTACTTCATCCTCTTCTCAGTTCTCTCCGGCGCTTGCAGCCCTTACTCATACTGGTTGAATTAAAAGGAAATCAGTTTATTCCCTAAAAAAAACTACATCTCAGGTGGTTCAAACAGGTCATGGAAACACTCCACTGATGCCACAACTATAGCAGGGTGAATTGGGGGAAAATTACAGCGGTAGAGCACGTGCAGCCCTGCAAAATCTCATCTCAAAGCTAGGGCCAGGCATAGGTGGTCTGTGTGCACCGTGGTCAGCGTTCCTGTGGAGAACGATCCCGCCACTCTGATGGTCTACTTATTTATAGATTAAGGAGAGCCAAGACTATATCTGCTATTAAATGAAAACTGCCCGGTCACAGAAGTGGCCTTGTTTGCAAGGGAGAGCCTTGGAGCCTGTTCTTCTGTCATGTTAACTCAGTCCAGATGAGCCAGCTTTCTGCTTAAACTACCAAAGTGAGGAAGCAGTGAGTCCCAAGGACCATTCTGATTTGTTCCTCATCATCTGGGCAGAAGAGAGTCATGCAGGCTGCAAAGGATGTATTCCATGCTCAGGCCACTCACTAGCTGTGGTGAGGACAGGGCTCTCTGGTCAACAGGCCCCCTCAGAGATTGACAGGTGTCTTCCAGAAGATCAAAACATTTCATTTGTTAAATATAATGCTCCCTCTTCTCATCTTTAGGTGTGAGCCATGGGAAGAACGTGGATTGGATGGACTCTAAGGGGGAAGAGCAACGCCTTTGGCAGAAGATGGTGGACAATCCTGGGACTCCTGTAGAGGGCGTACTCATGCTCCGTTCCAGCATGGGGAAGAGTAAACTCTGAAGGTACCAGTTCTCCTAAATGAGGCCTCCAGGGACTGTCTGGTTGTTACTTCCGACCAGCAGCAGGCTTGGGACCTGGATTCTGCTTCCCTGCCATTTCTCACCTGAGGGTATTGGGATGCGAGGGGAGAGATGTGAGTGTTGCGAACATTTATGGTCTTGCCAAGTGTCTACAAAAGCTTGCACCTCTATGTGTCCAGGGGCCGGGGCTTTCTGTATTTGGATGATACAAGGTGTACCACCCTGTCCTATCAACAAGCAGATTGTGCAATGATTCGTAGGTTTTCCACCAGAAGGGAAATAGCATGTGCTTGTTTGAAACTCCGATTGAGATGGAGAGTCCCCAGATTTATTCTTATTATAAGTTGCTTTAGGTTTTCTCCAGGTCTGAGGGAAAAGGAGGCCACTGGAATGTAGACCACTTGAAGAGTAAGAAGAAGGGATATTGTTTACCTTTTCCTCACCCTGCGAGTCCCCATGATGGAAAGAAGGCATTGTGGAGGTGGTTGCTGGGGTGAGGGGGTGGCCCTCTTCTTATAGCAAACTTGTGGATTAACCAGGTAAGTTTTCAAGATGAGCTGACAGGTTTTTCTCTGGTGACTATATAATTTATAATCTAAATCATCCCACGTTGGGGAGTGAAGAGAGCTAAATCATTATCCTAGAACAGCAGATGTCAACCAGGATTAACCTGAGAGAACTGGGATATAAGGCCACCCTACTTATGATCTAGCTATTAGAGAGCTCTGTTGTAAACATTTCTTTTATAAAATGTTCTAAGCCACTAACTAAAAGGGAATGAGAAATAATACACATTTGAGCCCCTACTTGGGTTACGTCTACTATATCCCATTGATCAAAGGAAGTCACATGGCCAAGCCCAAAATCAGAAGGAAGGGATGAAAGGTTGTGGCCAGTAGTTCAGTCTGCCATACCGCTTGTCCCCTGGAATTCCAGATGCTTTAGCCACCAAACTTAGATGAAAGGTAGTTAAAGGTGAAAGGGACCTCAGACCTGGTTCCTCATTTTGACAATTCCACATGTGACGCCCAGAGAAGAGACATGACTTGCCCAAGATCATATAGAAGCTGTGACTGTATCTGGACTTAAATCCAGGTGTGACTCCTAGGCCCATGTTGTTTCCACTGCAGTCTTTGGCATCATCCTATGCTTATTGGGATGGACAAGAAGACTTAGATCAAGGAAGGTGGAGCGAAGTTTGATTATTTGTGTATGAACATACCTGACCAAGTCTTCTTGTGGAGTCATATTCTAGCCCCTCAGCTCATTTTTTCACTTGGATTCATGTCAAATCCTTAAAACGATGGATAATGAATTTTAGTAGTAGGAAAGCTAGAATCATCGTCAGGCTTGTTCTAGCTAATTGTTTCATGTTCTAAATTTCTTCTTGAATTTTGAGGACGAATTTAAGCATATATTTAGTATTATTCTTCGTAAGGGGGATAAGTGATCTATGTTCACTATTATTCAAAAATAGGCTGTCTAATTCTAGGAAATTGGCGTTATTAGTCTAGTGTAGCTTAGTACATACTGTACAATTTTATTTTTAAACTCATATCTATATCTTTATGTTGCCCTTAAAAACAAATCAAAAAGTGTAAGATCCTCACTACTTCCTATATTGGAAAAATAAATTGTCTTTGGGCTTGATGTGACTCAGCACGTCTTCAATGACATTTTTAGGGGAGGTGAGAAGGTGGCGATGGTGAAGCCTAGAGACATCTCTAAAGTAGACAAAATGAAATAGATTTATTCACTAATAATAAAAGTGGCAAAATAATCAATTCCAAAATTAATAACTTGAACTCAAGACGAGCATGACCTTGATGTATTCAGTCCTTTGCCACATTTAGAGCAATTTTCTGTATCGTGCTTTCATATACTCCAACATCTAACTGGGTCTTTCCATAATGCAAGACCCAGGTATGCAGAAGTCCAGCAGAAACCTGTTGGTGTGGTTCTCAGAGATGAAAGAGAAATTGACCTTTAGGTTACTCTTTTTTACTAAGTATAGTGTAGAAGTACAAAGAATATTTTTAAATACAGGTGATAAATGTAAATGGCACAAAATTCAAAATAGTTCCGAATTGTGAAAAATTAAGTCTTACCCTTCCTCTTCCATATCAGAGTATATTGACAGTCTCGTTCATTTTTTATGGCTACAGGGTATTACATTATAGGGATATATTAAATTTACTTAACCAATCCTATCAAATGCCACATTAAATATGGTTAACTAAGCTATATATGTTTGGTGGCTTTTTTAAGCAATCTTTTTTTTAAAAAATAAACACTTTGAAATTCGAAATAAGATGTATACAATACACAGCAGCAATTCTACTTTGGGGTATTTATCCTACAGAAATAGATACGTATGTGAGAAGTGAGTGCATATAAGGGTATTTATTGCAAAGGATTGGAAACAACCCAAAAGCCCATCAACAGATGCTTTCTGTAATAACTTACATGCCTGATTTTTCTGTTTCATCGATTGCTCCCTTTCCTTCTCTGTTAAAGGTTGTTTTTTTGTTGTTGTTGGTTTTAAATTGAAATGTGGTCAGTTACAATGTGTCAGTTTCTGGTGTAAAGCACAATGTCCCAGTCGTACATATACTTACATATATATTCAATTCAGTTTAATATTCTTTTTCATTAAAGGTTATTATAAGATATTGAATATGGTTCCCTGTGCTATACAGAAGAAACATGTTTTTTTTAAATCTATTATTACATACAGTGGCTAACATTTGTAAATCTCAAACTCCCAAATTTATCCCTTCCCACCTGCTTTCCCCAATAACCATAAGATTGTTTACTATGTCTGCAAGTCTGTTTCTGTTTTGCAGATGAGTTCATAGTGGCCTTTTTTTTTTTTCTTAGATTCCACATTTAAGTGATATCATACGGTATTTTTCTTTCTCTTTCTGGCTTACTTAGAATGATGATCTCTAGGTCCATCCATGTTGCTGCAAATGGCATTATTTTATTCTTTTTATGGCTGAATAGTATTCCATTGTATGAATATACCACAACTGCTTTATCCAGTCATCCTTTGTTAAAGATTGTTGAGTGTTAAACATTCGATTCTTTGATGCTTGTCCTTTGTTTTCTTGTCACTTTATCGACCCTCTCAGGCATTATCATGTATTGGATCCTCTTGGTTTTATGACCATTTACATACTTATAACTTCAGATTCATATACCAACCCAGACTCTTTCCCTCAGCCCCAGGCCCAGATCCAGCTGCCTGTATGACATCTCTACCAAGATAGCTTGTGTTTTCAACATGTTACAAAATGAACTCTTTCTTCTACCCTCTCCCTTACACTCATGTCTTTCTGTTCTGGTACACCCTGTCCAGTACCTGGTACCATCATCCACCAGCTTATACTAACTAGACACTGGGTAGTGGTCTTTTTTTTTAATTATTGACATATAGCTGACTTACAATATTATATTAGTTTCAGCTGTACAACATAATGTGATATTTTTACAGATTATACTCCATACAAAGTTGTTACAATATATTGACTATATTCCATGTGGTGTACACTACATCCTTGTAACTTACTTATTTTATACCTTGTAGTGTGTACCTCTTAATCCCTTTCACCTATTTTACCCCTCCCCTGATTACTTTACCCTCTTGTAACCACTAGTTTGTTCTGTGTGTCTGTGAATCTATTTCTGTTTTGTTATATTTGTTCGTGTTTTATTTTTTAAATTCCACATATAAGTGAAAACATAGAGTATTTGTCTTTCTCTGATCTGACTTATTTCACTAAGCATGGTACCCTCCAGGTCCATTCATATTGCTGCAAATGGCAACATTCCATTTTTTTATGGCTGGCTAATGTTCCATTGTATGTATATACCACATCTTTACTCATTCATCTGTTGATGGACACTGAGGTTGTTTCTATAACTTGGTGATTGTAAATAACGCTGCTATGAACATTGGGTGCATATATCTTTTTAAATTAGTGATCTTTGATGTATGCCTTTTCCTTACCCTCGGGCAAAATCAATCAGGAAATCATATCAATTCTGCCTCCTAAATATCTCAAAAACCTGCCCATTTGTCACCATCTCCGTGCTACCACCCAAGTACAAGCCACCATTACCCCTTTCTACAATTACGACAGTCTCCCAGCTGCTCTCTATGCAGCCACTCTTGCCCTCCCTCAATCCACTCTCCATATGGTGGCCAGATATTCCCAACATGTTATTTTCAAATGTTTGAACATGCAGAAAAGTTGAAATGCTTTTAGGGTGAACACTGTGGTACCCACTACCTAAATTCAGCTTCGTTAGCTGTACTTACTCATTATCTGTCCATCTACAGAGTGATCTTTTTAAAAATGCAGATCTCATCCTGCTTTAAAACCCTCTGTGGCTTTCCCTTGCCCTGAGAATAATATCCAGATTCTTCTTCCTGGCGTGCCAGGCCCTGTATAAGATGGTTGCTGCCTCCTTTCCGCTCATCCCAGGCCATGACTCCCCTCCCATTCTCTTCCGCCACATAATGCCTTTTTCTGCTTCTCAGTTGTACGAGCCTCTATCCCATCTCGTGTCTTTTGCAAAGGAATCTTCTTGCCCCTTCTCCACATTGGCCTGCTTTCCATTAATCATCCAGACCTTAAACGTTACCTCCTCAGGGAAACCTCCCCTGACCCCCTCTCTGCCTGGCTAGGTCACAACAGCTTGCCTCTATTTCCCCTTTGCTACCTACATCACAATTATAAGAAATTATCCATGCAATGAGTCTTTTAATGCCTGTGTCAATTCCCTCCCCCCCACATCCCTAGAATGTAAGATTCGTAAGGGCAGAGATGTTATTTATATTTTTTCACAGCTATATCCCCTGTGCTTAGTTGAGAGTGGATAATTAAAAAATTATTTGTGGATTAAGTGAAAATGAAAAAAAATGCAACATCAGAGAATGTTAGACCAGTAAGCGTCTTGAGAGATGACTGTTCCTAACTTCCAATTAATAGACAAGGAAACTGGGACCCACATAGTACTGTAGTTAAAACCCCAGACAGTTCAGCCCAGCCGCTCTTGGCATAGATAAAAGCATAGAGTGTGCTCTCCAGCCCAGCATCTCAGCTTCTCAGAAGGAGAGACCGTGGCCTTGTCTGGAGGATCCTGCTCCCTATTTGGAGCAGCCCTCAATTTTCCCTCGGTTGAATCTGATGAGTTGTAAAGGGACATGGGCCAGCTTACAAGCCTGACTTGATCCATTCAGTTTGTAAATAGCACTGCAGGACACACAGCACAATCAGTGTATCAGCACTCATTTCGCTTATGTTGTTATTGTCAGTGAAATTATCTGGATATAGATTTTCAGGCCACAAAAGCACCACCAACAAAGATACTTCGGTGAAACTTCTTATTCGTGGCCTCCTTTTCCTTAAGAAACTTACACAAATATATGATCAATCATGATTAAGGACTTAGCTAAGCTGATGGGTGAATTGAGCCTACCTGATTCACAGTAATACTAGCCTCCTCATCACCTGCTACCTCAAGGTTTCTATGTGGCAGGGGAGCAGAAGGCTGTGGGACAAATAAGAGCAAAGCCCACTTTTAGAAGCAAAGTGGATCCAGATATCACATCCCAGAAGCACCTCAGAGTGAAATACTATGGCATTTGGGGCTGTGATCAGTGTTTGTTTTTTCTTCCATGTAGATATTTCACATTACACTGAGCGTTGCCTTTCGAAGTTGGCAGAAGGGCTTTCCTCCCAACATGGTATCATTTATGGCCTCTAAAATGAAAACATAAATCAAATGAGGACATTCATACAGGCAAAACTATAACAAAGATTGGATTTGGCAAGGTTTGAACAAGAGCCATGGAAATTGGGCCATATCAAGGATTCTAAAGGCTTGTCTGAATCATCTAGGGTGTGAATTTAATACATTGATTCCAAAGCATTGCCGCAAACCTCCTGAACAAAATCTCCAGAAAACTCATTCTTATCTTGGGTGATTCTAATATGAATGATCACAGTTTGAGAAATGCTGCATTAGAGGACATATTATCTTGACTATATTATTTGGACCAACTCTACATCATAATGACAAATTGGATTTGGCTAACCTGGGCATTATTAATTGGAAGGCAACCATGGTGAGGTGGAAGCAGCCTAAACTTGAACTCAGATTGACATCAGTTCAAGTCTTGACTAGACTACTTACCAACCAAGTGACCTCTCATTCGAGTTAATTATCCGTTCTAGGCCTTGATCTACTTGCCTCTAAACTAGGGATAATTAGGCTATCTTGGAGTAATTGAAGCTATCAAATGACATAATATGTGCAACTATGCTTTGTAAATTTTAACCCACTGTGGAAAAAAAGGTCATTATTAGTGAGCTAGAAATAGCAATCTGTGGTTCATAATCTCTTAAGCCCCTCTTTTCCTGAGAGCTTTGTTAGGTCTTAATCATTCTATGTACAATGAAGTGGTCTCCAGTGTACAGCAACAATACAAAAAAAAAAGCCCTTACTTTGCTGTGTCACCCGTTGTAGGTGATAGTAATTTATCTATATTTAGGCTGGAATTTCCTACTTTATCTGATTAGGTAATAAGTATTGCAAAAGTGTTTGATCTGATGGAGAGAAAACCTGGTCAGTTTTTTGTTAAAAGGTTATTGAACCCATAAGGAAACCATTTCCACCTTTCTCCGTAACACCTTTCAGTGTAATGACCCATCTCTTTCTATAGCCCATCGCCTATCTGCCATGTCAGAGAGATCAATCCTGCCTTCCTCACAGGCATGTTGTTCAGAATCATGCTTTTTATCTACAGAAGGAAGCTTACCATTTTGTCAACACAAATTCCATCAAAATATAGATTGCTGTTGTCATTATAAGGAATGCAGTATTTCAAAGAGTAGTGATCGTGCCTTATTTATTACCTCATTAGAATTTATCAAACTATCCTGGTAGAGGGTTCCTTTCATACTTGGTCAAGGGAAGGAAAATATATAGTTAGTATCACCTATAAGATAGTAGATCATATTTTTCTCTCCAGTATTTCAGCACAAGAGGATACTTGTCTCTAATTTGTTTTCCTTTTTCTCTGACTGAGGCAGAAATTAATACCACAAGCAAGTAAGATATTTCATTATAATAGTTAAAGCAGATGTTTAAATCATTGGCATCTGCTGAGGAAAAAAGGTCTCTTTATAGAAAGACAGAGAACTAGGTATGTATTTGAATCTAAATATTTTATTTTTACCCCTTTATTGTTAGATCTGTTTACTTTGGAGAAGGAATCTGATTGTTTCCTCCAAGCATTTTCTTCTACTTAGCCGAAGTTTCATTTTGTGTTCAGAAAGTTGAAACTTGTTTGTGCAGATCCATGGGAACTGATGAGTCCCAACAGTGAAACTTTTAAAATCTTTCACATTTGGTAAGAAGGAAGGAAGGGAGCCATTCTGTTACAAAACAGTTTATGTCAATCATTTCTGTTTGAACTGTAGTTGGAGTCATCAAGCATTGGTACTATATTTTCATTTTCATCCTTTTCAATATTCATTATTCATAAATGGACATTTTTGAGGAGAGATCATTGGCTTTCAGTTGATGTGAAGAAATAAATGTCTAGACTTTCTGGAGTCTTTTTGCTTTTGACCTTGCTCACTACCCACAATTGATTTGTCCTCCATAATTCCTAAGTATCATCTTACCTTGTCTTTCTAACTGATGGGTGCAGCCCAGAACCTTAGGAGATGCCCTTTAATGCTTTTTTCACATGGATTAATGGAAATGTTATTATTAATTTTAACTCTTTCCTGTCACCTCTGAACCCAGCTCCTTTAGAGTCATTTGTTTACAAAGCATCTGAATGCAGAGTCAGGTGGAAGGAGGGAGTACTGCCCTTGCTGCTTCCCAGGGTATCAAATTATAACGGGTACCAAACATCCCTGGAAAGGTAATGAGGTAGAGAACTCCTCTCAGAAAGAGTATGGTATTAGCAGGAAGAAGTGATGTCTGCTTGAGTACATAAGTGTGTTGTGGACCTCATGCCCAAAGAGCAATTCATGGTTGATGAAAGATAGGTCTGGTTAGAGACAGGGCTTCTGTTTTGCTGAATGGGATATATAACCTGAGACAGGTATGAATTGCTAAGGACATTAGGGAAAAGTGGATTTGCCTCCATTGGAGATATCCGTCCATTGGAGATTTCCTGTATCCCTTCCACCAGGCAGGATTCCTCAAAATACATGTTGCATAAATATTTAAAGACCCTTCAAGAGGAGAACCACATCATCAGGGCAAGAATTGGCCCAACTCTGAAGGCACTAGTTCCCCATTCCTGGGTTGAGTGTAGTTGTCACAGGCTGGCTGTTTTTCTCTGGGCCTGAACATGAGTCCGAGGATTTAGCGGGCGGGAGAGGGAAGACACACTTTCAATATCCTAAGAACAGCTAAGGGTCACTGGGACACTGGGATGTTGGAATGGCAGCTCTCCTTGGGAAGAAATAAGAGTGGTAATTTTTCCAAACTCTGCCAAAGGCTGGGTCACCTATGTGTGAATGTGTTCATTTCTGCTTTGTTCCTGGCACCCACGTGCTTTGGCTGCCAATTTACTCTCCTAACCTTATGCTCTCATAGGAAGTTGATCTCTTTGTTTGTTTTTAAATTAATTTACTTTAGACTAAGAAATTAGAGCAGTATTAGGTTTACAGAAAAATTAAGCAGAAAGTACAGAGTTCCTATATACTACCACTCCTCTCCCCTGCCAGTTTCTCCTATTATTAACATCTTTTGTTGGTGTGGTACATTATTACAATTGAGTAACCAATATTGCTATATTAGTAATCAAAGTCCATAGTTTATATTAGAGTGCATTCTTGGTGTTTTACAGTTGCATGGGTTTTAACAAATGCATAATATCATGTATCCACAATTACATTATCATACAGAATCATTTCACTGCCCTAAAAATCCCCTGTGCGCCAACCTCTGGCAACCACTGGTCTTTGTACTGTCTCAATAGTTTTGCCTTTCCTCAGAATGTCATAGTTGGAATTATACAGTATATAGCCCTTTCTGACTTGCTTCTTTTGCTTATCAATAATGCATTTAAGGTTCCTCCATGTCTTTCTGTGGCTGGATAGCTCATTTATTTATTTTCATTGTGGTAAGAGCACTTAATGTGAGATCTTCCCTCTTAACAAAGTTTTAAGTGTGTGATACAGTATCTTTGTTTTTAAGGAGAGAGGGAGAGAGACGGAAGGAGAGAGAAGGGTAGAGCTAAGAAACAATAACATCAAAAAGAGATTCCCTGGAGATGATGGGAGGTCTGCATTCGTTTTGCTAGCTTTCTTGGTTTTCTTGTTGGCTGCAAAAGACTGTTCCTATTTCCTTGCTTTTCCATGTTTGGTGCAAAATTTGTAGCAATACTAAAATGCTTAACATGCCTACTTCTCAGCTTCTGTATGGGACATGTACCCCAGACCAAAGCTTTGTGCCCCTCTGTACTTGCTGCAAAGTGTAATGTCTTTTTCATTAAATTCCCTTTCCTAATATCTCTAATGTGTTCTATTACAAGTTATTCCTGGGTACTTGAAGATGCATATCCTTGAAGATGTATTGCATGTCACCTGTTCCTCCTGTTTTTATTCTTTCCTGTCTTTGGAGCAAAGCACATTTGCTGAATTGAGGCACACAGATTGGATGAACGTCTGGTGTCTGTTTCTAAGGTCGGGATGATGCTGAACAACTCTTCTTGGTGCTTGGCTACTGCATCTGACCCTCATTTTGGTTTTTGCTCACTTATCTTCCTGTAAATCTGATACCATTGCTCTTTAGCCCTCCTGTCAGTAAATCAGGGGTAATGACAAGGGGATGGATCAGAACTAACATTTATTAAGCACCTACTGTACATCAGGGGTTTACAAATTGTTACCTTATTAGCTATGTTTAAAAAGGACAAAGGATGAAAAAAAGATGTGAGTCTCAGAGAGGTTGACTAACTTGCCCAAGTTACCTAACTAGTGTATCATAGAGCCTCACCCCACACGGAGCTCCCCACTTCAGATCCGAAAGCGCATACTCTGTCTTCTTCACTGAATTGTACCCCAGATAGAAAGTCCATGCTTGTTATGAACCGGAGACTTGCTTCTCAAAGTGTGATTCATGATCCTGTAGCATTAGCTTTACCTGGGAGCTTATTGGAAATGAGGAATGGTGAGCCCCAAGTCAGAATGAATCAGAATATTCATTGTAACGAAGTCTTTAGTTGATCTGCAAGCACAGTAAACTTTGGAAGCCTTGCTGTAGGGAACAGGGCAGACTGCAACTTCGTACTGAAGGCACTTGATACTTAAAAGTTGCAGTTGATGTGAACATTGGCCGAAGACACACCCCATTTATCAGTCCTTTCTTTGAGCCCTTTCTCCTTAGTTTTGATTTCTCCCCATGAACACATGCATGATTACTAGCATTCTTTTTTTCTTGTGTTCTCCTGTAACTATCCTGAAGACATTCCCCAGTGTGTAGCTGACCCGTTTCAGAGTATGTGCAATGAAGACTTTGGTATTTTTTTATTACAGATGAGTCTTCCAACCTGCTGAATCCAATGAGCACCAACTGAATCTAGATACAGTCTCCTCTAAGCCTGAGGAAGTAGAGCTCCTAAGAGCTTTCTTCCATGATACTGATCGGACATCTTCTAGATGGTGTCTCTTCTATGCCAGTCAGTATTGAGCACTTGTGTTGCTGCTAATAATCAGGTATAGAGAAAAGCATTTGGATACCAGCTTGGCTTAGGCCAGGGGAAAATGTGAGGCCAGAGTTAGGAATCCATTTTTGCTAATCCAGCCTGGGAAGAGGGTAATACATTATAAAGAACACTGGGTTTGATGGTTAGGAGACCTAGCTTCCACGTCTAGCTCTGCTCCTTGCTGTGGAGTTTGTGTAAGCCCTTTCCACTCTCTGAGCCTCAGTTTTCTCATCTGTGACATGAGGGCCTTGGACTAAGTGATACCCAACAATCCCTCAAGTTCTAAAGTTCTACTGATACCTTAGGCGTGCTGGAATTCATTGGGTCTAAGAAGCCATTGCGTGTAAGGTACAGCATTGCTTTACGTATCACTGAAGAAGAAAACAATGTGGCCGATTATAACTGTTAGAGGTTGTTCTGGATGTTCTACTTCTGTCCCTGCAGATTTCCTCCTTGCCCTTGACACTGCTTTGTGCCCTAAGAGGCAGACTTTAATGAACTGCTTCAGTGGGGCTCTCTTGCCCTGTGGATTTTGGTTGGGGTTGGCCAAAGGAAGGTACCAGTAGGAGGTTGAATGGTGGGAAGAAAGTGAGATTGAGACAGTTATTCCCCCGGCTCTTTCCTGCTGGGTCACAAAGTATCAGTGGCTGCCTTCCTCTGCTCAGGACCGTAGCTCCTGGCAGGTGGCCTTCTCCTCTGGCTAGAGCTGCAGTAACCTCTCCCTCCCTTCATGCCTTGAGGTCTATGAGTGGTAAAGTCTCCTGACTGTGGCTGCCTTCTCCATCCCTTGTTACTTTCCCTTAACCCTGACCGCACCTTTATAAATAGTTCTTGTATCAAGTTTTCCTCGATGTCATAGCTTCAGTGTTCCGTTTGTTTCCTGCAGGGACCCTAACTGATATAGTAATGGTATCGTGAGTGTTCTTAAGAGGTAGGCTCTCAGAGTAGAATTTTAGTTTTATGTTGCTCACATATTTGAGGAGCATCACAGGCACTTGGCAAAGTAATAGGTGCTTAGTTAGTTTGTTGTAAGGAATGGAAAAAAATGACCTTCTGATCTTTGTGCCTCTCATAGCCAGAAAAAAATCAGAGAGCCAGAAATGAAGAGAGATTTCTCTTTTAGGTTTCCCAGAACGTGCAAAGCTGGTCATTGAAAGGTAGAAAGATATATGTTCCCTCAAAAGGATGCTCTTCTCTCTCCACAGCAGGCACCCCTGCTTCTGGTGATCCTTCCTGACAGGAATTAAAGACAAAGCATTTTCCCAGGCAGTATTTGGGTACCAGGTGCTAGAGACTATTGCTTTGTTCTAGTAAAGACAGCACATCTGGAATAGTCAACTTGTCATCGATCTGAGGGATCAGCCTGCTAGTCCGTTTGTAAAGCCAATCACGGTTCCTCTGGAGCACATTATAACAAAGAGCAAGAGAGATGGAGGCCTTAGATGAGAAAGTAAAGATAAACTTCTCTGTGTCGTGCGAATGCACCATTATACTTAGACTCAAAGAATACCTTACAGGGTATCTCCTCTCACCTAGAAGCTCGCTTTATAGTGAAGAAGGCGCAGCTGTCAGTTCATGCTGTGGAATTCATTGGTCTTACCACGTGTCTCATCACCCAAAAATAGTTGACTTGATAGAAGAATGGAATGGTCTACTCAAAGCTCAGTTATAGAATTAGCTGATACACAATACTTAGGCTGGAGCGATATCTTACATGATACAGTATATGCTTTAAACCAATGGCCAAAATATGATGCTATAGCTCTTGTAGCCAAAACACATGGGTTTAGAGCTCGAGAGGTGCAGCTGGAGATGGTCCTTCTCATTATTATACCTAATAGCCCAAGGGAGGCACTAGGATGCTTACATAGGAAACAGTCATGCTTTTACTGCGTTGGAAGCTTAGGATGCTTCTTAAACATGTGGGGCTCCTCACACCGCTGAACCTACAGGGAGAAAAGAGGCTACCTGTACTAGGTCGGGTGATTATGAGGAGGAAATTGATTTGTTCATACACAGTGGTTACGAGAAGAACTATGTCTAGAGCTCAGAGGATTTACTGAAGCATCTCTCGGTATGCCATTGCTCAGTAATCCTGGTGAAGGGAAAATTGTAGCAACCCAATAAAACTAGCCACTAAGGACCAGATCCTTCAGGAATGAAGGTTTGGGTCAATCCCCCAGGTCAAGAAATTCAGCTGAAGTGCTGGCTGAGAGTAAGGAGAATTTGAAATGATTAACAACTCAGATCTCATGACCTGCTACACAAGTGGGATTGAAGCACCTTTGTTTTATGTTGATTAACTGTTTCTTCCCCAGCTCCTTTCTCCTCCAACTAAAGAGGTCTGGTGGTAGCTAAGGTTTTAGGTTTCAGGTGGGCATGTGAGGAAACTGCTACTACCCTGCCAAGATACACTAGTCGGGGTCAGAAAATCTTCTGATGGTATCTGACAGATAATAAGTCATTCGGCCTTTATGAACCATACTGTCTTTGTTGCGACTCCTCGTCTCTGTGGTTTTGGAGTAAAAGCAGCCATAGACAGTACATTAAAAAGTGTGTGTGTGTGTGTGTGTGTCCCAGTAAATTACCAAAACAGCCAGCCAGCCTGCCTCTGCTGGCTGTAGTTTGCTGACTTCTGTAGGAGGTGATGGGGACATGAGATTTTTATTCAGACAAAAGAGTAAATGCTGAGGGTTAAAGGGCTGAACTGTGCTGGATATTCTCCGTCTGCCCCACCAGAGGCCCTCTCTGCAATGTTCCAAACTGCTTTGGCCTTTGCTCCTTCACCCTCTGGTTTTCAGTTGGGTTTGGCCAATGGGAGCCAATACCAGGAGATGAGAGGACTGCGGGAGAGAAAGTTCAGGGTGTTTATTCCCCTTGCTCCCTCCCTGCTGGGCTGAGGCTTGTAAAAGGCTGTGTTCCTCTACCACAGCTCCTCATAGGTGGTCTGTCCTAAAACTACATGTCCAGTTCTCTCTGGGTTCCAGTAATCATTCCCTCTGCTTGCCCTTCAGATCAAGGGTGGTAGATGTCCTCTGATGCTGCTGGCTTTGAAGCATCTCAGTATCCTTTATTAAGTTCCTTTTACCTTGCTTACCCATTATAAATCAGCCTTTCATTATATCCTCTTCAATTCCCAGTAGACTCTCCCATCTGTTTCCCACCAGCTCTTAGACTAAAAAAAAATATTGGTGGTAACACTCCCCACTTCAGAGATGTTAAAATGTGGGAAAAAACAGTGCATCTCAGGATCAATGAACTATGCTAATTGCAACATATTCCTGGTGAATGAATGAATCAATGAATGATTTGCATCCACAGTGCAGCTCACCTCAAAGACAGATTCAGTGTAGTGGTGTGACAGATTGTGTGTGATTCAGAATGAACTTCAAAAAGCAGAATCAACATTGATTCTTCTTAAGTACTTAAATGCTCTTGCTCAGTCTTGAGACTGGTAATCAATGAGAAGGTCATGTCTGTGCCCAGGCCTCCTAACTGTTGCACCAGGACTAAAACATCAGAATGCTCTTTAGTCATTCCGTTTTTGTTTTTTGTTTTTCAAACGAGATAACTCCAAGTAAAAGCTGCCAATGTGGCTGCAGTTTTGTTTTTTTGTGAAGCAGCCCAGGTTACTTTAGTTGGTGACTCTTCACAAACTGAGTTCAGAGTTTTCTCTAAGAAGAAAATGGCGGGGAGGGTAGAGCACATGCTTAGCATGCACAAGGTACTGGATTCAACCGCCAGTACCTCTGTTAAATCAATCAACCAACCAACCAAATTACCCCTTCCTCTGAAAAAAAAAAAGTTAAAAGAAAAAGAAGGGAATGGTCCACCAGTCTGGGAACACATCAGATTCCTCAGGATTTGCAGTTAACTCACATTCCCTGCCCTATATGACAACTGGTGTATATTCTGGCCAAGCCTGTTTTAACAGACATGGGCCTTTACAGCCTAAGACATTACTTAGTCTACACTGCCTGTCTAGAACTCTTAAACAAAATTACTGACCCAAACTGCATAGGCTGTCTTATTATAGAAATCTAGCAATGACTGAGGCTACTCAGGCTGGTACAAGAGCTACTGTGCCTTTGGAAAAGTCTACTGTGTTTCCTTTTTCTAATTCTTAAGTTCCTAATTGTTCCCACAGAGACAGAGGAACAAGTGTCTCTCCTCTGGTCCTCCTCTGGAGCAAGGCTAGGCAGAGCACTGGTCCATGATGAAATGAGGAGCTTACAGCAGAATGTAAATCAGCATGCTGCTTCCTTCGCTGAGAAAATTTTGCTATCAAAAAGTATCAGCCGAATTAAATAATGCATTTATTGACATTGCTGATTTACATTCTGGGGCCAGCTCCCTGTCTCTTTGTGAACCACTAATAAATGGTCCAGGGACCAGCAGCCAGTTGGAGGACTGCACTCCAAGCAGCATCACTCTACAGGACCTTGGACTCAGTCCCTTCACAGGACCAGCATCTAAAATTGCTGCCACTTGTTGAGGAACAAGAGTATTTCTTCCCATTCAAGTTCTCCAAGAAAGAAGTGACTATTCTCTGCAAGCCTTTGGATCCATGCTTAGTCTCAGAGGGCATCAGAAACCCACGTAATAGCCTGCCCAGGAGTCAAATGGAATTCCATGAAACTAAGAGACACATTGAAAGATACTCAGAAGGATTCAGATTTGATCCTGGTCAGACAGGTGACAGCATTTCCATCCCATTTGAAATCAGTTTGTTAGTGTCAGAGCACTGCTGCCTAAGCACAGCATCATCCTGTGGGGGAACTTGTCACTTCTGATGGAGAGACAGACAGACACACAGACAAAACAAAATTCCAAACTCTGCACAGAAATTAAATTTCCCCCAGACTCTGACACAGCCATAGAACAGGAAAACAAATCCTTAAGCTGAGCATTTTCAGAAGTGACACCATAATAGAAATACATCTTCACGCCGCACATTCACCAGCAAAGTGGATTCTGATCGACAAATCTAGATGCTTTGCATCGTTCCTATGTCATTCTCCGAAGAAGAAGCAAGTGCTGTATTTTAAATGAGTTAAGCGTAATTCTAACTTCGTGATGCAGACTCTGAATATTGGCCATAGCCAGAGAAGCCATGACTTTGATGAATGTTTCTATCAGTGGTTGTATCGGCATCCTTCTCACCTCCTCCAAAAGAGTGATTTGCACTTTGGGCTGCATGTGAGAATCCCCTTGGAAGCTTTTAAATTCTCTCCATGCCCTGTCTGCACCCAGGCAAATTATGTCATCTCTGGGGGTGGCATGAAGGCATCAGACTTTTTTAAAGCTCCCCAAGTAATTCCAATGTGCATCCAAGATTAAGAAAGACCGACACAAAGGGTATTGAGAGAACTGGTAGGCCAGAAGTAAGATGGTTGAAGGTCCTGCTGAAAAAGACACACCCCTTAGGGCCCTGAGCTAAAGCGAACCTTCCGGTTTCTCTTCTGTTACTCCAGGTTCCAAATTTATTGTTAAAAAGCAAGTGAAGCTGGGGGGGAGAGGAAATATTTGTGACTTCCTGTGAAGATTCAGTGAGATAATGTGCGTGCAAGTGTTTCGAGTCTCGATGGGCCAAAAGAATCCATTCATTCATGTGACTCATTTCTGATTAACTTAGCTAAGGATTAGAGAATTTATTGATAGACAGCTTCAGACAACAGGAGCAGATGCAGCAAATTGGAAGGGATTTTCCATTGCACTTTGGATCTTCACAAGGCACACTGTCCATGAGTCCTGCCAGAGGTGAGAAAAAAGTCAGATTTTAATCATACTTACATGCCTTCCTACTCAAGCTTCTGTCAATGTTAATGTATTTCCAGAATTCGATTAACAATCAGTGCGCTTCAGATAAAGGCGGCAGTTCACGGTGTGTGATCTGCAGACCCTTGGGCGTCTTCAAACCTTTTCAGGGGGGTCAGCAAGGCCAAAGCTGTTTTCTTTATTTACTTTTTTCGCTGTGTTGACATTTGCACTGATTGTCTGGAAGCAATGGTGAGTAAAACCGCAGGCACTTCAGCATTTTTGTTGCCTACACACACACACGCAGTAAAAATAATAATAATGATAAAATACCACTTTTACTTTAAAAAGTCCTGATGGAGTAAAAATTATTCATGTCTTTAAATCTTGACCTTAAAAGTACACATGATTTTAAGATTTTTTATGCATGCCAAAGTATGAGGGTTGTCTCAAGGAAAAACACTTGTGGATTTGAGTTGCATGTTGAACTGGCTGCATTTTCCTATTTTTATTTTATAGAATGAATGACAGATAAACTAGTTATTCAGGCTCGAGGATCAGGCACATGTTTTCTCAGAAATGAACAACACGAGCCTGTCACTTCAAGGAAAAGAACTGACAGTATTTACTGCCAATGATAAATATTGAGCTTTGAAGTGAAAAGTAGAATTTGGGAAAACATGTATACACTGTTGTATGTGCCAGCTACCCAGTATCTAGAGACGTTTCTGATCGGATCAGTGGTGACAGTAACCAAGGTGATTTTTTGATACTGTGTAACAAATTTTATCGACCCTTGAAAGATCTGCCTGACTCAGTGAAGCAGTATTTCCTAAATGACCAGCGCATGACTTAGAAAATCGTTGTGTGAGTAACAAAATCATGCCTGGGTAAAAGATCTATTCAAAGTGCAGGATAGACCAATGGATTTTTATGCAACACAGTATAAAAAGTTTTCCATGTCAACATTAATCTTTAAGGAATTGTCACTTGCTGAGTTTTGGTGAAGTGTCAAAAAAAATCCACAATTATCTAAATAAGGCTATTAAACTGTTCTTTTCTTTCCCCAATATAGAACCCTGTGAAGTCGGATTTTCTCCAAAACACTGATATTGCAATAAATTGCATGGAAAAGCATATATGAAAATCTAGAAGTCAGCTTTTATAGCAAACTTTGAAGAGACTTGCAATAATGCAAAATAATACCACTCATTTCGCTTTTTTTAAATTCTGAGAAGCTTATGTAGTTTTTCTTTAACAAAAAATGTTGTCTACATGAACATGAGGTTATTTTTTCCTAAATGAATTGAAATATAAATTTTTCTAAAACTTTCTCAATCTTAATGAGGTCTGACAGGTAACATTATATCTGTTTCAGGTGTACAGCATCATGATTTAATATTTGTATATATTGTGAGATAGTCACCATGATAAGTGTAACATCTGTCACCATACACAGTACAAAAACTTTCTTGTGATGAGGACTTTTAAGATCCAGTCTCTTAGCAACTTTCAAATATGAAATTCAGTGTTATTAACAATAGTCACCATGCTTTTACATTGTATTCCCATGACTTATTCATTTTATAGCTGGAAGTTTCTGCCTTTTGACCCCCTTCACCCATTTTACTGATAGCCCTCCACCTCTCTGGTGACCACCAATCTGTTCTTGAGCTTGGGGTTTGCTTGTTTTTTAGATTTCACATATAAGTGAGTTCATATGGTATTTGTCTTTCTCTGACTTAGTTCTCTTAACATAATACCCTCAAGGTTCATCTGTGTTGTTGCAAGTGCAAGATTTCCTTTTTTATGGCTGAATAGCATTCCATTGCGCATATATACATATGTGTATATATATATATATATACATACCACCTCTTCTTTATCCATTCCTCCATCGATGGACACTTAGGTTGTTTCCATAGCTTGGCTATTGTAGATAATGCTGCAGTGAATGTGGGGGTGCATATATTTTTTTCAAGGTAGTATTTTTATTTTCTTCAGATATATACCTGGAGTAGAACTGCTGGATCATATGGAGGTTCTATTTTTATGTTTTTGAGGCACCCCCATACTGTTTTCCATAGCGGCTGCACTGATTTATAATTCTCACCAGCAGTGTACAGGGTTCCCTTTTCTCCACGTCCTCACCAACACTTGTTATCTCTTGTCTTTTTGATAATAACCATTCTAACAGGTGTGCGGTGATATCTGTGTGGTTTTGATTTGCACTTCCCTGATGATTAGTGATGTTGAACATTTTTTTCATGTGCCCATTGGCCATCTCTGTGTCTTCCTTGGAAAAATGTCTATTCAGATCTTCAGCCTATTTTTAAATTGGATTTGTTTTTTATATTGCTACTGTGTTGTATGATTTCCTAATATATTTTGATGTTAACCCCTTATCAGATCTATGATTTGCATATATATTCTCCCATTTGATAGGTTGCCATTTCATTTTGTTGATGATATCCTTTGCTGTGCAGAAGCTTTTTAGTTTGATGTAGTCCGTTTTTTGCTTTTGTTGGCTTGAAGTTAGATCCAAAAAATCAAGGCTAAGATCCATGTCAAGGAACTTACTGCTTATGTCTTCCTTTAGGAGTTTCATGGTTTCAGGTCTTACATTCAATTCTTTAATCCATTTTGAGTTGATTTTCATGTATGATGTAAGGTACTAGTCCAGTTTCATTCTTTTGCATGTGACTGTCCAGTTTTCCCAGCATGACTTATTGAAGAGACTGTTCTTCCCCCATTGTATATTCTTGCCTCCTTTGTTATAAGTTAATTGACCATCTATGTGTTGATTTATTTCTTGACTCTCTTTTCTTTCCTGTTGGTGTATGTATCTGTTTTTATGCCAATAGCATACTGTTTTGATTACTACAGTGTTAATGTAGTTCGAAATCAGGAAATGGAGCATGATGCCTCCAGCTTTGTTCCTTTTTCTCAAGATTACTTTAGCTGTTCGGGGTCTTTTGTGGTTCCATATGAATTGTACAATTGTCTGTTTTATTTTTGTGAAAAATGCCATTGAAATTTTGATAAGGATTGCATTAAATCTATATATTTTTATTGAGTAGCATGGACATTTTAACAATATTAATTCTTCCAACCCATGAGCATGGAATTCCTTTGCATTTATTTGTGCCTTCCACTTTTTTCATCAATGTCTTCTTGTAGTTTTCAGTGTACAGGTCTTTCACCTCCTTGGATAAATTTATTCCTAGGTCTTTATTCTTTCTGACACAGTTGTAGATGGGATAGTTTTCTTCTCAGTTTTCATTTCTAACACAGCAAATATTGGTAGATGTAACCCACATAAACAAAAGTGTCTTGGAGTCCTCGAAAGGTTTGTGGACTGCTGGTTTAAGGGGATATTTACATACATAGACTAGCCTCATTTTTGTTCTTGCAGACAGTTAAATTACTAGTTCATTAGCTTGATCTTGTGGAAGTTTAGTTTTAGGCTTTGTTGAACAGATCTCTTTCCATTTCCCTGAGTCCAGAGGCTTAGTCTTGACTTCTGGGTTTTCAGAGGAAGCCCAGCGTGTTCACTGTACCCCTTTACCTTGTTTCAGTCTCCAGCACTGATCAGCTACTGAGATCTCTGTTCAGCTCTTTTTCCTTCAACTGTTTTGCCCCTGGACTCTGGAGCTTTGCTCTGCACATGCACAGCTCAGGGGTCAGTTAAGTACTTAAGATGAATTTATATACAGATTTGGAGCCTCCCTGCCTGTGGCTTTCTCCTCTCACATGTCTCCTCCTCAATTTGCAGCCTCTATGGCCGCCCTACATTTGTCTTCTGAATCCTCAGCCCAGTAAAATTGCAGCCTTCTGCTCAAGCTCCTGTCCAATGAAGCAAGCAAATGCAGGCGGCTTCAGAGGAAAAGCCAAGTACATGTGGATTTCATGCAGTGTGCTTCCATTGTTTTAGGGTCGTATCTTCTCCAGTCTTTGCCTGCTTTGGGTTGAATTCCAGCGAAGTCAAGCAATATTTCTTTTCTATATTTTTCCAGAGTTATAAATATCAGCAGGAGAGTTAGTATGGGATGAGCTACATACACTACTTTTAAATGAAATATTAATTAGTGTCTTTTCTCATCTTTGAACCAAGATCAGCAAGGCCATGTCCTCATCTGTGGGAAGCCAGCAAAGTCAATACCAGGTCCTTGAAAAATGTGTCTTCCTCTAGCTGTGCAGTGTTCTATAAACTCTATTTTCCCACAATCCACATGGTCATTCTAATTTAATATCATCTTATCTGTGTGCTTCTGATGTTGGGCCAACGTCATTTTCTCACAGTCTACCCCTTCATCTTTGATAGATGGTCACCTGTCCAACATCCTTGGCTCACACTTGCCTTTTGTGTTTGATTTGCACAATATGTGATATGTGTCTTTTTAAAACATACCTTCTGGCTTTTGAGCATTTGACATCATTATGGACTTATGGTTCCAGGTGACATTAACCACTGTCTTATTTTTGGTGTTCATAAGCAGTTGGCCTTCATCTGCTCTTTCTTCAGGCTTAGTTATTTTTTCATTTTTGACTGTTTTTTATTGAAGTA
The DNA here is from genome assembly GCF_048564905.1 of Vicugna pacos. NCBI lineage: Eukaryota > Metazoa > Chordata > Mammalia > Artiodactyla > Camelidae > Vicugna > Vicugna pacos. Next base: position 29,325,651 of record NC_133023.1, read on the forward strand.
TAATTTACCTACCTATTTAAAGTAAATGCACCTATTTAAACGTGTACAGTTGGATGTGTTTTGAAAAATGTATACAACCACATAACCCACATCCCTATCAAGATAGAACATTTCTAGTGTCTCATGATGTTTCCCTTATGCTTCATTGCAACCAGTTTCTCCCCTGATGGATGAAACCACTGTTGTGCTGATTCCTATCACTATGGACTAGTCTTAGCTGTTTGCAAGTTTCATATAAAGGGAGTTAGACAATATGTACTCATTTGAGTAAAACTTCTTTCACTCAGGATGATTTTGAATTTCATCTCTGTGTTGTACTATCAGTATATTTTTATTGCTGAGTAGAATTCTCTCATGCCAGTGGATACATTCTTCTGGGCCGTTTTTACTGGGGGTTATTATGACTAAAGCGTCAAACCTTTTTGTGTATATGTGTTTTCTGTTCTCTTAAATAAATACCTAAGAGTGGAATTTGGGGGGTCCTAGGAAAGTTGTATGTTTAACTTTATAAGAAACTACCAGTTTTCCAAAGTACTTTTACCACTTGACGCTCCTACCAGCATTGTATGAGAGTTAGTTGTTCTACCTCCTGTCAGCACTTAGTATTATCAATCTTAATACTGATTCAAAGGCACCATGGTACTTAACCATTCAAAGGTACTTTACTGTGAATTTCATTTTTTTTTTCATTTTCCTGATGACTTAAAGATGTTGAACATCTTTTCAAGTGCTTATTGGCCATTCATATGTCTTCTTTTTGAAATGTCTAATCAAATCTTTTGCTAATTTTTTTGTTACTTACAGTTTATTGATTTGCAGGGGCTCCTTATCTTTGCTTTAAAAAAAATAGTGCCTCAGCTGCCTCTGAGAGCATTGTTACCTTCTGATGACAAGATGCCTCAGGCTCCCTTTTGAGTCTTCCTGCCTCACACATGGAACCAACATGAGTTGACCCTTGAACAACATGGATTTGAACTGTGTGGACCACTTATACGTGGACTATTTTTGATGTTAACTACTACAGTATTATATGAACTGACGTTGGTTGAATCTGTAGATTCAGGACCACAGATAGAGAGCCCGCTTTAAAGTTATAAGTGGATTTTCAACTATGTGGGGGGTCTGCACTCCTAACCCCTATGTTTTTCAAGGGTCAACTATACTCTCTCTGGAATCCTGTCACCTTCTCATGGAATTCATGCTGATTCCTGCGTAACCTCTCTCAATCCCATAAAAGAGGCAGGCCCAGCGTCGACCATAGGGCCAGTTCTGGCTGTGGTGGGGGCCTGGACTTGGCTCTTCCTGCCTTGGAGTCTTGGATGGGTTACTCAGAAATCAACATGAGGGTCAGTTCTGGCACCAAAACATTGTACCCTAAAATGGGAACCTCTAAGCCTGTCAAGTTCACCCATGCTTATTTCTATAATCCTCCTGTTATAAGCATGAGATGTCTTGCCCATCCCTTCACTAGTCGTCTGTTGTCCTGTCGTTCTCATACTGCTCTGAGTGTGCCCCAGCTGAACTCCCTTGCAGACCTTTCTGCGATGCCTCTGGACTACTGCCATATTTCATAGCAAATTAACCTTCCTCTATCTTTGGTATCTTTTCCAGACAATCCTAAGTCAGTCCTGACTTTCTCCTGCATCATTTTTCATAGAGAGTATTATTCTTTCTTCCATACGCCAATATTTCTTGCTTGAAAAGTGGTATCTTCCCGGTTCTCCACTGCCCTTTCCAACTGATTATTCTTTCCTAATGTAAACAAAATACTTTCCCTGAGATTCCTGCCCCCTACCTTAATGACTTTCCATCACCCTCCCCTTACAGACACCTATTTACATTCAGTTCTCTTCTCCACACTTATATAAGCCTTTGGAACTTGAATCTTATTTATCTTCTCTGCCCTAACTCTTGCCAAGAGGTCTTATCCATGTGGACAACCCATCCAGCTCTCTAACATCACAATTCCAGTAATATTTTCTTCCGTTCCCTGGCTGTCATCTCAGAAAGAAGATAGCCAGAGGTGGGGTGGGGGACAGAGAAAGGGGAGCTCCAGGTTCTGCATATAAACTACCCAAATTTCTCAGTGGTCACTGTGCCACTCATGTGCAGTCCAGGAGTGGGGGGCAGGTTCCAAGTAGCCCAGCAAAGTTTAAAGGAACCAAACTGAGATTCCAGCTGCTGTCTCCTAAAGCAGAGTTTGAATTCAGCCAATTTAACTGCCTTACCCCTTCATTACAGACACATACACGTAAAACTCCTGCTGTACCAAATCCACACAATGTTATATATCATATTTATTCACTAAAAATACATACATACATACATACACACACACACAGCCTACACCGAAATTTGGGGCCATTTCTAAAGATTAAATAATATTGTTTTCTAGAGGATTGCTTTCTCACTGCAGATCTTACACGACTTTTCTATGTGCCTTTTGGACCTCATAAAAACAAACAATCCTCACTTCTGCTTGGTCATACCCTTTGGTACAGCAGTTTTGCATGTGTGTGTTTTTGGTATTGAGTTGAATTCGTTCTTTATATATTTTGGATAGTAACCCCGTATCAGCTATATGATTTCTCCCATGCGGTAGCTTTCCTTTTTATTTTGTTGGTTATTTCCTTTGCTGTGAGAGTTTTTGATTTTGATTTTTGTTTCTGTTGTTTGTGCTTTTGGCATCATGTCCAAAAAAATCATTGCCAAGATCAATGTCAGGAAGCGTCTTCCCTACATTTTCTTCTAGTTTCATGGTATCAGGGCTTATGTTTAAGTCCTTGATCCTTTTCAAGTTAAATTCTGTAAGTGGTAATAAGAGTCTAATTTCATTTTTCTGCATGTATTTCTTTACTTATCTCAGCACCTTTTTTTTTTGAGTCAGTACTTTCCCTATTGGGTTTTCTTGGCTTCCTTATTGAATACTAGTTGACTGTATATGCTCCAATTTATTTCCGGGCGCTCTATTCTGTTCCATTGGTCTATGCGTATACTTTTGTGCCAGTGCCATATTGTTTTTATTAATATGGCTTTGTAGTGTTGTTTGAAATCAGGAAATATGATACCTCCAGCTTGGCTCTTTTTTCCGGGATTGCTTTGGCTATTTGGGGCCTTTGTGCTTCCACACCAATTTTAGGATTCATTTCTGTGAAGAATCTCTTTGGTATTTTGGTGAGGATTTTACTGAATCTGTAGACAACTTTGGGTAGCATGGAGATTTTAACAGTGTTAATTCTTCCAATCCATGAACACAGGAAGTCTTTCCATTTGTTGGTGTCTTCTTCAGTGTCTTTCAGCAAAGTCTCGTAGTTTTCATTATACAGAACTTTCACTTCCTTGGTTAAATTTATTCTTAAATATTTTGTTGGTTTTTTTTAACATTTTTTATTGATTTATAATCATTTTACAGTGTTGTGTCAAATTCCAGTGTTCAGCACAATTTTTCAGTCATTCATGGACATATACACACTCATTGTCACATTTTTTTCTCTGTGAGTTATCATAACATTTTGTGTATATTTCCCTGTGCTATACAGTGTAATCTTGTTTATCTATTCTACAATTTTGAAATCCCAGTCTATCCCTTCCCACCCTCCACCCCCTTGGCAACCACAAGTTTGTATTCTATGTCTATGAGTCTGTTTCTGTTTTGTATTTATGCTTTGTTTGTTTGTTTGTTTAGATTCCACATATGAGCGATCTCATATGGTATTTTTCTTTCTCTTTCTGGCTTACTTCACTTAGAATGACATTCTCCAGGAGCATCCAAGTTACTGCAAATGGCGTTATGTTGTCAGGTTTTATGGCTGAGTAGTATTCCATTGTATAAATATACCACAGCTTCTGTATCCAGTCATGTTGATGGACATTTAGGCTGTTTCCATGTCTTGGCTATTGTAAATAGTGCTGCTATGAACATTGGGGTGCAGGTGTCTTTTTGAATTAGTATTCCTTCTGGATATATGCCCAGGAGTGGGATGACTGGGTCATATGGTAAGTCTATTCCTAGTCTTTTGAGGAATCTCCATACTGTTTTCCACAGTGGCTGTACCAAACTGCATTCCCACCAGCAGTGAAGGAGGGTTCCCTTTTCTCCACAGCCTCTCCAGCATTTGTCATTTGTGGGCTTTTGAATGACGGCCATTCTGACTGGTGTGAGGTGATACCTCATTGTAGTTTTGATTTCCATTTCTCTGATAATTAGTGATATTGAGCATTTTTTCATCTGCCTATTGATCATCTGTATGTCTTCCTTGGAGAATTGCTTGTTTAGGTCTTCTGCCCATTTTTTTATTGGGTTGTTTTTTTCTTATTAAGTTGTATGAGCTGCTTATATATTCTAGAGATCAAGCCTTTGTCAGTTTCATTTCCAAAAATTTTTTCCCATTCCGTAGGTTGTCTTTTTGTTTTACTTATGGTTTCCTTTGCTGTGTAGAAGCTTATAAGTTTCATTAGGCCCCATTTGCTTTTATTTCTATTGCTTGAGTAGACTGTTCTAGGGGAACAGTTTTGAGATGTATGTCAGATAATGTTTTGCCTATGTTTTCTTCTAGGAGGTTTATTGTATCTTGTCTGATGTTTAAGTCTTTGATCCATTTTGAGTTTATTTTTGTGTATGGGGTGAGGGAGTGTTCTAGCTTCACTGCTTTACATGCTGCTGTCCAGTTTTCCCAACACCATTTGCTGAAGAGACTGTCTTTATTCCATTGTATATTCTTGCCTCCTTTGTCGAAGATTAGTTCACCAAAAGTTTGTGGGTTCATTTCTGGGCTCTCTATTCTGTTCCATTGGTCTATATGTCTGTTTTGGTACCAATACCATGCTGTCTTGATGACTGTAGCTCTATAGTATTGTCTGAAGTCTGGGAGAGTTATTTCTCCAGCCTCTTTCTTTCTCTTCAGCTTTGATGATTCCATATAAATTTTATTATGATTTGTTCTAGTTCTGTGAAATATGTCCTGGGTAATTTGATAGGGATTGCATTAAATCTGTAGAATGTCTTGGGCAGTGTGACCATTTTAACAATCTTGATTCTTCCAATCTAGGAGCATGGGGCTAGCTTTCCACTTTTTAAAGTCTTCTTTAATTTCCTTCATCAATGGTTTATAGTTTTCTGTGTATAATTCTTTCACCTCCTTGGTTAGATTTATTCCTAGGTATTACTTTGGGTGCTATTTTAAAGGGGATTGTTTCTTTACTTTCTTTTCCTGTTGATTTATTGTCAGTGTAAAGAAATGCAACTGATTTTTGAATGTTAATCTTGTAACCTGCTACCTTGCTGAATTCTTCGATCAGCTCTAGTAGTTTTTGTGTGGACCTTTTTAGGGTTTTCTATATATAGTAACATGTCGTCGGCATATAGTGACACTTTCACCTCTTTTCCAATTTGGATCCCTTTGATTTCTCTCTCTAGCCTGATTGCTGTGGCGAGGAGTGGTGATAGTGGGCATCTTTGTCTTGTCTCGGATTTTAGTGGGAAGCTTTTGAGTTTTTCACCATTGTGTACTATGCTGGCTGTATCTTTGTCATATATAGCTTTTATGATGTTGAGATATGTTCCCTCTATGCCCACTTTGGTGAGAGTTTTTATCATAAATGGGTGTTTAATCAAATGCTTTTTCTGCATCTATTGAGATGATCATGTGGTTTTCATCCTTTCTCTTGTTGATGTGATGTATTACATTGATTGGTTTGTGTATGTTGATATTTTATTGTTTTTGGTGCTATTGTAAATGGGATAGTTTTATTTCTTTTTCAGATACTTCATCATAATTGATTTCTGTATGTTGATTAGTTTCAACAGTTTCTTGATTGACTCCCTGGGATTTTCTATATGTAAGATCATAGTAAGAGCAAATAATGTAAATAGTTAGATTTGGTATATCCTTTCTTATATCGTATTTACAACTATTTACATACTATTTACATTGTATTAGGTATTATAAGTAATCTAGATATGATTTAAAGTATATGGGAGGATATGCATAGGTTATATGCAAATATTATGGCACTTTATATAAGGGACTTGAGCATCCATGGACTTTGGTATCCAAGTGGGGTCCTGGAACTAATCCCTTGTAGATACCAAGGGATGACTGGATTATGCATTTGTTGCTATAAAATTTCCTCTCAGCAATGTTTCTGTTGCATCCCACAGGACTTGAGATGTTATAATTCCATTTTTCTTTGTGTTTTTTTGATAATGTTTATTTACTTCTGATTTTTTTGACCCATTGGTTTGTTTAGTTTCCACATATCTGTAGCTCTCTTCACTTTCCTCTTGTTGATTTCTACTTTCATACCATTATGGTCAGAAAAGATATTTGGTATGAATTGAATCTTCTATTTGCTAAGATTTGTGGTCTATCATGGGATCTATCCTGGAGAGTAATCCATGTGTACTTAAGAGAATATATATAATATTCCATCCAACAATATTTTCTAAAGTATGGTTCATTCCCAGCATTTCCTTATTGATTTTTCTGTCTGGAAGATCTCCTTTTTACCTATAGGAGGATAGTGAAGCCCTTTACTATTACTTTGTTATTTTCCTCTAAGTTTACAGTAGTATTTGCTTAATATATTTTGATACTTAGATGGTGAGAGTATATATTTACAATTGTTTTATTTTCTTGATGTACTGACCTCAGTATTATATAGTGACCTTGTCTCTCATAACTGTAATTTTGCTTGAAGTCTGTTTCGTCTGATACAAGTATGGGTAAGCCTGCTTTATTGTGGGTTCCACTTGGACTCCCTCCTCCTCCTCTAGTCAAATAAGCTCACATTATCTCTCTTACAAAATTTGTAACTATGGCTAGCTTTTTTAACTTCAGTGGGATAAAAATTTATAAGTGAACTTTTCAATAATAATTACATTTTACATGTCTAAAAAGTTACTCAAATATTTTTGGTATTTGATGGGAATTCAATGCATATCTATATCATTTCCAAGTAAGATTAATTACTGAACATAGGCTTACTGACATCTGGCTTCTTACTACAGCAAAACTAGAGATGTCTATATCTGTCAGCAGACATGTGCCATGTTAAAAAAATGCACTATGCTTATGGTTCTAGAAATTATGAAATGTATTCACAAATTGCTTCTTAGAAGCCTTAACTTTTAGTAAAAAACTAAGGGTTAAGAATTGTAGTATCTGTAATTGAAACTACGGGAAACAATAAGAGAAATCCCTATGTAAGGAAAGTTGGATGTGTCTTGACTAAGAAAAAGTATGGAGATGCATGTTTAAGGGAAATGAAAGTAATTTCCTCCTAAAGTAGAACTGGTTGTTTCCTAATGGACAGGAGAAGAAAGGACAAATTGAATGGATATAGAAAGCTGGGGACAGGGAGCCAGAACTGTACCTTGGGTAGGCAAGCTACTAAAAAGGGAATAAGTGGATTATAATTTTTCTTAAATAAGCCGTGAGTGTACATAAACCAAAGTTTTCTGGGTACAGTTTTATGAAAATAAGAAATAATAATGCACAGGTTATTTTTATGAGATGTGGTCACAAACGTGGTGGTGGTTGGTGGTGGTGGCTGCTCTTGAATCACACACACACAATGTAAACTTTAATCACCGCCTCTAGTAAGTCTCCACACCACCCCCATTGTACCTCCATACTACATCTGCTACCAGTTAGGACGCTTCCTTCTGTTTTCAAGAAGATGGTGCTATAGTAAAACTTGTTTTCTCTTATGAGCACTTACTCCCTACTAAGACTGAGCAGCCAGAATTAAAAAAAAAAAATTAACATGACAGTACAGTGAGGGGACTTGGGATGGGCCAATGGCCTCGTAGGGAGATCTCAGATGTGGGTGGGCCCGGAGGTCCACGGGCAGCACTCGTGCTGGCATCTCAGGGCAGACAGCCGCAGATACATTCCTTCGGTTCCCTTTGCCTTAGCCCCTTGCCCTCCCCACAGTCAAGGAGGTCTCTCTCCAGCTATCCAGGGTGTTGCTGAAAGGCAACCAGGACCCTCCAGCTGCGGCCCCCACGGCCTGGCACACTGTCACTCACCCTCTTTCCTCCTCCTCTGCTAGAGGTCGCCGTTAGTGCTGCTTCTGCACTTCCCTTCGCTCTGTCGCCTCTTCTGAGGTGCTCTGTTTGGTTATGGATGTCCAAGTCCTTCTAAGTTGGGAGAAAAAGGAAAGACTGATGTGGCCATGGTGCTAATGTAACTGTGGATACGTATTTTTTATATACCATAGTGTATTCATTCCTCAAATCGTCTGTTCTCACTGGGCAAAGTACCTGTAACATTCTGGGCTCAGCAGGAATTTCGGTGAAGAAATCAGGGCAGTTCCTTAAATGTCAGCAGGGCTCCAAGGCTTGGACCTTTCATGCTGTGGGGCAATGGGCCCAGGCTGGCTTTTCACAGACAGGAGAGCTTTAATGGGGGCTCATCTATACTTGTGACAAATGATCTTTTGAAATTTTCATGACTTTAAAACTAGTCATTGGTTAACAGTCCTCTCCCAGCCACGTCATTGACCTTTATCTGATACATCTTAGGGAGAGACATCAAAGAGGTGTGCCTCGTGAAACAAAGATTTGTGAGTTAAACATAAACAAGATATAAGCATTCACAGGATGGCAGTCTCTGCCTTATGTTCTAAAATGTGTCAAATCTGCTTCAAGTTTTAAGCCGGTTGGAATTTGGGTTTTCTATGCTATAGTCATTTTATTTGTTCAGGCATAGATTTTGAGCCAAACTGATACTCTGCAACTGCAGGTAGCAGTTCAAGGTTTACCTGGGAGAGTTGAAGAGTCCAACTCCTGGTTATAAAGCTACGTGTGCTTTTTCAGGCCTGACCATAGGCCATTACAGAGGCTTTACCTGGAAGGTCGCATGAAGGAAAAGGTGCTCTCCCCACACGACTGGTACACAGTGCATCACGCTCACTGGCTGCAGCTGTAGCCAAGGACTCTTCTTGTTCTTTCACACGTCACGTGGGCTAGGGACGCAGATTTCATTCCTAGGTCTCCGAGGCCCTGGGCTGAGGTCGTCTTCCTCCTAAAGGGAAGTCTCAGCAGAGGAGCATGAAAGGAGACGCCTAAAGGTACTTTTCCCCACTATTTCAGTATCCAGTTCTTGTCTGCTCCCAGCCCTCCCCACTGCCATGACTCCAGGATCCATAAAAGAGCCGGGGCTCCCTCAACAGTGTGACAACAGCGTGTCTTTGCTGGGCCACCTGCCCTTCAACTGGTGCACTGGTCCACTGAGGAAAAACAGAAAACAGAGTTGGTATATCTTCCATTTTTCATTTTGTTTATACCAGTAAACAAGTGATTAAGGTCTTACCTCTCATTTTCAGCTTGTTGCTTTTAATTGGCTGCTCCACCACTTCAAAGTCCAGCTGTCCCAGCTCAACTGAGCTTCTCTTGACAAGATTTATTACATTTTTCCTTTCCTAAACCACCACTAAGAATCACCATCCTAAAACCAGTGACCACACTGAGCAAGTATGGCTGGTGCTTGAAAAAGAAAATGAGTTCATCAATGTGCTCCAAAATATTTTATTAAAAAGTTTTATATAAAAAAGATAGATATGTGTCACACTGAATAATGTGCATTGAAAGCATGTGTATGGGTGTATTCCCTAATTTCTCTATAAAATTAACCAGCCATGATAGAGTAAATATATTCATTTTGGGGAGCGAATCCTTCAGAGTACAAAATGCAGTGTTATTTTTAAGTGCAAAGAAAGCTTATAATAAAATAGACTTTTAAAATTACAAATAAAAATCTGTACATCAAGGATATTTTTCAGGCCTTTCTGTGTTCATAGCACGGTGTAGAAAGAGAAGAGGACCTGCCCAGAGAGGACCCAGCCCATCAGGTGTTACAGGTCTGGCCCATTTCCGCTTGCAGGACCATCTCCTCTTTCCTCAAGGGGAATGTGTCGATCAGGTTGAAGAGGGCCACAGGCGTCACCAGGGAGACATAGCGCTCCTTGTCCATGCCGTGCTTATCCACCAGCACCATGCTGAAGGAATAGAGTGGGATCCGCAGCAACAGCCTGGGGCAAAGAGAGGACTGTGTCAAAACTGACACCCATGGGCTCTCGTGCCACTGGGTCTGGACAAAGGTTCCACCAAGAACCGAATCATCCCTTAGACCCTTGCTACTCCAAGTATGGCACCTGGACCAGGAACATCACACACGAACTTGTTAGAAACGGAGCAGCTCATGCTCCACCCCAAACCTATTGAATTAGAAGCTGCATTATTACCAAGATCCACCAAAGACTGGTTTGCACAGGAAGGGCTGAGTAGTACGGCTTTAGATTAGAAGGTCAGGAAGACTTTACACCTGCAGTGGTGCTGCGTACCAACAGTGCTAACAGGCGTTTTTGTATTAAGTTGGAGTCCATCCCCATTTGCAGACTATGTTTGCACGACCACATCTGTATTAGAGTCACTGCTTAGCAACAGGAGTGATTTTGTCCCCAGAGGACATTGGGCTCCGTCTGGACAGTTTCGGTGTTCACAACCAGGGTTGCAGGTATATGCTACTGGCCTCTAGTGGTTGGGGACCAGGGATGCTGCCTAACATCCTGTAGTGTACAGGACAGCCCCTCCCTCTCCCATAAACAATTATACAGCCGCAAATGTCACCAGTTCTAAGGTTAAGAAACCCAGGACTAGGTAAGGCTGAAATAACTTTATAAACATCATACTTCTGGTCCATCCAGCTCACGATTGCATAGAGGGACTTGAACTTGAACTTGCTCTATAACCCTAGGTAGAGTGACTTAATTTGTACCTCAGGTAATTTTCAAAAGCATGTGAAGTGGTTCCTAAAGGTCTGATTTTTTTTTTCCTATTCTACCACATTAAACTATAAAAAAATTTTCAATACAAACATGTTTAGATGAAAAAAGCCAGAGACAGCAAACAGAGAAGCCTTGCCCAGTGGGGGCCAGAGTGGGTGGGGAAGAGCCCACTCAGCTAAACTAAACAAAATCTGGAGAAGAAACTATCTTGAGATTTCTGTGAGGCAGAATATATACTGCCATCTGGATTTAAAGTGAAATATTTTCCTGACACAAATGGATTAAGGAAAAAGAAAATCCTTACTCGAAATCCAGACTGACTACACTTCTGCTTTTTAAGAGGGAGTTTCAGGGAAGATGGGAATAATTTGCTTTATCCCAGTGGGAAGCTAAATTGGCTTATCGACTTCTAGGGAGTAGAAATAAAAGCCTCACAACCTCTCCACTGGTTTCTTGGGGTGCTCAGAGGGGAACGGCAGAGTAGATGACTCAAGTGCATTCAGGAGTCTTTGAACATGTAAACAGACCACGAAGTGAGGTGACAATGGAGAGCTAAACTTCTCTATATCTTTAAATATTCCTCCTCTGAGAGTTTGTGGGGAGCAGAGAAGAGAGGGAAGGCCTAGGGGACAGGTGTCCCAGGAACCAGAAGAGTAAAGTAAACAAGTCTAGAAAGAATACATGGCTAAGCAATGCTGTGGTGGCTGGAATCTATGGGGAAGGATGCCCAGTGAGGAATCGGAGCATTGGATGTTCCATTACTTAAGAAATTAGGATGGAAATGTCCCACGGTGCCACCAGCTGCTACCACACACCTTCCTCCTGTGAGCCTTGTGTCTTGACTGACACAGAATCTAAAGAGGGAAAACTGCCATGAGAAGAGATGAGTGGTCAGGTCAGCAGGCTACTGCCAGGCACGGAGATGCATTCCACTGTGGCCAGGTGGCCACAGCCATGAGGGGTGGTACCTGCAATATTTTGGAGTTACACAAATGTCTGTCAGAATGCAGTGAATTATTCCTGGACAATCTTCTAGAGAATTCTAGACAAAGAAATCCTACAGGAGGTTCCAGTTCAAGATGGCAACGTAGGAAGATCCTGAACTCACCTCCTTCCGTGGACACACCAAATCTCCAAGTACGTTTCCAACAATCTTCTCTGAAAAAAACTTTTAAAATCTAGGATAGTGACTCCTGCTTATCAGGCACCCCAACTTTTAAGGCCTGCACTTGAGACAAACTCCAAAACATCTAACTTGTAAACACTAACGAGGCTTGTACCCATCAGATCTACGGGGCTGTTGAACTGAGAAACAGCTCATGGGAAGACTAACTCTTTCCCTAGACCCATTTGAAAAGTACCCAGACTTTATATGAATGGGCTCATTTGCTAGTCTTCCAAGGAGTCAGACCGAGGGGGCAAGTATGTGCCAATGGGAGCAATTTTGGAACTCTCTACCTTGCTAAAGCCAGCAGAAACCAGCTCTTTTATCTCTGTTTTCCAGCAGCTCGTCATCTTTACACTGCAGCCAGCAAAGACATCTTTGTGCATTGCCTCAGCCTTGCTGAAGCCGGCAGGCACCTTATGTATCTCTCTTTGTATACTGCCTGGCCCTGGTGGCCACTGGGGCTTAGATACAGTCCTGAGGGACTGCAAGCATATTTGCTTACTTTAAAAGCTGCTGCCTGAAGGTCTGCCTTCCAGTCAGCCCGAATCTAGGTGCTGACAGATCCTCTCCATCGGGGCACTGACAGGTCTTGGCACACCCTCAAACACTGGGAGCTATTAAAACTAAAATAGACTAGACAGTCACAAAGGTGTGGGACACTAACAAGACCTGGGGCAGGGTTCAGCAGTAATGTTCATTTCCATGAGGCCATTCCTTCAAGATGAGAAGTGGCTCACCTAATGCATAGAAGCTGAGAGCCAAGTAAAATGAAGAAACAAAGGAATATGTTCTAAAACAATAAGAGAAACTTCAGAAAAAACCTTAAACAGGGATAATTTACCTGATGAGTTAGTAGTTAATACAGACGCCCACCAAGCTCCCAAGAATGGATGCGCATAGTGACTTCCCCAAAGCAATAGAAAATACAATGTACTGAAGAGAAGTCACCTCACAGAGAATACAATAACTACACTGAAAAACGCACTGAGGGGTTCAAGGCAGACGAACCAGTAGACAGTACCAGCCAACTCCAAAGACAAGGCAGTGGAACTCACCCAGTCAGAGAGCTGAAAGAATCAAGAATGAAAAACAGTTAAAATACCTTAAGGGACTTATGGAACAATATCAAGCAGACTAATATTCGTAGTATAGGGGTCCTAGCGGGAGAATAGAGGAAGAAACAAAACTTATTTGAAGAAGTAACAGCTGAAACCTTCTCTAACCTGGGAAAGAAAACCACCAAATCCAGGAAGCCCAGAGAGTTCCAAAGAAGAGGAACTTAAAGAGACCCACATCCGGACACATTATAATTAAAATGTCAAAACCTTAAAGGGAAAAATCTTAAGTTTTTTTCCCTTGTTGTTACATACAAGGGAACCCCATAAAAATCAGATTTTTCAGCAGAACTGTAGCAGGCCAGAGTGAGCGCAACAATTTATTCTGCTGAAAGATTAAGAACTTCTAACCAAGAATATGCTACCCAACAATCATTCAGAATTGAAGTGAGAGAGTCTTCCAGACAAACAAAAGCTATAGGTCAGGCCACCAATTAACCAGCCTCATAAGAAATGTTAACTGGACTTTAAGCTGAAAAGAAATGGCACTAATTAGCAACAAGAAAAAACATCAAAGTAGGAATCTCACTGTTAACAGGTATGTATAAAGGCAGTGGATTTATAAAATGAGTACAAAGGTTAAAAGACAAAAGTAGTAAAATAACTACACTAACTAGTTAAGGGATACACAGGATTAGAAGATGTCAACTGTGGCATCAAAAAAGTATGTGGAGCTTTAGATGTTTCAATAGACCATTATAAAAAAGTTGTTATACGTAAGACTCGTGGTGACCACAAAGCAAAAAGCTACAGTGTATACGCAAAAGATACAGGAATCTAAGCATACCACTAAAGACAGTCATCAAACCACATAGGAAGAAAGAAAAAGATAGTAACAGAGGAACTAAGAAACAGCCAAAAACCAAGGCTTTAAATGAACTGAATTCTCTAATCAAAAGACTTGAGTAGTTAAATAGATTTCTTTTTAAAAAGTAAGACCTAGCTATGTGCTTTCTCCAAGAGTCTCACTTCAGACGTAAGGACCTACACAAAGTGAAAGTGAAGGAATGGAAAACTACATTCCATGCCAACGGAAACGAGAAGTTGGATAGCTATTTTTTTGTAATTATTGATTTTTATTTTCTATTTAATGACAAAGGTTAAATTTAGCAGCAAAACTTTGACACATACATACACGTTATATTAGTGTGTGTACATATAGTTTTTCCTAATATTTTTGAACAGCTATTCTTAGATAAAGTAGACTTTAAAACAAAGACTAAATGAGATAAAGGCAATACAAGAGATATATATTTGTATATTTATAAATATATATAAAGCAAATATTCAACTTTTTATTTTTTATATTTATAGTAATATGTTATAAATAGTATATATATATATATATAAAGCAAATATTAACAGACCAGACCTAAACGGAGAAATAGACAGGACAATAATAGTAGGAGACTAATACCCAGCTTACAACAATAGATAGATCATCCCAACAGCAAAATCAATTAAAAAATAGCCTTAAACACATTAAAACAGATGGACCTAAACAGATATACACAGAATATTCCATCCAAAAGCAACAGAAATATGTATTCTTCATGTGCACATGGAGCATTCTCTGGGATGGATCATGTGAGGCCATAAAACAAGTCTTAATAAGTTTAGAAAGATTATTGAAGTTATATCAAGCATCTTTTTTAGACCACAATATATGAAAATAGAAATCAATTACAAGAAGTAAACTGGAGGGAAGTGTACATGGAAACTCACGTGCACCAGGTCCAAGGGCAGAGGCAGTGATTTCATAGGAACCTGGGCCAGACCTGCCTGCTGGATTTGGAGGGTCTCCTGGGGAGGTGGGGGATGGCTACAGCTCACTCAGGGGACATAAAAGCTGGTGGCAGACATCCCAGGAGTGTTAATCTATATGCTCTTTCCTGGAGGCTGACATCTCAATTGGATCATTAGCACCAAGACCTAGCCCGACCCAACAGCCTGTAGGGAAGCCTCAGGCCAAGCAACAGACAAGGTGGGAACACAGCCCTACCTATCAGCAGACTTCCTAAGCCACAAAGGCCTCTGGACACAGCCCTACCCACCAGAGGTCCAGGACCAAGCTTCACCCAGCAGTGGGAAGGCACTGGCTCCTCCTGCCAAGAAACCTGCGTAAGCCTCTAGACCAGCCTCATCCACCAGGGGCAGATACTAGAAATAAGAAAACAACAATCCCAAAGCCTGTGAAAGGAATCCACAAACACACAGAAAGACGATATGAGGCAGCAAAGGAATATCTCCCAGGCCACGGCATAAGATAAAATCCCAGAAAAAGAAATAGGTAATTTATCTGAGAAAGTTTAAAGTAATGATGGCCAAGATGTTCAGAGAACTCAAGAGGAGCATAGATGCACAGAGTGAAGTTTTTAGCAAAGAGTTGGAAAATGTAAATACCCAGAGTTGAATAAAATCACTGAAATGAACCATACACTAGAAGGAACCAAGAATAGACTAAATGAGGCAGAAGAATGGATCAGTGAGCTAGAAGACCGATTAGTGGAAATCACTACTTCAGAACATAGAAAAGAAAAAAGAATTAAAAGGAATGAGGATAGTTTAAGAGAACTCTGGGACAACATTAAGCACACTAATATTCACATTATAGAGGTCCCAGAAAGAGAAGAGAGCAAGAAAGTACCTGAGGAAATTTTTGGAGAGATAATCACTGGAAAATTCCCCAACTTGGGAAAGGAAATAGTCACCCAAGTCCAGGAAGCACAGAGAGTACCACACAGAATCAACCCAAAGAGGAACACACCAAGGCACATAGTCATCAAATTGACAACAATGAAGGATAAAGAGAAAATATTAAAATCAGCAAGGGAAAAGTAAAGAGTAACATACAAGGGAACTCCCATAAGGTTATCAGCTGATTTTTCAGCAGGAACTCTACAGGCCAGGAGGGAGTGGCATGATATATTTAAAGTGATGCAAGGGGGAAGCTTAAAACCAAGAATACTCTATCCAGCAGGGCTCTCGTTTAGACTTGGAGAAGTCAAAAGATTCACAAACAAAAGCTAAAAGATTTCAGCACCACCAAACCAGCTTTACATCAAATGTTAAAGGACCTTCTCTAGTCACCAAACTATAAGAAAAGAGAACAAAAAGAAGAAAGAAAAAAAAGACCTACAAAAGATTGCTTTGGCTGTTTGGGATCTTTTGTGGTTCCTTATAAATTTTGGAATTGTTCTAGTTCTGTGGGGAATGTCATGGGTATTTTGATGGGGGTTGCATTGGATCTGTGGATTGCTTCGGGCAGTGTGGCCATTTTGATAGTGTTGATTCTTCCAATCCAAGAGCAGAAGAAATCTTTCCATTTCTTTGTGTCATTTTGGTTTTCAGAGTATAGGTAACCTCCTTGGTTAACTTTATTTCTAGGTATTTTGTTGTTTTTGATGTAATGGAAATGTCTCTGCCAGTTATAAAATTCTGGTTTTTGAAATGAAAAAAGTGAATGAAGAACTGGAAATGGCAAAACATCCCTCCTTTTTATGGGTGAGTTGTATTCCATTACATACATACATATATTTTTATATATATATATATATATATATATATATATATATATATATATATATGCTGCATCTTTATCTATTCAACTATTAATGTGCACTTGGGATGCTTCCATATCTTGGCAATCAAATAATTTTGCTGTTAATAAGCAAGGTGTATGTATCTTTTTGAGTTAATTCTTATTTTGTGGTTGGCTTTATTCCTTTGATAACTATGTAAGTTTAAAAAGCTAAAGCTCTAAACATTCTTAGAAACAATGAACAGTACATATATGTAAATTTAAAAATATATATGCAGTAAAAAAAATTATCTATCAAGCCATGAAAGACATAGAAGAAACTTAAGAGACGTATTACTAAATGAAAGAAGCCAGTCTGAAAAGGATACAAACTGTACGATTCCAACCAAAGGACATTCTGGAAAAAGCACAGCTACAGAAACAATAAAAAGATGGTGGTTTCCAGGGGTTTGGGGAGAGGGAGGGAGGAATGAATAGATGGATCACAAGGGATTTTCAGGGCAATGAAATTACTCTGTATGATACTATAGTGGTGGCTACATGTCATTATGCATTTGTCAAAACCTATAGAATGCACAACATCAACAGTAAACCCTTTTGATCATTTGTATGTCTTCCTTGGAGAATTGCTTGTTTAGGTCTTCTGCCCATTATCAGAGAAATGCAAATCAAAACTACAGTGAGGTACCTCCTCACACCAGTCAGAATGGCCGTCATTCAAAAATCCACGAATGGCAAATGCTGGAGAGGCTGTGGAGAAAGGGGAACCCTCCTACACTGCTGGTGGGAATGCAGTTTGGTGCAGCCACTATAGAAAACAGTGTGGAGATTCCTCAAAAGACTAGGAATAGACTTACCCTATGACCCAGGAATCCCACTCCTGGGCTTGTATCCAGAAGGAAATCTACTTCAGGATGACACCTGCACCCCAATGTTCATAGCAGCATTATTTACAATAGCCAAAACATGGAAACAGCCTAAATGTCCATCAACAGGTGACTGGATAAAGAAGATGTGGTATATTTATACAATGGAATACTACTCAGCCATAAAAACTGACAACATAATGCCATTTGCAGCAACATGGATGCTCCTGAAGAATGTCATTCTAAGTGAAGTAAGCCAGAAAGAGAAAGAAAAATACCATATGAGATCACTCATATGTGGAATTTAAAAAACAAAAACAAAAACAAAGCATAAATACAGGACAGAAATAGACTCACAGACAGAGAATACAGACTTGTGGTTGCCAGGTGGGTGGAGGGTGGGAAGGGATAGACTGGGATTTCAAAATTGTAGAATAGATAAACAAGATTACACTGTATAGCACAGGGAAATATACACAAAATGTTATGATAACTCAGAAAAAAATGTGAGAATGAGTGTGTATATGTCCATGAATGACTGAAAAATTGTGCTGAACATGAATTTGACAACATTGTAAAATGATTATAAATCAATAAAAAATGTTAAAAAAAAAGAGTAAACCCTAATGTAAACTATGGACTCTGGTTGATAATGTGTCCATGTTGGTTCATCAATGGTACCAAATATGCCACACTGATGAGGGATGTTGAGGGTAGAGGAGTACGTATGTGTGGGTGGGGAGGGCTATGTGCAAACTATTTTCTGCTCAATTCTGCTGTGAATCTGAAACTGCTTTAAAGGAGTAAGAACTATTTTAAAAAAAAAAGCAGAAGTAAAGTGGAAAATTCAGAAATATAGAGATTAAACAGCAAGTTACTCTACAACCAGTGGGTCAAAGAAATCAAGAGAAATCAAATACCTTCAGTCAAATGAAAATGGAAATAAAACATACCAAAATTTATGAGATGTAGCAGCAAAAGCAGTTCTAAGAGGGAAGTTCACAGCAGTAAATGCTTATCTCAAGAAACCAAAATCTTAGAAAACAACCTAACTGTACACCTCAAAGAACTAAAAAAGAACAAAGCCCAAAGTTACAAGTTAGGAAATAAGGATCAGAGAAAAAAATCAACCAAAAAGAGACTAAATAGACAGTAACAGAAAAGACCAATGAAACTAGAGCTGGCTCTTTGCAAAGGCAAAATTGATAAATCTTTAGCTAGACTCACCAAGCCAAACGGGGCTCAAATAAAAATAAGAAATGAAAGAGGAGACGTTACAACTGATAACATATGTATTCAAAGGATAAGAGACTATATACAATTTATGCCAAGAAATTTGACAACTTAGAAGTAGATAAATTCTTAGAAAATATAACCTTCTAAGACTGAATCATGAAGGAATAGAAAATCTGAACAAATTACTCATCAGGAGATTGAACCAGTAATCAAAAACCTACCAACAAAATCCCAAGACCAGATGGTTTCAATGGTGAATTCTACCAAATATTCGAAGAATTAATACTAATCCTTTTCAAACTCTTCCAAAAACTAATAGAGGTCACATTTTGAAACTCATTTTTACAAGGCCACCATTAGCTGATAGCCCAAACTGGACAAGGGCACAACTGCGGAAAATCACATGTCAACATCCTTGACGAACAGAGATGCAAATACCTCAACAAAATCTTAGTAAACAGAATTCAACATACACTAAAAGCATCATATACCTTCAGGTAGGGTTTATTCAGGGATGCAAGGACAGTTCAACATCTACAAGTCAACATGATATACCCTATCAACAAAATGAATAATAAAAATCATACGATCATCTCAACAGATGTAGAAATAGCATTTAACAAAATCCACCATCTATTTATGATTAAAACTCTCAACAAAAGTGGGTATAGAGTGAATATATCTCAACATAATTAAGGCCATATATGACAAGCCCACAGCTAACTTCAAACTCAATGGTGAAAAGCTGAAAGCTTTTTCTCTAAGATCAGGAACAAGACTAGGACCTCCCACCCCAGACTCACCAACATACTATTGTTATCCTAGCCACTCACTAGGCAAGAAGAAATAAAAGGCATCCAAATTGGAAAAGAGGTCAACTGTCACTGCTTGCAGATGGCATGATATATATAAAAAAAACCCTAAAGATTCCATCAAAAACTGTTAGATTAATAAACCAATTCAGTAAAGCTGCAGAACACAGGATGACTATACAAAAGTCTTGTACATTTCTATATGCTAACAACAAAGTATCCAAAAAAGAAAAATCACTTATAATTGTATGAAAATGAATATATACCTAAGAATAAATTTAACCGAGTGGGTAAAAGACTTGTAATTGATAATTATAGAACATTCCATTTCAAAGCCTTTGGTAAAAAAAAACACAAGGCCAGTGGTTCACTCAGTGTGATTCCCCAGACAAGCAGCATCAGCAACACCTGGGAACTTGGTGGAAATGCACATTCTTGGGCCCCCTCATAGACCTACTAAGGCAGAAACTCTGGGGGGTGGAGCCCAGCAATCTGTTTTAACAGCCGTCCAGGGGATTCTGAGGCAGGCTAAAGCTCGAGAACCATTGCATAATTCATTTATGCAACTTACTTGTTGCTTAAATCATCCTCAGCCTTTAGAGGTCTAGAATAGCCCCCATATATACAACCTGAATGATTTAAGAAATCAGATTTTTCTGTTCTCCAAATTTAAACAATGTAAAGTCATATAAATATCTTACATATGTAGACCTTCAATGGAATACTACGCAGCCATTTAAAGACATAACAAAACCAACAAAAAACAAAACAAAACCCATGTAGTCTAGCCCCTCTTTGGCACAAAATGGAAGGATCTAGGTCGTAATCTGCTCATCATGAACATCAGAGGGAGAAAGCAAATGTACATGATTTGCATGGTAAAAGGAGCTGAAGAAACTCAGGAAGAGAAAATAAATGAAAGTTTTCATGAACAAAGCAAACCATCCAAAAAAGACCTCAGATAGAAAATGAACCGAACTGTTTTGGAAGCACTTTGCCCTGTCCTCCTCCCAGCAAGTCCAGCCCAAGTCCTATGCTGAAGTTCAATCATTGAGTGCATCAGCATGTGACTTTTGCTAGAGTTGGGGCGGTTAAATCTGATTAGACTGAATGGATGCCTGTCCTCTGGAGCCCTAATACCATCAGAATTGTGCCATGCCGTTAACAGAAGGAGGTTAGGAACAGGGGATACTGCCATTGGGTTCCTGTTTACTCCATAAAGGCAGATTCCTGCAGACCAAATAAACCCATCTATTTGTTGATGGGGGGAAAAAAAAAGTCCTATCAAGCTTTTATAAAAAGATTCCCTAGCTGTATATGCAATGAGAAAGTCCTTTAGTAAATTCTGCAACAGGTTTTTTTAAAAAATCATTGACATAGATTATGAGTAGGTAGTTCTAAATAAGCAATAGCTTCATGAAACCTACTTTGAGGATGTTCATTAAAATTTCAGATGTCAACATGATCCTCTCAAGTTCTGTGATCTTCAAATTGAAGTGTTGGTATTTGTAAATATACCTTTAATTGTAAATATACTCACCCCTGGAAATAGTAAAGCTGTTTCAATTTAGAGTCATTTACTCTACCTACTTAGCACCAGCATGGTACCAGGCACTGTACTAGGTAGCAAATGTTGAAAAGATCTGGTACGGACCTCAGGAGGGTTACACACCCTAGGCAGGTACTAGATGCAAATGCAGTAGGACAAACAAACCAAAGCTTTTGAGTGTTCCCAGCCCTCTCCTTCCTTCAGTCAACTCCCATCCAAGTACTAACCAGGCCCGACCCTGTCTAGCTTCTGAGAACAGACAAGATTGGGCGCATTCAGGGTGGTATGGCCATAGACCCTTCAGTCAACTAAAGAGAATTCAGGCATAATAATTCTTCCATCCCTGGCCTTCTGAGTTTTTGACCTTGGTGTGGATGGGGTAGACTCTTTTAGGGTGGAGAGAGGTCAAAAGGCAGATGGAAAATAGGGAAATTAGAAAAAGAAATTGTGTCAATCTAACATCACTTGCTAAGGACGTTTCTATCATATAATCTCTCAAGGAATTTCTGTGAATCTCTGAAAAATCTGTGACAGGATTCACGAAGTTCTATTTCACTTTCTTCTGCCTGGGTATAGAAAGACTACATTTCCCAGCCTCCTTTGACTTTTGATCACGATCATGTGCTGAGTTCTGGCCAGTCAACTGGGAGAGAGCAATTTTATGCTTCTGATATGAAGCATAAAAAAGTAGCATGGTCTTTTTTTACTCTCTTCCCCTTTTGCAGAAACTTTGAAGTCCTGTATTCTGGATGTTGATGTTACAAGATAGTGGAGCCTCCATCAGCTTGGGACCCTGAGAGACTACTGAACAGAGATCTACCCCATCCCCTTGCAGCGTATGACAGAAAAAGATATGTGAGAAATGCAGATTTTCAGGAGCTTTGCTTCAACCTAATTATCCTTTTCACAGTGGTCCAGAGATACAAGTAAAAATTTGGATTGCTTTGAAATTACCTCTTGGCTGTTGAGTTCTGCTCCTTTAATGCCCCATTACTCAGAGTCTGGACACCATGGTTCTGGCTTTGTAAGTGTTACCAAAATAAAATATAGTTGTTAAAATAGGGCTATGGACAAGTGCCCTGGAAGCCTGGAGGAAAAAGATGCCAAGCCTGGAAAGGCTAAGTTGGATGCCTGCCCTCTTAATAACACCAAGGATTGCTCAAGACCTTTTTGCACTCTCCACTACCCATCCCACTCCTACCAAGGAAAAAAAAAACAGAACAAAGATAAAGCGAGAACATTTGGTTGGAGGGGGAAAAGAACACTGTCAATTACCCACTGCATCATATTTGGACAAGCAGCAACATTCCAGTTAGCATGGTTATAATACTCCCAGGATAAAAGTAATTAACTGTTGAAGGTTTCCTGGAATCAAGACTGAATAGAGAGGAATCCAGGAACCTCATCAGAGAAAAAGGACATTTATAGGTGATAACATTTAAGGACAGAAATTTCCCCTACCTGAGCTGCAGAGCTAGGGCTGGAGGCATGATCTTTGCCCCTATCCTGCCGATGAGGGTCGGGAACACACCTACCAGCTCCACTACGGTGATGTGTCGAAGATCCAGACCACACTGGGCTTGCTGGAAAAAACACAAAAACAATAGAGGAAGTGTGAGTGTGGCTGAAGAAAGAATTCCATGTCAAACTGCAAACTCACAGGAGCGGCACTGTTCTGTTTTGAGAACTTCATTTGCCGACTCCAAACTGTCCTGAAGACAGTTGAGAAATTGGGGTTAAACAAGTAGCTATAAAACCTAAATACCTTCCTAGAGGAATCATTCAGAAATGGCTTGGCAATGAGATTTCGAAAACCTAAGCAAAATGGCAGTGTATGTATTTCCAGATGGGGTGAGACTTTGCATGAGCCAAATTTCCAAAAAAAAAAAAGTCCAAGACCACCCCTAGAGGATTCTAATTTTGTCTTTGCAAGGAGGAAGGAATATTTCAGTGTCCCCTCTGCCCGTGCTTCCACCCATCACATCGCCTGCCCTAAGCCCCCCAACACATGAACATACTGAAGAAACAGGGATAAAAGGTTTCAACTCTGATCTGATACCTTGGTTTTTTACATCTGGTGACCTGATTTGGGTGGTTGCCACCCAGGGACACCCCTTGATGGCCTGGCTCTGGTGGCCAGAGAGGTCAGCATTCCTGGGTCCCATGTGACAGTTCTTGGTGGGCTACCCCGTCCAGGGCATTGCACAGACAGCAGACCGAAACATACCCCCATTTCTGTGAAAGAGGTCTCATATTTTTGTCCTGGGTCTTCAACCCTAAGAGCGGGCGTCAGGTTTGGCGCACACCTAGAGGTCCACAGGGAGGCTCTCAGAGCCTGTAGGCCAGGGACGCCATCTTTGCACTTTCCCTGTGGAGAGTTACCCGGCTATGCCCAGACAGGGGAGTTGATACACAGCCCCACCTACTGCAGATTGAGGCTCCTAGCTCTTCCAGACCAGAAAGCCTGTTTGGGAAACAGAGTTGCCTGCAGTGCCCCCCCTCCCACCGCCCCACCCAGGCAGGAGCCCACTCTACCTGCTGTGGAGTGTGGCCCCCACCTGGCAGGAAGGGTTAGTCACAGCACCTGGGAGCAGCGTGACCTAGCGACTCCTAGGCTGAGAGGTGGGTGGCCCGAGTTAGTGGCTGTCAGAGCCAAGCCAGTGGCCCTGTTCAGCCAGGGAACCTGAGGCCTAAGTCGGCTTGATTCAAGGCCACAAACAGCATTGGTGGCAACTGAGCTGCTTCTCCTGCTACGCCCAGGAAGGGAAATGCATTCCCGTGTTACTGAGCACAGCCTTCAGGCCGCCTGACCCAGGATCCCAACCAACACACACAGGCAGCCGTGCCGCCCATCCAACAGCCCTGCTTACAGTGGCACTTGAACAGAGAGCACAGCCCGTCGCTTTGTCTGCAGACCAAAACTGGTGTGGCCTCACCTAACCAAAATATTCAGTGCACACTCTTGCCTGATCTGGGTCCCCAGACAATGAACCATGCAGGCCCTGGGTCCCATCCTGCTGCCTTGCCAGGATAGGGAAGCTAATTCATAGTCCCACCTGCTGCTGGGTATAATACCCAGCCCCAAGCATCTAGGAAGCCTGGCCAGAATCCAGGCAATCATGAAACCCATCCTACAGCCTCACTGGGGCAGGGAACCAAGATAGCAGTCCCATCCAGCTGTTCTCAGCCAGCGGTACACCCCCAACCTCAGAGTTCAAACAAATGCCTTGCCTCAACAGACCCTTACAGCAGGGCCCACCTGCCCAAGGATGTGGCCAGAAACCTCAACAGAGCTAGAGCTGTCTCTGCCAAAGTGAACCTCAAAAGCCTGCAAAAGGAGATCACGTACTCAAATGAATACATACTGGTGTAAAGATTCAGGGATCATGAAAAAGCAAAGCTGTGTGATACCAAAGTACAGTAATAAAGGTCCAATAACTGACCCTAAGGAAACGGAGAGCTATGAACTGTCAGTTCAGATTAATCCTCTTGAAGAGGTTTAATGACCTGCAAGAACGGATAACTAAATGAAATTAGGTAAAACATGAACCAAGTAAGTTTGACAAAGAAATATAAACCATGAAAAAAAATCAGAGCGGAAGAGCAGAATAACTGAACTGAAGAATTTCCATGGAGAGCATCAAAAGCTGACTCACCCATGCAGAAGGGTCAGAAACCTGGAAGAAAGGACATTTCCAATTATCTGGTCAGAGGAACACAAAGGAAAAATAATGAAAAAGATGGAAGAGAGCCAAAGGGATTTATGGGACACAACAAAAATACTTGCATTTTGGGAATTGAAAAGGGAAAAAAGTGTATTTAAGTCAGTAATGGCTGATAACTTCCCAAACCTAAGGAAAGAATTAAGACATCCAGATCCCAAAGGACCCTAGATATGTTGAACTCAGATAGGGCTACATCATGAAATACTGTAAGTAAATCGTTAAAAGTCAAACACAAAGATTTTTTAAAGCAGCAAGAGAAAACAGAAGTTACATACAAGGGAACCTCCCTAAGACTATCAGTGGATTTCTCAGTAAGACTTTTCAGACCATAAGAGAATAGTATGATATATTCAAAATCTTGGATGGGAAAGAAACTGTCAACCACAAACTACTCAGTGAAGCTCCGCTTCAGAAATGAAAGAGGAAAAACTAAAAATAGAGTTACCATATGATCCAGCAATCCCACTCCTGGGCATATATCCAGAAAGAACTCTAATTTGAAAAGATACATGCACCCCATGTTCACAGCAGCACTGTTTACAATAGCCAAGACATGGAAGCAACCTAAATGTCCAGCGACAGATGACTGGTTAAAGAAGCTGTGATATATACAATGGAATACTGCTCAGCCACAAAGAAGAATAAAATAATGCCATTTGCAGCAATGTGGATGGACTGGGAGATTGTCATTCTAAGTGAAGTAAGTCAGACAGAGAAAGACAAATACCACATGATATCACTTTAAAAAAATTGACACAAATGAACTTGTTTACAAAAGAGAAATAGACTCACAGACATACAAAACAAACTTATGGTTGCCAGGGGGGAAAGAAGGTGGGAAGGAATAAATTGGGAGGTCAAGATTTGCAGATACTGACTACTACAAATGAAATCAACAAGTTTATACTGTATAGCACAGAAAACTATATTCAATGTAGTAACCTATAATGAAAAGGAATGTGAAGATGAATATATGTATATATGTATGACTAAAACATTATGCTGTACATCAGAAAAAGAAATGAAGGATACTTTCCCAAACAAAAGCTGAGAAAATTCATCACCACTAGACCTGCTTTACAAGAAACACTAAAGAAGTTCTTTGAGTGGAAGTACAGTCAGCCCTCCATATCCACGGGTTCCACATCTGCAGATTCAACCAACCATGGACCATGTCCTGTGTGTACAGCCTGAGGATCCATAGATGTGGAACCTACAGATAGAGGACCGACAACAGGATGAGCATCCGCAGATTTTGGTATCCGTGGCAGGTCCTGGAACCAATGCCCTGCAGATACTGAGGGATGACCATAAAGGGATGATAACTGACATCATAAAAGCATAAGGCAGTGTAAAACTCACTGGTAATTGGAAATATATAGTCAAAGTTGAATTCTGTAACATGGTAAGGGTGGTATGTGATTCATTTACAGCTCTAGTTTAAAAGTTAAAAAACAAACATGGTAAAAATAAGCAGAACTGTAATCATCTATTAGTTACACAATATTAAAGTGTAAATTGTAACATCAAAAACCGAAAATGTGAAGTAGAAGAGGAATAAAAGTGTCAAGCTTGGGACTTTATTGAAGTTAAGTTGATATTAGTTTAAAATAAGGTGCTATTAATTTTTAAGAATTTTTTTTATGTAAGCCTCATGGTAACCACAAGGGAAAAAACTGTAGTAATTACAAAAAAGAACATAATACCATACAACATCAAAACACAATAAAGCAGGATAGGAAGGAACAGTGGATCCATAGAACAATCAGAGAACAATTAACAAAGTGGCAGTAAGTCCTTATTTATCAATAATTAGTAGAAACACATGAATAATTAAATATAAACAGATTCAATTCTCCAAGTGAGAAACAGAATGGCTATGTGGATTTTAAAAAAAAAAAAAAGATCCAATGATATGCTGCTTACAAGGGTCACTTTAGCATTCAAGATACAAAGTGAAGGGATAAATATTTTAAGCAATTGATAACCCCAAAAAGGCAGGAATAGTTAGACGATAAGCTTTAATCAAAAAACACAAAGAAGTTCATTATATAACGATAAAAAGCATTGATACATCCAGAAGTTGTAACAGCTGTAAATATTTCTGTGCCCAACATCAGAAAACTTAAAAACAAAGCAAAAACTAATAGAGCTAAAAGGATAAACAGCTATACCCTAATAGCGGGGGACTTTAATACCCCACACTCAACAATGGATAGATTATCTAGACAGAGAATCAATAAGGAAACAGCAAATTTGAACACTATAGACCAAATGTACCTGACATACACAGAACATCCTATCTGACATCAGCAGAATACACATTCTTCTCAAATGTGCATGAAACATTTTCTAGGACAGACCACGTATTAGACCACAAAATAAGTCTTAGAAGATTCAAGACTGAAATCATGCCAAGTATCTTCTGACCACAATGGTATGAAACTGGGAAATCAAACAAGATGAGACTAGAAATGCACAAATACATGGAAATTAAACAACACTCTCCATAGAATCCATAACACATGGATTAAAGAAGAAATTAGAGAAATTAAAACACATCTTGAGACAAACGAAAACACAACATATCAAAACTTAAGGGATGCAGCACAAGCAGTTGTAAGGGGCAAGTGCACAACAATAAAAACCAACATTAAAAAGCGAGAAATTCCCCACATAAACAACCTAACTCTATTCCTCAAGGAGTTAGAAAAAGAACAAACTGAGCCCAAAGTTAGCAGGAGGAAGGAAATAAAGATTAGAGCAGAAATGAATGAAATTGAGAACAGGGAAACGATAGAAAAGATTAACCAAACTAAGTTAGTTCTTTGAAAAGATAAACAATTTTTTAAAAGATATATAAATTTGACAAACCTTTAGCTAGACTAACCAAGGAAAAAAGAGAACCCAAATCTAAGTTGTGACAAAAGGAGACATTACAACTGATACCACAGAAATACGAAGTTCATACGAGGCTATTATAAAAACACTCTAAGCCAATAAATTGGACAACCTAGAAGAAATGGAAACGTTCTTAGAAACATACAAACTGCCAAGAATGAATCGTGAATAGAAAGTCTGAATATATCAATTACTAGTAAGGAGATTAAATCAGTAATTAAAAATCTCCCAAGGAAGGAAATCCCATGACCAATAAATAGCTTCACTAATGAATTTTACCAAACATTTAAAGAAGAATCAAGACTAATTCTCAAACTCTTCCAGAAAAAAAAGGAAAAGAAGGGAACATTCCCAAACTCATTTTATGAGGCCAGCATTACCCTGATACCAAAGCCAGAAAAAGACACTATCAGAAAAATACAGATCAATATTTGATTAAAACACATGGGAAAATTCTCAAAGTACTAGCAAACTGAATTCAGCAGCATATTTCAAGTATCACTCATCGTGATCAAGTGGGATGTATGCCTGCAACGCAAGAATGGCTCAACATACACATGCAGTCAATGTGATACATCAGATTAACAGAATGAAAAAAAATCTCAATAGATGGAGAAAAAGCATTTAACAAAATTCAACATCTGTTCATGATAAAAAAAATGTAACAAACTTGGTATAGACAGAAGGTACCTCAACATAATAAAGGCCATATGTGACTAGCCCACAGCTAACATACTCAATGGTGAAAAGCTGCTAGTGGCATTTTTACATAAGTAGGAAAAAAATCCTAGATTTTATCTAAAACCACAAAAGACCCCTAATAGCCAAGCCATCCTGAGAAAGAAAAACAAAGCAGGAAGCATCACACTTTCCGATTTTAAGCTACATCATAAAGGTATGCTAACCACAACAGTGTGGTACTGGCCTAAAAACAGACCCAAAAAATCCAATGCAACAGAATCTAGAGCCCAGAAATAAATTCAAGTATATACAGTCAACTAATATTTGACAAAAGAGCCAAGAATATGAAATGGAGCAAAAAGTTTCTCTTCTATAATTGGTGCTAAAAAAAAATATTCACATGTAAAAAATGAAACTAATCCCCTATCTTATACTACTTACAAAAATGAATTTTAAATAAAGCCTTGAATGTGACATCTGACAACATGAAAGTCCTTAACAAAAACATAGGAAAAGAAACAGGCTCACAGACTTAGGGGTGGGAAGGGATAAATTTGGGATTTTGAGATTTACAACATGTTAGTCACTATATATAAAAATAGATTTTAAAGAAAGTTTTTGTACAGCACAGGGAACTATGTTCAGTATCTTGTAATAACCTTTAATGGAAAAAATACGAAAATGAATATATATGTATATGCATGACTGGGACATTGTGCTGTACACCAGAAACTGACACGTTGTAACTGACTGTACTTCAATTAAAAGAAAAACAGAAAAAAGGCTCTTTGATATGGGTCTTGGCAACAATTCTTTGGATACGACACCTAATGCTATCAACAAAAATAAACAAGTGGTATTACATCAAACTAAAGCTTCTACACAGCAAAAGAAATGATCAACATGTGAAAAGACAACCTACAAAATGGGGGGAAAAACTGCAAACTGTTTATCTGGTAAGGGGTTAATATTCAGAATATCTAAAGAATTCATATAACTCAATAGAAGATAAATAATCCAATTTAAAAATGGGCAAAAAACCTGAATAGACATTTCTCCAAAGATATATGGGAGGCCAGCAGGTATAAGAAAAGTCGCTCAACATCCCTAGTCAATAGGGAAATGCAAATCAAAATCATTAGATACCACCTCATGCCTGTTAGAACGGCCATCATCGAAAAGACTAGAGATACATACTGCTGAGGGTGTGCAGAAAAGGGAAGGCTCAGGCACTGTAGGAGTGCAGGTGGGAATGTAAATTGGTGCAGCCACTACATAAAACAGTATGGTGGTTCCTCAGAAAATTACATAAAGAACTACCATATAATCCAGCAATTCCACTTCTGGGTAATCCAAAGAAAAACACTAACTCAAAATGATATGTGCGCCCTCAAGTTCACTGCAGCGTTATTTACAATAGCCATGCTGTGGAAACAAGCTCAGTGTCCACTGATGAAGAAGGGAAAAGTGACAGACATGACAGAATGTTATTCAGCCGTAAAGAAGAATGAAATCTTGCCATTTACAACACGGATGGACTTTGAGGGCATCACGTTCAGTGAAATAAGTCAAACAGGAAAATATATGATCTCACTTACATGTGGAATTAAAAAAATATGCAAACAAAAAAAACTAAGCTCGTGGACATCGAGAACAGAATGATTTTTCTTGAGGTAGGGGGTGGGAGTTGGGCCAAGTGGGTGAAGGGATCAAAAGGTACAAATTTCCAGTAATAAAATGAAACAGTTATGGGGACATAATATACAGCCTGGTGACTAGTTATAAATACTGTATTTGAAAGTTGCTAGGAGAGTGGATCTTGAAAGTCCTCATCGTAAGGAAAAAAATATTTTGTCAACTATGTATGGTAATGGTTGTTCACTGGACTACTGTGCAGTACATACCAGTACTGAATCATTGTGTTGCACACCTGAAACTGCTGAAAGCGTTACATGTCAATTATACCTCAGTTTTTTAAAAAAGAGCACGTTCCAGCCCTCTGAGCTGGCCCTCGGCAAGAGCCTCGGGAACGTGACCTGCTCAACCACATGCCAGGAGGTCTCATCACGAGTGGCAGTGGCAACCAGGGAACAAAAAAGTAACTGAAGATGAATACGACTAAATGGGCCAAAATGTAAACTCCTGAATTAAATTATATCACCACATTTTCACTACAGTTCCACTGAAGCATCTCTGTGTGGGGTGACAGAATTGGTAGAAAAGTTAGAAAAAGTAGAAATATACACTTATTATTCTAACTGAATCATTAAGGCAATCAAACCTTTCCTTCAAGGCTCTGGTTAAAATCTCAATGTAAATATGTTGGGGGAAGGAGCGCGGGGGGAGTCACATATAAACACCTTGATGCCAAGTATCCAACTAATTGATTATAAATTTAGCAAGTGCCTGAAGGAATGGGATAAACTAGGGCAGGGGTCAGCAAATCTTTTCCATAAAGGGCCAGTTAGTAAATATTTTAGGCTTCGTGGGGCTGGAAGGTCTAACTATTCAGCGGTACCATTGCAGCGCTCGAGCAGCCGTACAGAATCACAAACCATTGAGCATTGGCTGTGTTTCAATAAAATTATACTTATGAAAGCCCTAGTTTGCCAAATTGAGGAAAACCCAGTTTGGCTTATGCATTTTTTCCATGGAATTAAGAGGTCAGGAAAAAAAAAAGAGGTCAGGAAATGTACAGTCATGGAATAGAGCCTGTAAGGTCAGTTTCCCACAGGAGGGGGAGGGTAGAGCACATGCTTAGCATGCACAAGGTCCTGGGTTCAATCCCCAGTGTCTCCATCAAAAAAATAAACCTAATTACCCTCCCCCCCCAAGAAAACAAAAGAGAACAATTTCCCACACGATGGGGTGCTGTGGGCTTGTGCTACCTGAAGAGCAAGTCCCTAGCTGGGACAAAGGGACACAGGTGGAGGTAAGGTGGCAGGGATGGAGGGGAAAGGTGAATTGGGTTCCTATCAAAGGAGCCCAGGGTGTTTTATACGGCCCTTCAGAGTTCATGGGAAGTCCTTCAAGTACATGGAGAGGATAAACAAAGACATTATTCATTGTCTTTTTTTTTTTTTAAGAGCAAAGATGGGACCAGGGGACTCAAGATCTCGTGGATCGAGAGTGCCGAAAGCCTGATCGACATCATATTTATTAGTATACAGCTCAGAAAAAAATGCGATCAAAGAGGTGGGGCTTTAGATATTTCATATGATAAGCACTAAGTTCTGCTTTATTATTCATTGTCTTGATGCTGAAATGAGAATTTAAATTGTAGGCTTTGATTAAACTAAGATTGTTCTCAACACCTAGTTCTAGTCTGTGTAATATAGGAATGAAATATTCCCCCCAAAACAGTGCAGCACCGCGTCCGCGACCCAGGATAACATCCTGCCTCTTTAGCGTTCAGATTGGCCACTCAGCCAGCTTCAGGACAACAATCAAGCAAGTTCTAGTTTAATCCTTTCTGTTTCTAGCTTGTTTCCCCCCACCCTCAAAAGACGCTGCCTCATTTTGTAGCTGCAAAACTTACACCGCTGGGAAGGGCTCATTTCCCAGAAAAGCCTCCCTCAAATGTTAAGGTTGTTAGGAGTCACCTGGAGGACTTGTTAAAATAGACTCTGATCCAGTAGGTCTAGGATGGGGATTGAGAATTAGCATTTCTGACCAGCTCCCAGGTGATGCTGATCTTACTGGTCCACAGACCACACTTTGAGAACCACTTTCCTAAAAGCTGGTCATCCCTCTCTGGGGAGCTCTGGGAGAGTTGGAAAGCTTCCAGTGGCAGGACCTGGAGCCTGAGGGCTCCTGGATGCCTCTCATCCCTTGAGCAAGCCTTTAGGACAAACGATTGATGCCTCCACCCCAGGCAGATCCTGAACAGGTTCGGCAAAGACCGCTGTTCTTTGGCTGGGCCTGGACGGCATGTCAATTAGGCTTCTTAGTGAAGACAAACCAACCTCATTAGTTGGAAAACGACTGGGTTAGCTCTGGGGAGCCAGTGTTAATCAGGTTATGCCCCAGAAGCAGAAACGAACGGTGGGAGTTCGAAAGTGCCAGTTCCTGCCGCGCACAGTAAATGGATTAGGCACTGAATCTGGCTTTTACTTTTAATAAAATGACTCAGCCCTTCCTGGTAGAGGGCTCCCTCCCGCCCTGGCCCCGCGGCAAGGACTCACCTGCAGCATCCCCAGCTGCAGCCGGTAGAGGAGGTTTCGGGCTGTGGGCGTGGACACAATGAGGAGTCTCCTTTTCTCGTAAAACTGATCCAGAAGTGCAGCTGCTGTTCTGACGCCAACGTTGACATTCATGGCTGTAATCAGAAATAACCAGCCCTCTAAACAAACAAAAGTGCAAAAAACTACACTTCAAATTTTAAAAAATTTTTAGAAATAGCCAGGTAGGTCAGAAACTCTACGGGTTGCGGCTCAACACAGGCCACGACAACACACTGTGTCTAAGAGGTCAAGATTCAACTAGGAGGTCCTAGTTTGTTCGGAAGGTGGTCCCAAGAAGCGCCGGGTCGGAGGGTGGGGAAGTGTTAGTTTCCCCTTGCTGCTGACACTCAGCACCACAAACCTAGAGGCTTAACACACACAAATTCTCTTACAGACGCCCTGGGGGAGAATCTGCTTCCGTGCCTCTTCCCGCATCCAGAGGCCTCCTACATTCCTCGGTTCTTACGTAGCCTTTCCCCCACCTTCCAAGCCGGCAGCATCACATCTTCGGGATTTCCCTCCTCTCTGACCCCTGCTTCCCTTATCTTTGACTCGGAGCTCCGCCTCCCTCTTATAAGGTCCCTTGTGAGTCCATTGAGCCCACCTGGGTAATCCACGCTACTCACCCCATCTCAAAATCCTTCACTTAATTACACCTGCAAAGTCCCTTTTGCTACTTAAGGTCATATAGTCACAGGTTCTGGGGATTAGGATGTGGGTATCTGTGGGGGAGGGGCACTACTCTCCTACCTCAGGAAACGAGACAGGGAAGGAAAGAGGTGTGTTCTCTGTACTTTAATGTATGAAATTACAGAGCCTCGGGCATCTAGCTGATGATGCACATCTCTCTCTCTCTCACCTCACTCTGCATGGCTGGGATTAAAGGAGCACAAAGATGAGAAAACACCAGGAAATGAGAAAAAAGTGGAGTACAGAAAGAAATAAGAGACATGCTCAGAATTTTCTGGCTAGTCCAAATTTCACAGTTAGCATTACCCAGCCCAGTTTTTCTTCCTCAGTAGCAACAGCTGACATGTATTGAGAGTTTATCATGTGCCAAGCACCACTCAGCTCCACTGTTCAGTGGATGGCCACGTTTAATCCCTACAACTGCTCAAGCAGTAGGTAAGGCATTTTCTTCCTCATTTAACAGGAGGAGGAAAGATTCCACGTGCCCAAGGTCTGCGTCACTTTCCAGCCAGTGCTGCAAAGCAGGCCTTACAGTGTCGTCTGCAGTAGTGTACTGGCTTTATAAAAAAAAAAAAGACTCTTACACTTGTAGAAGGAAGGAATTTTTAAATAAAATTTTAAAAAACATTTTTTAAAAAGGGTACCTAGAGCAGGACTTTGCTGATTCATAATGGGCCCCAGGTTCCCACCTCCGGCTGCCTCCTCAGAGGAGAGAAATCCGAAGATCCACAGAGGCAAAGGAGGGTGGGTGAGATGGGCTGCCCAGGGATTCGCGGACCGCTTTCACCCATCAGATGAAGAGGGATGGCACTGAACCTTTCAAAGGATAGAGAATGAAACCCTCCCTCCTCCCTGTCCTGGAAATCACAGCCAAAGGGTCTTTAAGCTCGGCTGCAGGCTGGGCCGGAGAGCGGACTGCACTCGTACCTGCACAGGTGGGCTCTGCGCCAGACCACGCCAGGTTGGACTGACACACGCGGGCAGGACTGCCCTGCAGCTCGTAGCCGCCGATGCAGGAGAATTCACAGGTGGCCCCGTAATTATCGCCGTCGCTGGAGCACTTCATGTAGCCGTTCTCCGGGGCGTTGAGTTTGCCGCAGCGTCTGACTGTGTGGGACACAAGCCCAGGGCACAGGTGGGGGTGGTTCAGTGCTGAGCTCCCCACCACAGAGTAACCAGGGAAAGAGCAGGTTCGGAGGCACCAGCTTTGCAACCCGGCTTCCACCTTGGCCCGGGAAGCGAGGGAGTGGGTGGGCCTTGGAATGGTCACTGTTCATACCACCGAGACCACTGAGATGAACTGGGTTAGCCCCCTGTGTTATAGAGGAGGACGTGGAATCCAGAAGGATAAAGAGTAAAGATGGCTAGTAATTAGCTGCCCAAACCATGAGGCATAAAATAAACCTTAAAAACATTTTTTTTAGATACCAAAGCTTCTGGAACACCGAGAACATTGTCTCTTGGTGGCCCAAGCTAGGGGACCAAGCTAACCTCCTTCACAGAAGGACTTACAGACTTTAGCTGGTCACTGAAGGCCCAGGGTGGAAGAGTTACTGAATCATATTCTCCTGGGAAAGCCAGCTGTGGGCTCATGTGGGACTAGCGTACTGCTCTCTCAGACTCCTTAAATGATCTGCCAGCACTGAACCTCATCCGGATTTGGACTGTGAAATTCAGGCAATAAGATGGCACCCACCCCCCAGCCTCATCAGCAGAGGCTAATCCAGAGGGCAAGTATCCCTCTGGTTTGGGGCATTCACGCTGGGTTCTTGCTGGAGACTCCGCTTCCCTTTGCTCTTATGGAGAAAAAAAGCCAATAAGCAGTCATCTTACCTCTGACTTTTACTCGAAATTTGCAGGTGCCCTTGTTCTCAGCTCTGTCATAAACTGTGTACTGGATCTTGTGGTCACCTTCCGGAAAATGCGAGCCTGGGGGTAACCCTTTAAGTATAACGCTTAAAGGGGGAAAAATCAGAAACACCAAAGATGATCATTGTGGGTGTAACAATAATTAGGCCATGATGAACCTAATGATCAAAGATGCAGACAAACCAAGGGACAGCTATTAGGCCCGTTTCACCACTTCACTTCTCAAAGAATAGAATTTTCTGAGCTTTTCTCTGTTTTGGAAGAGCAGTTTGAAACCAGAAAATGGAAGCCCCCAATTCCTGGGAAGTTTTGATTTATTTTTCTTGCTGGAGTGTGGAACAGCGGATGAGAGAGGCTAAGAACCCAGGGCCCAAGTCTTCCTCCCATCCTGCCTTTGTTCCACGGGGGAATCTGTATTTTCTGTGAGGATAATCATTTGAAAGGGTAGTCCAAGCAGTCATTGGCAACTTGGACCTGCAGGGGGCGCTAGAACTTTCTCTGCTTTTTCTGTCTGGGTGAGTGGAGACCTTTCCTGACCAAAAGGCAAGTTCACTGTGACTCCTTGGTGATCCTAATAATAATAAATTATTATCATTTAAGAATATTTAGTCATTTAAGATAATATATTAATATAATGTAATGGATAATACTATATTAATGTGCAATAATTAAGAACAGAATAATATGATTAATAATTTAGCAATGAATTATAATAAATCATTATCACCATTGTTCTTTGCATGTACATAAACTACACATGTCAGGCACGTTCTAGGCATTTCACATATACTCAGTTCTCACAACAACCCTATGAGGTGGGCATTATTATCTCCATTTCATAGATGAGGAAATTGTGGCACCAAAAGATCAAGGAACTCGCCAAGGTCACACAGCAAGGGTGACTCCCACGTCTTTCTTCTCGGCTGACAGGAACGTCTATAGGTACAACATGAGCAAATCCTAGGTTGTGTTTGTTTTTCAACAGATAGATACTTTCCCTTCTCTCTACACTTCTTAGGAGTGATGAGAATATTGGTTAATAAGGGGCATGTGACATTATCATTGTCACCATCGAGGAGAACCTTCCACTCAGGTGGACAAAGTAGTTGTTTAGAAGTATGAAGTGAGGGGTGTTAGGAAAGTGCCAGAAATCCCACCATTAGAGACATGTCACTTTGGTCCTTAGATGCTTTAAGGTCCTCAGGAAGCACAAGTTAAATGCAGATGAACCTGAGAGGGATCATACTTCAAATATGAGTCGCTGCTAACCTCTTGGGGACTCTCATCTGTGACACGCAAATAACAGTCATAAGGAGTAACTGAGGGAACTCACCGGAAGCCCTGGTCTCAGCTTGACACTAGAACCTTCCCTCCTAAAAGGCGACTATATAACAGGAGCTTGCAAAAGACATGGGGGAAGGGGTCACAAGAGAAATGCCGGAGAAGCAAGGAGGCCAAGCGACTGCTGAGAAGGGGACAAGACGGCCTCGTCTGAACTCCTCGTTCTGCGGGAGGGCGCTCCCCACAGCATCCTGCTCCAGCCTTCGGGCTGCGGAACTCGGGCAGCGGACAGCTGCTCTGAACAGAGGGCCAGGGGCTGCTGTGATGCTCTTTACAAATGTCACCCTTCTACCCATAACACACTGGTTACCCACAAAAATGCCAAGGGGAATAGCCCTGCCAGATAAATAGAATCATCTAGTGACCTGATTATTTTGTGTTTATTACACCGGATTTCAATAGCAGTCACTGTTGTGAAAATCTAAGAACCTATTATGGGCTAGGGGCTGGGCCCGGGCATTGTGCTGGGTCCCAAAAGATTCAGAGATTTAAAACCCAACCCCTGATTATATCAACGGTCACTTATTTTTTTTAATCCCAGTTGCCTAAAGTTTCTCCTTAGGGGTTTGTGATGTGTGTATACGACAGCAAATAAATCATTTTCTTAATACTTAAACTTTAACCTTGAGGAGTTACAAGGGGGCACATAACTAAGATTCTCTAAGTTAGACGGTGCACTGGGAAAACATTATCAGGCTGTAGGAACAAAATGTCCTGCTAGGGGTGAGAGACTCAGCCTCTTCCTCGTAAATGTTCTATTATCACTCATAATTGCTTAAAAATGTTTTTTCTTGCCCAGCCGGGGCTGAGAGGATTCTAGAAAGTCTCTCCCTGCTGTATAGCTCATCTGGGGGTAAGTCAGAGGTATTCTCTGTCCAGAGCTGGAAACTCGGTGGGGAGGTCTAACAAGACCATGAACTTTATGGATGTGAACGTGCTGACATGAAGCAGTGGCCTTCAGGGAACACGAAGTCCGATCAGATAGTTGCAGGGGCGCAGGACCAGACGCTAGATTAGAACAACATGTAGCTGGACTTCACCAAAGGGAACCACCCATTTTTAAAAGCATCTGGGATGGATTTCAAACTATTAATGCAGTTGGTCCTGGAGAGTGGGGGGTGAGGCGGGGGCGGGGGGGGAGAAGGCAGGAGGCACCTCTTTTTTTATTTTTAAGTGGTGTCTTTAAGGGTTCAATGTGGTCACACATTTAAAAAGTTAATTAAAGATCAAAAGTTTTGAAAGAAGCAGTTGCCAAAAAACAAGGGATGGAAAAGTTTTGCACTAAACCATACTCATAGAGCACCAGGCAGGGCAGCACTGGGCTCCAACCTGGGAGACGCAGAGGCTTTCCAGGGCGGCCTCGGGCAGGCCCCTGGCAGGCAGTGGGGGTGAGTCTATCCCTGAATGAACCAGTTGGCTTCCTTTTCCTTCTTCTGTCCCTCCTCTTCTCTTTCTCCCACCACCCCTTCTCCCTTCCTTTTTTTCTTTCAACAAATATTTACTGAGAACCACCTACGTGCTAGGCATGATGCTGGGCATTAGGGATACGGCCGTGAACATATTGCAGCGGAGACAGGCCATACACAAACACATAAGTAAAATATACACTATTTCAGATGGTGAAGAAAAATAAAGAAAGGAATGAGGAATGGCTGAAAGAGGGCTGTGCCGAGCCTAAAAGCATAAATAGACCAGCCTAGATACACGTCCTCACTCTGGGTAGTGAACGTCTCACATAAAAGAGGAGGCATCATTCAAGCTGCCAAGTTGCACTTACTCAGTGAGAATGCCATCAGCTGTGTCTCTTCCCTCGGGGGTCTCCCAGGACACCCGGACAGTCAACTTATTGGGTTCAGCAATGCGTTCCTTCACACTTGGGCACTTGATTCTAGGAGGTTCCATATCTGAAAATATAACCAGGACATTCTCACCATCATCAAGAAATATCTTGTCAACTTGGGGTCCAACACCCAGCATTTGGCATGCCCAAAGCTCTCGATGCTCCCCATTTCTGAAGGGCTCCTTCCCCGCTCTGTATTTCTCTTCCCTCGCTTCATCTTGCCTGTTGAGTTTTAAAGACTGAGTACTCACCCGCACGCCACTAAACCTGCCATCAGCTGGCCCTGCTAAGTGTCTTGTCAGGTAATTTATTAGCTACGGCAACTTCCTCCCCATGCTTCAAAACTCTGCCTGCTGACTTGGCAACATGGCAGTTACCCAGCTAGAAGTCATTCAGCCACAGTGAGTCCCTCCTGCTTTAAAGACAGCATCACAGAATACTAGGGAAAGGTGCCTTAGGTATCATCTAGTTTGAGTAAATTCAAGGCAACAAATCTTTAGTGAGTACCTGCCTTCCCCAAGGCATCATCCCAGCTGCTGGGTTTGGGGATGCACAAAGGCAAGAGAATCCCGTGCTTCTCAAAGGGTTTACAGTCTATTAGGGGCATTAGGTTGCCACACATGAAATATGATATGAGGTGGGAAATGGCACTGTTCCAGGTGAGGTAAAAGTAAGTGCTATGGAGGCTTAATGGAGTGACGCGATGCTCTCATTTACCGGATCTGGAAACTAAGGCTCAGAGAGCATAAGTGATTTATTTAAGGCCAGGCATATAAATAATGATAATGTAAATTATAACCCAAATTAGAGCACTTTGCCCTGGAACAAGCTCTCTCTCTTCTGGCTATGTCTGTTTCCAACATACTCCTCAATATCTGGAAACAAACAATGACCTGAGTCCATGCTCCCCTCCAGCCACCACTGGACCACATCTATGGTTTTCGTGTTTGGGGACAGCAGTTTTACCTTGGCTCTGGCCATCCAAAAGCCTCCAAAATTTCCCCAGATAATTTCTCTACCTGGTAACAGAATGTCTGTCCCCTCACTATCAAGGATGGGTTGATAATAAGGGTGAGAAGTAAGTGAGATGTCAGTTTCTTACTGGGTAAACTTCACCTTATCATAGCTAAAGTGAAATCACAAGGGGGAATTCAAACTTGGGCAAATTCTACTTGATGATTCTGAACAGGTAGAGAATGCATTTAAAGCAGACACAGTAAATGAACAACATTTAGATTTGCACTGCTTTATATATCAACTGGTAACTACTTAAATGCTACCACAACCTGAATGAAAATGAAATGACATTAGACTCTGAATCACAAACATCTTTGAGAGATGAAATGCGTCAAGTAAAGTCTTCATATACTTTGTCCTCCATCTTGTCTAACAATTTCTCATTGTATTTAGGGTAAGAAATTATGAACAATTTGTTAAACAATTTCATCCTCAGCTATCCAAATTCATTTTCATTCTACGTCATGCTTCAATGGAGTGTAAATTTACAGCCCTAATACACTAATCCTGAATTGAATAACTACCGTATTTCATCACTATCAATTGTGAGGAGCACCCTAATTTCTGGGATATTAAAATGTGAAAAAATAGGCTTCTTGGAACTGATAAAGTTTCTAAATGCTATGGTGAAGTGGAAGCTGCTTTAAATGTATTAGAGGTGTCTATTTTCAGTTGCTAAGCTTTTTAAAATAATCCTTTTCTTATTTTACTATGATAGGTGATAGAAGACATACTTTTATCATTCAGATGAACATTTCACAGCTTGGGGTGAATCAGAAAGACAAGTATACAGTACCTGCCCTCTGCTGGCAGTCTCATAATTGGAAAGCATTTTTTAAAAAATTTAAATCAAAAAGAGAGCGGCCAAGGAGAGGAGCTAGATTTCAATGTAGAATTACTTTGTGTTACCGTATTTTCTTGGAGCGACACTGTCAGAGTGAAGACACTGTCAGGCTCTGTGTCATGTAAACTAAACATCTGGATGATATGCTGGGTTTTTTTTTCATATAAACGGCATACTGACACTGTGACCAAACATCGCTCCAAATGAAGTTATCTGGGTGAAGAGTCTCAGAGCTTCCCAAAGCCAGCTTATGACAGCTAACAATGATCAGTCGAAACTGTCCTAATTTTTCAAAAGCACTGCTCTTCCAAATCAGAAACTAGAAGAAAGAAATCACTAAAAATAATAGCTAATATTTACTGAACCCTCCTACATGCCCACCCCATGCTAGATACCATCCCTGCATTATTTCATTGACTTCTCCCCACCACCCACTAGACTAAGCATTGTTATTCTCATCCTCATTTCTAGACTGGGAAATATTTCCTCTCTTTTGGAATTTCTCTGTGGTCTGGAATTTTAAGACATGATCACATATTTTTAAAATTATTTTAATAAGCTGAACCCTTCCGTGTGTCTGCCTGCTGCTGACCTAGTGTTTTCCTCCATCCTCCGCACATACGCTCTTTCGTGGTCGCCTGCTCTAGCTTCCCCGTAAGTCATCAAAGAGCGGCAGCAGGACTCAGTTCTGTTGCATCCTCAAGCATCATACCCTGTCTTTCAGCTGATGAGACCAGCTGGCCGGCCCTTCGGCAGATGCTCCAGAAACCTAAGCCTATTATTACACAGCCGTGGCCATCATTGCTTTTTAGAAGTTATAAATTTCCATGAATGAAATAAACAAAGTTACTATAGAAACATAATCACGTTTCCCTGTTGAGTCAGGATGCCTACAGGGCCAGTTATTGTGTGGAAACCCTGCAACTCTCCTGAAAATCCTGGCCTCTGCCCCACTCATTGGAGCCATTTGACAAACTGTGTCCCTCCTCTGTGCTCTAGTTCCCTCTCTGCGTATAAAATGTCAGAAACCAATATATCGCGCTGTATCAACTACTGTTTATCTGAGAAGCTAAACTATATACTTGGGGAATATTTAACACGTCTAACCAAGTAGAGGGTAGAAATAAGAAAGAGATCCAAAAGGACAATGTTCTGGCCAACAGATTAAGAAGGGAAAAAAACCCAAAAACCTTTAAACTCAGGCTATAAATTAACTGCATCCTAAAATGTTTGCTTTAAATAACGTTTTCCAGGTTCCAGGAGACCTGTGTTTGAAGATGACCACTAGAGGTATGATGAAAAGGTGTTTCAGAACATGACAGTGACGTGTGGCTGAGACTGCCTGACCTGGTGGGGGGTTTCTTCTCTTTCTCCAACTCATTCTAGGGCAAGATGACATTCTTATCTTCAGTAAAGGACCGTCACAGCTGCTCACAGCAAACAGATCCATTCAATACCCCTTTCCTCTCTGATGTCCTCCACAACCCATTCAAACTGGCTTTTAAAAAACATTTTAATTAATTACTTTAGGGCTTGGGGGGGTAATTAGGTTTATTTATTTAGTTTTTTTGTTAAATGGAGGCACTGAGGATTGAACCCAATGCATGCTAAGCATGCACTCTACCACTAAGCTATACCCTCCCCTGCTAAACTGGCTTTTTAACTGCTGTTTCTCTCCCTTCTTTTAGCCTTTGACCTTTCACACCAACTCCCTCTCAATCTGTATAGTCTATGTGGCAGAGACCAGTGGTTGTTCACCCACTCTCTGATTCCCCTTACTTTTAGTGCAGAAGTTTCCCTGGGTCTGTGGCCTTTCAGAAAGAATACTGTATTTCCTGGCCTCCTCTGAAGTTAGATGTGGCCTTGTGAAGTTAGGTGGGTCCCACCAATGGGTTGTGAGAAAAAGTAATGTGTGCAACTTCTGGGTTGTGCTTTTAAAAAAAAGGTGTGTATATGGGGAGGGGGCCTCCACTTTTTCTTTCTCCTCCACTCCACTTTAAAAACATTTTTTATTATTATTTATTCATTTATTTTTGGGTGGTAATTAGGTTCATTTAACTTATTTATTTTTAGAGGGGGTACTGGGGATCGAACCCAGGATCTTGTGCATGTGCTCTACCACTTGAGCTATATCCTGCCCCCACCTCCTCCACTCCACTTTGAATGTGGATGAGCTGGAAAGCTGGAACTGCCATCTAAGGAAGTCCAATTATCTGACTGGAGAGGCCACGTGGAGAAAATGAGAAATGATGTAGGGAGACAGAGAGAGAAAGAGACTCAACGCCAGCCAGTAGAGCCACCTCGGAGTGAGATGCCAGACATGGGAGTGATGCCCTCTTGCATCCTCCAGCCCCACAGTCAGACACCTCAGCCATTACTATGTGGGACAGAGATGAGCTGTCCCCACCCAGCCCTGCCCAAATTCCTAAGCCAAACAACATGAGCAATAACGTGGTAGTTTGAATGAACTGTTTTGGGTAGTCTGTTGTACAGCAATAGGTTACTGATACAAACATAAAACAGTTTGAAGCTGGGGATGGAGGAAGGAAGCGGTCGTTTCACGAGGCATAGGAAGACAGGGAGCGCCAAGGCAGTACAACCCCGGACACTGAAACCTTGCCCGCTTGCTTGCTTCCCCCAGCTGGAGTGTAATCCTTGTAAATGTCTCTGGAAAGTGG
Source organism: Vicugna pacos (assembly GCF_048564905.1). NCBI lineage: Eukaryota > Metazoa > Chordata > Mammalia > Artiodactyla > Camelidae > Vicugna > Vicugna pacos. The sequence continues at coordinate 29,368,538 of NC_133023.1, forward strand.
TTCCATTTCTGCGGCATCATGTAAGATATTAGCAAACTCTCCCCAGTGGCCAAGGGTCAAGAAGACAAGCAATGAACTCCACAATCAGAAGTCACTGTCTTCACCAGAAAGATGCCAAACTAAAAATTCATTGGTGATATGTTTATATTAGAGAGGGCCACTAAGAGTCGACCTGTTCAGTTTACACTAGCAAATCCTGCCAGGTAAAAAGTGGCGCAGTATCCCAATCAAATCATTCCAAAGCTGGAGCTAGTTTCCTAAAAGCTTGCAAAAGAATGTGTATTTGTCAACCCAGGAAAAAATTAGGATGATTTAAGAGCATACAGCAATGCACTGATAAATTTACTCTTAGCCCCACAATGTTTCTATCTTCAACTGAATCTCTGGAAATAATGCTATTCATGCCCAGCAAACTTCCTTATGGGTCACTGGGTAAACCCAGCTGGCAGATAGCTGGGAAGCCAGAAAAGTATTCCATCCATTTGCATATCTGAAATCTCAGAGAGTATTTTTTATTCCAGAATTTCATTCACGTTAACTCTCCAGCTATTCTATTCTGTAGGAACTATAAGAACAAGCCGAGAGCAATTCTAAAAACCATGTTGGTTTGTACATTGTTCTTTGTTAAAACAACTGGAGGGGAGGGCATAGCTCAGTGGTAGAGCACATGCTTAGCATGCACGAGGTCCTGGGTTCAATCCCCAGTACCTCCATTAAAAAAATAAATAAAAATAATTAAATATTTAAAAAAAAACCAACTAAATGGGGCTCTCTGCATGTCCAAAGATACTGGGTTTTCATTGTCCATGGGTTTTGAACTTTCTTGAATTTCTTTCTCTTCCCCTTTTGGCCCAGGAAAGAGTGTTGGTCTACAGGAGAGATCATGTGTCTACTCAAAATCTGGTCTCTAGATGAGGACTCGTAATTCTAACTGTCCATTGTTCTATCTAAATGCTGATGTAACCAAAAAGAACTAAAAATGGAAAGAAAGAAAAAATATCTCCCCGGCCCAAACAATAGTTGTTCCAGTCTAAGGTTTCTTTTTTTCTATATCAATGGAAGTTGTGGCTCTCGAAATACTTTACCCTCTTGCAATTTGCAGTATGTTTTAAGTCCTGCACTGACATTTCTGTGTCTGTTCCTGAAATAGTCATGGATTTGACTCCACTGCCAGAGTGTGGTCGGCAGAAGAGAATTAATTTTAACTCATGGTACTTTCAAATTAGCCAGACCACAGAACTGACCATCTCAGAGTCAAAAGTAAGCCCAGTGTTCTCTCTTCCCTCCAGATCTGGAGCAGAACTGGGACAATCTGCTCAGCACTGCACACAGCTCATGCCAAGAGGCGCCGTTCAAGTTGTGTGGACATCTGGGAACTGCTCGGCCCCCATGTGTCAGCTCCGAAACTAGGCTGAGGCTCTGAGCTATGCTCAGGGACCCCCTCGCCCTGCCAACACACAAACAAAGTCATTAAACTAATTTAAATCCATTTAATGCCAAAAGAGTCGGTGACATCTCTGGAGGAAAATTCACTGGGGACAAACTCTAGCTTATCTGTCACAAAATCAAAGAAAGAATCGCCTGCTTGCTTTGTCCGTTTCTCTCTCTTTCCTGGGAGCTCAATGCTCTCCCATGGCGCAAGGGTCCCCTTTTCACCACTTCCCCTTCACTGCGCAAATACCCCTTCCCCCCAGATATGCCTGAACCTTGCCCTGGCCCAATCTAAGATAAATCCCCTGAAATGGGGGTTCATTCCTTAGTCCTTTCTCTCTCCCTCTGGGAAGGTTCCAGGCCCATCTGGTCCAGCTTAAGATATGCTTGTTGCTTTTTGAGAACAATCAGCAATTTCTTTCCATTGTTGTGCACCATCTGGACATCTGAACAGTGGGATCCCTAGAGGACCTTCTGCCAATGCTCACTTCGCAGGAGGATTTGTGAGCTCTCCTCTCCTCCCGTCACCGCTGCCCCTTCCACTGTGAGGGAAGAGAGGCTCAGAAATGGGGGGGAGAGGGTTTGTTTCGAAGAGCTAGCTTGCACCTACCAAGTCACAGGGGAGACAGTAAAAGCAAGATCTGTGAGGAGCGACTGTGACCTGAACATCTGGCCTCAGGTCATAGCCTTCAAAAGGAGCATGTCGGGAGTTCACAGCCTCAGAGCTACCCTACCTGCTCGGGCTGGGCTGGGCGGACTTCTCCTGACTGAGAAGTACAGTGACTCAGCGGGAGACGTCCAAAACCTCAGAAAAAGGTCGCTGTGCCAAATATTCTGTTGGCGCTAAGTTTTCCTATAATAATCTCCTCTTTACCGCCTGGATGGAAAGTCTCAAGATTATATTTCTCAGACTCCTGCTGCCAGCTGGGTGCCGGATAGGTTTACCAAGGGGAGGCACTCCCATGAGAACAGAAGGCCGGGAGAAGGTGGAAGCCATTATGCTGCTGGTAGGAGCATCAGTGAGGGGGTCCTGGGCTCCTGACTTCATTCTCATCAGTAATGGTGTCAGTTACAGAAATGTCAGCATCGAGGGTGGCCTTATGGACTTTGGGTAGCACTGCCAGCCCACTTCTGCTCCCCCAGCCCTTGGTTGGTATGGCTTTCTGCTGTAACCGATCTCTGGTAACAGTGGTGTTCCTCTTTCGCTCCTCCAGCTCTTCCTAGATTTTTGTCACCAGTGCCCTGTATTAAATTCTCTGTTTGAAATACCTAGAATGGTTTCTGTTTTCCCAATTACTGATCAATTCAAATTCCTACCTAAATCCTAGAAAAAGAGAAGCCTGGAATAAATGAGTCGGTTATCTGAGTAGTTATTTGGACCTGGTGTCAAATGGATACAAGGTGCGGTCCAGGCTGTGACTGATATAGAAGGGTTTTGCTCACATCTTGGTCCAGGGCCCCTTGGCTGAAGCTCATTAACCACAGAACTGCAGAGGATGGCTGATGCTGCCAAGGGAGACAGTGGACAGTGGTACCATCACGAAGACACCAAGGCCAGAGGAGTTGTTGCACATCTGCCCCCAGAGGGTACCATCCAGTTTCAGTCGCGTTCCTGAAGTATCTGCCCCAGGCACCGAGCAGTCAGGAAGCAGTCCTCGGGGTAAAGCACTTTAGCAGACTGAGCTGAACAATTTCCTGGAGGATGGGCAGACCCCAGCAGGCTAAGAGCCAGGCTCCTGTGGCTGGCGGCCTTGGTACCTCAGTGCCAGAGCTGTCTCTGGATTCAGGAACTGTGAGCCTGAGAGCCTGGAGACATAGGCATAGCTCTATGCAATGTCAAGAAAGTCTCTCAGGCCTCATCTGTAGATGGGAGATTGATCCCAGGACCTCGTGCATACTAAACACACACTCTACCACTGAGCTATGCCCTCCCCCAACCTGGGAAGCTTATTTATAACCCCACTTGCCTCTTCCAGCTGTCCCCCGTCAGGCTCACTGAATCAGAATCCCTAGGGTAGGACCAAGCTATAGCAAGGTTCTAAAAGATATTCAAGTGATTCTAGTAAGTATCCAGGGTGGGGATCTATTGCCCCTACCCGGGTGATTCTCAGTGGGGAAGTGATTTTTCTCCTTTCCCTCCTCCTTCCTCCAGGGGTCATGTGAGAATGTCTGAAGACATTTTTGGTTGTCGTAAGTGGGAGCTGGGGGAAGGTGTTACTGGCATCTAATGGGTAAAAGCCAAGGCTCTGCTGAGCCTCCTATAGAACAAAGGACAGGACCCCACAACAAATAATTCTCTGGCCCCAAATGTCCATTGTGCCAAGTTTCAGAAACCCTGCCCCAGAGCATGGTCCAGCAGCATCCCAGCCTCCAACCCAGATCGGCTGAATCAGAATCCACATTTTCCCCCAGGTTCCCAGGTGATTCCCTGGCACCGTTCAAAGTTGGAGGAGCACAGCCTTAGACCCGCGGCTCTCTTTAAGCACTGCAGAATCGCCAGGGGGGCTCATCAAAGCAGGAAAGGGGCCCCATCCTCACAGTTTCTGATTCAGCAGGTCTGGGGTGGGGCCAAGATTTCTGCCTTTCTAAAGAGCTCCAGTGTTGCTGTTGCCTCTCCCTGGACCACACCTGGACCACACCTAAGATCCATCGCTCAACACACCCAGAGCAAGATAAAACAGCCAAATCCTTTCCAGTGTAGCAAACTGAGCGCTTGCTAACTACCAGGGTCAACAGCAGAGGAACGACGTCTGTGTGCTGAGACACGCAGATGCTCTCTGCCCGACTGGCCAACAAACGTCACCACCTCTGCTCAATGCTACAAGGCAGATCCCTGAACTAAAGCAGTGGGATTGCCCGGTAGCTCCGCCAGCCTCCAGCTGCCTCAATTGCAAGCCAAGAAGGAGACAAAGTCAAATGAAAGCCATCAGCTGTGATGAGGCGAGGTCTGTGCTGAGCCAGAGAGGTAGGGATGAAGAGAGCCACAGAAAGCCTAACTGGGTGCCTGCGCTTTACGCACAAGATATTGATGCTTCCTTAAAAATCCACTGTACAGAAACCCCCTGCTCCTCCCAAGTATGTGCCTCCTGAGAGTGGCGACATTTTCTTACCCACACAGGAGGCTGGTCGGCCGCTCCAGGCCTTGTTGTCCATGCACGTGACTGTCCGCTCCCCTTTCAATGTGTATCCTGGTGAGCAATAGTACTCACACCGGGAGTTAAAGTAGGCACCATCGACACACTTAAACCCTCCATTTGCTGGCATGGCAAGGGTAGGACATCGTTTTTCTGAAAAAGAGACAACCAGAGAGTCAGCATTTCTTAGTTTTTGTCCACGGAGTTTCAGAGTCCAGAAACTCTGAAAGCATAGGGTGAAAAATGAATTGAAATACAATGGATAGAATTAGAGAAACGATGGATGGTTGCATGTCACACAGAAGGGACACAAAGGTTCACATCAGACTAGCTCAGGTTGCCTTCCCAGCTAAACCACTGCCTTCAGCTGGGTTTCTCAGAAACAGACGCTGAGACCAGGATTTGTGTGCAGGTGGTTTAGTAAGGAAGTGCTCCCAGTGGGGCCCAGTGAGGGGTGGGGGAGGCAGGACAGGGGAGGGGACGAAGCCGGATTAGGGGGCATCTCTGGCGAAGCGAGCCTCAACCTGATCCAACAGGGGAGCTCTGGGGAGTGCAAGTCATTAAGAGCAAAGCGCTCAGGAGCTGGGGGATGGACACGCAGAACTGGTAGAAGGGCGTTCAGGGATATCTGGGGGAAGCGCTGAAAATGTCCACTGCAGTCGTCACACGGCTGCAGCTCCAAGCCTCCGCTTCCCCAACTATAAACTAATGGCGCCCGCATCAATAGCGCTGTTGCAAAACTTGCATGTATGTATGCAATATAATGTATCTGTGCAGTCAAACTGTAATAATTCTACCTAATGAAATTGAAAACAGAAAAAAAAAAACCAAAAACAGAACAAAAAACTTGCACGCATGTGAAATGCGTGGCGCACAGCAGGTGCTCCGTCACCACAGCTGTTTTGAATCGCGCTGGCATCTAAAATGCGCTTCAACAATGCCGTGCCGCTTGCGGTTTCCCAAATGAGATCCGACTTTTCCTGAAGCTAAAAGTCAGTCCCTGAAATACTCTTCCAGTCTTCTCCCCTGAGGCGCACTGCCTTTCAAGGAATAAGCATCTTTCTGAAGTAATTCTTCCCCTGCCTCCCTAAGCTCTACCCCTTGGGAGAGCGCTTGTCTCTGCTGCCGGGATTCCGGGGCGTAGCATCGTTCCTGTACTTCTACCTCCGTTTACACCCCTGCCCGCGGTCTCTGATGCTATTCTGTGAGACCCCTGATGGCAGAGCCTGTGTGTCCTGTTTCTAAATCCCCAACTCCTTTCCAGGGCCCGGCATTTACTGAACAGACATAACCTCCGTGCTAAACAAACCTCTGTTCTCTCCCCCTTTCCAAACAGCTAGCTGATCATACCCTTCCGTCTGATGCGCATCATCTCACTTCTGCTGTATCTTAGAAACTCACTGCCTTCTGCTCACAAGGGGACTTTTTATCATCAAAGACCACAACACACTGAGTAAAATTCCCTGGTCTCAGAGCAAAAGAACTTTGGTCCCGATCGGCCCTGGGGTCCCAACATGGGGCTGGGCTACTCACGCTTGCAGATGACCTTGTCGGACCACCGTTTGTTTGACTGGCAGATCAGCTGGGAAGAGCCGTGCAGCTCGTAGCCCTTCCGGCAGCGAATGTCACACCTGGTTCCCAGGGCTGTTTTGTAGTATCCTCCTTGAGGGGCCCTGCAGTACACATCCCCATACTTCACCTTGATGGGGGAGCACCATGGGGCGTCTACAGGTAGCAGAAACAAAGGAGAGGAGAAATAGAAAGTGACACCTTCAGAAAACATGTCTCCTCATTCTCAAAGCCCCTGGCTGGCTGCATTCCAGGTTTTGAACCTCCAGATAGCGCCCCATGTCTTTTAAGGTGTCTCTCAGTGGAAGGGTTATGATCATGGGACTAGGTGTCAGACATATGTGAACATGGGTCCAGGTTCCTCCATTAATAGCTACGTGACCTTGGACAAGTTACTTAACCTCTCTGAGTCAGTACCTCTACCTACGTCATAGGGCTTTTATAAGGACCAAGCGGAGGGGGAGAAGCATATCAAGCACCTAGCACAGTGCCTAGCACATAGTAAACGTTCAATAAATGCTTTCTTTTTAGTATTTCCCTTAACTAATAATTCTCTTGAGGGCAACTGATACTGTTGTGAACTCTAACTCCAACCATCTCACATAGTGGCAGAGCAGTCAATAATTGGTTAATTTAGATTTTCTTCCAAGTCTGTATCATAGTCACTGTAAAAACTCATAACACAATCTTAATTAATGTTAAGGAAGCTACAATTTCCAGGGGTTTGCCATAGGATATAATTTGGACAGTCACAGAACAATTGCTCCCCACAGGGAGACAACTTCCCTTTTCAGATGTCCCCAGTGAAGTCCCATTTCGGTAAGAGAGCACACCCTTCTCAAATGGCACAGTTCCAGGGTGTTATGATTTTGGCCTCACACTTGCCCAGAGCACAGCTAGGATGACACAAATTAATCAAAACCCCTCCCCTGGGCCTTTGGAAGATGCTCGCTGAGAGCCATAAAATTAGTACGGCAAGACTAGCTCCTCGAAAGTTCCCAGAGTGGCCAGTGCATAATCAGTGGGGACCGGAAACGAGCTCCTTCTAGCCTGTCCGGCTCTCCAAGCCATGAACAGGCACCCCCTCCCTACAGCTGCCCAGCTCCTCGCTCCACCCCAGCACCTGTGAGCTCTCAGCGAGTGGGATTCGTGCGCCATCATGTGGCCAGGAAGGAGGAAATTCACTGTTCGACTTTCCTAGGAATTCTATTCTGAGGATGCGTTTCTGGCTGCTTCTCAGCCCTGAAAACCAGCAGTTATGTCCAAGTCTTATGCATAGACTGTTTTTGTTTTTTTTTTAACTTTTATGCTTTCACATATCCTTTGGCTCATATTTTCATCCTATACTGTTTTGCAGACAGCTGAAAATGGGTATTAAAGTCGGGACTCAAGCAATATTCCCTGCACTTTCTGGGGAAAAGTGATGTCCCAGGCTTAGTCTAGAGCTGATTAAATTTGACCACGTGGATACAGACTTGTAGGAGCTTCCACTAGGCCTACAGGCCTTCCTTGAGCAAAGTTTCCTTCTTCTGGGGTTTACACATATAGTCTGTGCTAACATTTTTAAATGAGAAAAATCTGGACCCTGAAGCAAGGTACAAAATAGCATCTCCATTATTTTCTTCAAAGCATAAAAGAATTCTTGAACCAGTTTGAGATGTTCTTTCTTTGGTGATGGCTCCAGGTAAGCCATGAAGCTAAAAGATTTCAAGATCACAGGTAAATGAGGAGCCTCTGGGGAATGCTGGCTTAGCACTGCCAAGTTGTGGCTATTTCTTCTATAATCAAAAGTCCTTAAGGCAAATTCTGGAAAAACCCATAGATGCCTACTACTCAAATAAAACTGAGATTTGGAAACTACTGGCTTCTGTGACCACTGGAGGTGGTCTATTTCTCTCTCTCTCTTTCTGTCTTTCTTTCCCAACTGTAATAGGAAGGACCACCTACAAGGAAGCTCCCAAATGCACTTTTTATAGTTTACAGTCAGAGGACTTTCACGGTGTTGAATCTTACAAATCATCTGTCAGTTTACCTCTCTATCCCGGTCATCTCGGCCTGCCTCACTTCCTTTTAGTTCCCCTGTCTGCCCTGTCCCCCATCTGGACTGCAAGATCTCTGTTCTCCCCCAGCTCTAACCTGCTTCTTCTCTTGCCAACTGGTCTCCTTCACTGCCCCCTCCCCCACCATCTCACAGGTCACACTATAGCACCCTTGACTGATAACTGGGTTCCAGAGAGAAAATGAAATCCCCACTGGAGGTGGCAGCAGGGTGATGAGGTGAGAATGAATATGGGAGACCCAGACGGAGAAGATGGAAACATAGTGAGCTGCTGGAGTATAGGGGATATGATACTGGGCAGACTGGAGAGGTCTGGGCACACATGCTAACTCTGTCATCTCCTAGTAACCCTGGACAACTCAATACATTTTTCAGGGAACCAGATTCCTAACCTATAAGAGATAGGAGTGGATTACATTATTTCCAATGTCCCATCTAGCATAGCTTTAAAGTTGTAGGATTCAAATTCTGTCTTATTCCTCCCCGATCCCCTACCCATCTCACAGCCATGCCAACCTCCTTACTCCTTCTGACTGTTAACTTTTCTCATCTCCTGTAACCCTTCCAGCTGAAGGCAAGTCCTTTTTGCATTCTGGGTCTTGATCACAATTCCATGGATGTACAAATTGGAAGAGTATCCAATTCTTGTTTTTTCACTCAAATGTTGAACATACTCACATCCTCCAGCTTCTGGACTGTGACGTGAGTTTAGGAGGGACACAATTTTACAGTAAACTAATATGAGACAGCATACCTGCAATTCTTAGCACACACATTATGGCTGTCTTTCCCACAAATGTGCCCAGGACAAACATTGAAGGCTAACAGGTACATTAGAGAATGACGTGTGTATACACGTATCACAAATTCACATAGTTCAGGACAACAACGCACTCAGCAGATTTTTTTTTAACTCAGATATTCTGAGTCTTCAAATCCTCCTAGCAGTGTTGGCAACGTGTCCAAAAGCTGTGCTGTTGTCAGCATGTGGGGGAAAAAAATCTTGTTTTTATTTATTTGCCCCCCCCCCAAATTTTTTTTCTTTTGGATTACCTTCCAAGACAAATCTTTGGAAGATATTTTGACATTTTAACAGCTCTGCAGTGATAATATTTAAAAAGTCAGTGAGTGACTAGAATTTGAAGTGCATGTAAGCATCATAAATTAAAGTGAGTTAGTGAAATGTTTAACATAGAGGTTTAGAGAAAAGAAGTTCTAATGCTGCTTCAATTAATTAAGATAGGGTTCATTTAAGGAGAAACCTAAATCAATTTTTCAGGAAAGTTTCTTCTTCTTCCTGGGCTGCTGTGAAGGTCCTAGAGTAAGCAGTGTCATGTAGCAGACTAATGAGGAGCCACTGGTAAACTCTGGATGTTGAGCTAAAACATCTGGATTTCAGACCCAAACGTAATGTCTGCTAGCTGCGTGACACTGGGCAAGTCACCTCCCCGCTCTAATCTGTGGTTCCTTCACCTGTAAATCAGTAATAGCAACCTATCTCTACACGCCTTCCTTCTTCCCTCAATTAGTGTGAAGGTATGATGGTATTCCCTGTAAAAGAATCAAAAACAATTCTTGCCACATTCTGGGAACACAATAAATGTTGGTTTCATTTCACTTTCTTCCTTCTTTCATAAATTTTGTAAATTACAAATTTAACTTACTTAAATACCACTTATTGAGTATATACTCTGTGCCAGACACTGTGTAGGGGCCTGAGGATCTAGAACTAATCCCCCAGTTAACAATGGCTTGCCTCTGTTTTAAAACAAAACAAAAAAAATGACCATGAAAATAATTTCCTAAGAAGCATTAATTCTTAAACATTTAGGGTAGGCTCTAGGGAAGGCACATATTTTGGCCATCTGGTCTACCTTCCGCATTGGCACTGCTGCGAGATGAGGATGAATACTGGGAACAATGATCCCAGGGCACTAGACAACCTCTCTTGCACATATGAAGGGTCACATTCGCACACATGTATTTCAGAAAGATTTTTCAATAAGGGACTCAAAAAATATATTTTTCAAAACTCTCAATTCATTAAGAAGTGTTAGGAATCAGAATGTCATCTTATCCCAAACATCTAATTAACAAGTTTGTGCTTTGCTTGATTGGTTAATTCCTGAGGAAATAATATAGGAGCTGGGCATAGGAATGAGTATGTATATTCACAGGTCATAAGCAAATGTGGAATATGGTAGGGAGCACCTCTGGACAAAGGCACCAGTCATTATATTAGAAAGGTTGCTCATTTACGTGAAAAACAACGGAAGGACTCTCTTCAACCAAAGGCTGACCAGCACTACCCTGATTCTCCTATAACTTAGACACGTCACAACAGAGCAGGAGGGTATCCTTTTGCCAGGATGTAGACAAACTTCCTGGGCAAAATGCCACAATGGAAATTTATTAACCAATTTTCCTCAAATTATTTCTCAACTGTAAAAGGATCTGGATTCAGGGAGAAATAATCTAAATTTACCCTCACTTTTCCCAGGGCTCCCTAAGCTTTGGAGAAATGACTCACCAGTAGGAATATTTGTGGACAGACTTACCTGAGCCTGCATAGAAGGTTCTTGATTAGGCTTTTTATATCTGCTGGGGTGGGGGTGGGGGCTGCTAGAAATGTATAGAGATGGAGTTCTTTATCATTAAAGTTTCATTGGGCAACACACTTTACTCATCATTTCAGGAGCCAAACTAGACTCAGAAAGTGCACGATGAAATGAGCTTATGAAAATCAAGTTTTCTCATTCCCCATTCATCTCAATACATTAGCAGCACTGGGTCCAGATTTGACCTTGAGTGGTTTACTCTGGACGATTCTGGCTGTAATGTATGAATCAGGCAGAACTCATGGCTTGATTTTCACTTTTCATCAGCTAGAGCTTGGCTTTGCAGAAGTAAGGACAGTAAAGAAATTTATGAGAATAAAATGACCACTGGGTTGCTGAAGGACAGCACTTGAGAGATTTCCAAATGCTTTCTGTTTTCTTTCATTTGTTTTTCTTTTAACTGGGAGCATATGCGTATTAATTTTTAACTGTTTTGTTTTCCGGACAGGTCATTAGAACTTAAAATGTGTTGTCTGGTCACTTTATTATAGTCTGCTCGGCAGGGCAAAAAGGAAAGTTCCCCTGGCATCAGCAGGTCTTCATTAGCACATAAGCAAAGCATTCACCTTTATATCTAGTGTGTGAATACCCGACTTCATCGTCTTCTAGCGGTGAGTCTCCAGATCCTACAATAAAAAAAGAACAGAAACTGCAGCAAGAAAAGCCACACGATATGGACGAATATTTCGAAGCATTGCTTTGGCACAGTTCATGCAAGAGGGGCTATTAGAACGCAGAGCCAAGAGTAAAAGCTTCTGTGGCCATTCATGAAGGGACAGGGGACCTCTCAGAGTGAACCTGGCTGGGCCGAGAGTGCCAGAGCCAATCAAGATGAGCCTCAAACTGTTGTGGAATCACCACATGCCAACTGGAATTCTGGACTTGGGATTGAGAGAAAGTCAACTTCACTCTGAGAAGATGCCAAAGTATATGAATCTCATGCCAGGGGAGACGCAGTAAAATGTGTGTGACTCAGACATGGCCCACGGTTTCTCCAGCAGTCAAAGCAAACCTGGTAGAACTGGGTGTTTATGGTACCTGAAAATCAGTTCATCTTGTAAAATGAACTTGGGTGGAGGGTCAGGAGGCAAATCAAATGTCTTATCTTAATGGCGAAAGAAATACAAAGCTGCCTCGGTATATTTGCAGGAAATGAAGGCTGAAATTGGTGATCTGGATGTTTATTCAAAACCTCTCACCAAGGCATAGCTAAAGGCAAATTTCTTGATGAGCCTTGCTACTCTTGAAAACCACAGCCTCAGAGAGAAAGTCTGGATTTAATTTTTAAATTTAAACTCATTTGTAAGTTGGAACTGAATCATTTTTTAAAATGTTAAATATTGAATTCCAGTAAACGGGAGATGCTTCATCTTCAACACAGTACCAGGCCCCAAGCTTCAAAGCACTAATCTTTTTTTTTTTTAAGTTTCATTTTGTGTGGGATGGGTGTAATTTAGACTTGTTTGTTTGTTTGTTTGTTTGTTACCAGCTGCCCTGAGGACTGAACCCAGGACCTCGTGCATGCTAAGCATGTGCTCTATCACTGAGCTCTACCCGCCCCCCTCAAAGCAGTAAACTTAAATTTAGAGATCTTTCCCTCCAGCCTTCCTAATCTGATCGCTGACTCTTGAGTTAGCAGTGTCTTGATCACACATTTACCTGCAGGGACTACAACCATCACAGATAAGAACACTCTCTTTTATGAGGTTATTTGAATTTCCAGGATTCAAATAACAGGATAAGTGAATCGAGTAATGGTCCTGCTCCACTGGTATTCTGGATGAGAAATGGTGTGTGGAACTGAAAGTGGGGAGGTGATGAAGGCCGGACTACGTCCATTTGGAAAGGACCCCCACCAACCAGAGAAGCCCACCTTCAGGTTTCTTCGCCTGGTCTCTGGCCACCCAGACAGATACAGAATTACACAAACTGTTCCTTATTCCATATCAAAAAGTGAACATAAAACCCTTCAAGAAAGCAATCCAGCAACATGAATCAAAAGCCTATGTTCAAACCCCTTGATTCAGTGATTCCACTTCTAGGAATCTATCCCAAAGAAATAATATTGAATATTAGAAAAAGAGTTTACACACCAAGATTGGTTTGCAATGTTATTTACAACAGCAAAAGACTATAAACTGGCTAAATAGTATTATGGCTAAATAAACCATAGTACGTTCATTGGGTATAATAAAATGTAGCCATTAAAATGTTGACTAACAGTTACAATAGCATAGAAAAATGTTATACCATTAAGTGAAAAACGTGCTATAATAAAATTATATAAATGGTGTGATTTATAACAATGTTAAACAAATTCAAAAGAAACAATGCATAGAACAGTCTATGATCATTAGATGCTCTTCTTCCTTCTCTTCTAAATTGTCTATTATACACATGTATTACTTTCATAATGGAAAAAAAAAACCTTATGCATGTAACGTGAAGAAGTCTCATGTCCAAAATACATTTTGAATATATTAGAAACGTTTAAGAATCTACAGTTCCTCCCCTCCTGCCCTGCCTGCATTTCCCTCCATAGTCAGAGCTGAACTGGAATTCCTCCAAGAACTGCTGAATTCTCCAACTCCATATGGCATATTTCTAAGTGTTGAGAGATCTGTCTTATATTAAGAGCACTTCCCTCTTTCCCAAGTCATCGTGGCCTCCGTACCATCTATCTAGGCAGTAAGAGGCTCTGGACCCATTCCTGGCTCTAAGCAAAGAAGACAACTGTCACAGATTGGGCTCTCTGGAAAGTATCTTCTGAGATGGAGTTTAGCGCACAGGATGTTGGTTAGGGATCAACACCTGTGAAAGGGATAAGAAGGAAGCATGTTTGGACAGAGGGAGAAGCCAAGCTTTGATGTCTGCTCAGTGACAGCTTCCTATGGTGGCTAAAATGGCCGAGCCTCTATATCCCTCCCTCAATCAGCCATCGGATACCACCCACCTTGAAAAGGACATGAACGTGGGTGAAGCACTCCCAACAGCTGAAGCAACCTATGAAGGGACTGAAAGCTGACGGGTGTCTGATGATCGCATTACCTCCAGCGGAGACAACCACCCCTTCCTTGAAGGAAGAGCTGATCGGCGCATCTCCATGACCATCACAACAACACTGGCTCATTAAGAATTAACTGAAGATGTGTTAACTCATGAGGAGGGGACCCTCTGTAGAGACGGAAAGGGACTGCGATCTACTGGAGAGACAGGTGTGCCTGGGGTGCGTGGCCCCACTTTACCAGTACATCAGTATTCTGAGACATATTCATCACATACTGTGTATTATAGTGAAAATTAAACATCTAACAATAGGAGAATGTGCAAACAAATGATCTTATATCAACAAGCTATTCTAAAGCCACAAAATCAAGTTTGGAATGGGAAAATCTGTATGAAATACAGCTAAGCAGAAAAGCAGATACTGCAAACTGTATTCAAGATGAAGTATGGAACTGAATATATATTATATACTATATGTTACATATATAATGTTGACACTTATTCATATGTCAAATTTGGAATATTTTAAGGTAGGATTACTAATCAGTGGGGAAAAAGGTCAATAAATATGCTGGGATTAATCAGCTACACACACACACACACACACACACACACACACACACACACACACATACAGAAAAAAAAAACCCTAGGAGTCCTAGTTTATACCATACCAAAAAATCATTTCCAGACAGTTTATAGACCTAAATTTGAAAGCCAAAATTTTGAGAAAAATGAAGAATATCTGCATAACCGTGAGGTAGGGAAAGACTATCAAAACAAACCTTACAAACCATAACCCATAAAGAAAAATACTGCTACACTTCACTGCACAAAAATGTAAAACTCCTAAGCAGTAAAAGACATATAAACAAAGCTTAAAGACAAGACCCAGACTGGCAGAAAATATTTGCAATGTTTGTCAGGCAGAATTATTACCCAGAATATATAAAGAAGATAGTCCGACAGAAAAAAATGACAAAGATGAACAGGAGCTTTGTAGAAAAAGTATCTGAATCTGAAGCAAATGCCACAAAATGTTAATATGAAAGAATCTTCAACCTCACTAGTATTTAGGACAATATATATCTAAGAGACCAATTCGCAATCATCAGACTGGGAAAAATGTAACTGCCAAAGAGGTCAGGAGGCAGTTCACAAGCTCTGCTGGTGGAAATACAATTGTTCAACTAGGCTGGAGAGGAATTTTGCACTACATCTGAACCTACCCTTCAGATCAGCCATTCCATTCCTAGACATAGGCCTCAGGAGATCCGGCAGACTGCAAGTGTAAGCATGTGCAAGCCTGCTCCTTCCAGCATTGCCATTAGTCAAAACCAATGTATAACACCATTCCTAGAAAAAAATGGTGGTGTATTCAGATAACAGGAAGCTGTAAAAGTTAAAATGAGTGAACTTGCTCTACATGAAACGACAAAATCTCAAACACACCATGTATAGTTAATAATCTATCTAGAGTGTGAGATCGAGTATATAAAATTTTAAATTGCAGAAACTAATACTATAGTTTTCTATAGATATGCACTAAACTTATACTGGATTGGAAAGATACACATCAACTTCGTATTAATGGTTTCCTCTGGGCAGGGAGGAAGGGGAAGGAACTCAAAAATGCACACACCGGGGCCACTGATCTCTTACTTCTTACAAACATAAAAGATCTGAAGCAAATGTGAGAAAATGTTCATATCAGTTGAATCTAGATGATGATTACTTTTCTTATATTTGAAATACTTTATTTAAAAAAAGAAGACAGGGAAGGAGGGAGAAAAGAAGTGGGGAAGGTGGCTGGAAGAACACACCATCACCCTCCATGTTGGAGCAGTAGAATTAATGGGTGAAAATTTCCCCCCTTTTTTCTATCTTTTCCGTTTTTCTTCATTGAGCATATCATTATTTAAAAGTTTGGAAAAAAACATATTGAATAGCTAAAGGCAAAAAATGCTGGACTGTCGTATTCAATACGTATAATTCGTTTCACACTATTCCAAGTCCTCACATCCCAAAGCCTTGCTACACATCTAAAAGGACTGCTACACAGTCAAGTTCAGGGCCAGCGGTCAGAAGATTTTCGGCTGAGGATGGTAGAATGGAAGGATAAAAAGAACCTGGGATCTGTGATGACTTTATTGGGCTACTAAGTTAATCCTAGATCTCTGACCTCCATACTTCTTGCTCCATCACTAACAAATGTCCTCTCAATGTGAGCCACTGTGAATAGCATTGTTTGTGACTTGCGGCTGAAAGCATGCAAACTGATTCACAAATAAACAGGAAATTTCCTGTCTATTGTTGACAGGAGATAAAAGAAGTGAAAACAAAATAAATGGACATTAGCTCCCCCTTCCTGAATACTTCCAGTTTTTATGTAGCCGAAACTCATACATCAACTTCTATAAAAAAAATGATGACCATAGAGACAGAAGGTAGATTATAGAGGTTACCAGAAGCTGGAGGAAGAGGGGAATGGGAAGTTATTGCTTAGTGGTTACAGAGTTTCTGTTTGGGGTTATGAAAGGGTTTTGAAAAGAGATAGCAATGATGGTTACACGACGATGTGAACGTAATTAATGTCACTTAATTATATACTTAAAAATGGTTAAAATGGCAAACTTTGTTTCATATATGTTTTTTTTACCACAATAAAAAAAGATCTAGGAAAGAATTTGAGAAAAAAAAATGACGACCAGTCTACAAAATGGACATCATGAAGGATACAATAAGATCAAAGACCACTGACCAAGTACAGGGAACTATGTTCTATATCCTGTAACAACCTTTAATGAAAAAATATGAAAATGAATATATGTATGTATATGCATGACTGGGACATTGTGCTGTGCACCAGAAATTGACACATTGTAACTGACTATACTTCAGTTAAAAAAGAAAAAAGACCACTGACCAGCCTATGCTCAGCAGATTGTAGTTAGTAAAGCAGGAAAGGAGATTCACACATATTGGAGAAAGATTTTTCCACAGGGTTAAAATATAAAGAAAGGAATTTTAAAAAGAGAGAAAGAGAGAGGTTGGCGGGGGAAGGAGAGAGGGAAGTTTCCTAACAGACTATTATTTATTTACAAAAGGCCATCCCTTTAGAATTCTGGTTAATTGAGGTTTTATTATGACAACCATTAATCAGTCCTCATATGGTTCAGATTACCACTCTTTGGAAAGAATGCTTCAGTGCTTCTTCCACACAAATACAAATTCTACATTGGCTCAGAAATCAGAAACTCAGTGCCATGTAGGATTCTGTCCCTCAGCCATACCTGGAGCCAATTCCATTTATAATTCTGCTCTCCTTGCAGAAACTTCATCTAATTCAACAGATTTGCAAAGAAATAGCCACTTCTTTTTTCCAAAGTTCAAAGAAGGGTCTTCCCGGCCTACAGAATCCCACCCTTTCATTCTGAAATGAAATGGTAAATAATATCATTTAGGTACCAACTCACTCTTAAGAAATATTCCATTATATGTATTAGAATAACACCAGGAATTTAGATTTTAGAAGACAACCAGAGTGCTCCTTCCATCACCCTAAGTTTTTTCATTGTGAGGGTGGGGGATAGTGGGGGACATCTGAGACTCATGGAAGATGTAGCCAATTTGCTAAAACTACATATCTTTATTGATTGTGATACATGATCCAAATTGACAGATTTGCCGGCTCTGTGTTAAAGTTTTAGCTCAAAGACTTGGGTTTATTTTTAAGTTATTTGAAGACAGCTATGTATGCATTCTTAATATTTTGTCAGAAATTTTTGTTTTTTCCTCCTCATCATTACTCTAAATATAATTTTATGATTAGAAGTCACCATATTTAATAGTAAACTGCATCATCGATTTTATACTGAAAATCAATGGGAAAATCAGACTCACTTTGCAGTAAAGATTTTTAACCTGGGTCCCTGGCCTCCTAGAGGATCAATGGAAGGGCTTTGAGGGGGTCCATGAGCTCCCTGGAACTGGATATGCTTTTTGGTACCTGAATATACTTTCTTAAGGAAGAAGTTGCTACCTTTTAGTAGATTTTATAAGGGTCTGTGATCCAAAAATTTATTAAGAACCATGGTTTCTGCAGCATTCTTTATTATGAAGCACATTAGAATATTTACTAAAGAAGTATGTAGTATCTCCCTGATATTTGACTCTTTTTAGTATGAGACAGTAGAAACAAATATATTTAAAACAAGAATAAATGCTTATCTTTATTAGATTTTCCCCCTAGATTATTGCTGTCCAGTGGAACTTTCTGCAATGATGGGCATGTTCTGTATCTGTGCTGTCCAATAGGGTAGCTACTAGCCACATGTGATTATTAAACACCTGAAATATGGCTAGTGCAACTGCATTTTTAATTTCATTTAATTAATTTAAACTTAAATAGCCATGTGGCTAGTAGCTACCACACTATATAGCAAAGGTCTAGATTTAACTTACAAAAAATACTAGAGCTGATAAAAGAATTCGGCAAGGTAGCAGTATACATGATTAACATACGGAAATCATTTGCAGTTCTTTACACAAACAATGAAATAGCAGGAAGAGAAAATAAAGAAACAACCCCTTTTAAAACTGCATCCAAAACAATAAAATACTTAGGAATAAATCTGACCAAGGAGGTGAAAGACTTATACATGGAGAACTACAAAACATTAATTAAGGAAATTAAAGATGACTTAAAGAAATGGAAAGACATCTCATGCTCTTGGATTAGAAGAATCAATATTGTTAAAAGGGACATATTGCCCAAGGCAATCTACAGAGTTAACGCGATCCCTATCAAATTACCCAGGACATTTTTCACAGAACTAGAGTAAATAATCCTAAAATTTATATGGAATCACAAAAGACCCAGAATTGCCATAGCAATATTGAAGAAAAAGAATGAAGCTGGAGGAATAACCTTCCCAGACTTCAGACAATACTACAGAGCTATAGTAATCAAAACAGCATGGTATTGACCTAAAAACAGACATATGGTTCAACGGAACAGAATAGAAGGCCCAGAAATAAACCCACAGACCTACGGTCAATTAATCTTCGACAAAGGAGGCAAGAAATATACAATGGAGAAAAGGCAGTCTCTTCAGCAAGTGGTGTTGGGAAAACTGGGTAGCAGCATGTAAATCAATGAAGTTAGAACACTCCTTCACACCATATACAAAAATAAACTCAAAATGGCTTAAAGACTTAAATATAAGACAAGACACAATAAACCTCCTAGAAGAAAACATAGGCAAAATATTGTCTCATATACATCTCAGCAATGTTCTCCTAGGGCAGTCTACCCAGGCAATAGAAATAAGAGCAAAAATAAACAATTGGGATGGAATTAAACTTGTAAGCTTTTGGAGAGCAAAGGAAACCACAAACAAAACAAAATGACAACCTACAGAATGGGAGAAAATATTTGCTAATGATCAGACTGATAAAGGTTTTATTTCCAGAATACATAAACAGCTCATACAACTTAATAAGAAAAAAACAAACAACCCAATCCAAAAATGGGCAGAAGACTTAAACAAGTAATTCTCCAAGGAAGAAATACAAATGGCCAACAGGCACATGAAAAAATGCTCAGTATCACTAATTATCAGAGAAATGCAAATTAAAACCACAATGAGGTATCACCTCACACCAGTCAGAATGGCCATCATTCAAAAGTCCACAAATGATAAATGCTGGAGAGGGTGTGGACAAAAGGGAACCCTCCTACACTGTTGGTGGGAATGTAGTTTGGTGCAGCCATTATGGAAAACAGTATGGAGATTCCTCAAAAGACTAAAAATACACTTACCATATGATCCAGCAATCCCACTCCTGGGCATATATCCAGAGGGAACTCTAATTCAAAAAGACACATGAACCCCAATGTTCATAGCAGCACTATTTACAATAGCCAAGACACGGAAGTAACCTAAATGTCCATCGACAGATGACTGGAAAAAGAAGTTGTAGTATATATATATATATATATATATATATATATATATATATACACACACACACACACACACACACACACACACACATACAATGGAATACTACTCAACCATAAAAATAACAAATAATGACATTTGCAGCAACATGGATGGACCTAGAGATCATCATTCTAAGTGAAATAAGCCGGAAAAAGAAAGAAAAATACCATATGATATCACTCATATGTGGAATCTAAAAAAAAAAGAAAAAAGAGGACACTAATGAACTCATCTACAAAACAGAAACAGACTAGCAGACATAGTAAACAATCTTATGGCTACTGGAGGTAAGGCGGTAGGTAGGGATAAATCTGGGAGTTTGAGATTTGCAAATGTTAGCCACTATATGCCAAAATAGATTTTAAAGTTTCTTCTATATAGCACAGGGAACTACATTCAATATCTTGTAATAACCTATAATGAAAAAGAATATGAAAACGAATACATGTGTGTATATGTATGACAGGGACATTGTGCAGTACACCAGAAATTGACACATTGTAACTGACTATACTTAAATAAAAATAAATAAATAAATGACCTTGAGATAAAAAATATATACATTCTGTGGAGATAAATCATGTCTCTAAATTGCTCAGTGAGAACTATGTCTAATTTGTCTTGTATATCTAGCATATGATTCCAAATTGGTAGTCAACAGATGTTGGAAGAAAAGAGAAAAATCTGCCTCATATTTCTTATGACATATAAATCATGTGTCATTATGCTCTTATGTCTGGAATGGTTTTATCCTACTCAGTACAGCTTCAGGATATAAATGTGAACTGTGACAATACTGAAGGGATTTGGATGTTTAGAAAAAGGTATTTTGCACTATTGAAAGCCATAGGGTATTCATTTATGGGAACCAGATGATTTAGTGCTAGCAAGTGATTTGCCAAAGGGGCTCCTCCGCAACTGTAGTAAAGTCAAAAGGACATCTGAATGGCTTCTGAACAAAAATCAAATCCAAGGCTCTGCCAGGAAAACATAGTCTAAAGATGATGCCAAGGATATGACCGTCAAATCCTTTGTTAAGTCAAGGCGGTACTTCAGAGTATTTGCAGTCATACAAAAGGCCCTTTAAGCAGAGTAAGGATATGTCTCAGAGATCCTCTCAAACAGCAGAGAAGAGTTTATGTCTATGATATTTATGGATGTGGCTTTTGTCTAGTGGAACAAACTCCAAGAAGATTCACAGGAGACCCACAAAGTTCTTAATGAGTTATATATCCAGAAATATTACCAACATGACTGAGGGGGACAGAGATAATACACAATGAGGAGAGGCCTCTGAACTCCCAGAATTCTACTGTCAGGAAACAGGCCCACAGAGCTGCTTAGCTGTAAATAGATGATACCTTCCATGAAAAAGGAAAGGATGCTCAGAGGGTGGAATCAAGAGCCCAGAAAGTAGAGTAGAGAACCATAAAGAATTCTTTCCAGACTGTGAGGCTTGAACAAGGAACTACCAAAATGTGTCCAGCTAGATTTCAGGATTTCTATGGACCAGTGACCCCTTTATGCCTCCCATTTAACCCCATTTTTAATAGGAACCCTATAGCAGTTATATTCTGCCTATTCAACCACTGCAGGTTGGGTATTTGGGGAACAGATAACTTATCCCTTTGGTTTTATAGGTCTACAGATAGAGAAGAACTGCATTCAAGCAGTTAGAGTTAAAGCACACCTAAGGACTCTCATCCCCACCCAGACCTGATTTAGATGATGAGATTCTGGATTTTGAGCTGATGCTACTACAACAGGATGACTTTTAGGGACCTTGGGAGGGAATGAGTGTATTTCGCATGTGGGAAGAACATGGATCATTGGGTGCCTGAGGGTAGACTGTCATATGCAGCCTCTAAGATGGCCCCAAGTGATCCCTTTCTCCTGGAACTTATACCTTTGTGTAACTCCCTCTCTTTGAGTGTGGAATGGACTTACTGACTTTGCTTCTAATGAACAGAATATGGCAGAAGGGATGTCATATCTCTTCTGAGGTTAGTTATAAAAAGACTGTGGTTTCCATCTTGGACACTCTCTGTGTCTCTTGGATTACTCATCCTGGGACATGCTGGCTGCCAAGTCATGATGGAGTCCTACAGAGAGGTCCATGTGGTAAGGAACCAAAGCCTGCCAATAATAATGTGAGTAAGGCTGGAAAAAGATCTCCGCCCCACTCATCCCACCACCCACACACACGTCGAGCCTTCAGATGAAACCTCAGGCCAAGCCAACTTGATTGCAACCTCATAATCAAGTTGAGCCAGCTAAGCCATGACCAGATCCTAACCCACAAAAATTCTGAGAGAAGCATTATTTGTTTTAAAAACAAAAAAGGGGGTGTGGATGGGAGTACAGTCTTGTAGGATTTGTGCTCCAGAGCACCTTGTGGTGCTAGATTTTATCCAAAACTATATCCTTGCTTGGGTCCTTTTTTGTTCCCCCCTTTCACTTGTAGGTTTTCCCTGAGAACAGTCCCCCTATGAGTCACAGGGTCTGCTTCCAGGGAACCAAAGAGAGCCATTGAATTTTCCTAAAATTCAAACACCCCAATTGGCCATGCCTTATAGAGTTATCATAAAGTTTAAATGACATATGTATATGGTTCTAAAATACTACATTAAAATATTACTACTATCCTTGGCTTATTTTACAAATGTCTCATTTGATGGTCCACAATCACATTTTCTATCTAATTTAGTATGTGCATATTTTAGGCTTCTGATAAAAATCTTAAAATAAGACAAACTTATATTTGGACTGATAAGTTTTTCAAGAACTTTTTAAAGCATTAAGCATAGTCAGGAATCTTAGTGCCACCAAAGTTTTCTGTGCGTATTTTTCAATTCCTCTGTCTCAACCATCTTGTATGATTTACGATTTAGAAATATATAGAGATATATTCAATTTAATAACTACCAGGAAAAGCCACATTCTCAGTCCTCTCTAGTAAAATATACTGTTGTCAAGTTTAGTCTATGAATTCAAATGATCATGTGATAAAATCTGCTTTAGGAAAAAACGACGTTCAGTCTCAAGATATAACCATCATGTATCCTTTGAGGCAGGAAAACCCATGTGATTCTCTATACACCTTCATGTTTTAAAGATATTTACAAAATGGGAGCCTACAGAAAGTTATTTTAATTCTGCAAAATATTACTCTTGAGTCTCTCACATTCTGTGGCTCTTGCTAACACATACAAGCATTCAAACATTTTGGGGGACCCCGAAGAAGGGTGGACAGAGGGTAGAGTCCACCTTCTCTCCTCTGTGGGTAAATCTGCAAGGGCTTCTTGGCTAGAAAGTCCTAACATGTGGAGGACCATTGAGGAAGCCCAGGTGTCTCACATGCCCGACTGGCAGGCAAGACCTGCTCTGTTATGTCTTGCTAAGTTTCGAGGCAGAGGAGAGAGGTCCAAGAGTTGTGTATAAATGTGTGTTTGAAGGAGTGGAGCAGAGAAGACAATTTAGCTTTTCGAGACCATCAGCTTCAACTCCAAGACGTAGGAGCAAGTACACAGAGGGCCAGACACCGTGAAGGAGACACTGCTCCTTGGAAGCTTTATACCTCTGAATCAGTGGCAGACTAACAGATAAAAGTCCAAGGGTAAGAAAAGAGGGTGGGACAAGTACACAGAGACGATGCCTCTTCCAAGAGGAGCAAGAGGATCCAGAAAGATCAACCTAGATAAACTTTTTGCTAATCGTGGGGAATAGACTGAAGGCAAGGTTTATTACCAGTGTTTTCCTTGGAGGAGAATGTTCACCAAAATGTTCAGATGGGACGAGTTTACAGTACATTTGAGACACGCACGTCACCATAGCCCCTCTTTCCTCCTCCGTCACCATCCCAAGCCCCTCCACGTGTACCAGTGATCAGCTGGAGTAGTGTATTTCACACTTCTGACCCAATGTCATGGGTCATAACTAGTATTTTTGTAGTGAAATAGAATAGCATCGAAAATGTCAGGGTTCATCGCACATATTAAAGATAAATACTACTTTGTACAACTTTTGTTTAATTACTTAGGCGTATATGTTGGAGGGTGTCCCTAGTTTGCATGAGACAGCCCCATTTTGTGTCTGTTGTCCCAGCATTAACATCACTAGCACTTCCTTTCACACTCAAAAGTGTTCTGATTGGACAACAAATAATGTATTCACCCTAATAATAGACCACAGTAGAATATATTTCTTCCTATAGGTCTTAGGCAAAATAATTGGAAAAACAGAGATTTAGAATATTCTGAAAACCCATAGATAATAGCCTTGTCTAGTTAACTCCTTGTTTCCTCTCTCCAAATGAAGATATCTATCTGAGGAAGGCTTCTGAGGGCAGTGATGGAAGCCTTTGCTTTCCCCTGATTAATTCAGGACATGGATGTTCTAACCCACGAAACGCCAAGCAGGTACCGAGCTTCCTCAATCGCCCATGGCCATCCTCTCTGGTAGGATGCAGTTGAAAGAGTCCTGGGATTAAGTTCTAACTCCTCCATTAACTGTATGGCCTTGACTTGGAAAGTCACTTTTCTTTCCTGAGCCTCAGTTTGTTCATCTGTAAAAGGGAGTGAAAGTAGTGGGGAGAAGAGTGTAGAACATATCTTCAAATTATGTTCTCTCTGAATATTCCTACAGCCAACCTCTAGCAGTCAGGCAAATCAACACGCCCTCCTTCTCCTCCAGCTGGTAATACACAACGAGCATGGTGAATGACTCTAACCTTCACCAGATTCGCTCATTTCCATTGCCTCTTTAAGTCCCAGTGCAATCCCATGAGGTAGGTATCATTTAGGAACTAGAACGTATAGGTGGGGAGGGCAGCGACCCTTTGCTACTTTGTTCATGACGCTCCTCTCAGCTCAGAGAACGAGGTGAATGTCAAGCGCAAGGCAAACAAGGATTGAACACTTCTGACTATAAATCCTGTACAATTTCACGACTACTTGTTTCTGTCTGCGTGCCTTTGCACAACCCACCTGAAAAGCCCTTCCCCTCCTCTTAGCCCCTTTCTTGATTTAAAAGCTATTTCAAAGCCTAGCTTCTCTAGTTTGTCTTTTCTAATCTTCTCTTTAAAGTCTACTCACACTGATAGGCTCTGTTCACATTTTTGAATTAGCACCAATCTTACATTGCTTTGGATTTTTCAGAAGTCGTTTCAGATGTGTGTAGGTTCTGTCTTCGCAGCCAGACAGCAAACTTCTCAGGGAATACGGCTGGATTCTGTTTCCTCTTCCTGCCGCTGTGAAACTAACAGAGTGCCCCATCCACTGAGAATTCCTCAAAAGGGTTTTTCCCCTTGAGACTTTAGTCTACACACTCCTGACCCGCTGGAGCTGTTCCACCAGCGTCAAAACGAGACACCATCTCCCTTCGTGAAGGCTGTACTTACAGAAACAGATACTGTATTTAAGATTCAAAAAAGTTGCCCAAATAAAGCTGCAACTGGCACATTGTTCTTGGCAGTAAACCAGTTGGTGTAATTTACAAAATTCTGGCACATCGTAGCAAAACTGAGAAGAACAGGATTGAGGAGAGAGAGATACTAAGAAAATAAAATAAAATTGCAGCAGTGTGTACTGAGGAGAGTAGGCAGCAAGCCTTTAACGGCACAGCTGTAGAATGATAAAATGCAGATTACAGGGAGAGACAGGCAGACACAGAGAGGGCAGGGAGGAAGGAAGAGAGAAAGAGATGTGAGGGAAGATACTTCCAGAAAACAGCTCTTAAATGAACATCATGGGGTTGTCTGTCAGTGACAGGCTGCAGCCTGCTCAGCTGAAACTTGAGGCTTCGTCCTTCTGGCACTTTCTCTGGTTCCCTGACAGAGGATGGAACACCAGCACCCAAGGATGAAAGCCTGAACGTTACTTAAAGCCTTTCATGCCTGCTTTATGTAGCCAGCTGTGCTGTGATAGGACGGAGAACGGTTTCTTTTCCAGGTAGTTTCTCTCTTGGCTTTTGAAAGCATGCATTTTCCATCCAGTGCCCTTGAACTGACAGTCACACACTGGCTGCTGTCAGGGTTTATTACCGTCACTGGGAGACTCATGCTTGGGGCGGGGGGGGGGGGGTGAAGAAAGAAGGTGCAACTGAACTAATAGCAGTTCTGGATTTCCAAAGGATAATCTGCAGGCCCTGCATAATTAATGCCTGTTGGGAGCAGCTAAACCACAATACGCAATGCCTGGTGCTACCCCCCTTTCTAGGTGTGAGGGCCGTCTACTGTGTTCTTCTGACGGATCCAGGACCCCTCCTTTTGGAGAGCTGCACCAGTCCCCCATGCCAGCCACGTGCTTCTAGTACAGATGACTTTATCCCATCCTCTGACCACGGGGATAATCACATGAATCAAGCTGGGATAATCAGATCCTTCAGAGGATTTTTCTTTGGTGGCAAAATATGGTAAAAGAAAGATATGAGTCCTGCAATTGCCAATGACAAAGGTTAAATCTCATAGAGAATGTTAATCCGAGAATGAAATCATCACATAAAAGCAGAGACAAGACAGAGATAAAGGGAAAGAAAGAGAGCTCTCACAGTATTTAAGCCCTTGGTTCCAGTATTCCTCGGGCTCACCAGCACACCCCTGCCCTTCCATGAAACAAAAGCTCCCTTTTGCCAAAGCTGGTTCGAAATGGGTTTCTGTCACTTGCCATCAACAGTTCTGTCTTAAAACCGTAGGCCATCAATTCACATTTAAGAACTGAATGAGCAAAGGATGCGGCACGCGACATCTGGTTCGGGATAAGAAATCAGTCTTAGAATATCACCTCCATTTCCTTATTTTAAAACAATACCCTAGCTCAGATTTAAAGCACACTAAGGTGCTGTTCAACAAATGTAATGGGATCAGCTTTATTTGTAATAAAATAGTTGATTAGAATATGAAAAAAGTAAATACTTATAACACACTGTATATAGTAAAGGTTTATGCAACTTTTGTTTCAGTAATATAAATATGTATATTATATACATAATATTTCATTGATTCTAAAGAGCACTTTTTCACACATTCTAATCTCTCTGAAGTCACAATGACCTTTATAATTGATGGAATGGCATAATTTAATTGGCATCAATGCCCCTGACAACTAGTGGCGTCTTAGATTTGAGGACATACTGTGTGTGTGTCTGTGGCGTGTTTGTTTTCTCGACTGTGATGGAAAATGTGTTTCTTACTGCAGGTAGCGATTGAAAGAATTTGAAAATAACTGTATTACAAGACTAGGGATCTAGGGATCCCAAATTGATAAACAAAGTAATCTTTGCTATACATAGCAACTAAGGCATTTATCCACTCTCACATTTACATAATGCCTCAACACAACCAACTCTATGAAGGGCTCCCCAAATGGCTTCCTTCTCATTGTGGAAACCCCCAGTCTTCACGGAGGAAACTTCAGATACAGAGCAAGCAAGCAGGGGTAATAAACTGGGTCAGTGGGCTTCCAGTGTTACTCAGCAAGCACCCCCATGCAGCCCCTTGTCCACAGCAAGGCCCAGAGAGGCACAGGGTGCCTGGGAACCGTGCTAGGATTTCAAGACACCGGTGACACAGGAGCCCAAGTGCCTCTCACCTACAGCTGGCAGTGTCCCAAAAGTGCATTTGTAAATCAGTTGCTTGTAACTTGAACTTAGCTTTCCCTTGGAAACCATATTATAAATGGTGATCAGATCCCCTGGAGAGTCCACAAGAGCCCTTTTGGTCAGTCCAGGAGATCTGACCACCGTTTCTGTGGTCATAATGTAGTCGAACTCTAGAAGTGCCTGGGGGTGACTCAGTACCTACAAAGAGGAAGGATATTGTCTTCTCTCCAGCGCCTGTTACCTCCTGCATCCGCTGCTCCCCACCCCCACCCTGGGACACCGCATCCAGGCTCTTTCCAGTCCCAGTACAACCATCCTGCTTGGTTAGCAGTCTTTATCTGCTGGCCTAGAGTCTAACAAAGAGACTAAAATGGGTGTGGGTATTTACATGCGGGTTCTGGCTTCTCTTACTGAGAATCCTCTGATCCAAAGACTGAAAGCTCAGGAATTCCAGATGCAAACACAAATTGCCATTTTTATGTCTTGGCTGCTCTCAAGGATGCTGCAGCTTGTCAATACAGGAGCCTGCAGGGATGTTGGCCCCTTCCCAGCCCCTTGCTGGAGGAGGGCCTGCAGTGACAAGCTCCCTTTGTTTCCCCTCCAGCACCTCAAGTCATCAGTAAGCCCCAGGGGCAAGGCAAGACTGTAGGGAGGGGAGTGGTGGAGCTGGTCAAGTCACTGTTTGCAGGGATGAGGCCAATTCTCAGAAATCACAGGCCAGTGAAGAAGGAGGTACCTTAAGGGAACTGTGCCAAGCCAAGTCATTCTGAGCAATTTTCCAGTACTGTGATGAGCAGATACAAATCCAGGGCAAGAAGGAAACAGCCGAATAAAAGGTAAATGAAGTTGCAGTGGTTCCTCCAAGCTTTCATCACGCAAAAGCCGCGCTGAGCTGCACCACCTTATTCGGCCTTACTGGCCAAAACAGACACCAGTGAGTCCCAACGCAGGTGTCTGCGGCTTATAAGGGGGACCCAGGACCTACTATTTACTGAACAGACACTACTCCAGGCACTACCCTGGGCGATTTACATAAAGGATTTCATTTAATCGCCTATTCACACAAAGGCTACCCAAAAAGAAGGACAAATGCAAACACACCATTTTGCATCCCTTACAAAAGCTGTACTTGTTTTGTTGGTATTGGGCTTCGAAAAGTTTTCTAGATGTACAGTAGTCTTGTCATATTCAAAGTCTACGCAGCAAAATCAAAGCAGCTGTGGATGTTTTTCGTCATTCAGGATGCATGGGGAGAGGAAGACATGAGCATTTTTAAAGTATGGATGCTGAAGAACCACCACTCTTCAATGAAATGCCAAGCATGGAGCTGCAACTGAAAAATCAAGGCAAGCAGAAAATGGGGGAGTATCCTGGGCAGTCTTTTCCTCTCCTCCCGCAGTGAACACACGCAACAATTCTCAAACGCTAGCAAATGGCAACTCTTTGTTTTATTGGGACATCTTGAACAAGTGATGGGGTAGCCGTCTCCACTGAGAATGTTCTAGCTTGTGAATCTGAGGAGGGGGGTTCGAGGAGGTGCGAGTGCCCATCAACTCATCAAATTACCAGACTGCTCTAGTCTAATTCCATGAAATACATTCAAAAGTAAAACTATAGTTTGGAAAGGGCAGCAATTTCAAAGTCAAGCAATTCGGACTCAATTTCAGGCAGTGTGAGAGCCACTGTAGCCTGACCGTTTGCAATGCTTTGAACTTAAGTGTGTTGTGATTTTTTTTCACACAAAAAAAATCAGCTAAAAATTCTGTATAAATTAATTTTTTTTTGAAATCCACTTTGAGTTTTCCAGAAAGTAACAAATACTTAAAGACCAAAACCACTGCAAAAGTGGGAACCTGGTCAGGAGAGCAGTTACTGATGCTCACCCATCTTTCTGAGAACTGCTGCCAAAACTGAGTTCTGATAGCCATGGACCAGTGGAGACTCAGGTGCAGAAGACAAACCCCAGGGACCACTCAAGATCGGCAATTTCAAAGGAGACCTCTCACCTCCCAGCACCACCCACTACATAAAGCTGATATACCAAAGGTCTATACACGCAGTATAAGAGTAAACTAGAAATAAATCCCGGGTACCTGGGCTACAAAGAAAAGTTCTTGTCTTGCACGCTGGCCCTGAGCGGAAGGTGAAAAAACTCTCCCATGAGAATTCATAACCACATTATTATTGCTATTCTATTATTACTAAAATCTCAATAATAATCATGAAAACCACAGTGGTACCATTGCACACCAAACCAAGTTGGCAAAAATTTGAAAATCTAACAAGATCAGTGCTGATAAAGATGCTGAGTAGTAAAAGAAACACACACTGGTGGTAGAATGTAAATGGGTACAATCTCTTTAGCAAATAATTTGGTTTCACTGAAGAAAGTCAAAGTTATATATGTAGTATGGTGCAGCAACTCCATCCCTAAGGATTTATTCTAGAGAAATTTCTGTACCTCGTTCCAGGGAAATGAACAAGGATCTACCCAACAGCCCCGTGTCTTAGAACATAAAACCAGCAATGACCCAAACGCACATCAAGAGCAGCATGAATAAACTCTGGCGTATCTATACAATGGGGTTCTGTATAATAATGTGACTAAACAAACCACAACTGCACGCAACAATGTGAACAAATCTCAAGAATCTAACATGCAGTGAAAAAAGCAAGCTGCAGAAGAACACATTCAGTGAGTCCATTTATACAAAGATCAAAAGCATGCAAATGTAAATAATAGATTTTAGAGATATAAACATATTCTAGTAATACTATAAAGAAAATCAGAGGAATGATAAACCCAAAGTTAGGACACTGCTTACTTCTGAGGAGCGAGAAGGGCTAGAATCCAGGAGGGCATAACACTAACTTCAAGGTAATATGTTCTTTTTTGGTAATGTTCTTTTTATTAAACTAGCTGGTAAGTACAGAGATACTTGGCTTTTTTTTTAATTACTTTATCCATATTATATAAATATTCTTTTGTTCTACTCAATGTTTAATTAAAAAATGTTTTAAACCACAGCAATTTCAATGCCTTTGATGCAAAAAGTCTGTTTGTTACATTTGTTTCTCATTTGTTTGCAATTATAAGAATTTGTTTATCCTTGAAGGTCTTAAGAATGACCATTCCTCAACTAAAAGGCATGCTTTGCCAGTAAAATTAGAGAGTCTTAGATCTGGAAATGCTCTCGGAGGATAATCTGATGCAGACAGCAGCCTCAAGACTGAGAGTGTCCCAGTGAAAACTCACAAGTTCAGAGACAAAGACATCCCAGCCTAGTCTCGGTGGGCTTTCAACTTCTATCTCTAGGATGGTCTAAAGTTCTTCCTTAAAGTCCACTCAGTTTTTCTTGCTCTACTGTGTATGCCAACATCCTACCATTGCCACGATCCATGCTCAGGAGCAGCTGTGTGGGTCAGATAAACCTAGAAAAGGGGTGATGACAGTATAGCAAAGTGGACAGAAAATGCCTCTTGGGGCTCAGGCAACAAAACTGACTCACATGGAGGCAGGGCCTCATCCATGAAGTCACCCAAGTAGACCAGGGAACTTCCCATCTCTGCGGTGGAAAGTCGGGGATCTGAATCTAGACTGACCAGGGGCGGGGGACCGGGAAGCATGGATCACCAAGGTCAGATGAGAAGGGGTCTGACGTCTGGGAAAGAACAAAAGGAAAGAACAAAAGACTTACAAATTAAATCCATAAAATATATTTTCCCAAACAGATTAGAAAAACTTAAAAAGACTGGTAAGAGCTAGTGTTGGTTAGACTGTGGGGAAATAGTCTCATATGCTGCTTATAGATGTGCATTTGGGAAGATTCTTCCTGGAAAGCAAACTGGCAACACACATGAAAATCCTTAAAAATACACATGCACCTTGAGACAGCCACTTCCAGAATTCAGCCTAAGGAAACAATCAGCCAGTGTGCATGAACAAGGATGTTTGCTGTGACGGTGTTCATACTAACAAAGTGCTGAAAATACTCTAATAGTCCATCAAAAAGGGACTAGTTAAATAAATTGTGAAATGGCAATTAAAAATAATGATACAAATAGTCATTGGAATTATAATGGTATACAGCCTAAGCATGGGGATGCTAATGTCTGTAAGTTTGAAATATACTTAAAAACTAGATGTACTAATGGATGGAGGGTTGGATACACATGCAATGAATCATGTATAGTAACGTGTTAACTGTAGAATCTAGTTGGTATTATATGAGGGTTCACCATAAAAACGCTTTGAACGTCTCAGTGTGTTTACAATTTCTGCCAACATTTTGTTGACAGCATATTACTTGGAATGGAAAGATGTACACCATGAAATGTAAGTTTACAGAAAAACCCAAAAAGAGATGGATAACTAAGATCGATTGTATGAATGTATGTGTAGAAGAGCCTAGAAAGACAGCAATATCCAAAGGGACAGTTGTCTCCGGTGGTAGATTAGAGGTGATCTGACTCTCTTTTTTTGTATTTTATGCTTTTCAGTCTTTTCAGATTTTTTTTCAATGGCCCATTGTTACTTCTACAATTATTTCATAAAGTTATTTCCAAAAAAAAATCAATAAAAGCAGTAAAGAATATTTATCCAAGTGGAAGGCAGGGAGGTGGTGAGTGTGGGAGTGAGGCCGAGGGCGTCAGGGGTCTGGTCTCAGGACCCCAGCCCGAAATGCAGTCGCGCCTCTAAGGAATCTGGCAGCTTCCAAAGGTGCCTGCTACTCCCCCAGGCATGGCAGCATCGCTGAATTAGTGAGGAGACAAGAGCAACATCTTGTTCATCCTGTCAGGACACAAACTGCCCAGATTCCATATATTTTCATATATGAAAAAATATTTCATATTTTCATATAAATGAAGAGTTTGAAAGTGATGAGAATATAAAGATGAGTTTGACCCTGCCTGAGCAGCTGTGGAAACGTGAACAGATGAACAGACTAAAACCAGATATTCTCGACTCCTGAGGCACATCTGTCACCTCCATGCAGATGACCCCCTCATCAAAGAAAAAGCCACACGTCAGGAAGATGGCCTTGAAACAAGAGCAGCGAGACCCCAGCTGGGGCTTTACCTGAGCTTAAATGTCCCAATCCAGGGGAAGTACATCTCAGGGCCTGAAAGAATGTAGCGGGCAGACTATGGAATTATCCCCCATAATCCCTGAAATAGTAACGAAAACCAAAGACGTGTCAAAGACTAAGGATGGATACTTTTCAAACCAGTAAAAATATGGAGTATGGAAACTAACCATGAAAAATTCCAATTCCATCCTAGAGTTTATTTTAGAACATACTATTAAACAGAAGAACAGGAAGAAATTTTTTAAATGGTGATAATTTGGAATCAGCTCTGGTTCAAAAAGAACCAGTCAGGCCAAATTAACCTCATTTCTTTCATTTACTCAAGAGAACGTCTCTTCTGAAACAGTGCATCTTGTTTGTAGAAAGACCCACACACCATCATTTGATATCCCTGTGATTGGATGGCAATGTGTTCGGCGGTTGTAAATCCCCTAAAGAAACACTTATTCACAAATTGTGTTCACAAAAGCAGGGACTTTTTGACTTTGTGGACCACAATCCACAGTAAGAAATGCATTTTGTCTTGTGACTCGGTACACACATACACTCACATGACTGAAAAGTGAGTTCCGCAGAGCAATGCTTAAGGTGGGGTGACCTCTTGTATTTTCTACTTTTCCATGTAAGTTTTGAAAAAGGGCTGGCCCTGACCCACTACATGGATTTCTCCAGCCACAAATGGTACCACTCAGGAGATGTGCTAGAGGGCTCTGCGTAGACTCCAAGTGAAAGAAGAATTAAGAAGAACCGATTTGGAGAAGATCCAGAGTGGCCGAGGATGCGATCTTAGTTTTGCAACTCCCCAAGTAGGCCCTGAGACAAGGACTTGGTAGGTCACTGGGGAGGGGATCCCAGGAAGCCCAGTTCAGAAGTAGGGAAAGCGACAAAGGGAAAAGAGGAAATCCACGGAGATGTACTAATGTAACAAGCAAGCTGCTTCTGGGGGCAACTGGGATGCATTCTCACAGGGGATTCTCTGGGGAACTGTAACCAATGGGACTTGGAAGCAAAGGGCATTTATCCACTGACTCCTGGCCCGCTTTGGCTGACGGTTGGCTCCAGGGATGTTAAACCTCCTACTCTTCCAGAACTTTCTGTTGAGCAAGCTCCCACAATGCTGGTGAAAGCTGGCAGGCAGAGCCTCTGAGACACAGGGACATCTGAGGCCAGGAGCCATCCACATGAGTGGGGACAATCTACCTGGGCTGCAGGAGGATGCAGAGGTGGGCTGAGCGGACCTGATGCAGACCTGCAATGGCTATGGATGGGCAAAAAGGACAGATAAAGAGATCAACGGAGGAAGCAGCTGGTTGGACACCTACAAGGAGGAATTTCATACAAGTTATAAGCATAACATCTTGTATTCTCTTCCCACATTAAGCTGTTCATACCCAGTATGGAGGGAACTGGCCGACTTGGGAGAGAATGGCCAGCTAGTTGCCCAGACTGTGAGCTGGCAGGTGAAACAGCTTCTAGAAAAGAGAATGTGACAGTGACCAGTAAGAGAAAAGAAGCCAAAACACAGGAGACTAGTCTATCCTAGACTGAAGCAACCATGCTGGGAATATCAGGCCATTTAGGCTAATTCTTGGGGCCACTTAAGAATATCACAGACATGCTGGAAGATGCTAGAAAGAAAAACCCCCTAAATGACCAATGTGGGCTAGCATTAATAACAAGCAAATAAGGGGGAAAAAGTTTGTTGAATGATGAAGGAACTTTAGATTTATAGTCTGAAGAAAATCAGACTTAAGGGAAATAGAATCCCTGTGTTGATTTCTCATGGATTAAAAAAAGAGAGAGAGGGAGCCTCGCTCTGTGTAATCCCAAAAGTGAAAAACAGGGATAATGGATGGAAGTTATCCAGAGGCTGGTTTCAGTTCAATTTGAGGCAGGATTTTCTAAGACTTTGAGACCATCTTGAGACACCATCAAAGCTCCCTGAGCCTGGAGGTGTTCCCACAAGGCTGGAGGATGCCAGTAGGGCGAGTGAAATGGGGGAGTCCTCTCCCGCAGATCTAAGGCCCTTTTCCAGGTGAAGAGTCGACAGTTCTGTGAAATGATAATACCAAATAATGTTTGACACACACCGACCCTGGATCGACTTATGTCATTGGAGAACAACCTTTGAGGGGAGGGGGTGGGCAGAAAGATGGAGGAAAGGACAAAGAAGAGTTGAAAAATAAGAGAGGAATACTAGCAAAGCAGAGTGATGAAAGCTACAAACTGATCATTCCATCAGCTCCGGGGATAAGGGAAGATGGCTTTTAATCCACCGTTGGTTACAAACTGGGGCTCCTGCCCCTTCCGCTGCTGGAAAAGAAAGGTGGGGGAGGGAGAAAGAGAAGCCTCCATGAATAACCCTTCCATCTGTCTCCGATGCGGTGTAAAAACAGAAACAAGGGGTCTTGGTGCTGCCCTTAAGAAAATAAGCTACAGACTCTCACACACGTCATATTGTTGAAGCCTTGGAGCACAGACGTGTGGGGAAATTATAAATCCAGATGTGCCCTGGCGTGTTAGAAGCGTGCACAGCAAATATTAAACAAGCAAGTATCCCGGGGTGGGGGCCGGGATCACTGCACGCTGATCGCTCTGATTTTCGGCTGTGGCAAAGGCCTCTTTTTAAGTCAGGTTCGGCAGCACGGATGGTACAAAGATTATGCAGGCGCCAGGAAGCCAAGTACCCTGGAGAGCAGGATAAAAGGGCTTTAAGAGGAAAATGAATTTTTAAGATGGAAGAGAGAGGTGACTTGTTGCATAATAAAGGGCATTAGCAGAGTATTAAGTTGAGAAGCCCAAGCCAAAAATCAGGGCTCATGCCATATGCCACTTGTCTCCTCTTCTGCACGGTTTCCAACCTTGTCCACCCCAGCCATCCCTCTTCCGTAGACGTCTCATAAATGTTTTCTTTAAAGAAAAGTGCACAGTTCAATGACTTGTCACAAGCACTCAGATCAAGGAATGGGATATGCCAGAATCACGCCACTCTCCAGACTTCCAGCACCATCACAAGTTGATTTTCTTTCGTATATTTAAAAAGTGTGAAAAGAAAGTTGTGAGCAGCTTAAAAACTCAGTGTGGTATATTTGGTTGTGAGTGGATTCAAAATTCAAAATGGTGTCTTCAGAGGTGAGGTTCTATGAACAGCAAGCACAGTGACTTTCTAGAAGACTCGAAGTGGTACGGTGTCAGCCCCACCATCTCTCAGAGCTGTCCTTTCTTCCTGTTTACATGTGGAGGTGGTGTATTCTAATGAAGATTTTAAAATTAAGACCCAGGCATTGTCTTGGAGGGAAAGACTTGACTTCAAGAGTGTAAGCAAAAGGACACAGATAAGGAGGGAGACAGGACAGATAGACAGTGGCTGCAGGAAGAAAGGGGTAGAGGGATAAATTGAGAGTTCAAGATTTGCAGATACTACTATACATAAAACAGATAAACAACAAGTTCATACCGTATAGCACAGGGAACTATAGTCAATATCTTGTAGTAGCGTGTGAAAAAGAATATAAAAATGAATATTATGTACATGTATGAATGAAATATGATGCTGTACACCAGAAATTGACACAACATTGTAAACTGACTATACTTCAATCAAAAAATATATATACAAAAAAAATTCTACAACAATAACAAAAAAATGACAGTGGCTGGAGAAAAGGCGGTCTCAGGTCCCAGGGTCGGAGGCTCCAGCTGAAAGGAGCATCGTTCCACCTTAGACTTCAATGCTGATTTATACTCCCGAAGTGTTTTTCTAAGCTAATGATGGATTACATGTCAACGTTGTTGGTTCACAAGAGGAGACTTCAAAAGAGCCTATTAAATTAGGGGATTTGGCTTTCATTGATGTTTTGAACAGAACTTGGATGTTAACACGAAGGCTGTTTTCCGAGCCTCAGCTATCGCTGAGGAATTAAGCTGCAGTCAATTTCAGCTGTCTGCTCAAAGTAAGGATGTATGGCTGGTTCAACTGGGATTAGAAATAGCTTGGGTGGTGTAGGAAGCTGAGCTAAGCACCTTGCTGGGGCCACCTAGGACATGGCCTGCACGGCCCATGGGTCCACTGCAGAAAGCAGGCATCTGACTGCAGTGGAGAAGTTCACTTTTTTTTTTTTAAGAATTTTACTCTCTTATAGATAAGTGGATGTAATTTCACTTGTGTTTTAAAGCTGCTTACTGTTTGAGGATACCAATACAAATGCCCAAATAAAAGCAATTAATTGAAAAATTTACCAAAAGCCTCATCTGCATGAATGATCATGTTTTACTGAAAATCTCCCCCAATTCCAATTTCCATTTCTCAAGACTGAAGGCAGGATTGTTCAGTCACTGTGCAGACGAACTATCAAATAAAGCAAAAGGACACACAGCATTTGATGCATAATCATTCTTCATGGTCACGTTCCTTTAATTATTAACATATATTTGTTGGCTTCACCTCAGGAAAAAAGGCTTTGGGTTGAACTGGGTTTGCTTAAAGGAACAAAAGTAACTTATACCTGTGTCAGATGCAGATATATTATCATTTTGCATTTTTTCAGGGTGATTCTACAAGATAAGTATTTCTCATTTTTTAAATCATGTTTCTTTTCTCTCGTCCTAGTAGGTATATCTTTGGAAAGCAGAAGTGTTTTGCGATGATAACCATTCCAATCATTTCTCTAAATCATAATATTTATAAAACCTCATGCAAAAGAATTTTCACCATCTGCAACAAAGTCAAGTCAAAAGTTATTTATCAAGGTCCAATAATATACTTGGTACCATAGTCAAGAAAATGTAGGAAAGAAAGAAAAGAAGAAACGAAAGACAAAGAAAGGAAGGAAGGAGGAAATCACCTATTTGACCACCATGAAAAAGATGATGTAACATTAGAAAAACAGGTCACAAGGAGAGAGGGTAGAGCTCAGAGGGAGCACGCATGCCTAGCATGCAGTAAGTCCTGGGTTCAATCCCCAGTACCTCCACTAAAAAGTAAATAAATAAACCTAATTACCTCCCCATAACCCCCCAAAAAAAGTTAAAAAAAAAAAAAAAAGAAAAACAGGTCACAAGATTCCACTTCTGGGGAAGATAGAATAATCACACCCCATCTTGTCTTTCCTAAGAATGCAACCAAAAAACTCAAGAGTGCACCGACCAGCTAAGGACTCATAGTAAACATTAGCAGGCAGACTGGAGAAGAAGGCAGAATTTGAAGTACCACTGAATTGCTGGTGACTGTCCCTTGGGCTGAGCTCAAGTCAGCCCAGCTACAGAAGTGGACACTGGGCACAGAGAAAGTTTCAGAAGAACCTCTCTAGATCTGCTCCAAGAGTGGGAAAGAGGATTCCTAATGCTGAGAGTGGGGAAAATCCTCCACTTTTGTTTGCCTTCTTTGTTCTCTTGTGCCCCAGGCCCCAGGTAATCGTGTGGTGGCAGCAGGCAGGAGTGACAGAAGTGGCACCTACGCCTCTGGGTGAGGGGAACCTTTCTGTCTTATTGGAGAAGCTGTGGTCTCAAGAGGGAGGGGAGACCACCCATGGGTTTTTGTTCTTCTCTGTCTTCCCCTTGCTTGGTTTACTTTTCTCAAGCTTTTTTCTTTGTTGTTCAGGGACCTATAGGACGAGATCAAAAACTCTAACACAGGGGGGAGGGTAGAGCTCAGTGGTAGAGCGCATGCCTAGTAAGCATGAGGTCCCAGGTTCAATCCTCAGAACCTCCTTTAATAAAAATAAAGAAATAAACCTAATTACCTGCTCCCCCCCCAAAAAAATTTTTTTTAATTAAACATATAGATCTAACATTAAGATGCAGCATTCAAGAAGGAGAGAAGAAAGAGTGCAGTGGGATGCAGCTAAGGTGGTGCTTAGAGGGGAATTAATATAATTGGACACATATTAGAAAAAAGGAAAGGTTTCTAAACAATAACCTAAGCTTCCACCTTAACAAATTAGATAAAGAAGAACAAAATAAAGCCAAAGCAAGAAGATGGAAATAATAAAGGTAAAAGCAGAAATCAATGAAACACAATAGAGGACATAATAGAGAAAAATCAATCAAACCAAAAGTTGGTTCTCTGAGAGATATTCATGTAATTGATACAATTCTAGCAAGACTGACAAAGAAAAAGAGAAAAAGGAAGTTACTAATATCAGTAATAAAGCAGGGAGATATCACTTTAGATACTATGTACAACTCCACACAGAACTTTGACAACATAGATGAAGTGGACCAACTCCTCAAAAATCACAAACTACCAAGACTCACCCAGGATGAAATCAATAACCTGAATAGCCTCCAAAATATTAAAGAAATTAAATTTGTAGTTAAGCTTCCCCCTACTAAAATCTGGGACAAGACGAGGCTGCCCACTGTCACCACTCCTATTCAACATAATCTTGGAATTCCTAGCCACAGCAATCAGGCAAGAGAGAGAAATAAAGGATCCAAATTGGAAAAGAAGAGGTAAAAATAGCACTATATGCAGATGACATGTTACTATACATAGAAAACCCTAAAAGGTCCACCCAAAAACTGCTAGAACTAATCGAAGAATTCAGCATGGTAGCAGGTTACAAGATTAATGTACAATAATCAGTTGCTTTTCTTTACACTAACAATGAATCAACAGGAAAAGAAAGTAAAGAAACAATCCCCTTTAAAATATCACCAATGTAATAAAATACCTAGGAATAAACCTAACCAAGGAGGTGAAAGAATTATACACAGAAAACTATAAATCACTGATGAAGGAAATTAAAGAAGACTTTAAAAAAATGGAAAGCTAGCCCCATGCTCCTGGATTGGAAGAATCAATATTGTTAAAATGGTCATGCTGCCCAAGGCAGTCTACAGATTTAATGCTATCCCTACCAAATTACCCAGGACATATTTCACAGAACTAGAACAAATCATAATAAAAATTATATGGAACCACAAAAGACCTGGAATTGCCAAAGCATTACTGAAGAAAAAGAAAGAGGCTGGAGGAATAACTCTCCCACACTTCAGACAATACTACAGAGTACAGTCATCAGGTCAGCATGGTATTGGTACAGAAACAGACATATGGACCAATGGAACAGAATAGAAAGCCCAGAAATGAACCCACAAACTTTTGGTCAACTAATCTTCGACAATGGAGGTAAGAATATACAATGGAATAAAGACAGTCTCTTCAGCAAATGGTGTTGGGAAAACTGG
Organism: Vicugna pacos; assembly: GCF_048564905.1. Classification (NCBI taxonomy): domain Eukaryota; kingdom Metazoa; phylum Chordata; class Mammalia; order Artiodactyla; family Camelidae; genus Vicugna; species Vicugna pacos. Next base: position 29,408,240 of record NC_133023.1, read on the forward strand.
ACAGCAGCATGTAAAGCAGTGAAGCTAGAACACTCCCTTACACCATACACAAAAATCAACTCAAAATGGATCAAAGACTTAAACATAAGACAAGATACAATAAACCTCTTAGAAGAAAATATAGGCAATACATTATCTGACATACATCTAAAAATGTTCTAGAACAGTCTACCCAAGCAATAGAAATAAAAGCAAGAATAAACAAATGGGGCCTAATGAAACTTACAAGCTTCTGCACACCAAAGGAAACCATAAGTAAAACAAAATGACAACCTACGGAATGGGAGAAAATTTTGGCAAATGATGAAACCGACAAAGGCTTGATCTCCAGAATATATAAGCAGCTCATACAACTTAATAAGAAAAAAACAAACAACCCAATACAAAAGTGGGCAGAAGACCTAAACAAGCAATTCTCCAAGGAAGACATACAAATGATCAATGGGCACATGAAAAAATGCTCAATATCACTAATTATCAGAGAAATGCAAATCAAAACTACAATGAGGTATCACCTCACACCAGTCAGAATGGCCGTCATTCAAAAGTCCACAAATGACAAATGCTGGAGAGGCTGTGGAGAAAGGGGAACCCTCCTACACTGCTGGTGGGAATGCAGTTTGGTGCAGCCACTGTGGAAAACAGTATGGAGATTCCTCAAAAGACTAGGAATAGATTTACCGTATGACCCAGGAATCCCGCTCCTGGGCATATATCCAGAAGGAACTCTACTTCAAGAAGACACCTGCACCCCAATGTTCATAGCAGCATTATTTACAATAGGCAAGACACGGAAGTAACCTAAATGTCCATCGACAGATGACTGGAAAAAGAAGTTGTAATATATACATACATACATACAATGGAATACTACTCAACCATAAAAAATAATAAAATAATGCCATTTGCAGCAACCTAGAGATCATCATTCTAAGTGAAATAAGCCGGAAAGATAAAGAAAAATACCATATGATATCACTCATATGTGGAATCTAAAAAAAAAAGAAAAAAGAGGACACTAATGAACTCATCTACAAAACAGAAACAGACTAGCAGACAAAGTAAACAATCTTATGGCTACTGGAGGAAAGGGGGTAGGAAGGGATAAATTTGGGAGTTTGAGATTTGCAAATGTTAGCCACTATATACCAAAATAGATTTTAAAAAGTTTCTTCTATATAGCACAGGGAACTACATTCAATATCTTGTAATAACCTATAATGAAAAAGAATATGAAAATGAATATATGTGTGTATATGAATGACAGGGACATTGTGCAGTACACCAGAAACTGACACAGAATATAGAATACAGAATACAGAATAGAATATAGAATACAGAATACAGAATATAGAATACAGATTACAGAATATAGAATAGAATATAGAGTACAGAATATAGAATACAGAATATAGAATACAGAATATTCTATATACAAAATATAAAATATAGAATATAAAATATAGAATATTCTATAGAATATGTTGAATATAGAATATTGAATAAGATAGAATATAGAATAATATAGAATATAAATACTATATATAGAAAACCCTAAAAGGGCCACACAAAAACTGCTAGAACTAATCGAAGAATTCAGCATGGTAGCAGGTTACAAGATTAATGTACAATAATCAGTTGCTTTTCTTTACACTAACAATCAATCAATAGGAAAAGAAAGTAAAGAAATAATCCCCTTTAAAATAGCACCAATGTAATAAAATATCTGGGAATAAATCTAACCAAGGAGGTGAAAGACTTATACATGGAGATTTATAAACACTGATGAAGGAAATCAAAGAAGACTTAAAAAAAATGGAAAGATATCCCTTGCTCCTGGATTGGAAGAATCAAAATTATTAAAATGGTCATGCTGCCCAAGGCAATCTACAGATTTAATGCAATCTCTATCAAATTACCCAGGACGTATTTCACAGAACTAGAACAAATCATAATAAAATTTATATGGAACCACAAAAGACCTGGAATTGCCAAAGCATTACTGAAGAAAAAGAAAGAGGCTGGAGGAATAACTCTCCCACACTTCAGACAATACTATAGAGCTACAGTCATCAGGTCAGCATGGTATTGGTACAGAAACAGACATATGGACCAATGGAACAGAATAGAAAGCCCAGAGATGAACCCACAAACTTTTGGTCAACTAATCTTCAACAAAGGAGGCAAGAATATACAATGGAATAAAGACAGTCTCTTCAGCAAATGGTGTTGGGAAAACTGGACAGCAGCATGTAAAGCAGTGAAGCTAGAACACTCCCTTACACCATACACAAAAATAAACTCAAAATGGATCAAAGACTTAAACATAAGACAAGATACAATAAACCTCCTAGAAGAAAATATAGACAATACATTATCTGACATACATCTAAAAATGTTCTAGAACAGTCTACCCAAGCAATAGAAATAAAAGCAAGAAATAAAAGCAAACGGGGCCTAATGAAACTTACAAGCTTCTGCACACCAAAGGAAACCATAAGTAAAACAAAATGACAACCTACAGAATGGGAGAAAATTTTGGCAAATGATGAAACCGACAAAGGCTTGATCTCCAGAATATATAAGCAGCTCATACGACTTAATAAGAAAAAAACAAACAACCCAATCCAAAAATGGGCAGAAGACCTAAACAAGCAATTCTCCAAGGAAGACATACAGATGATCAATAGGCACATGAAAAAATGCCCAGTATCACTAATTATCAGAGAAATGCAAATCAAAACTACAATGAGGTATCACCTCACACCAGTCAGAATGGCTAACATTCAAAAGTCCACAAATGACAAACGCTGGAGAGGCTGTGGAGAAAAGGGAACCCTCCTACACTGCTGGTGGGAATGCACTTTGGTGCAGCCACTGTGGAAAAGAGTGTGGAGATTCCTCAAAAGACTAGCAATGACCCAGGAATCCCGCTCCTGGGCATATATCCAGAAGGAACCCTACTTCAAAAAGACACCTGCACCCCAATATTCACAGCAGCACTATTTACAATAGCCAAGACATGGAAGCAGCCTAAATGTCCATCAACAGATGACTGGATAAAGAAGAAGTGGTATATTTATACAATGGAATACCATTCAGCCATAAAAAATGGCAACATAACACCATTTGCAGTAACATGGATGTCCCTGGAGAATGTCATTCTAAGTGAAAGAAGCCAGAAAGAGAAAGAAAAACACCATATGATATCACTCATATGTGGAATCTAAAAAAAAAAAAAAAGAACACAAATACAGGACAGAAACAGACTCATAGACATAGAATACAAACTTCTGGTTGCCAAGGGGGCAGGGGGTGGGAAGGGACAGAATGGGAGTTCAAAATTTGTAGATACTGACAGGCATATGCAGAATAGATGAACAAGATTATACTGTATAGCACAGGAAAATATACATAAGATCTTGTGGTAGCTCACAGTGAAAAAAAATGTGACAATGAATATATATATGTTCATGTATAACTGAAAAATTGTGCTCTACACTGGAATTTGACACAACATTGTAAAATGACTATAACTCAATAAAGAAATGTTTTAAAAAGAAACCCTCCAGGCCCAGATGATTTCACTGGTGAGTTCTACCAAAAATTTAAAGAAATAACACCAATTCTACAGAATCTCTTCCAGAAAGTAGAAGTGGAGAAAATATGTCCAAATTCATTTTACGAGGCCAGCATTACTCTGACGCCAAAATCAGACAAAGAAATTACAAGAAAATAAAACTACAGGACAATATCTGTCATCAACATAGATGCATAAGTCCCTAGTATAATATAACCAAACTTCAGCAATAGATAAAGAAATAAAATGCCAACATCATGTGGCATATATCTTGGAAATGTAAGGCTGGCTTAATAATTTTAAAAAATCAATCAATAAAGATTAAGCAGTGTAATCCACCACATTAAAACAGACTAAAGAAGAAAATGCACATGAAGAAACATCTGGCAAAATTTAACATCCATTCATGACAACAACTCACAGCAAACCAGGAAGACAAGAGAACTTCCTCAACCTGATGAAGGAAATCTACAAAAAGTCTACAATTAACATTATACTTCCTGGTGATAGATTGTGTGCCTTCCCCCTGTGATTGGGAATAATGTAAAGACATCCACTCCCATCACTGGGAGTCTCTTATTCAACATTATACTAGTAGTCCTAGCCAGTGCAATAAGACAAGAAAGAAAGAAAGAGAGAAAGAGAGAGAGAGAGAAAGAAAGAAAGAAAGAAAGAAAAAAGAAAGGAACTCAGACTGGAGAGGAAGAAGTGAACCTGTCTCTATGCACAAGTGGCATGATTATTTATGTAGAAATTCCTAAAGAATCTATGAAATAACTCCTGAGGTTAGCAAGGTTGCAAAATACAAAGTCATAACACAAAAAAATCACTTGTATTTCTACATGCTAACAAGGAATCATTAGAAAATGAAATTTTTAAAAAACACCATTTCCAATAGCTCCAGAAAATGAAATACTTAAGTACAATTGACCCTAAGACAACACAGGATTGAACTATGCAGGTCCACTTATGCAGATTTTTTTCAGTAAGTACACAGCCAGCCCTCTACACCTGGAGGTTCCACATTGGCTGATTCCATATGTGTTTCTGATCTGCAATTGGTTGAATCCATGGATACAGACCTCATGGATGTGGAAGGCCTACTATGGGACTTGAACATCTGTGGATTTTGGTATCAGCAGCAGGTCCTGGAACTAATCCCCTGCTGATACCAAAAGATGACTCTATCAATCTAAAAAACAAATATGTACATGATCTGTATACAGAAAACTTCAAAATGCTGATGGAAGAAGTAAAAAAGGATCCATGTAAGGAGAGATCACCGTGTTTGTGGATTAGAAGATTTAAAACAGTAAAGATGTCAATTCTCCCCAAATTGATCAATAGATTTAACACTATTCCAATCAGAATCCCAGCAGGCTTTTTTGGTAGATGTAGACATGCTTGTTCTCAAGTTTATATGGAATTTGTAACCAAAATAATTTTGAAAAAGAAGAAGAAAGTTGGAAGAAGCCCACTGCCCAATTTTGAGGCTATTTACAAAGCTATGGTAATCAAAATAATGTGGTATTGTTGAAAGGACAGCACATAGATCAGGGAACCAGAACAGAGAACAAAGAAACAGACCAGCAAAAAAACTGCCAGTTAATTTTTGAAAAAAGCACAAAGGAAATTCAGTGGAGTTTATTATATGTCAAGTATATCTCAATAAAGCTGTTTAAAAAAAAACACCCTGTATATTCCTCTCACTTTTTTTTTGTTAATTTCAGGAATTTCAGAAATGTTAAGTGCATGAAGGAGGTCTTTGGGATTCAGAGAAATGGGAAATTATTTGGGATGCTGCAGCTGTTCCTTCAAGCTTCCTTATCCCAACTTAGAAACTAGATAAAAATTGTTCTGCCACTTGCTCCTCATGTAATCAGTATCCTTATTAGGCATTCAGCATTGAATTTAACATTAGGTCCTGGAGAAAAAATAATATATGATAATATAAAATAATCCATTTCAGATTAGAAATGAATTCAAGGCAAAAATCAAGGTCAAAGTAAATCTCTTAGGTATTGACAGCACCAGGGAACACTGAAGCCCTTTGTTATGGGGCACAAGTGATGCAAGTTCCTTGAAATGAAAGGACAGAAGAACACTTGAGGGCAGAAAAAGTAGGCAGTGGGAGATTTTTTTAGGGAGACCTAAAAACCAGGCTGGCTTGGAAAAGCATGGTGGGAGACACCCACGTTCACTTGAGCTTACAGTAAATGACCTGCCTCAAATTGCTAGTGGCCAGTGGTTACCTAACAGTCATGGCCAGCAATTTGTGGGTGTCTGTCACATAAAGTCCACTGAGGGCGAGAGAAAAATTGGCTCGTCAGCCATTTTCTACCAGGAACAGAAATCTGTGCAAGTTGTTTTTTTAGGAGTTAGAACCATAACTCATATTTGCACTGTACACTACGATCACGTCCCTAGGAGAGCAGGTGGCATTGTTCACATCTGGCAGATGACAGCGGAAAATGATCAAGTTCACCCAGCGAGTAGGTGGATAATGCTGTCAAGCATCTTCTCACAGACCTTCTTTGGTAAAGTGTCTGTTAAAATATTTCGCCCACCCTTTAATCTAGGTCACTTGTTTTCTTATTATTGAGTTTAGAGAGCTCTTTATATCTTCTGGATAAAAATTCTTTATCAGATATGTCTTTTGCGCATATGTTCTTCAGTCTGTGGCTTGTGTTCTTTTCATTCTCTTAACTGTGTCTTTCAAAAACAGAAGTTTTAAATCTGAATGAAGTACATTTTTTGGACTTTTTATAGATTGTGCTTCTGATGTCATAACTAAGAAAGCCTTGTCTAGCTCAAGCTCGCAAAGATTTTCTCCCATATCATCATCAAGAAGTTTTATAGCTGTAGGTTTCTAATCTAGGTCTACAATCCATTTTGAGTTCCTTTTTCTTTAATAAAGTCTGCGTTTGATGAAGATACGAGAAAGAAGTACTGGGGAGAAAAGGATGGAGGTGGTGCTAGTACTAAAGCACTGGGAAATGAACCTTGGATATTCCTAGGACTATACAGATTTATTCAGTTCTATGGACTTGCAGTGAATCTGGGCATGCCACATTCTGTAGTTAAACAGCCTAATACATTTGGATAGCTAGCCTGGGGTCCAGCATTTACTCAGAATGCACCCAGCAAACATCCTGGGAAATTAAGCTCACATTTCCAGTATGCTCTTCCAAACGAGCCCTGTAGGGCATTGCTTGCAAAGGTGGCCACTGACAATTCCTCCCGCCCTGTACATCTTCCCGTGCTAAGATGTGGAGCCTCTCCACTACCACCACCACCCTGAATCTAGGCCTGCTTTGCAATTTGCTTTGATGACTAGAGTGTGACAGAAGTGATGTGCCAAGGCCTTAAGAGCTCTGGCAGCTTTGGCTGTCATCCCCTGGGTAGCCATCTGCATGTTAAAAAGTCCATTTACTCTGCTGGAGAGAAAGGCAGCATGGGGGTGGGGTGGGGGGAGAGGAGACATAGAGAACAGGAGACTGCAAAGCACAGAGAGAGGCCCAGCCATCCCAGCCACCCAGTCATCCCACATCAAGTGCCGGACATGGGAGTGGAGCCATCTTGGATTTGCCAGCCACCATCATGCTGAGCAGAGATGGGCCGTCCCCACGGAGTCCTGCCCAAACTATAGGATGGGGAACGAATAAATCGGAGCTGCTGTTTTCAGCCACTAAGCTTTAGGATGGTTTCTTACACAGCAAGAGATACCTGAAGCAGTCCCCCAGCTTCCCCATAGAGGTCTGCCTTACAGTTCACCGGCTAACCTGGAGAGCTGTGTTCGGCAGGAATCAACTCAGCAGCAGAAAGAACTTTGAATTGAACGCTAAAATCTTGGGCTGGGTTCCTGCTTAGCCGCTGTTTGTGTGAATGCCCCCGAAGCAGACTCTCACATGCGGTGCAAGTAGTTCATCCGGAAGGAGCCCCAGGAAGCACGAGACTGATGGGGAAAGAGAGACGGAGAAGGGAGGGAAAGCAATCACTGTGCTGTTTGCTGGGCAACCGCGGCTCCATCCTGCTGGGGCCCCTTCCTCCCTCTCTTGCACCCCAACATCGGCTTTGTTATTTCTTGCCCCACTGAGGCTTTATTTCACCCGGGGGAAAAAAAGACTAGCGGTCAGGTGGGGCGCTGACTACAGCGTGGCCCCAGCCAGGCATGAGCTCTCAGGGGCGGCCTTGCCGCCGCAGCTGCTTCACCTGACAGAACGGTCCTTCTTCTATTCCAACTCTTCTGCACCAGACCCCGAAGGGATCACTTTTGGCAAAGCTGACAGTCCCTGCGGTCCCCCGGCACTCTGCCTTTAATTAGCAGAGACAATTAAGACAGCACGTGGCTTGTGAAATTTTAATTGTGGCCATATTTTACACAGCTAACGAAAAGCAAATGAAAGGCTAACTTTATACATGAAAGCGTTACTCTCATCCAAGGGAAAATAATATTTTTTTTTCAGTTTAGTCTCCTTCCATTGTTTAATTTTAGGCCCACTGCCTAAAGCTGGAAGAGAGGAGAAACAGGAATAAAAAGACGGGCATGTAACTAATGCCAACCCCGGTTCCCCCCAACGGGCATTCCCGGGGGCCTGGAGCCTGGCTGTTGGCATTCGCCACAGGCAGACCCCAGAAAGGCCTGGCCTGTAAAGTAAAACCAGACAGCGGAACAAAAGCAACAGCATATGGTCTTCCAAAGGCTCAACTGTCCTCCTCCTCCACGGAGGTCAACTAAGACACAGTCAAAATCCAAGAAAGAAGGGAGGCTGCGGCAGAAGGTTCCAGATCGAAGCGCTGGCTCAGGGAGATGCTGAGCTGGATCTGAGCTCTCTCCTGCTCTATATTCACACTTCGGGGGTGGAGCTAGCATCAAATCACCTCCGTCGCCTGGCAAATGAGGTGATTTTGCATCTTTACAATTCTGTTCAGAAGGCAAAACCAAATCAAGAACCCGCCCATCCACATCAGCGCGTGAGGTCTTGAGGCCTCACCACCATTTAAACAAAGAGAGATCAAAGGTCTGGGAAGAGAACGCGGCGATTCCTCTCACCTCACCCTCAAGTGAAAATCACTCACTGGGATTTTCAGACTCAGTGATAACACAGCAGTTACAGACTCTCTGACGGCAAAGAATGAAAACTGTTCAACTGCAGGCCCAAGGCTGTGATACCACTGGCCCTGATAGCAAAGGAGAAAGTTCTGGAACAAGAGGGAGTGAACTGAGCTCTGAGAAGGAACGTACAGCTGCCAGGGCTGAGAGGCACTGCCCGGGGACAAACCATCTCCTCAGATCCAGAAGCTTCCTGAGGCTTTCCCACGGACAGGAGGAGGGCCACTCGCTGTGTGCATGGGCACTCGCAAAAGCCATTTGGACCTGACTGGCCTGGAAAGATGGACTTGGGATTTGCATGAGGAAGTTTTTCTGATGAAAGTGTATTCTGAAAGGAGGAAAGGTTCAGAGGAAGAGAGAATACATCCCAATAGCTGTCCCCAGCTTTCTTCACATTTTAATCCACAAAAACGTTTCAAAGAACACGTTTGCAACAGCCAAACGTTGGTGGCTTTCAACTGGAGGAAGCTTCTTTTAATCAAATATGCATAGCACTGCCTAGCAGACCAGATGTGGGACAGACGGCGCTCCCCAAAGGTTTTTTCTTTTTTTCCCTTAGGTCTGCGGTGGTCACTGCCACCAGGAAATGCTGCAGGCAATTCAATGTCATTTTCCCAAATGTCTGTCCTGAAACCAAAAGCACAGTTCCCTTTAAAGATAACAAATGTGAAATACTTATCTATTGAGATGCTGTGAGAAAACAACTTAGAAAGGTCCACACCAATGGTTCTCACACCTGGGCAGGCATCAGAAGCACCTGGAGGGTTTGTTCAAACGGTTGCTGGGCCCACCTCCCCCTACGCCCAGCTTCTGATTCAGCACCTCTGGGGTGGGGCCTGAGAATGGATGTATCTGATAAGTGTGCTGGTGCTGCTGCTGCTGCTGGTCTGGGGACCACAATCTGAGATTCTGCGGTCCTCACTATTTGTTCTCTCCCAGAGAGTAACAATGACAGTAGAGGATCAACGCCCCTGAGCTGGCCTGCAGTGAAGAAACCTATGGAACACAACACTTCTCCACTTATTTACCATGCCTTCTGCTGCCCTAGGACATCTAGGAATCTCTTTGAGAAGTAGCACTTTAAGAAAGCCACTTTTGGAAAATGTTCCAGTAGGGATGGTCCTGACCAGCAGAAAGATCACAGGCTCCTGAAGGAACAGCCACCAGCAGAAGACAGATGTCCTAGTCAAGCCCTCAGCAGCGATCTAGGGTAAGAGGCAGTGGAGGGTGGCGGGCCATACCTTATAGCAGGATGCTGGCAGGGAGGCAGATCGGGAGGGCCCTGAGCCTGTGGTCCAGAAATCCAGGCAGCATCCAGAAAGTCTGTCGGCAGGTAGCCAAGGCCAGTCTGCCTCCAGCTTTGGATTAGGACACCAGGCCTTGGCCAAGAATTGGTGAAAATGAGATAGGGTCCTGGTTTCTAGATGGGCTAAGATATCAGGTGGTTACCAAGCCTCAAACATGGGGAATGAGACAGCCAGTTATCTTTTATCTGTCAGGTGAAGACCAGTATGGTGTACAGCGCTAGTCACAGCATGCTGGCCTGGACATCTTAAAAGACTCCCTGACTAAGGCCAAGATGAGTCCTGAGCTGAGCTTCATGGTGATGGAGAAGCAGCCCCAAACACCTAGGGATCTTATTAAAGGTAGGTTTTGACTTCAAAGGTCTGATTTCTATATTCCGTAAAGCTCCCAGGGAAGGCTGACTCTAAGCAGCAAGGCCCTGGTTAAGGGGTTGGCCAACTTTTTCTGTAAAGGGCCAGAGAGTAAGTACTTTCAGCTTTGCAGGCCATGTGGTCTCTGTCACGGCCGCCCAACTTTTCCACTGATCACCAAGTAGCCACAGAAAACATCCAAACGAATGAGATGGCTGCGTTCCAATGACATCAATATTTGAATTTCATATAATTGTCACGTGTTATGAAATATTATTCTCCTTTTGATTTTTTCCAGCCACTTTAAAATTTAAACACCATTCTTAGTTCACTGGTCATTCAAAACCAAGTGGTGCGGTCCTATTCGGCCTGCCCAGACTTAGTTTGCAGACTCCTGACCTAGATGACCGGTCCGCATCCCAGATCTGCCAAAGCAGAACACATAGAGGTAGGGGGTCAGGGAAACCTCCTTTCATCAGACTCCTCCATCATCCTAATTCAGCCTGTCCAAATACCATCGCTGGGCTGGGAACCACTTACCCATTCAAACCCGTGAAACAGTGGGAGGCCCCCTTTTAGTGCTAAAAGTTCAGTCTTCCTGACTTGCCCAGTTCGAGGACTTTGCGGGGTTTACATGAGGGGGAGAGTGTACCTTCCTGACTTCCCCACTGGTGTCAATGTCACCCATCCTCCAAGGTGCTGCTTCCTCCCTAACCCCAGCTGCATCGGTTTCTGTGCAAAGATGTGTAGCCCCTGTGTCTTTAAGGGTTGGTCAGTTGCAGAAATTCTCAACCCCAGGACCAGGTCTTGCTAGAGAGGCAGGAGCGGCCCTAATCACACTCATGTGGCCTTTCTTAAAGAGCCGAAGTTATGTCTAAGCTAAGCTGAGCTGCAGGGCAAAGCCAGCAAGGACCCCATTAGCCATGGACCAAGCCGGGCTGCGCTGTCGCTGCTGGAGGTCAGGCTAGGCAGGAGCTGCACTCCAGGCAGGAGGACTTCAAAGGAGATGAAGTCAAGGGCCCCCCGAAGGGTAGGGTTTGTTTTTGAGTTAGAAGAGGGATCAGAAAACGAAAGGCTGAACATGCTTATCTCAGGAATGTCGGGGACTTAGGAAAGGAAGTCTAGAGGATGCGATGATAAAGACAAAGCCAAGAGGAGAAGGGAGCGAGGAGGGGCCGTTATAAACAGGCCAGCTGCCCTGTCTTGGCAGAGGGCTGAACTCATCCAGCTGACCCATCCTTCTCAATTTCACTGTCTATAAGGACCTTCAGGGGGAGAGTATAGCTCAGTGGTAGAGCGCATGCTTAGCATGCACGAGGTCCTAGGCTCAATCCCCAGTACCACCATTTAAAAAAAAAGAAAGAACAATCATTGGAGGGATCTCATTAAAATGTACATGCTGATTTGATAGGTCTGGAGTGGGGCCTGACCTTCTGACTTGCTTACTCTGCTCTCAGGTGATGCAAGGATTCAAGCAGGTGAGGACATCACCAACATGCAAGCACAGCATTTTGTTCTGTTTTCCTTTTTGATAGTTGCAAGCTGTCGAAGAATATGGGGCCCACAGCTCTGTCCCATCGGGGGCTGAGCTCCTGACATCCAAGATTGCCATGCATGTATCTGGTTGTTCAGGGAGCTGTCTACACCACAGCCCCCACTGTCACACCCACCCAATGAGCAAGCAGGTCTCAAACTGCACTGCCCTCCACTCTTTAAGTCTCAAGTCCTGCCTCTGTCCTTTTCCTAATTAGCACATCTGTCCCAGACCGAGCATTGTGCCCATAGCATTACACATGCCTAGACAGAGCACCTTTTTTTCTTTCTTTCTTTTTTTTTATTGAAGTATAGTTGATTTATACTATTGTGTTAGTTTCTGGTTCACAGCAAAGTGATTCAGTTATACATATTCTTTTTCACATCCTTTTCCATTATGGCTTATTACAAGATATTTAGTTCCCTGCAGAGCACCTTCTTCTAATCTGTCCAGAGCACCTTATGCACTAGCGGTGCCCTACAGCCAGCAGTGAGTGAGTGAGTGGGTGGCAGCCATCCTTAGGTGACTCGTGCCAGTCTGTTGCCACAGTTGGCAGCGCAGACACTGCTTTTTCACGCAACCCTTGCGTGAAAGCTACTAAGGAACTGAGGTATAATAACATCACTTCACCAAAAAAATAGATAATATTAAGAGCTGATGAAGATGGAGAGAAATCGGAACCATTGCACACTACTGGTGGGAATGTAAAAGGGTACAGTCACTTTGGAAAACAGTCTGGCAGACCTTCTAATGGTTAAACATAGTTACCATATGACCCAGCCAGCCCACTCCCAGGTATCTACCCAAGAAAAATGAAAACATATGTGCACACAGAAACTTGTATATGAATATTCATTGCAGAATTACTCATAATAACCAAAAAGTGGAAACCGCTCAAATGTCCATCAATTGATGAAATGGATAAAATGTGGTCTATGCATACAATGGAATATGGTTCGGCCATAAAAAGGAGTCAAGTTCTGACACCTGCTACAACATGGATGAATCGTGAAAGCATTATGCTAAGCGAAAGAAGTCAGACACAAAAAGACAAATAGTGTGTGATTCCATTTATGTGGGATGTTAAAAATAGAAAAATCTATATGGACAGAAAATATTTCAGCGGTTGCCTAGGGCCATGGAGAGGAGGTGGGGAGTAATGGCTAAGGGGTGTGGGTAATGAAAATGTTCTAAATTGTGGTGGACACACAACTCTAGAAGACATTAAAAAATCACTGAACTGGTTTAAATGGATAAGCAGTATGGTATGTGGATTAAATCACAATAAAGCTGTTAAAAATATTATGACATATCCATTACGGAGCTCAAAACAAGTGGCATAGAGAGGGAGCCCTTGGGACCTCGACAAGAAGGGGTAAAGACTGGCCTTGAGGCAACGACTTCTCAGAACCGGTGAGGAACACGCAAGCAGCCCCAGGTGTGAGACTCTGAGGCTGCAGCCGACACTGACAAGAACGACCGGGCAGAAATCCACGAGGCCGGGGCTCAGGGAGCGCCCGTGGTACCTGCCAGTCCCCAGGGCCCGGCCCGGTGCCTAACTTGTAGCGGCCACGCAAAAGCTGAATTTAGTACCTGCCTTTAATAGAGGAAAAGGGAATCCTGGAGTCACCAGACGGAGTTCTAAACCTTGCTCTGCTTCTCACTCCCTGTGTGACCCCAGACAAATCTCTCCAACTCGCTGAACCTCAGAGGCTCCTCACTAAGACGTGGGGAGTTCCATCTTGGGTGCCCTCTCAATCTGAGATTCCACATGAATTAGGAGGCCCAGGCCAGGGAGCCTGGATGTGGACAAGAGACCCCTGTGCAAATCCAGATGGAGCCTGAGACATCCAGTCAGCAGTGCAGCCCCATCTGGAGGCGTGCTCCCCTGGAGATTTCATCCCACAGACCCCCCCAAAAGCCCCCCCGGGGGCCGGGCTCCCTGCTTGGCCATGAGGACACAAAATGAATGAGACCCTAGTGTCTGTCCATGTGGCTGGGGACGTTGGTCCATGAGTAGCTAAGGGTGAAACAGTATGATCCTACTTTTTGGAAAGCTGAGTTAAAAATCTAAGTGGCAACAGGATTTTAACATTGGATACATGAAGGGATTGAAGCCTTTGTCTGACAAATGCTGAGTCAGTGGCAACAAGTCTGTCAGAGTTCCTATACCGAACGGCCACACTGGGGGCAGAGTCTCAGAAGGTCGGGGATGTGGCCACGCCACCACTTCCTCGCCACTACTCAATGGACCTGCTAAACCTTGGCTCAATCCTCGCCCTGTGGCCCTAATTTAACCAGTGTTTTTGAACATCCTTGAATCAGTTACATACTTGCCAGTTATAGGGTCATTCACCTCAGCCACCCACACAGTAAGCGGCAGCCTGAGTCATCCAGCAGAGGGTCCTGGATGTGATGGGCACTGAAGAGATGGATGCTCGTCAGGCACAAGTGGACAGACACTGCAAAGAGCCAGTGACAACAGGGGAAAACAACATGGGACCCATCACACTGGGACACATGGGTCACTGTAGGAGCAGGGCCAAAGAAACGTGCAACCATCTCTCAAGGCTAAGGCAAAAAGTCCGCCCCCAAATTCTATGTTTGGATCTGTCTGACTATTACTCATAAAAAAAGTTTTAAAACCAATATACTCAATTTACAACCCCAAACCTTTCAGATAATCCAAGCCACTGTGTCCAAGCACATTTATCTTCTCCCTGGAGAACAATGCATAAAGAGGCATCCAGTATGAGCTAAGGATTACGGGTGAGTGAATCACTCGGCTCGGGAAGCAGTGTTCCAGAGATTTCTGAGGCCAGAGTGCGCCGGGCACCCGTAAGACCCAGGTGCAAGCAATTATCATCTGGACAACTTGGGAGTTTAGCAAACCTCCTGCTGACTTTTCTCACGCACAAGCTTTATCCTCAAATCTTTATCTGAAAATCCTGCCCCTCACTCCAATTCCCTCCAGTTTCTAAGTCTCCTAGAATAGCATCCTAAGGTGATATGAAATTTAAAAGCTTCAGTGATGAACTATGCCCTGATTGTTGCCTGTCCAAACGAATCTTTTGTTCAGAGTCCTGCAAATTTCCTCTGATATTTTGCTCTCACGCATTTCTTTTTCTTTGGGGATCAGCATCTTGGAAATTCTGGTTAAATCCTGCAGGGCTATTTGAAATCGAATTGTTGATTTCCTGTCACAGTTACTTCATTCAATCAACCCACAAATATTGACGAAAGCTCGTGCCCCAAGTCCCAGACACTGTGCTAAGTGAGGGCTCCAACAAGTAGTCAGCCCAGACCTGAAGGTAATTACAACCTATGATTATGACTGCTCTGTTTGGGGTCGCTTCTTAAATGAGAATGGGAAATTGTACCACTGGTTGTAATGCAGGAGGCCACGTGGTCATTGGTTCAAAGTCTCCCTACTCTGGCAATCTCATCTGACTTTCTGTGTGGACTTTTGTGCCCGTGCATTCTGTGCACATTTTCTCAGATAACTCACGAAGATGACCCAGTGAGTAGTGGTTTTGAATTAGGATCGGGCTTTCTCCCCCAGAAAAAGAACACCTACCCAGATTTTGGTTTCCAGTTTCAAAATATTCTTAGAGAAGGAAGCCCAGGGACCCCCCTAAGTTAACCTTCCTTGGGCCTGGAGTGTCACTAACACTGGCACCAGTATCTATCAACATCATTCTTCGACCTCCAGGCCATGTCCCTGCAAGGGACTCTTCCTTTCTGTGGTCCCAGGGCCTGTCAACCCATCTGTGTTATATAACATTTACCACCTTAGATAACCTGGTGTCTATTTCCTCATGAGACAGAAAGCTACTGACAGAAGGAATTCCCTACCTTTTTCATCCTGGTATCCTCAGCACTCCATCCTCCTGTGTCCATGAAAAAGACAATCTCTGGGTAGAGCCCAGGTTCCATGAGACAAGGCAAAAACTGATTCCATTTCAGAGCTAAATTCAAGTATCCAAGAGAAAAACTCAATCTTAAAAGACCCCATAAACAATTACCCATAAAACAACGGCCTATAAAAGCCTACAGTCAAGAAATGACCCAATCAAGAACTGAGGGGCTGGCTTGAGAAATTCCTTACGAACTGGAACTCAGGTGAGGTGATTAGTCACAATGCAATTTTGGAAACGAATTTCACCTGTGTGTTGATCATCATTTGGCAGCTACCATTTCATACTAAGTTACAACCAGGCAAGAGTCAATCTTGTTCTGTTGCAACTCAATCTTCACTTTCAATGACCCATCTGAGCTGCATTCTCTGAAAGGGGAATTGATGTAGCACACACGTTTGCGTTTATTAAGGAAACCATTCAACCGCTTTGGAAGGGGCTGCAGCAAAGCAGCCAACAAAAATAGTAAATGCAAACTCCAGCTCATGGCTGCAGTCCGTCTCTCGTCTTACAGCCCTCAACAGAGAAGGTTATTCCTTAAAGGGAGGGCGTTTGTGGATTTAAAATCAAACTCGACAGCCAGCAAGGCATCACCCCATGTATGCGGATTCACGGTGGCACAAGCCCTGTTGACCTGCACACACGTTTCTCTCAGCTCCCTTCGGCCAGTGGTCCATCAGCTGAATTACAGGGAACTGTTAACTCAATAAGCACAAATATCTACTTGGCTCCAGGGCCTTGGCGAGGCATCATGGGAAAGACAAAGGGGGCTGAGACAGAGCCATGCCCTGCCTTCACCAGCTCAGAATCTGAGAGAAGGGCAAAGGAAGCATTACTTATTGTAATGTATGGCGTGCCTGATAAATAGCATGAGAGAGATGAAACACTGTGGGTGTTTAAAGGAAGGCACAAGCTTCCCATTCAAAGGATAAAGGAGCAGTTTCATCAAAGTGGGGGTGTTGCTGGACGGTGAGCAGAATTTGGACAGACAGGTGGCTGGGGGCAAGCATTCCAGGTACAAGAAGCAGTAATCACCCAGAAGAGGCCAAATGTGACTCCAGGTCTATAGAAACAGGGGGTCTACTTTGGCCAGATTTTAGGAAGCCAGGAAAGGACTGGAAAATCAGGCCGCAAGCAAATTGTACAGTCCCCTGAAAACAGCAAACTTTCTAGTTCACTTGAGAGGGCAGGGAGCGGTTGTTCTACATTTCTGAGTAGGAGAGTAATGCAATCATAACAGTACTAAAGCGGGGGAGGGTATGGCTCAGTGGTAGAGCGTGTGCTTAGCATGCATGAGGTCCTGGGTTCAATTCCCCAGTACCTCCATTTAAAAAACACACACACACACACACACACACACAAAGCCCTAGTACTAAAGTAGAATTGTACTTAAAAGACCAGTATCTCGCCAGAGAAAGTAGAACGAGTCATTATAAGAGAGACTAAAAGTGAGAATGTTATAGAAATCATCGAAAAGAGAAGGGCAAGATTTCAATCACGATGTGAGGATGGATGAGGTGGGAAAGTTTGAAGACAGTGCTTTAGAGATGGTTTCTGGTGTCTCTTTCAGCTCACAAATCTGGGAAATGAGAAGCAGTAACAGCAGTATACTGTACGGAAGGTGTTATCAGTAAAGAAAACGCCACGTGAAAATATCCTGCTCTCCCCGGCAGTCTCCTTTCAAATGCAGAGGAATTTTGTCAGCTGATTACGTGTTTTAAACCCAAATAGAAGTGTCTAGCCTCACCTGCTCCTGATGTGACTTTAATTGTATATCCTGAGCCAGGTGTTCCGCTCCTAATACTTATCTCCACATGTGGCATTTTAAAAGGCTGCTTTGGCTGGTGTGGTCTGGTTAGGCTTTTAGCAAACCTCACTGGGTTTTCCTGACTGGCGAGAGCACACAGCTCCACCAAGTTTCTCCAGGCGTCAGATTTACAGAGCTCACTCTCCGTCTTCAGCCTTGCTTGCGGAAGGAGGTGGAGTGAACCTCCAAAATCTCAGATGTAAATGAGGTTTCAAGAGTTCATTTAAGAACAGAATAAAGTGGAAATGCAAAGCAAAACCAAATGAGGTATCGCCTCCACCTGTCAGAATGGTGATTATCCAAAAGACAAGAAACAAGTGTTGTCGGTGATATGGAGAAAAGGGAACCCTCGTGCACTGTTGGTGGGAATGCAAATCGGTGCAGCCACTGTGCAAAACAGTACGGAGGTGCCTCAAAAAATTAAAAATATAACAACCATATGATCCAGCAATCCCTCTTCTGGGTGTTTATCCAAAAGAAACGGAAACAGGATCTCATAGAGGTATCTGCATCCCCACGTTTACTGCAGCATTATTCACAATAGCCCAGATATGGAAACAATCTAAACGTCCATTAATAGATGAATGGATGAAGATGTGGTATATACATACAATGGAACATTATCCAGCCATAAAAAAGAATGGAATGTTGCCATGTGTGACAACATGGATGGACCTTGAAGGCATTATGCTAAGTGAAATAAGTCACAGAAAGACAAATACCATGTGATCTCACTCATATGTGGAATGTAAAAAATGAAACAAATAAAAGCTAAGCTCATACATACAGAGAGTAGACTGGTGGTTGCCAGAGGGGAGAGGCAGTGGGGAGTGGTCAAAACGGGTGAAGGAGGTCAAAATGTATAAAGTTCCAGCTTTAAAATAAGTCACGGGATGTAATGTACAGCATGATGACTATCGTTAATAATACTGTTTAAGAGTAGATCTTAAAAGTCCTCATCACAAGAAAAAAAGATTTTTGTAACTATATACAGGGATTGTAACTAGACTTACTGCAGTCATCACTGTGTGATGCAAACAAATATCGAATCATTACGTTGTACACCTGAAACTAATATGTGTCAATTACATCTCAGAAAGAACAGAAACAGAGTAAGAAATCCTATCTTGTAGGCATGCAAACACAATCCAACACAGACAACTTTGCTATGAACTTTCCATACATTTCATGTGGGGTTTTATAGACACTGAGTCTTTGCTAGGCTGCAAGGAATAAATCAGAAAGCCAGAAAAGCTGCATCAAATTCAAAGATGGAAGGACTCCAGAGACCTTCCAGGAGTGAGAATGGGAATGATTTACTCTGTCTCGGGCAGATTCTCTATTAAATCTCAGATGGTTATACAACTAGGGGGCTGATGGGGCCCTTGATATCCATCTCCCTCTTTCAGAGGTTCCCGATTCCAGGCCTCTTACAACTGCTCTCTTACTAGGGACATGATGTCCCCTCGTTAAGAGATGGAGTCTCAAATGATCTTCAAAATCTGTCACCAAGCACATCGGGTGAACTCAGCTGACATGATCTGCCTCGGGACCCACAGGCCTAGACAGTCTCCCCTCCCCAGCCTTCCAAAACCTCTGGCTTGGACTGAAATCCCTTTCTTTGGAATCAACAGCCCCAGGAGAGCACATTTCCTGAAAGACCCCATTGGGATGTGCCAAGTTGGGGGCAGCCTGCTGGCTGGTGGAGGAAGCCAAGCCAGCCAGGGCCAGTTCCCAAAAGACGCAGACTAGGGAGCGCCCAAAGTGGAAACCCATGATTCTGTGGGTGCCTGGGCCCTGGCATCAAGCTCCGCTGTATAAGCGTAGAAGCTGAGGGAAGGAGAGCAGAGGGCAGGGTGAGGGAGGGGAGGGAGGTCAGATGAAAAAAGGGAAGAGGCCCCTTGGCTGAGAAAGGCTACACCAGATGTACAGGCAGCTTAGAGACGCCTTGCCTCCCAGTTCAGAATGAAAGGCTGCCTCTAGCTTCTTAACTTCTCCCTCTGCTCCTGGTCCAGAACTGACTTCCCCTTCCTTCCGGGTTCATCTTAACCTGACTCCTGCTGGGGTGGGGCATGAACACGCCTGGAGAACAGGGGAATGGCATTTGCCTGGCACAGAGAATAAGTCTCCTTTCCACTTTGCCCTGAATCAGTTCCTACCAAACAGCTTAAAATTTACAAGAGTCAAGCTCAAAACATAAATGTTCCCGTTTATCAGTTTACCTGTTTGTTTGATTCATTCATTCATCTGTGCGACGTGCAGAGAATTTCCAGCAGCCACCCCTACATCTCCCAAGCAGGCTATCTAGGACACACACCCTCTCTCGCCACCCTTCACCCAAAACTCGGTAGGTTCGTTTCTCAGATCCCGGATTTAAATTGCCCAGAGTGTCGAAAGTAGAGCCAGATATGTGCCCGCCCTATAGTCCATGCCACCCACTTTCCCATTAACACTGAATTAAAATGTGCCATGGATTTCTTCTTTCTGGGGAGACAGGGGTGCAGCCATGTTGCCTTGAGCCTCTGAAGTTCTTTGCTAACTTAAGGGATGAGGGAGTTAGCTGGAGCTTTTTAAAAGGCATCTCCAAAGAAGGTTCTGTCAACACCAGGAGAGCCCTAATAAACACCAAGGTCCCCTTGGATGCTATAGGCCACTCCCTCCAGCAACAAGAAGCCACACCCCCTGTCTAGCAGAGCCCGCAAGTGTAGTCCTCTTGCGCTGGGGCAAACCCAGCGCTTGCCACATGTCACCACTCTCCGCAGGCACCTCTCTCCCAGAGGTGCAGACTTTCTCGGAATCCCCAGCAGGGGGGGTTGGGGAATGCGGGAGAGGCCCGCCCGTGCCGTCCACAAGCGTCCTGTACCGTGGCTTGTGCCCTGCAGCTTCTGGGGGTGGCCTGGGACCTCAGTCGGAGGAAGTAGGGGCTCCTTCCAGGACCAGCTGCCAGCCCCTGGGCCCCGGCCGTGAGCCAGCAACCGTGTGAGAGGCAAAACTCCGGGGGGTGAGAAAGTAGCCCGCGGCCAAACTTCTCTTCGTCGCCTCCAGCGCCAACGTGGGTTTGACTGACCCCCTGGAACCCCAGGCGCAGAGGGTCCTCTGGCTCACGGCGCCGGCCATGGACTGACAGTCGCTCTCCCCTCCCAGTGCCCGGACGCGAGCCCCGTTCCGCGTCCCCCCCGTCCCCGGGGCGGCGAAAGACCAGCTCCGCGCAGACAAAGGGCGCCCCCCGCACCGCCCTCCGGCCCGAGCCGAGGGTCCCCAGCGCCCGGCAGGGGAGGCCGCCCCGCCCCCGGCCCTACCTGGGAAGCCGCGGCTCGGGGGTACTCGCAGCAGCAGCAGCAGCAGCGGCGGCAGCAGCAGCAGCAGCGCGGGCCGGAGTGCGGGGCTCCCCATGGCGCGCCGGCGCTGCGCACGGCTCGGCTCGGCTGCGCGGCGCGCTTCTCGTGGGTGGGAGGAGACCGACCAGACCCAGGGGCTGCGCCGCGGACCGGCGGAGGCCGAGCTGGAAAACTCCTCCTCTCGTGTCTGTCTCTCTCCCTCCCGCCTGGGGCCGGCCCTCCTTCCTCCGCCTCCCCGGAGCGCTGGCGCGGCTGGGGCCCCGACCCACCTCCCTCCTTTTGTGCCAGCGTCTCTTCTGGAAGCGGGGCTGACCCCTCGGGGCCTGAGCGCGCCAGGGGCGTGCCCTGGCAAACTGGATTATCCTAAAGTAACTTTCTGGTCCCCAATTGCGCGCCCTTTCACCCCGAATATACACACTGGTGGCCCAACCACCTCCCAGATCCCGGGCCCCTAGCACCATGCCATCTGTGCAGAACGCTACGTGAGTCGCACAGAAAGAGAAGGGACAACCGAGGGCGTCCAGAGTGGCCCACCGCAGCAGGCTATTACGGCCAAGTTCGCGGCTTTGACACTCACGACCGCGCCCCTAGTTCGGTGTTGTTATGCCCATCTTAGCCAAGAAGAAACGACGCTCAGAAACTTGCCCAGGTTCACCACGGTTACGGGCAGAGCGGCGATTTGAATTTAGGTGTGTGGTTCTGGAGGCGCCAACGTTCAGGCTGCTGCTTTTTGGTTTCTCTTTTGTAAAGGAATGACTCGAGGGCTGGCCCTGGTGCATGCTGGCTGCACTGCGGTTTGGGATGGGGCTTGAGGTACTCTTTCCAGGGTCGGCTGATGGGCGAGTACAAGGCACAGAAAGCTCCCTGTCTCACCCAGAGCCTCGTGAATCCAGCTGTTGTAGTTTTGCAACCAGATTTCCCCATTTCCTGGATTGTTCGCAACCACCCCTAGGACAACCAGGATCAGGGTGGAGCCTCCACCCTGTGGCCTGGCTTCAGGATAGGGTTTCTAGGCTGCCTGCAGGACGGATCTGGTTTCTTTTTCTTCGCTTTCTCAATTTTTTTTTTTTTGTAAACCCATAAGGCAGGACCTCGTCCCTTTTGTGCCTCACCCCTTTCCTGCCCGAAGGAGATATTAGATAAGGCAGGTTCCAACTAGGGCTGCTGCGTTCAGTTGTGTAGTTTGGTGGCTGAACTAAGGCCCTGGAGGAAGGGGCAAGTGGGAGCCAAGGTCCAGCAGGCTCTGGGGTAACAAGAGCCCTGTGCCTTGGCTGAGGCTATGTCCATTTTGAAAGGGCACCTTTCTCCTTGCCTCCACAGGCTGCTCTGTTAGCTAGGGTAAGAGCCCTGGGAACATCCATCCAGAAGGGTATCGACTTTTTTTTTTTTTTTTATCTAGAGAGTGTACTCTTTTCCTAATTTTCACAAAAGCCTCTGCCTTGAACCTCCGTCTTACCCTCTCCAGGGCTTGGGGAACTCCTCTCCATCTTTTCTGGGTTTCTCCATTACCGCTGCCTCTTCAAGGAGCCAACAACCCTTCGATAACCCTCTGATCACAAGACAGTGAGGGCGGTCAGGCTCTTCCCTGGCCTCCATCACACCAGATTCTCCAGGGAGTGCTGCTCAATCCTGTCCACATTCAAGAGTAACCTGAGGGAGCTTCATGGAGATTCTCTGTCTGGGCTCTACCTTGACCATGAAACTAGAATCTTTAGGGAAGTGGCCTGGAATTTGAGCAGATGCATTTTTTTGTTCCTCCATGCTCAGTGGTGCAGGTTTTAGAGTGGGATCAATTCTAAGCCAGGGTGTCTCATCCTAGGCACTGTTGACATTTGGGGCTGAATCATTCTTTGCTGGGGAGGGTGGCTGCTCTGTTCACTGAAGGATGTTTAACTGCATCCCTGGCCCCTATGCCCCAGATAGTAAGTAGCAACTCCTCATTTTTCTCAGCTGTGACAAGCAAAACATGTCTCCAGAAGCTGTCAGATGTCCCCTAGCAGAAAACTTGGCCCCAGGTGAGAACCGCTGTTGTACCCATGAGCACAGGTTAATGTACACCCGAAATTTCAGGCCCAGGTTAGTCTGTCCAGCAGCCTTCCTTTCCTCTGTATCATCTCTGAGCAAGCTCTACTCACAGAACCCAGCATACATTCTATTACTGGCTTTCCCCTATCACCTGAGTCTGGTTGAATCCCAAGAAACACTACACTCGGTGTTAAGAGTTGCTTTCTGTGCTACTTTAGAGCAAACTCCAATCAGATTGATGATGGTGATGATGATGATAACACTGCCAGGCCTGTCTCTGGTAGAAGGGATGAGGGCAGAGGACAGCTCAGGAGAAGAGATTATCCATTCATCCCACAATATCTTGGTAGACAGTAGGATGGTTAAGTAGATTTGTAATCTGTCAAACAACTGAACCCAGAAGATGGGGTAATGACTGGATGGAAATGGGAAGAGAAGTCTCCCAGGGAGTGCCACAGAGCTCTAACCTCTTCCTGTCCTTCTGGACATAACTACTCCTGAATTGGGGAAAGATGCTATTGGCATGAGATGCAAAGATAGGCAAGAAATAGATTCCAAACAACTCTATCCACAGGAGTGCTGTATTGACTCTGAACAGTAAAAGAGAAGGAGGATAAATATGATGCCCGGCATTAGATCTCAAAAACCAGCCACACAGATGCAGGGTAGGGGGACCGTGGCTCCTCAGCGGTACCTACCCCAGCAGTTGTCTCCAAACTACCAAGGCTTCCTGGGCACCTCGGGGCACTGCTGACAGTGCCTGTTCTGTCCTCCGTAGCATTCCCAAGAGCTGGGCAAAGTGCCGAAGGTGAGGAGCTGGGAACACAGCCCTCAAAGTCTGGCCGGGGGAGTGAAGATGTCCTTACACTGTGCGCAGTGTGGAGGAGGTTGGATTAAACAATAGCCGTGTCCCCTGAGTCAGGGCAGAATGACCCATGGTGGGGGAGGAAGGAAAAGGATTCCCAGGATTCACCTCTACTTTCTTCCTTAGGCTTGGAGACTTGGAGACACCACCAAAGGAGAACCCGGTAGCCCCTGCCTGCTGCAGGAGAGAGGTTTTCTGAGCACGTCAGTCAAGGCTCTTCTCTCCCTGTGCCCCTCCCACCCTCCTACAGCTCCTCACTCTCCCACCCTCGCAAACCAGTTCTCTTCCACATCCTTCCCAACTAAAGGACCTGAAGTTTAAGGGGAACACTGGCGGCTCACGGTACCTTCGGCTCACGGTACCTTGGGAAATGGCTGGCAGTGGAGTAAAAGTCAAGGAGACACTCAGGAGGGAGGCAGCCTAGGGAAGTGCTTCTCAAACTCTCTGTGGTGGATTAGTTTTCAAAAATTCCCAATCCATCACTGGGCAAGGCTTTTGTAAAATCAATAAACATGACTCACTCGAAAAATGAAATGGGAACGAGTCAGAGGGCAGCACGGGTCTAGGGACCACACTTTGAGTAGCACGGTTAGAGTGGGTTTAGTGCTTTCCATTCTGCACTTATACAAACTACATGCTATACTAGACTCTCTAGGTTTCCGAGAATTCAAGACTTGAAAGACGAGATCCGAGATGACTGGGATCACGCTCAATGAATGCCGGAAGGGTAGGGTGAGTTGGGCTGGTACTTTCACTCTCTGGTATCAAGAAATTTAGATCTGAGAGGGTTAAAATGAGAGTCTTCAAGGTCAAGATCAAAAAGAGCAAAGGGCAGTCCAAGAACAGTATCTGTTTACAGTCCCCTGGCTTAAAGAGATTTCTTCTCTTTCTAGAATAAATATTCAGAATGAAACAATGCAAGCTCTAAAGGATGAAAAATTCTGCTGCAAAAGGGAAAGGGAATATTTTTACTCTAAAGATTCAAAGGCAAATATCTCACTTATGAAAATAATTAGCTATAAAAAAAGGAAAAGCAGTTTTAGAAAATATCTATTTGGTGTATTCAGTACAAGATTCAAGGAGAAGGCTTTTATAGAATACAATAGGAGGTCATACCGACAATTGAGAAATATAAGAATGAAGATTTTCAAATGAAAGTGATGCCTTTCGGTTTCAATTACCCAGCTTGGAAACCACTGTTCTGGTCCCAACAACAAGAAAAAGCTGGGCAAACAGAAAAAGCAATGACTTTTCTTGGACTCAACAAAGAACTGAGTTTTCAGGACAAATAGCTAGCCATCACTATCTGGAAAGAAAGCCATAGCCAGACAGTCACAGCCAGGATCTGCTTAGGTGGGGCAGAAGCCCTACAGGAGCGATAAATTGGTAGAAACACTGAAATGGCAATTTAGAAAAATTGCTGGGGGCTGAGTGTGGACTAATATGAGAGCGAGAAGCTCCTGGGGGCTGAAGTCATAGCAGACTCCCACACTGCTGTGGGCTTTCACTCCAAAAACCCTACCAGGTTTTTCATGATGCAGGTCCAAGAAAGCCCTCTCCTGCTCTGGCCGGGAGAGGGGAGAGGATACTCATTCTGAAATATGCTCAGAAGCTTCTCTGGAGAAAAGGACTACTTGACAAGGACTGCTTGACCAGAGCCTGATCTCACTTCTGAGAAGGGCTTGATGATGAATTTCCTGAGAAACATCACTTGGGGAACTGCTTATGTGGGGGTTCTGCCAACCACAGACACGCCAAAGCTCGGTCACAGGTGTGGCGCCATGAATCAGGCTGGATCAATGGTAGAACTTGACCCCCAGGCCACTGTAATTAGAAGGGTAAGCACAGGTTTCAGGCTGGCCAATCAGAGGCTTGTGCAGAGATTTTTAAAACAAAGCCTGGTTGAAAGAATCCCTCTTATTTTTCCTCTTTGGTTAGATGTTGTATGAATGTGACCTAAGAAATGCTCATTTTGAGTGGGGCTCGGAACAAAAGAAGACTGTGTGATATGTCTGGGCTGTTTTGCAGGCTGCTCTGTCACTTGAGCCACGGGACCAGGAGATCTAGTGGCGCTCCGTGTGTCAGTGGCCAACAGAGAAGCATTCTGAAGCCTTGGGCAAGCCCCTATTGATGAAGCAAAACCTGACCCTTAGAATTTTGTAGCAAATCCCTGCCATTCCTTGGTGGATGACTACTCTCCTTTTCAGAATCAACTTCTGACTTGCTACTGGGCCTTAGTAGAGACAGAGCGCTTAACTGTGGACCACCAAGGTACCCTGTCACCTAAGCTGCCCGTCATGAATGGAGTGTTGTCCAACTGACCAAGCCATACAGTTGAGTATTCACAGCAGCGCTCCATCATCAAACGGATGTGATACATATACAATCAGGCTCGAGCAGGCCTGGAAGGCATAAGTAAGTTGCATTAGGAAGTGGTCCAAATACCCATGGCCCTTTCTTCGGTTACATTCCATTCTGTCTTCTAGCCCACAGACCTGGCCTGATGGAGCATTTCCTATGGCCACTGACTGCAGAAGAGAAACCTCAGATCGTCCTGCATGGCACGGAGGCACCATCTGAAAGCGGAGCGTGGCACCACTACCGCCCTACTTTCCGAAAGCCCCAAAGGACAGCCGTGAGGGGGAATCCTCCTAGTAGGCAGGATTTTGAGTCGTTTACCTGGTTACTTGAAAAGACATATTGGGTATGGATTTCCCTTCTCTGTCCATATGCTTCTGCCAAAATTAACATCCATGTTTTTATGGAATACCTTATCCACCATCGTGTTGTTCCCACACAGCACTGCTTCCAATCAAGGAACTCACTTCACAGCAAGTGAAATGAGGCAGTTGGTCCAGACTCACGGAATTCACTGGTCTTACCATGTTCCCCCATCATCCTGAAGCAGCTTGATAGAAGTGGAGTGGCCTTTTGAAGATGCAGTTAGTGCCCAGCTAAGCGGCAACAGCTTGCTGGGCTGGGCAAGGTCCTCCTGAATGCTGTATGCGTGTTGAGTTGGCATCCAATATATGATGCTGTTTCTCCTAGAGCCAATATTCATAGATCCAGGAGTACAGCAGTGGCACTGTTCACTATTACCTCTAGTGATTTAGTAGCAAAATATTACTTCTCATCTGTCTGATACATAGGTTCTTCTGGTCTAGAGGTCTGAGTTTCAGAAAGAGGAATGCTTCCATCGGGGGACCCATCAGTGATTCTACTAAAATGAAAATTGAGATGGCTACCCAGACACTCTGGGCGCCTCACGCCAATGAATCAACAGGCAGAAAAGGGGGCCACTGTCTGGCTAGGGTGATTAATCCTGAGAGGTGATTATCAGGGAGAAATCATGTTGCTACTGCCATACACAATGGGGGTAAGGAGGGGAACATCTGGAAAGCAGGCAGTCCTGTGATTAACGTCAACAGAAAACTACAACCGAATTCAGGCAGGGCTGCTAATATCCCAGAACCTTCAAGAATGAAAGTTTGTGACACTTTGCCAAAAACCCATGACCAGCCACTGAGGTGTTTGCTTACAGCAAAACAAGTAAGAAATGGTACAATATGAGAAGGTAATTATAAATATTAGCTATGACCATGTGACCATGGACGAGCAAGGACTGTAATAGTTATATTTCTTCCTTATTTTAATACAGATATGTTTGTATATATATTAACCAGATATTTTCACTTTCTCTCCTTTCTCATACCCTTATTCTAAATATATAACATATATATTTTTTTCTTTTTTTGGTGGGGGTAGGTAATTAGGTTTATTTCTTTATTTGTTAGTGGAGGTACTGGGGATTGAACCCAGGACCTCGTGCATGCTAAGCACGTGCTTTACCACTGAGCCATACCCACCTCCCCTAACACAAGATATATTAATACTTAATGTCTCAGTATTTAAGTTATAAGTTATCAAAGGAAGTGTGTGAATCAGCTTGGAAAAGAATGAATATCACCCAAGGACAAAAAAGGAACTTTATATTCTCTTCTGGGAAAAAGGTTAGCGTTTTGTAGTTGTATGTGGAATAGCTGTATAATGCTAGGCAGGAGTAGGACTTTGTATTATCTTTATTCAGATATTAAGTATACTTTAAGGAAGATGTGTTTGGATGCCAAGTTGACTAGGGGTGGATTTTAATGGCTTTGTGATGTGTCAACTTGGCTAGGCTGGGCTACATTTCCCAAAATTCACTCTCTTGTTTCCAGTTAGGGCCAGTCCCAAGGGAGATTCTTGGGAGATTTGGAGGCTGGAAAAGGAGCAGTGGCCATTTTGTAGCTCATACATGTTGCCGATCTGCAGACTCACCTCGCTGGTATGAAGCAGTAGCTGGGCTTGCCACTGTTCTTCCTTCCCCTGATCCTCCGTCTTCTTTGTCTCTTAGGCCAGGTGTGTGTGTTTAGCTCTGTGATGAAGAGCCCCACTTCTGCTGGATACCCTCATTGCCAAGGCCAGAGGTCACAAGAACTAACAAGAGTTCCCGTTCTTCCTCATGGGGCTCCAGCTTGTGATTGTTGGTTCCAACCCGCCCTTGACCTCCCTCCTCCACTTCACCTCCTTCCTTCCCTACTGCCTGCTCCATGAGCTTCAAGCTCCAGCAGTAGACTCACAGAAAACAGCCATGGAGAGGCTTCTTAGTAAGCGCCCACAATTGCCTGAGAACAATTTCCTGTAGCAAATCCATATTGGACTTACACAACATGTATCTCCTTCTCTGGTTGAAGTCGGACTGATAACAGGCAAGGCGCGAGTGTGAGGAGAAAAGAAGCTTGGTTTTCAACATGTCAAGAGTTCAGTGCAACAAATGACAAATGCTGGAGAGGTTGTGGAGAAAGGGGAATCCTCCTACACTTCTGGTGGGAATGCAGTTTGGTGCAGCCACTGTGGAAAACAGTATGGAGATTCCTCAAAAGACTAGGAATAGACTTACCATATGACCCCGGAATCCCGCTCCTGGGCATAATTCTAGAAGGAACCCTACTTCAAAAAGACACCTGTACCCCAATGTTCATAGCAGCACTATTTACAGTAGCCAAGACATGGAAACAGCCTAAATGTCCATCAACTGATGACTGGATAAAGAAGTGGTAGTGTATTTATACATTGGAATACTATTCAGTCATAAAACCTGACAATATAACACCATTTGCAGCAACACGGATGCTCCTGGAGAATGTCATTCTAAGCGAAGTAAGCCAGAAAGAGAAAGAAAAATACCATATGAGATCGCTCATATATGGAATCTAAAAAAAAAAAAAAACACAAAGCATAAACACAAAACAGAAATACACTCATAGACATAGAATACAAACTTGTGGTTGTCAAGGGGGTGGAGGGTGGGAAGGGATAGACTGGGATTTCAAAATTGTAGAATAGATCAACAAGATTATACTGTATAGCACAGGGAAATAAATACAAGATCTTATGGTAGCTCATGGAGAAAAAAATGTGACAATGGATATATATATGTTCATGTATAACTGAAAAATTGTGCTCTACACTGGAATTTGATACAACATAGTAAAATGATTATAAATCAATAAAAAATGTTTAAAAAAAAGAGTTCAGTGCAGGTGGAACAACAATGTCGGCATGCCTAGTGCTAAAGTAATTTATCGTTCAGTAGGAGAGATGAGGAGGGGGGTATAGATTTGAAATCCTTGCATGGAGGTGAAAACCGAAGTCACTGCAGTGGATGAGATCCTTAAGGGCACTGGAGAAAAAGGAAGAAAAAATAGGCCATATAAGTCAGAAGGGAAGAGTGAAGGAAGCCATAGCAAACATCAGTTTCTGGATCTTGACAGGAGATATCTGAGTCTCAAGAGGGACAAGCTTTTTTTTTTTTTTTTTTTTTGCGCCAGATAAGACTTGTGGAAATTATATACAAGGGAGCATGACTCAGTTCTAGAAGCTGACAGAATGTTTGAAGGAAGTGAAGAAACATTGGTTAGATCCTGTGGTTAAATCTCTTTCCTATAAGTCCTATAAGGACTGAGTCCCATAACTTCCAAGCCTTCACCTTGGGTTGGAATGTGGTTTGTGGCAGCCTAAGAGAGGAGCAGAGAAAGAAGGGGCCAGAACACTTCTGAGACAGGAGTACTTTAATGTGGTAACGAGAAAAAAATCGATTTGTATTTCAGAGGCTATGCATTTGAAAAGGAGAGTAACTGGTGTGGGACTGGGATGTTTTTGCATAAAGACTATCCTCAGACATACGCCCGCATCCAACTGTTAGGATATTGATTGACCAAAGAAGACCCCAGTCCTCGGCTCAGCGGAGTCTGCTTAGGGTCCCGTGGAGAGAGTTCTGGCCCTTTCACCCTTTATTCTCAACAAGATTCTTGGGCTGCCAACTTTGAAGATGGTGCAACTGACCTCCTGCAGAAGACTGCATCCACTGAGCTGTCTCCCTACTCTCCCCTTAATTTTGGCTGATTCTGTTGATGTTGGCACATCCTGGGGCCTCTGTCTTTTACAATGCTGAGTCATCCAGAAAGCATCTCCTGGAGGTAGTAGCCTTGTCACTTGTTTCAAGTCAAAGAAGGATGTGTTGGAGAAGGAAAGCTTTCATTTACTCTCTTGTAATCAACCCAAAGGTCAGCATCATGGCAAGGACTTAGACTGGAAAATTAGTCCTGGAGGCTAAAGAAGGGCTTCCAGCCACAAGAAGAACAGCTAACATACACCCTTCTGTGTGTGCACACAGCATAGGCTGCCTCTCCCTTTGGCTTTCCCCTGCCCTCTCTCCTGTTCCTAAAGCCCTCTCTTGGATCCTGAGAGTTTCTGGCTCATTGTGAGGTCCTCAGGGAGGCCAGAGCTTATGCAGAAACCCTGCTGTTTGGCCACAGTCTGAGGGTTCCAGCCAAGTACAAAAACAAGCCAAGTTTAGAAACAATGAGTTAATAGTCCTTCCCGGGTTGCATCATGCCGTTAGTGATAACTAATCAAATGCTTCATCCAGTCAAATCCTGTTGGATTTTTTGTTCCATTTGCTTTTCAAGGATCAGCCTTTCTCTGACCTTGATAAACAGCCAAAGAAAAGTTGATGCATGGAAAAATTGTGAGACTTGCACAAAGGCCCACAAGAGTTGAACATACCCAAGCTGAATAAAGATTCTGAGCTATCAGCATTGGGATTCTACAGTAATAGTTTTCAGTTGGCTGACGGAAGCTTTCCTGCATTGCTCTGGCGCTTCTTTCCCTCTGCCAGGGTGGGTCTGATTTCTGTTTGTTTGGAGCATATAAGATATAAGCATTTGCCCCACTTGCTTCATGCTCCCTTCTCTTTAAAAGGAGAATACACAGTGATGTGTCTCTTGGCGGTATGATCTGGTAGAGTGAAACCCAATGTTTGGTATGTCTTATTCTCAAATGGATGCTATGGCATGATGGTCATATTAGTGTTCCTCCAACTATTTCTTTCCCTTTCAAAAAAATTGCCTAAACTCTCTGCTTCCATCAACCTACTCCAACCGGGGTCTGCACACATTGGTCCTCTGAAATAACTCTTGCTGTCATGGTGTGCATGTGGTTCACACCAACAGACAGACATGTTTTAGTCCTCATTTATATACACTTCTCAGAAGCATTCACTACCAAGGGGCACTTGTCACTTCTAGTAATGCTACCAATCTTTAGCTTCCAGGATACCACACTGTCACACCTCCAACATCTCTGGATGCTTCTTAGTCTCTTTGGCCACTCATCAGTCTCGGGGCAAACATTACATGTTGAATTCCATGAGAAACTCTATCCTCTCTCCCTAAGTGATCTCATCCACACTCAGAGCTTTAATTACCAGCTAAACATTCGAACTGATAAATAGGTACCTTTAGACTCTCCCATGTGTTCCTGACCTTACTACACAACTTCTCTTGATTGTCCAAATGCACTTCCAACTCCACATACACTGAATAGATTCAGAACCTCTAACCTACAAACCTAGTTGTCCTCTAGCATTCTCTGTCTCTGTGATTGGCACCATTATTCATCCTTGGAAGCCTGCAACCATGCTGTGCAAAAGCCACGTGGAGGGGTCGTGTGTACGTAAACCACCTGACAGCTCAGCCAAGACCCCAGTCAACAGCTAGTATCAACTGCCAGACGTGGCAGTGAGGAAGCCTTCAAGGTGTCTCCAACCCCAGTCACTGTCTGCAACTGCAAAAAAGACCCTGGCCAAGAACCACCCACTGAACCCAGTTAACCCCTAGAACTGTGAGATAAATGACATTGTTTTAAAGCTGCTAAATTTTGAGCTGATTCATTACACAGCAGCAGATAAACATGTGCTTCATAGCATATGCCTATTTGTGTACTCCTTTGTGTACACTGTTTGACCTTGTCATAGTATTTATCTATTTGTGTAAATCATTCAACCAGTATCTGTATTCTGCGACAGGGTATGCTTTCTTTAACACAAGGAGGTACAGTGTCTGATTTCCTCCGCTTTGTATTCACAGCACTAACAAACAGCACATAGTAGGTACTAAAAATAAACATTTAAGTAAGTTAATAAATGAATGACTTCCTATTTGTACAAGGTTTTATAACTTTCTCACATGAGAGCTTAAATGAACACTTCAATACATCTAATTGTGTAATCTCTTTTTTTAAAATTGTGTGATCTCTTGTTTTTTGTTTGTTTGTTTGGGGGGGGTGATTAGGTTCATGTATTTATTTGTTTGCTTATTTAATGGCGGCACTGGGGATTGAACCCAGGATCTCGTGCATGCTATGCACGCATGCTACCACTGAGCTATACCCTCCACCCCCCTAAATTGTGTAACCTCTTACTGCTTATTTGAGCTGACACTTTTCACTTCAAAATTAATTCCTTAAAGCATGATGAATGATGATTCAACATCCATTCATCAAACATTTGACTAGGTGCAAACGCACTCTGGAAATACCAGGAGTTACACCACAGGGCTTCTGCACTGCAGTTACTCATACATGACATGCTTCAAGAATTTATCAGAGACTATCGGCACTCAAGGAGTCCACATTCTGTGTGTTTATTTTTTTGAGAACTTACTGAGGTATTTATTTGAATCTCAAGAGTTCTGATGCCTAGCTGGTAAGTAATGGGTCTTGCCTCTCCAGCACCTAGATCTTGACGGGCTGTTGTTTTCTCTCTGGTAATGCTCTTGAAGTGATTGAAAGTGAGTGTCTGTAGTATTGAATTGTCGTGTGGTCACATCTAGGAATCTATTGAAATGTGATTAGAAAAAAAGCTGGGAATGCATATAGAAATATCTACATTTGACATTTTAGTGGCTTAGAAGGCCTTTGTGAATTCTGAGTGTTTGATGAGTGACTGTATGGGTGGTATGGTCAATGAGAGGTGAAAGTAGACTAGAGGGGTCAAAAAAGCCATTGTAGAGGAGATAAGGCCTCAGGTAGATTCTGAAGAATGGAAGCGGAGGGAGCAATGTGATCAGACACATAGAAGTGGGCGTGTGCACTGCAACAAGCCAGGTGCAGAATGGTCATGTAGGGGGACAGTGGGAGAGGCAGCTGGAAAGGAAAATTAGAGCTAAGTCCCTGAAGAGCGGGCTAAAAGCTACAGGCTTGATTCTAGAGCCTAGAACCTATAGGTAAGTGATTCTCAAGGAGAATGCAATACGACCTCTCAGGGTTGTCAAAAACACCTGCTTCTGTAGAGCCTGATCTGCACCCCCTGCCAGGGGTGCCTTTCTTCTCCTTTCCTCTTTTTCTCGGATCCCTGCTGTAGTGAAATAGTAAGTAAAAAGCTCTTGTGGCTGATGAACACATGTTGTTTGGGTAGGTGGAGGCAAGAAAAAATAAAATAAAAAGAGAAGATTGAAAGTATATTCTATAATATGGTCTGTAGATACACATTTAGGGCTTTTTAGAAGCATGAAAGTGAGATGAGTAAAGCGGTCTCTGCGGAAGAGGACTATGGCAGAGGGCGCCATGAGTGAGAAGCGAAATCTACAGGTAGAAGCCCATGCCTCAGGTACTGCTGTTTGCCAAGCCAACATCCATTCTTTGCATCTTCATTGCTGGCAAAGCCCCAGGTTTGTTCACTTCCCATCCACACTCCACAAGATTTAGAGGGGTCTGACCCTTTCCCCTGCTCCAGAGGCAAATCCTACTTGGCTTAAGCCGATCATGACGGTCCTGTTCTCTGTACCAGGAATCTGTTTAAGGGCGTGTGTAAGACACAGTAGCACATTGAGATTTGCGGGGATATCTGAGAAAGGTTTATTCACTTCTTGTTGCAGATCAAATTCCCTCAAAAGCAGGCTCTCAGATGGCCATGAACATAGAGAAGATTCATGAAGGAGTGTAGCTGGGACCAACACCCGTGAGATGAAAGAGAAGGCAGCAAGATGGGGCAGAGGGACAAGTTGGCTGTGATGTACTCTCAGTGACGGCCTCAGTCAACCCCACAAAGAACTCTGAAGATGGTCTTGTAGAGTTGTTCTGAGTTGGGCTGAGGAGGCCGGGCCTTTATACATTTGTGAAAAACAGTCATTGGATATGGGCTGCTCCCAGGAAGGGAACATGAACTTGGGAAGACAGTTATCATCAGCAAAGAGCATTTCCAAAACAGGCTGACAGCTGCAGGCTCACTGCTGGAAACATGCTCAGCAGCTGGGAAAATAAGTCCTTTAACCCTGAAGAGGGACACAGGCAGCACTCCCAGCTCCCACTCTGCTCTGAAAAGAATCATACGGACAAGAGAAGTCCCTCTTCTTCCACTGATGCTGTTATGTACAGATGTGATGCCTGGAAAGCATCAGCCATTTCACAACAAGTTTGAGACTGGAGCCAACATACACGGAGAAGGGGAAATGAAGAAAAGTGCAAGAGAAATGGAACCAGAGCCCAAACCTATGGTGCCTGCAGCCCACCTGGGATGCTGGACTACTTGATACCAGTGGCAAGAAATGTCCTTACTGTTTGCATCAGTTGAGTTAGGGTTTTCTCTTACTTGCAACCCACGCATCCTAGCCAAGGAGGGGTAGTTCAGGCAACAGATAATAAGGTTTGGAAAAACATATAAAGAATGGGAAGGCAGGCATAGATACAAGAAACGTGACAAAGAAAGCACCAGTAAAACCTAGGTCTTGGCAGCATATAGGGTATGATGGTTACTTCTTTTTCATAGTTGCCACACACTTGCTTTTAGAATGGTCAAATAAATTAGATGGTACCAGTAGTCTGGCAAATATTTAAAGTGACTGCTATAGTAGATAGGTATTTTGTGATAGTCCAACACCCCTTCCAAATGGTACCCCAGTTTCTTTCTGGGGAACTATGATCCTATTGTAAAAATTTGGTAGCATGAGAAATCCAAATGGCTCCCTCTCTAATTGTGGACATTCACGGGGTTTCAGAAGGTCACCTTCATCTGATTCTTCCTTATTTCCCCAATGCAGTATAAGGTAGGTATCTTTTCTTGGTCATTTGGACCTTGAATCTAGAACAAGTGACAGAAAAGTGACAAAATGGTTGGAGTTTTTTTAACCCTA
This sequence comes from Vicugna pacos, assembly GCF_048564905.1. Classification (NCBI taxonomy): domain Eukaryota; kingdom Metazoa; phylum Chordata; class Mammalia; order Artiodactyla; family Camelidae; genus Vicugna; species Vicugna pacos. Next base: position 29,443,584 of record NC_133023.1, read on the forward strand.
TAGTAGCAGTGCCCTGACTGTTCCTATTGCCTGTTTCCCTCACAACCCACCCCTGCTCAGAGCTGGTGTCCTTTTCCTTGTTTCCAAATCATTTCCCTCTGTCTTCCTGTCCATACTGTGTGCTCCTGAAATCTTACTCACTTTCCATCAATATCCAGTTTCTCTTTTTAACAACAGAACTCCCGAGTTTCAGCTAGGCACTTGGATTTCTAGCTCAGGATGGTATTTCATCTTTCTTTGCAACATGGTGTGGTCATGAGGCTAAGCTTTGGTCACTGGAGCTAAGCAGAAGTAATGGATACTATTTCCAACTTGTCTCCCTACAATGGAAGGTTCATGTGCTCTCCTGAGCCTTTCCCTTTAATCTTGGCTGGGAGATGATGAGAACTGGACTCAAGCCATCTTGAACCATGAAACGGGATGACAGAGCAGCCTTACTAGTCTTGGTCTGTACATTTCCAAACTGTGATCTGAGAGAGAAACATATACCTTGAACAAGCCACTGACCAGAAGTTCTCTGTTGCAGCATCTTGACATGTGCCCTGAGTGATATAACTTCTAATAGGTTCTTAATTTATGATCAAATAAATTAATCTGATATGCCTAATAAATTAGTGTTAATCACATGAAAGTATTAAACAATTCAATCTTTGATGGGCTTTTGTATCCTAAATGTTGGTGCACATGAAATATTTAAACAGTGCTGCAGCCAAGAGAAGCTGCTGCAGACACTGGAATATTTATAATGCAAGACAGGAAGAGTCATGGTATTTGTGTTTCCATAAGGCCAAGGAACCATTTTCATCTTGGATTCAATCTAGAAATTATTTTTCCTGCCAAAGCCTAACTTGGATAAAATCCTCTCCTCACCAGTGTGGAGCAGAAGCCATAGGAGGAGAAAACTGAGTTTCCAATGAACAGAGAACAGAGCCACAGCACACAGAATGTGATCTTATTTCCAGAGTTGTACGATAAAAGCAATGTGTCTTTTGCTGTGTTGGAGGGGCCAAACCTGCCTAGTAATGTAGTTGCTACAGCTCACAACTGTAAAGTAAACTTGGAACAACTACTCAAAGTGGACATCATTTTCTATAAATTTTCCAAAGAGCTTATGACACACATATTTATTGGCCACCAGATATCTATGTGCTCCCCGACATTTCCCAGCCTTCTTGCAATTAGGCTGAACCACGGGGCTGGTTCTGGCTATGAGAAGTGTGATGCATCATTCTCAGGCTTCAGCTTTTAAGAGCCAGCATGCATAGTTAAAAACCTTCCCACAAAGAAAATTCCAAGCCCCGTTGACTTCACTGGTGAAATAATATCAATTCTCATAAGCTCTTAGAGAAAACTGAAGAGGAGGGAGTATGCCCCAACTCATTCTATGAGGCTAACAGTATGCTGATAGCAAAACCAGACAAAGATATTACCAAAAAAAAAAAAGAAAGAAAGAAAAAAAGCAAACTACAGATCAATTTCCCTCATGAATATAGATGTAAAAATTCTTTACATTTCAGCAAACTGAATCAATCTGTAACATAAAAAGTATAGTGTTTTGTGACCAAATAGAGTTTATCATAGGAATGCAAATGTTTTCGAATTCAAAATTCAATGTATTTCACCACATTAACAGATGCCAAAGAAAAAATATATGATAATCTCAATATATGCGGACAAAGTATTTGATAAAATTCAGCAACCATTCCTGGTAAAAATTTTCAGCAAACTGAGACTAGAAGGAAACCTCTTCAACCCAGTAAAGAACATTTACTCACCAAAGAACTGTAGCTGATATCATACTTTATGGTGAATGACTGAATGTTTTTCCCTTAAGATCAAAATGTCCATTCTTACCACTCCTATCCAATATTGTACTAGAAGTTCTAGTCAGTGCAGTCAGGCAAGACAAAGAAAAAAATGGTTTTCAGACTGGGAAGGAAAAAATAAAACTGTTATTCAAAGATGAAATGATTGTCTATGTAGAAAATCCAGTGGAATCTACAAAAAGCAATTAGAACTGATAAGTGAGTTCTCTACATTATATATTATACAAATAATTGGAAATTGAAATTTAAATGTACTATTTGTAATAGCATTAAAATATAAAATATTTAGGTATAAATCTGATAAAGGCTTATAAGGTCTGAATACTCAAAACAATAAAATACTGTTGAGTGAAATTAAAGTTCATGGAAGGATCAGAAGACTCAATTTGTGGTGCAGCCACTGTGGAAAACAGTATGGAGATACCTCAAAAGACTAGGAATAGACTTACCATATGACCCAGTCATCCCGCTCCTGGGCATATATCCAGAAGGAATCCTACTTCAAAAAGACACCGACACCCTCAATGTTCATAGCAGCACTATTTACAATAGCCAAGACATGGAAACAGCCTAAATGTCCATGGACAGAGGACTGGATAAAGAAGAGGTGGTATATTTATACAATGGAATACTATTCAGCCATAAGAAATGACAACATAATGCCATTTGTAGCAACATGGATGTCCCCAGAGAATGTCATTCTAATTGAAGTAAGCCAGAAAGAGAAAGAAAAATCCCGTATGAGATCGCTCATATGTGGACTCTAAGAAAAAAAAAAAGAACATAAATACAGGACAGAAACAGACTCATAGACATAGAATACAAACTTGTGGTTGCCAAGGGGGCGGGGGGTGGGAAGGGACAGACTGGGAGTTCAAAATTTGTAGATACTGACAGGCATACGCAGAATAGATAAACAAGATTATACTGTATAGCACAGGGAAATACATACAAGATCTTGTGGTAGCTCACAGTGAAAAAAAATGTGACAATGAATATATGTATGTTCATGTATAACTGAAAAATTGTGCTCTACACTGGAATTTGACACAACATTGTAAAATGATTATAACTCAATAAAAAAATGTTAAAAAAAAGAAGACTCAATTTGTTAAAATGTCAGTTCTCCCCAGACTGATTTATACATTAAGCTCAATTCAAATCACAGTCTCAGGAGGCTTTTTAAGTAGAAATTAACAGACTGATTCTAAAATGAATATAGAAATGCAAAGGTCCTAGAAGATCAAAAACAACTTTGAAAAAGAAAAAATTGGAGGAATAGCACTCCTTGTATTGAAGATTTATTAAAAAGCTACATTAATGAAGATAAGAGTGGTACTGGCATAAAGTAGACAAATAGATCAATGAAACAGAATAAAAAGTCCAGAAATAGGCCCACATGTATAATGTCAATTGATTTCTGATAAAGGTGCAAAATGCAGTACAGAAAGGATAGTCTTTTCCTTTAGTGCTGTAACAATTAAATATTCATATGCCAATAAAAAACTTTGATCCATACCTCGCACTAAAGACAAAAGCATTAATTCAAAAAAGACAACATTCCAGAATGTAAAACATAAAAATATAAAATATCTAGAAGCAAACATAGGAGAAAATCTTAGTGACCTTGGGTAGGCAAAGATTTCTTAGCTATGACACCAAAAGAATAATCCATAAAGGAAAAAATAACATTAAATAGACTTAATCAAAACTAAAAATGGCTGCTCTTTAAAAGACAACGTTAGGAAAATAAAAAGACAAGCCATAGATGGCGAGAAAATATTTGCAAATCACACATCCAGCATATATAAAAAACTCTCAAAACTTCATAATGAGAAAATAAATAACCTCACAAATTTGAAAAAGACAATCCACCGAAGTAGATATATGGCTGGCAAATAAGCACAGAAAATGATGCTCAACATCATTAGGGAAATTCAAATGAAAACCATAATAAGAACACTATATACTTTTTAGAATGGCTAAAATTGAAGACTGACCATATGTACCAAGTGTTGGCTAACCCACTTTGTTGACTCACATTGGATTTATATCCTGAGCTCAAAATAAACCTTCGTTATGTTAAACAATTGGCTTTAAGGTTAATTCATTATCATAGTGTAAACTGGTCCATTAGGGTTCAAGTAGGAGAGCAGAACCACTGTGAGTGACACGGAATTTAAAATTTATCAAAGGATTAGACCTTAGGCAATTGTGGGAACTGGTGGGGAATACGGTGATGAGCCTGAAGTCACTGTAGGTAGCAGGGCTGGAAAAGCTGAACATGTGGTGGGAGAGAGCAAGGACAAACTGGAACCTGCAAGGACAAAGTGGACACCATCTGTTATTACCATCTCCAGCTCCGAGGATGTGGGTGACCTGCAGAGATTGGCATCTTTTGTCATGGAGCTGCATATGCATGTGGCTCTGAACTTGAAGAAGCTGAGGGAGATCAGGCCATTGCTGAAGAACCTGTCAGCCCAGCTGCTGTCCGGTGCTAAGAAGGTAAGCCAGCCTGTCAGTGGCAATGCACACACTCTGCAGTATTGCCCGGCATCTTACACTGACCTTCAGAGAATAATTACTACTGAATCTCTTGTGGCCAACTAGAAACCAGAACCACACAAGGAAGGACATTCTGAGAAACACAGTTCTGGGGTTAGCTAAGTCGACACAGTACAAAGCCAATATGTAGCCTAACAATACAGACCCCAACGGGGATGGCAATGGGACACTCAGAAGAGGACTTAGCAACAGAACTTGGATAACACAACAAAGTGAAACAAGACAGGATCAAAATGAAGACCATTTTATTAGCCACACCTGGCTAAGGATATTCATCAATTCTTCAGAGAGAGAAAAAAAGGCAGACGTAGGAAAATAAATTTTTATAGTGCTGTACACAATTTATAGTGATTAAAAGAACAGGTTTTGTAGAAACAGACTCATAGACATAGAATCCAAACTTGTGGTTGCCAGCGGGGAGGAGGGTGACAAGGGACAGACCGGGGGTTCGAAATCTGTAGATACTGACAGGCATATGTAGAATAGATAAACAAGATTATATTGTATAGCACAGGAAAATGTATACAAGGTAGCTCGCAGCGAAAAAAAAAGTGACAATGAATATATGTATGTTCATGCATAACTGAAAAATTGTGCTCTACACTGGAAATTGACACAACATTGTAAACTGACTATAACTCAATAAAAAAATAGAATAAAAACACTTGAGATAAATCTCCATAAAAAAAAAGAACAGGTTTTGTAAAGCTAGAAATCCATTCAAAAGCTGTGTGTTTTTATGCAAGTTCATTATCTTCTCTGTGACTCACTTCTACATTTGAAAATCTGGATAATAAAACTCTTCTCATAGGCTTGTTATGAAGATTAAATGACTTAATAAAGCAAAACAGTGTGTGGTGCATCAATGCTTATTAAATGTTAATGTTATGATTATGGTGTGTAATTGTGCTTTAACTTTATAAGGAAGTAGATACACTGATGATTGTCAGTAAATTTCTGGATCGTCTTCATGAAATTCTGAGTGAAATTCTTGCTCCATGTGTTATGTTATGTACCAGGTAGATGCCTCGAATGGGAGTCTCTGCCTGACAGTTGTAGCCAAGATTCTGGCGTCCAGAATGGGGAAGACCACATCTGCAGAACACTTCGCATTCAAGACAGTGTCTCATCTATACCTCATAAACACAAATTATTACCATTTCTATATATTTATGTCTTATCAACACAGGACTTCTGACAGGAAAACGATCTACTCATTCCAGAGAAAGCAAAAACTGTCTACTTTTGAAAAAAACTCTTCTAAAATCTGCCCTCTGTGTTAAGTGGAAACTTCTCAGGTAAAGTCAAGGTATTCAAGCAAGTGAGACTGCAGTTTATCAGACTCAATTCTGGATCTGGGATGATTTTCACTAGAACGTGTGTACTTGTGTTTGAATGCGCACGCGCGCGCGCGTGTGTGTGTGAGAGAGAGAGAAGCTTTTATCAAATCAGAGTTTCCTGTATTTAGCAGATTTTCACAGCCAATTTGGTTGATTGCATTTTGCTATTTTAAAACAGTCAGTACCTTTTGGGAGGAAGGCCTAGGGAGCCATGATTATGCAAGACCAAACTGGCTAAGAAAGTTTATAATAGAACCATCTCCTTCATTACCTAGATGTGGCTGAGCCTCTCCAATTTCTGTTATCCCAAAGAAAAGAAGTCTTTAATGATATATAAAATATCTTGGACTTGCATCCTATTGAGTGTCATGTCTGGGTTCTTTCTACAGTCTCCTGGATAGTGAGTGGGGCTCTTCTCTAGTACCTGGTGGTCGTGGACCATTCCATGCCATGGTTCACAAAAGAGGCTGAATCTGTCTGTAGCAGAGCCTGTAAGGAAAAAATCTTACCCCAAGTTCTCTTCTCTTTCTGGCCACACTGTTGAACCTAAACTAAATCAATGTAGATTTTTTTAAACTGAAGGATCATCGTGGCAAAGACTTCTGTTTATTAAACAGAATTTCTAGCTAGGCACGTTGCTTCCCAGAATAAAGGACTCTGTCTCCTGCCTCTCTCTTCCTGTAGAAACAGGATCAAGTTTTAGCCAATGGGATTTGGTGGAAGTGGTGTATGCAACTTTGGGGAAAGCTGTTTAGGAGCTGACTCAGTTGGAGGTGGGGAAGGGTCTTTTTGCTTTTCTTTCATTTTCTTTCCTAGACTACATCTGTAATGGCTGGAGTTCCAGACTTCACTTTGGGACACAGGATGACTTTAAGGACAGAAGAAGCCACATGGTGAGAACGGCTGAGCAAAAGTTAGGATGATTTTAGATCCCTATGACTTTGTGGATTTGTCATAACAACTGTAGACTGTTGACCTGTGAACTTGTTTTATGCAAGAGAATAAACCATTGTGTTTTAAGCTACTATATTTGAATCTCTATTACTACTACTTGAATGCAATTATTGATACAATTAGGAAACCTTAGAAGGTTAGTTACCTCCTAGCTCAGGACTTTGCCAGGATAGAGCCTCCTGTGGATCCTCCTTCAGCTCCTAATCTAGCTTTCCCATCTCAGGTTGGTGACAACTGACTAAATTCCAATCCCATCTGATTGCCTCATTCCTTTCTACAGGAGGAATTTAACCCCTGGGTTCCTTCAAGCACTGAGCAGTATCTTCAGTTTCAGCTAGCAGACCTGGACAGGGAGTTGTTTGCTCCAGAGCAGTCTCAGTTTTATGGATGAGGATGACTCCGGATCATCCAGTTCTAATTTAAACATTTCATCAGTGAAAACTGCAAAGTTGATGGCCCATTTAACTATGTCACCCACTGTGCCAGTTTAGGTCCCCTGGAAAGCAGGTGCCAATATGGAATTAGATGTGTAGGAGATTTATTGAGGGTAACACCTGTGAAGGATAAAGGGGAGAGGATGAAAACTCACAGATTTGCCAGATAGAAATGAGGGACTTGGTTTGTAACAGATGGGGAAATCTTCTCAGCTTTGCTAGCCCAAGGTTGAGGTCCTAGTTTGAGGTAAATGTTGATTATAGCCAGATATTTAAAGGGGAGATCCTGAAATCACTGAGCCATTGAAGAGCTGAGATAAGCTCTCCATACCACCCTCATGGGCTGCCAAACTAAAAACACTGGGGAGACCCAAAAGATCCTGGGGAAAAGTGAAAGCCAAGGGAAATACGAGAACTGGCTGCAGGTCTGAATGCAGTCCTTAATCATGGCACAGTTCAATCAGCAGAGGGTGGAAGCCTTATGAGCTCAACTGTTTGAACACAACTTCAGCCAAGTTAACTGGCTAACCAACTAAGCTATTCAGACACAGAGGCAACCTTAGGGAAGCTGGGCTAAAATGTAAAAATAATTAAAAGTCTGAACAGAGACATCAGTAGCTGTATACTGGGAGAGAGGTGGGATGGTGGGGGTTAGGGGTGGGGGAAGACAGATTCTGCAGTTTTAAGTTCAAACAAGTTACTACACACCAAACAAACAACCATACAGAAGACTTTCAGAAAAGTAAACCAGTCTAGAGTTATTAGAATGTATTATATAAAATATTACCTAAAGTGTCCACTTTTAAGCCAAAAATTACTAGGCATACAAAGAAACTAAAAAGTGTAACCCAAACTCGGGAAAAAAGTAGTCAATAGAAACTGACTCTGAGTGGACCCACATATTGGATTTAGCAGAGAATGTCTTCTAAGCAGGTGTTAAACATTTGTTTAAGGAATTAAAGCAAACTATGTTTAATAAATTAGTAGAAAATATGGTAATGAGCCAACAAACAGGGAATCTTAATGGAGAAATAAAAATCATAAAAAAGAACCAAACGAGAATTCTAGAGTTGAAAAGTACAATACCTAATGTGAAAAATGTTAAAGGCTGTTTAAAATATCAGTTTGGTCAATTTCTTTTAAGTTCTATTTTTTGGCAGGTAGAGAGGATAAATTACTAGTCTTTTCCTACTAAAACAAAAGCTATTTCTAAAAGGCAGTGAAAATTATTTTCAAATGTTGCTTATGTTTCTACTTTCTTGTTTCCTGAAAAGTTCTGAGGTGGTTAATAACTAATTGTTGAAATATTAAAACAATTTGCCAACTCCATTGAGCCTTACACAGATATAATAAGAACTTTTCCTGCAGTAGTTTTTGGGAGATCAGATTTTTGCCCCAAGATTTAGAGGGTTTGCCTGGCTATTTTATCATTGATAAAATCATTTATATTATTTTCAGAAACTTGGACATGACAGGTAGTTGCTCAAAGGAAAGTGTACTGTGCTTGTATTATAAAGTCAGATTCCTTCAGTTTCTTCAGCTATGCTTAAATCCACATAGTTCAGAGGGAGGGTTCATGTCTCTCTGTGTTATCTGGGTTTCTATTTCTCTTCAACCTTGGCCATTTCAATGCCTGAAAGGCCTCCTTTTAATGTCTCTTACGGTTTATGAAATGTCACATTTCTTCCAACTTCTCAGTTTTCTCTCTTACGATCATTCTCCTCAGTATTGGACATCAATTCTGAGGAGAGTGCTCTGCTAGGCCTCCTTCTGCGAGTGCAAAATCTACAGCATGGGGAATTTTTGGGCACAAGTGACATACAGGCTTGCAAACACACTCACTGCCCAGCTCACACTGATTTGATCAGTTTACCCATACTTCTTCCTCCTTTTCTTATTGCTTTACTCACACACTGCCTGAGTCCTGTGTCTTATATTTCAATCCTTGATGGAAGTAAACTTTGCTGGTGTTCTAAATAAACAAATCCTGCCACTAAGAAGTCATAACCCTACAATGTAGTTCTGACACTGACCTCATGCTGAAGACTGAGGTGTGGTCTTTTGGAGTGCTTTCTCTTCTGACACCTGAAAATACTTACTTTGATGTATTTGTGGCTGGAGTAAATCCTTTATTAATGATTGTGAAAGATGGCCAAAACACTATCCAATTATGTTACTCTAGTCAGCTTTTCAGGAAGGAGGAGGCATAAAATCCCTTGTAAGCCATCTCTTCTTGGAAACAAAACTTGCTTTCAAATCAATGCAAATGCAGTCTGTTACAAACATAGGAAACAGACAAAATGTATTGATTATTCCATTTGTTTGATGTTCAGGCCCTTCTATGAAAATAGGGGGTAAATTTCTGTCTCAGTAGATCATAGACATTTTCTATTTTTGTTTCTTCCTCTTTCTACATCTTCCCACACATACAAATGCTGCTGCAATCACTACCAAAGCCAAAGAATCACTTTTCTGGTACTTAAGTGGAGAATGAAGAATGGGATAAGGTTACACTCCATGTGTGTACTCTTCTTGGAGTACCTCTGTGATGCTCACCACACTGACTACATCCAATTTATCATATGCACTAAGATACATGGTACACGTTATAGACATGGAGAATATTTTTATATACTGTAACAATGAATGTGTAATGAGTGAAATTTTCTTTAATCCACACGACTGTCTGTGTGAGAGGTAGGAAGGGAGGAAACACATCTATGTGGCTCTTCACTGAATACTCTGGAGAGGAACAGAGGTGAAAAATAAACCCTGGAGGACGAGACCATTCACTGCGATACAAGGGAAATAATCAGGGGTGATGTCAGCAGGTCCTTGTGATTAAAAGCAAGAATTGGGGGGGGGGAGGCCTCCAAAGTCCAAATTAAACTCTTTTATGTATTTTCCAGTATTCTTAGTAACACACAACTATGCTTTGGAAACTTGGCTTTTTATGCTGTTGAAAATGTCTTAGAAAGAGTTTTAAATTTTAAAAAGTATAAAGTATTCCATGGTCCTTCACTCTTAGTTGTGAAAGTACATGGATATGCCCTCCATTGGCACATGGAGTAAGTATATTCAATTGTGTTGAGCCCTTGTTTTCCTAGGCTCACAATTAGCCTACACTTTTCAATTTTCCTCGCAGTAAGTTGGGCCTTTGCCAGTGAACGCCAGTGGAATGTGGACATAAGTGATATATACAACTTCCAGGTCTGGAGGATGCCAAGACTCCAAGGAATACTAAAGCCACCAAATGGTAAGAGACAAGGTTCCTAAACTACTGTGTGGGGCAAGGTCATGTACATACCATTTGTGTATTTTGACAAAACCAAGAAATAAACACTCAGCATTAACTCAGATTTGGAGAGTCTTTGTTACAAAAGTTAAACTACCTAGACTAATACAACTAGTATCTTTCAGAGAAAACAATGTGGAAATTTCTTCTATTATAATAGTTTGCTTGTGATAGGTAACATTCTGAAGTTTTGTAGTAATTTGTCAGTTCAAATCAATTATTCTCCACTTGCTATTATATCACAATTACCTTAGAAGCCATTTTAAAAGCCATGTCCAGCCCTAGCCTTGACCTAGTTAATCAGAACCAGGTAGGTTATAGGCAGTGATACCTGAAAACCTTCCCTGCGTTTTGCATATACCCTTAGTTAAGAACCACTACTTTAAGATAACCCAAATTTTACCTTTAGATCAAAGGTTAGATTTTCAAGTCTCATTATTTTAAGTCCATATAATTTACCTGACTAAATTGGGTTTTTTAAAAAAGTATATTCTGATTATATTTTTTAATCATTTAATTTTTACTGGGTGGACAATTTTTATAATGTATAGTTTAAGGCAGTATCACCAAAATCAGGATACATAACAATTCCATCACTCCAAAAACACTGTCTCATACTATCACTTTGTAGTTATACCCTCCTCCTACCTCCATCCATTGCAATCACCCAAGGTCAGCAGAAGGAAGGAAATAATAAAGATCAGAGAGGAAATAAATAAAATAGATACTAAAAACAATATAAAAGATCATCAATATGTCAAAGAGCTGGTTTTTCTGAGAAGATAAACAAAATTGACAAACCTCTAGCCAGGCTCACCAAGAAGAAAAGAGAGAGGATCCAAATAAAATAAGAAATGAAAGAGGAGAAATAACAACCAACACCACAGAAATAAAAAACCAATCATAAGAGAATACTGTGAACAGTTATATGCCAACAAATGGACAACTCAGAAGAAATGAACAAGTTTCTAGAAACATACAGCCTTCCAAAACTGAGTCAAGAAGAAACAGATAATTTGAACAGACCAATAGATCACTAGAAGTGAAACAGAATCTGTAATAAATTCCCTGCAAATAGAAGTCCCAGAACTGGATACCAAATATACAAAGAACAACTTATACCTATGTTTCTTAAACTATTCTAAAAGATTGAGGAGGGAACACTCCCAAATTCATTCTAGGAAGCCACCATCATCCTGATACCAAAATCAGATAAAGACACTACAAAAAAGAAAATTACAGGCCAATAACTTCGATGAACACAGATGCAAAAATACTCAACAAAATATCAGCAAACCAAATCCAAGAATACAAAAAAAAGGATCATACACCATGATCAAGTTGGATTAATCCCAAGGTCACAAGGATAGTTCAATATATGCAAATCAATCAATGTGATATGCTATATTAACAAAAGAAAAGACAAAAGCCACATGATCATCTCAATAGATGCAGAAAAAGCATTTGATAAAATTCAACATCCATTCATTATTAAAAAAAATCTCACCAGAGTGGGTATAGAGGTAACACATCTCAACATAATAAAAGCATTTATGGCAAACCCGCAGCCAACATAATACTCAATGGTGAAAAGCTGAAAGCCTTCCTGCTAAATTCAGGAACAAGACAAGGATGCCCACTCTCACCACTTCTATTCAACATAGTATTGGAAGTCCTAGCCACAACAATCAAACAAGAAAGAAATAAAAGATATCCAAATTGGAAGGGACCTGGTGAAACTGTCATTATCTACAGATGATACAATACTTTATATAGAGAACCCTAAAGACTCCACACAAAAATGATTAGAACTAATAAATGAATTCAGCAAGGTAGCAGGATACAAGATTAACAAACAGAAACCTGTTGCATTTCTTTACACTAACAATGAAATATCAGAAAATGAAAGTAAAAAAAAATTCCTTATAAAATCACATCAAAAAATAAAACACTTAGGAATAAACCTGACCAAGGAGGTGAAAGACTTATATGCTGAAAACTATAAAACACTGATATAGGAAACTGAAGATGATTCAAAGAAATGGAAAGATATCCTATGCTCTTGGATTGGAAGAATTAACATTGTTTAAATGGCCATACTACCCAAAGCAATCTACAGATTTATTGTGATCCCTATCAAATTATCCAGAACATTTTTCACAGAGCAAGAACAAATAATCCTTCAGATGGAATCACAAAAGACCCAGAATTACAAAAGCAATACTGAAGAAAAAGAACAAAGCTAGAGGCATAACCCTTCCAGACTTCAGATAATACTACAAAGCTACAGTAATCAAAACAGTATGGTATTGGCACACACGTGTGCGTGTGGGTGCACACACACACACACAGATAGACAGATCAGTGGAACAGAATACAGAGCCCAGAAATAACCCACATGCTTATGGTCAATTAAGCTATGATAAAGGAGGCAAGAATATACAATGGAGAAGAGACAGTCTCTTCAACAATTGGTTCTGGGAAAGCTAGACAGCTACATGTTAATCAATGAAATTAGAACACTGCATCACATCATATACAAAAGTAAACTCAAAATGGTTTGAAGACCTAAATATAAGACATGACACCATAAAACTCCTAGAAGAGAACATGGATAAAACATTTTAGGACATAAATCATAGCAATATTTTTTTAGATCAGTGCCCCAAGGCAAAAGAAATAAAAGCAAAAATAAACAAATGGGACCTAATAAAACCTTAAAGCTTTTGTACAGCAAAGGAAATCATCAACAAAATGAAAAGAGAACCTACAGAATGGGAGAAAATATTTGCAAACAATGCAACCAACAAAAGGTTAATATCCAAAATATACAAACAGCTCATATAACTCAGTATCCAAAAAACAATCTAATAAAAAAAATGAGCAGGAGAACTAAACAGACATTTCTCCAAGAAGATATATTGATGGCCAACAGGCACATGAAAAGATGCTCAATATGGTTAATTATTAGAGAAATGTAAATCAAAACCACAATGAGGTATCACCTCACATCAGAGTGGCTATCATCAAAAAATATACAAATAATAAATGCTGGAGAGGGTGTGGAGGAGAGGGACCCCCCACACACACACTGTTGGTGGGAATGTAAATTGGTGCAGTCACTATGGAGAACAGTAAGGAGGTCCCTTAAAAAACTAAGATACAGCTACTATATGACCCAGCAATCCCATTCCTTGGCATGTATCTGGAAAAGATACACATACACCAATGTTCATAGCAGAACTATTTACAATAGCCAACACATGGAAACAACACAAGTGCCTATCAACAGATGATTGGTTTAAAAAGCAATAACCACATGCAATGGAATATTACTCAGCCATGAAAAAGAATGAAATACTGCCATTTCAGCAACTTGGATGGACCTAAAGAATATCATACTAAGTGAAGTCATACAGAGAGACACAAATACTTTATATCACTTATATGTGGAATCTACAAAATAATACAAATGAACCTATATACAAAACAGAAACACTCAGACATAGAAAACAAACTTATGGTTACCACAGGGGAAAGGGAGGAGGGGAAGGATAAACTAACTAAGAGATTTACTATACAGCACAGGGAACTCTATTCAATATCTTGTAATTCTGAACAAATTACTTGTAAAGATTGCTTCTGAGAAACTTCAAAAGGTTTTCTAGAATATATAAAATTTTTTTTCACCTTGGTGATAGATGTTTACCACTGAACCACATAAGATTTTTTTTAAAATAAAAATGTATGCCTGTACATTGCTTAAAGTTAGATCAGCTCTCTAGTCCACTGCTGACCTTACCTTTAAGACATCTCATCTGTCATAATATACATATTATACATACCAGATGAAAATGAAAGCAAGTGGAACTATTTGGGAATATAGCTTGGCCTGGTCAGATAAGATTTCCTGTTGTAGTTTGGTAAATAATTTTAGGGTTAATATAACATTTCCTGACATTTCAGTGATTAGGATTGTGTATTAACATTGTGCCAAAGTCGCCATCCATCACAATTGTTGGAGTGACTGCTTACTAAGCCTGTTTGTGTTTTGTCTCTTAACTTTCAAGTGGCTTCTTCCAGCAGAAACATCTTAGTTCATTCTCTTCAATACAGTTGTACTCCATTATCCCCTCCCAACTCTCCACACTCCCAAGAAGGCTTAGTATGCATGTGTATGCAACAACAAAAATTACCTTCTTGGTAGAATGATCACTTTTCTAATTAATTCTTTAACTCTCATTGCCTGCTTAAATCTGAGGTCAAACTAGGGAAGATTACAATTGAGATCAATTCAGGGCCTAAGTAATTTTTTCAACATATTCTCCTTGTAAACAATTTTCTCTTGCCAAAATAATGTACTCTGTTTAAAACAGAGGTCACACAAGTTACTCTCTTTGGGCCAAATAGGGCCTGCAGCTAGGGTTTGGCTGTTTATATGCATGCATGAATGCCTGCACACGTACACGAATGAGTTGTCTATGTAAAAACCCAAATGTACAGCTTCTTTTTAAAATGGCTGAGGGTCTGGCAATATTGGGCCCAGTACTGAGAAACAGCAGTTACCAGCTAGAACAGACAGGCAGCAGCTTCAATATGATTATCTGTTTAGCCTGTGAAAACACTTCAGTTATGTGATCTCTGGTTTAAAGGCACTTTGTTTGTTCAATTTAATCAAATATCATCCTCATTTCTGAGATGAAGACTTTCCAACCTTCTGATTTATCTCCTCTTTTCGCTTATTGATTTATTATTCTTACAAGGTAAAAAAAAAAGTAAAGTGCATTTTAAAGTTCTGTCTAAAAAGATACTCTAAGCTTTTTAAAGAACTTACTATCAGCTGAAAAATCTTTAAACCATGTGCTCTGGCAAAAGGAAATTTTAAGGATGGAAATATTTTCCATTTTGGTAGCCTCACAACATCCAAGCAGGCAGAAAACTGTTTAATTGAAGTTCAGGAGCATGATAAAGAAATCAGCCTGGTTTTATCCTCAAATAATTATTCAGAGTCTCATCTCTACTCATCTCATTCTACTGTCACTTGGGTCTCCCATGGGTAGAGGTCTGTGATAATAACTTTGGCTTCATTCTGAATTCCTAACCCCCAGTACCTCAGAACTTGGAAACTGGGCCTTTAAGGAAGTAATCAAGTTAAAATGAGGCTATTACAATGGTCTCTAAGCCAACATGACTGGTGCCATTTTAAAAAGGGGAAATTTGGAAATGGAGATAAACATGCACAGAAGATAATGTGAAGATACAAAAGAAGAATGTCATGTGAGGACACAGGATTGGAGTGATATATCTACAAGTCAAAGAATGCCTGAAGCCACTAGAAGTTAGAGAGGCACGGAATGTCTCTAGTGCCTTCAGAGGGAGCATAGCCTTGCCAAGACCTTGATTTCAGACTTCTGGCCTCCAGAACTGAGACAATAAATTTCTATTGTTTTTAAGTCACTGTTTATGGTAGTTTGTTACAGAAGCTCTGGGAGTTGCCATCGAGAGGCCCTTTCTCAGAATAAAACTGATACTGGTTTCTATTGCTGCATAACAAATCACCATAAACGTAGTGGATTAAAACTACATATATTTATTATCTCATAGTTTTCATGGGTCAGCAGCCTGGGTACTGCTTAGCTAGGTCCTCTGCTCAGGGCCTCACAAAGCTGCAGTCAGGGTATCAGCCAGGGCTGTGGTCTAATCTGAGGACTGGGTTCCTCTTCCAGGCTCATTGGTTGTTGGCAGAATTCAGTACCTTGCAATTGCAGGATCGAGGCCTTCAGAGTCTAGAAGTCTCTCACCCTGGCACATGGCCCTCTTCATAATGTGGCAGTTTGCTTTTTCATGGCCAGTAGGAGAGCATCTCTATTGCTTTGAATTGCTGACTTCTTCCACTTCAGGTATCTAGAGCTTTTTTGAAAGGGCTCACCTGATTAGGTCAGGTCCACCTAACTTAAAGTTAACTTTATATAAATTTATAAAATTATATCTGCAAAATATTTCACTTTTTCCATGTAATATAATATAAGCAATGGAGTGATATCTCATAATATTCACTGCCCTCCCCTACACAGTCAATGGGAAGGTACTATTCAGGGCAAGCACACCAGCAGGTAGGTACCTTGGCGGCCATCTTAGAATCCTGCCTATCACAACTGGGATGTCTTAGCACTATTTGTGAGTTTCACTTCCACTTGGTTCCTACAGCTTATATTTTGGCAAAGTACTTTTACAATACTGTACCAGTACTATAGTGGCAATGGTAAATTTTTAAATTAAATTTACCTTTAATAAAATTAGAATTCCACTAAATGTAATATTTACATAGGAGACTGTTTTGTAAGATTTCAAAATCACATCTACTCTACACTCTTACAGTCCTTGTGAATGAAAAACAAAGATGGGGCTTTTTTCCTTTTCTTTGTTTAAATTGGGCAATGGTCATTGTGACTGAATAAGAAAATGTTGCAGTCAGAGCTAGAATGGGAAAAATGAAGGTAGTTTGCTCCATTAAGTAAGTAGCACCTGTGAGCATAGGAAAGCAACATTTCTATCAGGTCAGACTCCACAGCTTTACCCTTCCTATTCCTTGTGGCAGAGCACCGTGGCATGGAGCCAACCTTGGTAACCACTGTCAATGCTAGAGACAGATGAAAGGAGCAAGCCTGGCTGTGTCTGGTTCCCCTATGGTGGCGCTCTGTGGCATGGTCTAACAGTGCAGATTATACCACATAATCTACAATGTTTTCATGTCAGATCACCTCTCTAAAGGGAGAAGCCGGAAGCAAAGAAATTTCAACAGTTTCTCCACAAGGATGTACTGTTTATACAGTTGCCCTGATATTTTTTTTACTCAGAGGTAAATGCACTATGCATCTTTCAGTATTTTAAAATTAGATTTTTTTGCCCTCATTTTACCAACTGATAACTCTAAGTACCTGCAAATTTTATTCATATTCACCCATTCAAATAGGGTGAATATGAATAAATAAATATATCTGGTTTAATAAACCAGATATAGTTTATTAAAATATGTTCATTAAAAACAATTTTGACTCAGTTTTTGAGAATTGCAAATATGTTAAAAATTGTCACAGTGTCATAAGATTGCAAATATTGCCTTATGAAATTATAAAGAAGTAGAATTGTTTAGTAAAAACTATGAAGTATCTTAACTTTCACATATAAAAATATATTTTATATCACAACACTGACCAGTTAAAGCCACAACACTTGAAGGAGAGTTTGAGATACACATATTTTGAAACTGCTTGTCAAAAATATCGGCATTTAAATAAATATCAAAACTGGTCGTACTATTCAAACCAAATAAAACATATTATTAAGTTATATCTTTAAAAGTTTATCAGAAACTTTCCTTTAGAACGCAAATGTTGTTTTCAAGTATAAATTACGTGTTTGGTGACCATGAAAACGTAACTATATATTCATAGTATTGTACAAGATTTTGACCTTCTCTCCGTATTTGGGGGTGAGGTGTCCTGATGATTTTGCCCCATGTCGTTCTGGTTAGCATCTTTCTTATTGGCTTTAAAAGCTATTTGATCTCCTATTGGTTTTATCTCTGGAAGCGGGTCATTATTACTCTGCATACTTTTCTGACTTGTCAATGACATCCTTTTAAGGAGGAAAATCTAGGAAAAAATGCACAAAAAGAATTCATTTCAGTAAGTGAAATATTCACTTAATAGTATTTAGGGGGTATAATTTTCAACAAGTCTTAACATATTTCATCACATCTTTACGGGACACCACAATGGTACATTCTCAACCTCCACCAGCCTTTTTTCTTTTACCAATCACAATCATGACTCTTCCCTAAAATAAGACCTTTCTGGGTTTACCCTTCAACACTATCAGCGCTTTGGTAATATGTTATTCTTTTTATTCAAAGAACAAATTTAGTATTTTACTTTGTTTTGCTACAAGAGGAAAAAAGATGAAAACCAGGATATTATAGAGGAGGACATACATCTACATTCCTGAAGATCACAACTCTGGCAAAATGTTAGTGCTGCTGAATGATGGCAGTGGGAGCCCCAGGGGTCTGAGTAGGCAGTTGGATATATGGATCTGCTCCTCAGGGGAGGCCAGGGCTGTGGACAGGCAGAGTGCAGGTAATAGCTGAAGAGATGAAAGTAGACCCCATAACCCAGGGATTCCAGGTGGGCAGAAGAGAGAGCAGTAAAAAAGAGAGTGAGGAAAAGCCAAGTGTGAAAGGAAGAGAGCCAGAACTGGGGACTGAGCTTTGTAGGAACAAAATCAGGAAAAACAGGCAGCTCAGAAGTCAGGGGAGGAAGACATCAAGAAGAAAGTGGCCTACAAGACATATGCAGGAGACATCAAGGAAGACGGTAACTAAAAAGTTCCAAGTGATTTGAGCCCTTTGAGGATTTAGCCACACAGAAAACAAGACTTCTAAAGAGTGACAATCCAAATAATGGTTTTGACAAGATTCCAAAAACAAAAACAGCTGAGGACTTGGCTCCTTCAGAAATTGAAATGGTGCTACTAATAATAACTTACCTTTAGCCTTAAAGAATGGAGGAATTAGAGTGAAAAGTTTTAACCCAAAAAGTCAGTGTCTAGAAAAAGAGTCTATGAACTAAAATGGAAGAACTTCTGTTCCTGCTATTGTGGAGGAATACACATCTTGAAAAATTCTGCCATTACAAAATTCCAAGAGATGCTTAAGGAAGTATACAAAAGAGAATTTTATAATGTGTAGCTAAGCTCACATAAAATGAAAGGAAATTCTTGTAGGCCAAAAAATGAAGAGGGAGCAGGAAGCCTCAGAGATGAGTTGAGTATTGAAATGGCATATACTGATCTTATAACTTCAAGTCTTGGATTTTAACAGATTTGACCTCACAAAATATGGAAAATTAGAACTGAGACCCTTCCCTACATAAAGTAGGTAACCTCTAGGGACTAGGCCTTTAATGTAAGTCCACCTACAAACATTGAGAGATAACAAAATAACATGTCTCTCTCAGCCTAACAATGTTTTCCTAATATGAGCCTGGGGTTCACATCTACATTACTGGTGTGTGTGTGAAACCCTTAACTGAGACATTAAATGAAAGTGGTCCTGGAATGCTAACAGCCAGAGGAGCTAACAGAGACTAATACAAATTCTCTATGGATGAATTTACCCTAATCTAAGCTTTAAAGAATTTCCACAAAAAGTCCTGGTTCAACATGAACTCACAATCCAAATTCCAAAACACAGAAGGAAACAAGACACTGTTAGCAAGTCAGACAAAGCAACAAACAGATTTAGGCTCTGAAGGATGTCTGACATTGGAATAACTAAATACAGAATATAAAATAAGTATGCTTAAATTATTTAAAGGACTAGAATAAAAACAATGAGCATAAAACAAGATACTAGTTTTTAAAAGATCAGACTGATTTGAAAAAGAATCAAAATAGAATTTTACTTCAAAATGTGAAAAATATAATAACTGAAATTATTAGAGATTAGTCTCAGCTGAAAAGATACTATGAAACGGACAAGCTCTGAAATTCCCCCAAATATCACTTAGACATAGAAAATATGAATATTTAAAAGACACACACAACAGAATGAAAAGTTTGATTATACTGGAGTTTGAAAGAAGAGAGAGGAAATACTCAAAAATGGATGAGAATTTTCATAAAATGATGAATGATATGAATTCTCAGATTCAAGAGTCATAATGGATTAGAAGAAAGTTAAAATTAAAAAAACTCACACCTAGGTATCTCATAGTGAAATGAAGCACATCGAAGACAAACAAACAATGTAAAAAGCATCCAGAGAGAAATGACAGTTTATATGCTAAGTTACCAGCAATTATACTAAAGCAAATTTCTTAATAGCAACAATGGGAACAGATCCTAAAAGAAAGTAGCTGTCAACCAGCCATACTATCATTAATTTTCAAGTGAATAGAAACTGAAAAAGTTAACTAAGGAAGAAATTTATGACAGTAACTACCAAAGGATTTCTTCAGGAACAATAAAAAGCATTCCAGAAAGGACATCTAAGATATGAAAAGAACAGTAAATAAAGAAAGTGGTATAACAAATAATGATACTGGATTGATGAGGCTAAAAAAATTTTAAATACTTGATACAATAACATGTAAAATGAGAAGTGATGATAGGAGAGAAAACCCTTCTAAGATCCTGGTATTATCTGGGAAAAAGAATACTAATTAACTTTAGACTTTAGGTATACATGTGCTCCTGGAGAATGTCATTCTAAGTGAAGTAAGCCAGAAAGTGAAAGAAAAATACCATATGAGATCGCTAATATGTGGAATCAAAAACACAAAAACAAAAAACAAAGCATAAATACAAAACAGAAACAGACTCATAGACATAAAATACAAACTTGTGGTTCCCAAGGGGGTGGAGAGTGGGAAGGGATAGACGGGATTTCAAAATTGTAGAATAGATAAACAAGATTATACTGCATAGCACAGGGAAAAACACACACAAGATCTTATGGTAGCTCACAGAGGAACAAATGTGACAATGAATATATATATGTTCATGTATAACTGAAAAATTGTGCTCTACATTGGAATTTGACACAACATTGTAAAATGATTATAAATCAATAAAAAATGTTAAAAAATAAAACACAAGTAAAAATGAAAGAATGAAAACTAGTACAGCTGTATCAATATCAGATAAAATAAACTAGCATTTTTAAGAGACAAAGAAGAATACTACCAACAGTAAGATGATAACTTAAACCTAATGGAATCAATAATCAAATTAAATATAAATGGTCTAAATGCTCCAATTAAAAGGCAGATATTTTCAGATTAGATAAAAAAGCAACATCCATTTACATGCTGCCTAAATCAAGTGAACTTCAAATGTAAAATCATAAATGGGTTAAAAGTAAAAGAATATTAAAAGATGATAACTCTCATCAAAAGAAAGCTAGAGTGGTTATATTAATATCAGGTCAAGTAGATTTTAGAGTAAAGAATATTATTGGGGATAAAGAAGGTCATTTCATAATGATGAAGGGGTTAATTAATTAAGAGGATATAACAAATCCTAAACATTACAGAACCAAATAACAGCTTTAAGATACATAAAGCAAAAATTAATAGCAGTACAAGGAGAAACAGACAATTCTACAATTATAGTCAGGGATTTTAATACTCTTCTTTCAATAACAGATAAAACAAGCAGACAGAAAATTAGAAAGGATAGAGAATACCTGAAGAACACTGTTAACTAACCTGATCTAATTGACATTGATAGGACACTCTACCCAACAACAGTAGCTTCTCAAACTTGTTCTCAAAAGAACATTTACCAAGATAGACCTGATTCTGAGCCATAAAACATGTCTCAATAAATTTAAAAGGAATCAAGTCATACTAAGTATGTTCTCTAATCACAATGTGATTAAATTAGAAATTAATAACATAAAGATCACTTGAAAAACTCCTAAACATGTTAAACGGGGGAAATTAAATAACCCATGAGTCAAAGAAATCAAAGGGGAAATGATAAAGTATTTTGAACTGAATGAAGATAAAAACAACATATCAAGTACTTCAGGGGAAATTTATAGCACAAAAAGCCTATTATCAGTGACCTAAACTTCCATGGTAAGGAAAATTCAACAAAATGTTGCTAAAGGAACTTTGAGAAGACATCAATAAATAAATAAAGAGAAATTTCATGTTCATGAATTATGAGACTTAGTATGTTAATTCTTCCCAAATTCATATGTAGAGTCAAAACAATCCCCAAACAGAATCCCAGCAGGCATTTCTTTCCCAATAATTGACAAACTGATTGTAAAAATTCACATGGAAATACAAAGGGTCTAGTATAGTCAAAATAAGTCTGAAAAGGAGCAAAGTTGATTAACAGTTCCTGATTTCAAGACTTATAAGCTTCAGTAATCAAGACAGTGTGGTACTGGCACAAGATAAACAGATCGAAGGAACAGAATAGAGTCCAGAAACAGGCTCACATAAAAAAAAATCAATTTATTTCTGGCAAAGGTATGAAGACAATATAGTAGAGAAAATATAGCCTTTTTATTTCAACAAATGGTGCTAGAACAATTGGATGTCCATATGCAAAAATAATTTCAATCCACACCCTTACCATATAAGAAATTAACTCAAAATGGAATACTACTCAGCAATATAAAGGAATGAATTGCTGATACATGCATGGATGAATCTCAGAACAGTTACGCTGAGTGAAGGAAGACAAACCAAGAAAAAAAGAGTACACAGTATAGGATTTCATTTACATAAAAATCTAGAACATGTAAAATGTAGGATGACAGAAAACAGATCAGTGATTTGCTGAGTATGGCAGGGGGCTGGGGGTGTAGACAGGGATCACAAAGAGCCACAAAGAACCTCCTGCTGATAACGGCACTTTTCACTCTCTTGATCGTGCTTGATTATGCTTTCACAAGTGTATATTTATGTCAAAACTAATCAAATTATGTACTTTAAATATGTATAGTTCATTTCAATTATATCTCAATAAAGCTATTTTTAAAAATGCAGGGGAGCAATTATTGGGTAGGTCTGAAAGAGGCTGTCTCAGGTTTTAAGCCTGGGAAAAACTGACAGTAACAGGAGACCATATACCATATACCATATACCATATACCATACCTCAGAATTCCCTCACTATAGAGGAAAGCCAACTGTGTACCTGAGGCAAACGTGCTGAGTTGTTCTCCCGTGGTGAACAAAGCGTAGCATCAGAGAGAAGGCAGTTTCCAGGAAAGGCAAGAATCCACAGGCATAATTTTTCGTGGAGAAATTCTCACTTCAGTCTCATATTTATGGTAGTGGCAATGAATAAGAAATCTACTGACTGTGAACTGGCATGGGGAACTATCTAGGAATCTGCCATGTTCTAGCTAGTTTCTGAGGGATGGCACTGGATTTTTAACATCTGCGACCGTAGCATTCAGCCTTGTGCCTGGCACATAAGAGGCACCCAGTAAATATATACTAAATAAATACATGAAAAAATTAATTCCATGATGGGAAATTATTTTTAATATCTGAAAAACTTACTGCTTTTTTCATTAGCTTACTTAGGTGGAAATTAAGCCAACAGCACATTTTCCTTAGTGGCTAACTGTGGATCCAAATTTGCTACAGCTTGGAAAAGCAATATTTGGTAATTTCCAGATATAGCAGTCATTAAAAGATCTCTGCTGATGATTAAAATCATGGGTCCTAACTTGGCTATCTGAAACAAAAATCATCCAAACAAAATTCAAAGGTGAATTCTGTCTTGTAGACACCAAGAGTGTAATTTTTTCTTTTCTTTTTTTGAAGATTATCTTTGGAGTGACTATCTAATTAAGGGATGGAATGCAAAGTTTCAAACATGTTTATTTTGATATGAGTTAATGCATCATTTATTTTCCAAGATTTAAAAATAGTTTGATTTGTTTGGCTTAGATGGTGTAAATAGGTTAGGGATATTGTAGATTAAAACACATCATGTGGGAATGACTGAAGAAAACCTCATCCAAATCATCTATTTCCTATTTAAAATATGCAGAATAACAGACTATTCTTTAAGTAGGAAATATATTATTACTGCTTGACTTTCTAAATATAATTTTCATAACTTTTTGTTTCTTTCCTTTAACCAAGGAAATGTATACTTACTGAAACTAATTTTTCCATTAGGTATAAATGAGAATTTAAGCAGAATCAAAGTTTAAGACCAAATTCTTCAGCCTGGCACTCTGTATCCTGGCCCAACCTCACCTTTGTGCCATGGACTTGTAGGGCTCCCTGCTTGGCCTGCTGCCACAGGTGTGTGCCACCTGACTCCCACACAGCATTCTTTCCCTGGCTCAGCCCTCCCCTGTCCTGTGCATCCAAATCTACCACCTAAGGACAATGCTGAAGACTGGAGAACCTAAAAAGTTCCTGAAACTTGATCACGTATTCTAGAATATGCATTTTGGTCAGAGGTGTACTTCAACTATTTTTCCTGCTGCTTCACTTCACTTTTCCTCTTCCTGAGGTTCTTATGTCTCCTGACTCCTTTTCTTTTCAACCCTCTCCCACATATTTAACTTTCTTTTCCAGAGTCTTTCCCTGAGCTCTCATAATTAGAAAAAAGTTTTCACAGGAACGCTATGAGTAGAGTAAAATATCTGTTAAATGTTCTGCTCTACTTGACAGAGAATATAAAATGTTCCTAAACTTTGATGAAATGTTTTGGTGTTATATGTTATAATTCTAAGAATAATAATAATTCTGAAGTGTCCTTTGAGCAAGTCACAGATATCTTTTGGGTATGGTAATCTAAACTTACAATTTTATAAAGGTAAAATGGTCATGAAGTAATTTTTAGTAAAAGATAACAATACAGAGATTTGGGCTAAAAGAACTTTTGAAATTTCTGAAGTAATTCTGAAAGGAATTTCAGAGTGGCATACACCCAAAGACAGGCTGTTTGCTACTCTAAAGGCGGCTCCTGGTTTTACCTTCATCCTTTCCTTTTTTTTTTTTAACCTCCTTACATTTTACAATTCGTTGTCAACCAAAAATATTTATGGAGCATTTACCATGTACCAGGAACTGTGCTAAGTGCTAAGGACACACTGGAAAGCAAAACAGAAAATAGTTTCTGTCCCCATGGAACAGAAGGCCAATGGGGAGACAGAGAAATAAAGTAAATAAAAATACAAATGACTATGTGTTTATAAATTGTGATAAATAAGTGGAAGGAGAGGGGAGGGCATAGCTCAGTGGTAGAGTGCATGCTTACCATGTATGAGGTCCTGGTTCAATCCCCAGTACCGCCACTTAATAAACAAACAAACAAACAAACCTAATTACCTCCCCCCTCATGCAAAAAAGAAAAAAAGGATAAGAAAAGGGTATTATGTGAGAGAATAATAATGGGACATAATAATTTATATAAGTGCAGCTGTTCACAAAAGGTCTCTGTGTGGAAATGACATTTAAGCTGAGACCTAAAGTTGAATAGGAATTAACAAAGTCGTTCATTTTCCTTCTCTTTCATGTTTCCTCCTAACACTTCCACCTGGAAATTTGATTTCATGATTAAATACAGTTCTTCTGCAAGTGGGAAGAGTAACTTACTTCCAAGAAGAAGAAATGTATCCATCAGACTTTTAACAACTCCAAAACAGGTATTAGTCAGGAGAGACTGGAGTAGCATGTTGTAATGTTTTCTAAGCACAATCATCTTTATTTTTTTCATTCATCCTATGTTTTGGCTTTGCCTTACTCACTTCTAGATTCTCAGGATATTATACTGTTATAATTTAAGCAATAGAGTTCTTTTACATACCTTTTATTGTATGATGAATCAGCATGGATGGGGTGATTGAAAGGAACACGCTATTACATTTTGGCAGAGCAACCTAACTCCTAATCTAAAGTCTAGTAAGTAAATATGCACATTAAAATGTGAAACATCACCTGAAATTCTTTGTATGTTCCTGGGCCATAAAAACTCATATTACAGGAGTTAAATTATGTATATCACTATACAAAAAGTAGAAGAAGCAATTCAATACTTTGGCCTTAACACTAAAATGAAACATTCATTTCACTTACCTTCTTTGATTTGTTTATGTCTTTACTTGGTGTTGATTCGCTATCTTCCAGGATTTCTGAAGAACTGCTCTGTGCACGATCACGCATATTTCCTACAATAGGATATATTTAGAAATATTCTTTCTAACTAATGAGAAAAAGAAAAGTCCTGACTCTTTCAGTGAAACGCTGTCAACCCTGAATTATGCGATAACACTGAAGAGTAGTGAACAAGGTCCACTGCGTATTTCCTGAAAAGTTGAGGCAAAAATCCCATAATGACAACAATATTATAAATATTTAGATGCCCAGTACCCAAATAGAGCAAAGGTAACAGTAAATGTTTTGGAAGACTTCTTTAAAATATAAATTACCTTTTTTAAAAATTAACCTAGTTGTAATGAAATTATCTGTACCCAAATGGACATGCTATTTTTTGGTGTTTCAAATTAATCCACATGTAATATAGTTGACTAATGATCTCTAAAATATACCCATGAAGCATATACATTCTTCTAATTTCATATTATCAATGACTTAAATCTTATATTTAATTTCTTTTTAACAGGCTATATATGCTAAGAATAGTTAGAGATGGCAAATATTTTAACATTTTCTTTAAAATATTTTGAAACTTACTACTCTTTCTGCAGAAGTTAGAAGGAAAAAAGTATTAGGGGAACTACTTCTTCTGCTTAAGTTCAGATCAGATATCCACTACTATGGCTATCTTGTTATTTGTAATGAGAACACAGCAAAAGGCACACTGTGATGTGATGGTGTGGAAACATAATACAGGGGTCGTACAGCAAAAACAATGATGATTTGGGTGTAGAAACTGTAGGATTCAAAGGCAATCACAATCTCCTCTGTTTTGTGGCACCTGTTCTCTGACATCAAGAGCAAGGCTTAGGAAAGGACTCCTCTGAAATGTCTGTGGTGAGATCAGAGACTCAGGTCTGGGCGCTGGGGGAAATAACTGGATGGCATGCTGTGGCTACAGGCCATCCTGGACATTGGCGATGGGGACTGGCAGTGCTCACCAGACATACAAATTGAGATCTAGGACAAAAGCCCAACTTAATAATACTGATTGAAAAGGAAAAAAAAGTAGTAAAAACGTTGTTCTAAACCACTTAACACTGACACATGAGCAGCCATGAGTGATGCGAATATTTTTACGTGAAGAAGCTGTGGTGGTTATCAATGAGAACACATAAGCCTGTGCCACATATCTCATAGCTTATTATGATGGTCACATGACAATAAAGTATAAAATAGAATTCATGTGTGTAAGCTATACTCAGTTACAGCACATATATGTAGATATATATCTATATGTACATATGGATACAGTATGCCATGTATCTAGCCTTTTTAAAAGTATGCTTTTGAAGTCAAATATGCTCACACCTTTTGGATTTTCATTGTATTCATGAATGGCCCGTTCCTCTTGTTTGGCTTTTTTGTCCTATAAACAATAAGAAACAATATAATAAAAAACATATCTGTGCCGGGCTAGAAAACCAAGTCTTGGTTTTAAGCAGGGTTCTAGAGTTGGCCTCTAGCTAACAACATAAACATGTGACAGTTACTTCTCTTTGCCGGACTCTTGCCTTAGATGCTGAGTGATTGGTAATGTCCCTCTTAGCTTAAAATTGCATGATTAGCAAAAATTATATATTCAAGAATTCTACTCAGAGAGGATTCAGCAACATTAATTGTTGTATGAATTAGCTCAACATTTTATAATCAAATTGGAGTTTAATGAGTTCTATGCTAATTTAGGGACCACCCTAACTGGAACTTATAAATGTTCCTTATAAAACAGAATGTTTCTCTCCCTCTGAAAGAAAACAGTAACTGCTAAGACATGTTTTTTTCTCAGTGAGAGAAAGGAGTCTTGGAAAAAGAAGGAATCAAGGAAGAGAATGAACTCTGTAGCACAATACCATTTCATAAATTAAAAATACATAGACATGTAACAACAATACATGTTTTACAAGTACACATTCAAATAAAAGGACAAGCATGTGTCAATGGTTTCTACGTTAGGGAAAAGGGGAATGGGGCTCAAAGGGAGTCAATTTAAATAAAGAGAGAAGAGCCTCACACAGACCAGTGATGATGATGTTTCATCAATGAGAAGGCATGATTAACTCAGGGCTCTTTGCAAGAGGTCCAAAAAAATGAAAATGAAGATGAATCAATGCAGTATCATTCAGGTTGGGTTTCTGAATTCCATACCTCCAAAATGAATCTGGACTAGCGCTAGCAAATGAAGGATTTCAAACCTACCAACTGTCTCCTAGCAGGGTCACTCTTAGGCAAAACTGCCAAATGGAAGAGATGTTCTTGGCATCCCTAGCTCCACTTTCAGGATGACTTTCTCTTCCTCAGGGATGCCTCCTCCCATTCCTCCTATAAATACTTTCTTCTAGAACACATCTGTGCAAAACTGATCACAACCTCAAACACTGCTATGAGCAGCTTTCATTTGTCCATATGCATGTAAATATACACACATATGCCTGCAAACACACCTCATTTCTGCTATCAGTACAGGGCTGCTAACATTGTAATTTTATCATTTCAAGCACCCACTGCTGATCTTGGTTTATTTCTCAACAGTGTACTATACTGGCCCATAACAACTGACTTCCACTCATGTGAGGAACAGAAAGCTACCAACAAGTGTGGAAAGAATGCTAGAAAAAAAGGGGTGCCTGATCCATAAATTCATCAAAGCTTTTCCTCTAGCACATGGACAAGGTTATTCATAGAAGTATTTCTGTTTTCCAAGGAAGTTGGAATCTGCCCTCTGCAGAAACCAGGGGACCCATATGCTTTCTCTTAGGCAGGATCTCAGGATTTAAGCATGTATCTTCATATCTTTTCAACGACTGTCAATACCTTTTTAACTGAGATGTCAGTGGTTTTACTATGGTCATCTGCAGGAGCACTCTTATTGCCACCTGGAGCTTTCTTTCTGCCTTCTAGATATTCCTCAATATCCTTATTCACATCTTCTAGTTCTTCATCTTCTGAAAATTCATGATCCTGTGACAAATTTGATAATCAGGGAAGAGTTAAAATATTTTTTTAAAAAAACCCCAGAGATTTGATATTGCTGTCACAAATAATTTATAGCATCTCAAAGAACACATAGACTATGAATTCAAATATTAAAGTCAAGAACTAAAATACTGCATAATCCATGCTGCATGTCATTACTACCTCACCAAGGATTTCATGCATGTTGCTCTATTTCAACATTTTCAATGACTAGGGTTCCCAAAGTTCTTTTAGCACCTATTGTAAGGTTAAAATGAAAAAGAAAAATGCTTTCTGGGCTGTCTCATAAGGATGCTTTTAAATATTAGAGAAGTTAAAAAGCTTTCTACCTACTGTAGCATTATAACATAATCATCTCTATATGTTATGTTCATTTTCCAAAACATAGTGATTTAAAATCACTTCAGAAGTATAATTCACCAATATTCACAAGAGAGAGGTAACTATAATTACTTACATTCTGGGAAAAAGATAAAGCAGTTTAAGTAGGCAGTTTAAGTGGTTTGCTCTTGGTTATTTAAAGCAGATGGAAAACCAAACAGAGGCAGAATTTAGTCCATCTGGCTCCTGTCCAGCTAATCCAAACTATGGAACAGCTTGTATATAAATTTGATAGGTAAATCATGTAATGCATATTAATTACTAATGCTTATTAGGCAAAAATATTAGTTTTATTCTTTATTCTACACTGAGGGTTTTTTTTCCCTGCCATTTCATGTTTTGGGTGGAATAATGATTATTTTTTGTCATACTAGACTCCTTATTGGATATTTTTTCCTATACTTTTCATTTATACATTTCACTAAAGGCATAACGACCCCTAAAATAGATGACACAGTAAGTAATCTGTGCCATTCACTCCTTTGAAGAAAGTTTTTATAAAGTTCACCTTGGCCATACTTGCCTGAGACCATATATACCCTGTATGTCCCTTCAACACTGTAAGTAACTTCTCATGGTCAGCTTCCTACTGGCCACTGGGCTAAGGATAAGGCTGACACCCAACAGAATCTTTTCTGGGTGGTTTGAAAAGAACGCCTCTAATAATTAACTCACCTTTTCTTTTTCTGGCAAAAATACAAAATATGAGAGTTCAGGCTAGGGAGAGAATGTAATTATATTTCACACCTTGTAAGAGATATAAGTGGCATCCTCAGGCCAGTAGCACTAAGGGTATGGCCTAATAGCATTCCACTGAGGACAAGCAATCCAGAAGTGAAGCCTTCAGATTTAAAAAAGAATTTCAGAAGTTACTCTGGGAGGGCTTAACTTAGGTTCAAGGTCTTGAGGCAGTGCACTTGGGAGGGGAACACAGGAGAGGGGAACAGAGTACTGGGGTAGGGAGGTATATTAAAGGATGTGCTACACGTTTAGGTTGGGTAGGGTTAACGACAAGGTAGCTACCATTTACCAAGAACATCTAAAGCTTTTTCTTTTCTTCTGCATGATTTCCCCTCTAAGTGACTTATATATTATGGCTAGCCAGATGCACATTACAGGTAGCTAAAATGATCGGAGATCACTTTACTTTGGAGGGGAATGGGAAGCAAGATTACTAGATTTAAGACTTAGGCCTGATAAACAGATGTATTCATAAATGTGCATATATGATGGCCAACTAGAAAGAACAGAGCTCCTGAGACAGAGAATTTCAGATTGCCCATTTATCCCCCAGAGGGTGGGTCAGTGAGCTGTTTTCTATCAAAGTCATTACCTGGAGAGTTTGACTAATCTAGGACCTGGGTCAACTCCAATTGTGCCAGTTTACTAAGGTATTAATGTAACCATAGGATATCATGCTATTACAAAAAGAAACATGGAGCTTTACCTTATTTTAGAAATATGCAAAGCACTCATCCCTTTTATAATGAACTAGTTTTACTCATTAACCTTATATAAATGTATAACAATGAACCTTTGGAACTATACCATTTTCTAAGTTTGAGGATACTCTTGGAAAATGGCACTTACAGTAGAAATCACATCATCAATTGTAGCACTTGGCACTAAATTAAGCACACATAAATTAATCTATATACATCTGGACAACTACTTTAAGTCACATATAGCACTTACCTTCAAACTGAAACAGTTTAGGAGAGATTGGCAGAATACTGTCATTTTATAAAAAGAAAGGTTAAAGTTTAAATATATTCTTGTCACCAGAACTTCCTAGGTCTGGATGTTGACTGTATGGGTGTGTTCAGTTTGTGGAGAATACACTGAGCTATACATGTATGAGATCTATATTTGCCTGTGTATTAACTTCAAAAGCACGTTTAAGTTAAAAAAGGACAATAAAGCATAAAATTTTGTGCTACAATTCTGGATTCATGGCATGCCTCAATGTCATACAGGACAGAAATGTTTTCCAAATAGGTTAATGGAGCATAAAACTTTATATCTAAGTTATGTCAGGTAGGAAAGTGTATATTCTAAAAATCTCAGTTTGAAGGTTTTTTTTTTTTTTAGGACAAGAAGAGCTGACATATAAGTTCATGTTTTAGCTACTCTAGAAATCACTGAGGCAGCAGGAGAGAGTAGGAAGGGCATTAAACACAAAGACCTGAACACTATTTTCTAAGCTTTGCTCCACTACTCTTGGCCTGAGCAAGGCACCTACTTAATGTGCTTTACAGTCTATCTGTAAACTGGAAAAATGACATTAGCAACACCTACCTGGGAGGGATTGTATCAACATGAAAAACATTGTTTACAGAGAAAATAACATGAGCAAATAATAAGTATTTGTATATAAATAGAAGTGATTTTATAAAGGCCACTCTATAAAAAGTAAGATAGAATCCCTAGTGTGCATTGAGGCTGTCAAAAAACAAGCTTGGACACTTTTTGCCGTAATGTCCCAGATCTTACCACTAGAAAATAGTTCATTTAAAGTATACACTTCTTTGCTCTATCCTCTTATACACATCCCGTATTCTCTGCCAGAGGCCGGCAGCCAGCGGAAGAGAGGAAAGAAGGCAGATGCCTGTTAGGAGCAGGCCCTGGATGGCAGGAAGTGGGGGGCGGTGCTCAGCTGGGCTGCAGGCCAGTGTTGCCACAGGACACGATGCTCCCAGACCCTCAGATTTTCCAAAAGTCCAAGAAACTTTTTTTAAATGTAAAGTCTCCTAATATTTCAATGTTGACAACTGATTCAAATGTTTAAAAACAAAGAAAGTTCAGTCTGCAGGCCAGACTGCACCCATGGGCTACCAGTTGTGACTTAATTCTTTGCTTCTAAAGACCTTATCATCTGTAAACTTCCCCTTCTTTCTATGTGCCAATCCCTTACTTCATTCCTAATCCTATATTTCCACCATGAAATATATTACACTTGACTCTGATAAGTGGCCTGCAAAAATGAACGTCGTGCTCAGGGTACAGAACACCTTGCTGGTATACAGTTTTATTCTCATTTTCAGTTTTACACTATTATTTTCCCCTTCTTTTTCCTTAGAATATTTTATCTTAAACGATCCATGATTATGCTCAATGTATGAATTATTTTTTAACTATTTGATAAAAACATTAGGATTCAGTGGGAAATCTATGGTCCTGTGAAAGCACTAATATCTAAATTTTAGGCTAACCATGTGAGTGCGATTAGCCTTTTCATCATGGTTCAAATGTTGAGGGACAATATTTGACCCGTGTATGGTGTATAATGGTAGGTTCACTCTACTCCACATTTCAGGGCTATCATTATTGCAATTCATTTCATTTCCATAAGCTAATTTTTTGGGAGGTTGCTATGTTGTATTTAAATAAAAGTGAGGTTCACAGGACTAAACTCCTGCACATCAGTCAGTGACTTGGAGATTCATGAGGGCAGCACTATCCTGACTTGATGTGATCAGAGAGGGTGATTAAGAGTGATATAGGTTAGCATTTGCTGAGCACCCCTAACATGTTCCAGGCGTTAACTAATTTAATTATTATAAGACCTCCCCTCCTTTTAAAAGAAGGAAATAAGACTCAGAAAGGTTAAAAAAAAGTTTCCAGGTGGCCACTCAGCTAACCAGTGAAAGGCCGGGACAGGGACTCAGGCCTACCGCACCACAGAGCTGTGCTCTTCCCCAGCTCTGCCTATATAAGTTGAAGACCATAATAGCTGCCCTCAGAGTTGTTCTTCCACCACCTCACTGATATTTAAAGCATTGCAGACTCTTCTTTTTTTGCTGATAAACTCACTTCAGCAACATCCTATTCTTATGTATTATTGTATATAATAACAGCAAAAAACCAATTTAGATGTTTTTCCCCCAGAGCAGCAAAATCTCTGGAACATATGTCTCCCTTCCTATATTGAGAAATATGCCAGTAGCGCTTTTAGATATTTATTTCTCAAAAGCTACTTCTCATTCTGTTTTTCTGCAAAGCAGACTTCCTGGCGCTCACTCTTTGACGGCAATGTGAGCTCTGCCCTGGGCCTCCCCCAGGCCCTCTGTGCAGCCCTCCACTGCTCCTTCTTCTGTGGCTTTGGGGGCCCCTCTGTCTCCTAGAAAGTGTTCCTACCCTCCCTCCTCCTCAGACTTCCCTTTTTCAACCTCCTCTTACCTACTGATGTTTCCCTGAATTCTCTCTTCAGTTCTCTTCTCTCTTCACACTATGAATACTGGCTCTCATTCATCCATAAGTTTAACTACATTGATGAGCCGGTGATACTCAGCTATCTTCCCTGAGCTCCAGACCCAGACGTGTATCTGCCTGCTGAACATCTCCTGGATCAACAAGCCCCAAGCAGTCTCCCAAACCTGCCCTGCTCTGTTCTCAGCCTTTGTGAACGGCACTCTTTCTACCCAATCCTCCAGGCCAGAAACAAGAATAGCTTGACCTTTTTCCTCCCTCTAAGCTCCATCTCTTTACTGAGCCCTCCAATTCTACCCCTAAATCTCTCTTGATAATACGTACTCCCAACTCTCCATCCCACTGTCCTAGTCTAGCTCCTCTCCAGTCTCTGCCTGGTCTACTATAACTGCCTTCCAACTGGTGCCCCCGACTCTGGTCCTGTTCCCTTCCAGTCCACCCTCCATATTGCTGCCGGAATGACGCTACAAAAGCCCAAGTGTGATCATCTTACTCTTGCAGTTTAACATTTACAAACACTGAAGGTCCTGTGCCTCTCTATCCAGGCCAAGGGATACTCTAGGCTGTAGTCACACTGAAATCCCCTCCTGGCTCCCGTCAGCCTGGCTCCTGTCACCCTGCCCGCTCCTTGCCTGGTTAGGTTTTACTTTTCACGACTCAGTTCGCATTTCACCATCACTTTGTGGGAGCCCTTTCCTAGCCTTTCTCACTGGCAGCTGAAGTACCATCCTGAAGCACTTTACTGTACTGGTAAATTTTCTGGTCAGTCTGTAGAAATAGCCAAGAATTCCCTGAGATCAGGAGCCATATCTCACTCTCTGCATACCCAAGGTGCAAAACTATTTTTTTCTTATTAAGGGATTTAATGGAGGAAAGCCATAGATTTGTTTTCAAATTGTATTTTTATCTTTGGGCAGTCTTGGCTAAGAACATGGGGGTATCGGGAAACAAAAGGGCATTGCTAAGCAACATTTAAGGCAGAGTCACAGGAACTCTTTTTACCTGGTATTCTTTCAAGAAATCTATACCCACCTAACATCCCTGATAGGATAGAGAGCCATAGGAGGCTGACTGTAAGCAGCCCTCACTTCTTGAGATCCACCTGATCTGGGGAAGCTTCTGACTCTCTTTTTGGTGCTTGGTACATAAATATTTGTTGAATGAATAATATGTACCAAATATAAGTTATGTGTCAGGCACTGCGCATAAAATATCATATTTAACTTTCACAATGGAAAGAATGAAGGAATTACAGCACCTTCCTCCATGGTAGCATTTTATTTTTAATATAAATGTATACAGCAAATTTACCTCTATAGTGAAATAGAACATTTCAATTGCACTCACCTGGAGTGCTGCTGGCCAGCAGCAGTGGCATGTTTCTGTGGTACTCCTTTGTAGCTTACCTTAGTTTTCTGCCAGAGTCCTCATTTGAAACTGTAACTCAATGGATTCTACATACACAATTCACACTTGCCTCAGAAATGATTACTGATAAACTACAGTAAAAGCTTGATCAACCAGTAGATGGGGACGATAAAGAAGGAACCAGTTATTCCAATCTTTTTAACTAAGTATTAATTCAGGTCTCAAAATGACTAGGCCAGTGTTCTTTTGACCAGAGCACTAGGCCTGCATGAATTACTGCTTCTAAAAGAGCACAGAAAGAAATTTTTTGGCCAGGGAAATGTGAAGAAATGGGTAAGAGATGCTGTTTACGAATGGTTATCGAGAACAGTTCAAATACTGAGATGGACAGATTTTCAGAACATCATTTCAGTATTGCTGGCGCTCATCTCTTCAGTGGAAGATGAATGCCCATATCTTTAACATTAATAACTGAAGTTTAAGAGTTTCTCCTCTGCTTACAGGTTTTTCTTTCATGGGCTCCACTTCTTTGCTATTTAATCCTAAATCTACTTTTAAAATAACCATGTCTTGCACTAGAATTAACAACACAGCACATACATTTTAGCCAAAGTATTAATTCAGTCTTACTAACACTAATGAATGTGGGAGATTTGGTAAACAGTGCAGTGCCAAATCAGCATATTTGGTTAGTGAGGGGAAGCTACCAGAGAGCCTTGCAGCTACGACAAAATTTACAATTGCTCCTAGGAACTTCTTCACTTCCTGTCCTAGTCCTTCTCCCCATATTCTTTCTCATTCATGGAAAATCAAACAAGCAAAGAATTCAACTACACAAAATTCACAGGAAGGTTACCATCAAAATCCTCCTTGATAAAAGAAAGTATAAGAAATCCCTGGTGTCCAAGATATAGAAGGGACTAGGGAGGGAAAGCTGTGGTAAACAATAGTCGAACACACTAGCTGCATTATACACAATGATATTACGCTGGTGGAAATGTAGCCTCTCTCAAGTTCAATGTCTAATATGAGTTTCTCTTTTCACAAACAACTACTGACTGTATACATTTAATTTTTATTTTACTTAAAACATTCTGACAAGCAGCACACAGGATTACAGAACAGTGCATGAAGAACACACTGAAGGTAAGTATAGAGACACTGGGAATGACAGCACTGGGGATGGAGGTCTGACAGTACAGTGAAAGCTCAGAGATTATAGGCGTTTAGAAATACAGAATTACAGAAGACAAAAGACATTAAAGCTGCCATAACCTTTGAAGAGGAAAGAACATTTTATAGAAAACTAAATTAATTGTAAAGTATAATTTTTTTCTTTAAAAGTTTTTTCTTCTGCAAATAATAAACATGTTAGAATGAAAGAATCTAAGAGTTACAGCGGCTATATTTATCCTATCATCTAATCCATTCCATTTTACAGATGAGGAAACGGAAGCCCAATGAATAGCTTTGCTGGGTCAATAAATACTTCAAGCTTCTTATACTTCCAGAATATACATTTATCTCCATTTCACTAGATGTTCTGTCATTTATCAAACAATAACCAAAACAGACGTTAGAGTCTAAGCTCAGAACCCAGCTGTCACTTTGCAGACTATTGCAAAAAAGGACACATAAAAGGTAGAAAGATAGTACTGTTTTTAAAAAAATGTGAATCCCTCATTTTAGCTTTAGATTACCACCCATTCTTATAAAGTTATTCTATGTGGTAGGCTAATTGTAATCATAGACTGAAAAAAATTATGCTAACATATTTATAAGCAGACATTTTTATAACCCTTAAAGATCTGTGCCATTTTTAAAGGGACCTGTTTGTATACACAAAGTATTTCTATAGTATACTCCTATTTCCTAAAACTGTCTTTAATGAGGAATTATGCTAATTATATGCTATGGCCTTTTCATATTTTCTAGTTATATATTTATAATTTGGGGGAAAATACACCAAAATATTAGTTTAGGAGGAGTCAAAATTTGCCAGTACCTCCAAGTTACCTTTATCAGTTGTTATTGTACCACATGTAAAGTAACCATGACATAAAATCAGTTTAACAGAATGTATTGAGTGCCCAATATGCATAAAGTGTTCAAACTGTTTGGTTGGACATAATCAGGTCAAATTTAAAATCTGTTACTTCAATTCCAAATAATGTGGTAATACATTATTCCAGAATTTTTTGGAAGCTGGTGGCCCATTTTCTAAAAGTTGTTTTGACCGCACTGGCATTTTGAACCTCTGTACTTCATGCTCTTTCCCCTTTCCCTCCCTTTCAGCAATCAGCTTTTTGGGATGTGTTTTATCTTTGTTGTATTTCACAGATCCTCTGCTTTCCCTCACTTTTTTGGATTCTTTTCCTTCACCCTGTCTTCCCTGCCTTCCCCTTTCTTCATTGCCTGTCTCCTGGGACTTCCCCTCCACTTCCTCCTCATCCTCCTCTTCTTCCTCCTCCTCTTCTCTCCTCCTCTTTTCTTCCTCTTTCCTCTCCCCCAGTTTCCCCTCCTTTTCCCTTTGGTTGCCTTCCCCCTCTTCTTCCTGCTCCTCTCCTTCCTCTTCCTCCTCCCCTTTTCCCTCCTCCCCCTCTCCTTCTTCCTCTTCTTCTCCTTCCCCCTCCCCTTCTCCCTCTCCTTCTTCCTCTCCTTCTTGCCCTTCCTCCTCTCCCTCTTCTTCTCCCTCCTCCTCTGCTTCTTCTCCCCGCTGCCCCTCCCCTTCTCCTTCCTCTTCCTCTCCTTCCCCCTCCTCCTCCTCCTCTCCTTCTCCCTCCTCCTCTCCTTCCTGCCCTTTCCCCTCTTCCTCCTCTCCTTCTTGCCCCTCCTCCTCTCCCCCTTCTCCTTCCTGCCCTTCCCCCTCTCCTTCCTCCTCTCCTTCTTGCCTCTCCTCCTGTCCCCCTTCCTCCCCTTCCCTTTCCTCTCCCCCCTCCCCTTCCTCCTCTCCCCCCTCCCCTTCCTCCTCTCCCTCTTCTTCCTGCCCTTCCCCCACCTCCTCCCCCTCTCCTTCCTCCTCTCCTTCCTGCCCTTTGTCTCTTTCCTCCTCTCCCCCCTCCCCTTCCTCCTCTCCCCCCTCTCCTTCCTCCTCTCCCCCCTCCCCTTCCTCCTCTCCCTCTTCTTCCTGCCCTTCCCCCACCTCCTCCCCCTCTCCTTCCTCCTCTCCTTCCTGCCCTTTCTTGTCTCTTTCCTCCTCTCCCCCCTCCCCTTCCTCCTCTCCCTCTTCTTCCTGCCCTTCCCCCACCTCCTCCCCCTCTCCTTCCTCCTCTCCTTCCTGCCCTTTCTTGTCTCTTTCCTCCTCTCCCCCCTCCCCTTCCTCCTCTCCCCCCTCTTCTTCCTGCCCTTCCCCCACCTCCTCTCCCTTCCCTTCTGGCTCTTCCTCCCCTTCTCCCTCCTCTTTCCCGGCTCCCTTCTCCTCCTCCCCTTCCTCTTCCTCTTCTTTCTCTTCTCCTCCCTCTTCCTCCTCCTCTCCTTCCCCCTCTCCTTGCTCTCCCCCTTCCCCTTCCTCCATCCCTTTCTTTCTTTCCTCCTGATGGCCTTGTTCCCTCTCCTCTGGCTCCTGTTCCTCCTCCTCTTCCAGGTCTTTCTCTCCCTTACCCAGGCTCTCCATTTCTCCTTCTGCCCTGTCTTTCTCCTCCTCCACTTCCTCACTTCGTCTCCGTTCCACTCCTGAATCCCCCTCCTTCCCAATCCCCTCACCTCCACCTTCGGGCAGGTGCTCTGCCTCTCCCCTTGGCTCTCCCTCACCTTCACTCACCTCTGCTCTGTTTGTAAGGTCATCTGACAGGAGCTCTGCTTCCTTCTCTTTTCCTCCAGGCATCTCCTCATTTGCCTCTATCTCTTGCTCCTCTATTCCACTTCCTTCTGAATCATCTTCTCCTTCCTGCTCCTCTGGGATCTCTGACAAGCAGTCACACTTAAAATCATATTTTGTTAGGAATTTGGACATTCTGTGTTCGATCTCTTCCTCATGTCCTTGTTCAATACATTTTCTGCTATACCATAAGTTTACATCAGTCTCCACTTCATCATCCTCCTTCTCTCCACTGCTAAATTCTACTGATTCAGGCTGCTCGAATCCATCAGCTGTACCCTGCTGACTTGCACTGTCACCTTCCAAGTAACTATCTGGCTCCTCTGTAGATCCTCTTTCACTGTCAAAGAGCACATCTTGCTCGTTCCTTTTACTTTCCTTAACAAAATTTTTATTTTCTTCATCCTCAATATTCATATCTCTATTTGGTAAGTTGTCAAACATGTCAATATTTTTTCTATTCTCTTCACTTTTTCTTATATAAGGACCTGTCATTTTCACCAGATCACTTTCCTTCTTAGAGTCTATTTCTTCTGCTTCTGAATCCTTCTGACTGTGTCCTCCATCACTTTCTTTTTCTATTTCCTTACTATTAAGTGGATAGACACCATGCTTACTTTCACGTCTAAATATCCCTTTTTGCAAACCCTCTGCACTGGTGTTGGCTGGACGGCTGTGCTGGCCCGAGTCATTACCTACGTCCTCATCTGAAAATGCTTCCACGGTCACAGGTGCTTGCATCGCGTACATTCCTTTTGCCAAAAGTTGTTTATATGTTTTCCCTTCTTTCATTTTTTGGGACATCTCTTCACTTTCATACTCATTACTATCATCATTTTCAGTCTGAGCTGTATGCTGCTTCAGTTTCTCAATTGTTTCTTGTTTCTGTAAATTTTTTGAAGTCATCGTCATACTACTATTAATTGACAAAGTAACTTATCTATTATAAAATACTGCCAAGATTTTGCATTATTGTAAGTTTCACTAGAATAAAAATGCTCAGTTTTACTAGACATTTTCTCAGATCTTGTTTTTCCTGAGGATAATTTATGCCACTCTCTAAGTCTGTAGAGCACCTAATTTTGATTTAGTAACATGTATCTGTGTTTCACTTTCAAATCTGCTATCTACCTTAATTTTGTCATTACTCACAGTATCATCAATATTTATTCTCTGCCCCTTTTCTTAATCTGAATCAATTAAATATATTTCCAGACTGATTTTGCAATAATACTTTGAGCAAATAATAATTTGAGCAAAATACTGCTCAAAAATATATGCTTTTCTGTCTTCTCTAATGTTTTAATTGTCAAATTTTGATTGTGTGAAATACACAAAATTTAAAAAAATGAAAATATGAAATTTTAAAAAACTTAAAATAATGAATAGCTTTTTCTAGAAGAAAGACATCTGAAATGAAAACTACAAGTGAAATGTTCTTTTATCAATATAGTAAATAATGAATATATTTTTCTTTTCAAAACAAAATCTTTGAGTTTTCAAAGTTTTGACCCTCTTCCTTTTATCTATTATATTCTTTAATTATAATCTGCATATATAAAAAACACTATAAAAATACTTATGGTAAAATATAAGATTTTATTAAAAACTTTATAAACTAATAAAAAAACTTCTGAAATGAAACATTGAGATTTTAATGATACGTTAAGAATATAAAATTAATTTCCTGATGGACAAAATTAGGCAAAAATCAAACTGTTGACCTAAATTCTACAAGCTAATAAATTAAAATAGTAAATGAATTTGGGTCTCTAGATAGTAAAACCTCACTAAATCAAGTTTTATAAATTGTGATGAGTGCTAGGCCTAGGAAGAGGTCATCTTTTTGCTAAACAGATTCTTAAAACGGCACGAGTTAAAAGTTAATATATAGAATTACTATAATAAATCTTTTTTTATTGACTAAACTAGACCTGGTAGGGCCTCTACTTCAAAGGACTATTTGAAGCATAAAACATATATTAGTCTAAAAGGAAGTGCTTCCTTTTCTGCTTGTTCTAGATCTCTTCTTTAAAAAGTCACGATTCTTTCAAGAGCCCTAAGAGAGACAGAGGCCAAGTTGCCAGAAATGATTTCTAAACGTATGTGCCTTTATTTCCTTTGCACAATAAAGCAGCACAGAAGAGGCAGAGCCCAGAGTCTTAAGAGGAAGGAAAGACACACAAAAGACGTCTGCTTGGAAGTACAGTCAGTCAATAAATCAGTCAACATTCACTGAGCTTCCACAACTGTGTCTGGAGAACGACTCTCCCATATTCAAAAGGAATGCTGTTATTCAGCATGCCTCTCAGTAAAATATAGATAAGACTAATGAGGACTGGCAGCAAATTTTTATAATTTAGCAAGATTCTCTTGCATTTCAGTGACTTTGATTTTAAGGATTTTTTTGCTTAACAATGTGGCAAAGGCATGAGAAATAGAAATTAAGTGTTTTCTGTAGCCTTCGTCCTTCAATTTACATTTCTCCAATTTATTTTTCTAATCCCCAACCCTTCATCTTCTCACTTCACTGGTCCTTAAAGCCAGGAAAAGCAAATGATTTTAGGGCAGGCCTTTATCTCTCCAGGGTTGTGAAAACCAGACTATTCTTTCTTCTTGCTATTCATTTGTTATTCATTAAAAGTCTCTCTTTATCACCCATGCATAGTTTCTGACTAATTTCCAAATGTTTAATCATGTTACCAACTCCTTGATAAATTAAAGCCCATTCCAAACATTGTAAAAGCTATTACCAAATATTTTAACTAAACCCACAAAATTTTAGAGCTAGAAAAGATGTTACTATCATCCTGCAAAGTCAGCAAGGTAACTCACCCAAAGTCATACTTGACCAAAATGTGAGAGGCACTCTGATAAACAGTAGCCTCTTCCAATACATAAGAACTGCAATAAAAATCTTTTGTCTTGATAATAACAAGGTAAGGCTATTGTCACTTGTTAGTGATTCCAAAGGGCAGATTTCAGCAGTGAAATTCTGCCACTCTTGTTGTATCACAGAAAATACATACCAACAGAGTAAGCCCAAAGTGAGGCTATATATATTGTACCCCTCGCTTTTAAATCCTAAAGTGAATGCTTACCTTTCTTGTGTTCTTTCCAGAAATCTTTCAAGAAAAATATAAATAATTTAAACTGTTCTTACCCACCATAGAGAAAATAATTCTATTCTATATTATACCTTTTGTTTTTGAATTGGCGATAATTTTAATGTTTTTTCATTGGAATTCAGGCTCATCATATGTGTCTGAAATAAATTAAAAAAATATGTTCTAAAAAGAATAAAGACTATATATGATTATATATTTATACATTAAAATCTACATAAATAAAATTAATACTAAACAGTTCAGATGGTAATACAATCAACTCTCAATTGCATATTAATAATGTGAGGGCTGAAACGATTGATTGATTGATTGATTTTATTTATTAGTAAATACTATGAAGGGACATAGTATTTTACCTGATCAGCCAAATTGACATTCTATGACCCAGGAGTGTACAAAATCATTGATTTGAAAATACCTTAGATTCCTAAAGTCACTGGGACACATGTTTGATTACCTACTTGGCTACATAGGAAACATGATATGAAGATTTCCATTGTTTTCACTTGACGCTACCTAAGTTCTTTACATTAACTTTAAAT
Source organism: Vicugna pacos (assembly GCF_048564905.1). Classification (NCBI taxonomy): domain Eukaryota; kingdom Metazoa; phylum Chordata; class Mammalia; order Artiodactyla; family Camelidae; genus Vicugna; species Vicugna pacos. The sequence continues at coordinate 29,486,125 of NC_133023.1, forward strand.
TTTATTTTTAAATTTTTTTTTTGGAGGGTGAAGTAATTAGGTTCATTTATTTTTTATTGTTAGAGGAGGTACTGGGGATTGAACCTAGGACCTTGTGCATGCTAGGCACACACTCTACCACTTGAGCTATATCCTCCCCTCCCTGAAATGAATTTTATTATATGTAACCTATACCTCAATAAAACTGATTTTAAAACAATGAATGAAATCAAAACCAAAACAAAAAGCTTTTTTTTCTATGCATCTAACGGCTCAGGAAGTACATACATACACAGACATACACATACAAATACATGAAGAACTAAAATTCAATCTTGTATCTAGATCATATAAATAGGAAAATCATTACCATATTTAAGACATCAGTAGTTTCTCCAAGGCTTTCTGAATCCACTGATGAAAAATTGTCTGTCTCTTTCTCTTTGGTCATTTTATATTGAAAATAATCTGAATGATTAAAAGAGAAAGAAAACCAGATTTCAAAAGAAAAGTAAAAGATAACTAGACAATAAACAGAAATTATTCTGTAATATAAAAGTACAGTTATAATTTTACTGAGGTCCTTTAATCGCATATTAAAGGAATTGAACAGAATCCATTCACAGTGAAAACAGGTTTTAAAGTCTCTTTTGGAAAATTTAAAGACTTTGATGCTGATAACTGCTTCATTCGTATGAACAGGCAAACACTATTCCTTTGGGATAAATACTGCCCAGGTATCAAGCACATTGACGCCAGTCCCCAAAAAGATCCCCAACGACCCACTTCTTCCTGCTATGCATACACTTGTGTAGTTCCCTTCACATTGTACCAGATTAGTCTGTATGGCCAATAAAATAAAGTGGACGTAATTGTGATGTTACTGTGCCTTACGTCTTGATCCCCACTGTCCACCTTCTGTCTCACTTTCTTGGATCACTGGCTCTGGGGGAAGCCATGCTGTGAGCATCCCCAGGGAGAAGCCCATGTGCTGAGGAAGTGAGGTGTCCTGCCAACGGCCATGTGAGTGAGCTTGGAAGAGGATCCTCCAGCCCCAGTCGAACCTTCAGATGACTGTAGCCTCAACTGACAGTGTGAGTATAAGTATACAAAACACCCTGAGACCAAATCACTCAGCTAGATTGCTCCTAGACTCCCGACCCTTGGAAACTGTGTGAGATAGTAAATGTTTGTTGTTGTAACCTAAGTTTTAGGGTATTTTGTTATGTAGCAACAGAAAACTAGTACAAGGACCTAGAAAATCTCACAGAAAACTTCTAGGTTATTATATCATAAAGCAGATAATTAAAAGTTATAAGCATTACTTGGCCTTACATTTTTCTCAATTACTATACCTCCATTTAGCACCCGTATATTTATTTGAGAGGAGCTCCTTAATGAAGTCTTCACTAAAAATGCCAGTCTACACTGATCTCTCCCTTGTAAATTCATTCAATTCAAATGAGCAAATAATCAGTTTGTCTTTATCCCATGTGAGGTATTATGTAGGTGATATCAATTGAAGTAACTACTAATTCTTAATGAACTTATAGTCTAGAAGGGAATACAAAATATAAGATATAGGGGAATGAGAAATCACATCTGAAAGTTGGAATCAGGGAATGTTTCACTTAGGAGTTAAAGGGAATGATAAGTAGAACTCTGAGAGGCAGAGATGGAGGTAGATGGAGAAGAAAATAAGCCTGGTGCTAACAGAAGACATGGAATGGCTTGTATTGGAGGCTTACCATGTGCTTGGAACATAGGCTTTTATACACATCAGGTTAACTCCATGACAGCAAGAGAGGTAAATGTTATATCCCCATTTCACAAACGAATAAATTAAGGTTCAGTGACTCTTTTGGTGTTAAGTGTCAATCTCAAGTCTGCCTTGACTTCACAGCCTTTCCACTAAGTCTGACTATGAAGAGCTCAGTTTGATCAAAATCAGGGGTTGGCAAACTTTTTCTGTAAAAGGCCAGACAGTGAACATTTTAAGCTTTGTGGCCGTATAGTCTCTGTCCTAATTATGCAAACTCTGCCATGGTAGTGTGAAAGTAGCCAGACAATACACAAATGAATGGGCATGAATGGGTTCCAATAAACTTTATAAAAACCAGTGGCTGGCTAGATTTGTACTATGGCCCAGTGTGCAGACTTGTAACCTAAATTAAGAATTAAGTTATAAGAAAAAGGCTACTGAGAGATGAAGCTAGAAGAGAAAGTGAGAGTTATATGGGAAAATTCACACTTATTTTAAAAAATATTAGGAATCCTCTGAAGACACTGGAGCAGATGGGAACTGAACTGCACCTGAAGGAGATTAACATAGAAAGTACTAAGCAGAATAGATTAGAGATGGCAGAGAAAGAAGGTTTGGAAAATGGACAGTAGATCATTTAAGCTCATGGTCATGCCTTATACTTGACTGAGAAAATAGAAATCATCGGACCTGATCTGCCTTATCTTCTCACCAACAAACGTGCACATTTACCTACATTTTCGTATTAAAATGTAGAACGTGTCTTTCCTCTTAATAAAGACTTCACTGTAGGCCAGCTCCTCCCGTCTTCTCAAGAGCTTTGCACCTTTGGTTACACCCTCCCTCTCACATGCTACCAATCTCTGGGACTACTGACTCATGTCCGTTAGCACACAAATATGCTCTAATATTGTCCATTGACCTCGCATCTCCTTCTACCTGCCAGCCCATTTCTTTGCTCTTTTTTATGAGCAAACTAGGCAAAAGAACTATCTACACACCCTACCTCCTCTTCACTTCCTCAATTCCCATTCATGTCTCAACGTTTAACACTCTGCCTTCTCTCCTGATCTTCCCTGGAACTACTCTTATCAGGGTCACCAAAAATCTACATGATGCCAAATCCATAGGATGCTTCTTTGAACTCTCTTTTCCTTAACTTTTGAGCAGTACTTTGAATTCATGACCTTACTCTCCTCACTTCCCTCCTCCTATCCTACTGTCTGACAAGGATGAGGAAGGTGGCTTTGCTGGCTCTTCCTCTCCTACCATCTAAGTCTCAGGACAAAATCCTGGGCCCTCTTTTCTTCCTATGTTATTCTCTAATAAGTGATTTCATCACCTTCCATGGATTACAAATACTATCTCTATGTTGATGGTTTCCAAATTTCTATCTCTAGTCCAGACCTCTCTTCTGAAGATTATACTTTCATTTTCAATTGCCTGCTTGATATTTCTGCTTGGATGTGTCACACTTGTATCAAGCTCAATTTGTAATTTTTTTCCTCAAACTAGTCAACCATCCTCCTGCCTACACATTTTTGTGTAATCTGTTAACAAGTTTAGCAAGTTCGGTTGGTTCTATGTCTAAAATGTATTTCAAATTTGCCTCCTTCTATTTCCATTGCAAATACCTTAGGTCCACACACCATCATCTCTGGTAACAGGCTCTTAAGGTTTCTTCCTACCTTTAGTCTGGTGTGCCTACATCCACACACAGGCAAAAGTGATCATCTTAAAATTTAAATTGGATTGGAGGACATCATTCCACTGTTTAACACCCTTTAATGACTTTCTATTGCACTTAAGAAAAACACCCAAATCAAATAGGCTTCTCATGGTCTGTAAAACAATGAACATTCTTTTTCCAACATCATCTTGTCCTGCCTTTTCTCTCACTCTATAGAGTCAATGGTCTTCTTTCTCTTATAAACTGCCTCTAAACCTTTACCTACATTATTTTCTTTGCTTGGAATATATACATCCTTTCTCTTTGTGTGGCTTTCTTGTCCTTTATGTTTTAGCTTTAATGTCACCTTCTCAGCTATGTCTTCCCTGATCTCCTTCCCTCCATTAGTCTGCAAATAATTTAGAAAAAGTCACCTTATATGTTGGATACAACTTTCAAAATACTTTTTTATTAAGTCAGTGTTAGCAAACAGTCACAAAAAGATAAGGGATGGCTTTTCCTTTTGCTCCAAAGCTACAAAATCCTGTCTATCTTCACATTCAGATCTCTTGAAGTGGGAAACAACTTACTCTAAACTATAAACTTCTCTTTTCCCTATACACACTGTTGTCAGAATCTATTTTTCCCATGTACAGAGCTGAAGAGTGCCAGTCATTCTTATCTCAAAAGGAAACATACAAAAGTTGTGGGTGAAATGCAGGAAATCCAGCTCATTAACAAAGTCCTAGTTGTAGATAATATTCCATTTCCATGGCCCACAACTCTTGCCTGAGTTTCTGGTCCTTTGTTACCTCCATCTTTTGTCTAGGTTCCTGATCCCTAAGATACTAAAAATTATCTGTGCCACGATTCTTAATCCCAGATGCTCAGATCACCATCTTATTTCCAAACCTACTGCTTACTCTGATTCCCTGGCTTCTTGTCCTGCCCCTATCATCCAGGTATCTTCCCTGCAGTAACATAAACACACTCCTAAGATACACAAATTTCTATAAACCAAATTATTTGGAAGAAACTGTATAATAGCTAAAGAGGTGGAATTACAATTTAAAACATGAAATCTATCTAATAGGCAGTGAGGCAGAGGTGTTAATAACCAAGACTATGTTTATTAAGAGGTTTCTAGAGACGCTAGGCTCAACGCTAAGTATTTTATATGGTTTATCTCATTTAACTGTCACCAATACTCTGTAAAGCAGGTATTATTTAAACTCATTTCAAAGATACGGAAACTGAGGCTTAGAGAAATTAAGAAACTTTCCCAAAGTTGGTCTCATAGTTAATAAATGTCAGAGCTGGTCTGGTTGCAGATCAGTGTAACTCCACACCCCACACTCTTAACATGATGCTATATTGCCTAAATGCAGAACTCCACACAGGTCCAGAAGACTTGCATTCAAATCCTGTTCAATTCATTTACAAACTGAGTGACCTTGGGCAAGTCACTCAATCTCTTCAAGCCTTGCTTTTCTCATCTATAAAAATGAAGACGAGAACTCCCACCTATTTCATGAAGTTGCTTCTGGGTTTGAAGGAGATAACATAAGAGAAGGTAATAGGTATGCTATACACTGCTCTATGAAGGGACGCTGCTGCTGCTACATGAGATTTTTAGGATCACTGAAGATGCTTTCTATTAGTTAGAGTATTCCTGGATTGGAGTTCAAATGAGGGGTGTCAGTCCCTAACTAGGAGGAAAACAATTTAATTGGAGAAAACATCTTAAGATAAACATGAAAACAATAGAAACAAATGGTACATTTTTTTCTGAGAGATGGCAGAGCTTCAGATGTTACCTGGTTCCAGTGGCTGCATGGAGCCCTCCTTTTCAGGCATAATTTTCTCCAGCAGATCACTTTCAGACACACAGAAAGGAACTGAACGAGGTGAAAAACAAGTGGGTGGTACCAGAGTCCCTTCAGTTGGAGGTAGTGTTCTTGGCATTCGAATAGAGTCTGGAGATTTTTCCTTTAAAATAAATAGGTTCAATAAACTGTTAGATGATGTTATATATTTAATATTGACACAAACTACCCTAAAGTTGCTAAAAATATTTAAGAGACAGACTTCAAAATTGGTCAGTGTCCCACAACATTCACTTCTTAATAATCTCCAAGGGCTCAAAAATGTTCTGTCCTGTTGCTTCTGTATCTAAGTTGCTCTAAATTGTCAATTTGGAAGTCTATTTTTCACAAAAAGGGGAAAAATGTGTATGTGTTTTCTCTGCCTTCCCTGAGTAACAAAAGATTACTCGTAAGATGCAAACAAGCAACAACTACAAAAAAACTTATGGGATATTTCTCAATCTTTCCATATATACTTTTCCATAGTAAAAAGCCAAACTCAACCTTTTTACCTCAAAAGGAATACATTTTGGAACTTACAGTAATTTTTTAAAGGAATGTTTCCTTTAAAATTATTTGGTATTTTTAAAATATAAGTATCATTGAAATAATAATTTTAAAGCACAGGAAGAGAATCTCCAAATATAACTGAGAAAGAACACTCCCTCTCTCAAACTAAAGTCCTTATTTCTTTGTTTTCCACATTTCATTATTTATAGTATATAAGCTTCCACTGCTCATGAGGTATTTTCTTCAAAAAATAAAAGCACAGTAGAAGTCAATTCACGTGTAGTTGAGAAAACAACTCAGCACTCAATCTGAGGTGGTAAGACAGTGGTAAGTACCACTGTTTATAAGAAAAAAATATTCATGATAATTCCAGTTTTCTAGTTTGTGTGTTTAACAGCTTAATTCTGAATTCACTGTAAAAGTTTGTAAGCCCTCAATTCTAATAATCTTGTTTAGTAAATTGATCTAAGAAAACCCTTCTTCGGTTTAAAAAGAAAGTGAATTTGTTGTTTTCCAGGGTTTTGCAGGGCTAGACGATACTATTACATAGAAGAGGCCACAGCTGTACCCGCTCTCTTCGACGCATACGTGCTGATAAAGATCTATTCAAGACAGTTCCTGAGGTCAGATCGCTGATGGGCAAAAATGTAGATGAAGGTAAGTAACAATCATTCATTTCATCTGAATCATTGTCTTCTAACATATCAAGTCGTGGAGTGGCAAAAACTAGCATGTGACATCCACCACAAGCAACCTGCAGAAATCAATTCACAGATAAATTAATCAACATTGGCTTCAGACACAAATGGGTTTTTAACAGTTTTCAGCTACAAAACATTAACTTACCAGTATACTGACTGACTGACCACGTGAATCTCTTTCTTCACACACATACACACGCATGAGAAATACAATATATGTTCTTTAAATACTATTACTGAAAATTAGAATACTTTAACATACCATTTTACTTTCAATTTAATATATAATATAGAGAAAAAACTATTTAGCATATTGTATTTCTCCTTATACATTAGAAGACGTTATTTTAATCTGGGAACAACATTAACAACTTGAAAAAATTACTCAGAGAAGTTCTACTTGGAAATAAGTGATCCAAGAATAAATCAGTCTCCTGGGATAATTATGTCTCCAAGTCTTTCTCTTTACATGAAGTTTAAGTTTAAAACTTTAAAGTCCTGAGAGCAAAATGTAAGCATACACAATGATGAAACAATGAAAACTGAAATCAGCATTCAAAGGATTTTGAGAAATAACATTTTTGATAAAATGCTTAAAAAATATTGTGTAGTATTTGCAATACAGATTTTTAGCATCTTTATAGTGTTCTACAAGGTGGCACAGAATAGCATACTCTGAACCCTTCCATCATAGTATTTTCAAAGTTAAAATTGATATTTTTTTTGTGTAGCACTTTAAAGATTGATCTTCCCCATAAGATTATAGGCTTAGTGAATGAGAATCTGGTCACTTTGTTCATCACTGTATGCTTTGTATTCCTCATCCTCAGTCCAGTATCATATATCGAGCAGGCATTCATTAAACGTGTCAAATCAAGGGATGGAAGTGTCCCATAGCATGAGGCTCTGAGCCTTTGAAGAACAAATTTCAAGTGATATTATTATCACTAAGTAAACAGAATTTTCAAGCCTATAGTTCTTAACTGGCCAAAGTGTTAGCAACAACAGAGATATAGTGCCTGATGGGGATGACACTGAACCACCACCTTATCCAAATAACACTTAGCCAATAAAATGTATTTTCAAAACTCTTCATTTATTATCAGATTTTCGCCTGTGCAGGATTTGAGAGTCTAAGCGATATCTAATTCAACAAATATTTATAGTCAGCCACTATGAGTGAGGCACTCTGCTGGGAGCTACAGAAACACAAAGTCTCCAGGCATGGAACAGTCTCTTAAGAGACATATGAGAACAAAGTAGAAGAGTCAAGATTAGGGCAAAAAGGAAGATGTTAAAGGAGGAATGTTAGGAAAGGAACAGATTTTTCAGAGTGGCATGATGTCTGACTTTGGGCTTTCAGGAAACAAGTATATTTATTATTGCATACTAACATAAAAGTACATATTTTCTATGAAATACTGAAAGACTTAAACATAGGAATATGAAAATGTACATAGTGAAATGTAATACCCTTACCAACTGAATTATAAACCTCAAAAAGTTAGAACACAAAGTAGGAACAAATTGATTGGTAAAATTTTCCAGTCCAAGTCCTAATTTTCCGTGTCGACCATCTCCAAAAGTATACATAAGGCCTATATCTAAAATGAAAAAAAGAGAGAGTGTTACATTCATGGATCTATTTTTAAACAGACAAGTATTAACTTAATTGCAATTATCCCTTCAAATTTTGCATTGAATTCACTCTGATCCATTGATGTTTTCACACTCTTTATGGTCTCTGTGGTCCCACACAAAACATTAGGAAATAGATACTCTGAGAATAAATCACTAAGCCCTTGGTGGTCTGTGAAGTTGAGAGCCAGTCGTGTGAGGCATTGTGTGGAGCAGCAATCCAGCATGAGATCTCATGATACACACCATCTTCTCAAGGGGAAGGAGATTTTGGTATATTGGACCCCTACATCCCAACACAATCTATTTTCTTTTTTCCTCAGGTCACTGATTTGATTAGTGTCTCTCAACCTTGGCATTACAGACAATTGAGGCCAGATAATTCTTGATCATATGGGTTTGTCCCATGCATTGTGGGATGTTTAGCAGCATCCTTGGCCTCTACCTACTAAATGCTCATAGAATACCCTGCCTCGACAGTTGTGACAATCAAAGATATCTCCAGACACTGCCATGTGTCCCCTAAGGAGATAAAAATCACCATGAGTTTAGATCAATCCAACTGTCACTTTTATTTCTGCTCCACGGTTGTGGAATGCTGCTGAAGAAAATGCCATAAACTAACCATGCTGCTAGTCTCTATACCAATATTGGGGCCCCCTATACAGCTGGGCACATGATGATGATGAGTAATTTTGTTGCTTCTCTCCAGTTAATCCTTTTGCCCACTGCCATAACAGCTACTCTGAACATTCATTCCCCAAGCCCTTCCTTCATACCCTCCATCTCAAGCTGGGTAAGTGGCATGGAAGCAGAAGGAAAGGAAGGGGTGCTAGTATGGGTGCAGAGGAGGGGGCTCTCCTTCTAGTCTGGTGATTCGGAAAGGCTATCAGACCAAAGCCAAAAGGATTAGGGTTTAGCTGCAAGAAGAAGGAAGCAGAGACTCTTTCAGGCAGAGACCAGGAGTACATACAAAAGCTGTGAATCAAGAGAAAACATAGCACAATCAAGAAGTTGAAAGGCAACCAATGTGTCTGGAGCACAAAGGGGAGAGTGCTTTGAGATGAATCAGAAGAGGGAAGAAGGAACCACACCACAGAGGTTCCTATTAGTTCAAATTAAGAATTTTTCAGGAAAGAGAAGCAAGATGGTGGAGTAGAAGGACGCTCGTAGCTCACCCTCTCCCACAAATACACCAAAACTCACATCTACGGACCCACTCAGCCAACCAGAGCACCTGCCAAACTCCGACAGAACATCGCCCTCTTCGAAAGACAAAGACGCCAAAAATCTGGTAGGAGAAAAGGAAAAAAAAAAAGAAGAAAAAGCAAAACAGTGTGGGACCGGTCCCGCAGGGTGGGAGCGGCAAAGAAGGACTGGCGCTATTTCACTGGGTCGCCCCCCTCCAACGGAGAGGCCAGCAGGACGGAAGGGGAGCCTCTGAGGCTCAGATCTGCCCCGAGCACCCCATGACCGACAGAACTGAGTTAAACGGGCACAAAGGGTCCCTGTGACACCCAGCCCGAGACGCGAGCCAGCAGCTGGGGCCGGGACAGGCCGCCTGAGCCGGGCAGAGGACTAGGGCGGCTGCACTGAGGCAGCCCTGGGGGACTGCAGGGTGCTGCATGCTGTGGCTGGGAGGGGATACGGAGCAGAACAACCTCGGTCTCCCATAAATTATGAAAAAAGCAAAGCAACACGGCTGGTGTGCCCTGGGGGGAGGGGCATCGTAGCCTTTGTCTCCTCAGACCTGTGCCGCCATTACTGGCGCATCTCGTGAGAAGAGAGGTAGGGCGCAGCCACAGCCGCCATCTCCTCCTGTGTGCAGCGCCTAGGCGGGGGCAGGGCTGACACCTGAATTCGCACCCAGGGGCTCTGCAACCTCCTAGGGAGGACTGAGGCAGATAGGATCTTTCTGCCCTGGCACCTCAGAGAACTTGCACCACCAAGACAAACAGGGAGCTGAGATTTGGCACGGAGCAGGGTCAGGGCTGTTCCATGGTCTTCCCTGAGCCCGCCTTCAGAGCACCGACCCGAGGTGGAGCGGGCAGGTGCACAGAGCAGCAGAGCGATGGGTGCCAGGAGAGGGCGGGTGGCCATCCGCCTTCCTGGCAGGCACACAGCTCCTGACCAAGGTGCTAGGAGGGGGTGTGATCCGCCCACCTGCCTCCTCCCCACCCCCGCCCCGAGCGCAGCATCTGACTGCTGCATTGGGAGGGGGAGTGACACACCCGCCCACCGGGTAAGAGCTCAGCTTCTGACCCAGTGTTAGGAGGGGGTGCAGTCTGCTAGCCGACTGCCACTGGGAGCAGCACAGACGAGGGCGCCAACAGAGGGCCTCTGGAAACAGCAAGCTGAGTTCGCGAAACAGGGCGAAGACACAAAGACCTCTTGATAAAATCATTAAGAGCACACCGTCTCCAGGAGAACTAGATAACTGATACTCCTTAAGCCACAGTGCCAGAGAGACATGAGCAATCTGAAGAAGCAGAGGAAACACTCCCAATTAAAAGAGCAAGAGAAATCCCCTGAAAGCACGATCAAGGAAATAGACATTGATGGCCTACTAGATCAAGATTTCAAAAAAGGAGTGATCAAAGTACTGAAGAAACTAAAAGAAATAGTGTTTAGAGATATAAAATAGGTCAAAAATGAAATAGAAGCTATAAAGAAGAACCAAGTAGAATTAGTAAACTCATTTGCAGAGATGAGAGCTGACCTAAAGGCTGTACAAAGCAGGCTAGATAATGCAGAGGAATAAATAAGTTACTTAGAAGACAGGACAACAGAGAGCACCCAATCAGAACAGCTGAGAGAAAAGCAAATAAATAACAATGAAAACAATATAAGGGACCTATGGGATAATATAAAGCATAATATGGGACAATCTACGCATAATAGGGGTTCCAGAAGGGGAAGAAAGAACAAAGGGGATTGAAAAGGTCTTTGAAGAAATCATGACTGAAAACTTCCCCAACCTAAAGAAGGAATCAGATATCCAAGTACAGGAGGCTCAGAGGGTCCCAAACAGGAAGAACCCAAACAGACTCACACCAAGACATATCATAATCAAGATGGTCAGGGTCAAGGATAAAGAAATGATTCTAAAGGCAGCAAGAGAAAAGCAAAGAGTGAATTACAAGGGAACCCCCATAAGGCTCTCAGCTGATTTCTCTACACAAACACTACAGGCCAGAAGGGAGTGGCAAGATATATTCAAAGCCCTGAATGAAAAAAAGATGCAGCCTAGGATACTCTATCCAGCAAGGCTATCCTTTAGAATAGGAGAGATAAAGAACTTCACAGACAAGCAAAAACTAAGAGTTTAGCAACACTAAACCCATGCTAAAAGAAATATTCACAGGTCTACTCTAAATAGAAAAGAAGCAGGATGCTACAAAAATGAGAAATTCATAACTGGAAAGGAGATAACTGCCATGAATTACAAAAAGAATAAACACAAAATTGTAAAGGAAGACAACTAAATCATTAAGAGTGGGAGAGGGAAGCAAGGAAAGTCACTGTGGAAAACAGTCTGGAGATTCCTCAAAGGACTGGGAATGGACTTGCCATATGACCCAGAAGTCCCACTCCTGGGCACATATCCGGAAGGAACCCTACTTCAAGGTGACACCTGCACCCCAATGTTCATGGCAGCACTGTATGCAATGGCCAGGACATGAGGCAGCCTAGATGTCCATCAACAGATGACTGAATAAAGAGGATGTGGTATGTTTTTGCAATGGAATACTGTTCAGCCACAAAAACCAACAACATAACACCATTTGCAGCAACATGGATGCTCCTGGAGAATGTCATTCTAGGTGAAGTAAGCCAGAAAGAGAAAGAAGAATACCATATGAGATTGCTTACATGAGGAATCTTAAAAGAAAAAACAAAAACATAAATACAAAACAGAAACAGACTCATAGACATAGAATACAAACTTGTGCTTGCCAAGGGGGCGGGGGGTGGAAAGGGACAGACTGGGATTTTAAAATGCAGAATAGATAAACAAGATTATACTGTATAGCACAGGGATAAATATACAAGATCTTGTGGTAGCTCATAGTGAAAAAAAGTGACAATGAATATATGTATGTTCATGTATGACTGAAAAATTGAGCTCTACACTAGAATTTGACACAACATTGTAAAATAACTATTACTCAATAAAAAATGTAAAAAAAATTATACAATTCTTATTTACATGTTTTTAAAACACAATTGTGCCCTAGCAAATTAATAGGCAAATTAAAAGAAGATGTATTTAATAAAATTATTTTAAAATTAAAAAAAAAGAATTTTTCAACTCTATCTTAAGAACAATAGTGAGCTAAAAAATGAAGAGTTTTAAGCTGGGAAATGACAAAATCACATTTGGGAGCTTGTAGTTTAAGACGGCAAAGTAACTATATACTAAGAAAATCCAAAAGACCTGCCTGAAAAATGGTTAGAAATAATAACATAATTTAGTAAAGTGGCAAGTTCAAAACTTAAAATACAAAAGCAAAGAGATTCATAAATAAACAATAAGCAGCATTTAGACTCTAAATTTAGACTGCTATAATTACGATTAGGTATTTATTTCCTTTCTTTATATATACACCTTATCATCTTTTTGCTTTCCTCCACCTGTTTTTGACCCTGATCTATTTATCCAAAATGTTAAAAAGGTTTTTTTTTTAAACTTGATTATCTTTGGCCAGAGGAAAAAAACTCTGATCAAGCCGCCTGATCATACTTCCAACCTCAGAGACCTTTTTAAAACATGAGCCACTAGTCTTAATGGGGAACTAGCAAGAACTTACAGATAACTCATCATTTACCTCTCGTTAGTCCTGGAGAAAAAAAAAATTCCTAACACCCGTCCCCTGGGGAGAATTCATGAGCAAAAATGTCAAACAAAGTTAATGTTCAATTATTTGTGCTATGACTTCTTTCATCAGGAGGAAAGGTATTATGAAAGTTTAACCAAATTACCTCATTGTATGTTAGATGATCCATAAAAAGTATTTACCACCAGTGGCAATGTGGAGTTGATGAAAATGGCAGTAAGGACAGAGAAACTGAGCTTAAAACCCTGAAGTAAGGCGTATGTATCAACAGCTCTTCTGGGGCTATGAATGAATAATAATTCTTTACATTCTATATAGTTCCATTTCATGCTACATTAACAAGAACACTTGATACTTGAAAATGGGCAGGTAGTTCTCTCTGAAAGGTTCCTTGGGGAAGAAGGGATAGTACATGCTTGTACCTTATATTTGCTGATTCCTAGTTCCCCTAACCAGACCCCATTAGATGAGCTCCATCATAGCGGAAACTTTTGTAAAAGAAGGGAAAAAATGCAGCAATACCAGTACCCAGATCATTTTAAAATACTACATGCTTTATGACTTTTTAATATTTCATTTTTAGATAGAAACATGAGGTAGAAACAGAGAAATTATAGAGCCTTTTGATCCAAAGCAATTAAAATTGTGGAGTATATTAATTAGTGACAGGTGAGTCTGTCATTTTAAGGATACACCTTTATTGAGTCCTACATTGGCAGCACCCAGATTCAGAAGTTGAGAAGTAGGCCCAAAGCAGCATCTCCCTGGATAAAGGAGAAACTACAGAGCAGAAGATCTAGAGGGCCCAAGAATTTACCTAATGGTTTTTGAGGTGCCTTTCTCCCTACCACTATGGAGAAAACAGGAAAGAGTTACTTCTGAAAATGCCTCCTGGTGGCAAAAGCATCATAAGAATTTACTCAGACTGACTGTAGCTATCAGACTGAATGTACACAGGGAGACTGTTTTAAAATAAGTTCTTTCTTAGAAGGCCTTTCCCTTTGGCCTGAGCAGAGTTGAGAGCCTTCAAGTTGATACAATTTCAAAAAGATTCCAGCTTTCTGCCAAAGTATAATACTATGGTCTTACCTCCGACAGCACTGACGTATTTTGAGGCTGTAATTCTTTGGATCATTTATACTGATTTTCAATCGAATTAAAATATTAAAAAGTAGTTCACAACTTTATACACTGGCATATTAAACAAAGAATTCCATTTTCTTAGTTATTAACTCCTTTGCTTACGTTAGATACATTCACTCCATATAGTATTTATTTTGCAATAAAATATACTGAGTTCTATAAGTATATAATAGAAATTCTGATCTGTACCTGTTATCAAAGCTGTGTGATTTTCTCCACAGGAAATATGACTTATTTTCTGATCCTTAATATCATCAATGATTCTGGGTTCTGAAGTTTCAAAAATAAAAGTGCCAAGACCCAGTTGACCAAACTGTCCCAGCCCAAAGGAGTACACGGCATTCTCTGAAAGGGAAGGGGCAAATACAAGAAAAGGATTTCAGGGGTACAGACACAGTCACCATTATATCTAGAAAGACGGTGATAGTCCACCTTATTTTATAATGAAGGTTAAGTGCCTCTGAAAGAAATACTCATATAGGAATACCTAATACTTAAGCATACATTACTCAGTGATGAAGAGAGAGAAAAATGACAAGGTACACAATCATAACAATTGTGGTATGGGCCTGATTTTATCCTTTACATATAACCACAAAAGGAATCGTTAAAGACACAAAAGTCATTTGGTGAACTACCTAAAATGTCCCTATAATTACCACTCAACTCATTAAAAAGTATCAATTGTCATTAAGCTAATTCCTTTCACTGCCTTAAGTAAAAAAATGAATAGTGTTTCCTACAGAAAGACTCCTTATTTTTTAACAGTAGTTTAATGGAATAACCTATTTTATAAAGCAATTTCAGAGGAGAATTTGCATGAGAATTAAAACTTACAGTAGATATGCTAGATTTATTTACAGGAAAAGCTCCTTTACTAGGAAATGCAGTAATAATGAAAAGAGGGGAAAAGGTTTTCCTCTATGTTAACATTTTTAAAGTGATTCCAAAGGAACTCCAATTACTTAGTAAATATTAGCTCATATACTCTTGAGAGACAGAAAAGCACATAAACAGGATAAACGAACGGTGATGAACGTGTCCTTTTAGATACAACTCTGGCTGGCTCCCGCCTTAGGAAGCACAGTGTTCACTGCATTAGTCCGCTTCTCCACAGTGTAACACGTTGCCTCTCCTGATGTAGGAGCAAGAGCTTCGGATTCAGGCAACAGCCCAAACCTTCATCATTACTAGCTGTGGCAAGTAGACAAACTACTTAAATTCTCTGATGCTGTAATCCCTGTTTAATAAAGTTGCTGTGAGGATTAAATGAGAAAACATTCAAGAAGGTTTTAAAACACAATAGGACATTCAGTTGTAAAAGGACATTTTTCTAAAAAGTAATTATCTAATTAATTCATCTTATTCTGACACGGAGGATATTGATGAACACATAACTATTGTCATATAGTTTTACATTTTTTCTGTCTAATAAGAATATTTACTTCATAAATAAGACATATACATATTACTTCTTGAAGAAAATACAATGTGTCAAGGATACAAAGCCACACTGAGGCAAGGGCAAACAGATCTTTATTTTAGTGGAAAAAACATCATCTCTTAGTTTAATTAATACTCACATAGCATATCTCCAGTTCTGAATGTTCAGCTTAGTATCTCTAGCTGGCCAACAATTACTCTAAGTTTCTTGGGCTCCCTGATATCAGCCTGTGACATTAGGCTTTTCAGGCAGCCTGAATCACATTACAAAAGTTTTGCTCCTTATCCCGTTAGGTTCCCTTTCATGTGCTTGGATGCCTAGCAATGACAATCATTTCTACTATTTTTAAATGACCTAAGACTTTTATCTAAGGACATCACATACAAAAACCAATATAATTATTAGTCATATCACCTTTATAACATTTGTAACAATGCAATTCAGGGCTAATAAATAATTTGGTATTAGGAAAACAGATTTTATTAGTTGGCTTCAGATAAATATTACTCTAATTTCACAGAATACACTTCATTTCACAAATAGTTACTTGTGTAGCCCCGTAGAGATCTTAAATTTGTCTAAACATAATCTGGCAAAGTTCTTCTTTTCCTTGAGTCCAGACTTCATTGTGGACCCAATCTAATACCCAGGCCTTTCTTGTCTTTTGGTAACTGCTGTGGATGACATACAAGGTTATACCTATCACTCGGCCTCACTTAGTGCATGCCAGTCCCAGTCTAACACTTTCTTAATAGAAATCCATCGTTTCCCCTGTCGCTATAAGCAGTAGTCGCATTGTCTGACCTATCACAGTCACATCTAAATATCGTATCTTAAATATATTTACCAGCAGTAAACTAATTTAAATGATCTTTAAAGTATTTTACTAAATGATACCTAAATAGATTTTAAGATCAGAGTTTAAGGAAAAACAAAGCTGCGAGGGCCACCATAGAATCATCTAATCAAGCTCTTTCCTTTAGTGAAAGGAATGATCTAGAACAGATGGCTAGCTATTCTTTGCTTTAAGGTCTTGCAAATTATTCTATAACTCTTAGGTGTTTAATTTAGAACTTAGTCAAACTGATGAGCAATACACTCTTCATGCCCATTTCTTCATCGGTTAGGATTAAATATTTATCATTTCTGTCTATGCTGCTCCAGAACACAGGTTTCTTACCAGGATTGGCTTTCAAAGGTCCATGGAGAAATTGGAAAAATAGGTAAAATGGTGTATTTTCCATACAGATAAATTTATACAACTTAAGGGGATGTCTTTTATTATAAAATTAAAAGCTTTTAATTTTCACTTTGAAAATGTCCCTTATTTTATATAATGGTAAAAACAGATGGCATTTTTCTTGCAATGTCCACATTTAGCTAAATGCAAAAATGGAAGTTGGCGACCATCTGTAGGTTCTCATATTCTTTTTACAAAATTAAAACTTAAAATATAAAAACTTTTGTTGTACACCAGAAATTGACACATTGTAAATCGACTGTGCCTCAAAAAAAAAAAAAAGAATCTTTCTTTCTGAAAGCAAATGAATACTTTCAAAAAAAAAAAAACAACTTTACTGGTCTATGAGATCCCAAAGTCTGCAAAATCTAGAGAAAACAATCAATTTCTGGCAATATGGTGTTTAATTTCAAAGCAAAGTCCACAGGAAGCTGAATGTCTATAATACTGCACAAAAATATCATACTTTGGTGCATTTTAAATTTTAAGTATAATTAAAAGAATCATGAATTATCTTGGTAAAATATTTTTGAAAGTATTTTATAATGTATGGTTGAATGACACTATTATTACATAATCAACATTTGTGTCCTTCAGAATATTCTTCAATCACCTAATAAATTAATTCTTTCTACAATCTTTGTATAAACTAGAGAAGATACATAGCACATGAAGAATAAGTTGCATTTCTGCCTATGGATGAATTTTCAGATAATTTATAAAGATTAATTTTAAAGTTTAATTCCTAGAATAAATCTTTCAGAAATTATATGAAAATTCATTTTATCAGCAGAAGTTTAAAAAAAACTTAAACCTCAGAATTATTTCCAAATGTAGAATGGAGACCTTGAAAAAAATTATTTCAAACTTTGAAAAGATTCCATCTGGAAATTGTAATTCTGGGAAACTATAGCTTTAGAAGCATAACTAGGACTAGAATAGGAAGTCAAGGAAAAGTGATGCAAGAGGAAAACCTAAAGATAAAACATTGCTTAATTACCTTGCAACATTTAAGCATTATCATCTGAGAATTAGATTTTAAAATTTGTCTAGAACACTTCTAGCTTTGTGTTACTGAAGATTAAGTGGTGACTTCAGAAACTGTTTCTTTTCGACCAAAAAATATTACAATCATTCACTACCTAACTGCATTACCTCTTATACTACTTATCCAAGATGAGTCTAATGCTGAACAAATTTGGGAGCATCAATTTTGTAAGCTTATTATCAAGTAGTAAGTATATTTTAATGTACAATCCTGAGAAGTCATATGTCATACCAAATACAAAATTCAGAAGCCAAAAGTGACATTACCATTAAAGTTCTAAGTTTTTTTTTATTATCTATAATTTAAAATCTCAACACTCTTTAATTACTATAACAGTATGTAAAAATCAGAAAGAAATCACCAAGTTAGACATTGTGAATATCACACACAAAAAAGAATTATCGGGGGAAGGTATAGCTCAAATGGTAGAGCGCATGCTTAGCATGCAGGAGGTCCTGGGATCAATCTCTAGCACCTCCTCTAAAAATAAACAAACAAACAAACAAACCTAATTACCTCCCTCCCCCACATAAAATAAATAAATTAAAAAAAATGAATGTGGACAAAAAATAGAATTATCAATTACAAGTAGAAAATAGCATTAACAAGAGCTTCTCCAAATGAAGGTATTTCAGAAAAAAGTGTCAATTTTAAATAAATATGGAAAACACATATATGAGGAAAACAATGTATTCTTGGAAATGAGCTAAAAATGTTATTTTTTGCCATTAAAGTGTTAAGATCATGAAAATGTCGATTATGTTAGCAAAAACAATTCAACAAGATTCATTTTTTTCTACTTAAAAAGTTTTCCCATAGGCCAGAAAAGTTTATTAACTACAGGAACAAAAGGTGGGGATCTTAATGGAAAAAAATGCAAAGGCAACTTGCACGAAGTACCTAAAATAGTCAAACTCATAGAAGCAGAGACTAGAATGGTGGTTGCCAGGGACTGGGGTAGGGGGAGAGGGGAGCTGCTAATGAATGGGCATAGGATTTCAGCTATGCGAAGCTGAAATTTCTGGAGACCTGCCATACAACATCGTGCCTATAGACAACAATACTGTATTATAATACTGTAACTTAAAAATTTGTGAAGAGAGTAGATCAGATGTTAAGTGTTATTACCACAATAAAAATAAATGAATGTAAAAAAGTTTTTCATGAGCCACCACAGAAAGTAGGGGACAGAGTGGCAGCGTCCACACATACCTGTGAGAACAACTGTGTGCCCTCCACCACAAGCGACTTGGATCACCTTCTCAGGAATTCCAGGCACCAGCTGAGGCACTTTGTGATTGACCAGCAGTTCTGGCGGAAGGCCTAACTTCCCGCATTCAGCTTCTCCAAAGGTGTACAGTTCTCCCTCCGCTATTCAAGGAAAAGTACAGTGATCAGTGATGACATAGACATGAACGAAATACTCATCTTTTTGGGATATGTTCTCACTTTCAATAAAACATTTAGAAAATCTCAATTTAATAAATTTGACCTTTCTGGAGATATTTTTACTGAATGGTAAGGAAATAAAGCTAGATTTTCCTTTCTCCTTGATTATTTTAATCCAAAATCTTCATGAAGATTTCATGACCATCACTACTGATAAACAACTAGAGAATTATTTTACCTGTTTCACAATATGTAAAGGTGATCTTACTTCTTCTTACTTTTAATAAAGCAAAATGAGTAGACATTAAACCCCCATGAGGACATGGATTTTGTCTTGCTCACTACGGTATTGCAAGAACCTAGCAGTGTGTCTAGTACATTAAACATTTAACGAATACTTGTTGAATAAATGAATAATTGCTTTTTATGAAACTTATTTTAGAAAACTCATTTACGTGTGAAGTAAATATGGTGAGTAAGCCTAAAGATAGCAGATTTTACTCAATTAGTTACTTGGATGGTACTTCTCCCAGAAAGACTCTCTTATTAAGGAACTCGTGACATTTAATTACTGCCTTGTCCATACTAATACTATTGACTTGTTTCTGTAATCACACTTACCACACTGTGCTATGACTATGAGCTTCTTGAAAGCAGGAACTTTTTTATTCATTTCTATGAACTGAACTGAGTTCTACAGAGCAGGAATTTAAAAACTTGTAAATACATGTTCTAACCTAAAGAATGACACAG
The DNA here is from genome assembly GCF_048564905.1 of Vicugna pacos. NCBI lineage: Eukaryota > Metazoa > Chordata > Mammalia > Artiodactyla > Camelidae > Vicugna > Vicugna pacos. The sequence continues at coordinate 29,506,104 of NC_133023.1, forward strand.
AACATATCACCACTGGTGTGAGGAAAGAGGTAACACAGCACGTCTTGTTTATTATTTGCATGTCTCCAAGAGAACCACGGCTGACTGACTTTTGGTCAGTCCCTGGGAATGTGGCCCTTGGGAGTGTTCTCTGTGTTGGTGATTGATGATTTTGTTATGTACACCTGGAGAAATAAATGACGCCAGCTTAGCAAGACGCTAAGAAATGGTAGCTTTGCACAAACGTCAACACTGATGATGTACACCTGGTTTCACCGCTGAGGGCCCGGAGTTGCAGTTGCCATGACTAGCTGCTGGCAGGATGTGCCAACAAGACCAGTCACCCACAAAAAAGCCTCAGACTCCGAGAATAATGTGAGTGTCCCTGGGCAGAGACATCACACATACATCCCTGTAATTCACTGCCAAAGAGAAAACATGTCCTGTGTGGCCTTGGAAGAGGAAGGACTAGGAAGCACATACTGGACCTCTCTGGAGGATACAGACCTTTATTCACTAAAAAAAGTTAACATGTCAGATAGAGTTTGAAATTATAAACACTCATTATTGAAATGAAGAAATATTGTGACCTAAAACAGACCAAAATTATATTATTACATGGATTACCATGCGAATATTTCTATAGAACTGTAGAATGTTATGGCATTTTACTACTTATTTAGTAATAAGTTAGAAATGGGAGATAACATGATAAATCCAAACTGCTCTGTCTTACTTGTTATAAAAGCTGAATGGTAATAGCCACAGGAGATCCAGGAGATAGGCTTTCCAACGGTCACTTGATGAGGGACACATACATTAGTTATATTATTTAAACCAATTTGCCCTTCAGAATTGTCACCCCACATAAAAAGCTCTCCATCCTCTATAAAGAAAACACAAAGAGGAAAAAGGGTTTTCAGAGGTAGCAGGGATAGCAAGTTACTATATTTCCAACAAAGCATTTATTTTTTAATTTAGAAAAATTATGTGTCTTTAAAGAAAAGTACTACCTGACATTTACACCAGCTAGCTACTGTTATGAAATGTTTCCAAAATGATAAAGGATAGGGAATAACCTGATGTAAATCACTTTAGACATGTCCATATTTTTATCTCAATAGCAAAGACAGAATGTCCTTTTCTATAATAACCTTTCCTTATTCGAATGTCTCTAAACAGAAAATGGTTTCCTCCTTTCGAGCTGTCTACCAGCAACCTAACTGAATGTCTGCACGAGTCACACTGGACTTATCCTGCGCAAGTCCCAGGTCAAAATGGCCTGGAAGTCCTTGCTCTGAGAACACTGTGGGAATGATGCTGTAAAGGAAGAAAAACATTAAATAAATGTATTTCACTAACTTTTTAACTTTACAATTGATACTTGAAAATAAATAATCTAACTTCAGAGAACAAGGAAATGCGTTAGCATACATAGCATCTCAAAAACAGGTTAACTTAAACGTGCTTTCTGATAAGGGTTGCAATGTCAGAGAAAAAACTAAGGGAAATATTTTAGAAAGGAATTATCAAGACTTATTTACTTGCATCTTTTAATTAATTTAAGACATTTAAAGCTTTGAAGTGGTTTAATAATAAGGCAAATAAAAGGAACATAAAAAAATAAGAACCAAAAGGAGGAGGTCAAAATGCCAACTGCGCGGCTGGCAGAACGAAGGGATGGAGCTGCAGGCACAGCGCTGGCGCTCCTGACAGCCAGAGCAACAGCGTCTGTCACACAGCTCCCAGGACGGGAAAAGAGCGCGCACCAGCAGCTGCTTCAGTGAGACTCGTTTATCTCGGCTCCAAAAGTTAAAGAAATTTCTCATACAGGATTTTGATAGGGAGGGCAGAGAGATGCAATGACATTACAGACTGCATTTTAATAACATATATCCAACAGATTTCTATGATGTTTCTGACAGCAACTTCATTAAAGCTGAAGTGTAACTTTCAGAACATACAATGAAGATAATATTTAAGAATATCTAGTGTATACATCTATCAAAATCCATCAAATTGTACATCTGAAATATGTGTAGTTTACTGTGCAGAAATTATACCACAATAAAGTTGTCAAAATTTTTTTTTAATTTTGTTAATGCCTATTGGTAATGGTTAAAAATGGAATAAAGATTTTGTCTTGCAAAAAAAAAAAGACATGGGTAAATGAGAGTTATTGCTGAATAAATTAAGCTGAAATCTGGAAAAAAAATAAATATAGACACAAAAGGTCACATATTGTGTGATTCCATTTGTATGAACTATCCAGAGTAGATAAATTCATAGAAAAAGAAATTTGATTGGTGGTGGCTGGGAGCTGGGGGGGTGGGGGAATGGGGAGAAACTGGTTACTGACGAAGGGGTTTACTTTAGAGTGATGAAAATGTTTTGAAACTGGATAGAGGTAGTGGTTGCCTAATACTGTTAATGTACTAAATGCAACAGAATTGTTCACTTTGAAATTGTGAATTTTATGTTATGCAAATTTCACCTCAATGAAGTATTTGGGGGTTTAAAAAGAATATCTAAAGGAGCAGATGGATAGCATAGCTTAGAACTTATTTAACAATTACCTTCTAAATGTATGTAAGCATGAAATTATAATATATGTCATGATTTTAAGTTCTATTTTTAATGTCTTCTAAAAACACAGGGTCAATAGGGAAAATTAAACAGCACTGCTGTTTTCAATTTACTGACTTGGTATATCCTAGTCTCAAAAAAAAAGAGATGTGTCCCAGTTTGAAATGGAAAAAAATCTTACCAGTCAGTACAGCTGAAGTATTAGATCCAGCAGAAAGTTGTTTAATCTTATGCTGGGATGTAAAAAAACTAACTAGATGAAAAGTGTTTCTCTCTTCAGTGTCACCAAGTCCTAGCTGTCCTTCATTATTTCCTCCAGCTGCATAAACTTTGCCTCCTTCTGCACATGGAAAAGAAAATATCAGTATACCATCGCCACCATCTTTGTGAGACAGGCCGGTGTACCCCACATAGTTCCTCTAGTACCAGAGGAGAGAGATGAAAGCTGACATTATCCTGCAATTTGGTGAACTTCATTTTGGTGTCAAAAACACAGCCAAACAAACAAAGCTCTACATTTCTGTGAGATTTCATAAATCATTCTAGAGTTTAAGTAGCAATTGAAATGCATAATATGTGTGGAATGTATTTTCTTGCTTAGGCAGTACTATTAATTCAGAGCAAAAAAGATGAAAGTAATTTCCAAATTAATTTATAATCCAAATCAAACTATTTCAAAAGAGATGTGGTTCATTAATTTTAACTTCCATACCCATTAAAGCTAAGATATAACAGGTAACATATAAGTAAAATGGGGCAAATACAAGAAGAATATAATTAGAAACACGAAAATTCTATGTTGTGTAATTATATTTTAATTTTTTAGCTAAATAGGAAGGCAGTATAGCATTGTGTTTAGGAGAGAGGACATCAAAGCCAGATTTCCTAGGTGCGAATTCTGGCTTGCCACTAATCAGCTGTATAACTTTGGGCAAGCTAACCTTAACCTCTCAGTGTTGTATTTTGCTCATCTGTAAAATGGGATAATAATAGTGCCTACTTTACAGAAGTATTATGAAGATTAAATTAACATTTATAAAATTCTTAGAATGGCATTTGGCTCATTGTAAGCACTATATAAATGTTTGTTAATTATTTTATTAATCACATAAGAAGTATATCATGCCTAGGTAATAAACACTGCCAGTAACCTCTAAAGCAATGAAACATAAACACGTACATAATAAAATTAAATATATCTGTCATAAAAATGCACATGAAATTAAAGCCTCACTAAATTATAGTGGAAACTGAGGGCAAAATCATCCTGAATCAGTTAAAAATTTTAAATTAGATGTTACTTTAGAAAAAATGAAACCCAGTTGAGGAAACAAGACTAGCTTTCAAATGGAAGGCACTACAAGGCCACATGGAATTGGCCCACACAACTGAACACATCTGGAGCAAAGCAGAGTTCATAGAATGCTGAAGCAGTTCAGAGAACGATATGAGGAAGAAGCTGAATAGCCACAAAAAGCTCCATGGGAGAAGTAAGCCTTACACTGGATCTTAAAAGAATCTGAATAAGAGAAGGAGAAAAGACATTTCAGCAAAGGAAAATTATAAGTGAGGGCAGAGAGGCGAGGGGAACCGAGGCAGTGAGAAGAGCCTGAAGACAGAAGCAGCTGTGTGGCAGAAAAGGATGGTAGGAAAGACTTCCCCATGGTCAAGGCCTGGATGTCTAACTGTTTCAGCAGGATTTGTTGAAGACTGCCTTTTCTTCACTGAATTGCCTTGGCACCTCTGTCATCTACCACTTGGGTGTAAACTTGTGGGTCTTTTTCTGGACTCTACTCTGTTCCATTAATCTTTGTCTTAATCTTTTCACTAATAGCACAGTGTCTTGATTAGCTTTACAGTAGGTCTTGAAATCTAGTAGTGCTAAGTCCTTCAATTTTGATCTTTTCAAATTGTTTTCGCTATTCTAGGTCCCGTGCTTTTCCATTCAAACTTTAGAATCACCTTGTCAATTTTCTCTCTCTCACACTCACACACACACACACATACACACACTCACAGACACACAGACAAAGCCTGTTTGGATTTTGATTGGATTGTGCTAACTCACATCAATAGCCTTTTGAGGAGGGCTTCCACTCACCCTCAGAAAAGAAGAGGGAAGAGCAAGATCAGGAGCAAGCTGCCCCTGAGGTGTGCACACAGGTAAGGAGATGCCGTCCCTAGACATAAGCCAAGGAAAGAAGCTTTTCCTTCAGCCACTCAACATTTATCTGCATATAGGCAAACAAGTGTGTTAACCATTTACATTTTTAAAAATCCTAATCTTATTGTTGCCAATGTACCATTTCTGTTAATTTTACAAAGCCGTAAATGTTACTGGAGTGAGACCTCAGTCCTCAAACTGGGCAGGAAGTCATACAGATTGAATACTATACCCGTTGAAACTAGGGTGTGGTTCCTTCCACAGGCAGCAAATTTCACTTTTTCTTGTTTTAAAGCTAAAAAATATAAAAACACGACAATTAAGACATTTTATGATTATGAAAATGATAAATAATCCAGGTCAAATGATAACCAAGTAGTGCAACAGACTTAAACCCAGGCCTGTCTGACTCCAAAGGTGATATTCATAACTAATGAATCAAGTTTTCAGAACTAGTTGTTCATCATAATAACCAGTGGAGCTCTGAGAAAAATACAGATAGCTCAGCCCCACCCCTAGAGAATCTGAGTCAGTTGCTCTGAGGTAAGGCCTAGGCATCTACATATTTTTTTAAAAGCCACAAGCAATTAATGTGCGGCAATCCACCGCATTGCTATGGTGCCTCTTCACCGACCTGAGACCTGATCTGTTTCCTAATCTGCCATCACCATCATCAAGCTAACTTTCTACTTCACGCAACAAAACACCAAGTCCGATACTCATAGGCATACGCCTATGTTAAAGTTCTTCATTCACTCATTTACATATTAAAAACATTTACAGAACATCTCCTAAATGTTTAGCATCGGGGCTGCAAAGATCACTAAGACAGAATCCCTGGCCTCAAGGATCTCTTCGTAGAGACAATCCTGCTAGCTTATCTATCAGATATTTGAGAGTAAGGATTATAGGCACCGTAAATAAACCCAATGGTTTAGTAGATGGTTCAATAAATACTTTTGAACAAGCAGAACACTTTAAAAGTTCCACAACAATATCTATAAATAGCATGGATATGATAGTTATACTGAAACTTTGAGCTGAAATTTAAAATTTGGCTAGGAAGATAAAGAATCCAGCTACTATCACATCCCAAGGAATCTCCATCGCCATTCACGTATTGCTGTTGGTAGGTTACAACCAAGCAGAAGCTTTGCACATAACAGGGAGAAAGTTTTGTAAAGGTATTGTATGTCCCATATTTTCTGGGACAGTCCTAATTGGAAATATTTTGTCCTGTTGTTCTTGTAAGAATACTAGTAATAATCAATCCCTAGTTGCGATATTTTGTTCGGCACTTCTGCTCACTCTATACAGCAGGATAAAGTGTGTTTTATAAAAGCGGCAACTGTATACAACCATGATGTCCACAACTCTAACAAATGAGACAGAGCTAAAAATCCTAACATGTCATATTGTTTGTTTTCTATATATGCAATAACAGTGACATTTAAGTAGGTTTACAAACAGGCAAAAAAAAAAAAGGATGTTCATGTGTAATACTGTAATCATTACTTCTTTTGCGGTCTCTGGGTTTAAAATCAATGTGATTTTTAGACCCTAACATATAAAAGTAATTCTAAATACCATATGAAAAAGTTAAATGCTAGTAATATTCAAGTAAATCTCAGAAAATAAAGAACTAAAGGGTTTATCATTCATAATATAATATGAAAGAACTACACAATATAAAAGTACTTTATATAGTTTAGTAATTAAAGCGTTAAGGAAGAAAAGACCCCAACCTTTGACACATGTTGGCTTGCTAACAGTTGATTTTGAACCTAATCCCAACTGGCCCCAGTTGTTACAGCCAAACATGAAAAGTTTATTATTTCCTGGAGGGAAGGAAAAAGAAATAATAAATTGAAGCATTTTCAAGATAAAGTAATATGAGATGAAGTCATCACAATGCAGTAAAAAAGCTGTACTTAAACACTGTCATTGCTTTTACATGTTGAAACAGATCACCTTGTCCGTCTACCTATAGCCAGATTCTGTTAGGTGTAGAGTTTCTAAGATTATACAGTAACATTTTTTATTTTATATATATATATATATAAAAATATATATATATAAAATAAATATATATATAAATAAATAGATTTATTCCAAGAAAGTAATATGTATAGAAAATCACACTTAAATATACTAAGGGAAACTAAAATTTAGAAGACGCCCTTGATATGTCAATTTGTCAAGAATTCTTTGGAAAAGGAAAAAAAGCCACTTTCTGTGTATTTTCAACATGTTTCAAACACAACACATCTACAATACTTAGGATTCTTTAAGTATTACTATCTTCATTTAGGATTTTAATACTAACCTGTAATAATAGCAGTATGTTCATCTCCACATGAAAGATATATAGGTATGTCATTTTTAAACCAGAATTTGCTGGGAGTATTTTCAGCAAATTTAGTTTTTCCAAATGTAAACACAGCACCCGAATCTGCAAATACATGAGAGTTTCGATTTCACAACTTTTATTATGTTGCCTGCGAACTAAAATATTTTTCCAGTAATTTATCTATAAAGATTCCTTGTCTCCTAACAGCTTTGCTTTTGCTCTTGACCATCTATAACCTCCTTTTTCCATCTTAATTCAGTTTTACTCCTCAGACTTCATTTTAGTTTTATTTATAAAATCTAATAAATTAAACATATATTATTCATTTACAGGTGTAAAGTAAGAAACTGTCACAAAGGAGGCAGTCCTGCTGTCATGAGGTGGACCATCTGCTCCCTGCAATGAGCTGATACACTCAATGCCCTCCTCATGCTGGTGAACACCTGGTGGTCTAGCCCCTGACTGAGGGTTTTTCTCCACACACAGAAACAGGACAGTATTGAGTTTCATCCTTAACACCATGAGAAGGCAGGATGTTGAGATTTACCATTCCTAAATGAAGTCATTATATACTCCCTGATGTGAGGACACAGTTTTAATCCAGTACCATTTTGGAGAGAGACTAAAAACTCCTACCAGATCCCAATAACTAAACACACACACACACACACACACACACACACACCCAATAACTAAATACACACACACACCCCCAATAACTAAATACACACACACACACACACCCCAAATGATACTGTCATTTTGTTTAGTTTCTTGTATCTCTAAGTTGTGAACTCAAGGCAGGAATTTAATCGTGTCTGAGTCAAGAGCATGGCAGAAACGCAATACATATTTCAGTGAATACATGATTTTGCTTTAATCCAGTGTTTTTTCAAACTGTTGGTCGTGATCCATTAGTGGGTCATAAAATCAACTTAGTGGGGTCACGATTACCATTTTTAAAGGAATGTATTATAAAAAAGAGCTGAGCGCATCCCAAGTGGCTAGACTTAGTACTGCTTCATAAAACGTGTCTCTGTTACACAGTATATACATGATACCGACTCACAACGTCAAACGTTATTTCTGGAGTTCAGGGGAAAGTCTTAAAAAACCACTCGCTAACGGCTCCCTCCTTCCTCCCAGTCGTCTTCCCCATCCTTTTTTTAACCCCACGTCCCCTGGTCACCCACTCTTTACTGTGTTCAGTACACAACCAGGTCCGGAGCACCTCGACGAAAGTAATTTGGGAAGTTCATAGGGAGGTAAAAGGTAGCCCTGCCTTCGAGAAACTCATCGAAAACCTCCTTTAAAAGAATGAGGAGAAAAAAGACCAGCACCCCCTTCCCCATTGTTCCCCCTCCGTCCTTCCCCTTCTTTCTTTTCCTCTCAGTCACCCTCGGGGGTACAGCCAGAACTCTGACCAAAGTCGGGCCGCGGCGGCCCGGGCCTGTCCCTCGACGGGGCCGGCCCGGAGGCGGGGCCTGGCCGCCCGCCCGCCCGCGGACCCTCCCTCCCGGCCCGCCGCCACCGCCGCCGACGCGACTCACCGGGCACCATCTCCTCGGGTTCCCTCATGCTGATGGCGCTACGAGAAGCCTGCGCCTGGGCCGGGAAGCTAGTGGGGGGGACTCGGTGGGGCCTAAAGCTGCGCCTCAGCCCCGACGAGGGCCCCGGAAGCCCCCTGGGTCCCCATAGCGACACTCGGGGCATCGGCGACTCCCGCGTTCCCGGAAGTCAACAAACAGCCGCTAAGGGCAACGGAGGCGGGACGTTAGGGCGCGAGGCGGAGCGAGGGCCGGAGGGAAGGGGAGCGGAGGGCGGGCGACCGGCACGGCGCAGGCGCAGGCGCAGCGGGCGGAGAAGTAGAGGCCGCGCGCCCTCTGGTGGCCCCGAGAGGAGCGGCGGCCACGCCGCGCAGTACTGTGCCGGCGCGCGCAGGCTTGTTTGTGCAGACCCAGGCCACCCAGGGCCCGGGTCTGGATAGTGACAGACGTCACAAATATCACGTCCCCTGTCAGTCAAGTCATGTGACACAGGCAAACGTCAACACACAACTGTAATGATACTAGTAATGGTGACCATCTATAACTCTAAATGAGATAGGCACTCTGCTAAATATCCTAAACCACATTTGTATCCCCAACATCTAACCCAAGACCTGGCATATACTAGATGCTCGTTAAACACGAATTGATTAAATGAGTCCAACTACAGCCCTGTAAGGTGGTTAATGTTACTACCGTTTATGGATGAGAAGACTGTACAGTGGGAGAGCTGATGTCCAGTTTAACCAGTCCCACCTGTAATCTGAACGCACCCCCTCCCCGCCGCCGCCAACGCCGCTTCTTCCACAGAAGGCTGAGGTGTGCAGTCCGCTACTGACAGGAACATGCACAAAGAGATTTACCAACAGTAGAACATCATTATTCTAGAATTAGCTCAGAGATGTTTTATTTTTCTGCAGTTTCATAGTCTCCCGTGCATCAACACTTGGCCATCACAAACAAAGAGGCAAAATGCCATCTTCCCGGATCAGTAAATGTATGTACATGTGGTAGTTGCCGGCATGGGCTCTAGAATCAAAGCCGGACGCAAGGATCCCTGAATTCCTGTGTGTACCGCAGCGTGTATTGACTTTCTCAGGCAGTTTGCATTAAAATTGGGAGGGGGAGATTAAATGATCGAATATACAAATAATTGTTTACTTACAAAGCAAAGTAGGGGTTACTAAGAAAGTGATTAATAGGGAGCATTAACCTGGTGTGAGAAGTTAGGAAAAGTTTATCTGAAGAGAGGACATTAAATCTAAGAACTGAAGAAGGAGCAGCTGAGAAGGGTGACAGAGCTCTGAGCCGAGAGTAAATCACATTCAAATGTTGCAGAAGAGGGAAATGTCACGTCTTGGGACCCGCAAGGGTCCTTAGGACAAGCCACCAAGTTGAGGATTCTTGGCTTCGCACAGGAAAGAATTCAAGAACGAGCCAAAGAAAAGCGAGAGTGAGTTTATTTAGAGAGATACACACTTTATAGGCAGAATGTAGACCTTCTCAGAAAGTGAGGGTGGTCCCAGGGCACAACGAGGTCGAAGGTTTTTATGGGTTAAGTAATTTCATAGGCTAACGAGTGGGAGAAATATTCTTGCTATTTCAGGGAAGGGTGGGGATTACCCGGGAATTGGGCCACTGCCCACTTTTTGGCCTTTTATGGTCCACCTCAGAATTGTCATGGCATAAGGGGGAGTGATTTTTAGTATTACAGTGAAGCTATAATGAGCTAAAGGTCAATGACCAGGCTATTCTCAAAGTCACCTTGGTTTCAGCTGGTTTCAGCCAGTTCCAGCCAGTCTTTATCAAATCCCAACAGCTTCATTTGTCTAGCATTTGTGTCCTGCCCCTTTCCCTCCTGTCTCACAAAGGGTCCTAAGGAGCTTGGCTCTTTCCAGGAGCTCGAACAGGTGACACTGGCCATGGCAAAATGTCAGGATCTTCGGACTATTAAATCTCAGATTTTATCCTGAGGTCAACGGGAAGCCGCTGAGGGTTTTTAAGCAATGGATTGATTGGATCAGTTATATGTATTGTGGCAATCATTCTGCCTGGCTGCTTTGTGGAAAATCATTTGGAGCAGGGAGGAGAGTTCAGAGGCTATTTCAGAAATTCAGACAAGCAATCGCATTGGCTTGAAATACACTGCATTGGCACCTGAGAGGAGCAGACAGATTCGAGAATATTTTAGGGAGAATCAACAGGAAATGGTGTCTGACTATTGACTTCTAGGCAGGGCAGGACTACCAAATAGCTCTTAGAGCAACAGCAAAAGAAGGGGCCCTAAATTATTTTGGAAAGGATTTGATATTTTTTTAAAAGCATCATAATAGTCACAGTGGGAAAATCAGAATTTCAGCGACTCACTTTTGTTATGATATGGTTTAGTTTAGTTATGATATTTCTGAAATCTAGTAAAGCACATTTTCCTGCTGAGCATTCCCAAAGGTACTGATGCAACCCCATTCCCAGGTTCCAACATAAGCAAATAGGGGGAGGGTGGCACCATGTACCATGGGGAATGCAGAGGAAGGAGCAGGAGGGGTTGAAGTTCAGTAAGTAGAGGGGGGAGAACTTGACAGCCCAGCCTTGTGCACACTAAGACATCAAAGTGGAGGCGAGGAACTGAGCCGGCAACTGGTGAGCAGAAGCTCCAGACAGAGGTACCCATTTGGGGGATGCCTGGGTCTATGTAGTGATAACAGCCTTGGCAAAGACTGCTCGGTGGAAGACTGGGAAGTGACTATAGAATGAAAAGGAAAGAGAGGCTGGGATGAGTTTGTGACGAGGGCTAAAATTTAATTGCCCAGTAACAGATGATGAAGCTGGAAAGGAGACAGAGTGACCAGAGATGAAGAGCCTACAGAATGGGGTTTCAACAGGAGGGTGTGGGCAATCTTGTCAAGTGGATGCTGAGAAATGACGTTAGGTGCAAACTGTCCACTGAACTCAGCCGTGCGGAGATCATGGTGTTGAAAATAGCCGTTAGGTAGAGTGATGGAAGAAGAACCAATGTTGGAGTAGTTGGAGAGTGGGGGACGCTGAGCGAAAGAAGTGAGGCTGAACGCTTTGGAGGAAGGAGACAGAGATGGGCTAGGAGAGGAGGGAGAAGGGAGATAGTGGTTGGAGGAGGAAGGGAGGTGGATGGAGGGCTCTTGTTAAGCGTGGAGAGACTTGGGAATTCTGAGAGGCAGACTGAATAGAAGGGGAGAAACACACAGATTCAGGAGAGTGAAGGAATAATCACTGATGTAAGGGAGGAAGAGATGGCACCCAGCTCTCATGTGGAGGGACTGGCCTTAGTGAGAAGAGACACTACTTCCAGCATAACAAGAAAGGAAGAAAGCCTCCTTTCACAATAAACTACTGCTATATATGATACATTCACATCTAGATAGCAAAGATACCGTTGACACCTATGATGTAGATACATATCATGTACATCATACTATATAGGACAATATTGTTGTCTGTGTCAGAAGGCTATTGTGGGATACATGTAGAACTCACAGCATGGCACCTGGAACAGAGTCACATGCAGCAGTGTTAAGGCAGTGTCCACTATGCTGACTGTATCCGTCAGTATAATCCAGGCTACGCTGCGATGCAAACAACACCTAAGTCTCAGTGGCTTAACACAAACGAGAAAGTTTCTTTCTCACTCGTGCGGTATGTCCAGTGTGGGTCAGCGGGGGATCCACTCCACCTGGCCACTCAGGGACCCCGGCTACTAATTCAACTACCTTGTACTAATTCAGCTATCTTGTAGCTGCACCCTAGGTGACCTCTGGCCTCTTTGGTTGCTGTAGCAGATCAAGAGGGAGAGGAAGCAAGGAAGTAAATGTTTCAGGCCAGAGGGGATGCTTTTCTCCTTCTTACAACCCACCGGTCAGCTCCAGTGTTCTGTGCCCCTGTGCACCGCAGTGGGGTGGGAAAATGGGTGAGCACACTTGACATTCTGTGAGTAAGAAATTCCTTGGCCACATCCCTGTAGCCAGATGGTTTTAACCTGTGGCGTCACCTCCCTCGTGTTGGAGAAGGCAGTGGTTTCTAAAGTAAAATTTTATGACTTTCTGCTACAGTCACGTGCTCTTTCAGTGCCCTACTTCATACGTGGCCAACACTCCTATGCTCCTCAGAAAGTCATGTTGATATACAGAAGTCATCACACGTCTGGCAACATGTACAACTCTTTGCAGTTTCCTCTGTTAATTCTTGTTGTTACTCATTTTTGGAGCATTTTGTGTCAAGTAAAGATGGCGGCATCTAGGAACAAGGAAGACATTTGATGGATTATGCATCCTAGCTGAAATAATTCCTTTCTTGACAGCATTGAACAAAACTTCCAAGGCTTGCATTTTGAATTATATTGCAATGTGACTGCCATGGCTGTTTATCTCTCTCTTTGGAATCAGGTAAACAGGTGTGTCTCCACTTTGAAAACCTCACTATGAAATCCCATAAACGTCCACATTTACAAATCAGATTCTAATAGCTTCTTTGATTTCTGAAATTTTGTAGTGCAGCTCCAGGATATATAAATTGAGGACGGACAGGTCCAAAGGCAGGGCATTCTATTTGTAAAGAAGCAGCAGAAGGCAGGTGGGGATTACTGGGAAGAAAATTTGCACTTTTCTCAATCATTTAATGTAGTATTTAAAAATCTTTCACACATCTACAAATCATCTAGTGGTCTTGTTAAAATTCAGATTCTAATTTAGCAGATCTAGAGTGGGCCCCAGAAATCTGCATTTTTTTTAACATTTGAGAAAAAAAATTTTTTTAAATTTTTTATTTATGTGTAGTTGATTTACAATGTTAGTTCCAGGTGCACAGTAAAGTAACCCAGCCACACATATACATATGTATACACATACTTTCCTTCCAGTTTCCTTTCCACTATATGCTACCACAAGAAAGAAACTGGATACAGTTTCTTCTGCTATACAACAGGTCCCTACTGTTTATCCATTCCAGATATATAGCAATGTGTGTCTGTGAATCCCCAACCCCCAAGCCATCCCTCCCTACCCTTTCTCCTTTGGCAACCATAGGCTGCCTTCTATGTCCGTGAGTCTTTTTTTGGTTTGTAAATAGAATTTGTATCATTTTTTAGGTTCCACAGATAGTGATATCATACCCCATGAGTGAAGATATTTGGCTTTCTCTATGTGACTTACTTCACTTAGAATGACAATCTCCAGGTCCATCCGTGTTGCTGCAAATGGCATTATTTTATTCTTTTTTATGGCTGAGTAGTATTCCATTGTATAAATATACCACAACTTCTTTATCCAGTTTTCTGTCAGTGGACGTTTAGGTTGCTTCCATGTCTTGGCTATTGTAAATAGCACTGCTGTGAATATTGGGGTGCAGGTGTCCTTTCAAATTATAGTTCTCTCCAGATATATGCCCAGGAGTGGGATGGCTGGATCATATGGTAAGCCTATTTTCAGCTTTTTTAAGGAACCCCACACGGTCCTCCATAGTGGTGGCACCAATTTACATTCCCACCAAAAATCTGCATTTTTAAACAAGTTCCCAGATGATACTAGTGGAAATGCTCCATCAGTCACACTCTGTGTAGCAAGGGATTAACTTGTGGGAAAGTATAAGTAGTTTCTAGAAACAGTAAAGGAAATGGCTAGTAAATGTAACTATGGACAATTTAATGAATTCAGGATCTAGTACTCAGAATATGTACAGAACACCAACAAATCAAGAAGAAAAAGGCAAAAGATAAGAAATAAAAAAATGAGCAAAGGGTATTGCATTAACAGAGATAAAAATTCAAATGCCCAATAAACCTGTAAAAAGATTTTCAACCTTACTGGAAATGAGAGTGAAAAATAAGTAATAATGAGATAACACTTTAAATTCACATTGTTAGCAAAAGTGCTAACATTAATAACTGTTTAGGAATACAGGAAACTTGCTATTGAGGGTGTAAATTAGTACAATCATATCAGAAAATAAATTGCCAAAACTAAATAAAGTTGAAAAGATAACCTGTCCCAAAGAGGCATACATGATGTTCATTTCAGCATTGTTTATTCTAGAAAAAAGTGAAAATAATTGAAATGTCCATCAGTAAATGAATGGATAGACTTTATTCACACAGAGGAATATCATATAGCAGTTATGATAAATAAACCAGTTTTACATGTATGGACATGAAGAATTCTCAACAACTTAATCTTGAGAAAAATAAAATTATGTGCAATATGATGCTATTTTGTGTTTAAAAACATACAGTATGATCATTCATGGGAATGATAAACATCATATTAGGGAGAGTCATTTCCTCTGGAACAGGAAGGAAGGGTGAAGGATGAATGGTGAACATTGTAAGTATCAGTAATGGTTTGCTTTTGTCAAAAGAAGAGAGATCTAAAACATATGGCAAAATGTTAACGTATAAATCAGAGTGGTGGTATATGAGTGACATATTATTTTCTGTGCTTTAATGCACAATTGAAATGCTTTGAATCAGAAACAACACAATTTTTCCCCTTAAGTCAAATTGACTGGGGCATAATTTACGTAAAGTAGATGCACCATTTAACAACCACCCTAAGCCAGATATGTATTTCCCTCCCCCACTTCCACCTTCTAGGAAAAAACCACCATTCTGACTTTTCATCAGTCATAGATCAGTATTGTCTTTTGTACAGTTTCTTTTGTCTGGTTTCTCTCACTCAGCATCATGTTTCTGAGATTATTTCATATTGTGTATATTGATAACTTGTTCATTTTTAAGGATATAACTTTATTTATCCATTTTCTTATTGATGGACATTTGGGTTTCCAGTTTGGGGCTCTAATAAACAAAGCTGCTGTGGGGTTTTTTTGTGGACAAAGCTCAAACTTCTTTTGGGTAAACATCTAGTGTCCTTTGTTAGTTTATGTACTTGAATATTTTCTCTTGGCCTATGGCTTGCCTTTTTCAAATTTTAAGGAGAAGAAAAGGAAAATATAAGTAAAAAGAACACAAACCCTCCAATGGACAAAAGCAGGGAGCTTGTACCAAAAACTCCAAATTTTAAACATTTGAAAAGATGCTCAATATCACTAATTATCACTAATTATCAAAGAATTACAAATCAAAACTACAATGAGGTATCACCTCACACAAGTCAGAATGGCCGTCATTCAAAAGTCCATCAATGACAAATGCTGGAGAGGCTGTGGAGAAAAGGGAACCCCCCCCCCCTACACTGCTGGTGGGAATGCAGTTTGGTGCAGCCACTGTGGAAAACAGTATGGAGATTCCTCTAAAGACTAGGAATACACTTACCATATGACCCAGGAATCCCGCTCCTGGGCTTATATCCAGAAGGAACCCTACTTCAGGATGACACCTGTACCCCAATGTTCATAGCAGCACTATTTACAATAGCCAAGACATGGAAACAGCCTAAATGTCCATTAACAGATGACTGGATGAAGAAGAAGTGGTATATTTATACAGTGGAATACTACTCAGCCATAAAAACCGACAATATAATGCCATTTGCAGCAACATGGATGTTCCTGGAGAATGCCATTCTAAGTGAAGTAAGCCAGAAAGAGAAAGAAAAATACCATATGAGATTGCTCATATGTGGAATCTAAAAAAAAAAAAAAAGAACATAAATACAAAACAGAAACAGACTCAGAGACATAGAATATAAACTTGTGGTTGCCAGGGGTGAGGGGGTGGGAAGAGACAGACTGGGAGTTTGAAATATGTAGATACTGACAGGCATATGCAGAATAGATAAACAAGATTATACTGTATAGCACAGGGAAATATATACAAGATCTTGTGGTAGCTCACAGAGAAAAAGAATGCAACAATGAATATATGTATGTTGATGTATAATTGAAAAATTGTGCTCTACACTGGAAATTGATATAACATTGTAAACTGACTATAACTCAATAAAAAAGATAATTAACTCTACTATTAAAAGTGCAAATAAAACAATACAATTTATTTACTGATTTTTCCTATTAGACTGGCAAGGTTTAAGAAGATTGTCAGGATCTAGTTAGCAGGAGAAATAAGCACTTTTATTATTATTATTATTATTATTATTATTATTATTATTATTCACAGTATGTGGGAATTCAAAAAGATATGACCTTTTCAAAAGGCAATTTGGCAATATAAATTATATATACATATTTTTAAAAGGCATATAATTCTTACTCATCATAACCACTTCTGTAGATAAGTACTTCTAGAATTTTTTCTACAGAAATATACAAAGTTGTGTCAAAAATATGTACAAGGATGTTTATTGTGGCATTGTTTGAGTAAGAAAAAAATTAAAGACACCTAAGTGACTTCAATAAGCCAATGAATATGTTAATTATTAGGCTTCCGTACAATGGAATACTATGCAACCATGAAAATCAGTGTAATAGCTTTCTGTGTACTTATATGGGAAGATATCTAAAGGTCAAATTTTAAGTGATTGAAAACAAGCTGCAAAATAATATGTAGAGTATTATCCCATTATATGAAAGTAAATTAATATATATGAATACATGGGTAGGTTTGATATACACATAGGTAAAAATTTGGAGCAATGTTTACTGTGCTATTTTGTAGTAGTTACCTCTAGGGTGTGGAATTAGAGGGGCCTTCTAATGTCTAAGTCACACATATCTATATGGTTTTAACTTTTTTATAATGAACACAATTTGCTTTTTCAATCAAAACAAAAAGGTTTAAAATGAAAAATAATAAACCAAAAAACTAATAGAAGCCAACATACTAGCCAAAATTTAATGAGTATTTATGATGTGGTAGAGACATTTCTAAGTACTTTACATACAGTAACTTATTGAATCCTCACAAAACTCTCTGGGGTATATTTTATTGAGCCTCTCCATTTTACAGATGAAGACACTGAGGTCCAGAGAGGTTAAGTAACTTGCTTATGGTCAAAGAGTTAGTAAGCGGTGGAGCCAAGATTTGAACCCATACCTGTCTGTCTACAAGACCCTAACTCTTGAGACTATGCCATCTGCCGATTGAGGAAAAATTAAAATATGTTAGGAAGGGAAAATGTATGTTTGAAGATCCTAGTTCATAATAATCCTGAACAGATTGGCTGCCCATTGATTTATGTACAAGTTTTGAGCGTCAAGTAGTAATGATTTTGTTTCTTTATTGGTTTTATTGGATACCAGATACCTGATTGAGGCCTTCTACCTACATCATCCCTTCTGGCTACAAAATATATCTGCAAACTCATGTCTCATAGTCTCCTTTATTACCTCTGTGCTCCAAAACATCATTACCTCTCACCTGGAGTACCTCCATCACTTCTTAACTGGTGTCCCTGCGTCCATCCTAACAGTCTTCACAACCCAGGAGAATCCAATCCTTTTAAAAAATAACCCTTTTAAGGGCATGACATGCTTTCCTCTTTTCAAGACCCTCCAATGGCTTTCTTACTCATTCAAGTAAAAGCCAAAGAAAGTCCTAACAATAGCGTCCAACATCCTGCTCTCTTATCTCACTGAGCTCATCTCCTATCCCAAATCTACAAGCAAGGAATCATTAAATCACTTTACAGGTGTTAATGACCTGTAAGTGATTCTATTAGCAAATACTGAACCAGGAATCAAACTTAGTTTTATCTGACCCTGATGACTGGATTCCCTGCATTACACTATGCTCTAATAAAATGGTTATTTTCACAGGAATATGAGCATTATTTTTGCTAGACATAGCTTAGACATCCAAATAAGATTTCTCCTTCTTTGGGAGGTCACTTAGACTAGTATTGCTGAAATTTCTGAGAACATGCTTTGACTCTTTTGGAAGAGACTCCAGAGCTTGAGTTACGTTCTTGTAAAAAGCCATGGAAGTGAAAATCCTAAATCTGTGTACTTGTATTAGATTTTACAAAACAGATTTATATTGAAGAATAATTTGGAACTTAAATTGATGAAAAATAGAAAATATTTTCAAGAAAAAATATGCTTTGGGTGACAAATAAAGAGTGACTAAAAAGAAATGGATCTGATCTGGTGGCTCACTAACTCAGGAAACAATTCTGAAAGAAGAGTTGTGAGGGATATATGGCCATAGTGGAATGACTGGGTAATTTTCTAGATGACTACTTTTAAGTCTCATGTAATGTGATGATAATGGCTTAGTTTACTGGGCTCTCATTTGTGCCAGACATTGGTCTAAGCATTCTATGTATTCATTATTTAAATTTGCCTGTTACAGAAGTGAAACCTGAGGTACAGAGAAGTTAAGTGAACCAAAGTTAGCTAAAAAGTGTCAAGGCTGAGATTTGAACACATGCCGTCCAGTTCCAGACTCTATGCTCCAAACAACTACACTAGACCACCTTTTGAAGGAGCACAGAGCAGTGGTCTTCAAACTTTGAGATGGCACATCTTCATTCATAACGAACCAGAAGCCAGAAGACATAAGAGCTCATTCATGTAGCCCATGCAAATCAGCTTTCCTGGGTAGATAGCCCTTCAAGCTCTCAGCTGGTGCACAGCATCAGTGAGAAGAGGGAGGAATGAGGCTCAGAAAAAAATAAAGGCCGAGATCGAGAAAAGCTACCCTGCAGAAGCGATACGATATACAACTCTACTAATATATTACACATATTGTAAAACATACACAAAAAGATTTTAAATGATGAGCTAAAAAATAAACATAGCTAAAAGTTCTAATATTTGGTTTGCTTTACCAAGATGGATTGTTTTGAGCATCCCCTGGGTGGAGGGGAAGGGTTGTCACATACCTCAATTTAGAAAATATGTTTGAGAGAGCATGGTTTTGAATTCTGGCTTTACCACTTGTTACCTGAGTCATCTGGGCACATTGCTTACTGTTTGGCTCTGATTCTTTACCTGTTAAATCAGGATAACTCCTAACTTGCAGGATTGTGTGGTTTACATGAGATGATATAGTGCCTGGCTTTCTGGAAGCTTTTTACATATGATTTACTTTCCCTCATAATTTTAATTCCCACAATTTGCTTCATGATCTGTGTTTTTAAAATGCCACTACTATGTACATCCTCCTATAATGGAGCTGGAGGCAGCCCTGCAGTTAGACTTGGTGCACCTAGATGGAGCTAGATTAATAGCTTTTTCATGCTGCATCCTTCCTAACATGGGGCAGCTGTGTCTCTCTGACAGTGAAGAAAGCCGTGGAGGAGACGGGGAAGAACCGACACGCGTTTTACTTTGTGCAAAACACCATAGGGGCTGGGAGGGAAGGACGACTTAATGACTGTCCAGACACTTAAAAAAATGAATGGCTTGACTGTTAGCAATTGTATGTCTGTGAACAAAAGTTCCTTTTAACATGAGCTGTTTGCCATTGCCCTTTGTGATTGGGAATCAGGCTTGAAGACTCTAAGCCTATTTCGAAATATTTTTATCTGTGCCTTTCCACGGGTAACTTTTCCCCAACTGGGTCCCTTGGCTATATTCAGTCTCATTTATTGCAAGTCACTGAAAATTCCACCTTTGATCCCAACTCTGGGCCTTTGTTCCTTCCCTCCCCTCCTGTCAGAAAGCTAAGACTGTCGAGGTTTCTTTGGCACAGAGCTAACTAGAAAATCAATGTGCTTGAAGGCCTACCAGTCAGGTTTCTGACAAACAGACAACACCTTTTTAATATGAGAATTTGAAGTGGGTTTATTTACAAAGGAATAAATTTTGAAGGGTTGGAAGGGGGCTGGGGCACAACCATAAGGCATAGTGCAAGGACCCAGGTTAACAGCAGTGGAACTGTTACTATCCCTTGGCCCAAAGAGATGGAGGGATGGAGAGTTCATTAGAACTTAGAAGGAGAGTTGTATAAAGTAGGCCACCTTGAGAGGAACAGTGAATTTCTAACGAGGAACAGCCAACCTATGGCCACCTCATGGGAAACCAGGAGAATGAATCTGCTGACTTCACCCTTCTCCCTCCCTCCATTCTCCAACTGGGATTCCAATGGCCAAAGCCAACCAGAAGCTAGAAGACCCCAGAGCTCGTTGATGAAACCCAAGCACATCAGCTTTCCTGGGTAGATATCTCATACTAGGGGCTATCAGCTGGTGCAGAGAATTGGTGGGAAGACTGGGGAATGAGACCGATTTAAAAAGGCAGAGATCAAGGAAAGCCACCCAGCAGGAGGAATCTGACTAGGACGCCACCGATGGATGAAACCACTGCTTTCACTATGCTTCTAATCTCATCCCTTCACCTTTCGGTTACATTCTTGAGAGCAAAGTCCTGGGCGGGAGCATCCAATTGGCTAAAGCTAGTTCACCCTCTTTGCCAAGGGGTGGGGACAGGAAACTCTGCCTCCTTTGGCTTCCCTGATGGGAACTGAGCTGCTGGCTTCTTTTAAGACTCGCACATTTGGGGATTTCTAGATGTTCAGAAAGAGCTCAAAAACAAAGCAATTTTCTGTCTCCTCTAGAAAAAAGACAAATCTCCATTAACAAATGACCTAAATATCCTTTATAATTTGCCACAGTAAGACTGTCAGACAAGAGTACAGAGATTTGGTTTTTATTTCCAATTGTTTGTCTTTTCTCTCTCATTTCCTCCCTTCCCCATTTCCTGATCTTAGGAAGGTCCCTTTATCTCTCTAGATCTTTACACAAGAAAGCAGGACTAAGATCTTCAAATCTAGTTGAGGGTTCAAATGTTGGCCAGCCAAGTAATATAATAAGTCCACTCAATAGAAGACCTTAATCAATGTTTTCCTGATAGAACACCTAAACTCTTGGGCTATTAATATCTATATTGAACAGGTATTTCTTCCAGTACAATTTTGGTTTTTTTCAGCTGTTATTTATATAGGAAGCATTTATATGTATGTCCTTAAAATGCAGTGTAACTGTTTTTTAATGGATAGAGTAATAAATGAGACAGACATAAGAGACTCGTACACTGTGTGCTTTTTGGTGCGTATTCACAAGAGACATCAATATTTTTTCTGAGAAGCCCACCCACATTTTTCTCGAAACCTTGTCCCCCAGTCTTTAATTTTATTCCTTCTATGCCCCTAATCATCCGGCCAAACCATTAACTACTGCTCATGAATTGGTATAGACCCATGCCTCAGGGCTTCTCCCCCTCAAGGTAAAATGCCAGTGAGGTATACGGCTTGAAGTTTTGCCCCCAAGAGCACTTCCCTTCTTTACCCCTTGGATTCAATTATAGCTGCTCAATCTACAGTGAATCTTGAATTATTGGATTCAGACCAATCCAAAATTACATTTCTCATCCTCAATCAAGCATCCTTATACTCTATTAACACACACACACACACACACACACACAAACACACACACACACACACACAAACACACACACACACTTCCCAGAGTTTTTCCAATATAAATTAGAAATCCAGGAGTTCTTTGGCCTTCTCTGGCTTTTGACTTTGTCACTGCCACTCCTTCCCACAGGGTCATGCTGAAATCTGACAATCTTGGGGATTGGTGGGGAAGGATGAAGAGAACTGGCTTCACCTTGCAAGGTAACTCCCTCAAGTAAAGGAGTATCTTCAATCAAGGAAAGGACAGTTTCATCAGACAAGCTAGGAGAGATTGCTTGAGCTGACAAGGGAGATTGAATGAGAATTAAGGGTTCAGCATTCTTAGGGCCTTCTAAATCCTCTCATATATTTCCATGTCAATTTCCCAGCCTTCAGTCTAACCCAAATAATGCCACAATATGCACCTAAGAAACTTGTCAGGGCTGGGAATACCACTGATATTGTAATTCATCAGCACACAGGATCAGACCAAAGTCTGAGTTTATCTTTGGCCATCTCAGATCAGCGGAGCCAGATGACTTTTTTCACCATCAAGCTATTCATTGTAAGAAGCAGCTATCTCACTGGCTGTCATTGAACTCTACATGCCCTTCAAACTATTCTCCTTAAATCATAGTCTCATTCAGCATTCCAGGTGACCATAAGCAATGGTTTAATCAGCTGTTTTGCCACTGTATTTCTAAAGGGGAGTTTTGATGTCAGTCAACCAATCCTGATTTTATCACTTTTCCCTGAGGGTCAGCCATCTGTAACTCGCTTTGTGGTAACAATTTCTGAGTCAGAGTTCTTGGGGTTAAAAAAAAAAGATTTAGGGGGAAATCATCAGGGAACGCATGGAATTAATGGACAGTCTGGAGAGGAATGGAGAAAGAGGGGAAACTAGGGAGGTTAGGCAGCAGGAGACTCGCTTAGGACGTTACTGCTGACTTTGCTGAAGTACACAGCCACCACTGGGCCTAGTCACTAGGGCAAGAGTGTGCTAGTCACTGAACATAGGCAGAAATGCTGGTAGATTACAGCACAATAAATATCATCTCCTGGGCTCTTTTTCTTTAGTCCTTCAAGATTCAAAGCCCCACGTAAGAGCATCTGCTGGATCACGTGCCCATGACCTGGCTTTGCAGGATGGGGGAGAGAGGGAGGGAAGGGTTTTACACTAAGACTCTACCAATACTCACTCGATGAGAACTGGAGGGGGTTTTGGATGCTGGGCAGTGAAAATCTCTCGTTTTCTGTCAGTCAGCCATAGAAAGAGCTTTCACTGGGCGTCCAGAAGCCATTTTCTATGTCTCACTCTCTCACTTGCTTTCTCTTTCTCCTTCCCTTGCCTGATTTTGAGAAAAATCAGTGTACTTCCTTAGTCCTCTGGAGGAGGGAGTTGGACTAACATATTTAGGGTCCATCCATGTCTAACTCTATGATCTCAGACCTCTCCAGAATCTAGTAAGGAAAGTACTATGCTTACAATGAAAGTTTAATAAATGCAGAGTCTAAGATCTTTCCTTTTATCTAATGAGTAGTTTTAAATGATCGTTTTGAACCCAGTTTCTCCTTGTAAATGGAACTTCTACATATGTCAGCAGGTCATAGTATTTATGGAATTCCTCCTATAGTATTAGATACTGAAGCATTTTGACCTTACTCGCTTTTTGACATTTCATGTTGATTTTAATAGCTCCCTCAGTACCCGGCCCCCTCCCAAATTAAAATGCATATAAAAATCAAGGTGAACCTTAGGGAGAACAGTGATAAAGGAAGTTAATATTCCAGGAGGCCTTAGGGTCTTATCAAGGTTGATGCATCAGTTTTACTTTAAATCTCTTATCTATCTAATTATTTCACCACTTTGATTAAATGAAGCTAAAATTGGTATTGATGAAAAGAGAAAGCACAATCAAAGAAGCAGATAAGCAAATAATTGAACGCAAATAACTTTTAATTATACTCACTTAATAATGTTAAGGAATAGTGTCAGGTGCCAACATTACTTTGTCAAACCAAAGGGCAGTGCCGGGATATAAAAGAAAAAATATCACAGAATGTTTTGAAAATTGTAGTCAATTTCAAAATCATTAAACACTTTTATATGAATTTGGTTCCAAAACGACCCTGTCTCCTGGGTCGTGAATATGTTCAGACTGTCTAATGGAAACCCAATTCTTTGCATGATTCCATATGTATTAATCATTTGTAGAATCCTATTAAATTCCCCAGGCTTCTCCAAACACAAAGAAATAAGTGGACTTCCAGGTATGGCACTGACACCTGATTAGTTTAAAATGCTGTCCTATTTGAGAATTAACATATGATCCAGCAATCCCACTCCTGGGCATATATCCGGAGGGAATTCTAATTTGAAAAAGTACATGCACCCCAGTGTTCACAGCAGCACTATTTATAACAGCTAAGACATGGAAACAACCTAAATGTCCATGGATAGATGACTGGATAAAGAAGTTGTGGTATATTTATACAATAGAATATACTCAGCTATAAAAAATAAAATAATGCCATTTGCAGCAACATGG
Organism: Vicugna pacos; assembly: GCF_048564905.1. Taxonomy (NCBI): domain Eukaryota; kingdom Metazoa; phylum Chordata; class Mammalia; order Artiodactyla; family Camelidae; genus Vicugna; species Vicugna pacos. Next base: position 29,530,567 of record NC_133023.1, read on the forward strand.
ATGGACCTGGAGATTGTCATTCTAAGTGAAGTAAGCCAGAAAGAGAAAGAAAAATACCATATGATATTGCTTCTATGTGGAATCTAAAAAAAAAGACACAAATGAACTTACAAAACAGAAACAAACTCACAGACAGAGAACAAACTTACGGTTACCAGTGGGTAAAGGGGGTGGGAAGGGATAAAACGGGAGTTCAAAATTTGCAGATATTAACTATTATATATGAAAAAGATAAACAACAAGTTTCTTCTGTATAGCACAGGGGACTATATTCAATATCATGTAGTAACCTATAATGAAAAAGAATATGAAAAGTAAAATACATATGTATATGTATGACTGAAACATTATGCTGTACACCAGAAATTGACACAACATTGTAAACTGACTACACTTCAGTAAAAAAAGAAAAACCATAATAAAATAGAATAAAATAAAATGGTGTCCTGTTTGGAATCATAATAGGAAAACTAGCAAACAGCTTTCTCTTTAAGTTGATTAAACAGTTTCTTCTAAACTCAATTGCATTGGCTCTTTGCCCTCTACCTAATCCAAGGTTATCTGGATTATTTATCCTCTCTGTCCTGTGTCCTGCTGCTATGACGTAGGGGGCATTGGAACAAACACCTGGTAGTGATATAAACTAACTCATACATGTAGGAGAGAAAGGGACAGCACATTCACTGCAAAGAGCTCGCAAGTGGGGGAAGATCATGATGTGCCTATTTTATTCCAATATGGACTTGGCAGAATGGATTCCTGATGTCTCCAGTCATTTTATGTTAGTTGATGAGGGACACCTACTTTAGAAAATGGCAGGATTGTTTTCGTGTCCCTCATTGCTTTGACCAAATAGCCTATCGATGTAAATTTTAACTGGCAAAAGGAGCAGTGGCCATGGTAGCAAAGAGATTTGATGATCCATTTTTATGATACTGTTTTGTTATACTGGAAGGCAATAATGGCTCTTGGCCTTTATAGAGTCCTTTGTATTTTCTAAGCCCTTAACAATCATTAATTAATTTATCTCCTTTTCATCTCAGATGGGATAGGTTGGTCAGCATGGCAAGGTTTCAGAAGGAAAATTATCAGACAATAAAAGATTAGAAACTTGAACAGTTAGGCAGTTGAAGTACTGAGTGCAAATAAAGTCCCTGGTTTTCCCATCATATTTAGAGGGAAAAGGAAAAGAGAGAAGAAAACACATCATAGGTCCTCAGTGAGAAGCGTCGTTTTTGTTTCTTATTTTTGATTAGTTTAGAGGACTATGGTGAAAAAAAGCAGGGCACCTCTACACTTTTATTTCTAGGAAAGTGACTATAATAAGCCAACAACTGGGACAGGAGTGGGGGCTCTTACCATGCGTACTGATGGGAGTAACCAATAAAAGCTAACATTTATTGAACCCCGAGCCAGGTACTGTGCTATGGTACTCTATATCCATGACCACACTTCATCTAAACAACAAAGCCATGACATAGGAGTTGCTAGTACCCCCAGTTATAGAAGAGGAAATTGAGGCTTAGGGAGGCTGAGGAATTTGCTCATGATGAAGAGCTCTCCAGCAGTAACGGACTGACTCCTACATCACTAGATTAGGTCTCCTTATATTGCTTCCCAGGTGATTGGTTTATTCCTTAATGGTAACACACTGCGTAACAATCGAGGATCACCAGACAATCCATGAATTTCCTGATTCTCTAACAGAAGGGATGCTGAACTCCAGTGAAAGAATTCTGGAGGATGAAATGGTAATGGTAAGTGCCCAATCCCCACAACTCAGACTCCAAAGACTCAGAAAAGCTCCAGGAAAAGGGCTTGTTTCTCTCTTGTTTTGGAGACAAGATTCCCATAGTTTATCTTCCATACCCTGGGTAGGTCCCATGTTTATAAGCTGCAAAATTGTTACTAGTGGAGTAGCCTTAAGAGAAGGCCGTGTTTACCTATTTGCTTAAGGTGAGGGCAGAGCCCTTGTTTAGTAGATGTGGCCAAATACAAAAAGGCAGATCAAGAGGACTTCTCAAGTAGTATCTGGAGAGAGGTACCAACCACAAACATGACTGTAGCTTTCACCAAGAACTAGAAATGGGCAGGGAAGGCATTCACTAAGCAGTGGTTTTTGAGAATATTCAGTATGCGTGTCCTAAGCCCAAGGGGAGAATATCGCTACGGAACTTATTACTGGGACAGTGCTTCTAAACCAAGCCCTGGGCAGCAGCAAGCAATGCCAATAGCCTCACAGGGCCCCCAGATCACTCAGACTCTAGAAGTATCTGGCAGTCCTAGGGAGCCTCAGAGATAATTGTCGAGACACTGTGAACTTTGAACCTCTGTGATTTCCTTGTTTGCTTAATGCCCGATAGCCTTTGGTCTGCTAATAAATCTCCTTTATGCACAACTTGACCTCTGTGCTTCCAAGGGGAGGAATTGGAATCAGCCTATGGGGGAAGAGATGGCTGTAGGATTCTGGGTGGGAGCTTGAGCAAATAAAAGTGTGCTCATGAAAGATAACCTTGCCTTCTGCAACTCATCTGACTGACATAAAGGTGGGATCATATTTATTTACCCTTTTCCTACCTCATAAATTGTGTCTAAATTTCCCAATCTTGTTTTCGAACACTTAAATTTACCAGATTACAAAATAAAGAGCACCAGGTTTGAAAACTCAAGCTTTTTGTCCCTGTCTAAGCTCTAAAAAATTCTAGGCTCTGTTTAAAATCAACAACTGCCGGAGTAAATGATTAACAGAAGAATGACTTCAATGGACATGTGGTTTATAAGACAACAGAGAAGAGAGATTACACTTGAATTTGATGATCAGCATTTCACACTCTGGTTCAGAATTCTGGTCTTCATGGAGGACCCTGTCTACCCTTTTCATATGCCTCAGTTGAAAGGGTATGGTGGGAAAGGGGGTGGAGAGCGGATCAGAGATAATCTTCACTGATTTCCAACTTCCCTGAGGGCCTACATGTTTGAACAAATACTTAGCAGTGATGTAGCAAGAAAACACCCCTGAATCAATATTTTGACAAAGTCCCATTACCATCTGTTAATTAAAAAGTAATTTTCAGATTATCAGGAGCTCTGTGGTTGACATATTTACAAGTGGAGAGGAACATAATAGTAGCCAGCTGATGAGTGATTTACTTCACTATCATAATTCTAATTTACTTTCTTTTGCCAATTCCCGTGCAGATCCAAGCCACATAAGAATACATTCTTATAACAGGACACAGGTTTACAGTTTATGAAGGACTCCAGGGACATTAACACAAAGGATTTTTTTTTGATTCTTCACCAATTAGATATGACCTAGGACACAGAGATCTCTTAAGAAAAGGGAAATTGGACATTCTTATGCCTCTCCCCTCCTCCCAAAAAAACACTCCTCAACCTAAACCCTATACCTTAGACAAAAATTAACTGAAAATGGATCATAGATCTCAATGTAATTTGCAAGGCTCTAAAAATTTCAGAAGACGTAGGAAAAAAATCTCTGTGACTTTGGGTTAGGCAAAGAGTTCATAGATACAGCATTGACAGTGTAATCCATAAAAAGAACTTGATCAAAATTTAAAACTTTTGCTCTGCAAAAGACCCCATCAGGGGAATGAAAACATAAGTTACAGTCTGGGAGAAAATATTTGCAAATCATATGTTCAATAAAAGTCTTGTCTCCAGAATATATAAAGAATGCTCAAAACTAAAAAATAAGAAAACAAACAATTAAACAACAAACAGATACTTCACCAAAGAAGATGTATGAATGGCACATGGAAAGATACTCAGCATTATTAGCCTTTAGGGAAATGCAAATTAAAACCACAGAAATCACTACATACCTATCTGGGTGGCAACCACGAAAAATACTGACAAAACCAAGTGCTGACAAGGACATGGAGCAATCGGAGCTCTCATACATCACTGGGGGAACTGCAAAATGGTACAGCCACTCTGGAAAATACTTCGGCAGTTTCTTTAAAAGTTAAACATACACTTACCGTATAATCCAGCCATTCTACTCCTAAATATTTACCCTAGAGAAATAAAAATGTATGTTCCCACAAAAACCTATACATAAATGTTTGTAGCAGCTCTGTGTATAAGTTCCAAGACCAGGAAACAACCCAAATGTCCTTTCATGGGGACTGGATAAACAAACGATGATCTATCCATACAGTGGAAGACTAGTCAGCAAAAAAGAGGAACAAAATAATGAGAAACACAGCAATGCAGATGAATCTCAGAGGCATTATGCTGAATGAAAGAAATCAGTCTCAAAAGATCACATACTGTATGAGTCCATCTATGTTACATGCTGGAAATGGCAAAGGTATAAAGAGAGAGAAAGATCAATATGCCAGGAATTAGTGGTGAGAAGAGGGTGTGACTGCAAAAGGATTTAAGGGAGAGTTTGGGGAAGAGATGGAACTGTTTTGTATTCTGACTGTGGTGGTGGTTACATGAATCTATAGATGTGTGACAACTCATAGCACTGTGCACCAAAAAAAAAGTTGAGTTTACTGTATGCTAATTTTAAAAATGTAAAAATAACAAAGCATATCAAATAGATTCATTTAACCAAAAAAAAAAAGGTGAGAAAAAGAATACTGTTTCCATCTGCTGGTAAGGAAACTGACTTGGCCAAGGTCATTCAACCAGTAAATGATAAGTTCTGAAGTAGAATCCACACCTTTGAAAGACATCACTTTTTCCCTGTTGTTACAGTAGAAATAAACCTTCAAAAACCTAAGCCTAATTATGTATTAGTTAGCATGCATTTGACTGCAAGTAGCAAAACCCCCAATTCAGAGTGACTTAAGCAAAAAGGACGTAACAAGGTGTCCAGTGGTAGGGAGAGTCATGAGGTTGGTTGCTTTTACAACCCAAGGATGTTATGAATGACTAAGATTCCTTCTTGCTTCACTCTGCCAAATCGCAGTTTCATCCTAAGGCTGCTTCTCCTCATGGTCACAGGATGGCTACTGGTCTCAGACAGGAATACATGTGTCTTTATTCACATCCAGTGGAAGATAGATTACCAGAAACAATCCTGCAGAGCCTGTAACTAAAGTGTGTACTGCATGCAAATACTGTGGTTTCTCAAGATCTTAAGACTCCAGACAACCAGCTATAAAAAGTATTTATGTAATTAGCAACACTTTGAAATAAACAGAACTTCTTACTGCAGTAACAGCCATATGTCTTATTTGCACAGAGCTCAAATTTGCAATAGATCTTTGGCAATAGCTATGTCAAGACTCTTAGACACTATACCTCATGTTTGGTTAGCAGGTTTAAGTTTCCCAAGCAGTGTAATAGCCCATTTTTATAAAACATTTAGCTGGACAGATGAGGAGTCTGAGGGTCTTAGAGGAGTCAAGTGACTTGGTCAAATTCATCAACAGCTAGTGACTCAGCCAGAGATCCCATCTGATCTTCAACCATCCTTCCCATAAGTCTTTCTTTTACATAATATTGATTCCCTCTTCAGTGTTTAGATTTCACTAGGGAAGCAGAGTAGCAATTTCAAAGAAATATTGAAAGTTCATATGTGATGCTTACAAATTTTAAATGTCAGGAAACTAACACCCAAAGGTGTCATTTGGCTATTTGGAATTTTAGACTCAAATGTGATAGGATAAACTTGAAATCCTGGAGTCTCATTAGCTTTTCCACCTCCTTTCTCTGAATATCCAACCAATTGTTCTGATAGGTGGATTCTAATCCCTAAATCTCTCTTAAATCCACCCCTAGTTTTCTATTTCCACAGCCCCAGTATGTGCTCAGGCCCTTATTATAACACAATAACCTCTGTCTCTTGGCCTCCATTTTATCCCCACTGTACTTCTTACACAGTGGTGCTGGATTAAGTTTTTTAAAACACAATGCAGATAATGACATATGTCCCCTTGTCTGCTCCACTTCTAAAACTTTAATAATCTTCCTTTGACTGTAGATTAAATTCTTAGCTCCATAATCTGGATTTCAAGGCCCTCAACAATCTGGTTCCATTATTCCTTTCCTAATCTTGAGAGAATTCTCCTTTTTGGTGGGAGTTGTTGGCAATGGTTATTGGAGCCAGCTCACAATGACTTACAAGAGCCAATCTGAAGGCCTCTCTTTCCAACTCTGTGTTCAGTGATGTCACTTTGGCAGCTTGAAGCTGTCCATGGTAAGAGAATTTATATCAGACAAGTTGGTCAATGCCACCAATCAGAGCTTTGTTTGTTTTTTGAAGAGCTGATTATTAAATATTTACCAGCATACCACCAGTTGTAGGGTAACCGTGACAAATCTGAGAGTGAATGTTTCCTATGGTAGAGGGTACAAAGATGTTGACACTTGAAAGCCCAGGTACCAAATCAGAGATAGGAGGGCCTGGGAGAAAAATAAGGAGCAGAGCATTGAAAAATTGTTGAGAGGGTAGACCTGGGCAAAGATTGGGTTCCCACAGAGACAGACATTGAGAATGGGATTTGGGTTCAAGTGGTTCATTTGGGAGATGATCCCAGGAAGTACATGTAGGGGAGGGAGGGAAGTGAGACAGTGAAGGAAGGCAGCTAATAAAGGGCACACTGATCAGCAGGTTATTACTGTGGGCAATGGAGGCTTAGTCCCACTGAGGACCTTCGGACAAGTGTGTAAGACACTGTGTGTGAGGTTGCCCACACCGGGATGACGAGTCTGAGGTGTTTACCCTCAGCCAGTGAGCTGTGGGCATGTGCATTAAGAAGCAGCAGGTATGCAGAGGAAGACCAAGGAGGTACAGGCAGGACATGGACACTAAAGGTTTTGTGTTTTTCATAGTAGGCTTGGTGGTGCAGTGCTTCATTTAAATTGTCAATGATGGAGTGGATTCACCCTCCAGTTGTTGGTACCCCACACACCCTATTTGTTTCTTCCTCTAGGTCTACTCACAGCTTCCATCCTTTGCTCTAATATCCTTTGTAGCCTCCTCTAGTTTTGACAATTCCCCAATTCTTCCCAATTCATCATGGATCAGTGCCATGTCCTCCAGGAACCCCATCTAATCCCCAACCCCAGGGAAGCTGGATGAGGGATAAGTCAAGTTGGAGGTTCCACAGGGCCTGAGGCAAGGGAGCAGGAAACAAGCCTTACTCTCTTGGTTAGGGTCATGGGGTCAGGGAACCGACACAGAAGTTGTGACCTGAAGTCATTCCAAATGGTGAACTCCATGTGGGAAGAGACTCATCATTCCTGGTTATCACTATATCCCTCAGAGCCTACCCAGCACAGAGACCCGACCTACAATTGTTGGTAGCAGAGAGAAATGAGTGAATAGAGGGCTGGGTGAACATAGGGAACTAGGTCTGGAGCTAAACCGGGCAGTCGAAGAGATATGAGAGGAGTCACACAGTGGGTCAAGAAGAGCACCTGAATGTATTCTGAGGATGAATGTCAAACCCTGTATGGTGTTTTTCCACCTATGACCCAGATGTCCGTTGAGATGTTTGTCTTTTGAGATTCAGTGAACTTGCCTTTCAGCTTATCCCACTTATGGTACACTCCTCTCTTCCCATCTCTGTGGGGGTTCTGGGGGCATTTAAGTTTTTCTTAGTCCTTTCTGGGGGACTGACTCCTACTTCCATAGAACTAAGGGTTTCTGTGTTGCTTTGGCATCTCAAAAGTGCTGCCCACATTCCCTACCACAGCACTGCAGACACTTCTTGATTTCTCTCCAAGCATTGTTCATATGAACTGTTTGTGTAGGTAGCACACTTGACTGAAGATATGGGCTTTGTGTTAGCATGCAGTTTAACCTCTTCTCTTTTAATCTCCCTGCAAACATCCACTTTCCTTTCCTGTATTAGGTAGAGCAAATTTGCTCTCTAAAACCTATCCAACAATGGGCCCGTTTTGTCTCTTCAATGATACTTTAAGGTGGTCCTTTCAAACAAAGCAGCCAACTATTCTCCCACGCGGAGCATTTGCTATATGCCTTCTCACCTCCATGCCTCTGCAAACACTTGCTTCTGCCTGGAATAATCTTTCCAGAACAGAAGATGTGGCAGAGGTTTGGGAATTTGTCTTTCCCTCTCTTTATCCCACATCAGTCTCTGTAAGTAGGAAAGAACAGTGCCAAGATTCACTTCCCTGCTAATATGAATTATGACATCACGACCATCCCTGCCCCTGAAGTGGCCATAATTGGTTTTGAAATGACACTTGTTTTTTTGCATTCCACAAATGTCTAGCAAGTGCTTCCCTTGCCCTCCTCCCTTGCCTCCCACCCTTCCCAGCTTAGAGTATGCCCTCTTCCCCGCAATGGGCACTTTATCTGGACCTCCCCTATGGGCTTGTATTATGGATATTTCTTTACAAATCTGTGACCTTTACTGAGCTGTAAACTCTGCAAAGGTGAGATCATCTTCCTTTTCTGAAATTCCAGCTTAGCCCAGTATCTGACACAGAATAGATTTGGAAAATATCCCATTTATAACTTTGGATGAATGAATGAGTGTGAAGCTTGAGATGGCCCCTGAGTGATCCGAAGAGGCTGCCAGGGGAGGAACATTTGGTAACCCCCTCCTCACTTCTGCAGATTATGGGTTTCTGCTCTAATTAATAGGCAACTCCTTATTTATTGAAGACCTACTATGTGCAAGGCACAATGGAAGCTCCAGGACTGAGATTTTTTTTAACTGCATCTCTATCCCCACTCCAGCTTCTTTCTACCAAATATATATATATATATATATGTATATATATAGCTTCCAGGATACATCTTCCTATTTGTTTTTGTGGAAAGTCTGGGCCTTAGAGGTAGGAAAGTGATACCCCTGGAAATACTCAGTGTCACGTCTACACCTGGGGTTTTGCACTGCCAATTCACATTTTCTGAGTGAGTTATTTCTATGTACCTTCATAGCAGCCAGCACTGAAGTGTCTTGCATATATTATCCGCTCAATGAGTACTTGTCAATTGATTTTGTACAAGTATGTGACAGCATAAATATATTATGAAAAATGAGGCGTCTGGGCACCAAAAGAGTCAGGATTCCTTCTCAAAAAAAAAAAAATACACAGCGGTGGAGCTTGGCTTAAAGTTCAAACGCTCCTGTACCCTGCCCTGCAGTATCTCTAACCAGGAATTTGATAAGGTAGTTGAAGTGTGATGTTACCTTTGCTCTCTCACTGCAATTGGAAGCATTCTTAGCTTTCACGTGGACCCCACTGGCGACCTTGGTGAGGCGTTTGCAGGAGAACAGAATCATCCTTTACACTGTCAAAAGAAGATGCTGTTTAATTTCAGGATTCTGTTGAACAATGCAGCTCTTAGAAATGGTCCCAGATTCGTGGTTCGAAATTTTCGGTAAGTGATGGTCGGAGAGTTGAGTCTGACTTCGGAACCATGGTGATAAATGAAATTCTATTCTGCAGAGGAGTGCAGCCTCCCACAGCCTCTTTCTGCAGGGTGTAGTGCCAGGCTCGACCCTTATTGGAGACAGCTGTCTCTAATTCCAGCTGAGCTTTCATTGCTCAGTCCCCTGTAATCAGATTTCACTGGGCGCCGGAGGGTAGGGGGTGGGGGTAATTGTGGCAGGTATAACAGACTAAATGTTCTTGACATCTTCCATTTGTGTACATTCTAAAGGAGCAACTGGCTGCAGGAAATTAGAGGAACTAATTTGCACAGGGCCTTCAGCTTGTATTTGGGTTTGTTTGAAAACAATATATCATTCTAGGGCATGGGGACTGACTTGCTCTTTGGAAAAACTGATCCCAAAGAATGGCTAGATAAATATTTACAAAGCTGCTGCAAAGAAGCCTTGTATGTGATGAGGATAATGATATTTTGGGAATAAAATCCAAATCTGAAATCTATTTCTGAAATTGTTCATAGCATGTGAAAGGAGTCCATCTCTGACGAATTCATTATAAAAACTATATCCTGCTCAGAGTCATTGGGCATGCGTATGGTGGAAGATGGCGTGGAGTGTGTCTGTGGGGACAGGGACAGGGGTGATGAATTAAGCAAGGCCATCAAATTCGGACACTGTTGCTAGAGAGCTCCTAGAGTAGTTGCATGTTAACAATTTGAATTTTCCCAATGCCTCTTTACAACCTAAACCAACCTCAAAACGACCTCAATGACCTTCTAAAATTGGAAGCTTCTAGACTGAAGTTTTCTCCCACTGTTAGGAAGTGGCGCTGGGCCTCCCTTCTCTGGGCCACCTGACAGCTCTGGACTCTCTGGACTCCATCATGACAGTCACTCAGAAGCCAGACCAACACTGTGAATAATACTGTAAATTAAGCCCATAGAGTCAGATGTAGTTGGGGCCTCAGAGCCACAGAAGAATGCCTTCTCTTATTTTACAGATAAGGTAAATGAGGCCCAGAGGGATTATGGGGTTTACTAATTAATGCCAGAGTTAGACCACAGAAGCCCAGAATCTGAAGGAAAGCTCAGGTTTTAGAGACTAAATAACTGGGTTCAACTCGCTGGCTATACAACCTTGAGCAAGCCACTAACCTTTCCTGCGGTGTCGCTTCACCTATAACATGGGAGAAAGTGTAATCACTGCTCAGCCTACATCACGGGATGGTTCAATCATTTATTTAATAAATACTTATTGAGCACCTACTTCGTGCCATGCCCTAAGCAAGGTGTTGGAGATACAGAGGTAAATAAGGTAAATCAGCTATTTCATTCCAGACACATGAAGTCACAGTCTAGCAATAATCAGCGAGATAATGTGTGTGAAAACTATAACGCAACAGATGAATGTTCATTATTTTCTCATTCCATCCCACTGAGTTATACCAGATAAAGGCGTGATGAAATTTTATTCCATAGTTTTTAACAAAGAATCGTCACTGAGCTGGAAATTATCAACTGAATGAATAACCAAAGCTTGGAACTTAAACTTATACTCGTCTTTGAAAATCACAGTGATGACTGATTTCATTTTTTACCATTAGTATAGGTTAAATTTTTGCAAGTAAAATTGCATCCAAATATTTAGGCATTTTTGGTATTTACTAATATTCTATTTTCTATATCTAGTAGCCAGACTACAATTCTGAAAATCCTGGCTAGCCATCTCCCATAGTGATTGGGGGCTAAGGCAAAAGCATGGCTAAATCAGCCCAAATCCATACCTGCAATTTGAAAATATGAAAGCCTTGAAGCACTCATGTTATTAGAAACTTAAGAACATGAGTCTCCATTGAAAAATGACATTTCGTTGAAACGATGTCACTTTCATGTAGCGTGAGTATTTTTCTTTCCTACTCTTTTAGTTAGCCACACTTACCTGCCAGCTAGATGAATTCAGAATTGCTGATCTCCAATAAGACCTACAGCCTTTGACGACCCCTCAACAACAGAGAACATCTCCCCGTCACCTCTGCCTGTATGGTACTTTTACTTTGATTTTCAGCCTTCTCCAGAGATTTGGGGTCCTTTTTTTCCTCGTCCCACTTGGGAAAGGTGGAGGGCCCTTGTTACAAAATGTCCCACATGAGTTTAGCACTAGAGAGTAGTAGGAACTCTGTGGTTAGGGTTTGGCAATGCTACCAAACAGGGACTGCACAGTTTTGAAGTGAGCAGCCATAGCGCCATAGATATGATAAAAATCACTGCTCAAGGGAGGCTGAAGCCATCTGCACAGGATCAATCATTTTTAGTCAATTATTATTATTATTATTATTATTATTATCATTATCATCATCATCATCATCATCATCATCATCATTATTTTTACAAAATCAACAGGATCAGACACCAAGACTGCTAAAAACACCCATTCCATAGGCTTTTCATCTCACAAACAAGGCCCTAGAGCCTGGCTGCGTGTTTGGATAATAGGCAGTGTCCTATGATTTGTTGCCTATTAAGGAAACCACTTATAGCTTTTAAAGAAACCACTAAAAAAATCTCTTTCTTTATCAGAGAAGACCAATTTGTAAGTGCGGTTCAATTTCATCTCACAAATAGAAATTCCTTCAGAGAATATTGAGCTAAGCCACCCAATTCTGTGGAGGTTATGGATTGGAGCCGGAGGTGACTAGTTTTCAGGTATTTCATTCCAGACCTCTCTAAGGGCTTACAGATCTCATTATGTCCCCTTCATCCCACACATGCCCATCTATACACACGTGGACACACAGACGGAGTGATTACAGGCCATCTGTGCTCTTGTGCAGAGGAGAGAAAACAGTTCTCTTTGATTATTCACATTTTCCATCATAACTGAAAATGAATGCCTTTTATAAAACCTATTTCTTGACTTCAGAGAACTATACAAGGCATGAGACCAGGAATGGAATGGGGTCGTGCATGATATTTCTCTTGGCCAACAGTAGACTTGGGGTTTTATTTCTAGTTTGTTATTTTCAGTAATTTAGTAATTTCAAAATTTACTAATTTTGATAAAAGAAACAGAGGCAGCCACAGATTTTCGACAGTTTCGGGTTTCCAACCCTTTGACTGTAGGTCTGCACAAAGCTAATTCTCATCCCACGCTTCAATTTTCAGCTGAGGGGAAAGTTCCATGATTTTTGAATATTGACCATCTAAGGTATCTTAGAAACCAGTTATCAATAGTAATTTAGATCACATAGGAACATGTGGCAACAGTGAGGAAGGTTGCAAGTATATTTTTATTAATAAATTATTATTATTGTTATTAATAATGAAGAAAATTTAGAAATGATTTGGGCATTTTTCCCAAATCAATAGGATCAGATTCAAGGGTTTTGTGCAAATAGAGTGGCTCTTCCTTGCATGCATTGCAATATGGCTTTCCAAGGTGGAAAGAAAGGGATGAAATTAAAGTTAGGTCACTGAGAATTCAGATGGCTTCTGTGTGGCCTGTGGGAAATCTTGTGTTTATAAACTGCCTGAGTGTTATGGAAGACAAAGACATGAAGAATTACTGATTTTTAGTTCATTTTCTTACTTTTTCAGATGACTAAGGCCAAAGATGGAAAATGATCTTCCCAAGGTCATAGGGTAAACTAGGACTTGAATTTGAATATTTAAACCCACTGCACTTTTCATTCCACTGCTTTGACTATTTTGATCCTTCCAAATTGATCAAGTTGGCCAATCTACCCCTGCACAATATCCTTTTTTTAAAGATATAACCAAAATATCTCAGTAAAGAAGAAAAAAACATCAAGAAAGTATGCCTTTTGTATCAGTTTGCAATGTTAAAGAAACCAAAATCTCAGCCATTAGGCGTATTAGCCCTCTCTTATGCCTCCAGAAGTTAAAGTCTTTATCTCAAATTCTCCATGGGGATCAAAATATCATTTAACACTGAATTTTTTCCTATTCTGGAAAAGTCAGTTTATGATGAGCCACATTTTACTCAAATTAAGCACTTTGTCTTCCAACAGAATACAATTATAGAAGGGAACATATCCAGGTCCCCCCACCTCCTTACTCCAAACAATTTACTACAGTTGGAAAATGCAGATTCCATTAATGAAAGGTTTCATTCTGCCATAGAGAATACTCTTCCATTTTCTAGCTAGAAAGATATTTGGGTAAAGCTAACAGAAGGATCTACTATTACCTTGGCCTGACTTCTTAGCATTCAGTGATTTGGGGTTGAGAAATCCCGGAAATTTGGGGTTTCCAGGGATAAAATTAATGTAATGAACAAGTCTTGCCTTTTTCAAAAGCTCTAGCTTCAACTAGACTGCAATGACAGTTTTGACGGAAAATCTGTTCATGGTTCCCATTGTTTTCTTCAATATTGTATCCTTCCTGTTATGTGTTGGCTGAAGAATGATAATGTGGTTTAGATCTGGTTTACCAAGGAGACACACTTGAGTACAAGGAGACCAAGCATTTTATGGGAACACTAAAACAGTGATTCTGGCCTTGGTTCAGGTGCTCATGAACTAGAATAAGCAGCTTCCAACTGAAGCATGGGGTCTCTTTGAGAACTGAAGAGTCACTGACGCCAGCAGTTTGACCTGGCTAACTTGAGCGTGGGTTTATCCCCCAAAAGCAGGAAATGCTTGATATAGACCACAAAAAATGGGGGGACCTGTGGTGGAGGCATTTCAGCCAACATGATACAACTGTGGAGCTTGTCTACTTTCCTCTAATTTTTAAGTAGCTTAGGGAACAAGGAGTGGCAGCTCCATTTTGGAGCCAAGGGGAGGTCTGTGAGGACATAGTAAACAGGATAGGAATTTAAACTGGAACCATTGTGTTTGCTTTCCTTCCAGTGATAAATTTTCCTGGTTAGCTCTTGATATCTATGAAAAACAGCTCTTTTCCCAAAGCCAACATTTCCTGCCCCACCTCCTGGACAGAATTGAGAACGGTGGTGACTACTCTAATGATTTTTCAGTGGTGTAAACAGCATGACCCTCTTCACCAGTTGAGGTACAATTAAAAAAACTGTTTCCAGTTAACCACTCGAGCACTCACAGGCTGGTACAACAGAGGTACAGACCTACCTCTCCACCCTTTTTGTCCCCAAGAACCCTGGGGACTTATTCTGTCCAAAAGGGGTTCATGGAGAGAGCTAACCAAAATTTTGGTATAGTTCATTATTAATGTACTTTGGATTTGGCCCTCATGGTGCTATGGGCACAAACTTATCTCACCAGGTCCTCTTCCCAGTTTTCCAGGTTTTTGTACTTGACTCAGACTGCTTTCCTTAGGATCCAAGGTTATATTGCTTTTGTTTCACATCCATATATCCAACCATTGTTCCCAGTAGTGCAAATACTGTACTGGAGTGGTTGAGCCCTAGGGGATGTAAGCTTTAGCAATGTACTAGGCCACAGTCAGTTCTCCTCTATGACTCTTAGGCCTTGCGTTCAGCCTGGGCCATGGCCCATACTTGCTCTTGCCTCAACATTAATTCTGTTTGAGGGGCTCTTGGTATCTTTTTTTGTCATCAGACTTGAGTCAGGACATTGAAAATCCATCATGGAAAATCTCTCCAAATTTATTCCCAGAAATTGGCTGAATTTCTTATACAAATTGATTTATTTCTGCCTCATTCATTTACCCATTTACTTAAGAAATATTTTTTGAATGCCTACTATATCCCAATAAACACTGGGATATATTAATGAATGAAAACAGGTAGGATCCCTGACAACCTGGATCATATAATCTAATGGGGAGATGAAAAGTAAGCAATAAACAGACACATAAATACATATTAAAAATTGTGACAAGTGTTATGAGCAAAATGAAAGCAAAGTGGAGACCACTTAGTACAGTCAAGGAAGGAATCTCACAGGAGGTGATATTTAAGCCCCCAGCCTAAGGATGAGAAAGAGCCAGCCTTGAGAGCTGAGGGGAGAGTGTTCTGGACAGAGGGAGTGATATCTGAAAAGAGTGCTAAGAGGGGAAAGCATCTCAAGTACAGGCAGTCTTTCCTTTGCATGGTCCTAATATGAAGGAATTTCAGTTATCACAGTTTAGCTAAATAATACCAGTCTTCCAAGTACACAGGTCAATTTTCAGTTGCCATGGTAAATTAATTGTCAGTAGCTGCATAAAGTAAAAACTTCACTGCTAGCTCTTCAGTCTACAAATCACTATGTAAATCACAGGTGTGCATCATGATCAGTGACCAATCACATCACTTCTTTCAAAGTCTGTTGGTGATTGCCCACTGTGCAGCTGTTACTCAGTTCACATATAGAAGGCAAAGAGTATGACTGTTCTGCCTTCTCTTCTCCCATTGATAAGTCCATGGGACATTTTATAAAAATGGATAATCAAAAGAGGGAATTGTCTGACAGAGATGAAAGTGCAGTAGAGAAATAAAAAATGGTAACACTGGCAGTTCACTCTGAATCAGATGCAAATGTATTTCTAGAAGAAATAGCTGACTGTGGGATTGTTGACCCCGCTACTGTTCGAGGAGTTCTATCTCTGCAGCCAGAGGAACTTAGTGAAGATAAACTTCTTTATGTAAATGAAGACAGAGGTTGTGACAAAAAGTATAAAGATGTTCCAGAGGAAGTGACACCAGCAAAACATTTCACATAAAAGGAATTCTCAGAGAGATTTCACAATACTGGGAGTGTAAAGGATAAAATGTTGGAAGTTGACCCACTTAGAAAGGAATATGACAGTTCACCACAGCACAGAAAAGATCCTTGCTCTGTATCATAAGTTAGACAATAAGAAGACACATACACTCTTCAAACTACTCCTGATAGATTTCACAAAGAAATAAAACACTAATTCTCAATGTTTCTAATGTTTTAAATTACAGTGTATCAAGTATATATCAATTTTACTATTTTTTTCACTTCCTTAATCATTTATAACTGACAATAAGAGAGTTTTTAATGTTTTGACCAAAAAATTTAAGTCACAAAACAATTGTGATTTTCTCCATTGATTGCTAAGGTTGCTTTGAACCGTTTCGGATTTAATAGTTCTTTACACTCCCTCATTGCTGTGCAAAGCCAGAACTGTCTGTATTTTTTTAAAAAAAAAAGCTTACCTGCTAACATTTACTGATTTATTGGCGGTGTCATCCCACAGCAACAGGGGTGAGGGCAACATTATCAGCTGCTGCCATGTGGAGACTAGAGTCACAAAGAGGGACTTGCAGATCACTTGAGGTCTAAGGAAAAGAATTTGAAATAAGGTTTCTGTCACTATATAAATTTGAAAATGAAAGGTCTGGACAAGAAGGGAGGATTCAAGCAGGATGTTTGTGTCTTCTTCCTATCTTTAAACTCAGATCTGTCAATGGAGAAATAAAAAGAGCATCTCAACATGACCCCAACAACAGATCATTAACTGTGACCCAAACCCTAACCCTACCTCCAACTTAGAAACTTGTTTGAAAGGACAAATTTGAGAAAGCCCCAAAGACCTTTTACCTCTCCCCATCTGCCTTCTGTTTGGGTAATAAGAGCTGGAAGTTGGAGCTTTTTTGAAGTAGCTAAAGGGGCTGTTGGTCCTTCTCTTTCATCATTATTTTTCTATTTCTTTTCATGGAAAAGAGGGAGAAAAATTCAGTTCCCTGTAAAATTTTCATTTCCTTTCCATTTCCAATTTTTTCTCTGATATTTAACAACACCACAATTCTAAAGTCTATGGTATTCTCTTAAGTGAAAGCTGTAGGCCATGAGAATTTAGAGGGGAGTAGATACAACCAAACCCTGCAGGGGCTGAAAGTGGGGGCAGGTACTGAATCCCTGAAGTGCCACAGTTTGGAGACTCAGATTTTGCGGGCTCCAAAATAGCCAGGAGACTGAGTTTGAGCTCCATGTAATAAAAAAGACCTGAAAATTAGCTCGTGGGTTGTTTTCTCTGTTGTTGATGGATGTGAATTCAACAATTATAGTGATGTTTCCCAAATTCCTTGAATCCTAGGGACTGGGGTTTTCTAGGAAAGCTTTTTTCCTTCCCCTTTAAAAATAATATTGGAGGAAGTCTTAAGCCATGAAATATTAATGTGTTGTTGTACGACATGGAGTCAAGAGAGTTTATCTTCTGTGATTTAATGTTGCTTGGACCTTATTCCAGAAGAAAAAATATTCTCAAAGCTGCCCTAAATGTGAATTGGCAAAGATTAAGCTGCTACGCCTCCATTCTGGGCCAGACATGTTAAACCTGTTTACAGATCCCCAGAAGAAGAAACCAGCTGACCCTGAAAAATGTATGAATATCAGACAAAGATTTTACTTTGCAATAAAGCAGTCCTTGTACATTCTAAGTGTTGCTTAATATTATTGCTAATTAATATTATCAGAACCAAACATAAAACCAAAATATATATGTAAAAACAAATGTCCTGCCTAACTGCCATGTCTCTAAAGTTATCAAATGACTGACTACCACTATCCAGATCTTGGACAGTTTTGTCGGCTTTTTACTAGGGTTCCAGTAAAAGGAAGAAAGTGAATATCTAGACTAGAAACTTCTTTAGCCAGCAAAATTTTTCTGTGTATTTATAAATTTATTTTTAAAATATTTGGATCTTCTTAGTCTAAACTTTAGAATATTAATTTATTTTTCTTTATGCTTTGTTATGTGCATAATCTATTAGAATAGTAACACGTATATTAAAAGTAAGTAAACATACATTATGGATCCATTTCAAGTTTTTTTTAATGTTAGGGATCTGTAATAAAAAAAATGGAGGACAACAGCTTTAGAGAAATTTCCATTTGGAGAGTATATGAATCACATATTTTTGAAAGTTGAAGACAATGGTACTTCTTTGAAATAGGATTGTTGACCAAAGTTTTGATCCACATAGAAGCTCAAAACACTAATTTCTATTGGAGTTGAGTATGTAATTAAAATCTTATATTAAATAAATCAATCGACCTTTAGCCAACTAACCCTCAAACCCTCTATTTTTATGGAAGCTCCTTTCCTTAATAACTAGAATCTCTGAAGGGCTTAATGTCAAAGAAGGTCTACTGGAAAAAATCTATTCACCTACTGAGCACTAAATGAACCAATAAACTCTGTCAGAAAGTTGGATACTTAGTGAAATACTCATTTGTCTAAGTTATTTGACAACATGCAGTGGGAACAACAAATTGAGTGAATTTGTGATTTGCCTACCTATCATCTTGTCATTACTGCAAAAAGACATAAATTCCACTAGAGAATTTATTCTTCATCTCAAGTAGCACACACTTTTTTTCTTAAGTTGAAATTCAAACATGATCATTTTGTGACAGTTGTTTTGTTCCTAGTCAAATTAATTGATTATTCCCGTTTTCTCGTGGTATATGATACTAATTATCATTAAATAGAGATAACTGGGAATACTGAAAGAATAAATGCTGTCCATCTTATATACTGATTACCCCAAATGGCAATTACTATCATCACAATGTAACAGAATGTTAAAATGGGACTCTATCTTAGTTTCTGCCCAGGCCCGGTAGATGCTGACTCTTCCCTCATTCCAAAGTGAGATGCTAGACCACTGCACCAGGACTTGCAAAGGAGATATGCAAGAATTAGTTTTGCAACTGTTGACTGAAATAAATGCACAGCCTAAAAGTTTAGAGTTATGTTTTATTTGGCAGACATTTCTGAGGACACGAACCCCTTTGAGTCCAGGATGACAGCCTCTCAGACCGCTCTGAGGGACTGCTCCTAAGAGGCAGGGGAGGAGCTAGGATATATAGGAGCTTTACAACAAAGACCAGGTAGTTGGAACATTAAAAGATTACTTGTTAACTAAAGAAAACCAGGCATCTCAAGTTGAAGCATTTAGTGCTTTTCTATGTATGGGAGGAAGCAAACATGTGGGCTCATTGAATTCATCCCTTTGACAAGCACCTAGCTATCTAGGGCCAGTATCCTGGCCTTTCTTATTCTGAGTCTTCTCAGAGTGCACCACTGTGAGTGGCTGCAGAGGCCAGGCTGCAGGCTTGTCTTCACTGGGGGGTGGCAGCCACCGGTGACTTGATGGCTTCAGCATCCTTTGTTGACTGAAATGGTTTGCAGTATTTTTCGTTCACACAACTCATTGGTGACTACCTCCAGCTTCTCAAATGGATTGCAGAAACCAAGAGATGAGTTGTAGATCTGAAGAGGATTTTTTAAATGTTACCATTGTGGATGATGTGCCCACATGGAGAAGTACTCTTCCCTCACCTCAAGCAAGGGAAAGTGGCTCCAATGACACCAACATCTACAAGAGGAGAGCTTGGGGACACAGTAGAGTGATGTCAGGCCTATACCTGGAAAATCTGAAGTAAGAGGGACTGGGTGGCTAGTTGTTTTGACGGTAGACAGAACAAGTGTCTGTACTGGGATGGATCTGACTCTTGTCAGGGCAGAGAACATGCAGGGCTTCCCATGACCAATATAGATGGAGAAAGATACTTAGTGTGGCATGGTCTCACATCATGACCAAGAGACTTTGAAGCACTAAGCTGGGGAGATCTCGGCAGAAAAATGTGGATGTATTTCCTTGGATGGCAAAGGAAATGTAATTGTCCACTATCAAGTACTGCTGTGAGACATTCCCAGTGATGAGAGAGTTCTCCAAAGGACCTGCAAAAGCATCTCAGAAGAGAATCAGCCTCAAGCACCTACACCAATGCTAGATTGCTAGAACAGAGCCAGACTTTGCCTGGCCCTCAGCTCCTCACCTTCCCTTGGCTTTACTTGGAGGAACTGAAGGCAGAGAAACAGAGGAGACAGCTTATGGTCCCTCTTCCCTCTGTGGAGGAGGCCAGTTTGAATTAGGCAAGGGCTGGAAGGAAAAGGGTGTTAACTTGCAATACCTTTCTTAAAAGTTTTTTTTAAAAATTATGCATTCTTTCACTGAGACTCTTTGAGGGAATAAAGGAAGCAGAGGACCTTTTTTACCTTGAAAGTTACTGGAAAAGTAACAGGGTCCATTGTGTCTGACCAGGGACAAGAAAAGAACAAATCTCCAAGAACAGATTTGAAGGGCAGTAGGGGAAAAAGAATGAAACTATTTTCTATTGTATGTACATTACGAATTCTGTTTGTACCATGTAATGATTTCAATAATAATAGCTAAAATTTACCAAATACTTATTATATGCCAGATGTTGTCTGATTTCCATGTAGTAAATCATTTTACCCTTAGAATAACCCTGTAAGATTATTATATTCATTTTCTAGGTGAAAAATTTAGGTGCAGAGAGAGGTTAGGTAACTTGCCTGAAGTTGTGCAACTACTAAGTAACAAAGCCACTCGTGGTTATTTCCAGCAGAGAAAAATTAACCTCTTTCTTCAAATTTCTTTTTTCTTTCAACATTCAAATACTGGATATCTAAAATGTAAACCACATACCAATTTCAAGGCATGAGCACTTTGCAGAGATATATGAGGCTACACGCCAATTGCTATGGTTTGTTTCAAGAATTAAACAATGAATTACCGTAGGACATGATTTTTTTTCTTAAATATAAATTTCCCTTTCTCGTTCTTATTTTTTTCTTTTTTGTAGATGTGGACAACCACTACAAAATAAAGTACAGCTGAAGGGTCGTGACCTCCTCACTCTAAAGAACTTTACAGGAGAAGAAATTAAGTATATGCTATGGCTATCAGCAGACCTGAAATTTAGGATAAAACAGAAAGGAGAGGTATGTAGCATTTCCATATTACCTTCCACTGCTACCAATCAGCCTTTTAAAAAACAGCCTTTCCCAAGAAAGAGGGAAAAGAAAATACATTAAAATTCATAAACAGTAGCTAAGTAATGAAACCACACAGTCAAGGTAACTGATTATCACTGAGTGTACAGGCATATGAAAAGCATAAAAATCAGTTATTCAATGACAAGTCATTGCATTTCTTTCATGTGGAATGCTGAAATTCATTATTAACTTAATCAAAACCTAAGGAATCATTTCTCTGGAAAGATTTTATATGTATACCTTCTTTCTTTTCTCTGTGTATTTTCTATTGAGTTAAAAATAAGGATGATACATTTTTTTCCCCAGCAACGAATTTTAACTGTGGATGAATATCAGATATATCATGATAAGGATAATTTCAGAAAATTCAGGATGATGTGACAGTGTTAAAAAATTTAGATTAGCAAAGAAACAATTAAATGGTAACGAAGTAGGCTAAGACAGGGGATACAGTGGTTAGCTGTAAGCATTATTCTGCATGTTGAGCAATTTACGTTTGAAACACGCTTAATTAATGCCGCAGCTTCATTTAGACTGCTTAATTGTGAAAGCATTTTCATATTCCAAGCTTGTTCAAAAGCATCTGAAAGAGCTGGTTTCAGGTTGAGAAAGTTTTACACAACCTTGACTTTCTAATTTAGTTAACTAGCTCTCCAAGTTTCTAAGAACGAACTGAAAACACGAGTGACTCCAACTACTAAGGGTTGACGTTCCTATAGAAGGCCTGAAATAAGGAGAAGAGGTCCCCCAAGACCCCAGGTGTTTGTTCTTCACACTTTGTGGTGAGGAAGGTTAGCTGGCAGGAATCTAATTGTTCTAGAACTCATCCTACTGGCAAGTCCATCTACAGAAGAGGAAGGAAGGAAGAGCCCAACCCCACACCTAAACTCTCCAGATGGTTTCCAAATGACTTTCAGAAACAAACCCTTTGCACTCTCACGAGGATGCATGATGAAAGTATAGCTGAAACTCTGGGGCTTCATCCTTAGGAGTCTGAGTGCCCCATGTGGTGACCAAGTAGCACGTTCCGAGCTGAGGAAACATTTCCTAACCAAGCATCTTTAAGGTCACTGAACACTAGTAGAGGTTGCCACGAATTTAAGTAAGAAGATGCTTCTGGTATGAAATGTGAATATCCTTTGGGACAAATGTTCAGGTTGAACCCAGAGCAACTAATCCTACTTTCTCATTACACATCGATAAGCTATGGGAGTTCCTGTTCCCTTCCCCCATTTGTATAGAACATGAAAAAAAACCCACTTCAAATTCACCTTTTAAATAACATTTGAAGGCTTACTTGGGAGCAGTGTTAATAATTCGACATTTTCTGATAATGTAAAGAATAAGCTTTGAAACATAATCCTTGATATGGGATATAAAATGTCTTTTTCATTTTCATTGTATTCTTGTCCTTGATTTTCAGTATTTGCCTTTATTGCAAGGGAAGTCCTTAGGCATGATTTTTGAAAAAAGAAGTACTCGAACAAGATTGTCCACAGAAACAGGTGAGTCCACAGACAAACTGGCACTTGTGTTGACGAGGGGGCCAGAGGGTGAGGACCTGGGAGAAGTAGCCCCGGGGGCATCTGTCTCTTTAGCAAGAACAAAGGGAAAACACTGGCACTGGGAGTAGTGGCAAGCCTCTGAAAGGTCTTTCCAATTCTCACAGAAGCTGCAGGCAGCAAGATTAGCTTCATCTGTAGGAATTCCACGAGGACTTGCGTAAAAGTCCCAAACAGTTCTTCGTGTTCACTACAAGATGTCAGTGGGCTTAAATTCATAGACCTCCAAATCATGTGAGCAAGAAATGTGCATGTTTCTAATATGTAAAGAGATTTTTCTTGTTTGTACCAACTTTGCTGGATGGTGGAAACAATCTCTGCAATGTTAGGTAATCCTCATTCGTTTCAGTGTTTGCTTTGTCAATTTAGAGTCTCTTTCCCCTCTCCCCACCGTCGTGGTTAAGCCCTGGAGAGTATCTTAATGTCAAGGCATCTCAGGCTATGGGGATCTGGTCATTAGTAATCAGGACACCATCATCAAATGTCTATACTGAAATCTGCTGGGACTTCTGTATCTCTTTTGGACCTTGACTGGCTCCCATTCACTGTGGAGTCTGCTTCACTCTGATCACAAGACCTGAGATACCTCCTGGTTTGGTTCTGTCAACTTCTTGGCAGCTCTGCATGCGGCAGTTGGCACAGAGGTACTGCAAGGCTCTCTCTACTCTATCGCTCCTTCCCCTTTCTGGGTGCCAGGGAGTTCTATAACATTTGCTCTCTCCTCGAATTCTGTCTTAAAAGAAGACACAGATATTCTCAGCTCTGGAGTCCCCCAAACTCATCTGAAATTTCCATCTTGCTCCATGCTCCCCACACTTCAGTACTTGGCCTGGGGGACAGACAGCAGGATACAGTGTCAAAGATCCATCAGTTTCTATTTCTGTTCCTTCTTCTCTCTCACTCTTCTTCCCCTCCCAGTTCCCAGTATTGGAGGCCAGGTGATAAAGCAGGAGGAAAAACTGGTTCTGACTACTCACGTATTCTTTCAAGTCTCTTGTTTGATCCTGAAATCCTAGGCTATTGAAATGCAATTTTTTCTCAAACTATTATCTCTGTAATGAGTTTCAAAAGGTCTGTTACACATCACCTCCTCTTTCTCTCGGCAGTTTTGCTCCATCAGACCTCTGCTGAATCAATAATATGACTGCCCAAATGGGCAAATGGATAGGATCGAGGAGGAGGTACCATGAACAAAAACACATTGGTTGATTCTTTGTATATCTTATCCTACTTACAAGCACCAGAGCTTTCTAGGGCTCAGAAGCAAGCAACTACTTCATGCAATTATTGCCTTGTAACTATCAGTAATGCGGTACCTCAAATACATAACACAGTGTAGTTCAGAGGGATTAACTGTCTTGCTAAATTCATGCAATTAATACAAATAGCACCAGGATTCAGATCTCAAGTTTAGTGTTCTTACTAATGCACTCCCCTTGCCCCTTGAGAGAAGGAAGGAGGAAGAAAGAAAACATATAAGGTGTCACCTAATCTTTAAAGTCCTAGGAAGAAGACCAATGAGAACATTTTGCTCTTTAAAGCTGGGTCCTTTGAAAGGTCACACTGACACCTGACGTTTAGTAAAGGAAAAATGAATACTGTATAAACCAGCCAGTTTCCAGATTCTGCTCCTTTTGGCACTGGTTATCATTTTTAAATCATTATTACTTTAGAGAGGTGTTCTTTTTTGAAGTCATCAAAAGGATTGATTAATACGTAGAAATTGCTCAATTTTAAGTTTTTTTCAAATTATTTTTTCTTAGTTGTTGCTATTGTCTACCACTTTTCTTTGAATGTTATTTTTTATTTCAAATATCCCTGTTATCAGCTTTACCATTCACATATAATGTGGTAGTTAAGCTACTAATAAAACCAAGAGTGAAGATTTAATAAGCTTTTGGGTGCAGACCCTGTACCAAGTGCTCTACATTAATTACATAGATTATCTCACTTAATCCTCATGCCAATCTTCCCCTCTACGAGGGTGAGACCACTGAGGAAAATAGGCTGAAATAGGTTCAGCAAGTGGCTCACAGACATATAGCTAGCTAATAAATGGCAGACCCAGGATTGGAAGCCATTGTTAAATGTATTTTTAAAGTATCTAATTTAATTCGCACATGGACATGTTTTACTCCGGTAATATTGTTTCTACAGGTGGCATTAAGCATTTTGTTAAATGACGGTTTTCCATAAAGACACACTATGAAATCTGCACAAAATTACAAACGACAACAACAAATACACGAGAAAAAGGAACATATGACCATAAAAGTTATGGTTCACAGAGTATTCATCATTATCCTCAATAAATACCCATGGGTCTAATTGCATGTGGCATCCTGCCAAACTCAACAGTAGGAGAATTAGTCAGAGTAAGCAGCCAATTTAAATGCTTACAGAAATGGTAGAGCTCAACCCAAAACAGGGCAGAACATTTTTATTGTGTACATGTGCATCTTAATAGTTGCCCATTGGCACAATTTTTCATCAAAACCTGTTACCTTGGTATTTAGAATGAAACTAGGATGTGATTAAAACTGTCTATCACTACCCCTGATTTGTGCCAGCCTCTGGGATGGGGTGTTCCTCAAAGGACAGTCCTTGAGGATTCCATCCCAAGCCTGAGTTGCAAAGATACAGCAGCATGTCTACTTATCTCAGGGGACAAAATAAAATTCTCCATCCAAATAAAGCCATATTAATTGCTCATGTAATATTTTTATTTAAGTGTAAGATACCTACAGAAAAGTGCACAAATCATTAAGTATACAGTTCAATGAATTATTCCAGTGAATACATGCTTGTAACTAATACTAAATAGAGAAACAGGATATTAACAGCACCCAGAAGCCCTCCCTTGTACCTCTTTCCAGTCGCTACTACCCCCACCCAAGGGTAACCATTATCCTGGCTTCTAACCTCATAGATTCTTTTTGCCTGTTTTCGAACTTTATAGAAATGGAATCATTCAGCATATGCTCTTTTGTGTCTGGCTTCTTTCGCTCAGCATTAAGTTTGTGAGCTGTATCGATGTCGCTGTGTGTAGTTGTAGCTCATTCATTCCTCCCGCACTCTTTGTGCATGCCTGCCTGGCAAACCGCACAATTCTCCTGTGTGTCTACTGATGATTATATTCTTTTATTGCAAATTAATTGAGCAGATAGAGGAATACATTTTTACTAATCTCGGTAAGTGCAGTAGCTGATAGAAAAATGCACAGAGCAATCTAAGAGATGGTTCTTTTCATTGTTTAACATTGGTATTTGACTTTCAAGGTGAAATAGAAGCGGGTGCTTGGCAAACTGTTTAGAATGCATCATCTTAACAAAGGCATCAATATAAAAACCGCGATACTATTCCACAGGTATGAAAGTGCAGCACAGAGAGGTTAATAGCTGCCTTAGTTCTACCAGCAAGAGCCCTCAGAGCTCTGATACTTCCAGCGCATGCATTCTATCTATACCCCTTCTTCTAAAGTTTGCAAGGATCTGTGAGGAAAAGAAAGAGCAAAATAAGGTATACTATATTTTCCCAGACAGAAGTTGAGATATTAACAGATGAAATCCTTTGTTCAAAAAGATCTGATGTGTACGCATAAACAAATGAAATCGATAAAAACAAACTCCTGTGGATGAAGAGTGAAGAGAGAGTAGAAACTTGTTCCTCTGCCCTCCTCTCCTCAGCAATGGCAGCTCCCGGTGACTTCTCAGAATCTCTGACACCTTCCAGAAACATTTATTGCCATCCAGGTCTGATAAACTGGTGAATGCTTGACCTGTGTTTTGGACTGGGGTCTGAGGCTTCTTTTTGATCAATGACCAAAACTGCAGAGGCAATCCCTTCTTGGAGGTAAAGTCCTTCCATTTAATCTCCTTCAAGAACTGTTGAAGGCTTTGACTCCTACTTCTGGACACTTTCTGTAGACCCTCTTCCTACTCCTACCTTGTAAGTTCAGGCTGGTTGAGAATCTTTACAGCACAAAGAGAGAAATGAAAAGGCAACAAACTAATCCTGGGTTGTTACCAGAATGACTTCTAGTCAAAGTAAGACTATGACTTGGAGCAGACCTGCCAGGAGGTCTTAAACTTTGTTTGAAACCTTTCTCCACAGTCCCCAAACCCTCAATGGCATTCACCCCTGTGCTAGGCACATAGTAGGTACACGATGAATACTTCCTTGATGACTGTGTAGTAGTCATATTTGTTTGGGTGATTTTCCCTGCTTAGAAACAGATTAAGTACTCAAGAGTGATGAGTGATTATAATCATCACTAAATTCCATTAGCTCACTTTACACAGAATAGAAAATTCCATTAACAAAATTAGGAGATGTTCGCAAATGAAAAGAATGGGTCCTCTCTCTAGAGTCAAAATCCTTCCGACATTTGTTCAACAAGTATTTGCTGACTACTTCCTATGTACCAGTATTTATTCTAGGTCCCTGAGAATGATGTATCAGCGATCAAAACAGAGAAAAATCCCTGCCTTCATGGAGCTGACATTCTAGCTGGCACAGACAATAAACAATAGACATAATAAATAAGTGGATGATATAGTATGTTGGAAGGTGATAAGTGCTCTCAGCAAGGAGAAGACTGCCTGGAACTGAGGGAAAAACATGTACTCTGTTATTTGAATTTCACCTTTTACTCTGCATAAAATGGAGGCGTCTTTGGAGAGTTTTGAACACTAGAGGGAGATGATCTAACTTGCATGTATTTATTAATTAATTAATTTATCTATCTATCTATTTATTTATTTATTTATCTATCTATTTATTTATTTATTATTGCAATTACTATTTTATTTTTAAATTATTTTTGTAACTCGCATTGTAAATGGGTCTCTCTGCTCTGTTGAGACTAATGCGGGGGCTGGGGGCAGAGACAAGGTAGAAGCAGTAAAAGCTGTCAGAAGGTCGCCGCTATACATAAAGCCTGGGGCCAGGGTGGTAGCAGAGGAAGGGGCAAGAGGGTCAGATGCGGGGTATGAATTGAAGGGAGAGTCAACAAGATCCCTGATGTATCAGGTAAAAGAGAGGCGTCAAGGATGACTTCAAGGTTTCTGTCTAAGCAACTGTGAGCAGGATGGAGCGGGACAGAGCAGGTTGGGCAGGATGAGTTTTGGAAGGACTGAGTTTGATCTTTCTATTAGATACACAAGTGAAGATGTTGAAAAGGCACTTGGATATTAGTTTGGAGTACTGGAGTGAGATTTGGTCTAGAGATACTTGAGAGTCATCAGCATACAGATGGTACTTAAGGCCATGGGACCAGATACAATTATAAAGGAAATGAGTGCAGATGGAGGGAAGAGGACCAAGGACTAGCCGTGGGGCACATCAACATTAAAAGGTCAAGGAATATAAAAGGAACCAGCAATAGAGATTGAAAAGGAGCAACTACCAAGGTAGATGTAAGAGCAAGGAGTAGTGATGTCCAGGATGGTGTGTGAAGAGAGCTTATCGGGAGAAGTGGTGAACAACTTTGTTAAATGCTGCAAAGTCAAGAAAAATAAGAACTGAAATGGCCACTGGATGTAGCAATGTGAAGGTCATTGGTAAACTTGGTGAGTGGAGTTTTGGTGCAGTGTTGGGGGGGCCAAAGCCTTATAGAAATAGATTTAAGGGAAATGAGACAAGAACTGGAGAGAGAAACTAAAAACAAGAGTTTTGCTGCAAGGAAAGCAAAGACTTAAATGGATACCTGGCAGGGGAAATAGGCATAAGAGAAAGTTTGCATTTGTTGTTTTATTTATTTTTTATTTTTAACACCTTTATTGTGGTATGATTCCTGTACAGTTAACTACACATATTTCAGATGTACACTTTGATGAATTTTGATAGATGTATACACCACAATGATGATAGATGAAACCACCACCACAATCAAGATAGCTAACATTTCCATGTTTTATTAATGAATGAAAAAATGAGAAGAGCCTATTCAAGATGCAGATAATGAAAGGCAGAAAGGGAAGAATTGTTAGAGTAACATCCATGAGTAGGAATGGGGGCATGGCTTCCAGTGCACACATGGGGCATGGCAAGTCCATCTATGCTTAACAGGAAGGGAAGTAGAATGCTGGCAGGTGAGAAAATGGGGTGATGGAATCTGGAAGGTCTCTGTTACCATTTTTTTCATTGAGGTAGGAAGTAAGGTTATCAACTGAGTGCTGGCTCTACTTTCAACATATATCAAGAATTCAGTCATTTTCTCATTGCTTCAGCTGCTACCATGCTGGTCCAAGCTCTCAACTCTCAGCCAGATTTTTGCAATGGTCTTCGGACTGGTCTCCCTGCTTCTGCCTTCCCCCACTATGGATGTTCTATTAAAACATAAGTCTAATCGTGTCATCCTCTGCTCCAATCCTACCATGGCTTCCCATCTTACTCCAACAAAAGTTAAAGTTGTTGCTTCCTCCCCACCGTCCTTCTGCAGCCTCACCGCCTAGTACTCTCCTCCTCACACACTCTACCTTCCAAGCCAAATTTCTTGTGCCTTGAACCCACCAGTCCTGACCCTTCCTCAGGACCTCAGGATATGGTCTTTCCACTGTCTGATATGTTTCACTGTGGCTTCCTTGATCATGGTAAAATGACAGCTCCAATTCCATACAGTCCCTATCTCCCATCCCTGCTCTATTTTTCATATAGTATTTGTCAATATGTAACATATAACATATTCAATGTACACATACTTGAGAATGAATGAGTACATTTCAGAACCATGCTGTGAGGCTGAGACCTGTTGCGGTCACTCAACAGACACAAGATGTGCCTCCCACGCAAATTTAGTTTGATTGTTGACAGTGAGGACACCACACATGCACCAAGAGGGTATGAAAAGGTTTATTACTCACATAATGTGGCTTTCTGGGGAGGGTGGGCTGGCTCCAAAGTTGGTCCAAAAGTGGCATTAGAGAGCAAGGAAATGGTATTAGCTTGGGCTTTTATTGTGCTTGGGGCTGGGGGTGGGCTGGGGTGAGGATTCCCATGTACAGGCAAGGACTTGTGTAGTTTGAACCTCCTGCTAGTGCCAAAGGAGGAAGCATCTGCACCTTCTTATCAGCTTGCCCAGATATAGGGCAGAAGGAGAAGGGAGAGTGACGATGGGCTTGGAAGCTGGTAGCAATCAAACATCATAAATTGAGTCAGATACTTTATTACAGGATCCATAGCAAGTAGGACTTTTGGTGTGTTTCATGTTCTCTGACTCTACCTGTCATGTAGCACCTTAGATCTGCAAGGGATCTTAGGGCTCTAGGCAAACTGACTGATTTTCCAGATGAAGACTGAGTCCAGTTCCACTATGTCATCCTGTCTCTGTAGATCCCAATGGAAGTTGGCTCAGGGGCCGGCTCCCCTTTGGTAAAGCTCTAGGTTCTTAAAAACAATCTTGAACAAGTTTTTAGACTCTTTGACTCTCAAAACTCCTGTCTATAAAATTTTTTTTAATTTTTAATTAAAAAATTTTTATTGAAGTATAGTCAGTTTACAGTGTTGTGTTAATTTCTGGTGTACAGCATAGTGATTCAGTTATATATATGTTTAGAGATATATTCTTTTTCATTATAGGCTATTACAAGGTATTGAATATAGTTCCCTGTGCTACACAGTAGGACCCTGTTTATCTATTCTGTATATAGTAGTTCTGTATATAGTCTGCTAATCCCAAACTCCCAATTATCCCCCTACCCGCCCCCTTCCCCTCTGGTAACCATAATTTTGTTTTCTCATAAAATTATTATAATACTATCTAATATGCTCTTTGTCTGAGTGAAGGATTTAACAGAAGAAACTTTATGAAGTGCCACCACCTGCTAGGGCTCTGTGACTATAGTCATTCTAGAGTCGGAACATAGTGGCCTCTAGCTAAAAACCATTTGGTCTGGGCATATTTAAGGGAATACTTTTAAGTGTTAAATAGGTAGAATACAATTATTTTTTAATGTAGTAACAGAAATGAGAACAATTGCTTCCTTGTGGATATTTTTGTTTTACTTTTGCTTAAGAAAGTTTTCAAATGAACAGAAAATAGGGAGATGAGCATAATGAACACACACCAGTACCCCTTACATCAATCTAACAACTGTTAATATGTCACCTTTTTTGACTTGTCTATTCATTTTTGTCAGTGAAATATTTTAAAGTAAATGAAGGCTATAATGACATTTTATCCCCAATACATCAGTGTGCATATTTCAAATAAATAAGAATATTTTCCTGTATAGCTACAATATCATTTTCACACTTAACAAAAATGATTTGTTGATCTCATTTAATACCTGTCTGTATTCAAATTGCATTATTCAAATTGTGTTAAGCCTTCAGTGGGTTATTTCATGAAACTTTGGGCCAAATTCTCCTTCATGGGTCTAAGATTCCTCATCCCCCAATTCACCATGCGATTAATAATTTCCTCCTTTCTCATGGGAAACAGGTGCGATTAGAAAAGTGTGACTGTTGCATATTTCCCAAAAGATCAGTTAGGTATATTACAACAAGGAGGAAAAAAGTAATGTTTGCAAGATTCCTCAGACAAGTCTCTATCTTATAATTATACTTATTTGCTTTTTACATGTGTATCTAAGAAAGCCTGCCTATTGAATCTGTCTCAAATAAGATAGTAAAGTTCTTTTGGGGGGGCAGGGGGAGGTAATTAGGTTTGTTTGTTTGTTTATTTTTTGATGGAGGTACTGGGGATTGAACCTAGGACCTCATGTGTGCTAAGCACGCACTCTACCACTGAGCTATACCCTCCCCCCAACAAAATAGTAAAGTTCTAATTGGATGTCACCATTTCACATAATTTTGCCCAGGGTACGTGATAAAAGGGCCCTGCTTGTGCCCACAGAGTTTGGGGTAGACCCCTCTCTGCGTCATCCTCCTCAGACCAAAGGAATGTCTGCAGTAATCTCACATTCCATGGAGGATTGAAGAGTGGTGAGGGTAATGTGTGAGTGATCTTAGCCTTGTCTTGGATGAAGGATAAATAGAACAGTTGAATGGCCCTTTGATCATGCTGACTTTTAGTGACCTGAAACTGCCATCTCAATGCTCACTTTATTTTTAATTTTTTAAAAATCAAGGTATAATTTATACATAGGAAAATGCACAGCTCTTAACTTTACAGTTCTAAAGTGTTGAAGAAAACATATTCCCATGTATATGGGTATGTAACCTACAAACTCTATGAAGGTATAAAACATTCCTCTTACCCCAGAAAGTTCATCAGTGCTCCTTCCCAGCCAGTCACCCTCCCCAGAAGCAACTACAGTTTTAATTTCTGCCACTCTATGTTAGTTTGGCCCATTCTAGAGTTTCACGTAAACGGAATTATACATTATCTACTCTTTTGTGTCTAGCTTCTTTTATTCAATTTAATGTTTGTGAGATTCATCCATGTTGCGTATATTAGTAGTTCATTTTTATTACTGAGTAGTATTCCATTGTAATCCATGATATGCAATACTACAGTTTATTTTCCCATTTTCCTGGTTGACATCATTATGTATTTTAAAGAATAAAAAGGAGGAATAGCCTTAAAAGAGAACAATGCCCCATATCGCCTGGTTCTGAACAAGAGGGTGGAGAGGTGGGCACACATCTGAAGGAGAGTTAAGTGCTGGTACAGAAAATTTCACCTGCTTCTCCTGGTTCCTCAGTTTGCTCTCCCTGAGAATTTCCTATCAGAGAGGCTGGTGAGAGTGAAAGATTTTCACTTTTCAGTTGAGATAGTGCCAATTCCTCATCATTTTGTTTGCTAAGTTAATTCTTTTTTTCAAAATGCCTTTTTTTCTCTCTCTTTTACTGTAGGTTTTGCACTTCTGGGAGGACACCCCTGTTTTCTGACCACACAAGACATTCATTTGGGTGTGAATGAAAGTCTCACGGACACAGCCCGGTTTGTAAATCTTCTCTTTGAAGCTTATTTCAGAATTGATGGACAAATTTCGAAAAGAAAATATGCTTCTCTTTAAATAATGGTTTTCCCTCTCAGCATCCTTTGGACTGTTCTCTGTTTTCCTTCTTTCCCTCTTTCCCTGATGTTCTGAATGTCCCTCATCCTCTGACCACTTTCCCTGATGTCCTTCATCCTCTGGCCACTTTCCACGGGTTAAGATAAATTTTTTTCTTAGCAATTTGAAGAGGTTTCTGATTATAAAATTCCAACCTTCGGGAAATTTAGTCATCAACCCTGACTATTATGTTCTACCCTTGAAGAAATGGAGGTCCAGGGAAATTGACATTGTTCCATGACCCATAAGCAGTTAGCATCAGAGCAGGTAGTGATATTAATAGCTAACAGTTATTGAGTGTTTATTATGTGTCAGGCATTGTTCTAACTCATTTAATCCTTATAACAACCCAAACAGATTGGCATAAAGAAGTGAGACAACTTAATTAGGGACACACTAGCTACTATAACACAAAAATCTCAAAATGTCAATGGCTTAACATAGTGCAAATGTTCCTGATTGAGAAGATGGGAGGGCTGATTATTTATGTGGCCATGCAGGGACTCTAGATGAGAGTGGCTCTACCATCCTCAACATGTGGCCTCCAAGGTTATCCTGGGTGTCAACATCCAGCCAGGAGCTAGGGGAAGAGAGCATGGAGACAGGATACTTGCTTCAAAGCCACCTTAGCAAGAAAGCAGCAGTCACTTTCACTCACATTCTATTGGCAAGTACGAGTAGCTCACCCCTCACCCCCACCTAGATGAAAGTGGAGGTGGGAAAAGGCTGTTAACCACTATACTACAGAGGCTGAAACAAAGGCCCCCTGACTCCCCATGCAGTGCTCTCACCATTATATCATGTCTGATTGAGAAATCCAGAGCAAATGTCTTTGTTTACATATTTTGCCCTTGATATCAAAGACTAATGATTATTTTCTGAAAATGGTGTGCCATAAAGTAACTCCTTGCAGGCACTGTTTGCTTTTCATGGCGGCTACCCTAGTATATACTAAACGGTCCACCTCACTTGAATTGCTGAAGATATTTGAAACAACTCATCTTTAAACCTTTTAGTTATGTTATTTCAGATGGGACAATGTTAGGATTAAGAAGTGTTGTTTTCATCTTCTGGATGCAAGGGACAAAAAGAATAAATAAACATAAATGAGTTTTTCTTCCAAATATGCTGCCACTGACTGGAATTATATTTGTCTAATAATTCCATTTCCACAAAAGTGAAATATATTTTATTCAAGAGCAAATATTACAAGTTGGTTAAGGGACAAAGCCAGGGACACAACCAGAAAAGAAATTTCCATGGGGATCCTCTATATAGGATCAAGTGAATGATGATGAATGAGTTACGTGTGAACTAATGGTTGGAAGAGGAATAGCTGAGCATCCAATAAAGAGCTAAGGAGTGCAGGTTGGCAGCCAGAAAGAGGTCAGAGCCCAGAAATCAATGGAGTGGGCAGGACCCAAAAAGCAAGAGACAAATAGCTAAGCATGGGTTGAAAGCTGAGGATGAGTAGAAACATGTTCTTTTCTGTGCTTGCTCTCCACACAACAATTCCCACTGCAAGTACTTAGTTAGAGGAGCTCTACACAGATCCTGGGAAAAAACAATCTGCTCACAAGTTCCAGCATGATTGGGACCTTTTAGTGCATATAATTAGTTCCACTGCTATACAGATATATGGATACGTAAAACTGGATTCACAGGATTTCTTCTGATCATTCCGTCTTATCGAAAAGACTCAAAGGAAAATAATAGCTCCTCCTTAAAGGGTGTATACTATGGACCTCTTATACTATTATCTCTAAATCTTTGTAAAATTCTTACAAGGTAAGTATTATTGGCCCAATTTTATAAATGACGAATCCATGACTCAGAGAAGTAATAGAGCTTAGTAGCTAAGTCAGCATTTAAATCATGCCGTTTTTTTAAGGCCATACTGTTTTGACTTACCCCTACTGTCTCTTCTATAAGCCTATGAGAGAAGTAGTGAAATAAGTTATGGGAAGCACTGGCTTGTGTGTCACAAGGTCCCTACGACCACCCCCATGTTTGATGGTTCACCATGAGGGTTCACAGGACTCAGCATTTAGTCATACTCATGGCTATGATTTATTACAGTGAAAGTATACTAAGCACAATCAACAAAGGGAAAAGGCACATGAGGAGAAATCTGAAGGAAACTAGGTGCAAGTTTCCAAGAGTCCTCTCCCAGTAGAGTCCTCAGAATGCACTTAATTCCCTTAGTAATGAGTTGTGACAAAATGTGTAAAATGTTGTCCACCAGGGACGTTCCTTAAAGATTCAGTGCCCAGGCTTTCCATTGGGGGATGATCACACAGCATCCTCTGTTTGATATGTACCCAAATTCCAGACTCCTGGAAGGAAAGTGGGTGTTAATTTTAGATCATATTGTTTGTAAAAACATTTTAGGCATACTGAGCTACTCTTATCAGTCCTGGGAGTGGTGGAAACCCTTCCCAAGTTGAAGTTCCTAGATTCCACCCAAGGGCCAACCTTACAAGCAGTCCTTTCAAAGGACAGCAGTCAGGACTGCTATGTTAACTCTTTTCTGCATGGCTTGGAAATCACAAGACTTGAGATCTAATCCAACCTTTGCCACTTTACCTACTCTGTGACCTCCATAGGTGAAAATTTCTCTGGATCCTAGTTTCCTCTTCTATTAATTGGGGGAGGTCTCATCCCTAAGGTCCATTTTACATTCTTAAATGTATGCAGATGTATTAGATATAAAGTCAGAGGCCTTACAGAGGTGTGCCCCGATGTAAACTATGTGTAAACTGATGCAGAGAAATTTGGATCTGCAAAGATAGGAGGTAAGAGAGAGAATTCCAAGGGTTCTAAAACTGATTTAAGAATTATGTCGGGGAACTTGTTAAAATGCAAAAGTCTAAGTCCCACACTCAGAAATTCTAATTCTGCCGGTTGGGGTTCAGTTGGTGTCTGGGAATCTGTATTTTAGCAAGCTATTCAAATTCTGCTGCAATGGTGGCTGGACGGCGTTTTGAGAGCCCCTGAATTGGGAGGTTGTGTAGTAATCCTGGGCTGTTGTGCTGTAAGTCTATGCTTGTAAAGAGGAGACAGCTAATAATATGGTTTCATGTTAACTGAATGTGAAGGGTATCCTAATAGTGGAGGCAAAATAATTTCAGATTTGTTATTCTTACAATATATACGTATATATTAGCAGAAGCAGGAAAATGAAAGGAGTTTCTGCTTTGGGGAGAAGGTGATAGATTAGGCATTGGACATATTGCATTAAAGGTTAAACCTCCAAGTACAAATGTCCCTGAGCCACTGGAGATAAAGGCCTTAGGTAAAGTTGAGAGCTGCAGAAATCGAAGTATAAACTCGGGTAGAAAAGGAGCTTCCGAGTATCATTGCGAGAGAATTGCAGAAGGCTGAACCTGGCTCTGGACCTGCAGTTAGGGAGGGACAGGAGGAAATCATTAGGGTCCAGCGAAAATAAGCGTAGTGCAATATCAGAAGAGGCTGGAATGGGAGATGAGGATGAGAGAAAAGGGGTAGAGTAGCTACCGTGGAAATCTGACTTTCTTTTGTGCACCCCATTACTGCTTAATCTGCCAAAATATCTGACAAACAAGATATGGCTGAGATTCAGACATTCAATAAATCTAAACTGAAGAAGACAAGAGAAATCCACTTGCCTTTCTTAGAAGTAATTGAACAGGAAAAGCAAGGAAATGAATCTTAATGACATCTACCCTGCTGATACACGTGGTACAATCCATAGCAATTGCGTCCTTGCCTTTTGTAGAAGTTAAACTTTGTAAGATGCAGAGAGATTGGATGATGTTTAAATGACAGCGCTGGCCCTTTCGAGTCAAGAGAACAGTGCACACCTGACACTGATTGACGGTGTTGCTTCTCTATCTGCCTCTCTGGCTGCCTTGGGGGCCTGGTGGAACAAAAAAAGTGTCTTCCCATCGGTGAAAAAAAGAACCTGATGGGGAATACACTGAACGTGGCAACAGAAAAAAGAAAAAAGCAAACTGGGCCCGTCTCCTGAAAACTGTTAAATGCAATTTCCAAAATGTCACTTATTTAGTCAACTGATTTAACTATTCATTGATTCAAAAATATCTGTTGAATGCCTAGTTTTTCTTCCAGGCACTGTTTTAGCACTGAGAATAGAGTGCTGATCAAATCAAACAAAATACTTTTTCAAGTGGAAATTACATTCTTGAGGGAGGACGCTTTCACTAAGCAACAACAACAACGAAATAAAGCGTGAATAGAATAGAAGGTGGAAGTAAGTGCTATGGTGAAGCCAAAGCAAGGCGATCTGTGGGTGGACTGGGGGTCACTTAGGTTGGGTGGTCAGGGAAGACTTCTCTGAGGAGGTGGCAGTTAATTTGAGAGTTCATTGAAAAGACAGAGCCAGCTATGGGAAAAGCATCTCAGAAAGAACTGCTGGTATGAAAACTTCAGGCAAGAACAAGCTTGATGCACTCAGGAACAGAAGGACAGCCAGAAATGTTTTTACATCTGCAAATAAACATACTTAAACTTTGCAAATTAAAAAAAATGTACCCTTGCAACTTGGTCCTGTCTCAGACACCAAAGGAAGGAAAAATCAGATCAAGGAGTAAAAAAAAAAAAAAACAAAAAAACACCTAAATAAATATTCAAAATAAAATGTATTGCTCTTTTCTTACTTGACTGCAATAATAAAACCTGTTCAGTTTTCATAATATAGTGGGTGAATTCTCCTTAGCTAAGTTTCAGCTGAGCATTGTGTAATCTGAGGGTGCTTGTGGGGAGTGAAGAGGAGCACTGAGATGGAGCTGTCAACTGATATAGTGGAGGAGCTGGTATGTCAGGGTCCCCAAGACCACCCTCAGGTTCAATGATCCATTAGGAGGATCCACAGGACTCAGCACATGGTCATACTCATGGCTAAGATTCATTATGAAAAAAGGACACAAAGCACAATCAGCACAGGGAAAAGGTGCATGGGGCCAGGTCCAGGGGAGGCCAGGCGCAAGCTTGCAAGGGTCTCCTCCCTGTGGAGTCACACAAGTCATGCTTAATTCCCCCAGCAATCATTTGTGACAACATGTGTGAAATGTTGTCTTCCAAGGAAGACCATTAGAAGCTCATTGCATGAGACTTTTATTAGGCGCTGGTCACATAGGCACCCTCTGCCTAGCCTGAACCCAAATTCTAGACTCCCAGAAGGAAAGCAGGTGTTCAGCATAATCCATACTGTTTCTACAAACAGTTTAGGTAGTGAGCCATCCGTATTATTCCTAGGTATGGTGGAAATCTTCCCAAAGTCCAAGTTCCCAGATGCCAGCCAAGGGCCAAACTGGTAAGCTAGCCTTCTGAAGATAGCCATGTGCTATGTTAACTCTTTTTTGCACAACTGGGCTATCATCTCTCTTCTGGATTTTGCCAAACGTCCTTTACCTAGACATAATGTAACTGGCAAGGGAGAGTACTGCACACCCATGGAAGGACAGCCCTAAGATTTGAGTTGTTTCCTCAGTTCAGTGTGGTCCCTGTGGGGCCAAGCTCCCACTGGATAGAACGACTACTGCTCACTTCCCTCTTTGGGAAAATCTCTTAGTGACTCTTTTCCACCTGCTACTATATTAAAAGACACAAAAGATATACATATACATTCAGTTAAATTTACTTCAGATTTAAGAGTGTTTTCAGATTTTGTCAGTTCTCTGGTGCTCTACTGGGGTTAAGAGTTGGATATTCTATTTTTTCCCCCTCACTCTGGGCTTGTCTTTTTAGAAGTGACACCTTAGTATGACTCAGATCACTTATTCTTTGGAAGTTAAAATGGATGAAACTTAGCAACAGCAGTGGGACATTATCACTCTAATTTCAAGGCTTTCTGTTTCTTCCATAATGACAGCTGTTCAAGCCTAATGCTCTGAGTCCACTATTGAAAGGTGCATAATAGCTTCACAGTCATTTTCACTTTAATATGGTACTTAGTAAAACGGCTTCAGGAACCATGTGTATGAAGGGCTCCATATAAAATAATGTAACGTTGTTCTGCTCTAATTACTTCCCCTATAGATGTAATTTACTTATGGTAGTGATTGCTAAAGTATTTTCTGCCAGTGTAAAACCAGTAGAAAGGAAAATCAGCTAAAACCACTGTTTCCTAGGGCTGCCATACAAACTGCCACAAACTTGGTGGCTTAAAAACAACACCAATCTATTCTCTCACAGTTCTGGAGGCTAGAAGCCCAAAATCAATGTGTCAGGAGGCCATGCTCCCCTTGAAGGCTGTAGGGAAGAATCCTTCCTTGCTCTATTCCTACCTCCTGGTGGCTCTCAGCAATCTTTGGCCTTCCTTGGCTTGTAGCTGCATCAATCCAATCTCCACCTCTATCTTTACCGTCTCTGTGTATCTCTGTGTATCCTCTCCCCTTCTGATGAGAATGTCAGTCATTGGATTTAGGGCCCACCCTACCCAGTATGACCTCATCTTAACTAATCACATCTGCAAAGATGCTACTTGAAACAAGGCCTCATTCTGAGTTTCCTGGTAGATATGAATTTGGGAGACACCATTCAACCCACTACACAACCACATATCCACATGCCCCTGCAGCAACATGGAAGGGTCTCAAATCATTGTCATTTGATAGCTCAAATAATGGAAGTTATAAAGGGATTTGTGGATGAGACACAGTCCTCAAGAGGAGTGAACTATTGTCACATTGAAAGGAATGTTTTGAAAAGCTGGAATACTGTTCTTAAGATATTCATATCAATGATATTAACACCAAAGAAGGTCATCTTACTTAGGTTTCTTAGTAAAATGTTTTAAAATATTGGCATCTAGTGGGAAATATGTACCTAACTAGGTGCCAATAAATTTGTACCTAATAGGAAATATGGTATCTCTGTGAATATTTACACAGGCCACCAGGAAAGTAGCAGCATGGCAGTTGTATGTCCTTGGATAAATGGTAATGGAAGTCAGTCCTTCACAACATGAACTATGATGTATTCATAGTTTAGAGGCTGTTTGCCATAATGTAAAGAGCAGGGGCTTTGAAGCAGGGTTGGGCTTCAGTCCAAGTTACAGCTCATACCACATTGGCCCTGTGGTTTGGACCAGTTGCTTTTGAGTCTTAGGTTCCTCACTTATAAAATGGGGATACAAATACTTATCCCAATCAGTTATATGAGGATAAATCAGATGGTGCTTTTAAGGGACACGCACACAGAAGAAATTCAAGTAATGTTGATTGAATAAACTTATGGCCTAACGCAATCTCTCAGGACAAGCTCTGACTCAATTCTGGCCACCTTTGTGGTCTCCTAGAAGCTTATGCTGCCCCAACACAGAAATTCCTATAGCACGTTTTGCGGAGTTCATTCTGAATGCTGTTATGCCATACCCATTTATCTCCGACGTCTTCTAAACTACAAACTAACATGTGAGTCAAAATTAACTGGCCATTATAGAGAACTTCCTGAATAAACTGCATATGGCAATTTCATTCAACATCCCTGGGCTTCTTCCAACATCAGCCCATTTGAGAGGAGGCCACCCAGGTGTGCTGAAGGTATTATCTTGTTTCCTCATCATCCTTATATTGACGTAACTAAAATTATAATTTGGGTAGGGATATCAGACCACTAGAATATTCTCCCTCCTAGAGGGAGACAGTTAACAAATTTATTCCTTGACCAATTTACACTGGGGATAAAATCCATGTCTCCTCTAGGACCTTGACTTGCTTCCATAAAAAATAAAAATAGAAAATGCCCATTTTTGAATGATTATAGGGTTCTCAATGGTGACATTATGAACAGCCAAAAATTCCTCCCACTGTTCTCCAGTCCGCTGTTCAACTGGTTGGCGATGTCACTGATAACAAACTGGAATTTATGGGGCACACAGTGATTCAAGGTAGGATGGGGACAAAAGGAAGAATGCATGGCAAGACACTATGAGAACACAACTTCTGTTTGCCTTTGGCTTTTGCAACACATCCACCATGTTCCAATAGTTTAGGAACAACTTAGCTCTTTCTAAGAGCATCAGGATTGTTTCATGATTGCCCATCTCATTAACATCCATGTTTGCTTTTAAGATCTGGCCCAGCACACTACCGGGGTTTGGGGTTTTGTTTGTTTATTTGTTTCTTTTTTTGTTTTTAGTATCTGTTTACTCAACCACATAGACTCTGCATCAGGCTTTCCTGGGGCCATGGGAGACTTTGTTTATGGTATTTATTGTTTTGTTTTGGCTTTCTGGGTGTTTTAGTTAATTTCTAAACAAGTTTTGATTTTATACCAAAGGGAAAAAATATCAAAGAATAATAGAAACTTGAGGTTTGAAAGATCTTTATGAGCTAGTTAGATCAAGCATCCTTTTTATGCCTCTTCCACACCATTCCTTCAAAATTGTTCCTGAGCTGACACGAAAATATCCAATATCAGGCCATTCTTAACATACAGAGCTATCTTGTTCCATTTTTACACAGTCTGACTTTTCTGACCAGAGTTCATACAAACTGACTGAGAGTTCTTTTTTAAATTGAGTTAAAATTGATCTTGCTATGACTCTTCTCAATGCTCTTCTGTTTTTTTCGTATCTTCATAAAATCATGCATTTGAATATATTTGAAATTTTCAATTCATTGCAGTTATTATTCTTATTGGTGTGCAAATTGCCCCATATTTGGCCAATGCAGTCTGTCTTAGAGTTAGCTACTGGGTCATTCTGACATAACTTTATTAGTCTTTGATAACTCCCTGGCTTTTTGATATGGCAAGATGTTCCAGGCTCATATTGTACACTTCTTCACTAAGGCTGAGAATTAGCCGTTACTCTAAGAAGCCCTAGTTCATTTTCAATTACTTTCAAAATTATGTTTGGGAGAAACTTCCTCTTTTGAATGGTACGGTTTTTTTCTGGTTATTACAGACATACTCCTTTTGGTAGAAAATACTAAAAGAAATTTTAAAAATATAGCTAGAACCACCAATACTGCCATCACCCAGAAATAATCAAAGTTAACATTTTATCTCCTGAACCATCTTTCCATTTTCAGTCCTATTCCATGCTTCTCCTTTTTCTGCCAACAGCAGGAAAAGAGATGATGGGGAAAAAATAGACCACATTTTAAACATTTAGATGAAATCAAGTTGAATAAATATTTTAAGTTGTTAATTATTTTTTCGAATCCTAATATTGGCAATTAAACATCCAGAGAAAACTGATTGGTGTGAGAAACTTTAAATTTGGGTAATTTGGATTTTGCAAAAACTGTTTTGCTACCATTATTGACACATGCCAAAGATTATCTACAAAGCTGCGGGAATCCACCAGAAAGCAAAGAGAACTCTAATATTCAACTGGAATGAAAAGAGCAAAATGAAAAGTCATTACAGAGCCAGAGAGTATTTTTAACTTGTCAACTTTTCATTTCTAACACACATAACACAGCTCTTACAATGTTTAAAGCTGGGATGTTAAATTGATGGAGAGCTATAGAAAGCCCAGATTACTGTTAATGGGCCTGTAAGTCCAGTCTGAGTTACAGGTTTGTCATTGTTTCCAGTGAAAAGATTTTTCTTTAAAAGATCTTTAGTAGACTGGAAGACGAAAAATACGAACAGTGATTTCTCTATGATTTATAGCAACTTTAAACATAAAGCAGAAAGCAACATCATTGACAAAATAATATTCATTGTCTATTTAAAGGCCTTTAATATCTTTGTTTCTCCAAGTGATTCCAATGTGAAAACAACTTGGGAGTTGCTCCTTTCCCCCCATGTCGTTGAGTTCATTTCACCTGCAGTTTCTGTGGCTG
The DNA here is from genome assembly GCF_048564905.1 of Vicugna pacos. Taxonomy (NCBI): domain Eukaryota; kingdom Metazoa; phylum Chordata; class Mammalia; order Artiodactyla; family Camelidae; genus Vicugna; species Vicugna pacos. Next base: position 29,573,078 of record NC_133023.1, read on the forward strand.
AAGGACTGAAGTGACATTTTCTATTAAGCTTTGTCATACTCTCTTTTGCCCGTAGATGCATTAATGTCCAAGAGGCTTTTTCTGCCTATAGGAATATTCTGTATTCTTTGTACTTAGTTTATAGTCCAATATATTAATCTTACGAATTTAGCATTTCTATAAACGTAAAAGATTAAACATTCCTCAGTGGTTCTCAAAGTGTGATCCTCAAACCAGCAGCATAAGCAGTTCCCAGAGCTTGGTAGAAATGCCGATTCTTTTGGGCCCCAACCCAGACCTACTGGGATCAGAAACACAACTGGCTGTGTTCTAATAAGCCCTCCTGGTGATTTTGATGCATGTTCAAGTTTCAGAACGATTGCTTTAAACATTCACATACTACTTATACAACCACTAAATCAAATACATATTAAATGAACAAAACAAGTGTCCTCAACCATCTAAATATTGATTGCAACTTAATCAAATGCTTTAAAACATTTATTTTAATCATAAGCCTAGCATTTCAGATTTCCTTGAATGCTCTAAATATTTTAAAAAGGAAAATATACACATAAAACACAACATTGATTACAGAGCTGATGAATATTTTAACAACAAAACTGAGCACAATGCTATTAATATCATAGATTTGATTTTGTTTACATTCTTACCCCTACTTTTTATTCTTATTTTTATATGGTCCTGGAATTTAAATGTATGTGTGTAATTTTACTAGACTGGAAAGAAAAAAAATCATCTCAAGAAGCTAGTAATGCAGTTTAAGTGGATTGCTGACCAGTTAGTTTTGGTTGGGTTATAGGAAATGGTTGCTAAGTTCAAGATGAATTAAATTGCAGCTTCTGGCCGCTAGGGTTGAATATGTTTTTATCACCTAGTTTTAGATTTTTTTATTGAAGTATAGTTAATTTACAATGTTGTGTTAGTTTCTGGTGTACAGCATAGCGATTCAGTCATATGTGTGTGTGTGTGTGTATGTGTGTATATATTTTCTTCTTCATTATAGGTTATTACAAAATATTGAATATACTTCCCTGTGCTGTATATACAGTGGGACCTTGTTATTTACCTATTCTGTATATAGTAGTTTGTATCTAATAATCCCAAATTCCCAATTTCTCCCTCACTTTTTATCATGGGTTCTGATATTCATTTCCTATTGCTGCTTTTTAAACAAATTACCAGAAATTTAGCAACTCAAAACAACACAAATTTATTATCTTACATTCTGCAGGTCAGAGGTCTAAAATGAGTCCACGGGGCTGTGTTCCTTCTGGAGGCTCCAGGGAAGAATCCAATTCCTTGGCCTTTCCAGCCTGCAGAGGCTGCCTATATCCTTTGGCACATGACTCCCTTCCTCCCTTTCAAAGCCAGCAACTTAGCTAGCATCTTCTTTCATTTCTGACTTCCTGCTTCTTTCTTATAAGGACCCTTGTCATTATATTGGACCCATCCAGGATAATCTGCCCATCTCAAGACCCTTAACTGAATCACATCTGCAAAACTTCCTTTGCCATGTAAGGTAACATATTCACAGTTCTGGGTCTTAGGACATGAACATCTTTTGGGGAGCATTATTCTGTCTGCCATAGGATCCTTATTCTGTTTTTCATATGAATTCTGATTTTTTAAAGAAATTAAAAGATGGGATATTCTTTAATTTTTATTTGTTTTCAATCTCTGGCAATATATGAGTCATTGTGATATTTTTATGATATATATTTTTAAATTAATTTTTTCTTTTTTTCATTTTTTTTCTTAATGGGGGGGTAATTTTAGGTTTACTTGTTCATTTTTTTTTAAACGGAGGTACTGGGAATTGAACCCAGGACCTTGTGCATGCTAGGCATGCATTCCACCACTGGGCTATATAACCTCCTCACTATTTTTATGATATATTTACCTGGCCTGGTTTCAATATTTTAAAATATATGCCTTTCTGATTGGCATTGTTTTATAGTTAGTTGGGTCACCAAGAAGTTTCATTCCTAGAGAGACAGGAAAGTGAGTTTGAAAATTTAGATTTCTCCGTCAGGACAGTTAACTAAGTTATTAGTTTGGAATAAACGGTTGTATCATCTTTTTAATTGGAAACTGTATATGGCAACGGGTGCTAGTTAACTGCAAGACTAGTCTTCTACCTCATATAAGACCACAAATGCTAATGGGCTTGTCCATTTATGTTACAGATTTGACTATTTCTAGGACTGTTTGGCTTATAAGTTGTGTTATTTATGGTTTACACACATGAAAAATGGCACATATCTATACTTTATGAACAGAAATATACTTAACAAAACCCCATGAAATACCTATCCATATCTATACAGTTATATATAAGCACTTTCCTACTTACTTAAGTAAATAAATTTAAATGTATGTGATAATAGTCATCCTTCTTTGATATTACAATCATATTTTTGTACATTTTCTTTATATTAGCTCTTATGAGCATCATGGCCTTTTATACATGCAACTTGTTTTGCCTAATGATTTTTACTGTAAATGATCACAACTTGACAAATGTTTAAGTTGGTTCTTTTTCCTTTTAGCACTGCCTCTGCTATTTTTAAAATCATTTTGCTTCCTGGCAACAACAGTATTACAGATCTATACTGATTTTATCTCAAGGACATGGAATTAACTGTTCTCTAATAGTTTCTGGTTCCCTTTTTATGTACAGAACAATATTAAGACCAAAATTTGGGCACTAGTGATGCTTAACAAGTGTTGAAGGGAGAAAAGATTATAGCTACTGCTGTTGCCATGCGACCACTCCTGGTAGTGACTGAGCTAAAAGGAAAACACGGTTGACCTTTGAACAGCACAGGGCTTAATCCACATATGCACAGTCTGCCCTCAGTAGCTGCCATTCCTCAGCATCCATGGATTCACCTAGCCATGGACCATGTAGTAGTGTAGTGTTTACCACTGAAAAATATCCATGTATAAGTGGACCTGTGCAGTTCAAACCTATGCTGTTCAAGGGTCAACTGTACTTCTGTTATAAGTGTATAAGATCTTGTTCTTTCCAGTATAACATATCATGTTGTTATCCCTTATTTTTCTCATAGTACGAGATTTCAGCAACTAAGACTTTCCTCCTCTACACTGATCCATTGTTCTACCCAGCAGCAGAGTATCCCATGCTTCTCCCACCGCCTCACTCAGTCTGTTTTCTAGGACAATGGTTCTCAGCTTTGTCTTCATACTGAAATAACTTGAGGAGCTTTGAAAATATCGATGTGAGCCCCCAGCAGAGCTTCTGATTTAGACTTCCAAAGGGCAGAATATGGCATCAGAATTTTTACAGCTCCATAGGTGATACTAATGCATAGCCATGGTCGAGAACCTCTGTTCTAGGAGGTGTTGGGCAACCTCAAAAGGCAGACCAGTCACTATTACATGGGAGTATACCACAGAGGGTCCAGGGATACCAACTCCACATGATAAACAAGGCAAGTAAATGCGTGCTTGCCTTTTGGTTGCTTCCGGAGCTCTTGGGATTTTTCAAGGGAGGGAACCACAACTGCTCTTTCTCAATATTCTTGAAAAACTCAAGTATATAGGGCATTGACTCCTCCAGTTGCTCTCCTAGCATCTCCTTGTTTCAGCCTCATCTTTCTTCATCCTTTCTCAACCTTGGTCTAATTACTTCAAGGTTTTCAAAGGCCTTGGTTTTCTCATTTTTGAGGTTAAGATAACATTTACATGTGATACACACTAAATCTAGCAAAACTCAACAACACATTGTAAAGTTCATGAAAGTCATAAGAGGTTGGCAGCCTATAGTCCTAGCTCCCTAAAATGATTTGAGAGGCTACAACAGAAGTCAGATCTGTTTTTCTGACTGAGATTCCAGAAGGTCAACTACAGTGGCTAACCCAGATTTTTTAAATCCTATCTCTACACACTGTAGGAAGTGATATATATTTTAAAAAGTCCTTTGGGGTCAAACACTCCTCAACCTCCCACTCTCATAGAATTTTAAGTGTCATAAAATTAATCAATTCTTCTGAAATAGGGAATTGATAATTGATTATAATTATAGACCCTATTGGGATATCTACCTCCATTTAAGTAACTTTCCCATGGTAGAGTTAAAAGCCTGCATTCTATAGTATGAAACATCAGCATATCTGTACTGGGAAGGGAATTTGTATTGTGCTTTTGAAAAAAGGGGAGAAGATTTAAAATTCTTCTACTGTAATAGCCTGTCTTAGGACAGTGGTTCTGAAACTTTTGAAAGTTCTCTGAGTTACTTGGGAAACTTGGTAAAAGTACAAAGACCCAGGGTCTATCCTATTTCAGGAGCTTGGACTTGTTTATTAGCCTTCACTTAGTTCTGATACACACCCAAGTTTGGGACCCATTCCCTTAGGGTATCAGATAGGGCTGGGTAGCTGGTTACTCTAAAGAAGACGGCCTTAATTTTTCTTTGTATATCTTTTTTTTGGTATTGTTCCTTTTAACTTTACCAACTGCCACATATCAATGATAATTCATCATCACAACTGGTAGGCCTACAATTGGTTTCTTATCTCTGTAAAAATGCTAAAATCAGTAGTCACTGGCTAAGACATCAGTGGAACAACATCTGGCTTCTTTACTGACTACGTGTTTATTATTAGTTTTTCAGTCTGTCATGTTGATAGGTAGTTGTAACATAATAAAAGTTCCAATTTATTAGCATTTCTTATCACTATTTAAGATCCTAATATATGTATGTGTATGTATGACTGGGACTTTGTGCTGTACACCAGAAAATGACACATTGTAACTGACTGTACTTCAATTAAAAAAAGATCCTATATTAAAGAAGGAATTATTGATCATAATCAACTTTGATTGATCTTTTCTTGGTCTGCCGCAGTGTGTTGTCTAGCATGACAGATGCAGTGTTGGCGCGAGTGTATAAACAATCAGATCTGGACATCTTGGCTAAAGAAGCATCCATCCCAATCATCAATGGGCTGTCCGATTTGTACCACCCTATCCAGATCCTGGCTGATTACCTCACGCTCCAGGTTGGCTTATTTCTTTGCCTAACACAAGAGCAAAATCAATAAATAATCCCTAACTAGCTCTACATGGAAGCATTTAAATCATGGTATTGATGTTTTGTTTTCAAATATCATCTTGGCAAAGAATTATAGCATATGTGTGCATCTAGATATCCAGCAAAGACAGGGCATTGTGAAAAACAGATTATAAGATAATTCTATTCTCAAACCTTTTTCCAACCATTTTTAACCCCTCTCTCATCCCCTGTTCTTTCAATCACTTTGCTTTTTGGTGCCATATTTAACATGGTGGATGAACAGGGAATGCTGGAGCACAGAAAATCAAAAATCTTTATGTAATCCCACATACATCAGGCTCTGTGGCTTGGGAGTGAAGATTAGTGGAGAGTGCTCTGAATATTCAAAATGGTCAATGATTAAACCACTTTCTGACAAGGAGGCCATTTTCTATCATTTTAATAAACTGTTTAAGACTGGAGTTAAAAGCATGCAGAATTTATAGAATTGAGGCTCAAACTTAGCCACGGCCCTTCAACTTAAGAACGTTAATAACTTTGAAAGATTCGTCCCATTTGGTTTACCACAGCCAATCTACATAGTCTTGCCACTGGGAATTCTGACAACCATACCTTCTGTGTCTATGGACTATTCTGGGGAGACAGGACAAACTGGACAGGTCCATCTTCCTCCTCATTTGAATAAGCTACACACGTGCAAATGTGAAGTTAAACTCAAAAGTAAACTCTTTGGTAATGAAGATAAGATTAATGCAGAGAGGGTGATATAGCAATGTTAGATACCAAGTGACTGTTTGTAGGTGTGGCTTTACATATACGCCAGATTATGTAATGCTTCCCCCTGGGGCTTCATCAGTACTATATTAATACATTCACTGATGGACAGTGAAATGTTCTATTCATCATATTGTCCCCTGCAGGACCTGGTACCATGCATTCATAAAGGAGATACTCAAAGTAGGAGTTGAATGAATAAATAGCACCTTATTAAGAGCATGGAGTCGAAATCAGATGGACCTGGATTTAAATCCTAGCTTTGCCACCCAGTAGTTCTATGATCTCCAAATTAGTTAGCCTTTCTCTTTAAAAAAATCTTATCTTTATAACTATATAAATGTATAAAATATATGAAACCTATAGACACTTGAAGAAAAGTAAAACACCCATGTGCCCATTATACAGTTTTGCCAAATATTACTTTAGAATTTTTTGTTTTTAAAGAAAATATTACAGATGGGGTTGAAGTCCACTGTGTAACTCTCCCTGATCCCATTTCCTCCAACCCCACAAAGAAATTTTTATCCTGGTGTTTGTAGTTATAATTTCCAAGCATGCATTTATACTTTAACTGCACATATCAATACCCATAAACAACCAAGAGTATTAACGGGCATGTTTTTCAACTTTATATAAATGGGAACATACTCAACTACCATGCTACACTGTTCTAGGTGCGTTGTATTTCTCCTTTTCTATACCAACAAGTGTAAGCTTCGTAAAGGCAGTAATTTTTGTCTTCTTTGTTCATTGTAACATTTCTAGGGCTAAGAACAGTGTCTGGACATTGATGGGTCTCAATTTGTTGAATGAAAGAATAAATACAACAAAGGTTCAGATTTGAAATATATGAAAATATGAGTCTCTATATGAGCTCATATGATGTCTTGGCTTAAGATATTTGGACAATTTGCTATTTTTTTGTGATTGTACTTTCATGTTATCAAAATGCCCTGTATAATGCAAAAAAAGTAGTTTATTCATTCCAACAAAGCCTTTAAAATTGAGATGAAGACTGTTTCCTTTATTTTCCTTATTTATTGTTCTTAATAACCATTCCTAATAATTGTTTCACATAATTGAATTTCCTCTCAGATGTAATCTCCTCCAACCTTTGCCTTTCAGGAACACTATGGCTCTCTGAAAGGCCTTACCCTCAGCTGGATTGGGGATGGGAATAACATCCTGCACTCCATCATGATGAGTGCAGCGAAATTCGGGATGCATCTTCAGGTGGCTACTCCAAAGGTAGGGAAACTTTCTGCCTTGAAACTAACCCCCTCTTAAATTATTCCTAGACATAATTACCTAGTGAAAAACAAACCTCTCTTTTATTCAAGGAGAGCACAGGTGAGCCCAGAAAATTTAAGTTATATTACTAGCCCTACTATTGTAGCTCTCTGGACTCTTGAGTGCCCAATTTCAGATCTCTACAATAAGAGATAGTCTTGGCTGATGTCTTTCATCCTGTGAGTCTGTGTTAAAAGCACATCTGAATTATCCCTTTGGATGCCCTGAAACCAGCCATTATGATAACTGGCATTCCTGTGCATTGCTATCACAAAGGTATAAGAAAGTAATGAAATCTAGACAGTGCTCCAAGGCATGGGGAGGATGCTGTCATTTTTCGAATACTACAATTCGGTAAAAAAAAAATCAATCTAGTCTGAAGGACAAAGTGATGGCGTCTACACCAGCTTGATATTTCAGAATTCAAATTCAAGGGCGCTTTTAAATCTGAGTTCTGGCTGTGAAGTTGACCTCATGTACTTCCTACCTATCAGCCTCCCACAGAATGTATGGAAAATGTGGCTTCTTTTATAGGTCCAGAGTAACCCTTTTGATACACAAGAAACTAGTAATAATTGTCTCTGAGAAGTGGAACTGGGAGGTTCAAGGATAGAGGTAGGAGGGAGACTTTGTTTCCACAGCAAATCTTTTTATATGGTTTGATTTTTTTAACATGTAAATATTCTGCCAACACAAAAACATAAATTCATAAATAAATACACCCAAAGGAAAAAGTGCAGATCCCCTTAGGAGAAGCTCTATGTTAAGATACTCCCAGCTTCATACAGAATAAATAGGCCTTTTAGGGGATAAAAACTAATCCTGTAAGAGTTTCATACACAAACCAGCCCTAAAGGATCCCCACAGAACCTTTTATATACCCCATCTCTACTGAATTCTTTGCACCATTGTGTTTCTCATTACATATAATTTCCTATCAGGAGTCTTTTGAAGGGAAAACTCCCCTAAAGAGAAACCATTTCAGAAATGAAGTAAGAGAATTGACCTTCTCATTAAGAGATGACGATTCAAAATATTGTGCACCCGGGTATTTCTGACCAAGCATGTGTTTGCTGTTGTCTCAGTAGTCACTGCTGTGGGTTCACTTCGATGAGCTAAGACATTCAGAGCTGACTATGCGAGGCCTAAAAATCCCCCACCCCTGCTTCTGCTTCTTGAGTTTAAGATGGACTGAGGGATTTCTGGGGATATGGGACTATCAGTGCTAAAAACCAGGAGGGTCACAGGCGAACCAGGGTGATTTGGTCACCCAAGCGCCATGTCAGGCACAGTCCCACAGCAGGGGGCTTCAGCCTGATCCGACCAGTGAGTTCTGGCATGTAGGTTATGACCCAGAGTCTTCCCAACCTGGGACAAGGAAGGTAGGCTCTTATCCTTGGAAGCGGTCATTGGTCAAGGGCAGGGTGGGGAGGTGGGGTGGTGAATCCCCTGGCACTTTTGGCAGGAAAAGCAGCCGGCTAGCCAGAGGCCAATTGCTGAAGAAGAACTATGAGTGGTAGGTGTTCCAAGTGCACTGAAATTGGGAGAGGGAGTGAAAGCTGTAAAATGGGGTCCTCTGACGGCATCTGGGTGGAGCACCAACGTTGTCTGCTGCATCCCGCCAAAGCCAAATAAAACCAACAAAACCAAACCAAATGCTTTTCCCTAGTATTCTTGCCAAACCAGTTTCAGTCAGCACACCCTGCTGCCTTAGTTTCCCAGGACTGCCATAACAAATGACCACAAACTGGGTGGCTCCAAACAACAGAAATGTATTCTCTCAGCTCTGGAGACTAGAAGTCCAAAGTCAAAGTGTTGGCAGGGCCATACTCCTTCCAAAACCTCGAGGGGAGGATCCTTCCTTGTCTCTCCCCACTTCTGGCAGCCCCAGGCCTTCCTTGGCTTGTGGCTGCATCACTCCAATCTCTGCCTCCATCTTCCTCCTTTTATGCTCGTGTTTCTCTGTCCAGTGTTCCTCTTCTTACAAGGATAGCAGACATATTAAATTCAGGCCAACCCAAATCCAGTATGACCTCCTTTTAACCAATTACATCTGCAAAGACCCTATTTCTAAAAAACACCATATTCTGGGGTTCTGCTTGGGAATGAATTTTTGGAGGACACACTTCTACCTAATACACTTGCCAGAGGAGAAATGTCAGGCATAGGCAGCAGCATATGTTAGAAGTCACCAGCATATGTTAGAAGTCACCCTATCATAGTAATAAGGGGACTGAGTTTGGGGACTGAGAAAGTTAACTCTTACAACAGATAATTCTATTTCATTCAGCATGAACTGAAATAAAGGGCCAGATCTGACATGTGTATAAGGCGGTTCTTCTTCATTTTATGGGAAGACTTAGCACACGCTCACTACAAATCTAGTTTGGAGAAAGGCTCTATATTAATGCAAACTATTACTGCATTTAGTTTTTACAGATAAAACATACATTAACAATAATTGTTCCCTGCTATAAGGTGTTTTTGGAAAGGCTTTATTCTGTTGGAGAAATATATGGTTTCAACATTTTATTGCATGTCAAAGATGTTTTATTAACGTCAAAGGAAAAATTCCAATATTATAGAGTAATTTCAGTGCTGTTCTTATGCAGAAACTCATTTAAATGATAAAGAGTACTAAAACCTGGTTAAATCTTGGTGGGAGGGAGTACGAGTTTTAAAAAGTCTTCTGGAAAATCTGAAGTGCATAAGTTGTTCCATCAATTTATAAATAGACCTATTTCCTTTAAAGATAAAGCAAGACTTGTAAATTTAAGAAGCAGTTGTGGGGGAATAGTTCAGTGGTACACCTCATGCTTAGCATGCACAAGGTCCTGGGTTCAATCCCCAGCACCTCCATTAAAAAAAAAAAAAAGCACTGAAAAGTTTCCAAAGCCATAATTCATCTATTTCCCCATTCTTCAAGCAAGAATGACTTACATGCTCAAGAAAACATAATTTTGTCCTTGATTGTAAAATTGCTCCATAAACTATTGATGGTAATGATTTTAACATTGTTCTAAGTGAATATTTAGATGGAACTGGGTTTGTTAATCACCTTCTTAGTCTGGTTTTAAGATTTATGTAAAAGCCAATGAGTGGTTTAGTATTGAAAGCTGAGCTGTGAGTAAAGCATTCCTTTTTGTATTCTCAGTCATGGCCCAGTGCATGCAAGGTTGGGTGATTTTCTAATTTCCAAACCTCTCTGTTGGTTCTCTAAGTATTTATTGATTCTTTCTCTAAGAATGATTATACTTAGGGAGTAGAAAACTTGCCTTCCAAAGGGAAGGCTGAATTTTCAGGGCAGGAGGTACATGGGGTAATAGCCCAGCCGCTTCATTTATGTTCACCAGTATGAATGGTCACAACATGAATTCCTAAATTAGCAAGCCTTTATCAATTACCTCTCCCAAATTCCAATATACAAAGCTCCAGAATTTATGGCTATTTGAGGATGATAAAGCTGCCAAAATGCCTGCAGGCATCATCATCTGAGCAGTCTCTTTCCTCAAGAATTCTGTAATGAGAGAGGGAACTATGATAGACAATCGTATGCAAATAAACGCAATTTCAAATGAATAAACCTGAACATGCCTGTCGTGGGTTGAGTTTCCTGGGAAGCAGTCTCTGAGAGAGTTCAGCCTGCAGGATGTGCTGGATGTTTATTAGGGCGTGCCCTTGAGAAGGGGGGGAGCAGGAAGGAAGCAGGAGTGGCAGAGGGAGGGAGAAGCCGAGCTGCGATGCAGGGCCAAGAACAGCCTCGGCTGACCTTATGGAGAGTTCTAGATCTGAGATGGACATTTAGGGCTGTCCTGAGTTGGGAGGAGGGAGTCAGGTTTTCATGCCCTCCCGTCAATCAGTCACTGAATGCAGCTGGCCTTGGAAGGGTATGTGACCTTGGGTGACTCGGCTCTCTGCAGCTGAGGCAGTGCCCAAAGAGGGCTGACAGCTGAACGCCATCTTCCGGCAGCACGCCCAGCAGCTGGGGGAATCAGCCCTTTATTCACGAAGGGGGGTCTGGGTGGCACATCACAGCACCCATCACAATTCCCTACTGAGAATTTATTAAAACCAAGTCATGATAAATTCTAAGATTTCAGGAGGATGAGAAGGATGGAGGAAGGTGAGAATAATTACGGTGTTTGGACTGACAAGCCTTTCACATGGAGGGTCTGGAGGTGAGGCTGGGCTACAGTTTTGACAAGGGAGGAGCTGACAAGTTCCGAAGAAGATGGGCCCAGGAGGGGAAAAGGGGGAGGTGTTCAAGGGCAAAAGGCTGTGATGGCAGAAAAGGGCAAGACATGTACAAGGATGACAATGAGATTGGCTTTCCTGCAGCAAGATGTTGAGAAAAATTAAAAGAGACAGAAGCAGGAGATGTTGGCCTGGAGCCTTGATACCCTTAATCATCTTCGACTTAAGAAACAAGTAGTAAATATTGAAAGCTTCAAAGAAAACAATTCTTGCTGCTCTGCACGGAACAGATTGGAGATGAGGATGGAGGCAGAGGGGCTACCTGTGGGATTTGGAATAGCTTGGGGGGCTTTAGCTGTTCCCACTGTGTCCCCTCACCTAGGGTTGAGACCAGGGTGAGGAAGCGAGGTGCTTATGGTCTAAAATTTGTGCTTGCACGACTCTGACAGTGAGTGCCTCCTTAGATTTGGTGCCGAAGCACCTTACTTGCCTCACCCAAGCCCCTACCCTGCCCTCACCAAACCATCCCGAACAAATATATTTCAGCGAAAACAGTATACTTGCTGTGAAAATGCCATTTCAAAGCAAGCGCCCTGCACTCAGAACACCTGCCGGTGAGCGCAAAAGAGTAAGATGTGTGCATGTGGGCTCTTAGCATTTAACTGAGGGGGAGAGGGAAGGTTTTTCTGAGGAGGAAACATTTTAGCTGACACCTGCAAGCATTATCCACATGGAGTGGGTGGGAAAAAGCATTTCAGACAAAAAAGGCATTAAAAAGAAAAACAGCTTGTGGAAAGACTCTGAGACAAAAATGCATTAAGTTGTAGAATTACGTATATAATCCTCTTAAACTATTAGAGGAAAAAGAAGACGTGCTACCAAGAGCTAGAAAGCACCGCACCCCGTTGGTCTGAATGACTAAAGAGGGCAGAGATCATAAAAGAAAAACAGGGCAATTGATTAACTTTTTAAATTCCCCAAAGCACTATGAAGGTTGCAAATTCTAGATGGAAGTATCTTATTCTACTAAACATGGCTGGGCTACAACTTACAGCAAAAAAGGGAGAGAGGGAATATTGTTGAAAGGACAATAATGCATACTTTCTTACATATGAGAAAGTATAATTAATAAAATTACCTAAATAGCTGTTAATTCTTCCCCCTGCAGGGTTATGAGCCGGATCCCAATATAACCAAGTTGGCAGAGCAGTATGCCAAGGAGGTATGCTCCTTATGTGCAAAGTCCAAATTGTCCTTCTCTGTCCCATGAAGTTCTCTAACCGGCTTGTTTGTGTCTGCTAGAATGATACCAAGCTGTCACTGACGAATGATCCATTGGAAGCGGCTCGTGGAGGCAATGTATTAATTACAGACACTTGGATAAGCATGGGACAAGAAGAGGAGAAGAAGAGGCGGCTCCAGGCCTTCCAAGGTTACCAGGTTACAATGAAGGTACAAATTGATGCCTCTCTGAAGGTTCATTAATTCCATTCATAAAGGTCAGAAGCATCTAATCACTCATTCACTTTGGGGAGAGCAGACTGTCCTTTCATTTCCTATAGAGGACTCACTGACTATCCCCCAGTGATTTCTCTCCTCCTGAAGATTAGCTATGTCCTTTGGAAAGACACTTTTGCCCGGGATGAAGGAATTTGCAGCCCAGGCAGAAGAAAGAAGCAAGCTTTTCCCTCTCACAGCGCTGGAGACATTGGAATGCTTCACTCTTTGTTTAGAGACATTATGTTACTTTTGTTGCAGTTTCTTCTGATTTCTCTAAGAAAAGCTCCTTAATTCTGTACTTCAGGCTAGTCCTTACCTCTGTTTTCTAAGGACTCTCAAGTTCAGTTGAATTTTACTACCTGCCTCCAAGGCATTCCCAGGAGAATCCTATCTAATCGGATGCCTTTCTTGAAGACTGAAGCAATGCTTCTCAATCTCGAGCATGCCTTAGACTTGCCTGGAGTTGTTACTACACAGCTGGCAGGAATCACTTCTCCAGGGATTCTGAATCAGTAAGTCAGGGGTGGGACCCAAGAATTTGCATTTCTGCCACGTTCCCAGGTGATGCAATGCTGCTGCTCCAGGGTCATGCTTTGAGAACCGCTGTTCTGCAGGAATACCCTCAAAGTCAGATGTACATTGGGATTCTGTCTGCAGAGCAACTAATTTGTTTTGGTGGAGAAAGTGATCGAGCAATTCCAATAGATATTTTATTGATAAAGTAAAATATAAATACAAGCTCCTTATTTATACATGACAACGTAATGAAGTTTGAAAAATAAAAAGTAAAAATGTATTTTCCCCATCCCCTTCACAGTGACTATTCTCAGAGGTAGCCACTGTTAAACAATTTGTTGTGTCTCTTTGCAGACCTCTTCTGTGTATTTACATATGCCTACACACACACACACACACACACAAATATTGATTTATCATAAATGGTAGATTAGACGTATTATTCTGACTTATTTTTTCCAAATAACAAATCTTAGGTTTTCTTGTCCATTCATTTAGATAGTTTTCACTCTTTTCAGTGGCTGCATTGAATTCCAAAGTATGAGTGGATCATATTTTACTTAAAATGCTTCCTGTTGAAAAATTAGGCTATTTCCAATTATGCCGATTATAAACAATGCTGCAATGAAGATCCTTATATATATATTTCTTTGTGCAGGTATTACTAGAGAATAGATCCCTAGAAGAAGACTTTCTGGGTGAAGTGGCATATACTTTTTAAAATACAAGGAATGTTGCTAAATTGCCCATCCAAAAAGGATTGACAATTTAAACTCCCTCCACACTCTCTCCATTCTTTGTTGCTATTTACATTTTTAATATTTAAAAATCTATATCTCGTGCTTTTTAAAATTTTCATTTCTCTGATTACTAATGGGGTTAAACACCTTTGCAAGTTTATTGGCCATTTCCATATCTTTTTTCTATAAAACTGCTGTCATATCCATTCATATCATCATATCACATCACATCATACCATATCCTTGGCCCGTTTTCTATTGTTTTTTGTACAAAACCAAAAAAAAATTTAGTACAAAGGTAGTAACTTTGAGGTAAGAAGCTATGAGGGAATGTAGTTTTGAATCTAAGTGAACAATGAAAATGGATGGGAAAATGTAACTTTCAGGCATTAACTGTTGGAGAAAATTAAAATTGTTAGGACATTTGCATTAAGAATGAACCATCTAGAATATGAAAATGAATATATGTATGTATATGCATGACGGGGACATTGTGCTGTACAGCAGAAATTGACACATTGTAACTGACTGTACTTCAATTAAAAAAAAAAGAATGAAGCATCTAGTGCATAGTGCCCATAATCCTGTTTAATGCACTCCCATCTCAGAGCTCTTTTTCAAAATTTTTTTAACTAGTAATGAAGTATGCTTCAAGTGCTAAAGACAATAATTTGGAGATAAGCTAATAATATAACAACAAGGATATAAAAGCAACCTTTAAAATATACTGGGGTATAATTGGTGACTTTTGCTATTAGCCACATATTACAATAGTAGAGCTCTTTATTGAAACGTCCACTATCCCACTAGACAGAGTACCAGAAAATTGAGTTAGTGGTTTAATTTGGAGTGATAATCTTCCAAATTAAAAATGACTATAAAGGTTTGTAAGCTGAAAGTACCATATGCATTTCCGCTGGGTGCCTTGAGCTTAAACCCTCACTCTTCCCCTTGATCTCTCCCTTTGCATTGACCTCTGACTCTAGGTCAGAGTCAGAGACTCTGACTCTGAAGACGACAAATGTGATAGCCGCATAAAATAGTCAAAACACAGTCTTACCTTCATCTTTTCTTTAGACTGCTAAAGTTGCTGCCTCTGACTGGACATTTTTACACTGCTTGCCCAGAAAGCCAGAAGAAGTGGACGATGAAGTGTTTTATTCTCCACGATCACTAGTCTTCCCAGAGGCTGAAAACAGAAAATGGACAATCATGGTAAGCAAGAAATGGAGACTGGAGGATAGGGAGTTCTCCATGTGGCCCCAACTTGGTCATTCGTGCCTTTTGGTAAATAATAAGCAACCAGGATTATCCACCTACATTAGTTGCTGATATGGCATCTATTTTTTTCCTCAGAAAGTTCATAATAGAGTATTATTGCTTATTAGCATCTATTGTGTATTTTTAATGGAGTAAACCTGATCCCCATCTAAATATACCTATTTTAGTCCAAACTCTTACTGTTGTTGATCAGCCTGGGCACCTGCCACCATTGCCTGCCAACCATTATAAATTGTAAATTCTTATGCAGTAATTTTGTAATCCCCTTGATAATGTTTATAGAAGCCCCTAATTCAGTGGCTGGCACAAAATGGGCATTCAAAGAAATCTTATTTCCTTCCTCCCCTCTTTCTTCCTTTCTCTCCTTGCCTAGATAATTGTTTTGGTTCTCTACTAACTTTAGCCATACGGACACGTTTGTTTTTAGATATAGAACATCTGCAGAATTGCAGCAAAACTAATCTTAAAAATTATTAGTCTCTTTAACAAAATGCCACTAGTTTCATCTTCATCACCACTATTCTAGGAAATATTAACTTCACATCTCTGCTTCACAATATCTCAAACATTACTTTCTTCTCTGGAAATCAGAATACTCAAGTGCCACAATTTAGCACCGCTTTTAGTGATTTAACTCATCTCAATTACTAAACCATCCAGAGTCTAACTGTCAAACAATAGAGTCCACTCCAGGTTAATAAAGAAAAAGGAATTTGTTCAAGTTTTAGACACCTCCCATAATCTCTTAGGAGAGAGAGTGCAGTGAATCATTCTTGTATACCACATATTCAGAAACAACACAGGCAGGAACATTGCCCAATAACACTGTGGTTATTTTGTAGCCAAAACACCACTGACACAGCCACACATAGCCTGGTACCTAATGCCCTGGAAACTAAATGTCAGATACTCCATTATAGCTTCCCCAGCTGAACCAGATACCTCCACCTGCATATGGACCACGAGATCCAATTGACCAAATATGGCTTCCACTGCATGTTCACTTATGGCTCCAAGTCACAATGGCTCCAAGATGCAGCTGAGTGGCATGCCTGCACCCCAGGTGCAAGGGAGTCTGGGATATGTAGTTTATAGCTTTCAACATCTGGAGTAGACAGAAACAAGCTGGAAAGGACTGTCTGCTAATTATTTATATAATCTATAAATAGGGGTAGATAGGGTTATTGTGATCATTAAAATAATACATGTAAAACATTTCATGTTATCTAATACACTGTAAATATTGTTATTATAATTATCACCATTATCATCTTCATTGTTGATCTAATGCAGTGACCAGGAGAGATTTGAGCTCCATTCTGGCTGATTAGAAGCCAATCATGACTCCCTTTGCAATGAAAAGTTGTATATCAGAATAGACTCATAGACAGAGAATACAGACTTGTGGTTGCCAGGGGGGTGGAGGGTGGGAAGGGATAGACTTGGATTTCAAAATTGTAGAATAGATAAACAAGATTACACTGTATAGCACGAGAAAAAAAAAGTTGTACATCAGGCCTAAATTTGTCTAATAAGAGGGATGATATTTGTTTTACTGTACCTTCCAGCTTGCCACCTCAGGACATTAACTTTTGGCTAAAATGATAATTGTCACGTCATCTAGAAGCTTTAATGTCCATTAGGGATCACCTAGGGATATTGTTAAAGTGCAGATTTGGATTTAGGGGGTCTGAGATGGGGCCCAAGATTCAGCATTTCTAACAAGCACCCAGGTAATGCAGATGCTGCTGTCCTGCAGCCCACATTTTGAGTAGCAAAGATCCAGATGACAAAAAAGAAAATGTGAGCTCTCCAACCATATACCTCAGGAAGAAATGTAGCAAAAAATTTTCCTCAAGCTCTATTCTTTATCAGAATATGACTGAAGTTATAAAGGTAAATCAACCCAAATCTGTTAAAGGTCCTTTCTAGAAATTCGGTGGGGGGAGGTGGAAATTAAAAGTAAGCTTTCTAAAATATCATTTATGAAGATGCTCTGCACTTCTGAATTTTTAAAAAGCTTACTAAGTACATATTTTAATTGAATTTACTTTAAAAATTAAGTACATAATGTATTCACATAGTTGAAATGTTTACAAGAATATATCTACCTGCGTGTGCATATATATATATATATATACAAACACACAGTGAAATCTTATGCCCACCCATTTTCCATCTTTCTAAGTCCTACCACCATCTCTCCATCTCCCACCTAGCTGAGGTACCCATTTGCCCTAATGGGAAAATACATTTTAAAGAAAACAAGAGGCATGGCCATATTAAAAGAAGGTAGAGAATCTAATCTCGACTAGGAGTGAGGAGATGTGAATTCTCTGTCTTTGATACGAGTCAGCTGTGTCATCTTGCATAAGTGTTACCTCCCTAGGTCCTAGTTTCCTCACAGATAAAATAAGCAGATCAAGCTATATAGATGGCAAATATTTTTAATCTTAGGTCCGCAATCTCATCAACAGGCTACTTAGAGTCCTATGTTCAGAAGGTTCTAAGCTTGCCTGTGGTCTTGGAAAGAAAAAGTGGCAAAACTGACTAGTGATATCTGCAATGAATTCTGGAAGGGAGGTGGTGACACACACGCTATCTTTTTTATGTCTCTGAGTCATCTGATTAGAGTCAAGTTCATTCGGCAGTCATATACTGAGTGTCTACTGTGTGTCAGGCCCGCTGCCAGGCATTGGAGATTTAAAAAAATGAATATTGTGCAGTTCCCACACGGTCTGTACAATTCATAGAAACATGACATTTTCAAGTGGGATGAGACCTTAGCGATTGTCTAAGTCTAAATTCCTATTTTATAGGCCAAGAAATTCTTCTTAGCTTATTTAGAATGGCATTTAGGTTCAGCACTGCTGTGACAGTTTTTTCTGGGATGTTCCAAAGGCACAACACGTGTTTTCCTCTAGAATTTCCCTATCCAATACAGTAGCCACTAGGCACATATGGCTATTTAAATTTAGACTTACGCTAATTAAAATATAATAAAATATAAGATTCAATTCTTCAGACATACTAACCACATTTCAAGTGCTCAATAGCCACATACGGCTGGTGGCTGCACTATTTGTATTTGACAGCACAGACATAGAACATTTCCATCATTGCAGAAAGTCCTACTGGATAGCACTACTGTCTAGAGAATGATTTCTACTACACACATAATTTCAGGACAGAAGAAGGAAGGAAAGATACAATCTGGCCTCAAGTCCTAAGGTGCCCATAATGACTGATGTAATAACTAAATAAGCTGAAGGGCTTGTTCTAAAAGCATAGGACATTTTTAAAGCAAAAATGCACTCTTTCAGTACTCAGGGGAGCTTTTTAAGGCCTCCATGCTGGGTGATTTCCAGCAGTGCTGTTCAGAACACTCCAATAATCACATAATTCTCTCCATAGTGCACAGGCCTTTGGATCTGTTGAAAAAAACAACATGCACACCCTCTCCTCCCCACAAAGTTTGCTTTTGTATTTTTCAATAATGAGTAAAGCTGAAGGACTCACGAAAAGTCAGGTAGTTTCATTCCTCTGCCTACAAACTTTACTGTGGAGCTAAAGTAACCTAAAGGGACCCAAAAAATCTGACACTTCAAAGTACTGCTATCAGGATGACCCTTAGAACTACAACGATATTGCAGATGTAATTCACAGTCTTCTATAGTCTCTTCTCTCCAAGTCAGGGGTGCCAGATAAAATACAGGATACCTGGTTAAATTGGGGTTTCAAATAAACAATAAATAATTAGTATAGATATGTCCCATTCAATTTCTGGGAACATATAGTTTAAAAAAATTGTCATTTATCCAAAATGCCAATTTGTCTTCCTTCCTTCTTTCCTCCCTTCCTCCTCTTCCTTTCTTTCACTAAATCTGGCATCTCTACTCCAAACTGATTAAGATTTAACATTTGAAAATAAATTTGACACATATAATGACCATTAAAAACAAAACCAAACCTGAGATGTTGTCCCAGGAAACCATAGAAAACTCTAAAATATTTTACCTGAAGGATGTTCTTATCCCAGAGTTTGACCTTCCCACTTTCTTCTTGTCATTCAGATCTCAACTTAAATGTCATTCCTTTAACAAGGTCTTCTCTGGCCACCCACTCTTAAGTGGTTCCCCAGCCTCCTTCATCCTGTTTTTTATTTTATTTTCTAATAACATCTGTCACTATTTGATATTTTCTTATTTGTTTGCTGCCTGTCCCTTCCGTATAATGAAAATTCCTTCATAAGAGCATTGATATTGTCTGTAATGTCCTTCATCATACCTAGAATGGTACCTGACAAATGGTACCTGCCCCTAAATATGTGCTCAATACATTTTTGTAGCCTAAAGGCAATATAGAGTACTGGTTGGTTCTAGAACGTGGGCTTTGGAAATCACATTATAATTCTGGCTCTCTGTGTGATCTTGGGCAAGTACTGTAACTCCTCTAAGCCCAATTTATTCATATGAAAATGGGGATAAAATTGAAACAACTCATAAGGTTGTGAGGATTAAATGAGGTAAGTGTCATCTGAGCATAGTGGTCAAGGTCTAGGCCAGGCAGGTACAGACCCATCCCTTACTACCACCACTCAGGAAAATACCTATGCTTCAGTTTCTTCATCTGTATTTGACATCTCTTCCTCCCTCACCCAGTAGTCATAGATACTAAACAGCATGATGCACATAAAGCAGTCGGCACAGGGCTCAGCACACAGTAGCTGTTCAATAAATACGTTCAATGAACGCATTTTAAATGTAAGACCTGCACTTCTGCTAATGGATAGGGTCACATGTACAGTACGGTTGAAAAGAAAGAGCAAGTACTGGAGAGGCAGTAAAGCTACCTCTTAAGAGTGAAGTCAGAGAAACTTGGGTCCAAACCCAGTTCTGTGCTCTCTGTTATTTCCAAGATTGGGTCCCTCAGCTATAAATGATAGTAACAGAAGCTACCTTAGAAGGTTGTTGCATTAAATGAGATCACGCATAAACACTTCTCTCTACCTCACTGCAGCACCTTGTGCAATGCCTGGCAAATATTTTTTAACTGACTAACACATGGTACGGCCCTCAGTCTGGTACACAGTTAAGCATTCAATAAACACCCGTCACCATTGTTTCTTATATTATTACTATTGTCATTATTGTGGAAGTTGGGAAGAGTAAAAGTGACAATTAGCATTCGTAGCCAACAGCCTAATGGGAAGCTGTACTCTTGGTTATAAATATTGTTTCATGAGGACCCAGAGTCAGAAAGACATTATTCATTAACCCAAGTGATTTACTTTTACTACTCTACATCTGATGTATTGTAAACTTCTCCAGGTTACAACTACCCAAACCGTAGTGTCAAGGAAAGGATGGGAGGGACTCTGTATCTGTCTAAAACCAACCAATACCTATGTTTCACTTATGACTGGAAAATTCAGTCACGGCTACCATCTTGGTATCTTATTTCAACTCTCTCCCCGACTAGTCCTGGAATGAGGCCTAAATAAGCATGGTGTTTGTGTATATATTTGAGTCACCCTGATCCCTCCTGACCTGTCTTCATCCAAATAAAAATAAGTATTAGTTCAGAACTGCCCTGCTATCATTTCCTTGGGGAAACACATGTCAACCACAGGCCTTCAAAGCTGCAACCCAGATCCCCCTCCACAGGTCCCTAAGCAGACTCCTGCTAATGTTTACCCATTTCTTTCTTTCTTTTTCTCTGCATATCATCCTAGGCTGTCATGGTGTCCCTGCTGACAGATTACTCGCCTCAGCTCCAGAAGCCAAAGTTTTGATTCCGTGATGCTTGTCAAAAGAGAAACCGTGTTCTTCAGTGACAGAATGAGTCAGTTTATGAGGGAAGGAGAAGAGAATCTAATAAACAAATCCTGATACATGGTATGAGTGAACGATATGATATTGCTTTGCCATTGTGAAACCTTCCTGAATTTAAGTGCTGATGCACTGTAATACATGGCCTAACTTGGTTTAAACTCTTTAATTCACAATTTCTGAGTTACAGTTGGGTACCATATTAATAATCATATACATATGCTTCAACTAAACATAAAATACTGCATTCATAACACATAATGTCTAAGCCATTAAATGCAATCTATGCTTATTACCTTAATAAATTATCACCCACACTAATTTATAAGTAAACATTTACCAGGCAGTCAGCTGCTGGTAGATCTGTGGGCTGTGTTCATATCCCCCAGGACCAACAAGGACGCCAAATGATCCATCTTGCTGATGTAGTACAATTTTCAGGCAAATGAGGTAGACATTCACTTACGGAGGCAAATGATGAAAATCTTAGAAAATAGCTATAATTGTGTCCAAACTCTGGAGTTTTTTTTCCAGTCATTTGTGGAAGGAAGGACGGTCCTTTGAGAGCATACATCTCTTTTCTATTGTGAATACTTAATGTTATAAGCCTAAAGAAGACTTTGTGAACAAGTGTTAAAACCATGGATACCTAGCTAGGAACAGAAGATCCATTAGTGACATTTTCGTAGGTTAAAATTCTCCAGCAGGAGCAATTTAATTTTTTCATGTTCCTGCTTGTCATGCATCTAATCACACTACATGCTGGATATTTCCATAAATCTACTGCTTGCCACATTTTAGCTCATTTTTCTCCTCTAATTTTTCTTCAAGATAATAAAAATTTGCATTACTGGATTATTATGTAATTAAAGGTAGACGTCTCTTGTGGGTGAACAAAATTTGTATTGTTGAATTATTATGATATAATTTGAAATCTTTAGTTAAAATTAGATTTGCAATGAAGATGCCATAAAACATATTTTGTAGGGAGGGGGAAGGCTTATAATATTACAGGAAAAATCAATTTTTCTAGCAAACATCAAAGGTGACTTTCATGTTTATGGCCATTTATTGGGAGCGCTTAAGAAAGAAAGAGTGGAGTTTTGTGGACTATCTTTTTTCAGCAGAAAGTATAGGAACGACTTAACCAGAAGGTGCCATGTGGGCTGTGGAGGCTCTCCCTCAAACTGACAACATACAAAGAACATAATCCTGAGTATCCTCCCACTTTCTAAATGGTCCCCCATGGTGACGAACTCTCATCTCTTTACTGGTTATTCTTTGAACCAAATATAAGGTATAATTTCCTTCCCTCAATCAGAAAGAACTTGTACCATTTTCTTGCCAAAATATAGTCACTTTACCTCAAAATGTCCCAGAGCTTTCTTTTTTATGAACACTATTTAACACTGTTCTCAACCCAAACTTGTAGGAATTTATTTGCTTTCTTAACTTTTCATCTTAAGAAGACATTATTTCATTATCAGGAATAAAGAAAACAGGGGAGGAAAACTGAATATTAATTTTTCCAAAGCTATTTTTATTTCCTGTTTCTTTTTACCCTCTCCTCCCTGATTCCCTTTTCTAGGTAACTACAGCAATGACAGAGAGTAACAAAAACTCTAGCAATGACCCTTGGGTCGCTCGTGTACATAATAGACCCTATTGACTTAATTACTATAACTAGCCAAAGAGCTCCTCTCTTCCAGGCTTTCTCCATTGTAACACTGGAAGTAAAAACATCATGTGATTACACTGCCAATGCTTTCCATGTTGGGGAAGAATTATCAGTTTTTTTTTAAAATTTTTTTCTCCAGTGATAAACTTTTAGGAACTTTATAAAAATAATTCAGTGTCAGATCAACGAATATTGGGCTAATGATCTGACTATTGTAAATCGCCAAGCAGAAAGACTCGCATAGGTTAGCGTGGCAATGCCACATCAGACCTCCTACACAAATAGATGACCTTAGAACTTTAGTTAAAATGGTGAGGGCCACTTGGTCCAATGCCAAAGTTCCAAGGCAAATCTTCTCACGTGATAAAAATGAGTGAAGAATACTTACAGAGAGGGTTTCCAGAACACATTCTTTTTGGACCTTTTTGTCTTAGAAGTCCTCATCAATGTCTAGATTGTGGAGATAGTTGGGGTATGTCTTGAGACCTGGCACCACTCAGCAGTTTTATAGGACTGATGATGAATATGAAAGGTCATATCAAAGAATGGAAAACCAGTGAAGTCACAATGATTGGACTCTACAACCAGGAACACTATATACTGACATGCAAGATGTACTCTGTGCAAAGACTCAGGTGAAAGGCGTGAATAAGGGTTAAAATCTGGTCTGCACTTCAATTACCAAAGTCTGGTGCCTCCTTAGAGGCATTACAGCCAGGAGGAAGGAGTGACTTTTTTGTAAGTTGTCCACCTGGGTTGGAGGAGGGGGACACTTTTTCAGTATTTCATAAGCCTGAATAGGTGCTTTGTTTTAAGTCACACAAAGGGCCAGTATCTGGTAGGGGTAGCCCTACTATCAATTATTTATATCAGGAATTTTTTTCAATATCACCTTGCACTTGATTAAATGAGACACAGAGGGACACTTCAGTGATGCTTTTGGTGTTCTGCCTCAGTTCCTGCCACAGTTCCATTAAGATTTCCATAATGGAAATGATAGCATCTGTCCATCTTTGTGGGGCAAATACATGACACAGATCACTGAGGCAGGAATTTGGGATCAACTCTGCAGTTCTTTAATATTTTAAAGAAATTCATCCCCAATAATTGTCCAGAAAATTTAATATCAATTATTGATAGAGAAATCTTGGTCAGAGCAAATGGAAGCAAATTCCTTCATATGGACTAAGTCTTTTCACAGTTTGAATAGTGCCCGACTTATATCAATGACACTAGACTTAGTTTCTAATCAATGTTTTTGTGAAATTCATTCCCAGAGGCAATGCAAGCACAACAGCTGCCTTCTGGAGCAAAATCATTAGGAAAATGAATTTTTAAACTGGAATGAGATTTAGAAATAATCCAGATCATCCCTTCATTTTACAAAAGAAGGAAGTAGGAAATAACAACAAAATGTTCCTCGGATAGAAAGATATTCTACAGGGAGGGATAATGCATGTGTTCAACACTCCTCTGCCAACTATCTGGGCTCTTAAAATGTAGCCACTTGATTTGATTTACCTCATAGGCTGAGTGGGGAATAGGAGACTGGCTGGCCCAGGGCTCTGATTCTGTGAGGCCAACAGAGAGGAGAGTTCACACCTCTACAGAGATGGATACGCATATTCAGGGATATGAACAGAGATCCAAAAAGCATTCATGCAGTAGATGCTGTTGGTGCCTCATCCAGATGCCTATTACCTTGGCTCAGCCATCCCTCAGCTGCTGTCAGAGTTGGCTACGAATGGCTCACAGCTGTCTCTTTTTCTGCAGTGCTACCCTCAGCCATCAGAAACCACTTAGCCCAGGAGGTTGGCCTCTCACCCTCATCCCACTACTGGCAGTCCTCAGTCAATGAGTAACTGATACAGAGGTGTATAAAAACTTGCCTCTCTTCCCTCCAGGTAGGACCAACCCTGTGGTGAAATCCATGCTTCCGAGCTCCCCATGGGATCAGACTGAAGCTAGTATCTGAGACCATGTCCTTGGTTAGCTTCCCCAGATGCTTGACCTACTTCCATTGCTTCTCTTCTCCCAAGAGTGCTTCCTTAATAAATCATTTGCACAGGAATCCCCATCTCTGTTTCTAGGGAATCTGATTGAAGATGATCCATGAATACGGTTTTTCAGAGATCTGTACTGTACTGGTGATCCTTCAGGCATCAAGGGAGGCGTAGAAGATAAGATACCGTTAGACAAATGGTGAAGAGCTCGTGCTTAACAAGCAAAAGCTTTTCCGGTTACCAGGATCAGTCTTTCTTAGAAGGCAGCAGAACACTATAAATCACAAATATTATTTTCCTGTCACATGTTCAAATTCATAACAAGGAATTTATTAGCTGCATGAAATGGGAGACCAATTTCCTTTCCCCAGAGAAGAGTAGATCTGAGTTAACAGACGCCATATTTCAGATTCATTTCTATGATATTTTAACATGGGTTTAGGTTGGCCTCTGTGGCAGTTGTTTAGATGCTCTGTCCTTTGCATTGGCTTCCTGACTTCCCCCAAAGCTACTTATTCATCAAGCCTAGATTGGCGCCTGAGAATCTGCATTTTAACAAGTTCCCAGGCATGTCGATGCTGCTGGCCCAGGGACCACACTTTGAGAATCATCAGTATGAGGTAATTCTAAAGACTCATTTGAAGTGCCTTTATCCCCATATCCATAAAGCACCACCATAAGACATCTGATACAACTCAGATCCTCTGACTCTTAATCTGTCTTTGGAGCCCTTGAGGCCTGGGTTTAATCCCACCTCTGCAATGTAACGGCTATCTAACCCTGCTCTCCTTATCTGTAAAATGAGAATAATAATGCCCATTTCATAGTGTTGCCGGAAGGATTAAATGGAGTAACATATATAAGAGTATTTGGCTTAAAGCAAGTGCTAAATATATATTAACCCCCTTTTATTGGACCGATTGTTTCTAATACTTCATAGTTTTTCTTTGGCCCTTTATAACAAAATTATATACAACCATCAGAAACATATTGAGTAGAATAGTTGGTGTTCAAAAAGTGCAAAGCATGAGCTTGTCTTCTGAAGTTGGCAGAACCCAGCAGCTGATGCTTCAGTTGAGCTCTTGTTCTCTAGAAGCTGGCTTGTGAATACATGTTACCTGGGTGAGTGACCTGGCTCTTTGCCAAACCAAATCACAGACACCAACCAATCCCAAAACCTAATCAAAGTGACTAAACTCTTTTGCTTAGGAGAGCATGATGGGAATGTACATTTATGTGAAATAAATCAGAGGCAAGTGGCAATTGTTGGACTTGGGGGTCTAGCTGATAAAAGGGGAAAGGGATTAGGAAGAATTCATCAGGGTTTATCCATCTTTGTTTGAGGCTAGAACTGCTCAAAGGAAGAAATTTTCAAACTGTTCTTAAGGCAGAAGTTCTTGAACATTTTGTTTTCGGGACTTCTTTACACTCCCATAAATTATAAAGATCTCAAAGAAATTTGTTTATGTGGGCTATATCTATTGGTATATATAGCACATCAGAAATTAAAACTGAGAAATTTTAGAAATATTTATATTGATTACTTTAAAGTTAACAATAGTAAACCTATTATATTTTTATGAAAATAACTAGTTTTCCAAAACAAAGTTAATGAATAGAGTTTATGACATTGATTTGTATTTTTGCACATGTCTTTGATGCCTGCCTTAATAGAAGACAGCTGGATTCTCATATCTCTTTCTGCTTTCCATCTGTGGTACTATGGGGGTTTGAAGTATAGGAAGACTATCCAGCCTCTCAGAGATAAGTAGTTAAGAAAAGTAGCCTTTTCAAATAATCATGAATATTCCTTGGATGTTACACTGAAACTGCAAGTGACAGCTCCTTAAAGATTAGTCACAATGTGGAATCTGAAACCACATCAATGAGCCTTTCTACACTGTTACATGAAACTTCACTTTGATACATTTTTTTTACCCATGAGTGGTTCCACATTAATCATTTGGAAAGTATTAGATCTCCAAATTATGCAGATCTTCCAAATGATGGCACATTACATTATGTAAAATCAAAAAACTCCGATTTGTTAACATCACCACTGCTATGGTCTGAATGTTTGTATACCCTCAAAATTCATATGTTAAAATTCTAGCCCCCAAAGATTATGGTATCAGGATGTGGGGACTTTGGGAATTCTGAAGTCATGATGGTAGAGCCCTCATGAATGGCATTGTGCCTTAAAAAAGGGACCACACAGAGTTCCCTAGCCCCTCCTACCAAGTGAGGACACAGCTAGAAGGTGCTGACTGTGGATAAGGAATAGAATCCTCACCAGAGCAACCATCCTGGCACCCTGATCTTGGACTTCTCAACCTCCAGAACTGTGAGAAGTAAATGTCTGCTGTTTATAAGCCACCCAGTCTATGGTGTTTTGTTTACAACAGCCCAAATGGGCTAAGACAACCAGCAATCTCATTAGAAGAATCTTTAAATATTGCAAAGAAGATAAAAATCTCACACAATTCTAATTTTCTCTTGAAAGCTCAAATTTAATCTTTGGCAACAAATACTGTCAGTTACTTTGCTTGAAGTGACCGGTTGGCCTTGTCACCTTTCAAGATGTCTGCCAAATACCCAAGTCCAAATGACCATAGTTTGTTACTTTTTTTTAAATTAAAACTTGTGTACTATGCAAAAAGCAGCTAGTTCAAAACACAGCTCAAAGAATAGCACGTGTGACTTTTCTTCAACACAATCACATTTTGTTAAGCAACAGAAAGGCTTAATGCTTACTTGTTATGTAATCACACTGAATATTAAAGAGACATGTACTCAAGGGTTGATATTTAATGTTAATAATTTTTATTGCTTCATCAAAGATGTTAATAAGTAAATCTGGTCAAAAAAAAACTGCCTGGATGTGGTAGTAAAGAAAAAAATGACTTTCGGTTCTACTGACTTGATTCGTGCTAAAGTATCAGCAGTCTTACCCACCATTCCTTTTGTACCATCTGTTGATGCTGCTGGTCCAGGGACCACCCACTGTGAAGCAAGCAATGCCTTCAGGGATCCAAGGGAAGCCAAGTGGGAAGAACTGGGGAACACACATTCCTGATTAAATCAGAACAGCTGACTCTACTCTGATTTTATCTGTAATATTTAGTAACATTCCCCCAAAAGATTCTGATGGAAAATAAGTTTACTAATCACCTCTATAAAGCAAGTCTTGGGTGGCGTTATGAACCAAAATCCATTTCATTCATCCTATGCATACCAAGCCATCTATTGTTTTGAGCCCCAGCTTCACGCCAGGTGCTGTGTTATATGCTGGGGATATAGTAACTGACAAGAAAGACATGATCTTTGCCCTCACGGTGGTTATAGTTTAGTAGGGGAGACAGTCACATGGAAATAGATATTGTGATATCTACTTCCATGTGGCAAATAGATAGGAGCTGTGAGGGAAACAAAGTAGATGCTCGAGTAGAGAATAAAGGGACAAAAGGAAGAGTACACATTTGGATCAGTAGTTCTCAAACTAAGGTAAGTGTCAGAGTCACCTGGAGACCTAATAAAGAATACAGAGGCCCTAGTTTCTTGATGTATGGAGGGCCTGGGCCTCCATAGTTTTACCAAGTGATTTTCCAAAATGTGAGTAGTACTGCTTTAAATACAGCGCCCAAAGAAAGCCTCTCAGAGAAGGCGACCTTCAAACTGAATCTTGACTGATGAGAACAATTGGGAGACCCAGACTTTTCAGCAGATTTGGATCAGATTTGTCTAAGGTGATGCCACTTCTTCTATAGCTACATGTTGAGCTGTAGGGCTGATGATTTCATTTATGGCTTAAGTGAGCCCATTCCATTTACTACTACAAAAATATTTTATCACTTAAGTCAATAACTACAAGTTCCTATAACAAACATGTTTTATGAGAAGTGGTTACACTAGATATTTTGTATTTACAAATCTTATCATAGAACATCTCTCTGAAGACCTTACCACATTAACAAGAGACAGAGCACATATCTTTATCTTTAAAAACTTATGTTCTTACTGGCTATTTTTCCAACAGTGCCTTTTTATGTGGTCACTAGAATTTAAATGTCCTCCAAGTTCTCTTCGTTATCTTCCTGAGAGTTGTACAACCATCAGGACAATTTGAATTAATTCTCAAAATACTTATGCTAATAAGATTAGCTCCCCTAAAGACTTTTCATTAAATATAACTGTAAAAATTACATTTCTTTAAGTAAGGTCAGTAAAAGAAATTAAGGTATTTAATTTCTGATCCCCATATAATTAAGTGAAGAATAGAGAAGAATATTCCAGCTAGAGGGAAGAGTACACAACTGGGTCCTGGGGTAAAAAAGGATTTGATTTCTTCAAGGACCTGGAGGAAGGTGAATATAGGTAGAGTTTAGTGAGCAAGGGAGAGAGGAGAACAAGACAAGTCTGGAAAGTTCAACAGAGGTTAGCTTATGTAGGCCTCTGAGGCAAAGGCAAAAATTTTGCCTTTTATTCCAAGTGCAGTGGGAAGCCATTGATAGGATGTATCCATTAGGAGTGTTCTGAGAAGACAGCTATGAGTTGAGTGTATTGTAAAATAGTGTCATTGTACACAAACACACTGTTACCTGGTTTAACCATCATAGATATTTGGTTGGTATGGTATGAGTTAGTCTTTAAAGTCTACTCAACTGTTGACAAACCAATCAAATGGCATTTCCACAGCTTTAAAACTGAGGGCCAAATGTCTGACTGAATTTGAGCCATTTAAGGATCTACAAATCTACAATTTGTTTATAAAAGGAGGACCCTGGAAGACAAACGTGGACAGAACTTGCTCCAGAATCCCAAGCTCCATTTTATTGGCCCATGCTTCAGTCCATCTTTTAATTTCTCCTTTGTTAATTCTTGCCCTCCTCTGCTTCTCTATATTCAACTTCCTATTAATCTTTCAGTCTTACATCACCTCAATCTCTCTGTCTTCCCCCTGAAGCAACTGTAACTTGAGATCACATCTTAAGTGCACTATAGCCTCAGTGATAAGAATATGGACTATTCAAACGTCCCCTCTCCTCTTATTAGTTGGATGATCTTGGCCAAGTCCTATAACATATCTAAGCCTCAGATTCCTCACCTGGAAACAGGATAACAGTAGAGCCTACCTATAGAAATAAGTGTGCAAGTCCAGGGAAAAGGGTGCATGGCCTGCTACATAGTACATGTTCAAAAATGTTACTACCATATCTTTAATTTCCTAATTAAAATTTCCATTTATATTATCTCACATTACGAGTTCTTTCAGTTCAAGGAGTATATAATTTATTTCCAAATCGGCCATGCCACCTTTCATTCTGTTGTTACTCTGTAAATAATTTGCCGCCTGCTTAATACAACTGTGAAATGCCACAAGAGTTCAGAGAAGGGAGAAAATACCTGAGAAGGGAACCCTTCAGGTCAGTGGATGGATGTGACTCCATCATCGCAGATCTGGCAACATTTGGTTAGACAAATAAAAAGGAGAAGGGCATTCAGGTTGGCACATCTGTGAGCAAATGTGTGAGATGGAAATTCTTATTTGATGGTCAGTAAGTAGTCTATATTGTTCAAAATGGAGGATTTGTGTGTCAAAGTATTTGGAAAAGTATGTTGGTGTAAAACTGAAGTGTGCCTTCATCAAAAAGTTACTTAGTTTGGAATTTTTCCTGCAGGCTTTGGGGAGCCATTGAATAGTTTGGCATGAGAGAGGGACATAATGAAAGCAGTGTTTCATCAAGATTGATATGGTGATACCGTGGAGATTTATTTGGGAAACCAGTCTGGCGTCTGTTTTGTTCCCTGAACAAGAGTAGCAGTTGTGGAAATGGAAGCCTTGACCTAAGAGATAGCTGACAGGACTTGGCAACTGAATCTAAAAGTCAAAGAAAGAGAATAAACACTTTGAACTTGAAATTATCATGAAACATACAAAAGCAGATCATTTCACCTCTTTGGCTTAATAGCTCTATCTTTAAAGCAGTGTTAATAACATATAATCTCTTAGCTTCAAAGGGATGAGAAGAACTTAAGCAAGATACTTGGTGTGATGCATAAATATGATAACAGATGCAAGGACCCCTAGCCTTTACATAGCACAAAGAAAGCAATTAATAAATGTTTGTTCACTTTTAATTATTCTGAATTAAAATAATTTGGAAATAAAGCCCCATAGACAAATCAAGGCAGTTTTATAGGGTGAAAATAGTTACAGCAAATGATGAAAGGAGATGATGGATATATTTCTTGTCTTCAGATCTTGATTTACAGATTAATAGATCAAACAGACATATTTCCTGCTCATGGATCTAAGAGTAGAATAAAGTAGGGAAACTACTTAATCATAATTATTAATCGCTTCCTTTTCCTTCCTCTTTCATCAGTAAAAGCTCAATAACAGCAGAACCTTATCTATGTAAACATCTCTGTTTCTCTGACCTAACAAAGTCCAAGTTCTTTGATAATTAAATTATTAATTCTTTAAATGCCACTGAGAAGAAGTTATACATATTTAAGTAAGAATGGATGTCAGTAATAAAAGGCATGATCCATTCCTTCCTCTGGAGCTAACCACTTCTCTGGTCCCTGAAGTGGCCATTTCCCTCCTTGTACCATTTCAATTTGGGCCATAGACTAGGCCTTCAATTTCTAGAGGGCCCCACTCTCACGACTCATATAAACCTAATCTCCCAAAGGCCTCATGTCCAAATATTAGGCATTAGGGCTTCAATATATGAATTTCAGGGAGAGACAACTCAGTTCATAGCATGTCTCCTACGTTACGGCATGAAAACTTTTTCCAGGCAGTAAGTTGAATTTCCAGTGGCTTTTCTAAGGGCCTTTGTAATGACAAAACTCTTTCTTTTGTGATTTCTATAGGTCTGCTTCCAAAGAACAAAGAATGCTGTAATAAATTATCAGTAAAAAAAAAAATCCACATCAAAACCTTGTGTATCAAGTAGGGTAAAACCATCCCAAGCTCTCTAGGAGGTTCTGAGAACACTGACATGCCTTTTTTCTGACTGATAATGGCTAAGTTAGTCTTATTTAAAAGTGGAGACTCCCCACTAGAATGACTAAAATTTAAAGCAATTACAACACCTACTGTCTGTGAGGCCAGGATAGGATAGGGAAGAACTGAAACTCTGACACTTTGCTGATGGGAATGAAAGCTGGTAGTACAACCACATCACAGAACTATTTGGCAATATCTAGCAAAGCTGAATATACAAATTTCACATGACCCAGCGATTTCACATCTGCATATGCACTCAAGATAAATGAGTGCTTATGCCCATCAGAAGACATCTTCAAGAATCTATAGCAGCTTTCTTCAAAATAGCCCCAAACTGGCAACAACTCTAATGCCCATCAACAGTAGAATGGGCCAGTAAATGATAAGATAACCATGAAGTGGAATACTATACAACAGTGAAAATAAATAAGTACAGTCACCCACAAAAATATGGATGAATATCAGGCATAATGCAGAGTGGAAGAAAACAGACACATGGGAGCTCATGAAACTTAAGGACAGGCAAAATTAATCCATGGTTATAGAAATCAGAATAGTGGCTACTTTCATGTGGATGGGTACTGATTGGGAAGCCCTAGAAATGTTCTATATATTGACATGATTGGTGGTTACATAAGTGTATGTAAAAATTTATTGAGCTCTTCTCAAAATTGTGCACTGTGAACTAAGTAAATTTCATCTCAATTAAAATTATAAATTTTTAAAAAGTATTTATATTTTTAAACATTAAAAAAGTTAGGGGAATCCAATGCACAGGAATCAAATGAGTTGCCTAAAATCATCCTTTGGATTTGGAAATGTATTCCACTGCAATGCTTCAACTGTACTGCTTACCAAAGAGGAATGACATATTTAAAACATTTTATTTGATTAAAGAAATTGGGCAGCTTCTTTGTTAGAACAAAGGTCCAAACTTTCTGAAATTAGTGGATTCACCAAATTTCTGCTCTGCCAAACTATGAAACAAGAGAGGGTTTCAAGATAGAAAAGTCTTTGTTGCTTCCCAATCTTACTGTTAAAACTCTCCTCAAAATGGGACTATTTTGGCTGGGATCCTTATTGGACACCCATCCCAAATATTCAGATTACTTACAATGTATATAGTACTGTACATGATATTAAGAGGATATAGCACCCCTTTTTAATGAAGAGGCTATAATACATCCTTAAGGAATTTATGTGTCCTTTGAAGATATTTTGTTTATCTTTCAGATAAAATCTCATACCAGTCTTCTTGTTAAATGACATCAGCAATAAATTCTGAAAACAGGTGTTCTTATCCACCCATGGAATCCAATGAACGGACTTGAGATGGTCCACGAACCCCATGAAATTACACACATTTTTACATGTGCATATTAGTATTTGTTTCTGTGATGGGAAATGAAGGTTTTGTGGCAGCCAAAATAGAACTCTCAGATCTCCTACTGCAAGGACCATAAGTGACTGATGGCCCCAGCTGCTGCACTCTGAAATGTATCATTGTGTTGATGCCAAGGCCACGTTTCCCACAGCCTGCTTTAGGCCAATGATGCAGGACTTCTCTGATAGCATCGCTGGCTTGAGGACTCCCTGACAACCTTGCAGAACTCCTTCAGAACTGTGTTGCAGTCTAAGATGCTTCCATCCAAACTTCCTACCTCCCTTCCTCCCAGCCTCCCCGGGTATCCTCCTCATTTTTCTGTCATAGGCACTTTCTCTAATAAATCTCTTGAATGGCTAGTTCTGTTGGGGCATCTACTTCTTATAGGTCCTAGACTACACAAGTGGTACCAGGAGTGGTTTGAGAATATAGGCAGTAAGATGTGGCGTTGGAATTTGGCCATTCACTTCCCTGCAGGTGAAGATGACACTGTCCTGATTGATAGGTGAGACACAGATAGTCTCTGGCACAAAGTAGTAACTGACTTGCTAAAGATTTCCAGTGGTGATTCCAGTGGAGAAGTCCAGGGGTCAGGGGCATGCTGGAATACCCCCTTCAGAGTAAAAAAACAATGCTGAATCTTACATTCCCTGTCACAGAGAAGGAAGCACAACATCTGGTAGGCCTCTTTGGGTCCTGGAGGCAGGACATTCTACTCCTAGGAATATTACTCTGGCGTAAAGACTTTCAGCTTTTTTTTTTTGAAGGTGGGTAATTAGGTTTGCTTATTTATTTATTTATTGGAGGTACTGGGGATTGAACCCAGGACCTCGTGCATGCTAGGCACGTACTCTACCGCTGATCTATACCCTCCCCTCAAGACTTTCAGCTTTAAGTAGTGTCCAGAGCAGGAAAGGATTCTACAGTGGGTCTAGGTTATGGTACAAGAAACATTGCCACATGGTCTGTACAATCCAGCAGACTTTATGGTGTTACAAGTGTCAGTGGTGGAGAATGATACAGTGTGGAACTTATGGCAAGCTCCAGTGGGAGAAAAACAATGTAGACCCTGGGAGTCTGGAGCAAGGGCATGCCACTCACAGCAGAACATACTATGTCTTTTGAGGAATAGGTCCTGATATGTTAGTAGGCTCTGGAAGAGACAAAACATCTGACTACGGATACCACTGTGCAGCTGAAAGCTACACATTATGAGCTGGGTTCTTTCTGAACTGTCCAGTCATAGAGTAAGACAGGACTAGTGTCAGTCTATAATAACATGGAAATGTTACATCCAGGATGGGGCTCAAGCAAGACCAGAGAACACAAGTTAACTGCATGAGCAGGTAGCCCAGATCTCCATGTCACCCATAAGAGTTGTGCCAGTGCCCCACCAAAGCTTAAACCTATAGACACATGGGGGAGGATTCTCATACAAATAGCTGAAGGAGGGGAATAAAGCTCTCACTCAGTGTGTAAGTGAAAGGTGAAAATAGATGATGGCTGCATTACACCACATTCAGGGGTGGTCCTAAATGATAATGGGAGGGCTAATCTTCCCAGTGGGTGGAGCTGAAGTATGTCTGGTCATCAACTTCATGTGGAAGGAACAGTGGTCTGAGGTAAGAATATTTAGATTCATGTACAGTGGCCAATGGCCTGGAAGGGAAGGCTAAAAGATCAGATACAAGGAGCTCTGGGGTAGAGGCATGCGGATGGAAATATGGGAGTGGGTACAAAATGTGAAGATCTTTGTATCACACGTAAATGTCCACCAGAAATCATTCACCACAGAAGAGGCACCTAACAACCAAGTAGACAAAATGACTCAGCCAGTTGACATCAGCTAGCCTTTGCCATCAGCCACAGAATTGGCATGATGGGCATATTTGTAGAGAGGCCGTGGTTGCTGACATGACCACAATAACATGGATTCTCACTTACCAAAGCTGATCTAGCTTACTGGTGTCTCCAAATGTCCAATCTGTTGGCAATAGAGACCCATTCTGAGCTTCCAGACCTGGCACTATCTCTTGGTCAATTGGTGTCATGTCAACAGCAGTGAGTCCCTTCCATCCGAGAAGCATCAGCAGTTTGTCCTCGCAAGTATAGATACCTATTCTAGACTTTGGTTTACCTTTCCTGCCTAGAAAGCGTCAGCAAGTACCACTATCCGGGGGATTATGGAAGGCCTGATCTACCAGGATGGAATTCCATGCAACATGGCATCTGGTCAGATGGGACCCATTTATACACCAAAGTATGGGTGGGAGTGAGCATATGACCGTGGGATCCACTGGTTGTATCATGTACCACACTATTCAGAGGCAGTCAGCCTCAAAGAGCACTGGAATGGCTTTTGAAAGAAGTAACTGAAGTGATAGTTTGGGGGCAATACTCTAAAAGAAAGGGGTGCCCCTCAGGACATGGTGTATATATTAAATCAGAGACCTCTATCTGGTACTGTGTCCCTAATACCTGAATCCAGAGACCAAGGGGTAGAAATATAAGTGGCTCCACGTACCATTGGAAGCTTCTGTGCTTCCAATCCCATCAACTCCGGGCATGACAGGGTTGGTGGTCATGGTCCTCAAAGAGGGCGGATTCTTCCCAGAGGATGCAGGAAAGGGTCCCATTGAACGACAAGGTATGGCTACCACCATATACTTTGGAGTCCTTGTGCCCAGGGACCAGCAGGTAAGAAGAGGAGCCAATTGTGACGAGATGCCGACAATTGATGCCGATCATCAGGAGGTAGTGAGGCTGCTTTTACATAATGGCAGCATGGAGGAAGGTGTGTATTACGTAGGTGATAAACTTGGGCACCTCTTCATAGTCTCTTACCCAGTTATGACTGTGCATGGGCATGCGCAGCAACTCAGAAGGGTATGATTCCCAAGGGCTTAGACCTTTCAGGAATGAAGGTTTTGGTTACGCCATGAGGTAAAGCCAGTGAGACCTACAGAGGTAACAGCTGAGGGTGAGAGAAATTTAGAATGAATAGGAGAGAAGATGAACACTAATTGCAACTCCAAGACCCAACTGCAGCAACAGGGGTTGTGATTTGTCCCACTAATCCCCCTTTTCCAAGGTTTACCCTCAGGAGGAGAGGTCCATGGGAACCACAGAGGATCTGTTTCCTAAATTTGTGTGAAGTAGGTCTGTGCAGTGCAAGGAATAGACTGGTGGCCATGAAAATGTCCCTGACTTTCAGGAGTGTGACCAATAGCCTCAGTGGGTCTCAGCCAGTGAGCGAATCTGACAGGGAAACTAAGGCAGGTGTGTTCCTGGGAGATGTGAGATTCTTCCAACAGGCAACTTTGGCTTGAGGACTCCCTGAGAGCCTGACTGAACTCTTAAAACTGCACCGAAGTCTAAGATGCTTCCACCTAACTTCCCTTCCTTCCTTCTCTCCTCTACAGGGGGTCAGAGCAGCCATCCTGCTAACTCTGAGGGCTCTCCTAACCTCCCCAGTTCCACCCTCCCCCTCATTTTTCTTCATAAGTCTTTCAATAAATCTCTTGCTTGGCTAATCTCATCTTAGAAGGCCTGAATCAATCAGATACTCAAAAGGTCTGTGACCTACAAAAGGTTATGACCCGTTTGCTGGATGCTGAGTTTGTATTCCTGCCTTAGAGGAACCACGAACAGAATTTCGAAGAGGTCTCATTCAGTGGTCTCATTCTTGCTATATCCTTGATCAAGCAAATCAGATTGTGCTGATGCATCTGGGAAGATGCACCAGGAACAAGTTTAGACCCAACAGTGATTTCTCTTCCCTCTGGCAAAGCAGGTCACCCTTCCAACAGGGTCAGTCTCATTATATAAACTATAAGGACTCAGTGGAATACCATGAAAGCAATTAGGCTGGGGAAATAGTCTGCTTTAAATTTACTTATTAAAATAATACATTAAAGAGAATAAAAATCTGAATCATCCAAGTTGCAATGCAATCAGTCACTCCCAGAAATTGAAGTGTACGACAAACACAAAGGCCTTCTCCAATCTGAAAAATGCAGGGATGAGGGAAGATGATTGCAAACCATTTCTGGAGAAAATTAAATACATACATTTCAGGTTTTAGCCACTTAGGCTTTTTTATAAAATGTGCACTCCCCAGCTGCCGCTGAGCTTTCTCCATGATATTAATCGTGCTCTGCTGGCAGGGAGAGGGACAGTATCTACCCAATAGATCTGTTACCCATGGGGGTGTGTTTCAGAGGCTGGCGACATCCTCCTCTCTTATTAGTAACAGGACTGATTCAGGGTACTCCTCCCTGACCCATTTATTCAAGGGCATGTTATTAAGAGTAATCTCAAGCTTTCTATTTCATAGCATTATAAAAATCAACTCAAGCAAAATTCATACTGTCCTCTTTCTGTCCCACTCTTGTCCTGGTAATATTTCTTGGGTCGTTTCTCCTCAAAACAGCAAAATAAATATCTTATTTTCTAGAATTTCAATGTCTGAAATCCCTCTAGGTGTCAGCCCAGCTTAAAGTAACTGAAGGTGTGACTCTTCCTAGCATAATGTGCGGGGAGAGGCGAGGCTGGAGGTGGGGCCCAGGTTAAGCGGCAGTGAAGCATTTTTTAAAGCACAAAAAGTCCAAATTACCCTTCCTCAAGAGTAGGGTCTCTGGGGAGCACCCTGGTGTTCACACAGGGCATTAAGACGAAGAAACTGCTGGAACATCAGTAGGTTGATCACATGTTCCC
Source organism: Vicugna pacos (assembly GCF_048564905.1). NCBI lineage: Eukaryota > Metazoa > Chordata > Mammalia > Artiodactyla > Camelidae > Vicugna > Vicugna pacos. The sequence continues at coordinate 29,611,047 of NC_133023.1, forward strand.
CTCATTTTTATATTCGTAGTTTCCAAAATCATCTGGGCATTCTTTTAAGGACAAAAAAATTACTGGAAGCCCATGCCAACTCTGCAATTTAATTAATCAGGAGACCCAATTCACTAAGTGACCCTGGAGCAACCATCTAATCTCTCACACCTAAATTCATCCATTTGTAAAACTAAGATAATATTACTTATCTCTTCCTCATCCCATGGGTTTGTATGAAGGGGAAAGATGACCCAATTTTAATTGAATCAGGTTATAAAGGTCAAGAGAAAGTGTCAAACCTGATTCATGCAATCTTTTAACATTGTTCGTATTGGTTTTGCATTCACCAAAAGAAAACTTAGTAGCTCTGACAGACTCTTGAAGAAAAAGCTTGAAACATCCTTTGAGTACCTCATGGGGAAAGGCACAAGATAAAATGTTACTAGTTAATATTAGTAGCTTAAAGATGACAATACTAGTGTTATACAACCATCCCTCACATTGTGGTGTTTTTGAAGGAACATATTTCATATGGCTAAAGGTACATTTTAAGTAGGTTAACTTTTTTTCTTATATTTCAGCAACTCCATGAAAGGACACACATAGCCCTCAGCAATAAGACTTAAAATTCCCTTTTTTATCCCTCTCCCAGACACTCCCATCACACAACACAGACATGCTCTCCTCCTCTCTCCTTCCAATCAACATCTCGACATTAGCAACCCACGCTTACACGGATGTCTTGCCCACATCTAACAACTCATGATCCCATGAAACCCTTGTCCATACACTCTGCTTCACCATTTTTCTTCTGACTCTTCAGCACAGAAGTTCCCAAACCAGTTTGTCATCAGAAGTCCCTCCTTGGAGGACAGAAAAAGGAAAGAACAAGAAAACAGTTCATTTTAAAGGCCATGGGGAGGGCAGAGGTCAGAAACTCTCAAGTGCCAAGAAGTTTTACTCCATCACACTATGAGCTGGCTGTCGTCAACCATGTTATGTGTTTATAAATCTTAAAGTATTTCCTAACTAATTTTACTACTAGCTTATAAACAGTAATGGTTCTCATTGGAGAGACAAGCAACCTATTTGACATGCAAGTAACAATAGCCTGTCTCTAGTGGAGCAGTAAATGAACTGGGTGTTTTCTAAGTCTTCATTCACCAAAAATGGTTCATAATGATGTCTATGAGAGGACTTTTTCCTTCTAAATTTCACAAAACATCTTTCAAAATGAAAAAAGAAAGAAAAATTCTGTGTGTGTATTTATATTATATATATACAGATTATTATCAAATAAAAAGGTCTTTTAATGATGGTTGGTACACATTAAATAATTTTGTTGAATATGGCAGCTATCTATCTATGTATCTATCTATCTGGCTATCTATCTATCTGTCCATCCATCTCAAGCACAATTGGCCATTTAAGATAGGTCAAGGTTGGGGAATATATGTTCATGTGCTATGAGCTAGTTTTCGGATTAGAGCACATATTGTACTCAGCCTTGTATTATTGTTGTTTGTTAACAAGTCTGTCTCCATTAGCTCATAAACCTCTTGAATTCAATGGCAGTATCTCTTATGTCTTTGTATTCTCTAAAGTAGTGCTACTCAAAATGTGGTTGGTCCCTGGTCTGTGAATGGCTTGTCGGCAGTCTGCAGTAGAGAAGCACAAAAACTGAGAGTATGTATTTATAACCCGTTCTAGAAATGTAACATGACCATACTGTTTAAGTGTGTGCTCTCTGTAGTCATCTTGCTGACTGGGTCATCGGGCAGACTGGGTGTTGTTGAGCTCACTTGGATGAGGTGCATATGGTGTGAGGTGTGTACTTGTCTTAAGTAGCAATAAACAAAAACGGAAAACTGATGTGTTACCACAGATAGTTTGAGAAACACTGCTCTCAATCAGGAGTTGGCAAACTATGGCCCGTGAGTCAAATCCTAGACACCATCCACCTGTTTTCGTATATAAAGTTTTATTGGAACAAACCACGTCCATTCAGTTTCTTATCATCTATGCTGCTTTCATCTTACAGGAGCAGAGTTGAGTAGCTGTAGCAGAGACCACATGGCCTTCAAAGCATAAAAAATTTACTATCTGACCCTTTAAAGAAAAGGTTTGCTAATCTTTGCTCTAAAGCTATGTTTTTTAAACTTTATTTGACTGTAATCAACAGTAAGAAATGCATTTTACTTTGCAAACATACATAGACATCTGTGTATCTATCTATCTGGGACAAAAAGTTTACAACGATATTTACTCATAATACATGTGATGTACTCTGATATTTCTATTCTATTCTGCTTTGTTCAATTTTGTTAAATAACATTGGCTACAACATAATAAATTAATAACATAACCTATTATAGATTTTAACCCATAGTTTGAAAATTACTGCTTGAAATCCCTTAGCACAGTGAATGGCACATAGATGGCACATAGGAAGTATTTATTGAATAGTTTATTGATATTTACTATTACCAGAGTTATTTTCCTTCCATGTCACATAGGGTTTACTGATATTCACTATCATTTTCACCTTCTGAGTTCTCCTTTGTATCACAAGGACTGAAAGCCTGGAAACTATAATTCCCAGATTCCTTTGTCATCAAGGTTCCAGTTTGATTTTTCTATGAGAGAAATCGAAGGCAGAATAAAGGAGGCAGTAAGCATAGGACCTTGCCACACACTTCTACTCATCCACCTGAGAATTATCCCCTCTAGGGCTACAGTCAGCCACGATAATTGGTGGCAGCTTCTCTGTGATTCCTGTACTTCAACAAAAGGAATTTGAGGAGAAAACTACAGAAAGGAAGAGTGATAGTCAGTGGTGTGCTGGTAAACATTTAACAATTGGTTCTCTGATTCATAGGACTTACCAATTTCCATGTTGTAAACACCACCACAATGGCCAATTTCAAGCTATCAGTGTGGCATCAATGAATGTGGAGCTGGGAAGAGATGCACATGACCAGCTCTGTAAGCTAGTGGGAGCTGGCTCCAGGGTACTACAGTGTTATTAGTCCCAGTTTCCACCTGTTGTCTGGGCATTTTATCTGTCACTTCCCAAAGTATTTTCTTTTCCTTAATACTGTCTATTCTTGTTATTCATAGTAGTTATGTTCTATAAAGTCACTGCAAACATTGAATTACCAAATACTAAACCAGTGCCTCTAGGAAAATACAGGGTTAGGTTCCTGCAAGCTTCTAGTCATAACATTTTCATCAAGCTATCGACACATAATTTTATCTGTGTTTCTGTTTAAAGCTACTTGATTTCATATACACTCATTAGCATTAAACTAACAGCCCAAAGCATTATAACTCATCCCTGAATGAAGCTTATCTAATACAGGTGTTTTCTCCACAAAGCACATCGCAGCTTTCTTGTGCTTGAAACGCTAGACAGCACCCCAGTGCTACATGATTGGGGGCTATTTTAAGCAGAAAAATCACCAACAAAAAGCACAAAAATCAGGAAAATGTGGCACTAAATAAACCTAAGAAAGCACACTTGTTTATAGTATGAGAGCTGAAGCAAGAAAGCAGAGCATTGCTACGTTCAACCTCAGCTAGGAACATGCACATTGAGCGAGCAATTCAAAATTTTCACTACTCTGCGCATGTCTGTGAATGACAGCAAAAGTACCACGAGTATTGATTTTGGTGTGACAAGTCAATTTTAGTGAGTAAGTAAATTTACAAATATGGTATCTGTGAACCATGAGGATCAACTGTATATAATAGTCACTCTGGTTACTAAGTGACAAAAGTCATTAGGTCTGATCTCTTACCTGGACTGAGCCTGTGCTGAGATGGGGAAAAGGTCTCTGGAAAAACTGGCTTTGGAGAGTTCGCTGGAAAAAGCAGTCAAGATGGCGGAGCAGAAGGACCCTAAGCTCACCTCCTGTCATGAGCACAACAAAGTCACAGCTAACTGCAGAACAACCACTGATGAAAAAGATTGGAACCTATCAGAAAAGATCTTCTACGGCCAAAGACATAAAGAAGGAATCACAATGAGATGGGTAGGAGGGGTGGACTCACTATATAATCACATCCCGTACCCCCTGGGTGGGCAACCCACAAACTAGAGAATAATTATATTACAGAGGTTTTCCCACAGGAGTGAGAGTTCTGAGCCCCACGCTAGGGCCCCTGGCCCGGTAGTCCAGCATCGGAAAGAAGAGTCCCCAGAGCATTTGGCTTTGAAGGCCATCAAGGCTTGACTGCAGAAGCCCTACAGGACTGGGAGAAATAGAAACTTCACTCTTCAAAGGTGCACACAAAATCTCACCACAGTGGGACCAAGGGCAAAAGCAGTCATTTGATAAGAGCCTGGGCCAGACCTACCTGCTGGTTTTGGAGGATCTCCTGGGGAGGCATAGGGCAGCTGTGGCCCACCCTGGGGGTATAGACACAGATGGCAAGCATATCGGGGATCATTCATCTATGTGAGTCTCCTGGACACTGACATCTTGACACCAAGGCCTGGCTCCACCCAAAAGTCTGTAGGACCCAGTGTTGGGATGCTTCAGGCTAAACAATAAACTGGGTGGGGACACAGCCCCACCCATCAGCAGACAGGCTGCCTAAAGACTTCCTGAACTCACAGTCGCCACAGGGACCTGCCCACTAGAGGGCCAAGACCCTGCTCTACCTGCCAGTGGGCAGGCACCAACCCTTCTCACCAGAGAGCTTGCACAAGTCTCTAGACCAGCCTTGTAGACCAAGGGACAGACACCAGAAGCAGGAAAACTATAGTCCTGCAGCCTGCTGACCATGTCCATAAATGTAGGCCAGACACTACCCTGTGAGCAGCTGGCCCCTGGCCCTTGGGTGACGAGAGGGGAGTGCATTGCTGGGATGCATAGGATGTCTCCTACAGAGGGCCACTTTTCCAAGGTCGAGAAATGTAACTAATGTACTACATACATAAAAATACAAATAGCAATTCTAAGAGAGAAGTTTATAGTGATATAAGCTTATCTCAGGAGACAAGAAAAATCTCAAATAAACAACACAACTTTACACTTAAAGTATATCTAGAGAAAGAAGAACAATCAAAACCCCAAGTTAGTAGAAGAAATCATAAAGGTTATAGCAGAAATAAATGAAATAAAGACTAAAAAAATAGAAAAGATCAATGAAACTAAAACCTGGTTCTTTGAAAAAGATAAAGAAAATTGATCAACCTTTATCCAGACTCTTGAAGGAAAAAAAAAAGAAAGAAGAGGGCCCAAATTAGTAAAATCAGAAATGAAAAAGGAGAAATTACAACTGACACCACAGAAATACAAAGGATCGTAAGAGATTACTATGAGCAACTGTATGCCAATAAAATGGACAACTTAGAAGAAATGGACAAATTCTTAGAAAAGTACAATCTCCCAAGACTAAACCAAAAATAAATAGAAAATATGAACAGACTGATTACCAATATTGGAATTGAATCAGTAATTTAAAAACTTCCAACAAACAGAAGTCCAGGACCAGATGGCTTCACAGGTGAATTCTACCAAACATTTAAAGAAGAGTTAACACCTATCCTTCTTAAACTATTCCAATATATTTCAGAGGAAAAAATACTTCCTAACTCATTCTATGGAGGCCACCATCACCTTGATATCAAAACCAGGCAAAGATATCACAAAAAAGAAAATTACAGGCCACTATCACTGATGAACATAGATGCAAAAATCCTCAACAAAATACTAGCAGACTGACCCCATAATACATTAAAGGGATCATACACTGTGATTAAGTGGGGTTTATTCCAGGAATGCAACAATTTTTTTCAGTATCTACAAATCAATAATGTGATACACTATTTTAACAAATTAAAGAATAAAAACCATACAGTCATCTCAATAGATGCAGAAAAAAGCTTTTGATAAAATTCAACATCCATTTATGGTAAAAAGCTCTCCAGAAAGTGGGGTTAGAGGGAACATATCTCAACATAATAAAGGCCATATATGACAAACCCACTGCTAACATCACCTTCAATGGTGGAAAGTTGAAAACATTTAGTCTAAGATCAGGAACAAGATAAGGATGCAGTGCTGGGAAAACTGGACAGTTACATGTAAAAAAATGAAATTAGAACATTCTCTAAGACCACATACAAAAATAAACTCAAAATGGATTAAAGATCTAAATGTAAGGCTAGATACTATAAAACTCCTAGAGGAAAACATAGGTAGAACACTCTTTTATGTAAATCACAGCAATATTTTTTTTGGATCCATCTCCTAGAACAGTGGAAAAGAGAATAAAAATAAATAAATGAGACCTAATTAAACTTAAAAGGTTTTGGATAGCAGAGAAAACCATAAACAAAATGAAAAGACAACCTATGGACTGGGAGAAAATATTTGCAAATGATAAGACCAACAAGGGATTAATTTCTAAAATATAAAAACAGCAAAAACAGCTTAATATCAAAAAAAAATCAAAAAATGGGCAGAAGACCTAAATAGACATTTCTCCAAAGAAAACATACAGATGGCCAACAAGCACATGAAAAGATGCTCAACATTGCTAAATTAGAGAAATTCAAATTAAAACTACAATGAGGTATCACCTCACATCACTCAGAATGGCCATCATCAAAATGTCTATAAGTAATAAATGCTGGAGAGGGTGTGGAGAAAAGGGAACCCTCCTGCACTGTTGGTGGAAATGTCAATTGGTGTAGCCACTATTGAGAACAGTATGGGGATTCCTTAAAAATTAAAAATAGAGTTACTATATGATCCAGCAATCCCACTCCTGGGCACATTTCTAGAAAAAACTCTAATTCGAAGGGATACATGCACCCCAATGTTCATACCACTGTTTACAAGAGCCAAGATATGGAAGCAACCTAAATATCCGTTAACAGATGACTGGATAAAGAAGATATGGGGTATACACACACACACACACACACACAATGGAATATGACTCAGCCATAAAAAGAATGAAATAATGCCATTTGTAGCAAAATGGATGGACCTAGAGATTATCATACTAAGTGAAGTAAGTCAGACAAAGACAAATATCGTATGATATCACTTATATGTGGCATCTTAAAAAGTGATACAAATAAACTTATGTACAAAACAGAAATAGACTCACAGACATAGAAAATAAACTTATGGTTACCAAAGGGGTAAGTGGGGGAGGGGGAGGGAGGGATAAATTAGGAGTTTGGGATTAACAGATGCACACTACTATATATAAAATCGATAAACAACAAGGACCTACTGTATAGCACAGGGAACTATATTTAATATCTTGTAATAACCTATAATGGAAAATAATATGAAAAAGAATATATATATATATGTATAACTGAATCACTTTGCTGTACACTTGAAACTAACACATTATTGTAAATTAACTATACTTCAATTAAAAAGCCTTAAAGAATCATGAGATCTTTTCATGGATAGAAAGAGTAGGAGCTCTGGAAGAATTAGTGGGAGAGAAAGGAAGATTTGGAGTTTTGACAAGATTCTGTTGAAGAGAATTAACGTGTAAAATCAACTTAATGGAACTGCAAGGGGCCAGAAAGATTGGATTTGTTACAGGTTTTAACTTTCTCTAGAGTCCCTGGAGCCCAGAATTCTAACCAAATCTTGAATCTAACTGTGGATGTTTCAGTCTGCCAGCTGGCAAATGGGATGAACAAATAGGGTCACTGCAGCCTTCATCCTGAGGACTCTGTTGGAATTTATTGCAACACCAGCCTGTATTTTATTGGTTTTCAACATGAGGGAGAAATTGAGAAGGTGGGAGCATCCTTATGAAGTCTGGTCTTTTATTCAAGTCTATTAAAGAATGAGAATGATGCTGCAAGGACTTATCATTTGTGTCAGATAGTCCTTATTTATCTCTCCAGTTCCATTCTCCACTCTTCTCTATCCTGCTCTCTGCTCCAGGAGCTGACTTTTATAGACTCCATCAACAGATTTCTTTGTCTTTTGGCTCATGGTTATCCAATGGTAGACACCCATCAATCACAGGATGGGAAGAGAGTGAGGTTGAGGTATTTATTCCCCTGGCTGCTTCCCTGTTGGGTTACCACATGTTGGCAGTGGTTACCATAGGCCACAGCTCCCATTGGGTGAACTTCCCTTAAAGCTACAGTTCTCTTTTAAGGTTCTGGTAACTGCTCCTTCTCTTTATCCCTTCAGGCTTAGAGTTAATGGCCTCCTGCTCATGCAAATCCTAGGGTACTCCATCATTCCATGTTAGTTTTCCTTAACCATGTCCACACCTTGGTAAATAGTCCTTTAATTAAACTGTCCTAAATTATCTTATTTGGCTTATATGACAATAAGATCATATTGTTTCCTTCTGTGACTTGACTGATGACATGGGGTTCAGGTTTTGTCAGCCTGATCCATTATAAAGGTCCCCACTGACATCCATCTACTGATTTTAACAGCTTATGATGATTTATGCTAGAAATGCTGTGCATCAACTATGTAGTTACCCTAAAACATAGCTTGTACAAGAAACAGAATACTGGATTCCTTCTCTTTATTAATCAATTTTAAAAATGAGTTGATGTTCTTGTAACTTCCAAAGAAGCTCACTTTTTTCAAGTATTATAAAATCATAGATATTTATGTATTTTGTGTGCTTCAGTTTTCTTTTTGATGCTGAAATTGTCCCATCTTTCACCAGCAGGAACCTTTTTGTCATGACCTCAACAGACTTCGATAGCTTCCTTGCTTTCTAGAACAACGTGGCATCTCAGATTCCTTTTATACCTTCCCTGCTCCAGACTTGGAACTAAACATTACTCTAAGGAGCTCTGATTACTTTTTGTAGCAAATACTATTTAGAGACCATAATTGAGATGTTAGGGTCCTCATTCTTATTGGGTTTTCATTGATTCTACATTTTTTAAGTGAATAGAATTAGGAAATATGCATATTTCTAGAAAGTACAAAAGAAATCATGAGTTTATACTGATATTTCCAAGGCAAATTTAAGTTTATAGGGCTCTTTTCGACTTTATATTTGTATCCCTTCATTTACAGTGAAAAAAATTTATTCTTAATTAAATTAACATAATTAATAATTTGATTTCTCCACTTTGCATACCATAAAAGTCTCAAAAACAATATTATTATTAAGAATAAGACTACTGAGTTAGTCATTAAGTTTCAATAGCTCTGTAATGAGGGTACCTGTTTCCCCACAGCCTCACCAATGGAGCATGTTGTCAAATCTTGAAAATTTTTGCCCCTCTGATGGGTGAGAAGTAGTATCTCAGTGTAGTTTTAATTTTCATTTCTCTTATCATGATCAATGTATCTCTGCATATGCTTAAGGGCCATTTGCATGTCTATTCGTATAAACCTCTGTCTTTATGAGACAGGAGAGATTTAGATGTTCTTCAGATAATGTAACATGAATGTCTTAGGTTGCCCAGAGGCAGAGAGACAAGGATTCATGTGAAAGTGAATTATTAGGAAGTATTTCTAGAAAAAAAACAGTAGGCAAATGGAGAAACGAGACAAGAAAGGAAAGGAGGCCAAGCCAGGGTGTGATAGCAAGTAAAGTTCCAAGGAATACTGCTTTGGGTCAGTCTCAAAGGGGATTTATGGAGACAGTATAAAACACATCTAAGAATTGTCCCCATCAGGCGGCAAGGGAGCTGGAATATTAATTCTCTTCACTGTCAATCACTGGTTAAGGGCTGCTCTCAGGGGATACAGAATTCCCAGGCACTTCCAGCTTTCCACGTCTCCAGGCAAATCAGGCTCCAGTGGCCTGAGGGTAGTCAGCCAACTAAGAGATGTAGGTGCTGGCTGTTGGGAATGAAAATCCACATAGAGCCAAGAAGCATGGGAATGGTAAAGGGGTTAGAAGAGGGTATGGTTATGGGAAGATCACTGGCAGCATCTGCTTCAGTGTATGACTATCCACCCCGTACTCATGGAGGGTGAACACTACTATCAGGCCTGATTTCAAAACAACAGTGTCTACGATAAATGAGAGAGCATCACTGGCATTTTATTTGCTTGATTTTACTTCATAAATATTTTCTAATCACATGTGTTAAAAGAAAATTATGATGTATTTCGTACACCCAGTTTTCCCTAGACACACCGTGTTGAGTCAGATGGCTCCTATGAGGCTGCCTTAGAACTTTCACAGATGCCTAGGCTAATCCCTTTGTGTGAAATCAACATCTAGACCTGTGATGGAATTAAACCAGGATCCCCATGATACTAGAATGAGGAATAAACAGAGCCTTGTTTTCCCAACTAATGAGAACACACAGCTCTATCCCGGGTGGCTTTCCTTAGAGGTTTTGCAACTATAAGATAATCACATGCAGGCCAGAGGTGTAGTTCAACAATCCTGAATGAGAAACCAGGAAAGGAATAGAACAAAATGCCTTGCTTGAGACTACCAAGTGTATTAACCCCATGGCAAGAAGGTTACTGACAAAGTTAACAGATTTTTATCTCTTAGGCCTTTCACTCTGGACTCCAGTTTTGATTCATAGGAGGACCCAAAGGGCTATAAGATTTCAACATCTCAGAAAACAGGGAGCTGTTCTTCATTTCATTTATTTTCATTTTTTTTCATTTCATTTATTTTCTTAATGCTTAGAATTAGTAAGTGGAAACACAGACTATGAAAGAAGAGCTAACATTAACAGATATCTACCCAGAGTGTAATTTCCTCATATCCGTAATTTTTCTCCTCCTCAATTCTAAAGTTAAACTTTGGTCAGTTTTAGAGTGACCTACTCATCTTGATTTGCCTGGTATTCTTGGTTTTAGCAACGAATGCCCTAAATCCAGGGTAATCTCTCAATCCAGGGCAAACTGGGATGGTTGGCCACCTTAGAAATATCTTGAATAATTCTGGCTACAACTGATGTCTTAGGACAGAGCTACTCAAACTAAAGTGCGTCCAAATTCCCTGACAGTTTGTTAACATGCTGATTCTGATTCAAGAGGTCTGGAGTTGAGCCTATGAGCCTGCATTTCTAGTTCCCAGGTGATGCTGATGCTGCTGGTCTACCCACGTACCACACTTTGCAGGGCAAGGGTCAAGGGTAGGCATAATATTGATGCCATAGTTTGACTGCAAACCTGTAACATTTAAAACTTAATTAGTTCATCTCTGCTTTTAACTTAAGGAAGAAAAAGTGGTTGTGTGATAATATTATTCCTTTGTGAATATTCATAATGAAGAGAAAGATTAATTTACTTGCCAATAGTTCATTTGTATTTATAAAAACAGTTTAAAAGAAGGGTACTCAACTTACAACAGAGCAAATTTTAATTGATACAAAAATTATAGATGATGTTTGTTGCTCTACTTTTTATATTGTACTGTTCACCTTTTATTTAGTTCTGTTTTTTGTATTTGAACACATTTGAACTTCATATTTTTAGATCATTTTAAAGTCATTAACACATCTGCATTGCTCATTCCTATCACAACCACATACAGGCACCATCTGTACCTTCAAATGGAGTTGTGTGTTTTTCACCCTGATTTCCGTATTCCTACTTTACAGGAACATATTTCTTTATAAGTCTTGAATATTTCATATATAAGATATGAAAGTGCTTGGTAAGGGTTCTTCCTAGATTTATTTCATCAACTCCTTATCTAAAACTTCATGTATTTACTTTTCTTTGGGCACATTTCCCAGTGGCAAATCTTTGAACAACACACTTCATCAATGCCATGAGACAGCTTTGATTTTAGGAAAGAAAAGCTGATTTTGAGGTATTCTGACATGCCACTGCAGGCTTATTGCTATTAATCTCCAATGCCACCACTAACATAATAAACAATATCTAGATCCACACCAGAATTTTCCAATGAATTTTCTAGAATTATTTCTTGCCAGCTTTTTCACTACAGGGTGTCCACTATTAATCATATTTGGTCAAGGTTCTGTTTTAGGAGATAATTCATAGAGACAACAAACATTTATTAGTCCTAAAACAGTTAAGGAATATCCTCTCAAATCCACCAACTTCATTGGATTTCTAAATCTATTTATGGTTAGTAATTTTGTGTTTGTGTGTGTGTGTGTGTGTATACTAGTATGTGTATAAGTACAGTGATGTGAAAACACACATTATTTTTGCCTATAATAAAGAAAGCTAAGTAAGTTTATTTTATTTAAGAAATTTATAGTCTACCTTGTACTAGAAAGGATTTCACATAACTTGCATGGGTGCAATTCAACATAAAAAAATAGCAAGCATTAAAAATGGAGTGAAAAAATAAAATAAATCATAGGATAAAGTGGAACTAGGAGAAAAAACAGAAGTAGTTACAATAATAATATTTACATCTAGAGTTTAAGCTTCTAGAATTAGATATAATGTCCAAGAGATAAAAGCAGGCCAACTGATCTATATCTTGCCCAGGACTTTCAATGTAATATTTCATCTTGTTCCAACAGCATCAGTGCCAAGAATAAACTGTTTGTCTTAAGAAATGAAACTTTTAAAATAAACTAAATTGTCATGTTGTTTACCTACACTAAAATAAATCTATTTTAAGTGTATATTTTGATGAGCTTTGATAAATTTATAAATCTGTGCAACCACCACCACAATCAAGATGCAAAGCATTTCCAAAACCTTGAAATGCTCCCTTGTACCCCGTTCTAGTCAATCTTCCCTACCTCTAGCCCCAGGCACTGATTTGCTTTCTGTTACTATAGATTAGTCTTTTCTAAAAGTCACTGAGTATGTGGTTATTTGTGTTGGGCTTCTTCACTTGAGCATAATTTTGAGATTCAGCCATGTTTTCGTGTGTATCAAAATTACTGAGTAATAGTCCATTGTGTGGATATATCACAATTTGTCTATTCATTCACCAATTGATGGACAAATGGTTATAAAAGAAGGAAATTTGAAACTCTCACCAAAATGAGTATAGAGGGAACATATCTCAGTATAATAAAAGCTATTTATGACAAACCCACACCAACATGATACTCAATGGTGAAAAGCTGAAAGTTCTCCTGCTAAAATCTGGAACAAGACAAGGATACCCACTCTCATTACTTCTACTCAACATAGTATTTAAAGTCCTACCCAGAGTAATCAGACAAGAAAAAAAATAAAAGGTATCCAAATCAGAAGGGAAGAGGTAAAACTGTCACTATTTGCAGATGAAACAATATTCTGTATAAAAAGTCCTAAAGACTCCACACAAAAACTATTAGAATTGATAAACAAATTCAGCAAGGTAGGAGGATAAAAGATTAACATATAGAAATCTGCCACATTTTCTTACACTAATAATGAAATATTACAAAGAGAAAGTTTTAAAAAATCCCTTTTAAAATTGCATCAAAAAAAAAAAAACAAACAAACAACCTAGGAATAAATCTGACCAAGGATATGAAAGACATACACTGAGGACAACAAAACACATATAAAGGAAACTAAGATGATTCAAAGATACAAAAAGATACCCTATGCTCTTGGATTGGAAAAAATTAATGTTGTTAAAATGGCCATACTACCCAAAGCAACCTACAGATTTAATGCAATCTCTATCAAATTACCTATGACATTTTTCACAGGACTAGAACAAATAATCCTAAAATGTATATGGAGCCACAAAAGACTCAGAATTGCCAGAGCAATCCTGAGGAAAAAGAATAAAACTGGAGGCATAACCCTCCCAGACTTCAGTCAATACTACAAAGCTACAGCAATCAAAACAGCATGGTACTGGCACAAAAACAGACATATGGATCAATACAACAGAAAAGAGAGCCCAGAATAAAACCCACACATCTATGGTCAATTAATTTTCAACAAAGGAAACAAGAATATACAATGGAGAAAAGACAGTCTTTTCAGCAAGTGGTGTTGGGATAGCTAGACAGCCACATGTAAATCAATGAAGTTAGAATACTCCCTCACACCATACACAAAAATGAACTCAAAATGCTTTAAAGACCTAAATAAAGACATGACACCATAAACCTCCTGAAAAAGAACATAGGAGAACATTCTCTGACATAAATTGTAGCAATGTTTTCTTAGGTCAGTCTCCCAAGGCAAAAGAAATAAAAGCAAAAATAAACAAATAGGACCTAATTAAACTTAAAGGTTTTTTCATAGTAAAGAAAGCCATAAACAAAATGAAAAGACAACCTACAGAATAGGAGAATATATTTGCAAACAATGTGACTGAAAAGAGATTAATTTCCAAAATATAAAAACAGCTCATATGGCTCAATATTGAAAAAAACACAATCCAATCAAAAAATGGGCAGAAGATCTAAATAGATATTTCTCTAAAGAAGACATACAGATGGTCAACAGGCACATGAAAGATGCACAATAGCACTAATTATCAGAGAAATGCAAATTGAAACTACAGTGAGGTATCACCTCACACCAGTCAGAATGACCATCATTAAAGTCTATGAATAATAAATGGTGGAGAGGGTGTAGAGAAAAGGGAACCCTCCTACACTGTTGGTGGGAATGTCAGTTGGTGCAGGCACTATGGAGAACTGTTTTGAGGTTCCTTAAAAACTAAAAATAGAGTTACCATATGATCCTGCAATCCCACTCCTAAGCATATATATAGAGAAAACTCTAATTCGAAAAGATACATGCTCCCCAATGTTCATATCAGCACTATTTATAATTGCCAAGACATAGAAGCAAGCTAAATGGCCATTGACAGATGACTGGATAAAGAAGATATGATATATATATACACACACATACACACACACAGTAGAATATTACTCAGCCATAAAAATGAAATAATGCCATTTGTAGCAACATGGATGGACCTAGAGATTATCATACTAAGTGAAGTTAGTCAGACAAAGACAAATACCATGTGATATCAATTATATGTGAAATCTAAAAAAAAGTGATACAAATGAACTTATTTACAATACAGAAACAGACTCACAGACATAGAAAACTTATGGTTACCAAAGAGGAAAATGGAGGAGGGATAAATTAGGAGTTTGGGATTAACAGATACACATTACTATATATAAAATAAATAAACAACAAGGACTTGCTGTATAGCACAAGGAACTATATTCAATATCTTGTAATAACCTACAATGGAAAAGAGTCTGATAAAGAGTATACACACACACACACATATAACTGAATCACTTTGCTGTACATCTGAAACTAACACAACATTGTAAATCAACTATACTTCATAAAAAAGAAGGAAATTTGAAAGAAACATAACTGTAGACCTGTTACCTTGGCTTTATGAATAACAGAAAATATAAAGAAAAATACCATATGGTATCACTTACACGTGGAATGTAAAAAAAAAAAGACATAAATGAACTTATTTACAAAACAGAAAAAGTCTCACAGGCATAGAAAACAAAGTTATGGTTACCAGGGGTAAAGGAGATGGGAAGGGATAAATTGGGAGTTGGAGATTTGCAGATACTAACTACTATATATAAAATAGATCAACAAGTTTCTTCTGTACAGCACAGGGAACTATATTCAATATCTTGCTGTAACCTACAATGGAGAAGAATATGAAAAAGAATATATGTATTTATGTGTATACCTGAAACATTATGCTGTACATGAGAAATTGACACATTGTGAACTGACTATACTTCAATAAAAAAAAAAGAAATTACAAAAGCAAAAAAAAAGTGTAGTATTCTTAAGGAAATACTCTTTACATCAACAACTAAACCTCTGCCTCCTTTTCTCTCTCTGGACTGCTGCTTTTTAAATAATTAATAATAATTTTATTACACAAATATAAAATACTTTAGATTTATGTAAATTATCTTTGGCAGAAATCAAAGCATGTCATATTTATCACCTTTGGCTCACATATCATCCCTGAGTGGCAAGCAGATGGCAGAATCTATTATCCTCCCTCAAATGAAAAGGAAACTTCTGGAAGTAAACTAATATATTGAGCTATCGCAGAAATCTGGGACTGAAATTAGGAACACACTATAGATTTCCCATCCCCAAAGTTACTCCTCTACTCTCTTCCTGTGCCCCTATCCAGAAAGGGTGGAGGTGAGGCGTATGGGCTGAATAGCCCCCTTCCCCTATTCCCAAACCAATCAACTCTTCTCACTTCAATCCAAGAAGCTGATCTTTAGCTTGTTTTATCTATAGAATTTCCATGTAAGATTTTATTTGCTAAAATTGTTCTCAGGTTAAAAAAAATATTGAAAACCCATTGAATCAAAGCCCCAGGAAAATGAGGATTTTCTTTGTTTTAAAATACAAACTTTCAATGATATAATAATGCCTTCCACTTATATGACACTTCTACTTCTTTATAGAGCTTTCATAGACATTTCATTTGGCCAGAAGAACAAACTTAATCAATAAAGGCAATTAATTAAGACTCTGCATTCACAAATGTGTTAAGTTCAGTTAACATTTAATTTTCTTTGTTAACGGGAAATGGACCCAATATGTATGTACAAAATCCACACACAAACTAAAAACTTAATTAGAACAAGTGGTTTCTAATGTCTTTCTCTTTAAACTTTGGCTGGAGGTCCTAAAAAGTATCCACAGTGGAGGAGAAACCCCCGTAATGTATGTGGGTTTTATTTCCTGTCTCTCCTGCAGGAGAGCCATGGTGAAAAAGTGAAGTAAGAATCTTGAGAAAGTAGACTTTTTTAACCCTCAAAAAATAACTTTCCAAAAATGAATTGCCAAAATTTCACATGATAAAAGCACATTTTGAAAAAATGACTTAAAAATCTTCTGATGGGCAGATATTAAAACATCAACAAAAGCATAGCTTAATTTTGGGCCATTACTGAGACCAAGAGGAGAGGCAGGCCACAGCTATATGAGTGACAATTGGCCCCAGTTCACCTGGACAGTTACAGTTAACAACTGTTATCCTGGCATAATTGTTAGTAGCTCCCTCTTTCGCTTTCACAAGCGTCCTGATTTGGACAATAAATTATATGGTTATCCAAGCTATAAGGAAACAACGCTAAAGCACAGATGACCGAAATGGGAACATTTCCTACCTTTTTTCCATTTCTCCTTCCCCCACAGATGTTCAAACTGACATCATGCACAATCTAAATTACAGATATGAGACTTCCACTCTCTTCTATTCATTTTGACCAGTGATTTGCAACCCTGTGTGTTCACTGGAATCACTGAAAAAATGAAAAATACTGATGCCTGAGAAACACTTTGGAACAATTAAATCAGTGTATTCAGAGGTAAGGCCTAGTCATCAATACTGTCTCAAAGCCTCCGGGATAATTCTCATGTGCAGCCAGGGTTGAGAACCACTGATTCTGACAGTAATCAAGTAATTATTTCTATTATAAGGCACCTGATATTCTGAGTGATCTATGAAACTTAACATCTCCTTGGGGAAGAAGGATGTCCCTGCCCACCACCCTTAATCAAGGCATTATCCCTTTTGCTCCATCCTCTGGGTGGCCAAAGGTCCTGTTCATTCTTGTTATCCTCTGTTCACACAAGGATAAATCATTCTACTTTTTCCTCTGAAAACTTCAATGCCTGCAGTGATAATATAACAAAGATTGAACTATAATAGTCCAAATAAAGAGCTCCTTTGTCCTGGGATAAAGGCACTTGAAGTGATAAGTGAAAAAGGCATTTGAAGGGACCTTCAAGTTGGCCACTGATTATTTGATGGAAGCTCTGACATTCTGAAAGCTTAGCAACCGAAGCTAGGTGGCAGTCCTGCTTAGGCAATTAAAGGAGACACCAGAAAGACAATTAATTATAAAGAAGATCCACACAGAAGGAAACTAAAAAGAAGTTACCACCAATTTAACACCAGCATGAGATCATGGGCAGAACTAACTTGCTAACGTCATGTCTTCAAATATAGTCCTCCTTATCAAAGTTGGGGAATTTCCCTAAAATTGTGGGCAACTCTTGAATTTTTGGATGTTTCTCAAAATTCTCCATAGCTTCTTCACATTCCAGGCTTCTGGAGATTGCTCCTATCACTTCTTTTCAGGCTAGTAGTCTATAAATGGACACTGGTTAAACATTTATCTTACTCCTAGAAAATGAAAGAATGTCAAGAGGTTATGGAGAATATTGAGAAGCATCTGAAATGGTAATGTATGTTACAGATACCCAAAACAGTAACAAAATGTGATTCTTTCAAAAGAACAATATCTATATGTCTATAAAGATACCTACCAAAATATTAATAGCATTTATCTCCAAGTCAGGGGATTTGTGGAGATTTTTATGTTCTTTTTCATTCTTTTCTGTCTTGTTTAACTTGTTTTACAATAAACACATGTCCTTTTATTTTAAAATTTTACTGTTTTTATGGGAGTCATAATGTCCCTCAATTCACTAATAACGTCCATTAGTGATTAGACAATTAGCAGATCATGACTGTTTTCTGTCACGTTTAGTCACAGCCCAAGGCCTACTTTACTTTAATTGATGGCTTCCCTAATTAGAGTTGTTAATGGGTGATGCCAGTGTGTGTTCATCTCAGACAATCAATAGATTGTGCTTGTATATACTCTGATTTGTAAAGCTAACCAGAAGTTGATGGGTTTTTTTGTTTGCTATTGTTTTGGGGAATACCCATGATGAGGCTACAGTGTACTGAATTGTGTAAACTTCATGCATTCTAAAATATTTGACCAACTCTTTCTCAGAGCAGAAGTAATTTTAGAAATTACAAGATAAATGGATATATCAGAACTAAGAGCTCAGAAAGATTGCAATTCTTCTAAACACATATTCATTTAGTTATTTGAGTGAAGCAGAGTAAATTCAGAAGTACAGTTGGGAATACAACCGACAGTAACAGTTGAGTAGCTCAATGACTGACTGACCTTTCTCAAAAATAATGCTTCAATGTATAATCAGATATTGCGTGGGATTTTCCTGTTGCCCTGGAGTTACAGTTAAGGCCCAAAGTGGATAACAAAAGACTAATTACTCTAAATCTAAGTTCATCAAGCCATTTAGAGTTGGGGCTAGCCACACCCCTGAAAGGCGTATGAACCGGAGAGCAAAATAACACACACTCCCACCACCCACCCTACCCCATCTCTCTCCTAGTTAATACAAAGTGAGAACTGGGGGAAAGCCCATGGCTCTTTAGTATCTATAAAGTGAGCAGTTTTAAACCTTCACCATTACCATATATCCTTTCTCTGACTGGGCTGAGGGAGGATGCTCTCTTTGTTCAAAACCAAGATGGGAGTTTCAAGAGAATTACTCATAAAGTGATGGATGCATACCAGAAAAGGAGGCTGGAATTTCAATCTCTCATCAGATATCTCCATAGCCAGAGACTTGCTGGACTGTGCCTGTACTATTGGAGGAGGGAAATGAAAATTGGCAGGAGATGGCAAGGTGAGGGACTACCAGAGAGGATTCCAGGAACAAACTCCAATTAAGTTCACGTTTCCTGAGAGGGACAGAAGATGAATACCACATGAAGAGAGAGAAGATGCAACTGGGACTTCCAGTTCTGCTGCACCACGGCAGCATGGAAGGAAACAGGCTTAGCCATCAGAAGAATATGTTGTGGCAGCAACAGCTGGAAGATCTAAAGGAACTACCTAGAATGTAGCTCAGAGACAGGATTTTAAAAACTATAAAAGAAAAATTAAATGACATGGAGGAAAGGAAATTCAGGGAAACTGCTATACTTTTAACTCATGAATTATTAATTCTTTCAGAGTTTCTACATAGATAATCACATCATCTGCTATAATGGCAGCTTTCCCTTTTTTCAATTCTCATACATTAAATTTTCTTCTTGTTTTATTGCACTGGCTAGCACATCCGGTACAGCTGAACAGAAGTTGTGATAGAAGGCTGCTTTGGGTTTTCTTTTTATCTGATCTTAAAGGTAATTCTTTCATTTTGTCACCATTGAGTGCAATAATTGCTGTCAATATTGATAGATGTCTTTTATCAGGTAAGAGAAGGTTCTTTTATTTCTAGTTTGCTGACTGTTATGAGTCTGTACTTGACTTTATTATCAGATTGATTTTCTATATCCATGTGGTTTTTCACTTTTAAATTATCAATGTGGTAAATTACATTGATCAATTTTCTAATATGAAATTAATGTTACATTTCTGGAATAAACTAAACATAGTAATCTTTTTAAAACTTGCTAAATTTAGTTTGTTAATGTAGTGCTTTGGGTTCCTATGTCTATATTCATCATTGAGAACAGCCTGTGATTTTCCTTTCTTGTACTATCCTTGATTTGTGTTTGGAATCAAGGTTGTGGTAGCCTCACCAATGAGCTGAGGTGCATCCCCTCTTCCTCTGCTTATCTTATGGTCTACCATATAATACATTTTTATAAGTGTTCCCTATATGCTTGAAAAAATGTGCTTTCTCTAGTTTGGGCATGCAGTATCCCATGAATGTCCAGTCCACTGGACCAAGGTTACTGATTGTCATATTCAAATCTTCCCCCCAAATGGATAAAAGTCTACTGCATTTCTACAAACAGTCAACAATCTGTTAGAAAATGTGTCTCCTCTACTTCTTGAGTTTTGTTAGTAAGTTTTTGGCTTATTGCCATATTTCACAACATTTGCAATCTCCCATCTTACTTTAGTATTTGGCATATATTTAAGAGAAGTTAATGCCTATTGCCAGTTCATTTGTCATAGAGTACCCATCTTTTGTTTGAGAAAACGTTTATTTTAGTTTCATCAAAAATATTTCAAAGGAATATTTTTCCTGAATTCTTGTAAATCTGAAAATATTTATCTGTTGGCTCTATACTTGAACAACATTTTAGATGGTATAATGTTCTTAGGACTCTTTTTTCCCTTAGAAGTTTATAGGCATTGATGTATTTACCCTCTTCTAGGGTTGAATATTATCAACTTTGTTTTTTTCCCTTGTAGGTGGTATAATCTTTATGTTTTACTGCCCACAGGACACTTTGTTTCTGAAGTCTAGAAAATTTACTAGGATATGTTTCATTTTTGCTCATTCTGTCAGTCAAGGTTCAGTCATTAAAACAGACATTGTGCTAGGTATTTCAACAGAGGGGATTTAATATAGGGAATTTACATGGGTGTAAAAGGGCTGAAAGAACAAAAGGAGAACACTGACTGGGGGAGCCCAGAGGTAATATCTGCAGGAAATATCACTTCCAAGACTGGGAAAATAAAGAGGGGAGATGATCAGAACCTAGAAGCTTGGAGAAGACCCTGCAGAGTTCAACCTCAGACCTCTGAAGAGTGTACAGTTCCTGCTGCTGCTGTTATCTCGAAGGGGCAAGTTCAGTCAGTTATGTAAATACCAAAAGAAGCTGGAGACAGGAACCAATAAAGTATTACTGCTGGGACTATGCTAATGGGGAGTATCATATAAAGAGAAGGAAGGATGTTCCCTTCTCCTGTATTCCAATATTGGTAGAGCCTAACAAGAAACCAGCTGGCAAATGAAAAATGTAATTTTCAGAGTCTCAGCCCCAGCATCACCAAGTGGAATATAGAAGAAGAGTATGTTTGGAGCTGAGAGGTTAATAATTGGCATGCTCATTCAGTATCAAATTTTCCTAGGATACATCATGCCATTCCCATCTGTATATTCAAAGGCTTTTTTCATTTCAGCAATGTTTTCTTGATTTATACCTGTGATTTTTTTTTCTGTTGTATTGTTCGGTCCTTAGGTTTTTTTTTTTTCCTGTGGTGAAAGGAAAGAAAAAAGTGTATCCACAAATGACAAATGCTGGAGAGGCTGTGGAGAAAAGGGAACCCTCCTTCACTGCTGGTGGGAATGCAGTTTGGTGCAGCCACTGTGGAAAACAGTATGGAGATTCCTCAAAAGACTAGGAATAGACTTACCATATGACCCAGGAATCCCGCTCCTGGGCATAATTCTAGAAGGAACCCTACTTCAAAAAGACACCTGTACTCCAATGTTCATAGCAGCACTATTTACAGTAGCCAACACATGGAAACAGCCCAAATGTCCATCAACAGATGACTGGATAAAGAAGCTGAAGTATATTTATACAATGGAATACTATTCAGCCATAAAAACCTACAACATAACGCCATTTGCAGCAACATGGATGCTCCTGGAGAATGTCATTCTAAGTGAAGTAAGCCAGAAAGAGAAAGAAAAATACCATATGAGATCGCTCATATGTGGAATCTAAAACAAAAACAAAAACAAAAACAAAAACAAAAAAACAAAACAAAGCATAAATACAAAACAGAAATAGACTCACAGACATAGAACACAAACTTGTGGTTGCCAAGGGGGCAGGGGGTGGGAAGGGACAGACGGGATTTCAAAATGTAGAATAGATAAACAAGATTATACTGTACAGCACAGGGAAATATATACAAGATCTTACGGTAGCTCACAGAGAAAAAAATGTGACAATGAATATATATATATGTTCATGTATAACTGAAAAATTATGCTCTACACTGGAATTTGACACAACATTGTAAAATGATTATAAATCAATAAAAAATGTTAAAAAAAAAAGAAAGAAAGAAAAAAGTGGTGAAAAGAAACTACCTCACACACATACAATATGGCTAAATTAATTCCAAGTTTGTTAACTACAACACATATCAATCTAGCAGCAGGGAAGTGAGCACACAAAGCAGCATGGCTCCGCATGGCTTTCAGAGGTCACCACCACCACTAAGCCTTTAACAAGGGAACAGCTGCCACTGTCACTGTCTGCACAGGGCAGTCTTGCTGGATCTAAGAAGCTTAATTTCATGTTTGTAATTCAGGATGATACTTTGGGAAAACAGTAATAATGTCACAGACATAGCTTAACTTTTTTTTTATTCTCAGGCCCACTTTAAAACCCCAAATCCCTCCTAGTGTCTGAGGAAAGAAACCCAAACAACAAAAATATATTGAAGATAAAGATAATATAGTGACTAATTTTAAGATTCTTTCATTTCTTGTTCTATTTAGAGCCTTTGACTAATAAACTTGCCCCCAAATCCTTACCTTTAGAGTTATCTCAAGCAACTAGGCACATGAAGTTCAATTGAAGGATATTTTATCTGTGTGCTAGTGTAACCTTTAGTTAACACAGAAACCAAAAATTACATGTGGAAATTGCATTTTGTTCTAGGGTAATTGCTCTCCTCCATAATGACGAGTGTGGTGGGTGGATTTGTGAACTTTCACTGCTAGTCACGCATCTGCTATTCCTCACCCTGATGTAGTCATCTTTTGCAAATTACTCTCTCAAATGGCAAGCTTCATCTGAAAGTAGACACTTTACTAGAGACACTATTTGAGTAACAGTTTGAAAGAGTTGAAGTTTAAAGGGAATGCCACGAAGGGCTGATAACTACATCAACCACAGGAAGCTGTAATGAATGAGTTATTGACCTGACCAGTGCTTGCAAGGATAGGAAGAATACATATATTCTCTCCACCTCTTCTAGTGACACTTTAGGTCTGGCTCCATCAACCTATATTTTAATTACTGTTTTACTGTCCCTTCCCCTTGCTCACATTTTTAGGTTTATCCTGTATTGAAAATAATTGTATCCCTAGCTCCCACAGGCTGCCAAACTCACTGCAATTAAATTTCTTGAAAAAATTCTCATAACCTGCTCACTGCTTATCCCTCTGAACTGTGTATTCCATTGTTGCTGCCCCACTGAAACCACTCACCAAGCTCACAGATGAACTGCTAATTGTCAATCCCATTGTTTTCTCCTTCTCCCTATTCCTCTCCATCTCTCTCCATTTTTTTTCATGTTGTTCTCTTTGAGCCTCTCTCTCCTCCTGATTTTAACACCAAACCCTCTTTGTTCTGCTTCTATATGCTCCTTCTCTGTCTTCTTGCACTGATTTTTCTTCCTCCTCTTGCTCCTAAATCCTTCCCAAGACTTTCTCATTGGTTATCTTTTTCCTCATTTTTGAATCTTGATGAGTTCACCAATGTCCGTGGTTTCATCTGCCAAACTTATATCTCAGTGCAATTATTTTCTCAAGCTCTATTCCCACATTCACAACTTCCTAGTGGACATTACTCCCTGCATAATCCAACATCTCAAACTCAGAAAGTCCAAAGGTAAATTCATCATGTTCTTCCACAAATTATCCCCTTTCCCAAAGGCTGGAAGCCTGTTCTTTGTCCATCACTTTATCCAATCAGATGCCAAATCTGTAAGCGCTCTGCCTTTGCAACATCTGCATCTGCCTCCTGTATTCCATTCTCACTACCCTACTCGCAATCCTCACAATCACTCATTTTGCTTTTGTAATAAGCTTCTAATTTCTCTTCCCCTACCCTTCCTTTCTTGTTCCAGTCAATCAAATTCAGTGTAGTCAAATTAATTTCCTAAAGTAGAGCAGTAATAGTTCACTTGTTCAAAAACCTTTAATAGCTCCTCCGTTCCTTTTCAGTTAAGTGCAAAGTTTTCATCCCAACATTCAAGCTGCTTTGTGATCCATCCCCAACCCATCTATGCTTGGCTTTTTCCCATCTACTCCTACTATATCCTACAAGAAAACTGACTTACTTGTTCCCTAAATCTGTCTCCATATTCCCTGTCTCCTTGCCTCTGTTCATACCACTTTCCTCATCTCAGCTTGTGAAAATTTTGACCAATATTCAATATCATTTTGGATGCCTTATGTTCTGTCTTCTCTTGTAAGAATCTGGGTGAAACTTCTGCCAAGACCCCATCTGAAACTTCAGTTACAGCAATTATTACATTTTGCATCTAATTACAGTTTTCTGTGAACTTGTTTTATCCCCCTACTCAGACTGGAACCTGCATTTTTAAATTGGGTAACATATTGGACAGTATCAGTGCTCCTCCCAGATATCCCTTTTTGCCACTTGACTATTACGTGCCCTCCCTCCAGCAACGTCAGTGTTCTCTGAATTGCCAGGCCAGTGCCTGTGGCAGCTCTTCTTCAGAGCTGCCCTCAGGCTACTGGAGCTGCTTTGCCCACAAGGTCAGAGGGCTAGTGCTGGGAGCTCCCATCCCCCCACTCTGCCTTGAGGAGGGTGGTTGCTGACCAGGGGATATTGAGCCCGTATGGGAGTATGAAAGCACAGCTGCCTGACCTCAAGATGATACAACTTGGAGGGCTGCCTCACACTGAGAGTCCCTCTGCAGGATCAGGCTGAAGTTAACCATTGCAGGATTTTTGCTGAGATATCACCCTGGCTTGACTTCCTCTTCTCTGCTCCCTAACCCATCTGCCTGTCTCTCAGGGTGCTGCTAGGCAACCATGGCCAAGACAAGAAACAGTTCTGGGTACCTACCACATGCCAGGCACCATGCTAAAAGTGCACATAAGTAATTTCATGTAAATTTAACCCTCACAACAACCCCGAGAGCTAAGTACTATTATTATTCTGAATTAATGGATGGAGAAATTGAAGTTTAGAGGTTAAATAACTTTTTCAAGGCTACGTAGCTACTAGGTGGCAGTGCTGGGAATCCAAGCAAGGCTTCAGAGGCAGTTCAGCCAACCATTTGGCTAGGCTGCTTCCAAAACTGCTAAATGGAAAGCAGACATCTAAGAGGGTCCCCCATGATTCCTGGCTTTTGGTTTTCACACCCGTACGTAGTCCCCTCCCCTTGAGTGTGAACTGCACCTAGTGATTTGCCTCTAACAAATACAATATGGTGATAAGATGACACTTCCATGATAGTCACACAAGATTGTAAATTCCCTCTTACCAGCAGACCCTCTTGCTGGCTTTGATGAAGCAAAGTTGCCATGTTGGGGAGGCCTATGTAGCAAGGAATTCAGGGTGGCCTCCAGTCAAGAGTCGGCAAACAACTGAGGCCCTCAGTCCGAACATTTGCAAGAAACTGAATCTTGCCAATAACCACGTGAGTGAGCTTAGAAGTGAATCCTTTCCCAGTGAGATTATAGCCACAGTCCACACCGTGACTGCAGCCTATGAGAGAGCCTGAGCCAGAGGGTTCAGTTAAGCTGTGCCTGAATTCCTGACTCATAGAAACTGGGAGATAATAAGTGTGCGGTATTAAAAACCAAAACCAAAAACCAAACCAAACGAAAGCAACAACAACAGTAAAAACAACTGCTGCCTGGAAAGCAGAGAAGGAGTCAAGCTTGTTATTCTGTGTTAACACTTGCAACTTCTGGCTCAGTGACTTACCAATAAAAATTCTAACTGATAATCTATCACCTGTGGAAATTTTACAATTCAATAAATTTAGCTAGAATGGTGGCAATAAACAGCTAGAAAAGCATTAACTTTCCAGTGTGATTGGTACTTAGTGCCCTTAGAACAACAAAGTAAACAACAAATAAATTATTTGTGTGTGTGAGGATTGGGTAAAGAATTTTTTTAATGCAGCCAAATAAGCTCATGTCTTTGTGCTTATTTCAATTAATCAATCAATAAGCCACAATGCAAATTGGTTACCAGCTGGCTTTTTGTGCAATTATAAGTTATGTTCAGTGCCTCTGAGTCAACATCATGTTTTCCAACATGTGCCTCTCCCTGCCCCAGCATCACCACCCACGTATAGCACAGTTGCCATGTAAATGGACATCAGCCAAGGATGCTTTCTCCAGCTCTCTATTCCTCTTGTTGCCATGCAATGACAGATTAAAACTCAGAGAAGATAGAAGTAAAATTGAAAAACATGCAGCCCTTCAACGCCCACAGCAAGAAAAGGTAATAATGGAACGAATGACAGTGAGCCGTAGTCAGCCACAATGATGGCAGGAGTAGAAAACGTCCAGAAGATAAAAGCAGTTGCATAATGACCCACAGGGAGAAACACACACCTTCTCCATCCATTTCAAACAGCGGTTGGCAACAACTGCCCTGATTTATCTGAGATTGTTCTCGTTTTAGCACTGAAAGTCCTGTGTCCTGGGAAACAGCTCAGTCCCTGGCAAACCAAAATGGCTGGTCACCCTAGCAACAACCATTAAATTTCCAAAGGGCTCTGCTCCCATTGATATCTACTTTTTAATTGGACGGGTCAGTAAAAAGCCATTTTCTTAAACTTTTCTTTTTGAAAGAAAATATAAATTTTCTATTGGCAGAGCTTATTTTTTAAGGTAGTGCCATAAATTCTGTTTCTTTCACTAAAAAGTGAAAAAGACATTGGTAAGATTTTACTAATCTTACTCAGATGATATATTTAAGATAAGAAGTAGGGGATGAGATACAGAAGTAAGATTGGAAGACAGAAAGCTGTCAAAAATAAGGACCAAAAGCACATTTAAGTTAAATCGATTATACTTCAATAAAAAAATTCATCAGGATATTATTGACTGATGGAATCATTTGGCTGAATATAAAGGCACAAATTAATTAAGATAGTAGTTACTTTTCACCCCTAGAGATGTGGGCCATACAGTTTTCAAATTTTATAGCTAGAAGATACCTTGGAGGTAATCTAATCTAAGCTCCTACTGTGTAGATGGCATTCAAGGAAGCTTAAGCTTGCCTTTTGCTGCCTGTTGCAGACCACTGGTTTGGGGAGATCTTAATAGGTTTATATGATAAAAGGGTTCCTTGGTCACATAAGTTTGGGAAATATCAAGGTAAGCAATATCAAACAAGTTTCTTGACTGCAGGAATTTTCTAGGCATTTTATATGCCCACAGTGACTCACTTAAAAATGTACATTTGAATCACCTGGGGAACTCTTAGAAACTTCAGGTGACTGGACTCCCCTCAGATCCAGGGAATAAGAGAAAAAATATTACTCTCTGGATGGTTCCGATATTCACCTGGTAAAGAATCACTGGCTAACATGGATGAAACTAGAGATGATCATATTAAGTAAAGTAAGTCAGACAGAGAAAGACAAACATCATATGATATCATTTATATGTGGAATCTAAAAAAAAAAAGATACAAAGTTTATTTACCAGAAATAGACTCATGGACCTAGAAAACAAACTATGGTTACCAAAAGGGAAAGGGCTGGGAAGAATAAATTAGGGGCTGGAGATGAACAGACACACAGTACTATATATAAAATAGATAAACAACAAAGACCTAATGTATAGCACAGGGAACTATATTCAATTTCTTATAATAAGCTATAATGGAAAAGACTATGAAAATGAACATATGTATGTACGTATAACTGAATCGATTTGTTGTACACCTGAAACTAACACTGTAAATCAACTACACTTCAAAAAATAAAATTAAAAAAAAATCACTGGCTACTGCACACTATGAATCTGTAAGAGCAAGAAAATATCTGCAATATATGCCAAACTTCTTGATCATATGTTTTTTCTTCCCTCTCTCCTTCCCTTCAACCTACTTTCCTTCTTTTACTCTTCCATCCTTCCCCCTCCCCTTCCCTCTTTCCTTCCTTTTGGTTTTGGGAAATACTGATTTATACTCTGAGGTTTTATTTGTTTGATCAACCATTATAAGGGGGAAAAAAGAATATCAGAATGATATCTGTAAATGAAATTTTATTTATTTAAAGACAGACTACATTTTCTTTATCTAACTATTTGATATGAAAATTAAAACCATATAGGAAAGTAAGGAGAGTAGTACAGTGAACCCCCTTAAACCATCACCGGCTAGTTTCAACAGCTATCAACAAATGGCCCTCTTGTTTCATCTATACCTTCAACCACTTCTCCCCTCTCCCCACTGCTGGAGTTTTGTGAAGCAAACTCCAGAAAATCATATTATTTTACTGATAAATATTTCAAAGTATATCTCTAAAAGGTAAGAATTCTTTTAAATATAATTGCAATACCATTATCACATCCAAAAATTGACAATAATTCTTCAATACTATTAAATATTCAGTTAGTATGCAAACTAAGAAATTAGCTTAAGGTGACTTGACATCTCAGTGATAATAAATTTTCCTAAGCAGAATATGGTATGTCTTTTCATTTGTTCATGTGTAGTCTTGTGCCTATCAGAAATGTGTTATAGTTTTTCTCATATAGGTTTTGGAGTTTTTGAAAATAAATTTCCACCTGAGTATTATATTTGATTTATTTTGGTTAATTATTTGCTGTTTTAAATGGGGTCTTCTCTTCCATTATTTTTTCTAACCTGTTATTTTTTATATATACAAAGTTTATTAATTTTAATCAACTTTATGAAGGTATAATTTACATGCAACAATATACACAGATTTTAAGTGTACAGTTCAATGAGTTTTAATAAAAGTATATACCCACTTAACCACCATCCTTGTTATTAATTTATATATGTATATGTTGATTTTATAAACCGTTTATTTACTAAATTCTATCTTTAATACATACTTTCACAATTCTTACTAGCTTTTGGCTAATCATTTGAAAAAGGATCACATTCCAATTTCTTTTTTTGGTTTTACTTCTCACTCTATCCCATCATGCCAAAAAGATTTTCCAGTCAATGCTGTTATAGGAATAGAGTCAATGTCAAAGTCTGACTGCTCCTAGAGATGTAAATTGTTGTTACAGGCATAAAGAAACATGATTCTCTTTGCAACAGGTGTCATGCTAAATGCAAGTTTACTGATGCAAACAGCTAATAATAATTGGAATGTGAGCTGACTCAAGAATAGATATCCGGCTCATTAATATTTGCTTCAGAGAAATAGGCTCAAATGTTCTTCTTGAGTCTCAGTGGGTCCAATGACCTGGATGTTCAGATGAATAAATTTATAGCTGATCTTAGTACTAGAGTTGTCATTACTCAGAGAATTCCAAATGACCACTGTCTGGAAAAATGTGTTTACCAAGCCCCAGCTGTTATACTTAATGAATATTTAGGAAGCTACAGTGACTGGCAATGGTCTCAGTGCTCCCAAAGTGTGATGATTTTATTTGAAAGTTGAAAGGCAGCCAACTCACTCGCCTAGCTGATATCAGAAAAGAGTAACAGTTTCGCATGGGAGTGTGCACTTTACAGGTGGAGTCTCCCCTGAGACAATCAACACTATGGGGATAGACTGTTACCTACCTCGGGGCTAGATAATGAGCAATACATGGAGCAAGGATGTGGGGGTCAAAGGGTGAGGCACACTGCTTAGAGGATAAAAGGAGAAAAGAATGGGTTCTTCTGGAAGTTCCTAGAGCCAATAGAGGCTGTAACACATAATTTATTAATTCATCTTTGTCTTAGTTTGGGGTTCTGGAAAAGCAGACCCTCAGCAAGGATTTGGGCATGACTAGTTTCCTGGGAGCGGAGGTATGATCTCCAGAAGCATGGTGAAGGAAGGAAGGAAAATTAATAAATGTGTGTAAATGAAAGGATTATTACTGCTGCGGGAAACCCAGGGCTCAGTCTTACTTGGCATTTTCTGAGATACTCTGTAAAACATGTTTCAGAATTGTCCTACTGACAGCTGAGGACACTGAGATATTTATACACTAATTTCCATCCCTTATCAGTTCAAGGTCATTATGAGGGAAGGGGCAAAAGTTTTTACACTTCTGAACTCTCCCATATGCAGACCAAGCATGCTCTTGTGGCCAGAAAGTACCCTCTGGCAAAGAGCTGTATGAGAACTACTTGCAAGCAATTTCCAGGGTAGATGAAAAGGATGTAGGTGCTGTAATTCTATATTGCTTGTGTTCCTCTCTGGTTGTTTTTTATTTGTGAGTTTCATTTTACCAACAGGAATGTAAACTCTTTGAACGCATGGCCCACACCTTAAAGTATTTGTATTGCTTCCTCCATAAATTCTGGTGATCTCCTTGCTACTGTTAGATTAAATCCACTAAACCCACCATGACCAGGGCCTTGCCCGGACTTTCTCTCCAGACTTCTCTTCGCTCTCTCATTCCAAGCACTCCAGTCATTCAGTCTGCCTCAAGTGCCTCCTCTCTGTCTAGACCTTTTCTTCCCTTGTCCAACTGGGCAACACTGATCATCTTTCAAGATCAGTTAAGTAATTCTTCTTTCATAAAAGTATTCCATGTTCCACCCAAGTAGAACAATCCACCCTTCTTTGCAAACCACTACCTGGCTCTTAACTTCTACTATACAATTTACATACTGTACTGAAGTTTATGTTTTTATGTGTTTGTCTTGCCTACCAGAGAGTGATCTCATTGAGAAAGTAAACTGTCTGAAATATTTCTTCATCTGCAGCACTTAGAGCCTGGTACAGAGTAAATGCTTAATAAATATTTTTGAATGAATAAATCAACATAACCAGTAAATACTTACAAATTAGATGAAACAAGAGGCTGGACATACCTTCTTTGGGCACCTCTAATAAAAAACTATCAAATATTTGTACATTGAATGATGAATATCCCCTAGAATTGCATGTCATCGCCCTTCAGCCAAAGACAACCAAGAACACACTTGTAGTTAAATAAGTTGGAATTCTACTCATTAAAGAGTAAGAACATACATCATGAGGGACTGTGGGGTGTCTCAGTAAGAATGTGTAGAAAGAAACTATTGTAGGATTTGGGCTTTCGATAGATGATTTGGGACCAAGGAAGTAGAGACCAAGGAAGCAGAGATTTGCTCTAGATTAGATGTCATCAGAAAGCGAGGGAATGCAAAGATTGGGTATTTTGTGAAAGTCACAGTGACTCTGGTTTTGCCTGTGCTTAGACAAAATTATGAAGTGACCTCGTTTTGTTTCATTTTATCATGGTCTCAGAGTAACTTTAAGTTTGGTCTTCTTTGAAATTGTTCATGTCCAACAGAATAAAATGGCCTGGCTGTGAACGTTTGACTGGCTTGCAATAATACTGGGGTCTAGTTGTGAATGTCAGATAAGTTTTGAACATCAGGGAATGCATTTTTTGAGATGATGATCAAAGAGAAAGGCCCCAAAGAAAGGTTATAGTATGTCTACATACTGATAGCATTCACAGGTGTGGAATAAGAGCTGAAAAGAAGGGAATAAAAGTGAAAAATCCTGCTCTATGATTTTTCAAGTTGACAGGAGTTTTAAATCCTGAAGCTCTGCATAGTATTAAAGGCATATCTTGGCTGAAAGAAAATTTTTTTTTCACCAGAAAAGCAAGTAGCATAGATTCTTCTTTGAAGATATAAAATCATAAGGTCTAGAAAATTAAAATACTTAATCCAGCAGCAATATCACTTGCTCAGTGATAAAATAATAGGATTTCCTTTTCCTTGCCTCCCTGTTCTGACTACTCTCTTTTAAAAAAAAACATTGTTGACATCCTTTTTTGGGGATGAGGGTTAGATGAGAAATCTGAAAGTATATAATTTATGTTGTGGAAGGAAAAAAGAATTTGTAATTTTCTTGTATTTAAATTGTTTTTGAAGCCCTGTGACTAGAAATCTGAGTCCACAGGGTCAATATTATAATATTCATCCAACAAATTATTTTTGAGTACTTGGTATATTATAAGTTAGGCATTATGCTAGATGCAGTAGTTATAGGTCTAAAAGATCTGTGATTGACTTTTAGGGGAAATTTTTTATTTAGATATAAACCCAAACTTTCAGAAAAGCTGCAACAATAGTTTACCCTTCCTACCAATTCACCAATTGTTTTTCCCAACCATTTTTGAGCAAGTTAGAGATACTGTGCCCAGCTTACCCCTAAATACTTTGGTATATATTTTCTAAAAGCAAGGACATTCTCCTACGTAACTACCACACAATTATCCAAATCAGGAGATTTAACATTGATACAATATCATTATCCAATTCATAGTCCATATTAAAAATTTTATAAATTGTCCCAATGTCCTTTATAGTTTTCCCCCCTACACTGGTCCAAGATCACACATGTAGCTGTCATGTCTCTAACCTGGAACAATTCCTTAGTCTTTCTCTGCTTTTCTTGACCTTCATACTTTTGAGAAGTACAGGCTAGATATTTTGTAGAATGCCGTTCAACTTGAATCTGATATTTTCTCAGTATTAGATTCAGGGAATGAATTTTTTGCAGGAATATGTACTTGATTTAAAATCCCAGAATAGCTGCCTCCTCCCACATCCCCCACACTTTGACCTGACACCTCATGCAGTTGAGGGCCCTTAGAGGTCTCCTGGTAAAATCCAGACTTTTCTCTGATTCCTATTAATCCCTAACTTAGCTAACAGAACTGCTAAAATCCTGGGGATGTCTGCTTTTTGGGGAGTTTATAATCAGCTGAAACCTTGTATTAATTCAAAACGCTTTCCTAATGTGTGCCCTTTCCCACCCCCATGGATTACTGCCTGTTTCATTATTATTGCAAAGAATAAATTATTCATCAAGGTGGATAAATGGATTATGGAGATAAATAACATGACATGAATGCAGTAAAAATGTCCTTTTCTAAATAAGTAGTATTTTTAACCTAACCCTCTAAGACTGTACATCTTTCTGGAGAGAGTCAACCACATAGATTCCAAAAGTAAGAGCCTTAAACAGGCCATATAGTAAAGAAGTTCAAGGCCTCAGTGATGCCTGGAGTTTTGACTGTGCCTATTCAGTTCCTGCTCCCTCATGCTGACATACCCAAGGCTACCAAGAAGTGTTAAGGAGGAGGATGTGTGGGCAAAAAGAGTGGGCAGAGAAGAATTGGAAACTATGCAAAGAGTAGCAGCCAGCAGCTAATTAGTTTCAGCTCTGAAATGACCCTTTTGTGTGGCTTGTCCTTCCAGAGAGGTTAAAATGCTATCATGCCTACTTTTAGCAGTGTGGTCATCAAAACAATTAATCCCAGGTCCTAAATAAGGTGGCTCCCCTTATTCAAGTAAAGAGAAAGTGGTCCTCCTTCATTTTCTTTTTTCCCCCTTCCTACATACTGAATGTCACAACCAAGAAATGAGCAAATCCCCACATTTCACTTCCATACATAGGGCCTATTTAGAGGGAGAAATGATCATTCAAGAATGTTGTAGAATCTTAAGTTACCTATTTTCCCGAAACTGAGAAGCAAGCTTATTTTGAGATGTTACTATCATAGTTCTTTACTAAGCTCTGCTGGGATATAAAATCAGTTGATAAAAACAGCTAACCAGTATTGTGCATTTAGCAAATGCTGGGCCATGACTTAGGGATCTTACATGGCTTGTTTCATTTAATCCTCCCTAAAATCTTTGCATTGGATAGTATCATCTTTATTATGATCATGTCCAATTTTTCAGAGGAGGAAACTGGGACCAAGAAAGGTGAAGAGACTAGACCAAGATGAGTTAGCAGCAAGATCTGAACAGTCAGACCCAGCACCCATTGCTCAACCACTATGCTTTCTGCCTTTCAGACTGCAACTTGCCTACAGTCTAGTGGGCACCATAAGACAACTAAGAAGAAGAATCGATGCCAGATGACTTGTTTGGGTTGGTCAAGGGAGATTTCACAGAAGGCAGATTGGAACTAGGCTGAAAAGTAGACTGAGTTTGATTTAGTGAAGAGGAGTATGAAGGGCTTTCCAGGTGAGGGGAACACATGATAACTGCAGGTACTGGAACAGCAAATGGAGCACTTTGGCTACAGCAGAGAGCTCCTGCAGTTGTTTGCAGCATTCCTAGGCCTCATACTTCTATAAAAAGAGAGGAAACTTCTACTCTGGTCCCTAACAGGGGATTATTGGAGTGAATGTGGAGAGTCTGGTGTTTTTTGGTACACATTAGCCAGAGTACAGGGTCACTTGTAATGACAAGGCAACAGGGCCTGCCATGTCCTCCCCACTTCCCTTGGGTCACCAGCATTGCCCTGGGTTCCACTCTCCACAGTATTAGCAGAAAAGGTTGAGCTTGCCTCTGGCCAGTCCAGCCTGGTTTCTGCTCTGAAACCGGGTGGTTGAATTTTAATTTAGGGTGTGGCAGTAGGAAGCCCTAACACCTTCTCCAGTTTGGTTTTAGCACCCATAAAGCTGTCTTGATTTCCATCTCTCTTCTTGTGTCTGTTCTAATTGATGTGAACTTGGATGAAAGTAAAGATGAGCAATTAGTATTCTCCAAACTTTCAACAATAGGGAAGTAGTAGAAGTTTTGATTTAAAAAGTAGAGTACACATGGTAGACCAGGGAGAGCCTTGAAGGCTGGTATAAGAACTTAGTCACAGCCTACAGGAATCAGTTATTTTAACTCTCTGTGCAACTGCACCAACACACACACTCACATACATACACAGTGGTCAGCCATAGAGAAAATCACTGCAGGATCTGTTTCCAAGCTAAGCTCTAGAATTTTAATGTCATCAAATCCCCATTTTCCACAAATAAATTTGCCAAGAAGCTTAAGTAATTTTTAAAGCTAAACTAATATTTTAGCCATATGTCTTTGAATCATTTATTGTCTGCTCAGCTACTTGCTGTTTTTCAAGAATTATTTGATTGCCAAAAAACATTCAGCCTATTTGGGGGACTTCAATAAAGCTTTCTCTTACAGCCCCATTCTTGACATTAAAAGACACTAATAAGTAATGGTTTGACAAATACAATGTCATTATTTGGAAACAAATGGTTGTATCCTTCCCAAATAACCTACCAAATTAGACTTTCAATTGGCCTCATAGTTATTAGGTGGTTTTGTTCTCATTCAGATTTATATGCTTAGATTTGAGTGCTAATTTGAAAATAATTTTAAATATAGAGATCCGAGTTTTAATCCAAAGCTAAAAATTGTTAACTGCTTCCTTGTATCTCTTATTGCCCACTACTAGCAAATGGACAAAACTCTTTTCTGTAAGAATAACTTTTCCAGTATATTCTTTTTTATTATCAAGAAATTGTATGAAAACAGGAAGGTAAGGTTTCTCCTTAACTGAACAAAACAGTTGTCCCAATCTCTGTAAAATATTCTTCCTATGCCTCTGACTCTTGTAAGGTAAAACAAATGATAGTACGCCTTTGGTCTTCCTGCACTGGGAAGGAGAGTTGTTGTAGGAAAAGAATTGATTTTTTTTCCATTTCTGTGTTTTGAGAACAAGTTATAACTTCGTCTTTTTAAAATGCAAAGAAAATAATACACAATTATTAGATTGCTATTTGTGGGATACAAATGTACGGATTTAGTAGAAAACAACTCACACATAAAAATGAAACACATTTTTAAAAGAAGGCTACATTTTACAGCTTCTCCTGCTCTCGACTTCCGGAATTTAACTTCCCTCTGACCCACCTCCACTCTAATCATTTTGGCTCTCTTAGTGCTTATCTTCTCTTTTCTCCAAAATGAACTGCAGAGCCATTTTTAAATCTGCATTTTAAAGTTCACTTTATTTATCTGTTTATACACAACCTTGTTCCCGAAAGGGTTTAAGGTAGCTTAAAAGAATCTAGAAAATACATCAAGGAATCAGTAATGGAAGAATCAGGAATGAAGTGTATAAAAAATGCTTATACAACCCTACTCATTTACTCTGGGTGGGCCACAAATTTGGCTCTAAGCTTTTTAGCAGGCAGTCAGAAAAGGAAACTTAATTAGTTACATCATTTACAGTGTCCATAAAACAAAAACAAGCCAATTACCCAAGCAAAGCACTGTTATTCCTAATATTAAGACCAGAAAGACAGTTCTCTTGAGAGGCTTCATAAAGAAGTCAGTGTATGATGTAACAATCAGTGTTCTCAGTAGAAACCTAATGGGAGACACAAAGATGAATTTCACAGGTTTCTTTTTTCAATAAAGGCAGATGGCATGACACCAACTTAAAAATCAGGAAAAGCAATTTTATCAGGAGTTGGGGGGTTGAGGGGGGAACACAATACAATATGGTAAAGGTACTCAACGCTCTGCTCGCCAAAACCAAAGACACATTTTAGAGCAACAGGGTTTTCAATCCGGTACCCAGAATGACTTCAGAGAAGTCATGAAACCTCTAAAACTGTATGCAACGTTTTATGGATGGTGTGTTTATCATTCGTGACAGGAAAAACATAGCTTATCAGATACTCAACATAACCAGGTGATACACAAAGTTAGGAACAATTTCTTTATTTAGAAAATCCAGAGAATTAAACAGACTACAAACCATTCAATTCAGATATTTTTATTTATTCCCTCACAGCCTAGCTTTTTTTCCCCTCTGCAAAAACAAAAACAAAAAACAAAAAAAAACATCTTTTTTGTTTCCATCTGGTGCCATGGCTTGGGTGAAGGTTTCAAGGTGGTGAGAAAGTTGCCTCCTGGCTGGAGAAAGAGGCTCGGGCAAAGATGATGCAGGGGTGGGGAGGCAGAGGGCTCTGCCAGAGGCCGCTGGGCTCCCGGGGCTCCTAGTCGTGCTTGCAGGTGAGCCTTTCGAAGAGATACTCGCCTAGCCCGGCCTCGGGCCGGCCAGACTGCGGAGGTCGGTCAGGTGGTCGCCCATCTTCTTGATGAGCTTCATCTCCTCCTCTAGGAAGTGGATCTCTAGGAATTTGCAGAGGGGAGCGTCTGCATTCGTAGAACCTAGGGCATGCAGATCCAGAAGGGCCTGGTTCAGGCTCTTCTCCAGGGCCATGGCGGCTTCCATGGCGTCCACGCTAGCATGCCACTCATCTGGGGACAGCTTCTGCACGTCCTGTTCCAGGGCGCAGCAGTCGCACAGCTTCTGCATCTTCAAGAGACGCTGGGCGCCCTCGCGCTTTTTCTCAGCCAACTCACGGAAGAAGCGGCCCACACCCTCCAGAGCTACCTTATCGCCTTCGAAGTATAAGCCCAGGGAGAGGTAGGTGGACGAGGCCCGCAGGTGCAGGTTGATCAGACGGCTGACAGCGGCCTTCACCTCGGTGGCATAACTCTGCTGGGGCTGGGAGCTCATGGTTGTCAACACTGAGGAGGACTTCTCCATGAAGTATGGTGTGAGGCTGATCCTGGAAGCAGGGGATAAAGCCGCCAAGATGGTGCTGGAAGTTGTGAGTGAAGGGGGGGGCGGCTAGAGGATAGTGAGGGGCGGGGCTAGAGGGTCGTGAGGGGTGGGACTAGAGGGTAGTGAGGGGCGGAGCCAGATGGTCGTGAGGGGCGGGGCCAGATGGTCGTGAGGGGCGGGGCTAGAGGGTAGTGAGGGGCGGGGCTAGAGGGTAGTGAGGCAGGCAAGGGAATGGGGAGGGGGGCTGGGATGGGGGAGGGTCGCCTGGGGTGCGAGGACCCAGTTTGTTCCATCCAAGTGCTGGTGAAGCTAGACAGATCTGGGGGTCTGCTGGGCTCAGTTCCTCAGTCTAACTTTTGGCAAGAAGTTAATTCTTTCCTAATTATTGGAAGGGAGTCTTCATCATTTTGCCCCATTTTTTACCATAATTCCATGGTAAAGTAAGAATGTCTGAGGTAAAAAGGTTAGAAGTATTGATAGCGAAACCCCTCCAATCTTCACTTGTGATTTAAAATTTCCTTGTTTCTTACTTTAGAGCCTGTGTAAATATATTTTCCCCTGCTCCTAATCCCTCACCAACAAGGTGACTATTAGTTCCAGTTTGCCCAGAGCAGTCTTGTTGTCCTGGTGTAATTATTAATAGTGCCCCCTAAATTAATTAATTAATTAAAAAATAGCACCCCCTTTTACACTCAAAAGGGTCTTTGTTTCAAATACACTGAGAAGGACCAAATCCACACTATGGAATGTGAAATGGATAGAGTTTGCAAGATGTTGAGCTTGGGCATAATCCCCTTCCGTTTTATTAATTAATCATATCAGTAAGAATCCCATCATAAATGTTCTACTATTCAGCCCTCATTTTTTTCATTTGTTGATGCATTTATTCCTTCTACTAAAAGTTTCAAATACTGTTTATGTGCCAGGTGTTTTGTTAGGTACTGGTGGCTTCCTGTGGTTACCCACATATTCCCCTATTAACTGAAACATGTCATGTGAATGGGCTCTAAAGATGAAAATGTAGGTTTGTAAATCCTACCAAAATAGAAAATAACCCATACAGGATGCGTTAGCCATTCTCAGTTGGAAGATGAGGGCAGAACTAGACATTCTCATAGGGGCTTTTCCAGCATTGTGATTCCACGCTTAGCATTTTATTTTCCTAAATACCACTTGCCTGGGGCTGTTTCACAATTATAACACTTTCATGTGTTTTCTATCAAACAAGAAGGCATATTCTATTCAGGGTAAATAATATTTGAACCTCAGAGAGGAGAATTTTGCTCTAAACTTTGGATCTAGTTCTAAATGAAAATAAAAATCCATTCTTTTGCAACTACTTTTAAATTTTACTTTCTATGTTGTTGAAAACTGACATCTTAAAATTTCAAAAAGACAGCTGCAGTCTCCCTTCACTGATGAAGCTAAAATATGAACACATATCCTGTATCTAAATACAGAATATATTCTCCATTTTTTTTTCATGTAAGGCTGTCGTCCCAAAGCGTTCTCATATGCATTTGAGGTTTGCAAAAACTGTTAGAATTCAGGAATAGCACATTTTTCAATCCTGGAAGGAATTAATTGGGTAAAACATGAGTAGTCCTGCAGCCTTTCTGGCCTTCCTTCCAGGGCCACAAAGAGGTTAGGGATGGAGAAGAGGGGGAAAAACAAAAATTCAAATCCAAGAACAATCTGAGCACGTACCCAAATAGGAGAGAATTTATACTGCATGCAATACCCTCCAAATGACTGCAAAGAAAATGACCATTTTCTACCTTGTGCATAAACCATTAATCATTATATTGACCTTGTAACAAGAAAATGCTAAGCTTAGAGAAAACTTCACCATATAACATACTTTCTGTATTGCGGCATGTCAGGCTCATTTAATATATTTCAATTTCCTATACATTTACTTATTCTTGGAAAAGAAAAATGTCTATATAAACCTTCGCAGATGAGATAGTTTCCTGCCTTGTGCAAATGTTGATAAATCTTTCCCTCATCACTTTAGAGAGAAGAAAGCCAGTGTGGGAACTGTACTCTGGTGGGTGGTTAAGCATATAGTCGTTGGAATGGGACGAACAGGGGCTCAAATCCTAGCTGTATCACTAGTTACAAGCGTAACCTTAGGCGGACAGCATAACCTCTCTGAGCCTCAGCTGTCTTGCCTGTAAAATGGCAATGTTAATATCTTACAAGCATACCACAAGGATTCAATGATATAATGCATGAGAAAATGCTGCCAAACAAGTAGAAAGCACTCAAAAAAAATAGTGCTGTATTATCGATCAGTTTTGCAATAAAATTGTGGAGACCCTGTCAAATTCTATTCAGTAATATTAGAAGCATATACCAGTATGTGTTTGATTCATGTTTCCTCACTGTGGACCTGTTTTGCTGAATCACAATCTTCTGTGGCAATGTCATTTCAAGTATGGAAAAGCACAGAGGCACAGCTTTGGGTGCCCAAGGTCTAATTCATTTAAAGCATAAGCAAAGTCAGCTTCTCTTACTCCCCTTGGCTAAGTGAGATTCAACACCACTTCCTGAGGTCCTTTGTGACCCTGCCGGCTGTGGAGGGAGGGAAGCAGTGCGTAAGTGGCAGAGGTCTATTTCTTTTCCCAGTTCTCCAGCCCAAGATCATCATCCACTAAAGCAAGAAATATCTAATGACCTTATAGTAGAGGGTAAGATTACAGAACATCCCATATGAATAGTAGAATTCACCTCTTATTCTCAAATGTAGACTTTGGAATGTTTATGTCTTGGGTCAGATTCCCCAGAAGCAGACCTTGAGATGAGGATTCCTATGCAAGTGGTTTGTTGGAAAAGTGTCCCAGAGAGACCAAAAGAGTGTGGGGAAAGCAGGACAGAGAAATAATGGAAGCCAGGAAGCAAGGCTGCAATTTTAGGAAGTCTCAGTTTCATAATCATCCCGGTGTGTAGCTTTGTAGTCTAAATTACACCTAAAGTTTGTTTCAACATGGGCCAAAGGAACTGGACTTTTATATTTCTGTCCATTGCCTAGAGAGACCTTGTTAGAATATGCAGTTGGAAAGATTCTTAAAAACCACGTTCTGTTACCAATGCATGAATCCCCTTAAGAATGTCTCTGATAAATGATCATCTAGTCTTTGCTTAAATACACCCAGGTTACCCAGAACACATTAGCTCGTGAGGGATACCCATTCCATTTTCAGTGAGTGTGATGTGGGAAAACAGAGCCACTTGGGAGCCAAGGTGACCTGAATTTAAAGCTGACTCACTTTGTAACTTTGGGCAAGTTACTTAACCTTTCTGAATCTTACTCTCTTTAGCTATAAAATACCAGTAGTAATATTATCTATCTCTTAAGATTACTGTGAAGGTTAAGTAAGATAATACAAGGAATTTAGCACAACTTCTGACAGATAGTAGGTGCTAAATAAATATTAGCTGCCTTCACTCCTTTCCCTTCTCCATCCTCTCAAATCTCATGTGTCAGCTCCCTGCCTCACAATAAGTTTGATCCTTTTGTTCTGGTTCTTACTTCCAGAAGAATATAAAATAAGCCCAGCCCACCTTCCCACTGGTATGACTTCCCTTCCCCACCGCTCCTCACACCTGGCTCTGTGGGCCTCTATTCTCCAGTCACTCTCCAGAAGGGAGACAAATTCAACCACATCCTTCCCTGGGACAACATACACTTGGAGATCACATCCTTTTAATTTTGATGCATGCGTATCAAAATGGGAAAATGGGTTCTATATAGAATAGTGTTCTCTTGTAACATGAAGAAAACAAATCTGTCTAATCGGGAAAAAGAGGCACAAAATGATTTTTCTTTCCTTACTGTGCTCCACTGTGACTCTTCCAAATGTTTCTTCCAATTTGCACTTGTGTCTTAGCCCTAGTGCTTTCTGTTACTTTTTAAAAGGAGAAATGTAATGTTTCATAGAAAGAAACAAGATTCTGAGTAGAGGTGGCCTCATATTTCAGAAGGGCTGGCAAGTCGGTCCTTGGTGGTTGCCAAGAGGTGGGTTGGACAGACACAGCTTGAGCTGGAAAGAACATCCAGCCTTGAAATTTGAAGTGGCAACTTTTGCAGTGCCACTCTCCCTTCCCCTGCTTGAAGCCCCTGAATGTTCCTTCTGGTCATGCTGACATCTGGCTGGAGAAGAGACTCACCCAGCAAGAGGCTTTGCTTTTCATTATCTATAACATGACCGTGTGTGTGTGTGTGTGTGTGTGTGTGTGTGAGAGAGTGTGTGAGTGAAGATGTAAAGACATATATCAGAATGTTAACAGTGGTCTGTATCTGTCTATGACAAATTTGTTACTTTCTACTTTTCTATATTATCTGAATTATTTAGGGAATGAGCATGTACTTATAATTACCACAGAAAACTCAAGAAAAAAAGACCTGTTTCTATTTTCAAAGAAAAGCGGAAAACTTGTTCTCCTCTTTCAAGTAGGTCATGTGATCTTGGTCCACAAAGCAATGAACAGGGCTCAGTGTTTGTCTCCTGAAGCCAGAGCTGGCTTGATGAATGGCATCCTCCAGCCTTCTGGGCACCAAGCTACTTTGCATTTGAGAAATTAAAATTCAGGAAAATGAAGGGCATCTCTTTCCATGCTCCCTCTCATACTCTCTTGGGACTTTGTTGACACTCCTACCTCTACTAGCCACCAATAACCCAACCTTCAGTCTGGGATGGGGAAGAAAGGAGAACCCCTCCTGGACTGAGGTGACTAGTAGGGCACCAGTGCTGCCTTAGACTTCGTCCTTATTCCCTGCTGGGCCTGGCACCGTGATTGACACAAAGAGTCACAGATTCTCAAGGGTGATGAAAACTCAAAGGTCACTTGATCCCCATCCTTATCCCCATTGTCAGTGCTTAATAATTACTTCATGAACAGGTTAAATGTGGCTACTGGTCACTTTAGCTGCTCAAGAGGTTTGAGCCACAGAATCAGATGCCCCAACTCACCCAAACACCATCCCCAGCCAGCCCCCTTTGCCAATGTCCAGGAATCCAAACAGATGACTCAGCATTTATGTCTCTATGACTTGGGGCAGAAGAGGCCACTGACCCATGGTGGAGCCAGCACCAACCACAGGTCCCATTTACAGCTTCGGGGGCTGGTGATGATTGCGTGTCTGGCATCAGTACAGATCTCCCCTCCTATGGTCCCCATGCCCCCTCCTCAGGGTGCATGGACGTGGCTGCAGGCCAAAACACAGCACTGTTCCCCAGTTCAAGATAAGGAAATATCTATCTGGGCCTGATGCTCTATATAAGCACCAGATGGGAATGATTAAAATTAAATTAAATTAATGTTTGACAGTCCGTGAAGGGCATAAATTGCATGGTGTGCTGCTTGTCCAATCTGTCATCTTGTTTCCCTTGGCTCAGGTCAACAAACAACAGCCGAAAGCTCCCTCTCTGGGTCAAACAGTAGCTGATTTCTCTGCTATGGAAATGGCTGCTCAGTTTCCTAAGCTGAAGGCCCCTATGCTGCCAAAATCGTGATTAAGATGCCTTAAAAGGCAGAGAATTCTATCTTCTTGCCACAATCTCCAGCAGCCATCTCCCCAACACACTATAACAGCAATTTCTGGTTAGAATTCAGAAACTGGGAAATCTGAACCTGGCCTAAGAGCGAACCATTGCCAAAATCACAAAGCAAACTCCAGCTCTAATGACAGCCTTCTTCATTCACATGGTTTCTAGAGCATGTGGGCAGTGCTAGTGTGTTATCGAGTTGCAGAAGAATCCACGGTATCACATTTTTAAATCACCCATCTGCTAAAGTACTCCCTTCCAAAGAACTTTCAGATTCAGACGTTTGCTCTTTTCCCCCTGTATTATTCAGGAATCAGGGTTCCAATATTTACAATGTCCTTCTAGCTACTTGTAGACAAAGGAACACTTCAACTTTTGTACTTTTGCACAAGAACTCTGATGAAGTTTTCAAAATGGTTAGTGTATATTCTTTGGTGACAAAGATCTGTGTTTCCAGAAGTAAGCCAAATTGTAGAAGCAGCAACTAAAGCATGAGGAGGGTGATGGATCTGGGCTGTGCCACCCACATGGCCCTTAAGGAATGAAACACTTATTCCCCCAGCTGCTGGGAATGCTGCTGGAAGGCGGCCTGCAGCTGTCGGCCCGCTTTGGAGGTTGGATCCGCTGAAGAAAGCCGCCTTGCCCACCATCTCCTCTCCTTCT
Source organism: Vicugna pacos (assembly GCF_048564905.1). Taxonomy (NCBI): domain Eukaryota; kingdom Metazoa; phylum Chordata; class Mammalia; order Artiodactyla; family Camelidae; genus Vicugna; species Vicugna pacos. Next base: position 29,654,952 of record NC_133023.1, read on the forward strand.
AAGGCCAGCCCACACCCCAGCTCAGGACGGCGCTGAGCGGCAGGCTTTTCTCACTATTTTCTCTGCCTGGGCTTGTCTTCCAGATTACTGCCTGACTCCTTTCCTGACTCCTTTGGGTCTCTGCTCAAATGTCACCTCATCACAAAGGCTTTTCCTGATCTCTTTTCTAAAGGAACACACACTTAGCCTGTCCCCACAGCCCCACCTCCACAGCTTCCTGAGCCCTTCTCCTGCTTTCAGTTTCTTCATAACTCTTACCACTACCTGACATTATTTAGATACTTGTCTATCATTTAGTTTATTGCCTGTCTCCTCACTAGGATATAAGCTCTATGATAGCTGGGACTTTAGCTGTTTTGGTCATAGCTTTATCTCCAGTACCTAGGAAAAAGTCCTAGCACATGTATAGAGGTGCTCAGTGAATATTTGTGAATAAGCAAATGAATGAGTGAATGAATGAATGAGTGAATGATTAGTTGCCTACTATCTTAGCTAATTCCTAGTACTTAGGCTGCCTAGCTTTCTCCCTCCACATCCTGAGAGTCAGAGTCCTACCAGGGTAGCATAATAGTCAAGAACACAGGCTTTGGAGTTAGGTTGACTCATTCACTTAGTTCACAGACAATTACATAGCTCTTAAGCTGTGTCAGGCATTGCTTTTGGTACTTCATTGATATTAATGCATTTTATGCCCATAACAGCTCTAAAAGGTAAGTACTATTATTATTCCCATTTTAAAGATGAAGCTACTGAGCAAGAGAGAGGTTAAGTAATTTGCCCCAGGTCACACAGCTAGTAGGAGCCAGAATTCGAACCCAGGCAGTCTGTCTCCAGAATATCTGCCTTTTACGAGCCATATAATTTTGAATAAGTTCCTCTCTGAATTGGTTTCTTTGCCCATAAAAATGGAGAAAATTATGCCTACTACACAGACTTGTAAGCATGAAATGAGGTGATGTGTATAAAGTGCTTAGCACGGTCCCTGATCCACATAAGCACTTACTAAAGGGTAGTTGTTATCATTTTTTGTCCCAGTGCCTTGCCTTCCCTTACATCTCAACAGGCTGCACAGCCTTCCAAGTATTACCCACTCCTGACTTTTGTTTCATGTTGGATGCCCTAATATTGACTGCTTGATCCTTGCTGAAGGCCTTGGACGATACACCCACTCACCATTCTGATGCTCTGTGGATAGCCCCAGCATGTCACCTTCACCCTTGACTTCACCCTAGCCTGCCTCACCCATGTAGACAGACCTAGGGCCAGGTCCATTTCTGCCCTTCCCTGTCAAATCTCAAAATAAAATGATTCTTAGAGGCAGAAGCAACAAAATTCAGGCAGCATGACTTGTCTTTGACAACTAGCCTTGCAGTTCTTTTGGGTTCCCATTGCTTGGCATAATCAATCACTCAGATAAGCCAGAGCCCAAATCTGACCAGGTGTGGTGGCCACTTGCATACACTGCCCAGTTCCTTCTTCAATGAAGTCCTTGTTTTCCCAGCTGCTAGGAGTGCTGCTGGTAGACAACCCTCAGCTCTCAGTCTCTTCAAGAACTGTCTCAGCTACAGAGAGCCACCTTGACCAAAAGGCAGTTTCCCTGATGACTTTCTGAGGCTGCCCATATCCAGTGATAGCTCAGTGCAGGAGTATAAACTCCCAGCCGTTTGGGCCCAGCTGAGGACAACTCTCAAGGGCCATTCTAGCTCCAGAGCTCCCTGTAGGTCGGCCAAAGCTGTTGTTGGGCTTGCATCACACTCCTTCTGCCCACTCCTTCTTCCCTCCACTCCTTTCCCCAGGGCACACCCTAATAAGCATCCTGCCTCCTATGCTCAGTCTGAGTCAGCTTCCCAAAAAGCCCAACCTACAATACAAGGTCTAGGTCCAATTCACTCACACTCATTGTCATGGTCTCTGGATTCCTACAGGAACTATTAATCCCAAGAGACAAAATGGTCTCCCAGAATTATAGCTCCCCGGCCAATTCCCCAACTCATCCCCAATCATTTTTTACTTTTTCTCAGAGGCATGATTAGTCTAGCTTGCCTGCTTACACAAGCACATAAATGAAGTCAGAAAAATGATCTTTCCTGATGCTTGTTAATCAATTGTTTTTTGCCTACGATACATTGCCTCGGCTCAGAGCTTCTCTTTCCTCAAGGAAGTGAGACAGATGATCACAGGTTGCCACACAACACTAGCTCTTTACTTTGACCTATTGAGTCCTAGAAGGATTTATCAGCAAGCAACAAGCTCATTTGACTGTACATTAGAAGCAGACAGAGTCAGTCATTAAGGGAATATAAACAACCAGGTGCTTCATCTGTTTTGTAAAACTGATATATTTATAAACATGCCCTTGGGCAAGGCTCAGTCTCAATGATACCTCCTTTGGGAATAACAAATCCCAAACCACTTATTTGTTATGACCAGAAATGACATTTTGATCTGACTAATCAGTAAAATATCTGTACTTTTAATGGTCCATAAAACCTTAATATGCTTCCTTACATGTCTGAGTTCCCAAACTACAACTGGATGACACTTCTATTTGGTCTTCAAGAATAGATAAAATACCTTCCCTATTTAAGTGTGTGTTTGATAGGCTAATAAAATCAGAAAGGATAAAAATGCAGTAGGGTAAAACTGCTTATTTTTTAAGATTTTCTGTGGGAAGATCCTTTATCTTATTATGCAGAGCTTCCTAAGTAAATCCTTTGCTCTCACAGCATGCAGCCTAATTCTTACAAAGGAATTAAAGAAATACTTGATAGTCTATTGGTTTCTCATACTAGGTTTTGTTTTATTGTGTCACTCTGGAAATACTGTTTCATTTTTGATCTTAGAGTCTGTCCAGATATCCAAAATAGAGCTGGTATTGTGAGGCAGGCTTAGGTACTGATCAATATTCTGTCCTTTGTGTGAAAAATGGTATGACTGACGCTGACCCCAATCTGTACGGACAATTACAGCTGTAAAAACAGATGCTCCTCTCCCAGGCCCACCCCAGACATATGTTTTGATTCCTGGTGCTGGGCACTTGGCAGAGATGGGCATTTTGTGTCAGTCAGCTTCTGATACTCCTGGACTGTCTGAAGATTATTTTTAAAAAGTTATGATTCACTGCTGATGAGACTAGCTGCCTCTATTGCCTTCTAGAATCCGGTAACTTCTATGGCTCATGCTCTGAGATTTTGTTTCTGTGCCCCAGATACTTAAAACCACTTCAGTTCCAGCTCCCATAAAGTGGTTACTTGGATCATTGGAATGGTGAACTGATAAGGGCTTTTAAAAAATGTTCAGTATAAAAAAGTTATGGTTGTGAACATCATTATAGGAAAAACTACTGAAGTTCAACATCTGCCCTTAGAAGCTTCAGATTTATTGTGGGAGACAAAATTAAGACAGAGCAATGTTTGCCATCGTTGAAATACGCTGGGTTGTATGACTACTCACATAATCTCACAGTGAATCACAGAGTTCCTTGTTAAAGTGTAGTTCTCACAGGTCTACTGAATACAAATCTCTTCATTGGTGTTGGAATCTGCATCTTTAACAAGCTCCCCAAGGGATTCTCGTGCACACTAAATGTTGACGACCATTGCCCTAGAGGCTGATGATTTCAGCCTGGGCATGGTTCCTGCAATGCCACCACTAGTTAGTGGTCCTCTGTGTTTTGGAAGGAAATGGGGCATTCAGTGACTATCACCACTGAAATGTATGATTAATCATCATAATGATGGTGCTGATGCCCCACCCAGAGCTCCTTTACCAGTCTAGTGCACCCATCCCCCAGCTCCTGACTCCATCTTACCAAGAACCAAGATGAGCTCTATTTTTTTTTATATTTAGCAGCTGTTAGTGTTGGCTGCTAATAGTTCACAGCTGCACTCTACTTTGGAGACTTGTTCTTAACTGACAGAACCCACTTCACCCGGAGATGCGTAAGAGGTTATATACCCGCCAACACGGCCAGTGACTGACTGGTATTAAGGAGCAAAAGACTAGCCCCTTTGCCTCATGGGAGAAAACTCCGTGGCGCCATCTTGCCCTAGAGCTCTCTGTGGAATCAAGGCTGAGGTTAGATCTCTGCTGAAAGCACTTCTTTGCTTACTTAGCTTCTTCTGCTTTTCCTGCTTCTTTCACTTCCATAGAGGTTTCTCCTGAGAACACTCCCTCAGTAAGAATCCTCGTCTCCTTGTCTGCTTCTACATTGCCTAAGACAATATTGTTATTCAGCAGTTGAGGAGACTTTTCCAAAGAAAAAAGTTGTAAAAATAATAAAGATTCTGTGAATAAATACAGAGACATATTTGTAGCAAGATATAAAAGAAATAGGGGGTTCTTGGTTCCAAGAAAAGTGGGGTAATATACCCTGTTTGTCTCACTCAATGAAGCTATAAAACCTGGACAGAAGGCATGGGGCAGCCATTTGAGGACCCTGAAAAGTAAACAGTAGCATGCAGATTGGGAAAGAAGACATACCAGAATCCAACGGATTACCAAACTGGTGGGGAGTTTATCATTTTTTATCTCCTGCTATCCCTGGCCTAGAATCAAGGCGTCCCAAAACTTAGAAGTGGATACTGAGCAGGGACAGAGAGGGCTCCAGAAGTCCTCTAGTTCTGACTGGAAGGGCAGGGACGAGATCTCCTGATGCTCAGAGAGAGTAGGGGAAATCTTTCAGGTTTTTTTCCCCTTTGCTCTGTTCTCTTGCACTCCAGGAAGTCCTGCAGTGGCAGCAGCAGCAGAGACAGCAAACAGCAGTGGGGGCCTATAGATGCCTAAAACTAAAGGGGGGAACCATTATGTCTGATCAGAAGAGCTGTGTCCCAAGAGGATGTGGTGACATCCCGTTGCTTTTTTCTCTTTCTTCTCTCCTGCTGCTTAGTCCTAGACATGAGTATAGTTGTGGAAAGCACACAGCACAGCATAGTAGCTAAAGCCCCATCTTTCTGGGGTCAGAGACTAAAAAGGTGAGCTCCAGAGAAGAAAAAGTCATGGGGAAATTTTGGAGAGAGTATAGCTTGGGAAAATGACCCCATAAGATTGTTTATGAACTTCTAGGCTCACTGCCTAGCTAAACATATGTGCATCTGACCCTAAACAATATCGCAAAGATTTTGACAACTGAATTATGGGATGGAAGACTGTCCAGGTCCCAGACTGGCCACTGAGTAGCACACATACAAGACAGATCAGAATAGTAATGCAGAGGCTTTGAAACCGAACTGCCACCGGAGGTACAACCCACAGAAGGCTGTTTGGAATGTGCAGCCTGAACCTAAACAAGTTGGTTGCCTGTTAAAAAAAAAAATCTACATTCCCTATAGGATTTAAACAAGATCCAGAATCTCATAACCCAGAATCTCCCAAAACATTCAAGATAAAATCTAAAATTACTCAGCAAACAGAAAACCAGGAAAAACCTAATCTCACATGGGAAAAGACAACCAACAACACCAATGCCGTGGTGACACATGTTGGGATATCAAAGACTTTAAAGCAATTATTATTAAAATGTTCCAAGAAGTAAAGGAGAGTGCTTTTGAAATGAATGGAAATATAGAAAGTCTCAGCAGAGAAACAGAATATGTAAAGAGGAATCATATAGAAATTTTGAAATGAAAAATCCAATAACCAAAATTAAAAAGTCACAAGATGGGCTCAAAACGAAAATGAAAATAGTGGAGTAAATAGTGAATTTATTGGTAAATTATCTAATCCAAACAACAGGGAGAAAAATATTGAAAAAATAATAAACATAGCCTTAGGAAGTTGTAGGAAAATACTAAACGTTTAACATTTGTGTCATTGAGTCCCAGAAGGAGATAAGAAAGAGCATGCCGTAGAAAAAATATTTGAGGAAACAATGGCTAAAAACACCCCAAATTTGGCAAAAGACATAAACGTACAGATTTAAGAAGCTCAATGGATCTCAAATAGTATAAAACCAAAGAATTCCATGCCCAGACACATCACAAATTACTAAAAACTAAATACAAAGAGAAATCTTAAGAATAGCCAGAGAAAAAGTCACATTACTTATAGGAGACTAACAGTTTGGATGTCAGCAAATTCTCTTCAGAAACTGTGGAAGCTGGAAGGAAGTGGAAGTGCATTTTTTCAAAGCGCTGGGAGGAAAAAACTGTTAACTCAATCCTTTAGTAATGAGGATAAAATAAAGGCATTATTAGATAAAGGAAAACTAACAGAATTTATTTCCAGAAGACTTTCTTTTAAAGACCTTATTAGAGCAGTTTTAGGTTTATAATAAAATTGAGAGGAAGGTATGATTTCCCATATGCCCTCTGCCCCACACATGCATAGCCTCCCCCACTATCAGTATCACTCACCAGAACAGTATATTTTTTTTTTTACCAGGGATGAACCCACATTAATACATCATAATCATCCAAAGTCCATAGTTAGTACCTAAGGGTTCACTCTTAATGTTATATATTCAGTGGGCTTGGATAAATGTATAATGACATAAATCCATCATTATAATATCATACAGAGTATTTTCATTGTCCTAAAAATCCTGTGTGCCTCTATTCATCTCCCCACTCCCAACAGCAACTAATGATCTTTTTACTGCCTCTGTAGTTTTGCCTTTTCCATAATGTCATAAGTTGGAATCATACAGTATGCATCCTTTTCAGATTGGCTTCTTTCACTCAGTAACATGCATTTAAGGTACCTCTATGTCTTTTCATGGCTTGATGGGTCATTTCTTTTTAGTGCTCCATAACATTCCATGTTTGGATGTATCGCATTTTATTTATCCATTAACCTATTGAAGGACATCTTGGCTGCTTCCAGGTTTTGGAAATTATGAATAAAGCTTATATAAATATCCACATGCAGATTTTTGTGTGATCAAGTTTTCATCTTTGGATAAATGCCAAGGAGCACAATTGTTGGATCATATGGTAAGAGTATGCTTAGTTTTCTTAGACACTGCCAAACTGTCTTCCAAAGTGGCTGTACCATTTCACATTCCCACTGCAATGTACGAGAGTTCCTGTTGTTCAAGATCCTTACCATATTTGATGTTGTGAGTGTTCCAGATTTTGGCCATTCTAATAGGTATGTAATGTATCTCATTGTTTTAATTTGCATTTTCCTGATGACATATGTGGAGCATCTTTACATATGCTTATTTGCCATCTGTAGATCTTCTTAAAGTTTAAAGAGTTCTTTGTATATTTTGGATGATAGTCCTTTATTAGATGTGTCTTTTGAAAATATTTTCTCCAGTCTGTGGCTTGTTTTTTAAGTCTCTTGATATTGTCTCTGACAGAACATAAGTTTTTGTTTTTAATGAACTCCAGCTTATCGATTATTTCTTTCATGGATCATGTCTTCAATGTTGTATCTAAAAAAGCATCACTATACCCAAGATCATCTAGGTTTTCTCCTATGTTATCTTCTAGGATATTTATAGTTTTGTGTTTTACATATAGGTCTGTGATCCATTTTGAGTTGATCATTGTGATGAGTGTAAGGTCTGTGTCTATACATTATCATTATCCTTATTTTTGCATGTGCACGTCTAGTTTTCCAGTACCATTTGTTAAATAGATTATCTTTGCTCCATTGTATTGCCTTTATTCCTTTGTCAAAGATCAGTTGACTATATTTATGAGGATCTATTTCTGAGCTCTCTATTTTGCTCCATTGATGTATCTGTCTGTTCTTTCACCAATACCACACTGCCTTAATTACTGTAGCTCTATAATTCTTGAAGTCAGATAGCATCAGTCCTCTAACTTTGTTTTTCTTTAATATTATGTTGGCTATTCTGGGTCTTTTGTCTCTCCATATAAACTTTAGAATCAACTTGTCAATATCCATGTTATAACTTGCTGGGATATTGATTGGAACTATATTGACTCTAGAGATCACATTGGGAAGAATGGACATAGTGACAATATTGAGTTTTCCTATCCATGACCATGGAATAGCTGTCCATTTATTTAGTTCTTTGATTTTGTTCATCAGAGATTTGTACTTTTCCTCATATAGATCTTATACATATTTGTTAGATTTATACATATTTCATTTTGGGGGGTGCTAACGTAAATGGTATTGTGTTTCAAATTCTACTTGTTCATTGCTGGTATATAAGAAAGTGATTGAGTTTTTCATATTAACCTTGTATCCTGCAACCTTGCTATAATTACTTATAAGTTCCAGGAGTTTCTTGTTGATTCTTTTGAATTTTCTACATAGATGATCATGTCATCCGTGAACAAAGACAGTTTTACTTTTCCTTCTCAATCTACATACCTTTTATTTCACATTCTTAATGCATTGGCTAGAACTTCCAGTATGATGTTGAAAAGGAGTGGTAAGGGGGGGGCATCTTTGCCTTGTACCTGATCTTAGTTGGAAAGCTTTGGGTTTCTCATCATTAAATATGATGTTAGCTGTAGCTATGTTGTACATCATCAATTACAATGCAGATTTCCCTACCCCAACGCTGGTTCCTGCAGTGGTTTCTGCTAGTGAGTCTCTGCTCTAGTAAGCTACAAATCCCTTTATTTGCCTTTCTGTCCCTCCAATCTTGGGAGCAGTGGTTTGCTCTATAATTTTTTCTCTCTTATGGATCCAAGAAAAATTATTGATTTTTCAGTCTTCTCAGCGTTTTACTTGTTAAAACGGAGTGGCAGCTTCCAAGCTCCTTATGTGCAGAACTGGAAACCAGAAGTTCCTCACCAACAAACCTTTGCTGAAAGAATTGTTAAAGGAAATTTCTCAAACAGACGGGATATGTTACCAGGAAAAAACTTGGAATATTAGGAATGGAAGAAGAGCAACAAAATGGTAAATATCTGGGTAAATAGAATATTCACTCCTCTTGAGTTTTAAAAAATAAATTTGATTACTAAGAGCAAAATTTATCACATTTTCTGATGAAGTTTTTGATGTATGTAGATATACTATATAAAAAGTAACTATAATATAAAGGCGGGGAGGGTATATGGACCTATAGGGTGGTAATATTTTTCCAGTTGAAGTAGTAAATTACTGATTCTGAGTGGACTGTGAAAAACTGAATATGTATACTATCCTTATAACCAACACTAAAAATAGTATATAAAGAAATAGCAAAAAACACAATAGAAAAATGAAAATAGAATATTAAATTATGTTCAAATAATCCAAAAGGAGGCAGAAGAAGGGAAACATGAAAAATAGAAGGAACAAATAACAAAACAAATAATAGGCTTAAATCCAAACATCAATAATTATATTAAGTGTTAATGTAAAAGTCAGATTGTCAGAATAGATTTCAAAAAAACAAGACCCAACTATATGCTGTTTACAAGAGATTCACTTCAAATACAATGATATAGGTATATTAAAAGAAAAAATATTGTTGTATGCAAATGCTACTAAAAGGAAAGCTAGAGTGACTGTAGCAAAAAAAAAAAGACACTATGGCAAAGTGGCACAATGCTAAATCTAAGCTACTTGGCACCAATAATCCCTTGATAAATTATTTACATTCTTTTCTCAAGCAGAAAAGTTTTACTCCATCTTACCCACAGACCTTCCAGGCATCCAGATATCAAAAGCTACCCAGCACCAGCTGGGCAGCTTTTGTGAATGTTCATGGGTTTGGAATTAGAATCTTATAGACTGCTCTAATCTAATGATTTACCTTAAGAACATAAGACATAACACCTTTCTCCTTAACTTTCCACATTAAGTGCAGAGCAGTTTTCCAGGTAGGTGTGTTTCCTTCAACAAGAGATCTGTTTTCTTTTTCCATTTTCATTTTACCTCCTCAGGAGTACAAAGCCTTATGCTTCAAAACTATAAGAAAACAAGGTGTCCATATAACTAACGTCACTTGTCTTGAGTCTCATTTGTCAGTTAAGTTATTTATGTGTGGCCACCACAAGTAAGGAGATACTACTCTGGAACTCTTCTTTATAAGAATAGTTCTTTAGAAGGATAATTTTCTACCTTTTATATATCACAGCTCACACAGAAAGTGATAATATTTGTAAGACATTTTGGGATAAGTAAAGGAGAGTGCTTATGGCCAGAGGCATTTGGCCAGAGGGGTTTTAATTCCTCTATGCTGCACTGAACCACCCTGAAGGCCGTAGGGAACCAATACATTGCCACACCTGCAACCATTTGTGGAAAGCTACAGTCAGAAGGATGGGAACTATTTTAGCATAAAATGGAAGTTTGTGTTAAAGCAATCGCTGTGAGTTTCCCTTCTGAGTTTCTATAGTCTCTGCTTAATTGTACTTAATCCCTTTCTCTTTTTAAACACTTCCAAAAATTGTAAAGTAAAAGAGAACATTATATACAGGGACTTCTTCACACCTAAAAAATTATCCGTTACAAAACTAAGTACGCTAACTTCTCATGGGAATGATAGGCAGAGAAATGACAGGGATTTGGGACCTGGTTTCCTGAATTTTGGAAAGTTACAGATCCTTTATGATTTCAGCTCTCCATTATATAATGGAGATAATAACACCTATGTGATGTGGTTGTTGTGAATATTAAGATACCTTAGATGTGCTTAGCATAGTGTCTGGCACATAGTGGATACTCAGTGAACATAGTTTGTTTCCTTTTCATTTTAATTCCCTAGAGTTATTTTTGCTAAAGAAATCGAGAGTAAGAAGATAGCATGTCAGCTTTGAAGTTCCAGAGAAGGCTTTATGGAGGGTATGTAATGATCTTGGCTTTGAGGGGAAGCTGAGATTTGATGTGAAAAAGAAGAAAGGCCTCCCAGGGTCTGGTAATAAGATAGCATGCAGATAATCTTTGAAGTCGCAGGCAGCCAAAGGTAGGATTAATGAATAAAGAACACTTGATAAGTAGGAGAGATATTGATTTGGAACTTAGCCTTAAGGAAACACAATGAGAAAGTCTTACTTGTATGGGTCTGAGAGTTGACTTCAGGTTCGCTCACGACTACATGGTGAAATAGGCAGAATTTTCCTTTGGTGCTTTCCCAGCATGACTTTTCTGCCTTTCAGCATCACTTCCTCCAAAGACTCCATTATACTACTTAGGCTCAATCACTTGCTTGGGAAGGAAGTGTGCTAAAATATAGTCAATTCATACTAAAGAGGTTTTGACCTAATGGGTTAATCCTTCTAGGCCATCATTATTTTAAAAGAGAATCTCAGATTGCCTTATGACTAATCAAGAGAAAAACTCTCCAGTGATTGAATTTCCAGCACTTCTCCTGAGTAGGGAAGATAGTTTTAATTATAGAGGCTATCCACTCAAATCATACTACGAAGATAATGTCTCACTCCATCAATGGGTGATAAGAACCCTCCTTAATAGACCAGGGCATGCACAATCTAGACATAATCATGCTTTAATGTCAACATTCTAAATAAGGCTCTAGAAGAATTTTGTCTGAATTACCCCTATGTGAGTGTCAGGGTTGAATAATAGGGAGAAGCACTGCAGGGATTCGTGAAGCAGCCCTGGGTACAAAGAAATGGAGGAGCAAGCAAGTGAAACAAGCCAAGATTCGAAGTAACAGTATTAAATCCAAAGGGCCAGATGCATGATTGCCAATTATCCTCCAAGCTTTTGGAGTTAGGGGACGTGGGGTTCAAAATGGGAACTGGTCAGGAACGACTGTTAAATCCAAGGGGATTATGGTGACCAGTCCATCCATAACGTCCATGGCTCATGTTTCTTATTCGGTGGCTGCCAGCTGTGCCTGTCCACTGGATTAGTTAAAGGTTAAAGGCAGGGTGATTATGAAGGATGCAGCAATGGACTTGTGATGCTATGGGGAAATTTTAAATAAATATTAGAGAAGAACTGGTAGCTATTAAAATACAGAAGCTAAGAAGCTATTAGAATACAGAAGTTATGGCACATGCATCCAGGGGAGGTAGTAAAACCACTATTTAAAGACTCATTAGACACCCATTTATTTTTAAGACAGGATTTAAGAAAAATAATGAGAACTATCTTCTGGTAGTGCTGAGATATGAGCTAAATGACCCACAAGAGGTCTCTTCAAGCCCAAGAGATTCTGTTTAAACGTTAGAATCCATCTGCCAGAATGGAAATTAAATCCGATAAGCATTCTCCTCGGAAAAACATTGCTTTATATGAGCAATGTTCTATTTGCTCTTCTCTTTCTTTCTTTTCATCCCTTCCAAATTAAAACTGGCTCAAACCTATCTCAAAAGTAATTTTCTTGACATTAACCCCTAAGAACAGGATTCATAGCTTACTATACCAAGCATGGCAAATAGACTTCATCTTGATAGAGGCTTCCTGAACTTTGTGTTGAGAAATATTCTGAAGCTGCATTCAGAGGGCTATGTCTGATTAGCAATGCCTGCCTTGTGCAGGAAGGAGGGATTAGAGCATGCTTACCAGGTGTTTGTTACTCCTGCTACATAACAACCCAAGGAATATTCACAATTAAAAGCAATACAAAGGTAGTCTAATATTTTAATATTCTGAGGCATATATGATCTCGCAGTTATCAATGAAACATGGTGCATGACATAATGGACTTCTACGAATATGGAAATAAGGGGCTAGTTATTGCTCAAAAGAAAAAGATCTGGCAGAAGAGAAAAAGACATAACACTGGCACACTAAGAATAGACAAATATTTTTACAAATCCACTAGCCTTAAGTTCAACCCCAAGGTAAATACTTAGGTGTGATTTCAAGGCGAGAGGAAACAGAACTTACATTGTTATGACCATATACCATGCTGATTGGCCTAATGAAGGACACAGAAAATATTCTACTATGGGTTACAAAACCAATTTTACAGGCAGAGAGCTGAACTGCAATTGTCATCCATTTCCAGAGCCGTCTTGTTAACCACAAAGCTATACTGCCTAAATTTTAGCTGGAACTCTGATCCCTCGCCATGCTTAATAACTTTTATTTCTTTTGATAGCCAAACCTACTCAGCTGCCTAAAAGCCTTTAGGGTCCAGAAGGTAAATCTTCCTGGTAAGATCACTTGGGTTTCCTGAAGAGCTCTTTCAAGGGATTCAACCCAGAATTTCACAAGCCTGGCATCAATCCTCACTCTACCATCTAAAGACTGGGAGATCTGTCATGCGGTCTGGTGGCGGGGGTAATGTCCACCCCAGCACAGTGCATACATTCCTCCAACCTCCTATCAGCTTTACCTGAGATGAGTCAAAGGGATATGTGTGTGGTAGTTGGGGGTGATGTGGCAGGGGGATTTAAGAGGATATTGCCTGACATATTGTTGGAACACAAAGATTTATCAAATGAATAAATAGTTGAATGAATGAGTGGAATTTTGGGGACCACCTTAAACAGTGGGAGGAAAAGTGTCTTCTGGCCTTGGAAAAACAAATATGGCAAGCCAGAAAGATAGAAGCAGGCCACTGTATACAAGACGAATGCTTTGTTATCCTGCTATCACCAAACATCCTCCTCCTAAGACAGGAAAACTGGGATAGCTTTGCACAGAAGGCTTGTCTTTCAGAGGGCAAATCCCAAGGCTGGAGGTTAACCTGCCAATTAGCAGGGGGAAGTTTATGCAGGCACGACGAAATTTGGCAGCACTTAATCTGGGAGTTCTGTAGCATGTACAATATGAAGTAAGGGGGTCATGCACAAAATCATTAAAATGTACAGTTTGTTCTAACTTCAAATCTGGGGGTGGACAAATAGACTTTTTCCTCTTTAATAATAAACTGGTATGTTGGGACATAAACAACATGTAAAACTCTGGAGCCTTTAACAACTCTACTAGAGGAAACAACGTGCTTAGTTTTAGTGACCAGAGATGAACCTGAAATAGTTTCTGAATAAAAAAATGATTTTTGTTTTCAATTTAATCTTTTTCTGGATTGTTCATTTTGGATTTTAAGCTGTGCTTCTATTGTCACCTTTAAAGAGAGAGTTTGGTGATGTTTGAACATCTAAGAAAATTAGTGCATAAGGCTGTATGAAATTGGCTATGCTTAGTCTTCATTTAAAAAGCACTTTTGCAGAGGACATACAGTCTTGGGGAAAAAAATGTACCTAGAATCCAGTACCAGAACAAGTTTTGCCGTGGCAAGTGCCAGTTTTGTTTACAATTACTTGGACAATGCTTCTGCCTTTTATGTTTCATAGATTTTAGTTATTTACAAGCAAAACATTAATTGTGGAATTCAGTATGTAACTTAATCTCCCTTTAGGTTTTGATATCATTCTTACTGAAATAACTATCTACTTGGTGAAGATGTATAGAAGAGAAAGACATTCTCACCTCCAGCTTACCCATTATTATGGGTTGATGCCAACTGAGAAAACATACTTCATTACCACCAGCTCTGCTCCACAGAGGCAACATATTTTGAACCTAATGCTCTTCTATGTAATTTAGATGATATAGATTGCTTAATTCAATCTATGATGAGAACATAGGCAGAAACATTTAATTCATTTTGTGCTCTTGGGCTCAGAATGGAACTGAGTTTTCTTTGGGATATAGAAAACTAGGAAATTATAAAATTGGGAAAAATAGGAAATTATGTCGCCTGGAGTTGAGAATGAATTTTCACAAAATTCAGAACACCTGGCTATTCTCCAGGGATGGCTATAAGTGCTGGGAAATTAAAGCCCTCCAGGAACAGCCCTTGTGCACTGACGGATGGGACTTAGCGGATAAGGCCACCAGCTCTCAAGACTCTCAAGCGGGATACCTCTGAGGTATCATCATGGGTAGCAAACCATTTCTGTAAAAGGCCAGAGTAGATATTTTAGACTTTGTCACCACATGGTTTCTATTGCAGCTCTTCAACTCTGCTATTCTAGGGTGAAAGCAGCCATTAACAATTCATAAACGAATGAGCATGGCTATGTTCCACTAAAACTTTATTTATAGACACTGAAATTTGAATTTCACATAATTTTTATGTGTCACGAATTATTAGTCTTCTTTTGATGTTCGTAACCATCAAAAAATATAAAAACCACTCATAGCTCATGGGCTGTATAAAACCAGGCTTGATTTGGCCCACGGGTTGTAATGTGTTAATGCCTGTTCTACATTAGCTCTTAAAGCGTCCCTTGGAGATTCCACAGTGGTATCCTGCTGGAAGACTCACCCTTTATTACTTTCTTTATCTTCCCTGTCTCACTTCCCCATTCATTTAAGAGTGTTCCCAGGAATCACGTCCAAATAAACTACTTGTACTTAGATACTTGTCTTGAGGTCTGCTTCTCGGGGAAGCAAAACTAAGACAACTAGCTTGGCTGATTAATCACTGAACTGAACATTTGTTGCTTTGACACCATGAAGATCCTCCAGAAAGGCTCCTGGGATCCCAAGAGTAGATTCAATAAAAGGGCTCTTTTCATTATATTCTCAGACCAACAGTGCAGTGGGTTAAATGTGTAAACTTTACCATTCACTTGCACCCGAGGTAAAACTGAGAGTGTTAACACCTGCAATGACCTCAAGGCAGCGATTTCATCTCAGATCACTCTCAAATTCTCATGCCGGGGGTATTAGCAGCGAGGACATCAAGATGCTTCACAGAAGCACATGTTGGTGAGTCAGAGTCAACCAAGCCATGTAACAGCCCACAGGAACCCAGAGGCATTGAGTGTGATGATAACCATTGCAGCAATCTCTGTAGCCATGTGGATTTATGAAATGGGTTTCCTTCCCAAAGTTCCCCGACAATTACCAAAGGACTGAATGACTTCTAGATCAAAAACAGCAGGTGGATAGATGGGGCATTCATTTTTTGGGTCCCATGTCACTCATTTAATGTAGTAATTTCTTTCTTGGCGAATTGAAAAAGCCTTCCTCACCCTGTTCTACGCTGTTCCAGATGGCTGTACCCTCTCAACCTGGCAGGTGCCTGTCTGTTGGCAGTGAGGCTGTGAACTTACTAAGTACAGCAATTTCTGACCTTCAGACACAAATGAAGCAAAGTGCTTTCTTTTATTAATGACAGGCTTCTCTAATAAAAGGGTAGGCCATGACATGTGGACTACAAGGAAATTATGAAGCCATATCTGGCTCTGAAGTGCTAGGGGCTTGTGCATTGTCTGAAAATTGATTAATAGACATTGATTTCCCCTAGTCCTACTGGGTATGCAACATTCAACAAAAATATAATTGTAAACTTAAAAGGAAAAAAAGCTGACATTCTAGAACAAGCTCTGGGGTGTTTACAAGTTCTAACAAAATCCTTCAAAAATGTGTTTTAATTGGGTCTCTATTAGCAAGTCAATCCGTTGGGACTCCTTAATTACTAAGGTAAGCCTTAACTTCCTTTCCTCATTATTTTCCCTCTTTCAGTCCAAAATAGAAAGGAAGAAGTTCTCTTTATAAACATGTGAATTTTAAATTGAGCTTGAGTCCAGCAAAGTAAGCTATCCCGGGTTCTCTCTGAGCCAAACCCTCTGGAGGGCTTCATTTTAAAATTCAAATACAGGGAGATTATTTATCACTGTGGTTTTGACAGTGACAAAATTGCCCCCTTGAAGAAGACAAATTGGCAGTCTCACAAAAGAGGAAGTGATTTTTAAAAATGTATTTATTTATTTACTTTGTATGGGAATTAAGTTCTGCAAACAAATGCCTCTGACTGCTGGGGCTTAAAACATGCTCTATGGTGTTCAAATGAAAAAGCAACATGAACCCCATGAATGCCCATGGTCACAGGGAGTGGGAAGTGTAGCCATAGTAATAAGAACCAAAGTGCCAAGGAGTAGCAAACCAATGCCCAGATCTATAAGCCGGCTGAAATTTCTACCCTAGACTCTCCACATTCCTGCTTGAAAAACATCTTTTTTCTTTTTCTGAAGTGTAGTCAGTTTACAATGTTGTGTCAATTGCTAGTGTACAGCATAATGTTTCAGTCAAACATATACATATACATATTCCTTTTCATATTCTTTTTCACTATAGGTTACTACAAGATATTGAATATAGTTGCCTGTGTTATACAGAAGAAACCTGTTTATCTGTTTTATATATAGTAGTTAGTACCTGCAAATCTCGAACTCTCATTTTACCCCTTTCTATCCCCTTTCTCCCTGGTAACCATGAGTTTGTTTTCTATGTCTGAGTCTGTTTCTGTTTTGTAAGTAAGTTCATTTGTGTCTTTTATTTTAGAGTCCACATATAAGTGATATCACAGTGTATTTTTCTTTTTCTTTCTGGCCTACTTCACTTAGAATGACGATCTCCAGGTCCACCCATGTTGCTGCAAATGGCATTATTTCATTCCTTTTTTATGGCTGAGTAGTAGTCCACTGTATATATATACACCACTGCTTCTTTATCCAGTCATCTATCAGTGGACATTTAGGTTGTTTCCATGTCTTGGCTATTGTAAATAGTGCCGCTATGAACATTGGGGTGCATGTATCTTTTCAAATTAGAGTTCCCTCAGGATATGTACCCAGAAGTAGGATTGCTGGATCATATGGTAAGTCTATTTTTAGTTTTTTGAGGAATCTCCATACTGTTTTCCATAAGGGCTGCACCAAACTACATTCCCACCAACAGTGTGGGAGGGTTCCCTTTGCTCCACACCCTCTCCAGCATTTATCATTTGCGGACTTTTTAATGGTGGCCATTCTGATTGGTGTGAGGTGATACTTCACTGTAGTTTTGATTTGCATTTCTCTGATAATTAGGGATATTTAACATTCTTTTCATGTGCCTATTGGCCATCTATATGCCTTCATTGGGGAACTGCTTTAAAAAACACCTTCTTCTTGATCAGACTCACGAAGGCCTGTGTTTCTGTGACATAGTAGGATGCAGCTAGGTAGCATAGGGAGAGAACTGGCTTGGGTATGGGACATCCAGTTTATCTTCCTGTCCGTAACAGCCTCGGGGTCCATATGCTGCAGGCTGAGGCAGAGGAGAGAAAGGAGCTATTTCTTATCATCAACCAGCTTCCCAGCTCTGGCAGTTTTTCATCAATTTGCATAGCCAGGAATAGCAGGTATATTTCAGAAGCATATGGACCACTGCCTCACTTCCCCAACACACACATACCCTCATCTAGCTTTCCCTCTAGGCCCACTCTATGATAGACATTCCCATCTGCTTTTTAGTACTGAAAAGTTCACAACTGGGGATCTATTCCTTGGATGTAAGTCCTTGTTTCTTAGTAATATGCATATAATTCTGGGATGTATATAACACCTTAACCCCTTAGCTTTAGAATTTAAATAAACCCACAGTGTTCACTGAAATTAATTACTTTCAAATAGTCACAAAATTAAAATGAATAAGGGCTATCAATCACTTATACATTACTGAATACATGTAGGGAGAGGATTAGGCAAAGGACACAAAAAGGGGAGACTGTGTGATTTCCACAATGATCAGGTCAATGGAAATGAAAACTGCCATTATTCTATTCAACCCAACCTCTCATTGCCATAAAGAAAGAAGATTCCACACAGCTATTCATTTTTTATATTTTCTAAGGCATACGCTCTTCTATGAATGAAATATATAGTAAATAAATTTAAAAAGTAAGATTCAGATTAAATATCCTGTTTGGGAACCTAGAAATGAAATTCATCAGAAAACTCTTCATGATTTTATCCATTTGGCCAGTAGAGATATCGTTATATGGCATTTCTCCAAGTCCCCAAGCTTATTTATATCACTTTGCTATCCTCATAACATCTGTGCTCTTAGGAGAGTAGGAATACACTTCACTGAATACTTCTCTGTGTAGCTGGGAGAAGCAGCAATAAAAACGTGGAAATGTAAGCACTGTCACATTGGGATCACGTAGGGAATGCGGAACACTCATAAACAGTTGCTTACAGCATAACTTGGAGGACAAATTTGACCATTTTTATAAGCTGTATCACATGTGATATAATTTAATGTAGCGGTATTTCCAGGAAGTTATTGTATAAAAGCACCCTAACAAAGAAGTGAACCAAGATATAAAATATATGTGAGAACAAAAGATATTCATGTAATATTGCAAATATGGCAAATGCTGGAAATATCCTAAATATCTGTTAGTAGATTAAATAAATTATGGCCTGTTCACAAAATGGATTATGTAGCCACTGAAGAAATTAAGTTTATATGTAATGATATAGAAAGGTACCCAAGATATTTTATTAAGTAAACTGTATGCATACTATCATATATATATTATATATACATACATATTATATATATATACATACACACAATATATATGTGTGTGTGTGTGTATTTTTTTTACAAGGAGAAATGGAAGGCACCTATTCATGTAGTTACCTCTAAGGAGAAGGATGTTGGCAGGAGAAAATTTTACTCTACATTTCATAGTCTTCTGAACTGTTTCAATTTCCTTTCTAGTAGTGACCATTCGTTACTTCTATAAAATAATAACAACAAAATAAAGAAAAATAAAAGAAAAAAAGGTCAAAGTGAATTGTCCTCCTGGAAGCATACTTGGGTGTCACTTGGGCCTCCATTCTCTCTTTGATAGTGGCCATACTGGGTTAGAAGAGGTCAGAATTGCCTTCCCTGATGTGTCCTGAGTAGCAGTGTTCCTACAGAGGTTATAGATTCGTCTCCATGAAATAATATCTATCTTATTTGAATCAGTGTCAAGCTCATAGCACTGCTTGGGAGTAACAAGTTTCGTAAGCTCATCACTCCCACTTCACATTCCTATCTGGGGTGCAGAGGGGAGAGGCCTCTAAATTTAGTCCTTTCAATCTTCAAGAGCTGCTTATAAGGTGTGATGAATAAGTTGGTGTAAATCCCTCCATGTCTTACAAAAATGTATAGTTTGTGACCCTCTCTCCTATTTAACCTTGCCTTTCCAGGCAGAAGACTAAGAAATCTTTCCATCTGCCTTCATATAGAGAAACCTCCTGTTTTTCTAGTCATTTTAGCTGCCCTTTTCTGGGCACCTTCCAGCTCCAATATGAATTTTTTGAGAGGTTTCAGAATCAGAATTGCAAATGGTTTTCTCAGCATGGTTGTGCAGGGATTTTATACCGTGTTCCCTGTTTTGTTTCCCGTGCCTTTTTTCTTGATAAGTCCCACTGCTTGGCCAGCCTTTTGGAACAAGCTATCCAACTCCTTTTAGCCATTCTTCTCCCTCTGCAAGACACCAGACCTCTAAGATGAAAAAGGGAAACATTCAGATGTTTCTAAATCATAGAATCCCAGAATAGAAATCAAAGGGTTATTAGCCATAATCTTGAGCAAATCTCCCATTTAATAAATGGCAGCAACTGAGGCCCAGAGAGGTTAAGCAAGGACTCCAACTTAAACCTCCCAACTTCCATGCTGGCCCCTTCTCCATTTCATCTGTGTGCAGGAGAGATATTAAAAATATTTAATAGCTGTATATAACTGAGGCATCAGACTGAAGACCCACCCGAGTGTTGGGGTGGGTCCTGAAGGCACCCTTCTGTGGTGGACAATAACTCTTTATTTGCTGGGTCAAAGAGTGGTGTGTGGAGTTTCAGGGGATGGACAGAGGTGACTGGGGTGGCAGGAAGGGGGCCTTGTGGAGATAGCAGCATCTCTTCACCATACAATATGGAAGTTTTTCCAATATGTCAACAATTGGGACAGTCATCCCAGTGTGTCCAAGCTGTGTAGCACTTGTGTCTATATGGTCCTTTGGTCTAATTTAGATAAAATGTACGTATATATATTTTTTCTTTATTGGAATGCTTTGATGTGTGAAGACTCAGAAGGAGTCTCTGGCAAAGTGATAGGCTTTAAATCTTTTACAATTTAGGCATCAGGAAAATGACTCCCAGCTACTCTGAACATTATACATAATTAACCAAATTCTAGGGGTCTCACACATCCAGTCGCATTACAGTACTGCAGCCCTTTAATATCAATCGTAAAAGTGAGATATTTAAATTGCAAAATAGATACATCTACACAGAAATGAGAGCTCCCTGAAAATGCATGAGCTGATGCTTATCCGTCTTCAAGGAAAAATGAGTCACAGTAATGTTTCCCTCTGTGCAACAGATTTTAAATTGTGATTTATGAGGTTTAAAAGCAGCTAAGTATCCCTTGTCAGTAAGACTATCGCGAGGTTGCTTGATGGAGACCACTTTGTACAAATTACCCAATCAACTCAATTCCCCTTCCTCAGATCAGAAGAGTAAGGAAGACGCAACCCCAGGAATGGGTGGGGGGTGGGGGGCCTGTGTGAAGAGGCTCTTTGTTCTCTTATTCTGTTTGCCTCCCTCCAGCTCCTCAGGAGGTGCTGCATGAGACACAGCATACGTGAAAGCCAAACAATAGAATGTACAGAAATGTTCCTCCCCCGCCCCTACCTAAGACCAAAACATCTCTCCCACAGCTTGAAATCCCAACATTCCATTCTCCCTTTAAGAGTCCCCAAATGCACCAAATTATTCCTGATGAGCCATAAATACTTCTGTCTCTGGTAACCCTTTCTCCCACAAAAAAAAAAAAAAAAGGAATCTGGGTTCTCACAAAACAAAATGATTTTCTCATCTATTTATTTAATAGGTCTTTCAAAAATGTCAGAAGTTAAATTACACTTAGTCATACTTTTAAAGAAATAGTCTTTATTGAAAATAAAAAGATTAGATGAATAGAGGTATAGAAGCAGCTCAACAGAATATCTGTTGAATGTTGGATGAGTGAAAAATTAATCAATATGTGTGTCAATTATACCTCAATATACTGTTTAAAAGATCAGTTCATAGGAACTTGCATATTTCCTGGGACTGGGAACTTCTGATGTCAAATTCCGTATCATATAGGGTTCAATCAGAGAAGCAAAACCACTGCATGCACAAAAGGGATTTGTTACAGGGATTTGACCTTGCACAATTGTGGGAGCTAGTTAAGCAGTCTCTGTAAGGTTGTTGTCTTTGCCTCTGATGCTGGAGCTTAAAAGGCCACAGAGCAGGCAGCGGGGGAAGGGAAGATGGATATGAAATGAGGGAAAGCAAGAACGAGTTGGAACCCACAAGGGCCAGCTGACGACCACAAGGCTGGGCTGAAACCTGTGTCAGTTCTTGTTGCCTCTGACCTTTATAGAATGGCTGTCCTGTAGAAGCTGGGGACCCTTCATCACTGAGCTGAACCCACACACCCGGCCCAGCGGTAGAAGCAGCTGAAGGAGGAGCCAGGGGAAGATGGAGCAGATGAAAACCCAGCTGCTGTCTCACTTCCACGAGGGAAGCTAGCAGATTGTTGACAATGTGTGTGAGCTACAAAATGGCTGCTCTTCTCTTCTTCTCTCTAAATCTCATAAAAAATTCTCTCTTGTGGCTCATTATAATCAGAAACATGTAGGAAAGGGATTTGTGGAATGTGAGGCCCAGCTATTCAAGGTAACACATTACAAAGTCACCATACTAGTCACCGTATTTAGGGAGAGGAGAGGAGTGTTGAGAACAGATTTCTGAGTGTCAGAAAAATGGGACTGAAGGTCTTTGCCCAGTAGGGCAGAGAAGAGGGCAAGGGTGCTCAAGGAGGGAAGAAGGTATACAGTTGCCCTCCCTCCTTTCATTCATTACAAATGTGTACTGAGCATTTACAGTGTGTCAGGCCCTATTTCAATTATATTTTTTCAGACAGCCACACTAATATATCCCTTTCCAGTATGTTCACCTTGCACTGTGACATTGAAACTTCTATATCAAGAGATGTGATCTCCGTTCACTCCCTTTAATTCTGGGCAGGACTGTGACTCTGGCTGAAGTGACACTGCATGACTTCTGAGGCTAAGTCATAAAGGTTATGAATTTCTGGAGACTCTCATCACTGACTTAGTCCCCATGTTATAAAGAAGCTAAATTCTCACGGAGAGGTCACCTGTACATGTTCCAGTTGACATTTCCAACTAAGATCTCTCCATCAACCACCTAGCATCAATCACTAAGTATGTGAATGAGTTTTCAAATGATTCCTGCTCCCAGTCTTCAAGTATCACCCCCCAAAATTGATGCCAAAATGCAGCAGACAGATGAGTCTTGCTCAAATTACAGATTTGAGAGCAAAATAAATGTTGTTATTATTTCAAACCACCCAAGTTTAGGGGTAATTTGTTGCACAGTCGTAATAACTGAAACAGGCTCTTTGCTAGACTGATGGGGCATAATAACATACATGTGTTATTATATGGAATCATACATAATTACCTAAATCCTTTTGCTATAATGTTGGATCCATTATCTTGAAGCTAAGTTTTTAATCAGTACTTTTGTACAAATAATGGTATGTTTTTAACTTTTTATCTTGAATTAATTGTACATTTGCATGCAATTTTAAGAAATAATACAGAGAGATCACATATACTCTTCACCTAGTTTCCCCCAATAGTGGTAACATCTTGCCTAACTAGAGTACAATATCACAACCAGAAAATTGAGATTGATGCAATTAACTGATTTTATATAGGTGTTTCACCAGTTTTATATAAAATCCTTTGTGTGTGTGTCTATTTAGTTCTATGCAATTTTATCACACGTTTAGTTTCATGTCACAATCATTATAGTCAATAGTCAAGATACAGAACAATCCCAACACAAGGATCTCTTATGCACCCTTTATAGCAACAGCAACCTCCCTCCCACTATTGCGACTACTCCCAATCCCTGGCAACCATTAATCTGCTCTCCATTTCTATGATCTTGTCATTTCAAGAATGTTATATACATGAAATCATATAGTATGTAAACTTTTGAGATTATCTTTTTTCACTCAGTATAATTCCCTGGAAATCCATCCAAGCTGTTATGCATATCATTAGCTTGTTCCTTTTTGTAGCCGAGTTGTATTTCATGGTATGGATGTCCCATAGTTCTTTAAGCAATCAATCATTAAAAAAAAAAATATATATATATACACACACACACATATATATATATAACTGAATCGCTTTGCTATACACCAGAAACTAAAACAATATTGTCAATCGACTATACTTGAAAAAAAAAAAAACAATTGGGTTGTTTCCTATTTGGGGATATTATGAATAAAGCTCTATGAACATTCATGTACAGATTTTTGTGAATGTAAATTTTATTTCCCTGGAATGAATGTACAAGAGTGAAACTGATGGGTTGTACGGTAAGCATATGTTTAGTTTTGTAAGAAGCTGTCATACTCTTTTCTAGAGTGGCTCTACCATACATTCCCACCAGCAATGTATAAGTGATCCAGTTCCTTTGCATCCTCACTAACATTTGGTGTTATCACTATTTTGAATTTTAGCCATTCTGATAGGTGTGATATAATAACATATTTTGTGATATGATTTGATCAGATGTGCACGAACTCCAGTACCTTCTTGTTTATACTCATTTGTATGGTGGCGGGGGGGGGCCTTTTTTTCACTACTACTTCTTTCCCCTTGATCATCCTCTTCAAAATGGAGAAGACAGTGAGTTACTTGGGGTCTGTAGCTAATGGCTGGCTTAATTTTCTTATAAATCATCCCTAATAGATACGCAGAGGCAGAATTCACTGCATTGTTCCAAAAAAAGATTTAAATAAATTTTCTACAAGATATTTTAAGTAAATGAGGAATTAAAGATTAAGATAAGCTTGGGAAAAGATTAAATCTGGAATAAGGTTAAATATATAAAGCGCATAAGGTCTCCTGCAACTGAGTCACAAATTTGTGCATTTATAGAGTTAAGAGGGAGATGTACTAAGTTACCTAGTTCACAACACTCATAAAGAATTGATAAACTGGTAGCTCAGAAAAGGCCAGCCTGGTTCTGAGACCAGAGTGAACATTCTCCCAAGTTTACAGAGGCCACATAGGTAATGTAAATGAGTGAAGCAAATTGAGACTACGATGATAAGGGAGGGTGGTGCTGGGGCTGTGTTAAACTGGAGAAGCCCACGCACAGTCTAAGGGCGCAGCCACCTCAGCTCTTGCTGATATTGCCAAGAGGGTAAAGTAAGCCCAGTGTATCCAGATTTTCCAACTCTTAAGAGAGGCTGTAAAGTCAGATTTGTAGGAATTATCTCCTGATAATATATCAGTAACTATGTCAGTTAAAATACTGGCTGAACAAACACATCTGCAGTCCAGAGTTGACCTACTACTGTCAGTTAAAAACCTCTGGCCTTGAAAAATAGGCAGGGACATCTAATGCAAGACAATCCTTATAAATATGACCTTTCTCTTTATCAAAGTTCAGCTTTGGGTAAATATTGAATGTCACTGAGTTGGTAGTTATGCTTTCTGACATGTATACAGAATTCAGATTGTCTGTGTAGTTGCTCAAGTATGGTGTCAGATACTTTCCGGAGCCAGCAACTTAAAGCAAGAAGAGACTAATTAGTGTGTGACCTTCAATTGTTTTTGTTTATCATTTGCTCAGGATTCAGTCTTAGGAAAGAGCATCATATCAGCCAAGCTCAGGTCAGTGTCTCCATCCTGGCTCTTGAGGCGGGCAAGGCAAGGAAGGACTGAATGCCTTTGGCTTCCAAAGGGTGAGGCAGGAACCTGGAATTATGTTACACCAAGACCACCCTAATGAGGAAGAGATAGTCCACAAAAGAAAAGTAAGGAACTCTTAGAAAGTGGCAGTGGATGCTGGGCAGCTGAAAACAACAAAGGTCTACCAGAGAGAACACAGGGCAGAGTAGTGGAGGGCCAGAAAAGTCCCCTTTCTCCTTCTTGGCAGGTTCTTAATTGACTGTATTTGGAGCTTAATAATCTTTTCAGTGATCCCATTATTAAATGCATCTCAACAACAGCTCTGAGTAGCATAGAGGGACCATCAGTTTATCTTCTTATAAGTGACCTGTTCTGTATCTCATTGTATTTTTTAAGAGTCCGAGTACTTTCTGTGGAGGTTAGCAAGAAGCCTAGAACAAATATTGAAGAGCATCATTTTGTGGTATGTGCTTTACACAAGTTAAAAGATTAGGGTGACTTGCACAGATCATAGGAACACAACTGTACTAGCAAGATATACACCATGGTCATCAGAAGACAGAATGCAGAGAAATTTAATTTTCAACATACATGGTGTCAGAATAAATGTTTTACTTTCATAGAAATATAACTTTGGTGTTGCCCACTGTGGCCTTCTAGGGAATAAGGAGGCCAAAATATAAATTTGAAAATTATAATACTTCTGAAGTTTATTTTAATTAAAAAATGTCCCAGTCTTTCCTATATGAGTTTTTCTCAGCTTGAGAGAAACCACATACCGCTATGCTAAAATATTTTTGTTATTCAATATGAACTTCATTGTAAAAGTTTTTTAGATCAGTTAATGTGTGTGTGTATAGTCTGTGCAAATTTTGACAACTGCCTCCTAAATTTTGATTGTTATAGCTTTTTAGACTCAGTTTTAAATCATTTGCGCATGTCAGCTAATTCCAAGTACAAGTCTGCTCCATAGGCATCTTCACTTAGTCAAGACCTTTTCAACATAACACTGAGCTTCACAAAGTATTATTTTCATATTGTATCACAAAAGAGAGAACTGTATCTTCAATGTTGAACTTTTAAACTGAATTTTCAATTGAATTAGTAATAATGCCATATTTTTCCCTTTGACAGAATGAACTTCTAAAAACTTTACTTTGATTTCATGAATTAGGTAAAAATAAAATTAAACCATGATTGAGATTAACAGATTTTCCATTTGAAATTTCCTTGTTCAAGGAATGAACAGCCTCATTAACCAGGAGAGGAAGAGAAGCTCTATGTGGTTTGAAGAACTGAGTTATCTGAGTCCTACATGTTTCCATTCCAATTCCTGGTATTCGTTCTCTCCCAATCCAAATATAACTTTAATGTAAAATCTCTGGTAAACCAATACAACAGCCTAAGAGTCAAAATTTGACTTTTGTTTTAGTTCTCTCAGCCCAGTGGCTGCAAGGGATAAGAGATGCTTTGAATAAAATCATAGAAATTCCACGGATTTCTGCTTTTGCCTTGATACAAGCTCTCCTCCTTCTTTAAACTGTGAAGTTCAGCTAGAAGCAACTAGCTTATACCGCACATTTGCAATTTCTTAAGCCTTTCATATTATCCTATTACAACTGCCCTTACATCCCTTAGAACTTTACCCAAAATGAGCCTGTTATTCCTAGTGAGCACAGATAATACTTCAATTAGCTATTTGATTGATGCATGTCTTGGACTGACTCAGTGCCAGTCAGGTTTTCAGAGACATCAACAACGATTAAGAGATAATCAATCTAAGATTTCCCCCCACCTTCCTGAGGATCTGCTGCCTGCAACCATTTCTGGTGCCATTTTCTTGATCAAGTTGATTATTAAGCAGAAAAGTCACTCATTCATAGTTCTCATAATTGCTCAGAGGGCTGCAGAACTGGGCTGGAAGCTTAACTTCCAGGAACAGAACTTGAAACCACACCTCAAAATAGACTTGATAAGCTACTGTCACTGATCAACAGGGGAAGCCCAAATTGCTGCCATCCTGATGCCAGGTCTATGGCAGGAACTCAGTTTTGCAACCATCAAGAAACTACTGTCATTGCCACCACTAGAGACTAGACACATCTCCAGAGGAAACAGCAGCATCACAGATTGCTCACTTCTAAACCAGTGTCTCACATGAATGCATCTGTTTGACAGGGTCAAGGTCACGTCCCTACACACTGAACACAAATAGGGCTGTGAATTTGAGTTTTTACTCTTATGTTGGGAAAAGTGGACTGAGATATGGAAATTCCCTCATTTTGGTTACGTACTGGTGTGTAACAAGCCACCCAAAAAACTTAGCAGCTTAAAGCAACAACAACATTCACTTTGCTCACGAATCTGCAATTTGGGCAAGATTTGGAGGGGACAGTGCATCTGTCTGACTCAGTGTCACTGCGGGTTAGAATCATCTGACAGCTCACTCACTTACATGTCTAGTGATTGATGATGGCTTTCGGGCTGTGACTTTACCTGGGACCTATGTGTCCTCTCCATAAAAAACCATACTACTTGCCCCTACTCAGTTTACTTTCTACATTTAACTGTATTTGTTAGCATAAATTTAGTATTCCAGTAGACTGTTGCCCAGGAAGATAAAAGTTGCAAGTAAAATTATTGCTCTTTATAGGAACTTCCTGAAAGACCTATCACTCTTCAACAGAAGAGTTTACATACCAAGATTCTTTGAGCCTCTAACCTCAAAATATTCACCTCATGGCCACCAATCCTAAGATCGTTACCCAAACTGAATCAAGCCCCAATTTGATAGACCCACTTTAAATCAACCTCCCAGCTCTCAATATATTACCAGATATACTGTCTTCCCTCTCTGAGACTCTTTCAGATTCCATGAGGTAGTGGTTTAAGCAATATACTCAGCTTTGTGTTATCAATGTGTTGTTCTGGTGATATCTGGGAGGCCGGTATTTGATACCGTGGTGGGGCTTCTTTACAACATGATGATTAGGTTTCAAGGGTGAGCATCCCCAAAGAGAGAGCTATGTAGAAGTGATACAGCCTTCTATAACCTAGGGTCTAAAGTCACACAGCATCATTTCTGCCACATTCTAGTCACTGAGGTAACTACAAATGCTCATCCAGTTTCAAGAAAAAGGGTACTAGACTCCACCTTTTGATGGGAGGAATCAAAGATTTTCCAACAGATTTTAAAACCAACACATTCTCCAACTGTAGAAAGACTATCCAAAAGCTGATGGGCAACCATGAGTATGAGGACTATGATGAATGCCCTCTACAGAAGGTATACACCAAAATACTGACAGTGTTGAGCTTAAGGAGTAGAATTATAGAAGGATTTTTCTTGTATATTTTCTGAATTTTCTTCAATGAACACATATTCCTTAATTTAAAAGAAGATATGCAAACACATCCTCAAATCAAAGTTCGATAATAAAGTAAGAAAAAAATTTAGGATAAAATGTCAAACAGAATACCTTGTAACCTAATTTTTTTAAAAAACTTCAACAGATTTATTGAGATATAATTTTATATCATAAAATTCATTTGGTTTAACTGTACAATTAAATACTTTTTAGTAAATTTATAGTTTGTAACCATGACCAAAATCCAATTTTAGGACATTTTTACCACCCCAAAAAGATCCCTTCAACCCACTTTTAGTCAATCTCCATTCTCACTTCCAGCCTATGAAAACATTATCTAATTTCTGTCTTTATAGATTTGCCAGTTCTCATATAATATGCAGTCTTTTGTATCTGACTTCTTTCCCTTAGCACAGTGTTCTTGTAGCATGTATCAATCCTTTATTCCTTTTTATTGCTAAGTAAAATTCCACTGTATAGATATGCCACAATTTATTTACTCTCCAGTTGATGAGTATTTGGACTGTTTCAGTTTTTGACTATTATAAATAATGCTGCTATGAACATCCACATATAAGTCTTTGTGTGAATGCTGTTTTCATTTTTCTTGGGTAGATACCCAGGAGTAGAATGGCCGGGTCATATGATAAATGCACGTTTACCTTTTTAAGAGACTGCCAAACTTTTCCCAAAGTTGCTGAATCATCTTACATATCTTCCACAAATGTATTAAGTTCCCATTTCTCCTTATCTTCCCTAACACTGTCTAATGTCTGTCCTTCTGATTGCAGCCATTCTTGTGGGTGTAAGGTGGTATCTCATTTTGGTTTTTATTTGCATTTGCCTAATGACTAATGATATTCAGCATCTTTTCATGTACTTCTTAGCCAGTTGTATGTCTTCTTTGGTGAAACATCTATTCAAATTTTCTTGTTTTTAATTTTATTATTTGCCTGGTTATTGAGTTGTAAGAGTTCTTTATATATTCTGGATATAAGACTTTTCAGATATATAATTTGCAAATATTTTCTTCTAGTCTATAACCTTTCTCTCAGTCGGGGACCTAGATTTTATGGTTTCAATAGTATAATTATCACCAATTATTTGATTTTGTTCATGGAATGCACCAAATTTGAAGAAGACTGAATTAATGAGAAGATGTGCTTTGGTAGAGCTCTGTTTCTAAGGTTTGAAATTGAAAAGGCAATTGCAGTTGTCTGATAGCTGGCAATAACGTAGTAACTTTGGAAAGCCTGTTAATTATATCTTGACCACCAACTTGCATCAGGCAAAAAAATACAGAAATCATATACAAGATGACGAAATACATCTCGAAAAAAACAAATCAATATATTTAGTACATGTCTCTCCCACTGGTTTAAATTCCAGCAGCACTGTTTTGCCTTGATTGTCTAGGGATTGAACATCAAAATGTAAAAGCATATTTTCCAAAATGATAAACCAAGGGTTTTCTGAGATAAGCGTTTCATATTTCAAAAGGAAGGTCAGTGTTCTGGACTTCGATTTCACAACTGAAATGTAAATAATTTTAACATTTTCTCTGCATCTGGATGATTTTATCGATGTAAAATAAAGCAAGTGGCTCAATTTGGCAAACATTTATTGAGCATCTGTTAAATGAGGCCTTTGCTAGATGTGGCAGGGAATATAAGGACAAGAATAACTGCTCAATTGTGGCTTACTAAACAAGGTAACAGATAACCTAAGTGGTGAGATGTGCAGGACAATTTTATGAGTTACTACCGATAAGCTCAGGTCTGTATTCTGTTAGTGAAGATTAAAATTGTACAAGAGGATATAAGAATAACTCACTTTTCACTGGGTCCCCAAAGGATGCGAAAACTCAGTAAATTCCAAATACATTTACGTTCCCAAGGACTTAGAAAAAGGATGGAACAAAAGTAACATTTTTCAATCCTTAGCACATCATCTTTCTTGAAGACACAAAATTGGCTTCAAGGGCCCCATTCAGGGTCACACCTGCCTTTGGGCTTGGGAGACTGATGTCTGACCCTCTCAGAGACAAGTCCTAAGGTTGGGAAACATTTTTTTTCAATTATTAGTACATTTCCTTATACAAAGGAGAGGACTGAACATGTGAATTTTATTATTTTACCTCTAGTTTTGAGAAAGTGGGTATTTTGTTTGCTTGTTTATCCCACCAGTGCTTGAACATAAATATTAATATTTCCCCCATTTTTATATAAAAGTTAGCGTATGCACTGTACTGCATCTTGACATTTTTATTTAATAACATATTTTAGAATTTGTAGCATATCAGCACATAAAAAGCATCCTCAATCTTTTCATATTTGCTTAGCATTTTATTGTGAGGATGTTTCTTAAACCAATCTTAAATTGATGGACATTTGGTGGCTTCCAAACTTCTAACTATTACCAAAATTTAAAAAAACTATAATGAACAACCTTGCATATACATTTTGTTATATATGTGTGTGTGCACATGTGGTAGATAAAGGTACATCTTGATGCCTGTAAAAAGTCTCCAAGTCTCCTTACGTCTGCTTAGGGACACTGTATTATCTATATAAATTCGGCTACAAAAGAAATACTTGACAGAATAAGCGAAATGTATATGCACACATGTACATGTCCAGAAGTAGAATTCCTGGGTCCAAACTGCATGTGTAATTTTGATGAATACTGCCAAATTACCTTTCATAAGAGATATACTATTTTCCACCAGAAACGTATGTGGGTGCTTGTTTCATTACAGAGAGGGTCAAAGTTTTCAATGAACTCAGTTATTTTTTTAGCAACAACAAAATAAACCAAAATAAATCCCCAAAACGAAAAATTAGTTTCACAGTCCCTCAGTGAGAATCAGGCTTTATTTTTTCCCCTGCATAGGCGAGTTCATTCTCCCAATTTGCAGACTGGCTAACCCAAGTGCAAATAGGCTCTTATCTAAATATAGGCCTCAAGTTATTACATTTAAAAAATTCTTTTCTTCTGGTTTCTGCAAAAATTTCTGTTTACATGATACATTTCCTTTTAACTATTTCTCCTTAAAAATTTGAAATATTTGATCCATCAGGACAGAATGGTGGTAGCTCCAAACGGAGAGACAGGCTTACATTAATATACACTATGAAATCATTCCACCTCTTTACTCAAAGAAGAAAGGTCCCTGGAGCTTTCTTCTCCCTTACTGTCAGACACATTACCAGGTTTTGAGATACAAAGAACTAAAACCCCCTCACACATTTATAATTTATCTTTTTTACGCTTTTCCACATAACTAAAAATTACTTAAAATATAAAATCATTCATTTAGAAAAAGATTTTTCAAATGATTTTCCCATAAAGAAAAATTGATTTGGTTTTATTCAGAGAAAAACACAAAAACAAGCTTGGCGGTACTATTAACATAGCTTAGTTTAAAACAATGACATGAGGTTGATCAAAAATTTATAATGCTTTGATATATAACCCTACATGGATAAGCAAAATTTGGGGTCCTATTAATGCGTGGTATTATAACAATAACCACAATAACTCACATTTTATGGTGTTTGATAGTTTACAAAGCACTTCCGTGTACATGATAGCAATTCCAGCTGCTGTTGGTTATATAAACCAGGTATTTTGATAACTGTACACTAGAAAGTATTAGTCTCTTTTCACCCAAGACGAGGGAAATGAAAATGCATTATTTGCTTAAGTTCGGAAAGCCACTGAATGGTAAATCACAGAGACAAGAAGTAGAATGGTGGTTGCCAGGAGACACAGGGAGAGGGGAATGGGGAATTATGGTTTAATGGGGGTAGAGTTTTAGTTTTTCAAGATGAAAAGAGTTCTGGAGATGAATGGTGGTGAAAGCTGGACAACAATATGAATGTGCCTAATCCACTGAACTGTACTTAAAATGGTTAAGGTGCTACATTTTCTGTTCTGTGCATTTTATCACAATAAAAAAATGGGAGGATAAAGCTAGTGGATGGTGAAGCTGGAATTTGATTTCATTTCAGTCCAACTTTTTCTTTCTACTCAGGGTAGTTATTATCCCCATGTTACAGATGAGGGGACTAAAGCCCAGAAGGACTGAACTGACTTAAGTTACATAATTATTAAGTGGCAGAGTTGAAGTTCAATCCAGCGGAAGTGATTTTATAACCACAGGCTAAGCACAGGAAGTCAAAATAAAACCAAGGGCTCATCTAACTATTAAGGGTTCAGTAATATTGGGTTAATCACTTTACTTGTCTGGGCTGCAGTTTACTCAGTTGTAAAATGAAGGGATGGATATAGATCAGAGGTTTTTTTTTAATTCAGTATTTTTGATCATGATGTCCAGTAAGAAATGTTTTATACTGACCTAGTACACACACGCACCCCTTGCCCTAAGTTGGGTTTCCCAGAAGCAGACCTTGAGATAAGGATTTGAGTGTAAGTGATTTATCAAGGCACAGTGTTATTACAACAACAGCCAACATTCATTGAACACCCACTATGCCAGAACGATTCCAAACACTTCATATACATCACCTTGTGAAGACAATAAGGTGACAACTATTAATAACCCCATTTTACAGATGTGAAGACTGTTAAGTGGCAGAGGTCAGGAGGAAACCCAGGCAGTCTGACTCCAAAACCTGTTGTCAAGAGGGCAGGCTCCTGCATCAGTCTGTTTGGGTTCAAATCCTGATGCCAACAGTCAATCAATAAATGTTTCTAACTATAATCATGATATAACTCAATTATTGACAGCCATCAGCTCACTGATGGGAATAATTCTTACAAAAGGAAGTTTATGGTCAGGGTCATGTACATCAACTGAATTCAAAGGTTAACTCGTTGATAATCAACTCAATGTTCTGCTCTGCTTTAGTCATGCTGGCCCAGTCTTCACCTTAAATTCAGCCACTTAACCCATTTAAGTAAGATGGGGTTCTGGCCTGGGTTATGTAACATCTGCATGCTTAAATAGCTAAAGTACACTTCACTGTAACTAGAAGGAAGGAATTTCAACATACTCATTTTTATATATTGTGTTAATGAAGTGCAAAGATACTTCTTAACAAATGAATCTAATTAAGATGTATTAGTCATCATTATGTAGAGAATATTTCTACTGAAGTCAATGAACACTAACCATTCTTTGGATTTCAAAAATAGGGTCAACAAACATTATGATATAAATGACTAAAAATGGTTAAAAAATTGCACAGAACCTGGATACCTGGAACTATTATCTTTTTGGCTGAATTCATTTGAGCCAAGTTTCCATCAATAATATCTTTCATGTCACAGGATAGATACAGGTATTTATTATGACACAGGTAGTGGAGTCAGAATAAAAGCATAACATTATTTTAATAAAAGGTTATGAGTAATCAAAGATTTACATACATAAATGAACTGAAAGCTGCCACCACTCTTAGGCTGGAGCCCACAAGCCTGTACTTGCTGCTGATCTGTAAGAGGTACTGTTACTGCCTCTTTTGGGGCTACTGCTACCACTGAGTAGAAGCCCAGGAGTCCATAGCCTTATTGATGCTGTTAAAACTGCCACAGATGTTTTGGGAACAAATAGTTGCCTGTTGTCATTGTTGCTGCCTCTATTGCAATTGGAAGGACCCCTAGAGACAGACAGAAAGGCTACTCTCTTTTCCACCTTATCGTCTCTCCACCAGTGCCTCCCAGTAGCAAACCTAACAGGACGCAAGCTGAAAGGGAATATGAAAAATGTAGTGTGCTGGTTTCTAAACCCCTGTGATCCAGAGAAGAACACTGAAAGCACAGCTGAGAATCAAGTGGAAAATGACTGCACAGTAACAACATTTATTTAACTAATCCCCCACTGCTGGGTATTTAGATTATTTCTTTGGAAATACAAAATGTGGAAAGCAAAGCCATCAATGGGATAGTTTTTGAACCCAATGGACAATGATATTTAATCTCCAAGAAAGGTATATAAGACCGGATGTGTCCTCCTTGAGCTCAGCAACAAATGATACGTAAAATAGTGGCTCTAAGTAGCTCTGCTCTGTCCCTCCATGAGTAGATTTGTGTCATAACGAAAGGAAGAACACTGGGGTTCTGTCCATGTGGACCTATAACACATAGTGCATTCCCATTTGGTTGAGATCTGAAGGGATTATTCTGAAGTCATAATTAAAATTTTTTGTTTCCCCAAATATACAAAAGTGTTACCAGCATCTCCCTATGACCAACAGCCACAGGATAAATATAAAATCCCAATAACAATTTTTCAAAAAGCATTTCTAGGGTTTAGCCTCTATACACAGTGTTTCTTTTTAATAATTTTTATTATAAATGTCATACTGCTTGTAAAAAAAAATCAAATGAGCATTTTCAGAGGTAAAATTCCATCCTAATACCATTCAAAGATTATCATGTATGTTTCATCCTGATTTTTTCCTATGAACACTCTAATACATTATATCATTATATTCACAGAATACTATGATTCTCTTCTGGAATTTGTTTTCATATGTAAAAATTATATATTATGTATTATATCTTGATGGACCTTTTGTTTTAATACAGTTAAATATACCTAATATATAAAAACTATATCATAGTGTTCTGTAGTATGGAGATGCTAAAATTTATTTTATTGTTCGTCTTCTCCAGTAGAGTGCAAGCTCCCTGAGAACAGGGTCCTGCTTTGGTCTGGTCACAACTATATTTCCAGGGCTTAGACAAGCACCTGGCAAATAGCAGATGTTTAAAATTCTGTAGAATGACTAAGCGGCAAAATACTATTGATGAATATTTGTATTATTTCTATTTTCACTATTCCAATAGTGATTTTCACAATTAGTAATCTTATAAATATATGCTGTACATTTATTTTTGTAGGGAAAACTGATAGAGGAATTGCTGGGTCAAAAAAAAAATGGAAGAACTTCAACCCTTCTCAAATTCCTCCCAACATGTTCAGGAAGTCTGCAGTGTGAAGGGAGGTGGCACTTGTATTTACAAGTGTGGCCTTCCTTTAGTGCTGCCACTGTAGTCTCACAAATGCAGTCCTGTTACAAGGTGGCGCTGGCCTTTTCCTTCCTTTTAGCTTGTGCTGTTTGAGGAAGTTGTCTGAGCCTCTTATGTTTCTATCCCATGTTCTGAGACAATTCGGCTGTCATTCTGCTGAAATGAGAACAGCACCCTTTGTCCCTGCAATTTTTGGTTAAGCAGGCTATACTGGCTGCAAAACTTTGTGCTCCCAACATCTTTACGAAATTCTTTTCTAATCTAGTGTTTTTTTTAATGTTTCCCCCCAAGGCTCAGGGGTAAATGTCTACTGAGGAAAGACGAGGGCCTGCATCATTCATTCCACGTATAATACATCGAGCTGTTCTCAGAACAATCCTAACCGTCTGATGTTTACACCAAGGCTCCTTAGACCAAATCGGCAAACCTTAGGTCTTTCCTCTCTTTGGTTGAGTGCTTTCCCAAGTGGCTTTTGCAAACATACCTTTAGCAGGTCCTGTCTCAGTCCTGTAGACATTTCTGAATCCCAGGGTAAAAGTCATTTTGGGTGCTCAGGTAGGGACCCCTGGAAACACAAAGATATATTAATAAATATAGAAATTTAGATGGATGGACATATGCTCAAAGTTCATTTAAGCAAATTTTCAGAATAGTTCAAGGCTTCCCCTCCTTGATTCCTAAAACTTTAATATTTTAATCTTTTGTGTAGAGGGCTTCCTTTGTAAAATATTTTTCTTTATTATAAATGTTATATATAATCATTTAGAAATTTGGGGAAATAGAGTAAACATAAAAAATAGGAAATAAAATCACCTATAACCCCACCCCTCTACAGCTACCAGTGTGAAAATTTTCTTCCAATTTCTTTTCTATATATTCTTACATTTCTTAGTATTATAACAAAAATTTATCTTTGTGACTAAAAAAGTTCTTCACATACCTACTTTAATACTAATACATACTAATAACCATAAACTAGTCCCTTGCTCAGATGTACCATATATTGGGATTATGCATTTTAAAAGCTGTCCCCCAAATTTAGTCAGACTAGCAGTAAGTCATATTCAATTCCTCCTTTTCCTTCATGACCCAAACCCACTTAGTCCTGAGGGCTGTCTGTTCTACTTCTGAACAATTTCTTCTGTCTGTCCGAGGGGTTTCAATCCCAGCTAGAGTGTCTGGTGAGCTTTTAAAAATACTGATTGCTGGGACCCCACCACAGACCAAGTTAATCAGAACCTCTGGGAGATGAAGCCCAGGCATCCAGAAGTCTAAAAGCTCCCCAATGGATTTCAATGTAGCCGGAGTTGAGATGCATTGTCCCCGCCCCTCCTCCAGCCCCACTGCCACTTCCTACGGCCCAGCCCTCTCATCAACTCCTACCTAGGTTATTGCAATTACCTCCTAACCCTTTTCCTGTTTCTAGTCTCTCTCTTCTGTCGGCTTTAATCCTGCATACTGCTTCCCAAATTATGTAGCTAGAACATGAGTCAGATCATGTCACTCCCCTACTGAGAGACCCCTCACTGCTCCCTACTGCCTAAACCAGAGTCAAACTTGGCCTGAGCAAGGTCCTCCTCCAACCTACACTTCTGCATCCTTTCCTACTCTGTGGCTTCTAGTACACCTCACCACTCATCTGAGTTAGCTTTCAGCTTTTGTTCATGCTGTTTCTTAGCTGTAATGAGCTCATCCGTTGCTCAAAGACCACTATTATCTTATTCATATTTCAAAGTCCATTTCAAATATCACATTTTTCTTCAATCAGTCAACAATCATCTACCAAGTGACTACTATATACCATCCGTCTGTTCAATAATTTTTGCATTGCTACTATATCGAGGTACTGGGGATACAACAGTGAACAAAACGACCAGTCTGTGTGGAGATTAGTGGGAGAGGCGGACAACAAAACAAGCACAACGAATAAGAAAATGTTAGATAAGAGCAATGCAGAGAATTAGAACATAGAGTGACTAGGTGGCTATTTTCAACAGGGTGGCTATTTTCATCTGAAGTGGCCTTTCTGAGGAGGTGATATCTATACTGAGATCTAAATGATAGAAAGGAAGGGACCAACCATTCAGAGTTTAAGGGGCAAAGCATCTAAAGATAGGACCAACCAGTGTGAAGGCTTTCAGGCAAAATGAAGTCTGATTGAAGAACAGAAAGAAGGCCAGAGAAGCTGAAGCACCGGGGTAAAGGGAGAGTCATGGGAGAGGAAGGCGGAGCCAGCTCATGTATGCTTCCTAAGTCAAGGTAAAGAGTTGAAATTTGATAAGAGGAAAAATAAACAAATGTGACCTAATTAAACTTATAAGCTTTTGCACAGCAAAAGAAACCATGAGCAAAACAACACGATAACATATGGAATGGGAGAAAATATTTGCAAATGATGTGACTGACAAAGGCTTAATTTCCAGAATATATATAACAGCTCATACAACTTAGTAACAAAAAACAAAGCAAAACAAAAAAAAACCCAATCCAAAAATGGGCAGAAGACCTAAACAAGTAATTCTCCAATGAAGACATACAAATGGCCAATAGGCACATGAAAAATGCTCAATATAGCTAATTATCAGAGAAATGCAAATCAAACTATAACGAGGTATCACGTCACACCAGTTAGAATGGCCATCAATCATGAAAAGAGAACCCTCCTGCACTGTTGGTGGGAGTGTAGTTTTGTGCAGCCACTATGGAGGACAGTATGGAGATTCCTCAAAAAAATAAAAATAGACTTACCCTATGATGCAGCAATCCCACTCCTGGGCTATATTGGAGGGAACTGTAATTTGAAAAGATACATGCACGCCAATGTTCATAGCAGCACTATATGCAATAACCAAGACATGGAAACAACCTAAATGTCCATGGACAGATGACTGGATAAAGAAGTTGTACTATATTTATACAATGGAATATTACTCAGCCATAAAAGAATAAAATAATGCCATTTGCAGTAACATGGATGGACCTAGTGATCATCATTCTAAGTGAAGTAAGCCAGAAAGAGAAAGAAAAATACCATATGATATCATTCCTATGTGGAATCTAAAAAAAAAAGAAAAAAGAAAAAAAGGGACACTATGAACTCATCTACAAAACAGAAACAGACTTGCAGACACAGTAAACAAATCTTATGGTTACCAGGCAGAGGGGGTAGAAAGGGATAAATTTGGGATAGTCAAAATTTGATTCTTTGTGTAATGATGGGAAATCACTGGAGGGGTTTAAGCAAGAGAGTGACATGATATGGTTTGTGTTTGAACAAGATCACTCTGGTTGCTGTGTGAACAATAGATTGAGGCGGTGACAGTAGGAACAGGGACCAGGTAGGTGCTTTGCTGGCAGTCTAGTTTTCCTTGAAGTATTTGTTCAATTTAAGGCAAATAAAACCCAAAAGCTCCCCTTGTTTTTAAGCAAAATATTCCAACTCTGATTTATTATCATCTAATAGGACCTGGATGGGTTGACCTCTCTCCAGCCTCCTGTACACTACTTTTGCCCCTGCTGTTGAGCCTTGCTGAACTTCTGTCAGCTCCCCAAATGTACCATTCCTTCAGGCCACAGGGCATTTGAACTTGCTGTGGTTATATGTTATTTGCATGTATCACAAAATACACATAACATAAAATTTACTACTTTAACCATTTAAAAGTATACAATTCAGTGGCAATAAGTATATTCACAACGTTGTACAATCATCATCACTATCTAGCTCCAGAACTTTTTCATCACCTCAAGAAG
The DNA here is from genome assembly GCF_048564905.1 of Vicugna pacos. Taxonomy (NCBI): domain Eukaryota; kingdom Metazoa; phylum Chordata; class Mammalia; order Artiodactyla; family Camelidae; genus Vicugna; species Vicugna pacos. The sequence continues at coordinate 29,694,471 of NC_133023.1, forward strand.
AAACACTGTACCTATTAAGTAGTCACTTTCCATCCCCTCCTCCTCCATCCCCAGGCAACCAGACCATTAATCTGCTTTCCATCTCTATGGATTTGCCTGTTCTGGATAGTTCATACAAATGGAATCATACAATATGTGGTATTTGTGTCCAACTTCTTTCACTCAGTATAAAGTTTCCAAGATTCATCCATATTGTCAGTATATCATTCCTTTTTATGACCAAGCAATATTCCATTGTGTGGATTTACCACATCTTGTTTATCCATTCCTTAGTTGACAGACATTTGTTTAGGCTGTTTCCACCTTTCAGCTACTGTGACTAGTGCTGCTGTGAACACTCATGTACGTGTTTTTGTTAGAACACCTGCTTTCAATTCTTTTGGGCATATACCTAGCAGTGGAACTGCTGGGTGATATGGTAGCTGTGGTTATATGTTGAGGGACTGAAGATCAGTGAATCTTAGACATTTATTAGTTTCCCGTGGCAGCTGTAACAAAGTACCCCAAAACGTGTGGCTTAAAATAATTCTTAAAATGTATTTTCTCACAGTTCTGGAGGCCAAAAGTCTGAAATCAAAGTGTCAGCAGGGCCATGCTCCCTCTGAGACTGGGCGCAATCCTTCTTTGCCTCTTCTTAGCTTCCAGTGGTGACAGTCAATTCTTGGCTGTCTTTGGCTTACAGTTACAATATTTCCATCAGTCACACGGCTTCTCCCCTGTGTGTCTCTGTGCCTTCACATAGCCCCCTCCCCGGGTCTTTTCTTCTTTTAAGGACACCAGTCATACTGGATGAAGGGCTCACCCTACTCCAGTATGACCTCCTCTTTAATAATTACATCGGCAACAACACTATTTCCAAATAAGGTCACATTCGGAGGTAATGGGGTTAGGGCTTTAACATGTCGTTTGAGGCAACACAATTCAATCCATGACAAAATGCCGGACATTGTTGTGCATCTGAACGCCCTGGGGATCTTGTTAACATAGGCTTGGGGTGAGGCCCGAGGCTCTGCATTTTCAATAAGTTCTCCCAGAGGATGTCAGGGCTGCTAGTTCACTGACAGTGTGGCTGACTTGTTTCAGTTTTAGCAATAAAAATCCAGAGTTAAAGGAAATCATTCAGTCCTGGGAAAACTGGCATGGTTTGTCACCCTAGCAAGGATCTAGCTGTGGCTATGTTAATTTACCCATTAATTACATTACCAAATATTCATATTTATTTTTACATTTAAATAACTTATTTTCGCTAGAACAGCCCAAATTTTCCCCTAAAGGCTCTGGACAAACTGTGAAATGGTGAGTTAGTTGAGCTGATGGGTGCCATCTGTGAATATCATATATTAACTCATGGAACTATCTATGATGCTCAGTGGTGTCCCTGTTGGGTTGAAAAACTGAGATTTCTGACCCCTTTACAGAATAATTATGCATGGGCAAGACTTTTTGCAGCTAAGAGTACCCACTGGGTTTGAAGTTTTCAGTATCCTTTTCTTGCTGCTGCCCAGGGAGTATAAAAGTGAAGAAAGCTCCTTTCTGAAGTTGGGTTTAAGCTCATTGCACTTGGGACAGTGTTCCTCAACTCTTGATTCCTATTAGGACCACCTGAAGAACTTTAAAACCTGCTGAGCCCTCAACCCCAAACCAATTGACTCAGGCTACCTGAGATTGGGCACAGGCAGTCATAGCTTTGTGTGGTCTTAAGTGCTCCAGGTGATGCAAATGAGCAACCAGAGTACAGAATCATTGTACAAGGTCTTCCTTTCGAAGGGAAACCTTGCCAATCTGTTCCTAATCTTTTTCCACCTGCACCCATATTTCTCTCCACTCCCCTCTATGACCACATACCTCTTTGTTATGGTTGATCATTACCTTAAGCAAGTCCTCCTCTTCCTCATATTTGTGTCCTGTTTATACAATGGCCTTACTGACCTGAGACCATGTACAACCCATTGGCGGTAATAATTACTCCTGCAAGTGACCTTGGCAAGGCTTTCCTCAAGCTTTATTGACTCTGTTTTTCACGCTTTCACAAAAGCTATCCTTAACATCATCCACAGTCGAGTTGGCCGGGGATAGTGTTGCTGTTTTAACTGCAGAGCCTCTCAGGAATCAGGCTAAATCTCCCAAAGAATCTGTACTGTGTGTTCCTCTCCAAACCAGCCACAGAAAATCTGGGTGGAGTGTACTTTTTTTATTGGAATATAATTCACGTGCCATAAAATTCACCCTTTTAAAGCGTCCAACTCAGTAGTTTTTAGTATAGTCACAAAATTGGGCAACCATCACCACAATCTAATTCCAGAACATTTTTGTCACTCCCAAAAGAAACCCCCCACTCATTAACAGTCACTCCTCATTCCTGCTGCCCCTTGCAACCACTAACCTGTCTCTAGGGATCTATTCTGGATGGAACATTCACTGTGTGGTCTTTTGTATCTGGCTTCTTTCACATAGCATATTTTCAGGGTTCATACATGTTATAGCGTGTATCAGTACTTCATCTTTTTTGTGGCCAAAGAATTTTCCATTGAATGAATGCATTACATCATGTTCACCCATTTATAATTGATGGACGTTGGGGTTGTTTCTGCTTTTTGGCTATGGTAAATGGTGCTGCTATGAACATTCATGGACAGGCTTTTGTGTGAACATAATGTTTTTACTTCTCTTGGGTCTATACCTAGGAGTGGAATCACTGGGTCATATGGTAACTCTATGTTTAGCTTTTTGAGGAACTTCTGAATTGTTTTTGAACATTATTTTTTGACCTTGATACAGTTCTCTTTCCTGAGTGTGAGGTGGTCTGTACTTGTGAGGGTGGGAAAAATGATCCGCAGGGACTTAAAACTTTTTTTTCTGTTATCTGTTATTCATTTTATGTACAGAAAGAATGGTACCTTCATATAGAAACTTCCTGTCATTCAGCTGCATGATTTCAAAATGTGAGGAAATCTAAAACATGGAGCTCCCGTGGTGGCAAGGATTTGGGGTGTCTGAGCGCTCGGTTTCCTGACCAGCCTTCCAGCTGTATCTCTGGCCACCTGTCACAGTCTGTTACTGGCACAGACAAGGCCCGCTTATTCCAAGGACATGACTACTGGGCCACTTCCATCTCAGAAGGCCTGGTGGGGCGTCCAAATGCAGAAATCTGATTGCTTTTCGGGGATACCAGTAAGCCAGGTGCAGACAAGCCTGCAAATGGAAAGCGTACTATGTACAAAGCAGAAACTTACGTGCTGTGGCGGCCTGGAAGAGGCCCTGACCTTCGACCCGGCCTCCAGGTTCTCCCACTCCCTCGCGGCTGCCCGGCCCGCTCCTCGTCTGAAGGGCTGAGCCTACGCGGGCTCGCCGGGCGAGCGGCCTTCTGAGCATGCGCAGTCGCTGCTGGCCGGTTCCTAAAGCGGGCGCTCCGCGAGGGCGCGCTCACGCACGCGCAACGTCTCGCCTGCGCGCGCACGGGGCCTCTCGCGGCACGAGCCCCCGCCCCGCCCCGCCCCGCCCCCTCCCCCCCCTCCCGCGCGCTCGCCCGCCGCCCGCCGCCGCCGCCGCCGGAGCTCTGTAGTATGGCATCGAGGAGAATGGAGACCAAACCTGTGATAACCTGTCTCAAAACCCTTCTCATCATCTACTCCTTCGTCTTCTGGGTGAGTGGCCACGCCGGACCGGTGGCCGGGGCGCCGTCCGTCCGTCCATGTAGTGATGCTCCGGGAAGGGAAGGGGGAGGGAAAAAAACCAAACCAAAAATCAAATCTCGGTCCCCTCCTGAAGAAGACAGGCGCAGGGTGCTGGGCCAGGGCTGCACGATGGCGGGTTGCAGGCTTGGGGCTGCTCGGACTCTGGACCCTGCGCGGCTCAGGGTGCAGGGGGCTGCGTGGTGGCGGTGACTGCAGGTTGTCGACCTTTCTAAAATATTTTTAATACATTGATTTATTTTTTTAAGCTCGCGAGTTAGGGTCAACCTCTTGGGAAAGTTGCGGATTTATTCGTCTGTTTTCCTCTCTGGACACCTCTCCCCATCTTTCCTTACCAGCCTGTTCTCCATGCCTCTTGGAGATAACCTGTGGCCGGCTGGGAGCAGGCGCGAGAGCGCAGGGGTTGATTCCAGATTCCCAGTTATTCCTGACCCCTTGGGGCTGCGGGAGGCAGGCGCCAGGAGCCCTGCCTGGCTGGGCAAGGGCGACCAAAGGCCCCGAAGCACACGGATCGGGGGGCGGGCGGAGACGCACGGAGGGGAAAGGGTCTTACATAAACCAGGGGCATCTTTGAGCTTTCTTGGCGACCCAGGAGATGGTGCTTAACGGCCCTTTTCCCACTCCCCTCCACCCTTACACTCATCTGGTCTTTTTCTCATTGCGTGAACCCAGCCCGCAGAGCCCTGCGGGAGGACCCCCGCCACTCGGTGACGGCAATAGCGCCCCAACTCTACTCCTCATCTAACTGGTGCTGCTACGGGTCCTTGAAGCTCAATGCAGAAGGGTGACGTCAGCCCCTCAGCTGAAGCCTCGAGGGGCTGCATGGTGCACCTCGCGGAGCGATGCGCCTTTCTGCGCGCGGGAGGAGGAGGGGGGCGCTCCAGGCTTGTGCCTTACCTCATCCTGTTTGGCAATTCGTGGAATCAGTGCAGGGCTGACACTGCAGTGATTCACTTGAAGTGGGTGGTACCTAAAGACCATTCCCCGTTATTTCTCTTTCCATGTAGACGACTTCCTTCTCCCAAGTCCCCCTTTCCCACACTAAGCCACAGCTACCCCGCAGAAGAATGAATGTGTGTCATTACCCCCTCACCCCCCAAATAATCTGGGTTTTCAGCTTTTAAGGCAGTCATTTTGAAACCTGAGGCTCTGCAGAAAAAACCAATCCCGTCTTTGGTTGTTCCCCCCTCCCCATTAGCCCTAATTTTGGCTTGAAACTGAGGCACAGTGCTTTATGAGGTACCCAGACTCGGCTTAATGGTGAACCAGGCTGTTTGTAATGACCAAGGCAGGAAATGAGGTTTATTAAGGATGGAAAAAAAAATCCCTAATGCCCCCTCCCCCGCCTCCGCGAACATTCCTTGTCACGGGCACTGGTGATTCTTCAGGTCTGGAAACTGGACTCTGGGGACCAGGCATACCAAGAACTCTGCAATGAGATAAGATAAATTAACTGGTATATCACACAGGGCAAACACAGAAATGGACTTTATTTGGATTGAAAATGATGCAGGTTGAAAAATCTCAGTAGTGGAATTGTGAGCTCTGTACAGATCATATATTATGTTCTTCTTACCGAAAACAATAATGCATCCTGGTTGCTGAAACTTCCCAGTAGCCATTCCTGGGAACTGGTTTTGTTTTTTATTTGTTTCCTTAAATCTCTTTGTGTTTGGCCTTTTAGTATTTACTAGACTTCCTATTTGTTACTGGAGTAAATCATATATGGGTAATTATATTTAGTTTTCTGAAAAATCTTTCAGCATCACTGCAGGCTGGTAAAAAAGGGAGTCTTTTGGACCAAGGCTTTTCATATGAGCTCTTTAACCTCCCCCGCCAACACAAACACCCCATGCATCTAATTACTTAATGCCCCCTAATGCATCTTAACCACTGAATTTTATGTCCTCTGAAGTTCCCTTGGTGCCTGCATTTTACGTTTTTCCTACTTTTAAGATTTGTCTAGTTTTAAATAAAATTATAGCGTGCTAAACAAAATGAAGCATTTTTCAGTCGTTTCAGTCAAATAGCATTCAGTAATCATTTCATACTTCACAACCAAAGAATGAGATGTCTTCAGATGCAAGGGTATTTTAAGTAAGACATTTTCATTAATAAGCCATGGTCCACATGCTGTATTTTCCATTGTACCTTAAATGCTTTTTTTTTCTTTTAAAAACAGCTTTATTGAGATATAATTCACTAACATATAACTCACTCTTTTTAAAGTGTACAATTCAGTGGTTTTTAGTATATTTGCAGATATGTGCAACCATCACCCCAGTCAATTTTAGAACATTTTCATTACCTGAAGAAGAAACCCCATACCCTTTAGCTATCATTCCCCTTTCCCCTCCAACAACCCCCACCACCCTAAGCAATCACTAATTACTTTCTGTCTCTGAAGATTTCCCTTTTCTGGACATCTCATTTAAATGAAATCATATAGTATGTCGTCTTTCATGAATGGCTGCTTTTACTTAGCAAAATATTTTCAAAATTCGTCCATGTTTATTCCTTTTTCTGGCCAAATAACGCTCCATCGTATGGAGCATTATATCACATTTTGTTCACTCATTTGTCCACTGATAGACGTTTGGGTTGTTCCTATCTTTTGACTGTTATGAATAGCAGTGCTATAAACATTTATGTACAAGTTTTTGTGTGAACATAAGTTTCCATTTCTCTTGGGTAGATACCTAGGATTGGAATTGCTAGGTCACGTGGTAACTCTGTGATTAATCATTTGAAGAACTGCCATACAGATGGCACCATTTTACATTTCTTCCAGCAGCATATGAAGATTTTCATTTCTCCACATCCTCACTAGCATTTGTTATTACCTGACTTTTTGATTCTAGCCATTCTAGTAGGTATCTCCTTGTGGTTTTGATTTGAATTTCCCTGATGAGTAATGATGTCGAGCATCTTTTTAATGTGTTTATTGGTCATTTGCATATCTTCCTTGAAGAAATGTCTATTCATATCCTTTGCCCTTTTAAAAATTGGGGTTATTCTTTTTTATTATTGAGTGGTATGTGCCCTTTATTAATTCAAGTCTCTTATCAGATATAGCATTTGCAAATATTTTCTCCTATTTGGTGGGTTGTTTTTTCACTTTCTTGATGGTGTCCTTTGAAATACAACAGTTTTTTATTTTGATAAAATCCAGTTTAGCTATGTTTGTTTTGTTGCTTGTGCTTTTGGTGTCATAGCTAAGAATTCTTTGCCAAATCCAAGATCATGAAGAAAATACTGTCTATAAGAATCATTTACCAATTCAGTAAATGCAGTTGATAAATTTATCTTTCTCTAGCACCTAAAACTGTCTGGCACATAGTAGGTACTCACATATTTGTCATAACCTCTGAAGTTATGTCAGGTAACTAACAAAAAGGATGATCTTAGTGTGCTTTTGACTGGAAGATGGAGGAAAGATTAGGCAGAATTTTTTCCTCAGGTTCTCTGTGAATCATTTTAATGGTACTATTTCTCTTCTCTTACCTTGATTTAGATTTAGGACCAGAAGACATTTGAGCTTAAAATGGTGGTAGACTAGTAGCATCAAGAATTTTTCTGTCTCTTCTTCTCTCCCAGGTTTTCTTATTCTTGTTGCTGTTGAGAAATCACATGTTATTTTGATTCTTCTTAAATTCTGCTTCTCTTCTCTGAAAGCTTCTGGAATCTCTTTCTTGTTCTTAGTGCTCTGAAATTTCACAATTGCTATATGTCTGTTTTTATCTCTTTCCTGTGCACCCTTTCAATCTGCAAACTCAGGTCCTTCTGTCTGGGGAAGTTTTCTTGAACTGTTTTCTTGTTTGTTTGTTTTTTTGTTTATTTTGTTTTAAATTTATTTCCCTTCATTTTCTCTGTTCTCTTTCGCTGTTGGACCTCTTAGATCATCTAATTATTCCCCTTCTATTTTCTAATTCTCTTTGTCTTTTTGTTCTACTTTCTGGGAGATCTCTCACTTTACCTTGCCTGCTACTACGTTTTTTCATCTGTTTTATACATTGATTTCTAGGAGCTCTCTGTTGGAGTCTTTCTTTTTCTAGCACCCTGCTCTTGTTTCATAAATGTGGTATCATTTTAAAACCCCTCTGACAATATTAATGATTTTTTTTAAAGTTTGCTTCTTTCTGCATAGTTTCCTCCAAGCTTTTCTGTTTTCTGGCATATTACAGATTTACCTCAAATTTCTGCTAACCATTTGCTCTCTGTTCTATATATGTTTAAGAGTAGAGCACTGAAAATGCTGATTGGAAGCTCTTAGCATGAAGTAGGAGTTTGTTGATTGTAAGTTGAGTTTTGGGACCAAAGTCCGTCTCTTTAGGTCTTTTCCTTTGGTCTAATGAGATTTCCTATAGAAGAATCTCCCAATCTTCTCTCTGGATGAATAAGGTTAGGGATATGGGTGTCTCCACATGTAATATATAAACCCTTGTTTAAGCTCCTGTTTCAAGTGTAGAATCCAATGTTCACTGTGCTTTTGTCCCCCAGTTCAGTTCACCCTCCCTAGAAAGTGAACCCATGCTGGAATGGGGGAGAAGGCAGAGACTAGAAGTTGGGAGGGATCTAATTGCTTTTCATAAAGCTTTTTTTACCAGATTCTCCTTATTTTAGCCCCCTTTCATCCCTAGTTCCAGGAGTGCATGGAGCTGCCTTCTGGGGGGTGCTTGTGTGCAAATATTTTATTCTTGGCTTTTCTCACAGCTGCCATAGGATTTGGCTTTTTCTCAGCTTCCAAAATGTCATTGTGGTTGTCTCCTCTTCCATTCTCTTTGTTATTGTGGATTAAAAAAATCCTTTTAGTGTCATTTCAGTGGAGTTTTGGGAGATAGCCAAGGTAAATGGATGTGTTCAATTCATCATATTTAACTGGAAGTCCTTTATATCTGTATCTCTACATTGCATGGTACTAATTAAATAGGTAGTTGATTGTGAGTGATTGAATAGAGCATCTAAGATGGCAATAGTTGGGTTATTCTAATAGATATTGGTATCTACTTTTCAATTTTTAAAAAGCTTTTGAATGTTGAGGGGAGCGTTCCCGGTTGGAACAGGCTTACTGAAGCACATCCTCTTTTAAGTTCATCTGGTCATCAGGGACTGAAGTTGGACAAATGGGAATGAAGCTCTGAAGGTTGCTGCTGTTTTTTCTGCTCATCTAATTTCTTCCCACCAGGTGTGAAGGCCCGTGTGTCTTCTAATCTGATGCAGACCTTGCTGGATTAATTTCACGTGGAAGCAGCAGAGATCAAAGTATGGTGGGGTGTAGGGCGCTTGATGTTAAATGGGTCATTGCTCTGCTGTTTTCTGTTACTACGATGATAACCCTTCATGTTTATTACAGGACTTGTGCATTATAACCTGAAGAGTTTTTCCTTATTTAATCAACTTTACTTCTTCTGTGCAATATGCAGTTAGGATATGTGCACTACCTTTTATAGCATTTGGGGAACATTAAGTCTTTTCCACTCAATAGTTGCTTAGAAACTAGCTGAACTTTTACCCAGATAGAATGAAATACTTTTCTCAATTTTAATTATAGCTAGAGTTCTTGATTTGACCCTACCGTGAGCTACATTACTTATGATTCATTGACTGTTCAGCGTTATGTAGTTTTAAGCAAGCACCTCAGAAGGTGACAGTGTTTCTTTGTTTAAACATGTAAAACCTTTGACATAGGTGACTAATGCACTGCTAAAGCAATTTGAAGTGCACTTTAAAAATATGTTCTTATGTCTTTTTCTCCTTTGGACCCATTTTAGCAGCTTCCAATTTGGGTTATCTCCTCATGACAAGCAGATCAGTGGATTGCTGCTTTTAAATGTTTTTTTTTTTTTGGCTGTTATCCCACTTGCCTTGACAGAATGCTTTTCATTCTTGGCTGAACACTTTTGTCCCCTTTTATATAGAGCCCCCATATTCATCAAGAAAAAGACACAGGGGAGAGGGGAGACAGAGGGTTTTTCTTTGTCTTGTTTTCCCTTTGGTTTCTCGATCACGTGAACATGTAAGCCTGTGAAATAATTCGGTGAGAATTAAGGATCACAATTCTACTGTGGAAGATTTTCTTTGTGCTTCCTTTAAGGTATGATAGGCTTTTTCATCATCATTTATTTTAGGAGAGCTTGCAGTTGCCTTGTACTAGAAGATGGAGTGGGTCAGTTGCAGGTACTAGGTGAAAAATCTAGATCCATGATTCTCCACCCTGTTTGCCCATCAGGATTGCCTAAGGAGTGCTAAAATACTATGTGCTTAGACCTCACCCCGAGAGATTCTGATTCAGTTGGCCTGGAGGAGGGTGCCAGCATTCATAGTTTTAGAATCATCTCCCAGGTGATTCAGCTGTGCAGGTAGAATTGTGAACCGCTGATTCAGAGAACTCAGTATACGACAGCAGGAGCAGGCCTGGTCCATCTTGTGTCTCTTGGATCTGGAGATAGCTAGGGAATATCTAGCCATTGAGTATCTAGCATTGGCCTGTTGATTGCGTCTGCTTTGCTGAAAAGTCTGAGGCTAGGTCTCCAGGGTCTCTTAGTGAACCAAAACGGCCTTGTCATTCCTAGGAGAACTTGCTCGTCATTGACTAGAGGAGTGCTCATTAGAATCACTAAGGGGCTTTTAAAAACACAGATGTTTGGTCCTAGCTCATGATGTTTCAATTTTAATTGATCTGGAGAGGGGCCTGGGTATGTATTTTTTTAAACCATTCCCAAGATGATTCTCATTCCTCGGATGTGACTCTGGTCTGCGATGCAGTTTGTTATAAATACTTACCATATGAATGCTTTCCTGTAGTGATCTGTAGTACCATAAAGCTAGTTTGAGGAGAAGGTTCTACAAGCAATATATAGGCAATCCAGTATTTTTATCACCCAATGAACTAGTCTCTGCCAAGTGTCTGCAATTGAATTCTTAGAGTTTACAGTCGTTTCCATTCTTTAGGGGGAATGTATTTGTTTATGGTTGTACTGAAAAGTGGGGAAGAGGCTTGCTTTGCCCTCTGTCAAAAGATTAGACTGTCATCCAATATGTAAAACAAAAATCTGGAATTCTTTACTTACCACAGGGAGAACTGTACTAGCCAAGCACGGTTTATGAGTGAATTTCTGATCTTTTGGGCAAGTGTGGTGGTGTTTGATGGTTGCTTTGGTTACAGAGGCAGGAGTGGCTGACCCTGGCCCTAGAACCATGGCTATTTGGGTGAGACTTGTTTGCCTCTGAGAAGCAGTCACCGCAGTGCATCTGCTGCTGATTGGTTGACCTTGAATTGTGTGAGGCTGTCATTGTAATTAGCCAGAAGTATGTTTCCTGAAACTAGTTGAGTTGTTGATGATTAGAGGTGAATTGCCACTGATCAAATAGGTTTAGAAGTGGGTGGTGGTGGTTACTAGTTGCCATGCCTATTGAATAATCAGTCTTCTTCCCCCCACCAATGTAGGGACTTTTATTTTTGCCTCAGACTACCAATGCTTGTTTCTTAGTGAATTGACATTGCCTCTGTGCCTCAATTCCCATTCTTCAAACATAATCATAATGATGTATAGAATTCCTGGGTCAGTTCCTTGTTCTCATCGTTCCACAGACAGTATTTGAGAGTTTATGATTTCTAGGGAATGTGTTAGGACTTCTCAAAGACCTTAGGTTGAAAAGGAACCCAAAGCTTGATAATGCAGCTGGGTGGTAAATGTTCCTAAACATCCCTTCCACATCCTCATCTCTACTTGTGTTCAATTTCTATTTCTGATGGAGCTTTTCAAGATTTCTTTCTTCTTCCAATTTCTGCTTCATATTCTAAACTGTATCACTCTCTTGGTGTTCTTTTAGCTATTGCCTTCTATTGCAGGGGATTTAAAACTAGTCCCGTGTGTAGTCTTGGCTTGGACATTTGCTGTGTGACCTTAGGCAAGTCACATGCTCTCTCTGGGCCTCAGTTTCCTCTTCAGAATAGAAGATATCTGCCTCAGTCAAGTAGTGAAAGTTAAATGACATTCAAGTGCTTTGTAATGTGTCTCATATATTTTGGCAGCATTATTTCTTATAGCATAGAGTGTTGCTTCTTAATTTCTTGCATATGGGAGGTATTGTGTTAATATTTGTTAAATGAATAAGTTGATCAGAACACTCCCTATCCTGGAAATTAAGGATTATTAACTTCTTAGGTTTTATAGATTGCTACCAAAGAGAGCTGGGATTCCAGAAGAGTTTGAGTGGAAACCAAAAACATAATGAATTTAGGTCGCTGAATTTAGCCCTGTCACTGGGATAAGGATATTCCTATTTAGAGTAAATGAATATAAACTTGTCATTTAAAATTTATAAAATAAATAAGCTGCAAGGATATATTGTACAACATAGAGAATATAGCCAATATTTTATAATAACTATAAATGGAGTATGACCTTTAAAAATTGTGACTCACTATGCTGTACAACTGTAACTTATATAATATTGTACATCAGCTATATTTCAGCTAAAAAATCAAATGAGAAATTGATGACTCCTTATTCTTTTTTAAAATAAACTTTTAATTTTAGAACAGACAAATTATGGAGATAGTACATAGAGTTCCCATATACCACACAGTTTGTCCTATTATTCACATCCTACAGCAGTATGGTACATTTATATGTTGCAGTTAATGAACCAAGATTGATTCACTATTAACTGAAGTCCATACTTCATTCAGATTTTCTGAGTTTTTACCTAATATCCCATTCAGGCTACCATATTATGTTTGGTAGTCATTTCTCCTTAGACTTCATCTGGCTATGACCGTTCCTCAGACTTCCCTTGTTTTTGATGACTTTGACAGTTTTGAAGAGTCATGTACTTTGTACAAATGTCCCTCAATTGTGATTTGTATGATTTTTTTTCTCATGATTAGACAAGGGTTATATGTTTGGGGAGGAAGATCAAAGGGGTTAAGTGACATTTTCCTCCCATCATCTGAACAGTACATGCTATCAGCATGACTTATCACTGTTGATACTGACCTTGGTTACTTGGCTGAGATAATTTGTCAGATTTCTCACTGTAAAGTTACTCTTTTTCCCCATTTCCATACTGTACCCTTTGGAAGTAAGCCACAATGCCTAGCTCACACTTAAGGAGTGGGGAGTTATGCTCTACTTCCTTGAGGGTGGAGTATCCACTATTATTTTTTTTTATTAGTTGAGATGATTTCCATTCAACAGTTGTTAAAACCAACAGTAAATATTTGTTCAAGTAGTGTAATACTAGAAACATTTGAATCAGTTGGGAACTAGACGGGGATTTTTGGTTACCATTATTATTTGTGGTTTTGGTTGATCTACAAATGTAATAAGACAAAAAATAACTCAGTGTTGGAGAAAGAAGAGATAAAATTACCTCTTCACAGATTCAATTGTTGTATTCTAAGAAACCTAATAGAGTCTAGTTTAAAGATAAAAAACTACTATGAGAATTCGGTGAAGTGGCTAGGAGCAAAATAAAAATTTAAAAATTAATTGCATTTCATTTTATCATAAGCCTTAGAAAAGGAGAAGGGGGAAAATTTCAGTCTCCGTAGCAACAGAAATCATAACTATTTCATAATAAAGTTAACAAGAAAGACAAATCTCTTATATGAAGAGAACTAAAATCTTACTGAGGGTCATAAGATCCAAACAGATTAAAGGACATTGTGTTCTTGATTGGGGAGATTTAATATTATAAAAACATCAGTTTAAAAAAAAATGTGTTCAAAGTAATTCCAAGTAGAGTCCCAACAGGATTTTTTAGTGGGGTGGCATTTGATAAAATAATATTTAGGTAGAAGAGTGAATGCCTGAGAAATCAAGAGAAATATGAGGGGAAAGGGAAGTATGTGCCTTACCAGTGTTATCAGAATATGCTATTTTATATAAAATGGCCACCATGATCCCATTTATGATATTCTTGTGTAACGTCCTTCACTTGGGTGTGGGCAGGAGCTGTGTTTCTGACCAATAGAATACAGCAAAGGTGTTTGAATGTATGTACATGATCATATTAGATAAGATTGTGGTGTCTGTCTTCCTGAGAGACTCTGTCCCTGGCTGGCTTTGAAGAAGCAAGCTTCTATGCTGTGATCTACCCTATGGAGAGGTCCACATGGCAAGGAACTGAGGGCAGTCTCCCGCTGACCGAAAGCAACTGAGGCCCTCAGTTTGGCAGCCTGCGAAATGATATCAACAAAATGATATCAACAATCAAGTGATCTTGGAAGCAGATCCGTCCCCATTTAAGCTTCAGATGAGACTGTAGCCACCTAACACCTTAATTGAGGCTTTGGAAGACCCTGAAACAGAAGACGTAGTTGAGCGGTACCCAGACCCCTGACCCTACATAAACTCTGAGATAATAATTGTGTGATGTTTTAGGTCTCTAAATTTATGGTAATAGTATCATGTAGCTATGTGTAACTAATACAACTATTAAGTCACTAATTGATTCAATATGACGTTGACTTACAGAGAGACAAATAGGATCATGAAATGATAACAAATCCAGAAATAAATTCTAGTATATATGATTTAATATATGAAAAGGGATATTGAGTTTAGTGACAGAAAGCCAGGTTTAAATGATGCTGGTGCTACTGCACACATGGAAAAAAAATGGAGCCCTTACTTGAATTATATTAAAACTTCTAGTTGGTTTAAATGCTTAGATGTAAACACAAAACCAAATTCTGTAAGAAAGTATAGAAATTGTGTGTACAATATAGGGATTCAGAGAGACTTTAACCAAGCTGGGGACTCAGAAGCAATTAAATTAAAAAAATCAATGTATTTGCTTATAAAATGTTTACAATTATATGGCATAAGTACAATAAAGTCAAGTAAACAGTTATGGTGAGGTGCAGAGCCAGTACCAGACTGTTAACTAACATACTGCTTTCTTCATTAAGAAAATCTTGTTAGAAAAAAAAATCTATTTACATTCTGATGCAAGCTCCTTTTCATTTTAGATTGATAACAGTTTGCTGACCAGCCCTGGCCTACTGACCACACTTTGTAAACTACTGCTCTGGGGAAGGAGCCAGCACACTTTTTCTGTAAGGGGCCAGATAGTAAATATTTTAGGCTTTGTGGGCCATGTGGTCTCTGTTGCATCTACTCGACTCTGCCATTGTCCTGTGAAACTCTAAAGTTGACTGAGTTGGAATAAGGAAGGCAACAAGTAGTGAAACCAGGTCAACTAGGAAAGAGCAAAGATCTAATACAGGGTGACAACGGGAATCAAGAGTAGAGGACAGTGGTAAGCTACTTTGTAATGTGGGAAGGACATTTGTGAATGAGTGAGAACCTCAGTGTTATTTGCTTGAAGAACCTGGATAATGGTGATGCCCTCATGGAATTGCAGACTTTAGAAGAAGTTGGTTTGAGACTAATATGATGTGTTTAGTTTGAGACACCAGTAGATTTAAAAGCCAGGCCAGCTCTCAGAAGCTGGTTCATTTTAGTCTTCCGCTGGCAGAAGTGGTCCTGGGCAATTCTTTAGTTTTGGCCATCTCTATTCTTCCTGGCCCATCCCTCCATCCACCATGGTCACAGTTAATTGATCAGGGGAAAGGATCTGACCCTTGGATATTTGCTTGTTGGCTGGTCAGGAGAACTTGAGATGAGCAGGCTTGTAAGATCTGAATGGAGCAGTTCTTTTTTAGGCATTTGAACTTGAGATGTAAGAGAGACAGCTGGTGTAGGGACAGGAGAAAGAAACATGGGGAGAAATGGCAGGGAAAGGGGAAATCTAAGTCAATGGGAGTGGTGGAGAGCTGAGTGGGACCAGTGAACTCCTGGCCACTAGACTGTGTAGGTTCCTGGACAGATCTACAGCAGCCCATGCTTGTTTTTCCCTTCTGGCCTGGAAGAGTGACTTTTCATGGTTCTGGTGAGCTATGACCACAGGGGCATGATTCCTTTCCTCCTTATTTCCTCCTCCTTCCTAACAGTAAAGCTCCATGGCTAACCAAGAAGGGTGATTAGGTGGATGAAGTTATCAGAAAAGCAGATTTGGCGTTAAAAGAGGAGGTTGACGTGAAGATGCAAAGTTGAGAAAAGCCCGATTTGTTCATGTAAGTGGCATGAATTTGTAAACAGTATTCTTTTCAGCTGCACAGGAAGCCCAGAGTTATAAATGCAGTTGATGCTAAATTGCTTGCTGATAGTAGGTTTAATAGGTGTAGCAAAGCACTCAGCCCGCAGCAGTGATGGAAGCCTGAGTTTCCAGTAAGTCTTGTTTAAGGGATGAAGGTTCTGCTATAGGGTAGGATCAAGTTACTTATTAATCTCCTTAACAGCAGCTGCTCTGTTTACAAAGTAAGGTTGGCAGTTGTTTTAGTTTATATCCTTCAGAGATGTTTTGAGGACAAACAAGTAACTGCTTTGTATGTTGTATTTTTCATCAAATGGTCCTGGTCTACAGAGGTGGTAGCTAGCCAGACAATTTTTACAAACAGCTTAGAACAGGCAGCTCTGAGTCGTGGCTCAATGAGGGCTTTGGGGGGCTTTGATTTGGTCTAGACGACAAATGGAGGTGAAATGCACTTCTCCACATGGTTGGCAACTGGGATCAAAGTCTTTTGAGCTAAGATATCAATAGTGAACTCTTCGTGTAAAGCGTGCGAACCATTTTGAGATAAAAATACAGGAAAAAAGAGATGCATAAATGAATATTCTAATAAAATCTGTTCAAATAAGCTGTCTACAAAACAATATGTATATACGGTATACCATTTTTTCTAAGTTAAAAAATGCACATAACAAGTCCTGGATGGGGACCCACATCAGAATGTTAATAGTCACGGTTGGACGATAGGTGATTCACGGTCTACATTTTCCTTTGTGCTTGCCATTATTTTTCAGGGTTTTTCTTCTCCCCTTACACATAGCATGAATTACTTTCCTAATTAAGAAAACAGTGAATACTGTTTCAAAAACAATTTTTTTTCCTGGGCATGTTTATATAGTTCTCTTTGGTTTGTCAAAGACGGGATGCCTGTGTTTACCCCCTCGTCTCATTTATAACGTGGCAGCTCCTCAGCCTGGTCTATTTTAGCAGTTGGATTAAATTAATGCAGAGCGAAAACACATTCAACTTGATTTTTAAGTCTTGTCTCCTCAAAATAAAGGGAAATGCCTGTTCCGATTGAGTATTTAAAAAGAAATTTGGGGGCTGCATTTCAAATAAAATACTAAGGGAATAATATGATAATTATCCATGTGTCTGCCACCCAGCTTTATCAGGTCTTGGCATTAAGCCTCACTTGTTTTGGGCTTGGATATTTGGATTTTAAGGAAATATACAAAAAATTACGGTTGATTCTCGTACATCTTCTGTCATGAGTTCAGAGTTTATCAGTTGAGCCTATTTTTACACATTTACTAATATGTACACATCCACAATGACTATAAAGTATTGCCTTAAGATTTTTAAACGTTATGTAAATAAATCATGTTGTGCATATTGTTCTGATGTTTGACATGTTTCGATGTTAATAGCTGTGGATCAAGGGTTCAGGGGTAAATGAACCATGGCCCATGGGCCAAATCTCGCCAGCCACCTCTTTTTGTAAATAAGCAGCAGAATTGAGTAGTTGTGAGAGAGACTGTACAGCTTGCAAAGCCTAAAATAATTACTGTCTGGCCCTTTACAGAGAAAGTTTGCTGACCTCTCATCTAGTCCATTTTTTGAATGCATATATCATTATTTATCCATTTTCCTACCCGTGGACACTCATTTCCTGTTTATTTGTAAGAAGTGATGCTTTGGTGAACATTGGTGTGTATATATATATGTATTTCCTGATCATGTGAGTTGAGAGGGTTTCTAGTGTAGCACTGATCATGAAACAGTTAAGCTTCTAATATATTTTGGTGTGTTTTTCATACTTAGTCAAAAAATAAAAAAATCTAAGGCAGACATGGCTTTGATAGCTGATAGGTGTGTTATATAGTGGTTTGAGTTAAAGAAGTTATTTTTATTCTTGATTTAAATGGTTTTTCTCGAAGTGGATTTTTATTGCTAGAAGAGAGAAAAGTGCTGAGTGATCCACATGGAGCAAAGTAAGACTTACAAATGGTCCTGGCAGCAACAAGGGAGTACCGACTGTATGCAGCTCACTGTATTTAGGTCATGGTGATGTTGTTGTCTTGTTATTACTAATAGCTGCTACATGATTATTGAGCATTTACTAAAGGACAAGGATAGTATTAAACACTGCACATGCATTATCTTGTTTCATCTTCATAACGACCTGTTGAGGTAGTAATTACTGCTCCTCATTTTGAGAAGAGGCAGCTGAGATCCAGAATTTAGTCCAAGGTCATGTGTAAGTGAGGCTTCAAAATGGACCTCTCCACCTGCGCTGGCCCAGTGCTCACTGTCAGGGGCACAGTTCTCCATGGTAGACCTTTGTAGATGGGCTAGAGGGGACTTTTTGAGAATTCACACTGCCCTGAAGCACAAGTTCTTATTGGTTCCAGCCTTGGCTTCTATAAGCTGGTCAACGCTTCATACACAGAGAATTCTTGTTTTTCCAGAAAGGTCACAGTTGACAACTTCAGTGGGAGTAGTTATCCCACATGGCTCTTTTGTAGAAAACTGAGGCCAGGGCCATCTTTTCACATTTTTTCCTGTCCTCCCACCTCAAAACTCCGGTTTCTCAAGTGAGAGTTACAGTGCTTCACAGATAGTGGACGCTGAAGACTATCTAAAGGATCCTAATGTCAGGCTTAGGGTTCATCCTGAACATCTGGGCAACTGCCCATTCACTTCCAAAGGTCTGAATCTGTAAATGTCTTTTTTCCCTTTACAGTTTGTGGCTGGTGTGGGCAAGACGTCAGAATCCCGAGTCTTTCCACTCTCATTAAAAAAAAAAATCATATGCCTAAAAGTCTGCAAATTACTGCCCCAAACTGCATGGGTATTATTTCTCCAGCTGCTGTTAAATATGGTCAGGATACGAACTTGTCTCGTATGGCTATAAGTTCCCAACCACTTAGAACAAGACACAAACCAAGGCATTAAAAACTGCTGGGGATGCAGTTGTTTCTTTGCTTTAAAGAAACGAAGCTGAAAGCAGTGGGAGTCATCAGGCATTTTCCTATGGAGCTGACACTAGCTTAAATACAGTTATCTAATCCACAAATGGACACACAGATAAAGCTCACTGGCACAATTGCCAAGTAAAAGTGTCAGCTAGAGTGATCTTGCTTCCTCCCTTGTACTTGTTTGCAGGCAATAATCTGACCAGTCATTCATACTCCCTGTGAATGGCAAAAGGAATTCTTGTTCGTATCAGGGTAATTAGCTATCTTAGCGATGATGTAAAGAATTTAAGACATTGGAGGGCACTGGAGAAGGTCTAGTTATAAAAAGGAAGGCCCTCGCAGGCTGCTAAAATCCTATCCTATAGATGAGCCTCCTTGGACCAATCATACACAAACAGCAGTGATAATAATAAATCATACATTACAAATACAGAGATCATTAACATAAAGTATTCCTTAAACTATATTAGTTAACGCACATGTGTTCTAGTTGTACCATCATTCAAACTGGGATACTGTCCTGTCCCAGATCAGTCAGGTGGCAGAAGGAAGTGCTTTGAACCTTGGGGCCTGTTGACTCGGGGCCTAGCTTCAACGGACCTGTCTAAACCTAGTGTTCCTGTGTAACCATGGCAATATTTTTCTGGGGCTGCTGAGTGCCCTCTGCATCAGGTCCCTACAATTGTAAAGTTTAATTAATAAGGATTTTGGAGGATTTGTTTTTTTTAAAGACTGTATTTGTAGATGGGGCCACTGGTCAGAGAGAGGAAAAAAAGCTGCATTCAGGTTAAGTCTCAGTTGAACAGAAAGTGCCAAGTTACATTGTCTTTTGTATGTTAAGGCAGCCCCCCTCAATATCCCCTCTCCAGCAGTTAATGAATGGAGTTTGTCTTTTTTCCCCCCTCTCATTTCTACCTCCTCCAAATCTCCTTTCTTTATATATGTATCTGTTATATCCACTTTCCTAAGTTATAAGTGCTGGACTTTCGCTTGGCCTTACCTTCACTCTTATCCCATGAATCACCATGCTCCGTTGATTCTAATTCTCAAGTAGCTCACACATCGCTTTTCTTCTCCCCATCTCACTGACTCTGTCTTCTCTCTCACCTCTCTTACCATTACACCATTTTCCTATGTCCCCTACCTCCAGCCTCCTCATTTCATCCCATCTATTCCGTAGAAGTAATCGTTCTAAAACAAAATAATCTGATAAAGACTGGTAGTTCTTTCATGTCACCTACAAAACTAAGTTAAATTTGTGGGTATGTGCTGATCGGACTCATGTAGTAATCACTTACCTGCTTACCTGTCAGCTTTCCATATTTATTCATTGCATTTGCTCAAGGAATTTTCTAGGAATGCTGAGTGCATGTTCTATGTCAGTTTCTGGGATTTAGCAGCAAACAGAATGAACAAGCTGCTCGGTTAGGGAGGAAAATAGACAATAAAAAGAAAACAAATATGACACTTTCAAATTGTGATAAGTTCTCTACAAGAAAGAGTCCATGGGATGGTGGTGTGGGGGCTTACTTGTTAGAGTGATCCCAGAAAACCTCCCTGAGCAGGTGACACTTGAGCTGAGACCTGAAGAATAAGGAGGATCCATAATTTTGAATTTGGATGATGCAGAATTCAGTGTGTTTTTTGCTATTTGCTGACCATTGTTAATCTGATCATTCCAGTTATCTGTGCTGAAGTAGATAACTTAGAAGCCAATCGACTGTTTCAGATTGCTGTCAATTTCCCCCAAATTGACAGCACCACCAGATTTGCCTTCCTTATTATTCTTTTAGCATGAAAAAAACATGAACCTGATTTTTTTTTAATTTATTTTTAAGGGAGATATATAAACCGTGCAATAGAAATGGAAAAGGACTGTCTTGGTTAGTTTACACATGAGTGAATAAGAGATGGCCATGATATAAAGCACTCTGGTGTTAAATATAATTGTGATTGGAATGAGCAAATGAAATTAGGGTGGGCCATTCTGCCATTTCCTGAAATTTGCATGATCCTTTCTTTCTCTCTCATTTTCCTTACACCTAACCTTGAAAATTTCTCCACTCATTTGCTTTATCCAAACTGATGTGGCTTCATGGCTTATTCACACATATAATCACTATTTTTACTTTTATGATTATATCACCACTAATTTAAAAAATACAGTACTCTGCTGTATAATGACAATAAAAATTTTTGCCATGAAATATAATTGTCAACCAAAAAATTTTCTGTGGCTGATAAATATCAGTTGTAGAATCAGCTGACATCTAGTCTTGAGTATACAATCTTAAGTCTCTCAGATCCACCTTGTGTGTTTGCCTTTTGATAGTGCCTATTAAACATCAATTCAGAGACTTATGGTTATTCTAAACCCATTGTCAATTGACCCTCTTTTTGCATATTGATTTTTTGACACCATCAGCTCTAGATTTAATCTGTTGTGTGATATCAGATAGGTCTGAAATTATGAACCTAAGCACTCCTCCCAGAAAAGCCCCGAAGAGCATGGCTTTATCATGTCACTTCCAATTAGCCTGTGGTCTTTGTTATTGTATCTTTATATCTATGTACTTGTAATCATCTTAAACACACTGAGTTCTGCTTTTTCCAGTTAATGTTACTCAGATGTGGACTTGCAAATGTCAAAGTTGTTGTGTATATTGCTTTGTATTTGAAAAATTAAGCCTTTGCGTTGTGAAAGAAACATAAAGGACTATGAAAATACTTTTGTACAGTTTAAAGAGTAATTAAAAAGCAAATGCTTATTGTAGTTAACCTCCCAGGTTAAGAAATAGAATATTGGCAGCACCCCCAGAAGCCTTCTGAGTGACCCTCTTTATTATGTCTTCCTCCGCCCCCTCCCCTCTGTAGGGAAAACATCTACAGACATATTTGCCACCCCTTGCTTTTCTTAATAGTTGTACCACCTATCTTCTCTCTCTTTTGTTTTTGCCTATTTTTGAACATTATATAAATTGAATAATAGTGTATTCTGTGACTTCTTTTACTTAATGTTGTATGAGACCCATCCACCTTGCTGCTTGCAATTATATTTGCTCTTTTCATTGCTGTATAGTATTTTACTGTATGATTGTACCACAAACTATCCATTCTCTTATTGGACATTTGGGTGGTCCCCACTTTGCTTTTATGAATAATGCTACTATGAACATTCTTTTGCTTCCTGTTGAACATTTGTGAAGATGCAGGTGCATCTTTAACTTAAAAGATACGGCTAACTTTTTAAAAATTGAGGTAATATTGGTTTATAACATTATATAAGGTTCATGTATATAAACTTATATTTTGACTTCTGAATGTACTACAGCGTACTTACCACTAAAAGCTTAGTGTCCATCTGTTACCATACAGTTGGCCCTCTCCCATTTCACCCTCCCACCACCCCCTTCCCCTCTGGTTTTTACTCATATATGGAGTATATTAAAAAATAAATCAAACCTAGCAAAATACACTGTTTTGAAAAGCAGTTGTAAGTTGGTGACAATTCTAATTATTTTGCATCTTCTCCAGCACCTGACCTTGTTAAACTTCTCAGTATTTTTCCAATCTGGTGCATGTTTAATAGTATCACCATGCTTTTAATTTGTGTTCCCCTGGTTAATAATGGGGAGTGTATATTTTCATTTGTTGCCCACTCATATCAATTCTGGGATCATATTTCATTTCCCCACAAAAGGCATCATATTTTCCCCCTAAATCCTGTGGTCTGAGAGAGTTTTTGACTAATAAATTATACTTTTAAGAATTTTTTATAAATGTAATTGCTTGTGTTTATATACAGTATATTTGTATATAGTATTTGCATACGAATAATTTGTATACAACACAAAAATATGTAACTGTTAACCAGGTCATTTATCCATCTGACTGTGCTTGTTTCTTTGTTTTTCTGAACTACCTGGAGCCTTGACCTAGGCACTTAAAAAAAAAAAGTTTCTGAGAATGCTCAGTGAGCCCTCTTTATTACCTTCGAGTCCCCTCAGTGATTTGGAGACCAGGCATCGGACTAGAAACTCAGGTTTCTTTCAACCATCATCTATGTGTCTGACAAAGCATTATGTTTGTTACTTTGCCTTAGTTTGCAGAATTGGGAGTTGTGCACTAATTAATATCAGAAATGCTTTGAATATTTTGCATCTAATTTCTTTTGGGGGTTATTTCCTTGGAATGTATTTCCAAACGTGAAATTATTAAACAGTTTATTTCTTTTAACCTGGTATCTTATGTTAGGAGATGAACAGATCAAACCATTTACTCACACTCTGTCTCACATATGGCCTTATTTAATGTCTTTTGTTAGTTTAATTTGTAGGCAGAAGTGGTATCAATTTTTCTTTTAGTTTGACTAAATATTGGATTTAGGGACTTGAGCTTTAAAAAGTCAGTTTATTGAAACTCTGGGACATATTTGCATTCTCTCCGAAGAGTATATGATCAGTTCTTTAATTCCTTTATGTTGCACTAAAACAAATGACCAATTTATGAAGTTATTAAAAGAGAGTTGGTCAATAGTGATTATTTATAGCTATGAAACCTAACACATAAGTTTAATGACAACTCCTGGAAGAATGTACTTGAAATGTTTCCAGATTTACTTATGCTCATTAGCTGTGGAGGAAGGTGTTGATTGTATTGATTTCCTGTATTTGAAAGTGTCCTGTATAACTCTTAAGTCATCAACATTCTCATTTTTTTTCTTTCTCTGGGATTGTTATCTTTCACCACTAGCTTTAGCTGAATTTGCATAATAGATCTTGTTGTAAGGATCTAATGCAGAGATTCTCAACTGCAGGGTGGTTTTGCCCCCAGGGTATATTTGGCAATGTCTGGAAACATTTCCCGTCGTCACAGCCGAAGGAGGAAGATGTGACTGGCATCTGATGGGTGGAGGCCAGCAGTCCTGCTAAACATCCTACAACATGCCCGAGATAGTCCCCCACAGCAAAGAAGCATCTGGCCCAAAATGTCAGTATTGCCGAGGCTGAAAAACCCCGCTGTAGTATAAATGAGCTTTTTTTCTTTCCCTGTGATTCCTCCCTAGTCACTGTTACTTCCATGTTTTAGGAGTGAATTATCAGTTCACATTCATGTTCCATGGGGCTCTAATAAGATTGATGTTGTTTAATCAGCTTAGTTGGAGAGATTTTATATATATAGATAGATAGATACACATACACATATATATTTTATATACATATCTTTTATAAATTAAATATATACATTTATAAATTACATATAAAATACATTTATAAAATATATGCATAGTTTATATTTTATATATACACACACATGCAATAAAATTCACCAATGTTAAGTGTAAGATTTGGTGAATTTTGACAAATATGTACAGTGTACAACCACCACTATAATCATGTTTAATATGTAGCTTCAAATATACATTTATTAAATGATGATATATTCCAGGGCAGAAGGAAACTTAACTCAAGTACTAATGAGTAGCTTGTGACTAGTAGGTGGAATGTATATGGTCATTCATGAAGGATAATGCCCTTGGACTGAGGTCTCAATTTTACCCTGTTTTAATATGAATCTAGTGAGTGCTTTATTTTTACTTGGAGGGTCACGTGTAGACCTCTGAAAGACTGACTTAGAGGATAGCTCCTGTGTTGTAAAATAGGAAACTTGTATTAGGCTCTATCATAAAGTACTGAGCTTTATTGTCTATAAATTTCTGGATTCCCTTTGCATTTTCTAGGGTTTTTTTTTTGTTGTTCATCCACGTTAAAATAAAACTAGCTGTTTGAAAGCAGACAAAGAATATATAGTTCTCTCTTAAAGGATAATTTCCAGAATGTTGGCTACTTTGGTGGTTGAATTTAACCTCAGTAAGTAGTAGCTGTTGTCTGCGGTAAAGTGAATGGAAACCCTTGCTTACTTTGCTGAACCACATTCTTAGAGGGGGAGCTCTGCCTTGACCACTAATTGCTGTAATTGGAGTTTGGGAGATGATTTGAGATGCGACTTGGAGTGATAAGTGAGTCTGAGTGCTTGGCTGGTGTTTTCTCTTTTCCTCTTTAGTTCCCTTTCCAGTCAAGGCGGTATTCATATTCCAGGTTTCATGGGGAGTTTGTTCATGTGTCTCAGAGAAACACAGAAAAGTTAGGTGGAAAGGTGGTGATCAGTTACTCTTGATTTATATTCATACAATTGTGCTGTAGTGAGACTATAACAGTTCTTGTATAATAGCAGAAAAATGAGGTAAGGTTTAGAGCATTGTAACATTTAGGGGGTATTTGTAACTACAGTTTAATACTATAGGCTATGGCTCAGAAAAACTATAGGACTCTTGCTGGTTTTATTTGTGGGTTTGTTTTAGGCAAACTATCAACAGTACTGAAATGATACTCTGTGAAAAGGAAAAAAAATATACCCACAAATTGAAAATGCTGTGCTTGCTGGTTTTCCTTTCTTGGTCTTACGTGCCAATCAAGAATTGCTGGAGAAAGAAGTCATGTTGAATAATTCTGCCAATTCCACCATGTAATCTTGGGATCATTTGTCATCCCTTATGGTAACCTTGGTATTTCAGAACTCTCATGATGAAAACTGTCTTCCAACTTGAGAAAATCGGGACTGTTTTGGAACAACATTTCAAATGCTAAGAAAAGAAGCTTTTTCTGTGGGAATGTTTGTCCTTAGTCCCTTCTTCCTTGGCCTCTTAGCCCGGGGTGCCATCTTACCACTGGCAATTGAGTTCCAAGAGTGTCTTGTCCAAAAGAAGTGATATTTTGGAATGGCTTTATCGTTGTCTGAAAGACGGCATTATAGAACCATCCCAGATTATTCTTGATGGACTAGAGTGTGGGCAAAAATCTCAGGCATTTAAATTCCCCATTTGCCCCTACTTTTCTCTTTTCTTCAATATTTTTACCGTCCCTCTTGACACTGAAAGTGTTTTGCTAACGGGTTTGTGGTTATTTAACCCCTAGGCTGACACCAGGTTAGCATTGGAAGGATGGATTGGATTTTCTGAGTTCAGAATTTTTGTTTGATGATGCTCAAGCCTTTAGTTGGTTAGCCGTATGATTGGCAATGAGCCACTAAGGATCACAATTTGGTGAAAGTACTTACAGAACAGTGCAATACTTTCAACATCTAGAGGAGTGAGACAGATTTGGAATCATGCTGTGCTAAACAGATTTGTGTCCTGATATTTTTCATTCATTGATTCAGAATTTTCCCATGTTTTAAAAAATTCTTTAAAAATAACATTAAATGGCCATGCATTTTTCAATCCTGTGATTTATTTGTTTAGCAGTTTCCCTGCTATTGGGTTTATATGCTGTTTCTAGTTTTTCACTAATAGAAGATTGTGATTAGTAGTTTTGCATTTAAATCTTTGGCTTTACATGTTATTACTTGCTTAATCTATCTTTATGGTAGAATTAAATATGAATGTTTTCAAATATTAAAAAATTTTGCTAGAAGAGCTTTCAGAAAGGATGTTTGCCAACATCCCCCTGCTAATTGTGTAAGAAAGTGTCAGTTATAGCACACTCTTGCCATTGATAAAGATTTCTAAAAACTGAAAATTTATAAATTTTTAAAAAATGGTAAATTATATATATGTAAGGTAAAACTGTAAAAATCTATTTGTATTTTATGAATCGTCTGTTCTTTAATCTGGCCATTTTTCTGTCAGTGGTGTTTTAGTTTTTTATAAGAGTGTTTATAGACTAAAGCTATCGATCCATTTTTTGTTGTTGTTGCAGATTACCTAATTTGTCATTCCTCTACAATTTGTGAGGTAGGACCATATAAATTATGAATTTGATAAAATGAAAAATTCGTGTATAGCTATAATGCTATAGTGTATGTTGGCATAAATGTCCACTTACTTTTCCATGACCCAAGTGGTCATAGTCCTAAGGCATTGTGTCTGAGAACTTCTGGTTTGTGAGCTGGAATAAAATGTTCCTTTATTGTGTTAAAGTCATGACTGCTAATTGCATAAAGTTGTTAGTCTTTGCTACTTGAGTCGTTGATCAAAGTTTCCTAATAAATACTGTCTTTTAATTTCTAAGAAAATTTCTCTTTAGTTTTTCAATGTCATGGGCATTGGGAATGGTTCGTGTCTGTTAGCCTGGGCATGAATGCCCTAACATACTCCTTGCTTTTAAAGGAGTTTATATTCCAATGATAGGTGGCATGAAATATACATGGAAATAAAAGGTAGGCTTTTGTTTGCTTGATTGATTGTTTTTAACAATTTTACTGAGGTATAATTGACATACAATTAACTGAACATATTTAAAGTGTACAATTTAAATTTTGACACGTGTATATACCTGAGAAACTATCACCGCAATGAAGAAAGTGAGCATACTTATCAGGCCACTTCCCATTCCTCTTTCCCAGGCAATTGCTGGTCTGCTTTCCATTACTATAATTTGCATTTTCCAGCGTTTTATGTACTTGGAATCATACAGTGTGTATTTTTCTGTCTGGCTTTTTTCACTCAGCAAAATTATTTGGAGATTCATCCATGTTGTAATGTGTATTTATTTCATTACATTTTTTATTTCAATTTCACTTCATATTTCATTTCAAATTTATTCAGTTTTATTCCTGAGTTGTTTTTCATTAAATGGTTATATCTCGGTTTGTTTACCCATTTGTTTGTTGATGGACATTTGTGTTGTTTCCAATTTCTGGCTGTTAGCAATAAAGCTGTTATGTATATTTGTGTTCAAGTGTTTCTGTGGACATATGCCTTCATTTTTCTTGGGTAAATACCTAGGAGTGAAATGGCTGGATCATATGGTAGGTATCTGTTTAATTTTTCTAGAAACTGCCAAACTGGCCTACAAAATGGTTGTACTGTTTTACATTCACACCTACAGTTCCAGTCTCTCTATATCCTCATCAACACTTGGCATGGTAAGTTTTAAAATTTTTATGTATTTTAATAGATGTGTAGTGGTATCTCATTGCAGTTTTAATTTGTATTTTCCTAATGATTAGTGATGATGAACATTTTTCATGTGCTTATTTGCATCTATGTATATACTCTTTGGTGAAGTGTCTGTTCAAATATTTGTCCCATTTTTAGAGGGTTATTTTCCTACAATTGAGTATTGAGAGTTCTTTATATTTTTTGGATACAAGTCCTTTATTAGATAATGTGAATTACAAATATTTTCTCCCAGTCTGTGGCTTGCTTTTCATTCTCTTAACACTGTCTTTGCAAGAACGTAAGTCTTTGATCTTCGTGAATTCTGATTCAATTTAATTCTTGAAATCAATCAGTGTTAGTCCTCCTAGTTTTCTTCCTTTTTATTCCATTTTTATGGAAGTGATTGTATGGAATTGGTATTAGTTCCTCCTTAAATATTTGATTTCACTAGCGAAGCCTTCTAGGCCTGGAATTTTCTTTATGGGAAGATTTTAGCTATAAATTCAATTTCTTTAATAGGTAGAGATCTATTCAGGTTATCTAATTTTTCTTGAGTGACTGGTGGTTTGTATCTTTCAAGGAATTAGTCCATTTCATCTAGGTTATCCAATTTATTAGCATAAAGTTTTTAATAATATTCCCTGATCATGCTTTCAATATTTGTAGAATATATAATGATATTTCCTTTTCCAATCTCCATTTTGTAATTTGTGTCTTCTCTCTTTTTCTAGATCAGTCTGCTAGAGGTTTATCAACTTTATTGATCTTCTCAAAAGAGCAAGTTTTGAGTTTTACTGATTTTTCTCTATTGCTTTTTAGAATTTCCTTATTTTATTGATTTTGGCCCTGATCTTGTATCTTTTCTTCTGCTGACTTTGGGTTTCGTTTTTCCCCCAGTTTCTTAAAGTAGAAGATGAAGTCATGGATCTGAGATTGTTCTTCCCTTCTAATGAATGCTTTTACTTGTCCTCTGAATACTGTTGTAGCTGCATTCCCAAATTTTTAATATGTTGTCTTTTCATCTTCATTTGGTTCAAAATTCTTTCTAACTTCTCTTTTGATTTTTTCTTTAACTCACAGGTGATTTAGAAGTGTATTTTATTTCCAAATAGGTGGAGATTTTCCAGAGATCTTTCTCTTATTAATTTCTAAATTAATTTCTTTGTGGGAAGAACATACTTGATATGACTTGAATCCATTCCATTTTAAATCTACTGAGACTTGTTTAATAGGTCAGAATGTGGTTTTGGCAAGTGTTCCATGTGTACTAGAAAATATTATGTATTTTTCTCTTGTTTGTGGACTGTTCTATCTATGTCAACATTGTTAATGGTCAAATTTATCCTTAACTAGTTTTCTCAATACTTGTTCTGTCGATTGAAATATTCTTTTTGAAATCTCCAACTATATTCCTGGATTTGTCTAATTCTCCTTGAAATTCTGTCAGTTTTGCTTCATGTATTTTCAAGCTCTGTTCTTAAGTGTCCTTGTGATAAATTAAGCCTTTTTCATTATGAAATGGACTTTTATATCTCTAGTAATACTCTTTGCTCTGAAATATGCTTTGTCTAATATTAATATAGCTACTCCAGTTTTCTTTTGACTAGTGTTAAAATATCTTTTTCTATCCTTTTACTTTTAACCTAGTTGTGCGTTTATATGTAAAGTGTATATCGGTCTTTTTTATCCAAATTGACAATCTCTGCCTTTTTATTGGGGTGTTTAGACCACTTACATTTAATATGATTATTCATATGGTTAGGTTTAAATCTACTATATTGCAGTGTTTCCTATTTGTCCTACCTCTTCTTTATTTTCTTCTTCTGCCTTATTTTTGATTATTTCTTATGATTCTATTTTATTCATCTGTTGGCTTATTAGCTATAATTCTTTGTTTTATGATTTTATTGGTTGCTTTAGGACTTATAGTATACATCCTTAACTTACCAAGGTGACATCAAGTGACAGTATACCACCTCACTTACAAGAACTTTGCAATAGTATACAATACTTCCATTTCTCCATTCCTAGCCTGTCTTCTGTTATATTATACATTTTATTTTATGTATGTTGTAAACACTATTCTGCATTATTATTTTTGTTTAAATAGTCTTCTTTTAAAGATATTTAAATAAGAAGAGAAAATCTAATCATTACCTAAGTGTTTATTTCTATTACCTTTCATTCCTTAATGTAGATCCATATTTCCATCTGGTATCATTTTCTTTCTTTCTGAAGTACTTATTCCAATGTTTTTCATGGTACAGATTTGCTGGTGATTAATTCTTTCAGCTTTTGTATGTCTGACAAATTATTCATTTAACCTTTGTTTTTGAAAGATATCTTCACTGGTATAGAATTCTACGTTGATAGTTTTAAAATTTCTGTATTTTAAAGATGTTGTTTATCTGTTGTCCTGCTTGTATTATTTCTAATGAGAAATACGTCATTCTTATCTTTGTTCCTCTATATGTAATATTTCTGTTTTCTCTGGCAGCTTTTAAGATTATTTTCTTTATTGTTAGTTTTTAGCAATTTGATGATGATCTATGCCTTGGTGTACTTTTCTTCACGTTTTGCTCAGAGTTTGTTGAAGTTGTTGAATATGTAGCCTTATTGTTGGCACAAAATTTGGGAAATTCTGGCCAATATTTCTGTAAATTTTTTTCTGTCCCCACCCTTTCTTGTTAATTTTTATTACAGAATAGTATTTAGGATTT
This sequence comes from Vicugna pacos, assembly GCF_048564905.1. NCBI lineage: Eukaryota > Metazoa > Chordata > Mammalia > Artiodactyla > Camelidae > Vicugna > Vicugna pacos. The sequence continues at coordinate 29,724,889 of NC_133023.1, forward strand.
TGGGCCTGGGCCCTAGGTGTACTGATTTGGTACTGGAATTTTATCACTTCTCAGCCCTCCCAGGGGTTAGAAGATATTTATAAATATACTAACCATTGCAAGTGCATGTGTCTCTATCAGTCTTCCTTCACTTTTTTCTGTCTGTTCTATCTATCAATCAATCAAAATCATGGACTCATACTGATTCCTTGACACCTCTCATTCTAATCCATGTTTCATTCTAGCCTTCTTTCTCTGTTGATGAGAAACCTGGCTCTCATTGTCTATAATATATGTAAATATATTTACTGACTTCCTTAATCCTAGTATACACAAAAGTAGTTAGAGAATTTCTAACCCAGACCTTTGTGGGAAACACATTTACTAGTTAGAGTACAATTCTAGGTACAGTTCTTTTTTGTCTTAATTTGCAGTTTCAAGTTAAGATACTATTTTCCGGTTACTAAGGCTAATTCTTTTTTTTTTTCCTCATCCTCTTCAGTGTGGTTATATTATTCACTTGTGATACCATTGGATTCTATTGTTACTGTTTGTATTCCATTTTGCTCTCTTCCCCTAAAACACACACATCCTGGTTGGTTTTAATTCTCTATATTTTCTGTATGTTAAACATTACCATGGTTCTCAAAGTCAGGGCTATACAAAAGGGTGCACTCACAAGTGTCACTCCCTCCTCATCCCAACTGTCCCTTCCTATTGCCCCCTTTTCAATCCCTTATCATCCACCCCATTAGGTAACCAGTTTCTTTAGTTTCTGTTTACCCTTACTGCATTTCTTTTGCACAAATGAGAAGCTACATGAATGTTTTCTTATATCTCCTCTTTTTCTTACGTGAAGAGTAGCATACTATAGATACATTTTTTGCATTTTGCCTTTTTCACTTAGTAATTTATCCTGTGAACCATTCCATATCAATTCATAGAGCTCTTCCTTGTTCTTTTTTATGGTAGCATAATTCTCTGCTGTGTAGCTGTATCATAGTTTATTTAACTACTCACCTGTATATTGATATTTAGTTTTGGTTTGCATTTCTCTGATAATTAGGGATATTTAGCATTTTCTCATGTGCCTATTGGCCATTCATGTGGAAGACAGTAATTTTTTCTTCTTAGCTGCAACTAGTACCGTGTGTGCTGAAAGAAACTTGGTTTAAAGAAAATAGACAACTGTACAGTTTTCAAGTGGCATGGGAAATCAGACTTGCTTAAGTGGTAGAGAACCCTATGCTTGGTCTCAAATGGAACTTTGAATTTTTAAATTGTTGAAAAACAAACTTTCAAGTTGGAATCAGCGGCCTGGAAAGATCAGTCTTGAGCATCCCAAAGGCATTTCTTACTCTCTGCCTTCCACAAATGTCTGCCCCTCTGAAGCACCAGGGAACACACTCTTCTTTTTATTTGCTTTGTTGTTATTTTTGTAGCTCTGCAGGTCTTTGTGGGAGACTAATGTTCCTCTGAATTATATCTTGGAAGCCAAATTTCTATTGGGGATTTTGCATCAAACTGCTGTCCTTGCAGGCTCTTTGGTGCCAGATTTCCTTCCACGATGACAGGTCACCGAATACACACTTGTACTGCCCTTTATTTCATAAAGCCATCTTTGATTTATGCTGTGTATCTGGGGGTAAAAGCACAAAGGCAACGAGAAGCAAATGCCTTTATCTGCAGATAACAGCATCCTAATAATCCTAGCGTTTCTCTGCATGTTAAAATGATGCTTTGCCCGCTTGTATGTCAGCTGCCAGCAGATGAAGCATTCTGCACCTTTCAGATGATTGTTCCTTTACTTCCTTGATTCTGTCAGTGGTCCATTGGAAGAAGAGAAAAATACCACTAAATCTGAGGGTTTTTTTAGAAAGCAATATTGAGGTCATAGCATACTCTAATAAAGACTTGCTTAAGTGGTAGAGAACCCTACGCTTGGTCTCAAATGGAACTGAATTTTTAAATTGTTAAAAAACAACCTTTCCAGTTGGAATCAGTGGCCTGGAAAGATCAGTAAAGAATGCAACACTGATAGACTTTGGGAGGAAATTGAATGGCATTGTTTAGACCATTTTACATGTGGAACTGCTGATATTCTGAAAGTTTAGTTACTTTTTAAGGATCTAATGCATAGTCTTTAACTGAACTGCTTGTTTTTTTTTTTAATCTAAATAATTATCGTCTATTGGATGTAGGTCCATGTTGGGGCTGATGAATTTCTTGAGTAGAAAGAAATTTTGCTGCTCAATGATGTGCAGCAGCATCTAGGAGTTGGTGGAAATGAAGAATTCAGACCTCCTGAATCAAAATTTGCCTTAGTCACAAAATTCCCAGGGGATTCTTGAGCACAGTAAACTTTGAGAAGCACTAACACAGAAGGTGTACAATTTGTTGAGAAATCTGGGCATCTAGAATTTATTCTTGGTTCTTTCCATTTTTCTTTTTCTAAAACAACATCTTTCTCAATTCTTCAAAGCTTTGATTGTCTAACATTTAAAGACTGATTTATAACTGGGTTTTCCAGGCTCATAGGAGATGCACACAGGGGTCATTTTGATATGATGTCTAAGGAGACACTTTGGAACTTACTGGGGGAAAGCATATAACGAAGGATTTGGCATTGTCACTGACTCCTTCTGCCTACCTACTAAAGCACCTGTTGATGCTTTAAGGCAGAGATTGATTTCTTGGAGATAGTCAGTCCTCATTTTTCATGGATTCTGTATTTTTGAATTTGCCTGCTTGCTCAAAATCCATTTGTAACCCTCAAATCAGTACTCACAGAGCTTCTGCAGTTAGTTATTCACAGACATGCACAGAGTTGCAAAAATTTGAGTCACCTGACACACATATTCCCATTGGAGGCTGAAGTAGGCAATGCTCTGCCTGTTTCAGCTCTCATATTATAAACAAGGGTCCTTTTCATAGTCTGTTTATTGCCACGTTGCCCCCAATTTTGTGCTTTTTGTTGGTGATTTTACTGTTTAAAAATGGCCCCAAGGTGTGGTGCTGAAAGGCTGACTAGTGTTGCTAAGTATAAGAAGGCTGTGATGTGCCTTACAGAGAAAGTGTGTGTGTTAAATAGGCTTCCTTCACGCAAGAGCTACAGTGATTTTGGCTGTGACTTAATGTTAATGAACCAAGAATACATATTAAATAGGTTAAACAGAAACACATAAAACAAAATTATGTGTCTTTTTGGTTATCAAAATTGTTACGACCCAAAGTTCTCAGGAACCTAACTCTGTATTTCCACTAGGAGCAACAGGTCACTATTTGTTTAATTTAGAATTTGTGGCAACTTAACAGAACATAACTGCTGCAAATAATGAGAATCAACTGTATGTTTACAAATCATTTAGGCTAGGATTCCAACTGGGCACCATTTTCTCTTTTATGGGTGGTGGCAAGACTAACTTGTAAGAAATTTTTAGTTGTATTCTGTGAGCACAATTCCCAATGAAGATAGCTGGTAATTCACAAAAACACACTTCACCAATACTTGGAGGCTTTCTTGGGATCGAAGCAATATGGTAAGGAGGCTTTTGTCTTACTATGAATGTGATTGCGTTCTTTTAGGCATGGCATGTGAAACAATTGCACTACAGTTGCTTTTGGACTGCCAGTTTGTGTGTTAAGCTCATTTTCTTTTGGGTCTGTGTTGTCTTTCTCAGAATTTGTGTCTTCCCCTTCTGCATCCATGATCTATGTTGCTGCCTCAGTCCAGGTCCACATCACTGATTGCCTGGATCCTAGACAAATTTCCCAGTGCTCTCATCTAGAGCCCACTCTCTAGTGCAGCCCACTTTCTACTCTGGTAAATCTGATCCCATCCTTCCTCTGTGTGAAATCTCTCAGTGGCTCCCAGTTACCTTGGGATAAGTTTCAAAATTACCTGAAATTTGACCTCTGACTTCCTTGTCACCATGCTTGAAGCTCCCTGACCACTTGGTACTCTCCCACCTCTGTGCCTTTGTATGCTCTGTCCCTCTGCTTCCCTTTTTTCATCTACCAGGCAGTCACCTCCAGGTCTAAGATGCTGAAAAGTACCTCTCGTATTGGGATTAATTAAACAAAAAATTTCCCCTGTTGATCCCTGATCGAAAGGAGTCTTCAACTTGGTGTCACTCTCCCTTTTATAAGAGTATCTTTGTATCAACAGCCCTGATCTGCATCAGTTCTGATAGCCCTGATCTTCAAGGAAACCCAGGGTAGAATAAATATATAATGAGCATTCAATCCTGGAAAATAAAACAAAAAAATGAGGGTGAAGAGATTAACTGTGCAGTCCAATTAAAACAGTAGCACCTTGTTTTTATTTAGTCAGTTGTTTTAAAACATGTGATGTTTAGTGTAGCATTTGTTCAAATAAAGAACATAGAGTGATTTAATGCAACAAAGCACTGATACCCTATCAGTATCTATCAAGGATTTTAATTCTTCCTTTCCCTAATTGACACAGTGAGTAACATACAGCAGTCAAAATGAATGAACTGTTGCAACATAGAACACTATGATGAATCTAATTAATATAATAAATGAAAGTAAGTCCTTCAAGATTGCATGATAAGAATATATCGATGTCCAACATGAGATTCCAGATAGTGGTTACCTTGGGAGGAGGAAGGCACAGGGAGGGGACAGGGATGACCACATAGAAAGATATAAGTTATTGTCTATGTTCTAGTTTCTGTGTTAAATAGTGAGTTTGTGTGTGTGTGTGTGTGTGCGCGCGCGTGCATGTGAATATAATAAACACAAATAAACAAGAAGGCCATGATGAGTGGTCATGGACTGAGGATTTTGATTAATATGACTTACCCAATTCTCTTTACCTGAGTTTTACACTGAAAAAAAAAATCTCTGTTTGGAAATGTTAGGGGAACCTCCACCTTCTCTTGAAGGGGAATCAAGCACATATGTAAGAATTTTAAGTACTGCATATGGAGAAGAAAACAAATAAAAGGACCAAATATAAAGTATAATATTAATGGTGAATTTGAAGACAATAAGCATTATGAAAATGAGAAAATAATGAGAACAAGGCACCAATAGCCTGTCTTATTTGAGTCAATCAAGTACTGGAGATGTGGAGACGAATTGCAATTAGCTTTAATGGTGTCCCTCGTTTTGTGGTGCTCGTATTAGCTTGTCCTACATTTTCTTGGCAGCAGGAAGCAAGCAAAGGGCACTGTTCAAAGAAAAGCAACTGTGTGAGGTTGTAAGAAAAACACGCATCCTATCTTTTCCATGCTGCATACCACAGACAAAGAGCCTTGTCTCCCGGTTTTATGAGAAATACCCTGCATTTGAGAATGAGTTGGTTGTACATTTCTCCCACCAGCACTCGCTGTCATGCTCAATTTCTTGTCAATCCTACACTCCCTTTTCTGCTAGAATCCTTGAAATCTCTTTCTAGTAGCAGTTGGTGCAAGACAATGTGCATTTCTTTTGGTGGCAACCTTTTCCAGTTTTCATGCCAGAATGTCTGCCTGCACAATGAGCCCGTTTTAAGGCACTTTAGATTTCAGCTGATTCCCAGTATCAGATGCGAACAGACAAAATTCTATCTGAATTCTCTCTTACGGCAGGAGCTTTCATTACCCGCTTGGCAGACTCCAGAGAGAGGAATTGAGCGTTGTTTGGATTCCGAAGTCATTTTAAAAACTATATCATGAGTGTCTTCCCGTCTCCTTGGTGATACGTGACCATTTTCCTCCTGGAAGAGCTATTCTATGTATTTTTAGTAACAGCAGGAGAGGCTAGATATTTGGGTGAGCTGTGTACCCAGCTGGGAAGCCTAAGCAGACAAAGGGTCTTAAGTTTCCCTTGATCTTGTTTTTCTCCCCAACCCCCTGCTTTCTTTTTTCTTCTTCTTCTTCTTCTTTTTTTTTTTTTTGTGTGTGTGTATGTAAAACACAGAAATGGAAGTCCCACTTGTGGAAAGCACCTCACTTAAGCCTTACTGGCTGCCATTCTCTTCTTTGGCTCTTTGTTCTGTTCCTTCCCTCTGCAAGGGAAGCTCTTAAGCTCTGCCAGCTGTTTGTCACTTTCAGAGATATTATGCTGTTTCTGTCGTGTCTGTCCAGCCCAGCTAAGAGTGGAATCTTACTATTTGACGACCTATAAATAAGAGGCCTGAAAGAGTATAATTTAGCAATGTTCGTGTGTTTTCTAAGCCCCATTTCTCTTGTCTCTGCAGCTAGCAAGTGTCAGACTTATCGCCTGATTGAGCTTGGGTAATTTCTAACTAAAAGGGATGTTCCTTGCTTGTAATTAGCAGAAAAGCTGCCTTGTGTTCTTTCTGCTAACCATAAGCATTATCTCCATATTTCTGTCTCATCCTCTTAGAGGCCAGCCTGAGCTTTTTCACATCTTAGTGGAAGAGTTCATGCCTCTAAGTAAAGTCTGCCAGAGTCCCACTAGCCAAAGCAAATCACCTCCCCAAGCCCAGAGTCACTGTGGAAGGTGACACTACACAAGGGCTTGGATACGAGGAGGTGTGACTTGTTGGGGGTGTGAGTGTAATTGTCTCCCACAGCGGAGTTTTGAAAGCATTTTGAGCCAAATGCTTTCAGTGAAATGAAAGCAGATCTTCTGGTTGCTGGGATGAGGGAATAAGAGCTGAGGATGGAGGAAAACCAAGTTTCTTCGGTGGTGTGATGAATGTGCTTTCTGAATGAGAAATGATAGGACAGTCTGGCAAAGGGATTTATAAGAAAAGTATCTTAAGTATAAAACCCACTAACTTTTGCTTATTCCTGAGAAATAAAGCACCAAAGGCAGTAAATGTGAAGACTGGCAGACTGTCTAGATAAAAATGAAGAACTCTTATCTGGCAAACACTGAATAAATAAGGAAAATACAGCTGGGAAAATTATAGATAATAGACAAAGGGGTAATACTCCTAAAAATTAAAAAGAAAGACAAATCTGTCAATATAAAAATCAGCAAAAGTCATGAATAGGATGTTTACAAAAGAAGAAATATAAATACACACATGGCTGCCAATAAATATTTAAGAAATATTCGTGTTTACCAGTAATCAAAGAAAGGCAAACAAATACAAGTTTCTGACAAACAAGTATCAATCCCTGATGTATTTTCATAGCACTTACATAAAAGAGGGGTAAGGGAATGGAGAGGTGGGTGGGGGAGTTGCAGTTTTAGGGAAGGCCTCTCTGAGGTGCAGACATTGGAGCAGAGGCCTGAATGAAGTGGGGGCACAGGCTGTGTGCTCAGGAAGCATTTCAGGCCGGGGTAAGAGCAATGGTAAGGTCCTGAGTCAGGACCCAGCAACGGGAAAGCCAGCTGTAGTGTGTTGAGAATAGGTTGATATATGTATCTAATGATGTGAGCAGACACAGTCAGTGTGGTCAGTAACAAAGCAGATGTCAGAGCCCACCGAATGGGAGAAATTTTTGCCAATCATATATCTAAAAAGGGACTTGCATCAAGAATATATGAATGGGGGAGGGTACAGCTCAGTGCCTAGCATACACAAGGTCCTGGGCTCTATCTCCAGTACCTGCATTAAAATAAATAAGCAAATAAACCTAATGACCTCCCCCCCCAAAAATAAATAAAAGTAAAAAATAAAAAAAGAATATATGAATAACTCTTACAAGTTAATATTTAAAAAGGCAAATAATATGGTTTTTAAAATGGGCAAAGGATCTGAGTAGACATTTCTCCAAAGCAGATATCAAATAGGCCAATAAGTACATGGAAAGGGCTTGATGTCATTAATTAGGGAAATGCAAATGAAAATTAAACTGAGATACCACTTCACACCCACTAGAATGTCTATAATAAAAAAAATACTAAGTGTTGGCAAGGATGTGGAAAAATTGGAACCCTTATATATTGCTGCTGGGAATGTAAAATGATGCAGCCGCTTTAGACAACAGTCTGGCAGTTCCTTAAACACCTAAACATAGAGCTGCCATGCTTTCAGGCAATTTCACTCATATACCTAGACCCAAGAGTAAGGGAAATGTACTTCCACACAAAAGCTTGTACACAAATGTTCATAGCATCATTATTCATAATAGCCAAAGAGTGGAAACAACCCAAATGTCCATCAAGTGATGGATGCGAAAATAAAATATTTTATACATAATACATATATACAAAATATATATATATACACACATGCACAGTTTAATATTATTTGGCAATTAGAAGGAATAAAGTACTGATTTAAGCTACAACATGGATGAACCTTGAAAACATTACGCTAAGTTAAAGAAGCCAGTAATAAAAGACCATATGTTGTATTATTCCGCTGATATAAAATGGCCAGAATAAGCAAATCTATAAAGACAGAAAGTAGGTTCGCATTTGCTTAGAGTTGGAGGGAATGTGGGGACTTGGGAGCAACAGCTAAGGGGTCTGGGGTTTCTGTAATGTTACTTTAAAAATACCAATATCTTAAGTGTTTAATTAATCTTATTAAAAAGGAAATGTAGAAATGATTTAGACAAATTGGTGATAAATGGAAAATTTAATTACAAAGAGGCAGCACCTAGCCCAACTGAGGAGGAGGAGGAGGGATAGTAGAAAAATGGGTGAGAGAAAGCAGCAATTGACTTTGGTCTTGGTACCTACAGAGCCAGAGCTACAGCCTCCTTTCAGGGTATTAATTCAGAGTTTTCTAGTATGGAAGCTAATGTGTTAAGCGAGATATTTTGGTCCTCGGATTCTGAATCAGAAGTTCATTATATTGGTAGTCTGTAACCTAGAGGTGATGAATGCAGTAAAAGATACCTGCCCCCCAACATTTCTGCATTACCAGAAGCTACTGCTATGACCCCCATCACCAACGCACACCCAGGGGAGCCATTGTCACCAGAGCAGCTCTCTTTGTGAAGATGCATCAAAATTGGAGCTTGGAACATTTTTTTTCCCTAGTGGAGGCATTTTTAAATGATTAGATTTTTTTTACAGTATCAGTTTTGTTGAAAATCTATTGTTATGAGACATCTAAGACCATTTATAACATTGTATGAGGAAATGTGTCCAGGTTTCAAACAAATGATTTAGAAATGATCTTTTGGGAACCCAGCTTTTTTTGTGAGATAGAACCATCTACAGTTTAGAGCTCCTGTCTGAGTCTTGGTGTGGACATAGAGGAGGACAGCCTGAGAAAGTAAGATAAGAAGCTGCAGTTCTTGTCGTAGATTCATGCATAGTCAAATTCCTATTCTGGTGTTTGCTGCTCCGATGTTCTGGGAGCTCCTGTCGAAGTCGGCTCTTTAGCTTGTTCAACGTGATTTGCATGCAGTCGACATCCCCGAACTCCTGTGTATGGTGAATTTCATTAATCCAGTGATTTGTAAAAAGAGTTTGAATTAAATGCTTCTTCATGCTCCAGAGACAGCATTGGGCGGCTCTGTATTGGTTGCCACCGTTTCTCCAAGTGTAGTGATGTACAAAGGAAAAGATGTCTAGAAATGAAAGATAATCCAGAGACCTGTAGGTACAATATTATAGATCTTGAAACAAGGAAGAGTAGCTTTATTTAGATGTCTCACTTAGAACAACAGCTTTTTTTCGCCTCCAGTTTTGTGAAGACAATTATACCCTCAGTGTGCTTCAGTTTCATGCTCTATAATAGTAGTTTTCACTTAGGTTAGCCTTAAGCACGTGGAGAGTTCGTAAACATGAGGATACCTGGACCCCACCCCAAAGCTTCTGGTTCAGAAGGTCCGTGATGGGGCCCGAGAATTTTTACTCAAGCAATGCTGCTGAGCAACCACACTTTCAGTAGCATCCCAGCTATCAAATTCAGAAGGCCACGTTTAACTCTAGTGGTCTTCAGTTCTGTGAGTTCGTGTTCTGACATCTGAGCCGTGTGCTTGGGACGAGCCAGAGCGCTGATCACTGAGTTGCTCAACGATCTTTAGGACTCGCCTGCTGACCCTGCAGGAACCAAATCATGGCCATGCTTAGTGTCTGCAGACAGACTGGTTTCCGGTCTAATTTTAGCCTTGAGAGAAAAAAAGAAAGAGGAGAAGCCAGTTCTGACTTGGAATTAGGATTACCACATGAGGTTTGAATGGCTTCAAAGCTCTATCTTTCTGCTTCCCGGGCATCCTCAAACTCTGGCATCACCTAAATTTTCCCTGACCTTAGCCTGGTCCCTGGGGAGGAAGGACCCCAGCCTTTAGGAAAATATGGGCCAACTGGAGAAATAAAACAAAGCAAGGGGAGGGGGGAAGAGATCAAGAGGGCAGAGAGTTGTAACAAACAAGTCAAAGTAAGTTGAGGACACTAAGCTTTTAGTTCCTTAAAACATTTGTTTCTTATGGGCAATTCACACTCCCAGAAGAGTTCTTGAGATGCCATTTAAAGAGAACAAAGTGAGGGGAACTGAACTGTTAGCATTTACCACTGTTAGGATCTTGAGACCCTAAAATTCCGGAAAAACTTGATTGCTGACCACCGCAATAGCAGAACCCAATGTGGGCAGTCCTCACTTTAGAAGATAGTGTTTGGTTTTAAATGTTCAATCCAACCGCCTTTTTTTTCTGAATATTTCTTAGTGGATAAGAGCCACGTGGTATCTTCCTTTCCTAGGTGTTATTCCTGAAGCTTGTCACATAGAGCTCTTGTGAAATGGGAAGAAGGTTAAAGAGCGGTCTGCTCTCTTCTTTATTCTATATATTTTATTCAGTATATCTTTATTACATGTTATTTTCAATGTTTTTCATGTGTTATTTATTTATTTAATTGTACCAGCCATACATAATGAAATAATTAGGAATGACTCCCCGGAAGAAGAATTCCCACAATCCCATTAGAGGTAACTTCCTTTAACATTTTGGTGTATAGCCTTTCATACTTATTTCCTATGATTTGTTTCCTTATTTTCTACAAAAACGGAGTCCTGCTACTCAAATAATTTAACCACCTTTTGTTCTTGCTAACCTTATTGCAGATATTTTTGCATTTAGCTCAAACACTTCTCTGCCCTAGGACCCCATTGTATGAACTTAGCATCCTCTAGATAACCAACGCTCTGCGATACTTTTACTCCCTTTTTTGCAGTTAAGCAATGTGATAACCTCCCTTTGCATGTGCATTTTTACATGTGTGTCCAGTTAATTCCCAAGGATAAATCCTTAGAAGCTGAATCCTGAGTCAGAGAACATACACCCTGTGAATGCTTTTGCTTCTCGGCGCCAAATTACCCTGTAGAAATGTTGGCCCTGTTTACACATTCCCTCAGTGGTGTCTAATTAGTAATCTGCATGTTTCAAAATGAGTTTTTATTATTTTTAAGAAGCTACTTCACAGCATTAGAGAACTTAAATGTTGGTTCTTGAAAGCAGGCATTAGCGAGCTGAACGTGTTTGAAGTGTTGCTGGTGAATATTATTTAGAGCTTTCTCTTCACACAGCCTTTCTGTAGCTTTTTTCTGTGTGTGTGTGTGTGTGTGTGTGCTTCCTTGATGAACCAGTCCTATTATTAGTGGAAGACAGTGGGTGAGACTCTGAAATGTTTACCATCAGGCTTCCTCTGTATTGAGGAGCTGCATGTATGAAAATATCTCTCCTCAAATACTATTTTATATTTATTCTTGTAGTCGAAAAGCTCGTGCAGCCAAATATCTGTTCTCACATACGTTTCAAGACTATATTCAGTTTTGATCTTCTGTTTTAAATATCTTTTAGAATTAATGGATTTCTGTGCATGGTGCTTGGCATACAGCTTTTTTTTTTTTTTAAATAAAGTTGGAACAATTCAGGGACCTCTGTTTCCTACAACAGTGCAGAAAACCCTTTGAAAAAATATTCCTTTATCTTCTGAGTGAGGCAGGGACGCAGTCCTTTGAAAAGAAAAACTTGGAATTCTAAAGCCGTTCTTGGCAATTCCTACAAACACAGCGCTCAGATTTCACACCAGTTTGTTAACAAAGACATGGGTGTCTGAAATGATGAAGGGTGGACACAGTAAGAAAGAATGTTGCTATGTTATGTTAAAATTCCCTCTTGGACCTCAAAAACGCCCCTTTCACCAGAGTTGGATAAAGTTCCATTAGAAAAGTAGGAGATAGTGCAGAAAATTTGAGGGATTTTTGTCCCCAAAATGTGCACTTGGCATCCTGAGGAAAGTTTTATCTGATTCCGAATTATTTCAGTTAACACAATTGCCAATTTCTTTTTTAGTTTCTCTTTGGGGCTGGACAGAAACTGGCTGGATATTTTATTTAACAAACATTTCTAAGGCATGTTCTGTGTCATAGCCATTGGTGTAAGCATTCTATAAATAGCACTAGTTTAATACCTGCTATCCTGGGAGGTATGGATACTCATATTAGCCCATTTCTCAAATGAGAAAACTGAGGCACGGGCAGTTATGTAAATTGCCCAAGAATTCTCAGCTAGTGAGTGACAAAGCCAGTAGTCAAACCCAGGCAGCCTGACTCCTAGTCACTTAGCTGTGCTGCCTGGCAGGTAAAAGCAGACACACTTTATTATAGCAGTGATGGATTTTAGGAAATGGTAGCTTATATTTTTGATGGGAAGAAACTAGTCACCATTATTCTCCAGTAGACCAGTGGTTCTCACCCTTGGCTGCAAGTTACAATCACCTGGGGAGCTTGTCAAAGTCAAGTAGCCATGGCCACTCTCCAGACCTGGTAAATCAGCAAGACCCAGGCCCAGCAGTTTTTAAAGCTGCTTAGGTGACTCCAGTGTGCAGCCAAGGTTCAGAAGCTCGGATCTAGAAGAGAGATTACTGATGGCCATGACTTTACCGGAAACATCTGATGAAAAGGAGCACTGTGGCCATGACTTGCTTCACTTCAGAGGTGAGCTTATACACAAAGGAGCAGTCTTGTTTCAAGCAGAGGCGGTTTCAATGTGGGGGGAAAAATGATTGCTTCTGAAGACTGGTTCTGACAATATTTTGGAAATGTTGGAAGTGTGACTCCTGTAGTCCTATGATTTAGCCAGCCATTTTCGCTTTATTACTTTGGCCCATGGAATCGATGCCCTTACTCAAATCAGAGCCCAGTTGGTTTTGATCCTCTACATCTGTACCTCTGGGTGAATCTCACAAGGAGGAACAAGATCAGCGACAGTAGAGAAGGCAGGCCACATCTTGGCCAGCTGGCCGCACAGCGAGAGGCTTGGACTGTGGCATCTTCAGTCCTCTTTGAGCTAGAGTACTCTGTCTCTTTCTTTTCCTCTCTGACTGGACATAGAAGGGGATGTGAGTATTTGGAAGCAGTTTTTCTGATGGAGTTGCACTGTGAAATTGAACAGCAAAATGCCTTTAAAGGATAATGACTTTTGGTCATGGTGGTATGAGTGCAGCATCCGTAGCATTTAAGGAAGTCTACCAAACCTGGGTCAGTGGTTAATGGTAAAGGTTTCTGCTGTTGCATCTGAATCATGCTGGGAAAGTGAACCTGTTATTTGGGTATTTATTTTGGAATTGCCAGCCTGTTCAAACAAGACTAATACATGTCGGGGAGACCGTGAGCACAGTCACTTCTGCTTGGCACTTGAATTTGTCTCAGAAGCCTGTCGGGCTCGCGGGAATCCCACTGTGAGGGGAGCATGAGGGCATTTCTCATTATGGCTGTACATGAAAGCTAATTACGGAGGGTCCTGTTTCTGTTTGTTCCTGTTGTAAAGTGTCTTCTAGAATTGCATTTCTGTGACTGCTGTCTTGGGGCGCATAAAAGGGACTGTGATGACTGGAACAGACTCTGTCTACTGCTGTTTAGGGGGACACCAGAGACAAATGGTACCGATTCTGTGGGATTTGCAATATAATCTGTGATCCAAATCATTTTTTAAATGGCAAAATGTGGGGGAGAGGGTATAGCTCACTGGTAGAGTGTGCACTTAGCATGCACACGGTCCTGGGTTCAATCCCCAGTAACTTCATTTAAATAAATAAATAAACATAATCCCCCCCCAAAAAAATTTAAAAAAAATTTTAATTTAAAAATAAATTAAAAAAAAATAGCAAAGTGTATCCTAAATACAGAAGAAAGTTGAGTAGCTACAGTAGAGTGTAGAGAATTATAACCACCCATGTGCCCATCCCCAGTTTAAGAAATGGGGCAGTAGCAGCTCACTAAAGACCTTTCCCCACTGCCCTCCCCTAGCTGCACGATACTCCTTGCCTCCAGATATAACCACTGCCCTGCTTTGTGTTCCTCATTTTCTCACTCTTTTCAGTGTCCCCTTGTATGTACATATTCCTACACACTATATTGTTTGGTTTTGAAAAGCAAGTGGCAAGCACAAACCTAGCTGTGTAAGGAAAAGGATGAAAGTCCCAAGGGAAGATCAATTGCACTACGTCTCTGGGAGAAATCTGGCTTCACGTTCCATAAAGTTATTCTGGGGAAGTTGATGGGCAAGGCCACAAGCGAATCGAAGGAAAAACAGGGCTCCCCCCCATCAAGACATCTGATAGTGCTGTAGTGTAGAGCCAGATACAGCATGCCCGGCATTTCCCTCTTAGCTCACCGGGGCCTGCCCCCAGCGCTCAGGAGTAGGTCAAAGCAGAATGCGGTGGCCAGGCAGCGAGATGAGGGTCCTCTGCCGATGTGGGTGGCAGAGCTGCTGTCAGCCCGCGGTCAGGAAAAGCAACACGAGAAGGATCCAGGCCCTGGCCACCTGGTCATTCTGTCCTCAGGTTTAATGGCAGCAAATGTCCTGTCATGACAGTCCTCAGTGTGCCCATCTCCGGACTGGTGCCCTCTTTTTTGGTGCCCAGCTGTCATCCTGGGGCCCTCCTTCACTCTCAGCCAGGCTTCCCTTGACCTCTCCTGTGTTAGAACTGCTTTTCCTCCCATCTTGTCTTCCTCGTTGCTTGTTTTGCTAATGCATGTCCTCCAGTAACTTTGTGAGGAAAGGTATGTGGGAAGTAAATTTGTCGAAGCCTTGGCTCGTCTGAAAATGTCTATTCTTCCATCACACTTGCTTGGCAGTTTGGGACTAGAATTCCAAGTTAGAAACCGAAGTTGTGAAGGGAACTTGGCACGTTGGCCCATTGTCCTCTCTTTCTACTGTTGCTGTTGCGAAGTGTGAAGCCATTCTGATTCCTGATAGGCTACTTGTGACCTGATTTTTTTTCTCTTTGGAAGCTTATCACGTCTTTTTGTCCCCAAGGATCTGAAATGTCACATGAATGTGCCACGGCCTGGATTTGCTTTCACCCACTGTGCTAGATGGTCTGTGACATACCATGTGCCATTCCACTCTGACACTTCCATTCCTTCAGTTTTGGAAATTTTTCTTGAACATTCTTTTGGTTCTTCATTTTTCTTTTTTCATTCTGCAGCTAACATTCAGGAGCTGGACTCTCCATAGAAGTTACTTGATTTTTCCTTTTCTCCTATTTTTAACTTCTTCATATTTGAATTTTGGGAAGATATCTTCTAACACTTCTATTTTTGAATTTCTCATAATGTTTTTTAATTCTGCAAATGTTTGGGCTTCTTAATTTTCTGAGTTTTGTTGTTGATCTTTTTTTTTTTTCGTATTTCATGGATATAATGTCTTATCTCTCCAAGGGTATGATTGACATATATTTGCTGAAGTTTTCTCCAAGCTCGGTAGTCTCTGTTCCCTCCAGGTTGCTCTCTTTCGGTTGCTTGTTGTGATCTCTGTTATCTTTGGAGAGGCTATTCACAGGTGTCTAGTAATCCTTGGTTGCTTGGAGACTAGAAAGCTGCTGTGAAGTTTTGATCAGGTCGAGGGATCTTGTCAAATTCATTTTACCATAGGGTGATCCAGATTGGATATTTGATGCAAAACCCCAAACTTGGTATCTTTAGGTCTTTTCCCTTGGGTTATTTAGATGTCCTAGAGAAGCCTTCCAGTCTCCTGATGGGAGGGGTGGGTCTGGAGTTCAGCCTGGCAGCTCCCAGGGGTAGAAGCCTGGGGTGGAGGCTGTCTCTGTATTCAGGGTTCAGCGTTCATCTGTCTGGTCACTTAATGCCCCCGTTTTCACCAGAGTACTGATGGCCCAGTGATGCCTCCCAAGCCAGATGCCCTGTATTTTACCCTCTTCAAGAAATAATCCTCGGGACATTTGCCGGGGTGGGGAAAGGGCAGTCAGTCACTCAATGAATGGAGTGAGAAGCTAGAAGTAATATCTTGTGAAACAGCTTTCTTTCCAGCCTTTTGCACTTTTGCCATCCTCTGTATCCCCAGTTCCAGAGGAGCCTGGTGCCAATTTTCAGCTGTCCTCCCTGATGGTTTGAGATCATTTTTTTCCCTTGCCTGCTGAATTGGTTACCACTCATCTGTCTGCTTTGCAGCTTCCAAAACTTGGTTGCTATTGCCCCCTCTCCTTTTCTCCTCGGTTTGTCTTTTAAAAAACCAGTTCCTTTATGTGGTCTTAGTGGGCTAACAAGAATGTGAAATCAGATACATCAGATTACCAACCTACTGACTTAACTTGGAAGCTGGAATTTGTTTTCTTTTTTACATCTTTGGATCCAGAACACATTTTACTGTTTGAAGCCAAAAGCCAAGTCCATTCGCAACATTTCTGTTCACATATCGAACACCTTGCCATCTGTAGACATGCAGGTAGGAACGGTCGTCATCCTTAATTTACAAAAGACAAAACTGACACTCAAATTAAGCAGTGCACCCAAGGTCACTCCTAAAAAGTGGCAGTGCTGGGATCTGAATCCAGTCCAAGATCTGCATTTTGAAACCCTGTGGAAGTTTTGTTTTGTTTTTTTTAAACAAACCCAGTGCTTTCCTTATCCTGGGAGCTGATTTGAACTGATGCCTATGAAGCGTATGAGGCTCTCTGAGTTAATTGGACTCTGAAGGAGAAAAATATTCTGACATGTATTGGGTTGAGTAACCTTGCCTGGGCTTTTGAAAAGTGAATGGGGCATCCACAAAGCGTGAGAAGCACCTGCTTGCCCCAGCTGCCGCGCCTCGCGCCTCCCCGCTAGCTTGATGTGTGGCTGAAGGTCATTCATCCGCACTGTTGTGCCGTCTGTCTATAGAACAAAGCACGCACGGTTTCCTGGCCCACCCAGTAGAATGTGTGTCCTGCGGGTGAGACTGTGCTGTAATGAAGGGCTTATTTTCTGTACGGCCACAAGGTTAGGTAACTCATCACCCATGCGGTGTCACGAGTGCCATCTCATTTCCCTCTTGACAGTTTTGCTTCTGCTCTGCAACAGTACGAAGCCATTGATTTGCAAAATAAATACAGCCAGAAATGGGAGCTTTAGAGTGTTTACAGGTTTAATTATTTATTATGGTTTTCTGCAAACCTTTTTCCAACCAAAATTTTCAGGCCAAATTACATATCTGTATATATCTATATAGATATTTCAGAGTTAAAACATTGCCTATAGCTTTAAGTGTAGACTAGATAGGTTTGAGTATTAGAAATATTGGTAAACAATGAGACCTTTTTTTCCGAATGCTGAGAGAATATTATCATTCTTATAACAAGTTTCAGCTTCAGTGAGCTTTCTAAGCATGGCTGCTTGCTTGTTAAGAATAAGATTCTGGGGGTAGAGGGTGGGAAGGGATAGACTGGGATTTCAAAATTGTAGAATAGATAAACAAGATTACACTGTATAGCACAGGGAAATATACACAAAATATTATGATAAATCACAGAGAAAAAAATGTGACAATGAGTGTGTATATGTCCATGAATGACTGAAAAATTGTGCTGAACACTGGAATTTGACACAACATTGTAAAATGATTATAAATCAATAAAAAACGTTAAAAAAAGAATAAGATTCTGTTGGCATGCTTTCCCATAAGTATAGCTAGTCCTTTGCCTAGAAGAATATAGTATAAAACACTTACAAATAGTTGGAAATAAGGTGTTTTTTTTAAAAAAAAATTACAGAGTAATATTAACCTGCCTCTGCTTATGAACCCTTGAAATTAGCTGGGGTTCCATTTTAGTACAGTGTTTTGGGCCAAATTATTTTTAGTCTCTATGGAGAGAACCCTTTTCATTTAAAGGGATTAAAAGAGTGCTGGACCAATTTCAGCTGCTTTAAAATGCACATTTGGGGCCTTTTATGTTCCCTCAAGTTCTGAAGAAAAGAACATTATAAGGGCACTCTGTAAACCGCTTTACAGTATTGGCTTTCAAATTTAAGTAGATCTTTACCTAGGAGAGAAAACGATGGATAACATATGCCTTGAGTATTTTATTTGGGAGTAATTAAATAGTTTACCTTATATTTTATTTTTTAAACATTTTTCATCATGGGACTATCATCTCTTCCATTCTTATTATCCCAAATGTAAATATATAGGTGTCTCATATCAGAAAAATCTGCTGTACCAAAGCCAGATTTTGAATCAGAGAAATTTGCAAGACCTTGTCAGCACAAATCTGCAGTCCTGAGGTCACCATCCCTTTAGAACTTGCACATGGGGATTTAAACTGGAAAAAGCCTAGACTTTGGAATTGGATGCAGGCTCCAGTTCCGTCCACAACTTGCATTCTGGGAAAAGTCACTTGACCTCTCTGGGCTTGTTTCTACAGCAATGAAATAGGACTGATTCCCAACCTACATGGTTATTGTAAGGGTTAGAGAGGATGCACATGGTTGGAGGAGTCTACTATAGTAACTGGTGTGTAACTGGGGGCACTAATCGTAATATAGCTCTAATTGCCAGCGTTTGCTGCCTCTTAGTCTCTGTTCTAAGGGTTTTATGTGTAACTCATTGAAGCCTCATGAGAACCTTTTAAGGTAGGTACTATATTAATATCCCCACTTTACAGATGAGAAAACAGTCACTGAGAGGTTAGTGTGCTCTGGGTTATATAGCTAGTAAGTGGTAGAGCCAGGCTTGAAGCCCAGACAGTCTGACTCCAGGGCTTTCGTCTTAACCGCGATGACTTACTGCTGCACAGTGGTGGCCGATAGTGCTGTGTTGGATTGTGGCCATCTGTAGGGTAGCGTTCCCGCCTTTCACCTGCACGGCCCGCAATGCGTGCTATATGTAGTAATAGGTGCTCCATAAGTGCTTATTGAATGAGTATGTGAAGGGATATCCATCACTTACTGAGATGGGAAGTTTTTGTGGAGGGCCGCTCGTCCTCCACAAAGCCTGTTCTTCTTCAGAGCCACCCTACTCGGTCGCCCTGAGCCCCGGTGCGCCTCCTTTCACCTTAGAGGGCTGGTGCCACACCCTATGTTAGTATTGCTTCTGAGGTTTCAATAGCCTGGCTGATCCTCATAGCCGACCTGGCCCAAATTGCCTCGGAGTGACTCAGAAAGCTTTGCTTGGTAAATACAGATCTTTGAAAGCTATTCCCCTAGAGCAGGAGTTGGCCCAGTGTTTCTATAAAGGGCCAGATAGTAAATATTTTAAACTTTGCAAGCTGAAGGGTCTCTGTCGCCACTTCGCCATCATGGCTTGAAAGCAGCTGCAGACAATAAATAAATGGATAGGTGTGGCTGTGTTCCAAAACTCTGCAGAAAGAAGCTGGCTGGCCACGTTTGGCAGATCTGTCTTTTGTCAACCCTGCTGCACAGTGCCAGTTTTCCTGGGTGCTACCCCTGTTAATGGAAATATTCAGAAAAAGTAAATTGACTTCTTTCATGCAGTTATAAAAATGAACACTTATTAATGATCGTATTTTACTCAGAGAACCAGCAGATGCTATAAGCAGTTCAAAGGGAAAAAGTCAAAAAGCATAAATGTATACTGAGTGAAGGGATTGAATTGCAAATGGAGGCAGAACCATTTTTTTCCTGCAGTGGGGGAAGGGAAGTCAATGAAAACTGGACAATTACAGTTGTGATGTCTACCAGTCACCTATAAAGAGTGACAAAAGAGCTCAAAGGCAATGAAAGCTTGCAGCCTGGGGGGATGTGCTATATGTAGACAATGCAGAGCTTTCCTTCGAAACACTTACTTTATACACCCCCGAGAGACTAGAACCAGAGGTCTGATGTTATACTCAGAAATCTGCATTTTGAACAGATCTGCAAAGCTTTGGTCCAGCAGGAAGGCTTCATACCACACTTCGAGGAACACCATGTGAAGGACCACTGTCTGTCTGCCCTCCCTTTTCCTGGAGTGCTCCTCTCCTCTGATTAAGGGAAATCAACCCTCATCTTGTGACATTCACACATACATTTGACCAGATGAGGGGACAAATAGTTTCTTTGCTGTAGGGTGTGGTGGGGACAGGGGAAGACTGGATATTAGGAAGAACTCATCCTCCTCTAATGTCTTTACTATTTGTTTGCTCATGTCAGGGAGAAGGACCAAATGGATGGAGTGGAGACTTAACACGAGTTGATGATAAAAATAATTTAGGGCACTAAGAAAAGGATGTTTTCAAGAAAGGTCATGTGAACCTTGAAAGCTCTTGGTGCACTTGTAAGAAGGTGGAGGAGGGGAGACTGGGAGAATTAGGCCAGCACTGGGAGGGACCGTAGAGGGGACAAGGACTGGGAGAGCAGGAAGCATGAATTTTAAACAATCAGGAGTACAGAGACTTCAATAAGCACATTGGGGGACTCAAACTCATTAAGTTGGCAGCCCATTATACATTTACTTTCCTGCACATCTTTAACTGCTAGCCTCTGTCCTGGTCCATCAAACGCTGTTGCTCCTTGGGCAGAACAGCTAACCTGTCTTGTGCGTTTCTAGAGGATGGGGAAGTTCAGAAAAACCCCGGACTGTCAGCAAGCTGACTTCCTTTTTACTAGATTTCCTGTCTGAAAAAGGGACGGATGGGTGGGTGTCCTTGATACAGGGTATCTGGAAATTATCTGCAAGTAAGGGTAGTTGAGACATAATTTCCCTCTGATTTGCTTTCCAGTGGGAGCAGTCCTTTGTGTCTGAGAGTGAGGGTGGGAGAGTGAGGAGAGTTCAGTCCCCCACAAGCCTTTGACTCAAACAGTTCCAGCATCTCAGACTATACCCCTGCTCGCAGAGCTGCCTTGAAAACGGTACCATTTCATGCTAGTGGGAGAGCCTTCATGTGAATTCCCTAGCTCAGTGAGTGCAGCAGTTTAAAGGCCAGGCGTCTTCTTTGTCACCTAGGTCTCTGATACCATTTAAGATGCTTTAAGGGAAAATGGACACAGGGACACAAGGAGACAACAAGGGAAAATGGCTGTGTGGAGTCAGGAGTGAGTGGTGGGAGGTGGGAGATGGGAGGCATGCCTGGTGGCACAGATGATGGGCGGGTAGTTGGCTATACTGAAAGCTCGATGGCTTTGCTTTCTGGCATTGAAATGCTGGCTGGAGAGTGTTGTACTCCTTTGACACCTGCATCTTACCGAGGATTCCATCCCTCTCTTATCTTTTGCTTGAGAGGATATCTCAGATCCTGCTTGTTTTGCTGGCAATGTCAAGTCTCCACTCATTCTGAAGTCTTGGCCAGCCCAGAAATCCTAGTGTCAAGAGCCTAAGTGATAAGAATGGCCCAGGTGGTAGGCGCTGCTGCCCATGGCATATCCCAGGCCTCCTGCTTGAGTAGGAAACAGAGGTGACAGCTCTGTTTCCATGGCAGCTGTTTGGGCCCCACTTTTACCAGGAGCACAGCCCTAGCGCGTGCCCTGCTGGGATCGGGGATGCCCAAGTGTGCACCTCAGGCTGCCATCCAGCCCCTGCTCTGTTCACTCTGCTCAGAGTACTCAGTGCCTCCTGAAAGAACACAGCAAGTGGGCTGTCCTCTTTTTGCAGGAGATATTCTTCCTGCCCTCACCTTGTTTACACTCCAAAAGGCACCTGGAATGGGGAAGGTTATCAGTGTGAAGTAGCTAAGTAAGGCATGGCCTCAGCCTTAAGTCCCTCTCAGAGAGCTCCCTGTTTCTGAAATAATCCTTTGCTGCTTAATTTTAGAGTTAACCACAGAAGCCTTAAGGGAGCTAAGAGCTGTGTGAAAGGCAGGAGCCTGTTTCCAGGCAGGACATACTGTCATTTGAGGTTCATAACCTTTAGTTCTTAATTTACACAGGAACTCTGAGCAGCTCTGTGACTTCTGCCATATTGGCATTCTTTGTTTTGTATTCATGGATGGCCAGCATGGCATACTGGGACAAAACTGCAAAATTTGATACAGTTGAAGAATGGAATTTTAGGATTATTTGGGGCTTTCATGCGTTGTACACATCATCTTTTTATTTGGGGGTTGTAGATAGCCATAAATACAGAGGCTTAAAAAAACCTACATTGGGAGATAAAATGAAGAAGAAAAAGAACTGAAGCAGTGGGCTATCCCAACCAAAAATGAAGCTACTCAGATTTTCCTAATTTAACAATAATGTATCTTCCCATACTTTTCTGTAAGACAAGAGTGTCTTCTGGGTCAGGGATAGGAGTGTGATGTATTTACTGTTATGCAGACCCACTTGAAAGTTCTGGGGGCCGTGGTGAGGGTGGATGAACTTGTCGGCCTGTGTAGCAAGGTGGAGGCTGTGTTTTAGGACAGAAATGATGAGACATGGAGGAAAAGCAGGTAGAGAGGGAGCCGTGAGAAGAGTAGGCTGACTTCTGCGAAAACACAGTTCCGGCATGCACCTTGCCTTCCAGGGGCAGCTCTAACCCGTCAGTGATGACAGGCCATCAGGAAAATCCCCTTCCTGGGTCTCAGGATCCTGACTGCCACCAAGTACAGAAGTCCCTTTCTCATGGAAGCAGGTGGATGGCCAGACCTAACCCTTGCCTCTGGTTGTCAAGCAAGGCCCTGCCTTGATCTTTGACTCCTTTCTTGGGAGATAGGCCCTGAATCTGCACACAGGAGAACTTGTGGCATTTGAAATTCCCCTTCCTGTCCTCGGTTTGGAAATCGCTTGCCTTTTCTGTTTGAGATTGACAGCCAGGTTTTTCTTAATTCTGTGTCCCAAGGGAAGCAAAGGAGTTGTCGCTATGGACCTACAGTGTCTTTCTCGAGAAAATTCATGAAAGCAGTCAGAAGCCTCCCTCCCCAGCTCCAGCAGGGGCCTGGTCTGGCCTGTAGAGATTTGGCTGTGAGTTGTGGACCGTTCCTCTTGCTGTTCACTGTCAGCCTTCCAGGGGCCAACCCCAGCTTGGGAATCCACAACTTCTCAGGGCATTGAAGAGAACCACCACCTGGCAGAGCACTAGACGTAGGGCAGGTGGGGTCTGAGCATGTCTTGGCATGACCTTTAGTCGGAAATAGAGTTGGGGAAAAACCTGTGACTGGCCTCTGCCCTTGGTGTCCTGAAATTGCTGCCTCGCGGATGGCAAGGCATGTGGGTTTTTTTTTTTTCTCTATTCCTGGCATTTAGCATGATGCCTGGCACCTAGAAGCCCAGGAGATGTGAACTTAGAAGCTGCCAGAGTGAGAGATGCTCTCCCTTCTGGATAGAGTGGGACAGTCTAAGGATCCAGGAGGCATGATACAGGCAACCGAGGGTGTTGGACAATGTGGCAGTTAATTACCAAACAATTACTGTCTATATTCTAAGACAAATCAGATGTGAGAAGGCTTAAGACTGGATATCAGCAAGGAGAGCATAGGTGGGAAAGACATTTCGATATTTTAATTTAACCCTTAGAACATACGACTTCACTGGTTTTAAAGCAAGATCAGCCCGTCGTATTGAATTTTATTTTATTTTATTTTCAAGACAGTACTTTTTTTTTTCATCCTCCATTTGACACAGTAGTTTAAAAAGTCCTGGGCCAGTATACCTGGTTATTCTGTCACTGGCAGTCTTCTTAACTTTTAGGAAATAATTCTAGTGAACCAAACCTGAGCCTCTGAATAAGATATTGTCTGCCATTGTCACTATATAAGAAGAGTTGGTAGAACCTGGCTTTTCGTGGTGTTTTTTGCATGACGCATCTTAAATGAACAGCACAACAAAACCCCAGGCAGCCAAAGGACAAAAAGTAAAGTAATAAGATCTAAGCTGGTAAGGAAAAGAGTAGAAGAATGGAGGAATTCTCATCAAAAGATTTTAAACAGTCCCCTGAACACAAACTGGTGATGGTGGTTGACTCCAGGAAAGGGAACTGGGAAGTTAGGGGTTCCAGGTGGAAAGAAGATTCTCTTCACCATTGAATTCCTTTGTGTCTTTTAAATTTTTTATTACATTCATTTATATCATTCTGAAATTAATCAGTTAAAAACAAAAACACAGCTTCCTGATGAGAAAGAGGGAGCAAGTGCTTTGTCACTCATCTTTCAGAAACATAGCATCCCAGACTCTGTTGGGGATTGTTTTGACCCATCCCTCTTGATTTTGCTGATGTAATTCCTTTCCAGCTAGGCTTATTTTACAAATAAATGCAGGTGCAGAATTTTAATCCAGGATATGCTGTACAGATGAGTGACTTCAGCATTTATAATCAACCATTTGGCTTTTTATAGCCAATAGTCCCTAAACATCTAATTTATAAAACCAAAAAGAACAGATTTTAATGTAGTCCTCTACTTCTGGATCCCTGAAGAGAGTCCAAAAGTTTTCAGGCTACCAGACCTTGGCCAGACCACAGTATATTGATTGTTGGTCTTGAAATCAGTTCTTTAAAAGAATTCAAAAATTTCCATGCTTGGTTCTGCGATCTAAGCTTTCTTTGATTTGCCTGGGACTGAAAGGCTCCAAGGTAAGTGAATTTCTTTGGCACTAAATAAATAGCTGTAACTTTGGTTAAGACTCTCACGGGCACACGATACCTTGCATTAGATCAGGATTGAGTCCTACTTGGAAGAGTGGAGGAATTGATCATCATGTTGGCAGTTCACCTTCAGTAGAGTGTAGTGGTGAGACGGTGGTGAGACAAAGAAAACTCGGCGCATTTCTTCCATCCGTGTTTAATTTTGGTTTCAGTCACTCATTCAGTTCAGATTTGATTCTTTTCTTTCTTTCCCTGATGATGACCGTGTGAAAGTGTGATCCACAAAACAGTATGCAAATGTTAGTTGTGCACTTATTTCTCCATGTTGGGGATCGCTGGCTTTGAAGAAGTCTCAATTGAGTTACGGGTTTGTTTGTTTTTTTTATTTCAATCTGCACATCTGGGGACAACCCCTCCTCGTGTCACAGGAGGCTGTAGAGTCAGGCAGTTGTGTTTATTCCCCTTCGTAAGTGTGACCGGAAGACCCTGTGATTTCCGAGAAGCTTGGCTTTCATTGGAATGAGGAGACAAGCTACTGAGGCTAATGCCCCGGGGTAGGTCAGATCAAAGGCCTTCCCGGAGCTCGGCTTCCGTTCCTCCAATTAGGTGAGAAGAGGATTGAACTTCAGTCGCTGGGAATATTAAAGCTCACCAGACATGCATACTGTTTTGTGGATCACTCCATCACATGGTCATCATCAGGGAAAGAAAGAAAAGATCCAAGTCTGAACTGAATGAGTTACTGAAACCGAAATTAAGCATGGGTGGAAGAAATGTGCTGATTTTTCTTTGCCCCACCACCGTCTCACCACTACACTCTTCACTAGGCTTCCAAAGCACCCCACTCTCTTGGTTTTGCTTATAACTCACCGGCTTTCTGAGCCGCCTTTACTTGGTCTTCTCCTCAATCTCTTAATGTAGGCGGGCCCCAGGTCTCAGTCTGGGCCTCTTTTCTCTATACCAGCTCCCTCCGTGCCCTCATTCCATGTCACGACTTTTTAAATGCCAACTAAATCCTGAACACTCCCAGTCTTTCCCCTGATCCCAAACCCATATCCCGCAGCCTTCTCTACTTTGATATTTCCAACTCAGGGTGTCCCCAGTCTGAACTGATCTTCTTTCTGCAAACACACACACACCCCAGTTCTAACTGCAGCTGCACTTTTCCTTAAGCCCCCACTTCCTTCTCTTCCCAAATTATGTTCTAGCCTTCTCCGTGCTCTTCCCCCTTCTCACCAGTGACTGAGGTAGAATCACACGAAGGGGAGATAAGTATTCCAGTGTTTGAACTGAAGCACGCTGTCATCCATTTATTTTAAGGCTGAGGACACAGGCCCAGGTCCCCCAGCCAGGTTTCATGGATTCTTGTTTTCTTGGCAAACAGCTGTGTGTGCTTTTGGGTGGTTTCTTCAGAGCCATCCAGTGGACTCATTTATAAAGTTGGAATAGCTCAGGCTGGCTCCAGGCAAGAGGTACAACCAAATAATATATTAGCCATACTTTTCCATTCAGCATCTCTGTTTTCTACCCAGTAAGCCACAACCCTCAGCCCTCAAGAGTGCTGTTATTTAAAACTTTGACTCATAAAGCTGTATCAGGCCTACCAGCTAGAGGAAATGTTGCTGCCAGATTGTTTCTGACCATGCACATCTCTTGAGACCCTTAAAACCAGATTCATGATGAAAGGTGCTTTGGCACGGCAAATTATTGTATTTATGTTCAGGTTACTAAATTATTTATGCTAGCCGTGGAGGAGCTTCTCTGCTTTTTGGCTAATAAATGTTGACTTCTCTTAGTAGGGTCTTAATAGGGCTGAGTAAGCTCACAGGTCCTTAGAAATCGGTTTGAGTATTAATGGTCTTGAAACTAAGAAACATCGCCTAGAAATAGTTCCTAGAGCCTAAAAGATTAAGGCGAGAAGAAACAAATGACCAAGGCAGAATTATCTTACTTGATTATAAGTAGTATATTTAATCTTTCTGTATCTTGCTTACTCTAATTAAAAAGCAAAAATATAATATTGAGTGTTCATTCTTCAAAGGCGGTGGTTCTCAACCTTGGCTGTACATTGGTGTCACCTAGGTGCTTAAGGAACACTGATGCCTACGTTCCACCACCCCCACCCCCCAGAGAGTCTAATTTAACTGGTTTTGAGTGGGGCCCAGTCGTCAGCATTTTTGAAAGCTCCCCACGTGATTCTAATGTGCAAGGGCTGAGAATTCTGGTAATAGGGCCTTGAAAATACTTCACAGGCATCTGTCCTAATTTTTTGTTTTCTGGAAGAGACAAGAACCTCCTGGGAATTTTCCATATCTTGTATTTATTTGTGGGAGATAGGAAAATGAAAAACAGTTCCCCTTTGCCTAGAAACATTATACTTTTACAGAATCTGAAACACTAGCTACATGTCCATAGCCTGTTACCAGGACATGGTGCAGATACATTTCCCACCCCATTCAGTGTAGGAGATTCTGTAAGTGTCTCCCTCAGTGTGTCTAAACCCTGAGACCAGCTCACCATCACCTAGCCAGTAAGTTGCAGGTCTAGGATTTGAACCCTGATCCCACATCATCCTCCATTCTTTTCCTATCTCCTGGCTACAGGGAGGACCATCTTTGGATGCCACCTGCCGAATCCCTACAGTATAGTTCTATATGAACAAGAAAAATAATGTTAAAGGAGAGATTTGGGATGTTACCTGTTTGAGCAGCTAGGCCTGCCTGAAGATTACTCTGCAGTAATAACTCAGTGGAAAGTGAAAGGCTGAATATTAAGTGGGGAGGGGAAAATAATGGAGTAGAGATCCTTGGATGTAGGGTCCAGAGCACAGGTGGAAGTATTAGTCTTGAACAGGTCAAAGGACACATCTTTGATTTCAACAACTCGGGAGGAAGAAGCATGTGTGGATACAGGTACAGAGGTAGGGCAGCAAGTTAAGGTGAGTTTTTTTCTGATGGTTTCAATTTTCTTTGTGATGTGTTAAGAAATAATCTATGGGAACTTCATGAGGCAAGGTAGGTGGTTTGAGAGGATAATGTTTGAAAAAGCCCTTGTGGAGAGTGGGCAAGATACCAGGAAGATGGTAGCAGTCAGTGTCAGCAATTTATGAAGGATGGAAATCATGTGAATTTGTCACTTCAAAGACTTTATTTCTTGTTCACTGCTATTTTTTTTTCAGTGCCCAGCATTGTGCCTGGGGCACGGCAGGTTTTGAATAAATGGTTGACTTAGTGAAGAATAAATAGAGTAAAACTAAAGAAGTGGCAGAGCTGGAAAGATGGGAGGGTGTGGGCGCAGAGTGAGATCTGAATTTACTCTTCTGGAGGTAGAGTGTTCCAGGTCCTGACAGATACTGTGTTGTGGCCACGGAAGTAGATGGCAGCAGATGCCAGAAATCACCCTGGATGATAGGGTGTAGAATAGAGGGTAAAACCGTCAACCATCTGTCAATCTTTAAAAACATAAGGGAATCGTACTTTCCTAGGAAGGGGTAGAATGTGGTATATGGTATAGCCAGATGTTCTGAGCACCAGGGGAGAAGGGATAGCTGTTGATGAGTGGAAGGGCAATGGTCTGCAAGTGGCATTGGGTCATAAGAAAAATTCTAACAAGGTTCATGGTTATGAGTGTGTTGGATATAGGAGAAAAGGCCACAGAAGACATGGTATGCTGAGAGGAGAGATGGATTCTGCAGAGGGCCAGGAGCTGAAAGGGACATTCCAAAGAGAGGAGCTTATTCCTCAGCAAAGTAACTGAGTTTTGATGGAAAGACTTTGGAAGGACTTTGCCATGTGTTTCAGTTATCTTTGCCATGTTAATGCTGCTTAATAATCAACAACAAAACCTTGGGGGGCATATAACAAGTACTTTCTGCACATGTTTCTAGAGTCAGATGGGGATCACCTAAGTGGCTCTAATGATCTTGGTTGGGTTTATGTCTGGAGGTTAGCTGTCTGCCAGCTGACCTATGCTGGGGTAACTTGGCTGTCCCATGTATCTCTCATCTTCTTCCTGCGACCAGTAGACCATCCTGGGCATGGCCTCATCAAAGAGACTTCTCAAGTCTCTACTTGGGTCATATTTCCTAACATCCTGTTGGTCCAAAAAAGTCACATAGCTGAGCTCAGAGTAAGCCATAAAATTATATGGCAAAGGGTATGGATGTAAGGAGGGATTAAAAAAATTGGGGGCCATTTTTGCAATCTGCCACATGTTGGGAAAGTGGGTAAGGAGAGGAACTGAAGAGGTCATGACTAGAAGGGTTTACGTCCAGGAGTAAGCAAAGATGACTTGCAGGAGAAGCAGGTGTGGTGTATGGCTGGGAGAAGCATTAGTTCCAGGAGACCTCTGATGGATGAGGGGTGGGCAGTCTGAGCCCTCCTAGGAAAAATATGATCCACTTACCCTCTTGGCCTTAGTTTTCTCATGTATAAATGGAGATGACATTTTTCAGATTGTTAAAATCACAATGAGGTGATACAGTTGAAAACATCTTGTGAATGATGAACTTAACATATGAGAATAGATGTGCATAGATCAGCCGACTGCTAGCTAACCCCCTGCATCTGAGTAAACCCAGCCAACAATCAGAGACATATTGAGGAATGTCAGGGCCAGATTATCATATAACGTCTATATAGAGGTCTGAAACCCCTACCAATGCTTCAGTGATTCCAACTTAAGGTCTCCTGAAAGAAAAAAAAAGTCTTTTTCTTTTATCATTAGAAGACTATCAAGCTGAGTAACTTTTGCCCGCCAGGTGGATGGCATGATTGACTCAGGTATCAGAAGAATATAGGCCCTCTATCAGTAATAATGCATGGCTCCTCTAGAGGGCAGTGTCCTCTACCCCACCCCTGCTAAGTCCTCTGGTGGCCACAGTAGGAGTTTATAGCTCTTTCAGAGAAACTGCTCAGAGCCCTCCAGCCTGGAATCTGGGAAACAAACCTGCTTGACTCCCAGAGTGGCTTCCTCCAGGCTGGCTCTCTGACCTTCCTTGGTTAAAGGTGGCGTTCCCTACTTATTAGGGAAGACTTCTCAGATGCAGGGGTCTAGACCCTATTGCCTTCTCCTGGGTGGTGTCCAGAAACAGAGGTCCACTGGCATTAATCCCAAGTACTTTTGCCTGGTGGGTAAATGGACTCTCAGGAGTGACCCGTGGGTCCTAAGCCAGGTATGCAAATGACTCCTGGAGTGATTAGATCACATCTGCGAGGACCCATTTGTGACTCTGAACATGGCTCCAGAAGGGACTGCATCAGACATGTCCTTTTCATCCTGGGAGCACTTGCAATGGCATTTTTTAAAAAAATCTGTAGTCCTCTTTTACTGAACAGGGAAACAGCCCTTATGTGTGTGTGGTGTGGCCAGGTACGTAGTGCTCATCAGTGGAGGCTTCCACATGAATGTCACACATCTTGATTTAAGTAGCACAATAAAAATCTCTGCATGCACGATTTCATAATCTGTCTCATTACTCTCTGTTTCATCCAGTATTAGAGCTGAATGTCAAAGCTTCTTGTTTTATATTCAGCTGTCAGCTAAATATTCTCATTGTTTTTAACCCCTCTGCTCTCTTGACCATTCCTTGGTGAATTTGGACAGCTGGGCTGTTCCACGCATTTGTATTTATCAGTTTATTGACTTGATTCTCATTTCACAAGTACTGAGTATTTGGTTTTTGGTCTTTGTATTTGATGACATCATCAAGAAAAGTAACGCCACTCACTGGGGTGTATTTAGGTTTGTTTCCTAAAACTGACGTGTGGGATATGTCGAAAACCCGAGATCTGTAATGGGAAATGACTGCCCATTGATTTTAGAAGTCAGTAATGTAGCTTAGTATTGGCCCAGGGTTGACAATGTGGATTCTTACCATGAGATTTTAAATTTTGACCAGAGGCCAACTTGTTTACAAATTTACTTGAGCACAGATCTATTACAAAAACTGGGCACACAGCACACTTTTCGAAGCTCAAAAATTATAACCAGCCTGTTCTCTGCCTGCTTAAGGAAATGCCCCTGCCACTGAGCATTGGTGCCTGGAGCAGGATTGATCAGAATCCGGGTGGAGACTGTCATTCCAGTGCTCCAAGGGCTTGGGGACAATGGTCACAGCTCTGGTGAGACACTGAAGCCTTGTCCATGGCTCCTCTGGTTGGGGCTTTTATAGCTCGAAATGGGGAGTCAGTCCTTGTCTCTCCCTCCGCCACCATCCTCTGCTGAGATTGATGCCTCTGTCCCCTCCTGACTTGGGCCCAAGTTTTTTTCTTCTTCCTACATCATGTACCCCATCGTTGCCCCTGCCTGCCTTTCTAGACCACTTGCCTAAGTGGCCTTCTTGGGAGACAGAGCTAGCCGCAGGGAGAGGGGAGTTATAATAGCTCTAATGAGAGGCGTCCGGAGCACCTCTGGCATGTTGCTGAGTAAAACACGAAAACCTCTGACCTAAGGAAATTTGTGAAATGCAGGATGTTTTGCATTTTTATAGCTATTTTTAATGGCCAATGAATGAGTTTTAGGTCTGAGATAGTCTTTGGCTTGGGCCAAGGAGCATAAATAGAGATAAGAACTATGCCATGTATTTCAAGTGCCTTTGCTCTTTGATATTCTTTTCTTATTAAAGAAAGTTTGCAACAGTTTTGTTCAAAAGAAATAGAGCGTGAGCCTCAGACGTAATTTAAAATTTTCTAGTGCCCACATTAAAAAGTAAAAAGAAAGAGGTAAAAATGCATGACATATTTTTTGTGCTTTATTTTTCAGGCTCAGTCCTTGAAATCTGGTGTGTGGTTTACACTTACAGCACATCTCAGTTTGTACCAGCCACATTTCAAGTGCCCAGCGGCCACTGTGGCTAGTGGTTACTAGAATGGACAGCACAGAACTTACAGCCTTAAGACGGTGATGTGATGTGGTGTGGAGAATTTTTCACCCCAGTTCTCACATTTTTTTGTAGTTGTTGGCAGCATCATTTTGATTAAACTTGGGGCAGTGCATTAGAAGTACCTAAACTGCATCCAGAATTATCACACCATTCACTCGATTACCCTCCAGCTCCTTGTTGGTTTTTGAGTAGGCTTGGAGGAGACCTTGTGGAGAACTAGTGATGTTGCAGAAGGAGCCTTGGAATGGCAAAGCTGAGCAGAAGTGATTCAGCCTGACTGTGCTGCAGGACAGTGTTCCTGTGGCTGCAGACACATGATTAAAGACTCAGGGCCCCAGTCACTCTTCTTAGGAAACTGGACTGGAGGTGTGATACTCAGCACAAAAATATCTAAGAGCATTAGAGCTTGTTGCAGCTTAACGCTGCTCCGATCTGGGGGCCTGCAATGCCCTGAGGTTAGCATCACATGTGTAGGTAGGCCTTTTAGAAATCTGGCCTTCTCATGGTCTTTATTCCCCCAGCCTTGTTTCATCTTTAGGTCTCAGCTCAATTTACTGTTTGTGGTTCACAAGGATAGAGCGCCTTAATAGCTGGAAACCAGGCCATTCTCATCTAAATGGCATTGGCTTTTTTTTTTTGTTTCTTTGCACAGGAAAGGGGCAAAGGGACTCTGGAATTGGCCTAATCATCGAGTTATGGCCGAATGAGTCTGATTTCCAGCGTTTACGATATTTTGTGCTGTGGAAGGTTTAGGATCCTTTTGGTGGTACTTGTGGAGGAGAATGAGGCATTTTCAAAATTGGGAATACAAAGGAGAAAAGAACAAAAAGTGATCATTTTAATTTATTTTATGCCTAGTTACAATGCACAATGTCCACGTCAGTTTAGAACATGCTTGTGTTCTTCATGCGGTGGGGAAGGTGCTGCTGTGCACTGTTAACGTCTGTGATTTTGATTTGTTGCAAACGCGTACTTGTTTCTAAGAGAAAATAGGGAATGGGTGTACCTCTCTGGTCTGTAGCTGTCTTTGTAGTCATGATTTTTGAAAATCAACAAACCATGGGTTTAAAGGGTGGTAAATACACAGGCCTCACCTAACAAATGTTATTCTACATGGGTTTGAGGTTTTTTGTTTGTTTTAGTCTGTTTCCTCTCCCATAGTAGGACTGGATTTACGCCCATCTAGACTAAGACTTGGGCACACTGGTGAGGATTATGCCCCAGTGGTATACCCAGGTAAAGACTGTTTATGGATATAGCAATATCCTTAATATGACATGATTTAAAATCCACATATAATGAAAAAGAATATGAAAAGGAATATATATATATAAAACTGAATCACTATGCTGTATACCAGCAACTAACACAACATTGTAAATCAACTAGACTTTAATTCTTTAAAGAAGATATATTTTAAATGGAAAAAAAATTGTCCAAGCATGTCTCCAAGTAGGGACCCAGTATATGTAGGGCAATTTTTGTACATCTCTTGACTATTCTGCCGTAATGATTATGTTATGTTTATTATATACCTTGAGGGCATTTAGGGGGCCAGCATTTCTGTCCTTTGTAATCCCTCTTATTCTTCCCTTCTACTTCTATAGTTTTCTTTTTGGTGCGATCTAGGATAGTTCAGATGATCTCTTTTTATTCCCAAATCATCTGGCGAAGACCCCTGCAACGTGGCCCCGCAGTCACGCAGAAGTGCTCCTCCATCTGTGAAGAGAAGTGAACGCTGCTCCTGTCCACATCCGCGCAGGGCAAGAGCCGAGGGAGAGTACCAAGGACTGGATAAGCCTGGAGTACTGGCCTCTTAGCCTGTGCTGCTGCCCAGTTACATGTTCCTCTGGGGCAAAGTGGGACGGGTAGGTTCCACCCGCCTCATTTTTTTTTTTTTTGCTTCTGAATTTTAAGATTTTTTTCCCCTGTAAATCAGAGAATAAGTGATCAGTTTGCTGGAATTCTTCAGTATTCATAGGTATAGTAATTTTTTGAACAGGAACTGCTTTAAATTTTCTTTTTGTTTTCTAAATCCACCAACCTTGAAAGTAAATATCTTCCATTGGAATCTTTAAACATTCGTTTTGAATTTATTTTTTATTCTGGCATCCTAATGGTGCTGTTCTCAGTGCATTTTATGGCAGGAAGTTTGGGGACAACTTAAAAGAGAACTGGTAAGGATCAGCATGGATGTGTCTTTGAATTGCCTCTGTCCATTTGGGAATTTCAGTTCCCCCACCTATTTCCAAAGAGACCATTTGAATAAGCCTTGCCTCACTCTTTGTTTTGTTGTTTTTCCCCGAATCCCAGGTTTGAAGTGGAGAAATTGCTCTAGTTTGAGACATTTCCTCTGTTGCTCCCCTAATTTGGGAGATGTGAATTGAAGAAAGAGCAGTTGCTTCTTGCCTTTACGATCTGCTGTGTCTTAGTTGAATACTTACCTAAACTCTAAGCTTTCATGTTGTGTCATGACTTCACCAGGACAATGCTTTTAATAGGTATAAAGCTTCCAAAGGCTTTTTCAGCCCCGGTACATCTTTGATATATCCTATGCAGTTATATCTGGAGGTCTTATGACTGTGTTAAACTATGGAGAAGACAATCATTTAGAGAACATTCTCCAGGGAATTGGCTCTAAAATTACACCTGCCTTTATTGGTGTAAACTTCTCGCCTTCTAATTGTGCTAATGCCATTAAGCTTTCAACAGTCTGGCATTCTGAAGTCACCCCAGACAATTGATCTTCATTTTGTTCCTGTAGCAGTGACGATGCTAATTGGTAAAATTCCACTGCAGGGAGTTGTAGGTCTCCAAGTTAGCATTTATTTGTTTGGTTTGCATAAAACTCTCCTTCTATACCCAACAGCTTCCAAATTGGTGGCTATTAACCCTTTTTAGGCCATTTTATTTCCGAGCAACCTGGTTGTGAGATAATCTAAAACATTGAATCTTTAAAATACTGTTTGAGCTAGGGACAAAATAAAATTGTGTTAACAAGCAGAACCAGAGTTAATTTCAGCTACTAACTGTTAAACTACTGTACTTTCAAGAGTTCACTTCCACTGGCCCGCTGGCTGCCAGAAAGGAAGGTTTGAAATGGTTGGCCTTGTGGCATTTAATTAGTCTTGGCAAAAGCTGAAGTCCAGTTTGATTTCATGACTTAATGCTGTAATATTTGTTGGCTGTTGTTTGTCAGTGTTACGCTTGTCAGGAAGGTATCTCTACCAAGAGTTACACATGTGAATATCTCCAAAATGGCTCTTATCAAGGAAGGAACACTTTAAAGACTTGAATGTTGACTGATGATTTCATTTTTGCCATCACTGTTAATGAGAAGAATTTTGCTCTACTATTTAAGAATATAAACCAGATCATTAATTGATAAAGAAGAAGAAAGATCATCTGTAGGAGGGTAAACCTTAGGGCGATATGCAGCCATCCAAGGAGAGAAGCCTAGAGGTCATGTGGTCTAGATTTGCTTTTCAACTGCACAAGTGTCTTCTTCTGGTTCCTGGATCGAGGAATATCCAGCCTCCAGAGATGGGGCACATACAACCCCACCAAGTAGTCTAAGGCCATGTGGTATATGTTTATGTACAAAGATGTTTTCTTAACTATGCCTTCTTAAAACATCTATCCTTCTGGTCTTGGGTTTACTTTGTGGAGCAAAGCAGGCTAAGTCCACTTGTACTTGCACGTGATAAATCTTAAGATTTTTAAAAATCTCCTTAATGCTTTCCTGTTGCTGAAGTCAACCCCATTTAAACTGTTTATCAGAGAAAAGATTTATTTTAGTTTTTCTAAGAAGCCAGTC
Organism: Vicugna pacos; assembly: GCF_048564905.1. Lineage (NCBI taxonomy): Eukaryota > Metazoa > Chordata > Mammalia > Artiodactyla > Camelidae > Vicugna > Vicugna pacos. Next base: position 29,760,164 of record NC_133023.1, read on the forward strand.
CCCCTCATTCATTCAACCATCAGATAGCTATTGTGTACATACTTTGGATAAGGCCTTACTTATCCAAAGTTAGGTACTGCCTGAATTTAGCCTTAAGAGAAATAGTCAAATGATAGAAGCTATGTACACAAATGATAGTTACAAAGGGGACCACAAAACCAGTACTCTTACAGATGGTAATAAATTTAAAATTTAAAGGTACTTCTGTTTGTTTTTTTTTGGCAAAATAACTTACATCAGGAAACTGTGTTAACTGATTAGTATTTAGTGTTGACTGAGGTAGAGACAGCTACTTCTCCAAGTAAATCTAACTGGTTAGATTAATCATGAGAATTTTCTTTAACATCCACATTCATAAAGAAAGTACTTTCTCTGACTTTGTTTTACTGTCTCTTTTTATCCATTTGTTACAGAATTTAAAGCTTTGATGTTTTCATGTCAATGTGAGCTAATTATTGGGTTATCAGCCAACTGAGCATTTCTTATTTATAGGTTCGTGCCTTTTGGTCTCTTAGTTTTTATTTTCCTTTTACATTTCCAAATGCTTTCTCAATTTGAATAAAGTGGGCCATAGAAAGACTAGTATTTTCAATACCTATAGATTGTATTGCTGTTCTCTTTTAAAAATGTTTATCATTTCAATGATCTTTTATACTAGGGTTTTCAGTTATATCCACCACTTTGCTAATTTCATTTTCTTTAAAATGTTGTTAACTAACTAACTCCAGCCCTCAACTTTGGTTATATTTGAGATGACTGCTAGATGCCTACGTCAGAACTAGTTCATTTATACTAGTAAAAGGTTGATAACAGATAGCACTATTATCCTAGTTCGTAGTGGTTAATACTTAAAAGTGTACAAATCAAAATATTTAGATCAGTCATTCTCACTTTTATTTCAGATTGGTTTGCCTATTAAATATGTATATAGATGTTCTTATGCAAAGAAGTGACAGAAAGGTCCTTGAATCGGGTAGCTGATAGCCAAGGCTACTTGGGTATCTGAAGATTTAGGGGAGAGAAAAGGCAAATTGGCTTGTGTTCTTAGCACCTAAAAGCTCTGACAGACCTGCATAAGGCTTTAGAAAATAAACCCCATCAAACGCTCCTCTGTCATTCCACAACTCATATTTGTATGTGAATAATTGTAGGTTTTGGTCAAAGGTTTGTCCAGATCATTTTAAAGATGATTTAAAACGGAACTAACGTTTCTGGGACTTGGCACTTGCCTTGTTCCGCTGTTAGGGCTGTGACTCCGGTGGTCTGTGTTTTACCCGGCAGGTGAATCTGATCTGGCCCCCGGCTGTACCCCATCTCTCTCTGGCTGGGTTTTAGAAGTGGGCAGGAGAGAGTCGCCATGGTAGCAGCATTCCCAATTCCTCTGTCTGCTTAGGGACTTTATTTAGTCTCATCATCCAGATTATTTTCCTTCCTGTCCTCTTTCCTTCACGAGGAACCTCACATTTATTGACACAGCTCTTGGCAGCATCCCGAGGATCCTCGTAAAACTTCTTTCCAGCCTCTCAGTGCTTTGTGAGATAGGCCAGAGACATGAAAAATTTGTGCCTCAGAGGTGCAAGAAGTAGCACTTGAACCTCAGCTGTCTGATAATGCTCAACCTCTGTCCCTGTCTGCATGGGCCGATAAGGAGATGTGGGCAGGAGGGGTCTGGGAAGTGAGTCCTTCCACCATGAACAAATGTGAGGGTGCTTATCTAGGCCGAAGGCCATGAGAGAAGCAGGATGTGACCCAGCAGGCAGGGCCGTAGCCCTGGATCTGACTCCACGGTGAACTTCCAGGCAGTGAACCCTGCCTGGTCCTGGAACTTTGGTATTGGCTGAGTGGATTCTATGCAGCCTCTGTTACTGCCATCTCAGACTCTCCTTCTTCTCCTTGCCTGAGAGCAGCCTGACACAGATGTATCTTTGGGGGTACATCCGTGACTTGTGACTTCCCACTGCAAAAATAAATGACATCTTTACCCTGAACTCTGAAGATTGGAGGAGAAAAGAGCTAATTAATCCAGTCAATGAAATCAAGTTTAAATTAGTTTTAAAGGAAACAGACCCCAAGACCTAGTTTGAATTTTGTCCTTTAACTTGAATGGAGGGGTTTTCTCGCAGAGACGGAGATGCCTCTGAAGGAAGAAAACCATTATGGAATGTCTCTTCTGTTCCATTTTGGCAAGATGTTTGGGGGCAGAGGCAATGTCATAAAAGGATCTTGCTTCGAAACTATTTCCGTTTCCTAAAGAAGATGATGTAAGTCTCTCTGGTTAAATTGCTTATGAAATAGACACCATTTCCCTTCTTTTGTTGATGAGGATGAATGATATTTCACTTTTAGAAATGTCACTGTCAGAAAGAGAAGAAAAATAAAGCAAGCTTTGGAAAAATCTAAAAACGTGATGCCGATAGCTAATGTTTATTGAACACTTACTATATGCCCCATGTTGTGGTACCTCATTTAGTCCTTAGTACAACCTTGTGTTATATTGTCTTTTTCTTTTATTGTATTCGTGTACTATCTTTTTAGGTAGTAAAATTGTCTTCATTTAACAGTTAAGGAAACTGAGGGAGAAGATAAGTAAGTTACCCAAAGTCCCACAGCAGTAAATTACAGCGTGGGACTCTAAGCCATTTTCCAAACCACTGTTCTACTACCTGTGTGAGCCCTTGCAGGTGAGGGGGTGGCTGTGGGGCTGCATGGCTACCCCATGGCCAACTCCAGGGAGGCAGGGCGTGCAGGCCTTAGTTTGTGACTAATACCCCACGAAACTCATTGCAAGCTTCCCATTTCTGTCAAAGGATTCAATTACTCGTTTTTCAGACGAAATTTTTTAAATTCCTTACTGGCAGCCCCACTAATGTATATGTACTTGCTAATTAGGGAGGATTTATTTTGCAAAACTTGCATGGGTTGTACTCCAGCCTCAGACAAGCCACATCTGAGTCAAATAGTGCCGAGCCCTCCTGGTGTTGATGGTAAGAATAGCTAAGTGTATCTGCCCTCTTCACTCTTTCATAAGTCAAACCACTTAGCAGCAAAACAGAAGCTGTTTCTTCTGCGATTTTCTTTTCCCTTGCTCCAATCATTTCATAACCATTCCTCAGACTTTGAGTAAATGGTATTCACCCTTTCCTCATAGAGAAACATTTAAAGTTGCAGATTACCCTCTGTTCCAAAGCTGTCTCTGTTCGCAATCAAATGTCTTACACTCAGGAACAGGGAGGCCACCAAGCAAATCTCCAAGGTAATTTTTGGATGAGAATTAACACAAAGAGTAGAACATCATGGAAAAAGATGCAACTCCAGCCCCAAGGCCATCGTGTTGAGCAGAAGTGAAAGATGACACTAACAGTTGAGGCACCTGTTGGGAGGGGCCAGGCCGGGCATCCGCAGGCCTGTGGGCCTGGTAACTTAAGTCAGTATGAGGGCCAGGCAAGATTTTTTTTTCCATGCCTTTTCTAATAAGACTGTGGTCCTATTGAAGAAACATCACAGGGCAAATTGCCAAGATGTCACAAAGCATGTGGTTGTAAGAAATTACCCCTTCGTAATTCAAGTTCATTGTTGCATCCTGACTTTCTGGGAAGTTTTTCCTTAGCTGGCCACATTGGAAGTTCCTGTGTCTTGGTTAGGATTTCAGCTTACTGCTGCTTTTGGTATCCTGCAAATTGGCCTTTGCATATTCTAACTGGCAGATTTCCTTCCTGTAAAATTCCGAAATTGCTTGAAAGTCAATTATATGTCAATTAAAACAAAATCCAAAAGTGGTGCTTTTAATTCATATGATGGGTGAGTCAGTTATTCTGCTGTTGCTTTAATTTGCTTCCTCTAAGACTCCTTCCCCCATTGGTTTCCGCTTACATGCTCAAGGCCATGTCCATATCGAAGAGATATATAATCTTGTGTCTTTGGTCCTAGACTTAGAAATGTCATGGCAGTCATTGCTTCGGTTCCATACTGGGTCCCTAGGGTGGCCCGGTTCAGTCGAGTTTGTTTTCCTTCCTGTGCTGCTAAGTTATCACTGGGGACGCTGAACTCAGTTTTTCCTTCCCAGTTGCCTCTTGAAACACAGCCATCTTTCCTCGCAGGAGAGCAAGCCCCTGCTGATAGGAAATCTTTCCGTGCACGCACGCACACGGCAGTTTGCCAGCGTGGATGGCTGCCAATGGTTTTCTCTAGCTGCAAGGAGTTTATTTTCCTGGATGGCCATGCTGGGCCACACAGGTGGCCCGCGGCACAGTAGGCTCTTCATTGATAGAAGCTTCTTTGTGGAGAAGTGCCTCTGGTGTGCTTGGGATTCCCACAGACATTTGTGACAGCTGAGCGATGCAAAAAAAAAATGTTTTCATGTTGCAGTGATTCGGAGCTTACTGTGAAGCGGAGGATGTGTTAAGATGCAGGTGTGCTGTGGCCTCTCCAGAGGTAATGGCTTGCCCCGGCCCCAGGAGGACCAGGCGACTGGTACATCAGACCTGGAGCCCCCCCCAGCCAGGAACCACCCCCACTCTCCATTGACCTGTTTAAGTATTAAGGATTCCCCACCATGTACTATGACTTTGTAGGGCATGGCACAGGCCCCGGCTGACTTTGCGAGGGCAAAGAAAGGGCAGCTCCTTAGGACTACACATTAGGGAGCTATACCTCCCTCCCCTCTAAGTCCCCAGCTCCAGCAAAATGCTGCAGCCTTTGATCTTCTGAGGGTTTTTTTGTCTTTGAAATTATTTTTATTGAAGTATAGTCAGTTTACAATGTTGTGTCAATTTCTGGCGTACAGCATAATGTTTCATTCATACACGTACATACATATATTCCTTTTCATATTCTTTCTCATTATAGGTTACTACAAGGTATTGACTATAGTCCCCTGTGCTGTACAGTAGAAACTTGTTGTTTATCTATTTTATATATAGTAGTTAGTAGTATCTGCAAATCCCGAACTCCCAATTTATCCAATTGAAATCGTATTGACTTATCTCCTTATCTCTATGTGGCGTCTGTCCAAAAACACAGAGCAAGAGGCCGTCTAGGGCACAACCTGAGTGCTACCTAGAGAATGATATTTTCAGTAGAGTAGAAAATATCAGAATGCATGCTGGGAGGGCAGGTGAGTACTGCTCTGAGAAACCCTCATTTAAGTTGTGTATACAGGGTTTCAGTATAAATCTTAATTCTTATGTAGATTGATCATGGACAAGTCTGAAACCCTTGACTTTGACACTAGTCTCAAATTGTCTCCCACTCCCATCAACTTGCTTTTGCAGTCGGCCCAGCTTCTGCTAAAGCCTCAGTTGGGTGGAACCATCCTTAATTATATGGACCTGGGGCCCTGCTAGGTCTTAAATCATCAAAGACAGATTAAATTATGGCCACAATGCACTCTCTGAGGCAAAGGATAGACTCACGGATTTAAGATTTTTTTTAAGAGTTTAAACAAATGGGCTTTCTATTAATTCTCAGTTAATAAGAAAACTCACTGAACCCTAGTATGACACTGTACACACTCTGGTTAATTGGCACTTCTCCCTAGAATGCAGGAGGTTAAAGCAGGCAGCAGGCGGGGACCTTCTCTGGGGAAAGGGTGGGCTTTGGTACCTTTGGTTTTCGTGCTGTAATAGGTGGGGCCTTCCTAGTGTGAGTGGAGAATGCACTTAGCTACCTGTACAACACCCTTTGCCTCTGACCCACCGCATAGGTAAGTAATTGTTCTAGCAGGCTTCTCTGAGCCACATCGAGAAAGCATCTGCAAAGACATTTATTTAGTCTTTAGAAGAATAAGGAGAGCAGCAGCCACAGTGTATTGGGCATTGATGGTTAGGCCTGGGCCTAAGTGGTTTAGTTTACATCAGCTCATCTGATCCACTTACCAGCCCTCTCGCAGGTGGCTATCATCATCCCCTTTGAGGAGAAGGAAAACTGGGTCTCAGGGAAATTAAAAGAACTTACCCAAGGTTGTATACCTAAGTGGAAGACAAGGGATACCAGTGAGCCCAGCATGTGTACCCAGAACCCAGCATGGGGAGGGGGTGGCCTCTTTACGCTGAGGGTATGCTCCCTTCTGCCTGGAATGTTCTCCCCTGGCCATCCCCAGCCGGCAGGATCTCTTCCATCTGGCTGGCTCTAGTCTGAATGTTTAGTTTCACGAAGTGATTTCCTGTTTGCTGTACCCACGTGGCACATGGTTGTCCCTCTTGTGACATGTCACATTCTACTGCGTATTGGCTTATTGTTGTCAGATGTGAGTATTATCTGTCCTTAGATTGCAGTTCTCAGTGGATGGTTGTATTGCTGCTGCTTTGGATTTGGTGAGGAAGTACCCACTGTCTTCATCGGTGGGATCTGCTTTGGCAATTTCAAGTTCAGGCCCCGCCCTTCCTTCGTCTCTGAGCAATGATTCTTGTTCTTGAGGGATGAGAATATTTTCCTTCACCTGCACAGTAATCACTATGAGGTAATTTTATATGACAGTCATTTGTTTTCTGATTGTGACTGTATTTGTCAGAGCGATTCTTTTCAGAACTTCAGCCATAATGGGATAGGCTTTTTGAAAGTGTATGCACAAGTAAAAATTGACAGTTTTAAGCTACAACAGATCTGTTACTTTTTTTTTTTTTTGCTGTTAGATGCCTTCATGAGTTTTGAAAGGGGATGAGGAGGAAGCCAGGAAAAAGAGAAGTAGGTTTAAAATGGGCTAGTATCAGAGGGGAGGCTCAGTGGTAGAGTATGTTCTTAGCATGCACAAGGTCCTGGGTTCAATCCCCGGCAGCTCCATTAAAATAAATAAACCTAATTACCTACCCCCCTCCAAAATGGGCTAGTATCAAAATTGGATTTTCTTTGCATTTTACAGGATAATTGAAACTTGATTTACCAGAATTGGATGTCTAGACAGCTTCCCTTGTAGGGGAAGGGAAACTAACATTTCTTGAGCCCCTGGATTGTGCCAGGTTCCACATTCAACATGTTTCTACTCTTCCTGGCTTCCTCCCTACCCCCTCTGAAAACTCATAAATAGCATAACAGCAAACTCTGGGAACAATTGGGCAATTCCCAAGATTGCATCTTATCTCTGCTTTTATAGATATGGAAACGGGCTTAGCGAGGTGGTGCTCAAGGTGACAACGATCCCTATCTGACGAAGCTGCTGGAATTGAACTCAGGCCCACCTTACCCCAAAGCTCTTTGTCCACAGCATTTGCTGTTCAGGGAGAAGCCCTGGAATTTTCCTTGTAGAATAAGAGAGAGGCTTTCAGTTAGTGTCTTCCTGAACAGGCTCTCCTCACCCCTTTGCCAAGGCTGACTTGATTAAAGCACTTACGCTTTGAGATGAATTGCTATTTTATTGCCAGTTAAGGGTATTTTTCTCTCCTCCTGCTAAAATTTTAACTATGAAATATGCCTTTTAAAGTGACATTTCAGGGACTCTTGACATTTATATGGGAAGGAGCAATGAGAGCAGAAGCCCACCTCACGCTTCTTGAATTACATTAAGTAGGAGACACCTGCCTGTGAGTTGAGGCTGATTCTGCTTTGGAAGTTAAGTTACAGCAGTGAGCAGGACATTTATTGAGCCCTTTCTAGGTTTTAGTCGCGGCCCCAAGCACTTGAGCTGTATTTCACGGACTCCTAACTAGGCGTCCATGAGATAAGTGTGTGATCCCCATTTGACACAGGAGATGAGGGAGGCTTTGCCCAAGGTCACACGTTAGCTAGTCATGGGAGCTGGGCTTTGTGTCTGGCCAGATGCAAGGCAAAGCCTTCGCTCAGTCTTCATGCTCCAGGATTTGCGCACCAATTCTCAGCCTTGGTGACTAGTGCACGCCCTCCCAGCGAGAGGTCTCAGATATGTTCACAGCACAATTGATGCTCAGAGTGCAGCGCCCTCTCCAAGGACTTCTTCTGTCTGCAGTTCTAAAGAGAGGCTTTGGACTTTCTCAGGTGAAGGTTTGTTCCTTCCAGATGTTTGTTTGGAGCTGAAGAAAGAAAAGTGTAAGAACCTAATAAGGCAACTGCCCTCATGAAGGCATGTACTTCCTTCTTAACTTGCTGAACCTAAGTTCTGGCTTATTTTTACCTTCAGGGTGATGTTGACAGAGTTAATTATGAGGAAAGGAGTCCAAAAACCCTTTCTGAAGGAGGCAGCCATCCTCTGGCCAGCACTGCCCCACAGCAGGGATGTCTCTGGGATGCCGTTTCCTTGGTGTACTGTCCACAGTGCTTTCCCATTTTGTTTCAGAGCATTTCCCATTGTGTCCCTGTGGAGCGGAAATTATTTCCATTTTATACACTGGAGGTTGCGGCTTAGACCAAAAATGGCAGAGATGGGATGTAGAAGGAGAGGTTAAAAAGGGACAGAATGGAAAAAAATGCCTTCTCCCTCTTATCATTTTATCTTGGGATTTGTGAGGTCTGTCTCGACTAGCTGCCACCTCATCCTGCTCCTGTCCCTTAATTTTCCTTGCAAGGTGTAAAATACTGATTTCTATTAGGTATGAAGAGCCCTCCTCCTATTATAGTCGATATTTGTCACATTGTCACATTTTTTTCCCCTCAAAGCCATTAGCAGTTTCTTTTGTTCTGTCTCTGACATGCTCTGGTGTGTGCATTTGTTTTCCAAGAGTGAATCTGTAACTTGTCTTTAGCCTTGTCTACAGTGACGCCTGGGGATTAAATGGAATGCATCTCAAGGTTATAGGTACCATTAAATTGGGCAGCTGTGGCAAGGATGTCTCAAGGCTAGACTGAAGATTCAGGGTGACTCATTGAAGAAGTCAGCAGAATGCTGCTGAGTAAGGGCAAGTGGACAATACCATCACGGGGGGAAACAGCCATCCAGTCTCTGTGGATATTTACAGGATAATTACCCTTTGCTCATCACTGTGTTGAGTACTGTGGTAGACTCAGAAATGGCTGGGAGGTTGTCTGTATTTTCCAGCTATCATCTATTTGGAGAGCTAAGGCCTAAAACACGAAACAGAGAAAGAAGCGTCTCACTATAAGTGCAAATAGGGTGGCTTTGTAATCTAGGGTGTTGGCTTTAGTGCAGTGACATTGAAAGTAAAATGGTTCAACAATATGGCACCTTTAACCTGAGGAAGACTCCCCCTACTGAGAAGGTGCACATGTAAATGATTAAAATGTAGGCTAATCATGTGATGGAAAGATACACGAGTAGGCAGCTGGGGGGCAGTGATGAAAGCTTAGTCTGGACTATTACTGCTTGGATTCAAATCCTAACTCTGCCACTTACTGGCTATGTGATCTTGGGTGGCTTATTTAACCACTCTGTACCTCCATTTCCTCATCTGTAAAATGGGGAGTAGTAATAGTATCTACCTCATGGGAGGTGGGATTGTTATAAGGACTAAGTTGATACACACACTCTTATAAGAGTTCCTGGTATGTGGCAATGCTGTGTAAGTGATGGTGAAGAGCAGTACAGAAGGGGAAGGGACCTCTGCTAGAAAACGGTAGAGTGGAGGTCAGGGAAAGATGTACAGTGGATCCTTACCACAGGGTCTTTAAAATGTCCGGGGGATGTCTAGGCCGAAAATGAGCAAAGACACAAAATGGCCTGATGGGTTGCAGGGAGCTGCAGTTGGTTGGATATTATTGAAGCATCAGATTTAAATGTAGGGGATTTAAATCCGAGGAGAAAACGTGGCCCAAGTTGGGCTCTTAAGGATGAAGAGAATACTGATCGGTGGGAAGGAGTGCTTTTCAGGTTGGAGAGAACGTATGAGCAAAGGTAGAGAATCAAGGCTGTTTATTCAGACAAATATAAAAGAATATGCAAAGAAGGTCACAAGAGGGGATATTTCCAGCAATGTGGTAGATTGCTAAGACTTAGGAGAAAGGACTTCATACCAAAACATGAAATCAAGGTTTAGCCTATAATAAACTAGAGTTTCCCCAGTTTTACTAAGGAAGGCAAATGTGTCAGGATGGAAGCTGGGTGTGAGAGGAAAGAACTTGGTGACAAGGGGACAAAGCATAGATTAAGGAGGGAAATTTGAGAATTTAAACCAGTTTTGCTTTGGTGCTAATGAGTGAAAGATTAGAATTTAGGGCAGAAAGGCTGGTATCTTTGCTGTAAAAGACCAACAAGGTAACTGGCCAGAGTTCGTAGCACCCCGTGAATGCTCTGTGCTCCTCTCACTCCAATGGGATGAATTTTGCTCTCAGTCTAGGATGGATGGCTCCGGTGAGTGTGATAAAATGAGTGGAGCCCAAACTCCCCCACTTCTTCCCAAACTGCACTGACCTCAGTAAACTATACCCAGGAGAGAGAGTTTGATTCTACAGGGTGATGTATAGGTTAAAATTATTCTGAGTCCCCTGTTTTGGGGGTCGATTTGCTGGGAAGTGCTGATGCTTCTGACCTTGAATTTAAGAAGCAGCAGCATTGTTGTTCTGGTGGCGTTCTGTGATATTTCGTCTCTTTTTTTCCAGCCTTTTGTGACTGCATGACAGTGATTAGGAATGGGGAGAAATCACACCAACATCAAAGTAAACCATACAGTATGCCGGAGCTTGGTTTTTCAATAATTTAACAAGTGTCCTTTTTAGTCATTTGTATTTTCTTAATGATTTTTGCATTTCAGAATAAATTAAGTATTGTCACTATAAACAGTCCTGATAAATCTACCCACCTTCCCCAGAAACTCTTTTAGGTCTTGGGCAAATATTTTGCTTCTCTGGGCCTCAGTCTTCTCATTTGTAAAATTGTGGGGGTCGGACTAAGTGATGATGTTGATGAAGATAATGGCTAACATTGATTGAACGCTCCTGATGCACCAGCTCATAGTCCAAGTACGTTATCCATCTTAACTCACTCACTCCCCCCATCAGCCCTGTCAAGGAGGTACTATCATTCCTGACCCTACAGGTAACTTGGTAACTTGCCACACACATGGGTAACTTGCAGAAGATCTCTCAGATGGTAAGTGATATAGACAAGATTATTCTAACCCAGGTAGATTGCTGCAAGCCTGTTCACATGGCCACTGCTGCCTCCTGCTTCTCACTCTTTCCCTGCTGACAGTAGGTGACTTCTAATGTGGTATCCAGTGAGGGGTTAGGAAACGTCACGACCTCAGTGTTTCTAGTGAAGCCCCCCTCCAACTGAATCTGCACTCAGACTCTGATAATACCAGGTTGAACCTGCTCGGATGGCTTTTAGTCCGACAAGCCCATTGTTGCCTGGCTGGGTCTCACCCCCTTGACCAGGGTCCCCACAGAGTCATCCCAAGGCCGACCTACAGGTGAAGGAGCTGACAGACTCCCTGCCTCTTCCAAGAGCTCAATTCAAAACAACTTGTTAGCACGGATTTGAAAATGAATGAAAGCAAGCTTTTTCTTGAGAAGTCGGGAATAGCTGTGCAAAGTAAGGAAAAGGGTGTTGTTTAGCTGCAAAACAATATGGTTTGTTCTTCCTAAAAACCGGAGCAGACCTCTGGATTCCTGTCTAGATGCGTCTCAGAATGAAAGACTCCTCCAAGAAGCAATTCAGGACATAAAAGGATTGAAGCGATTCAGGACATAAAAGGATTCTAGGCAGTGCAGCTTCTTGGTAGCATCGCGGCTGTGGAAATACCTGGACGAGCTGAGTAGTATCAATATTACCAATAAAGTAACAATGGGATCCCCACAATTTTTGTGTAACATTTCCTGCTTATCAAGCCTGACTGGCTGCTGAGAACATTAGACATATTATCTATTAAAACCACTCATTAACCCTATGAAATAACGAAGTAGAGTCATTGTATACGGGAAGAACTCGGAAGTAGAGGGTTGATTTTTTTGGTGTGTGCCCAGTTTACACTTAAGTCAGACTGCTTACATCATCTGCCAGCCGGTTACTAGCCTGACAAGTTCCAGACTTTTATTGGTCAAACAGTCTTAACACTTTGGTTTTCAATCTGGCAAGGGTTGGTGCATTTTCAAATGAAGCCTGGAAAGTTATTACCACTTGGGAAAAAGTCTTTCGGCAACAAAGAAAAAAGAAAAAACTGCAGGATTGTGTGGCCAATGGGCTATGGCTGTGGCTTTCATCAGTCAATTTTATTTGGCCATTCAGCTCATACAAATTACCATGTAGAGCTGTGGGATTTTGTGAAGATGGCATTTGTTTGTACTCTTTCCCTGAGGTGGCCATGGAATAGAGTAGAAGGATTAGGAGGGACGGGTGCGTGTAAAACGGGGGTTCTTAACAGGAGATGTCAGCAACCAGATGGGAGAGACCAGTGTAGCTGGAGAAACTGAATTCACAGTTACCATCGTTTTCATCTTTACTTCAGGGATATTCGTATCTTCAGGTTGTCATGAGAGAGCAGGTTGTCCCAGCTCATCGTCCTTGGCAGAGGTCAGCACTTACATTCCCCTGTGCTCCACTTAGAAAGAACAGCCCTGCTGTGCATCTTAAAGATAACTCAACCTGAAAGCCATCTGACCTTCGGGGAGAGTTACAGGTGCTCTGGGGGAGAAGGCAGGCATCGAAGTTTGGAAAGGGCTGTCCTGACTAGAGATTTTCTTCTCATTACACTCAGCTGGAAATACAGACATTAAAAAAAAAAATTATCCTCACTGCTGTTCTAACGCAGAAGTTTCTCCAGGTTGGTCTTGCTAGCTCGAGTCCTTTGGTTACGCTCTGTAAATGATTCCCCCGCTTGGATTAAAGGGAGAGAGTGCGTGCATGCAGTTAATACACAAACCATCATAGTAAATTTGTCCTGAGTTTTCCTGAAGCGCATTTTTGTGATACAGAATTTGTGTCACGGGATTCTGTTTTTAACCCTATTAATTCCCGGAAGGTACCAAATCTATTGAGAAAAGAAGCATTTCTTTTTTTCTTTTCCCTTTTTTAGTTTTATTAGGTTGAATTATTATAGTTCGACTGCACACACACATTATATTGCATGTAAATACATATATACAGTAGACTGCACTTTTTTAGTTTATATATATGTACTGATTATTGTTTCTAAGAACAGATTAGGTCTTTAGCTTTTTAAACTTACATAGTTATCAAAGGAATAAAGCTAACTACAAAATAAGAATCAACAGAATGCATTAATCCAATCATAAAGGACAGTCAAATGTGCTTACACATATTCAAGAAATCGAAATAATAATTAGTTCATTTGTGTCCTTATTATTATTATTTTTTTTTTTTTTAGATTCCTCATATAAATGCTGTCATAAGTCATTTTTCTTTCTCTTTCCGGCCCACTTCACTTAGAATGACAATCTTCAGGCCCATCCATATTGTTGCAAATGGCATTATTTTATTCTTTTTTTATCGCTGAGTAGTGTTCCATTGTATATATGTACCACATCTTCTTTATCCAGTCATCTGTTGATGGACATTTAGGTTGCTTCCATTTCTTAGCTATCGTAAATAGTGCTGCTGTGAACATTGGGTTGCATGTGTCTTTTTGAATTTTATTTTTCTCTGGATATATGCCCAGGAGTGGGATTGCTAGATCACATGGTAAGTCTATTTTCAGCTTTTTAAGGAACTTCCATAGTGTCCTCCATAGTGGCTGCACCAATAGAGAAAAGAAGCATTTCCTGAGCCCGTGCTCGAAGTAGAGCACCCTACTGGTTACTAGAAATATAAAGCACGATGGCTCAGTCCCTAACCTCAACTGTGTGTGTGCTATTCAGATGGCAAGCTGGACACTTAAAAAGTTTCAAGACAGATCAAAACTACAATCTGCCATTTGACATAATTGTAGCAGTGTTCATTGCATAGGTTTTATTTTAACCCTTTGCTTTTGAGCCTTTATCCTCAGGGGTTGATTACTGAAGAGCTGGAGGGTATTCTGCACAGATGGAGTCCTAGGGTTGGAGCAGATTGTCAACCCTGATTCCTTTACGTTAGGATGATGTTGTTTAAATAAACTTGTTTTTCTAGGGAACTTAAAGTTTGGAGAACCAGGTCAGGCACAAATCGGATACACAAGAAAAAATGAATTAAACTATGTATCAAGAAAGCTAGTTTTTCAAAGTCCCTGATGTGGTATAATCAAAAGGACTTGGCCTGTGAGGCAGGGCATCGGGTTTTAGTTCTATCTTGGTCACTTACAGAACGCGGGACTTCGGTTAACGCTTAATTGTCTCTGAACCTGCTTCTTCATATTGCAAATGGGCATGTTGATTATGTGGGCCTCATGGGGTTATGATGAGCATCAAATGGAATTTTCTGAATGAAAATACTTTACAAACTGTAAAGCACATTACAGACGTGAGACAAGATGTTAATGTTGTTACGTAAAATCCACAAGCCATTTTCTTCCTCCTGCAGTCTCTAATGATTATATAATAATATGTCTTCACTCATCCTTTTTCTGCTTGTGTTTTGCGGTCATCCCTCAAAACACACCTCAGTTAAGATAAAGATCATCTCCATTACCCCTTGTGCCCCGCCTGTCATCCCCTCCAGGGATAGTCACTCTTCTGATTTCTGTCACTACATGTTAGTTTAGGCTCTTGCAATTTAAATGACTAAAGAATCAACAGTATTATGTTATTCCCGTGGTGTAATGAGGGCCCCTGGTGCCATCCCAAACTTGCTTGCTTTTTTTTTTTTACTATATCATTTACTTAAATTAAAAAAAAATTAACACCCTCTGGCATTTTGGAAGGTGTTTGTTTCATATGTACTTGAGCCGCAGGCTCTTGCCTCTCCCCAAGTGATTGTATTAACACATTGTGACACAGGGGGCCGCCTCTTCCTATACTGTATCGTCCATATTTACCCACCTCTCTCCAACAGCCAAGCCCTGGTTCTTGTGTCGGTGGAGTCCCTGCTGCAGTAGTGGAAGCCACTGGCGGCTGAGCTGGCGAGTCAGGAGAGGGGTGATGGCATTTAACCCGATGTGGCAAAAGATGCCGTGTGGCCAAAGGATCCCGCCAACCCCTTTGGGTGATTTAAGAGAGAACTACTTTGAATGAGCTGTAGAGCGGAGTGAATTCTGCAATGTACAGGTCACCTTAGGGTAATGTCTTTATTTTTTTTGTAATTTCTTTTTGGTGGGGGGGGTTGTTGTTTTTCTTAGCAGGGGAGGTAATTAGGTTTATTTACTTACTTATTTTTAATGGAGGTACTGGGGATTGAACCCAGGACCTTGTGCATGCTGAGCATGCGCTCTACCATTGAGCTCTACCCACCGTTAGGGTAGTGTCTTTATTTATTTGAGGGCACTTGCCACCGAATCTCAGTCTTGTTTTGGGGAGGAGCTGAGGGAAGAGTCTGGCCTCCCGGAAGTTGTCAGCACTGCCCCCTCCCCCCAGTCAGCCCAGTCAGGAGGCCAGGACTTGCGCTCGTGTGAGCTGGTTCTGGATACCCACGTGGGGTTCTCCCAGGGCCTCTTCTGGGCAAAGACTTGGGCTGGTGATGGCATTTTCTCAAGAGGTGGTGACTTGGTCTTCCCCGAGACTTTTCTGGTGCTGCACAGAATACAGAGTGTTTAAATTGAGGCCGAGCAGGTAGACTGCCTCACAACCCCTCTCCTTGGTTCCAAGAGGAAAGGACTGGCCAAGTCTCTCAGTGGCAGGCACGGTAACCTGCGGTTTGCTCTGCTTACGACTTTTTCAGAGCTGTTCTCCGAGCTCTTGCTGATGAGATGAGGCGGGGAACATGGTCCTGCCCCCATCACAGCCGGTGGTGTCAGAGAGGTCCCCTGACCTGAGATGGGCCCCTCAGACTCGCTCCTCCACGAGTTTGAAATCAGTGTCCAAGGCTGTCCGTCAGGCTCTGCTGGATGTTTGAATTGGAAGGTGCCCTCGTGGGAGGCTTTTGTCATCATGTAGAGAGACCCAGTCCTCACAAATGGAGAAGAATGTGGCAGATTTGCGGGAGAAGACCATCCCAGGGCCCTCGCTGTAGGGGAGGGAAAGGGCACCTCGCCGGGCACCTGTCCTGGAGTTGCCCTTAGGAAACTCCCCCGCTTTTGCTCAAGGTGGCCTGTATGGCTTTTCTCTGCAGCCACACAGTCCACAGTTGCAATACTTTCTGGTCGAACAACACAAGGCCAAATGAGTTGGAAGAGCAGTTTAGCAAAAATAAGAATAGCCACTGATTTCACAGTTCAGAATATACCCGTGGTGCTGGCTGGACCACCCTGCCAGCCAGTCACTCACAGTGTGTGCCGGGACTTCAGATGGCTCTGGACTTTGAGTACGAACAAATGGTAAGGTCTGGTAGCTTCCCCTGTGCCCAGGAAAGAGTGTCCTTGGTCACATTAGCTTGTGTGGAATACAGGGGGGCTCTGCTGTTCTGGCCCCTTATGTGCCCCTTTCAGTCACTTTTAGCCAATACTGCCTGTCAGTGGGGAAGGATTTCTGCTTTTTGCTGGGAAGCCTGTTTTTTAAAATAAGTAGTTGATGGTGACTATCAGGAAAGGAGGGGACTTATATTAGTGGCTTCTGAGTTGGGGACGCCTGATGATCAAGTTGTATTATTCTGAACTTCCGATTTGCCGAAGACCACAGCAGTCACATTTGTTTCTAAGGACAGTGTGGAAGCAATGCAACAACCCTTAATGCTGGTGCCATGCCTGACTGTCGGTGCATCTCCGGTTCTTCTTACCTGTCAGGTCCCCCCAACCCACTTTGCCCATGCCATGCCCTCCCAGCATCCTCTGGGGCCAAAGTTGAGTGTGCATCAGTGTGCCCTAGATGAGACATTTGCTATCCAGGCACCCTCTATGATCACATTTAGTTATCAGAAACAAGCACTTGATGCCACAGGGTGTGTATGGTTAAGAACACAGTCTCACCTGTGGTTGTGCTGGACACGGGGCTCCTGCAAGAGGCAGTGACTTGCTCTGCCAGAAAAATTTTCTGGTGCTGCACAGCCATAGAGTGTTGAGAATGAGGCTGACCAGGTAGACTGCCGGCAGTCCCTCTCCTCTGGTGGGAGGGGGTCACGGGGGATGCAGTAAGGTGTTCACAAAGGCTTAGGACGCGAGGCATAGTGCTGTTCATAAGAGAGATCTGACGAATCCTATGCACGTTAAGAGGAAGATGAAATGATGACTGTCTTGGAGTGTCAGGAAAGGCCTCTTGGTGGAGAGGGCATTGTAGTTGTGCTTTGAAGGGCCAGTGGGACCTGGCTGGGCAGCGATGGGGCCGGAGGGTCGAGCAGACACAAGCAGCGCGCTCCACACGGGAGGGAGCTTGGCCGTGGCGGCTACTTCACCTCAGGGGTAAAAAGTGGAGCTGTAGCTGTCCCCATAGCCATGACCAAGTGCTAATTGCACAGCCCTTCTGAGGAGCTCAGTAACTGTTTTACAGAGAAGCGATTTCTGGTGCAGTATACTATTACTAATAGGACCTTATTAGACACTTTCTTTTTTTTTTTTTTACCTCCAATATATGTCAGGTTTTTTGAAAGAATCTTTGTCGATATGTGAAAAGCATGCAGGTTGCCTCTATAGCTTTTGTAAATTTATCTTTAACCAGCTTCTTTGATTCTGAAAGTCAGCCAGGATTTCTGACTCCAGCATGACATGGCGGAGAGGGGACGTATTGCCTGGGGAAGGGGCAGGGATTATAATGACAGAGCAAGACGTTCCTCCAGGTGCCATCTCCCCGCTTAATGAGCACAGCTCATTTTAGTTGCGACGTCATTTCACTGAGCAGGTATTTCTAACCAGTTCCTCTTGGAGGTCAAAGGCAACGTTGCTTGGAGCGTAGGAAAAACGGTTTGCCTGGTTCCTGCGTTGCTGAAGGTCCTGTTGATTCATGTGTGAAAATCCAGGGAGATGATCGGCCGGAAAAGCACACGGCTTCCAGGGCAACAGTCAGGATCAGAATGACTTTTTTCTGGCAATTCTGCCTTTCCTGCTGGCTCCCCTTCCTTGGCACTTCTGTCTCATGGTGGCCTCTGGAGACCCTGTGGAAATGCCCAGAAAGCTGTTTACCTTCTGTTGTCACACGTCTTAAGGCAACCCACTCCATCTGAGGCAATGCGTACTATTAGAAGGTTCTTCCTTGGACTGAGACAAGAATCTGTTTTCCTGTAACTTTCCCCGTTAGTGGCTTAAATATAGACCTTTGAGGACTGGCCTAGGAACACAGGCATCGTATCTAACACTGTTTCTGAAAGAAAATGCATTCTGAGTTCCACACATGTTTCCTGCATGTTGAACACTAGGAACTGCCTTAAAAACTCATGAGAATTGGTTCAGAGGGCTGATTTTCTCATAACTCACTCTTAACAAGCACTGAGGTGGTATAAGAAAAACCAGGCTTCTCATCCCATCACTTAGCCACCTGGAGGGGAAGCCCAGGGACTGGATAATTTGGGCCAAGGGGACCACGGCCCTGGAAGCTGGCCCGCTTGGCTCACACTGCCACAGGAGGCAGAGATCACGATGGCTGGGGAAACTGCCTTGGAGGCAGATGGAGATGAATTTAACCCTGGGCTGTACCACTTACTAGCTTTGTGACTTTGAGCACGTTGCCTGACCTTTCAAAAACCTCAGTTTTCAAAGCCTGTTTTTAATCTGCAAAAGAGATGAAGAAGAAATGTGACGAAGCATAAAGAGAGCCCAGTACTGCTCAATAAATGCCGTTTATCATAGGCACATACACACACAGTTAACTGTGTTGCCGGTCTGCGCCCGGAGTTCGTGAAGGACTGATCGATCGCATCCCCTTTCCGGGCTGCGGGGCAGGCAGGCAGGATGCCGCTGCCTTTAGCTGGTGACTCAGCCCAGCGCTTTGGGTCAGAGCTACTTTGAAAGTCTGATCATTCCACAGCTTCAGAGTGGGTTCTCCACATATATATTTCAGCCATGGCTTCTTGTTTCTCTTCTCAAGACCAAACCCAGAGTACCTCTAAACTTTCCCCAGAACATGCTACAATTTCCTGTTTGTATGTCAAGCTTTACTCATTCTGGAGATTGGTCCTTGTGTTAGATTTGTGTCTGGGATTTGTGATATTTAACCTTTCTAATTCATCACAATATATACATTAGGATATTTATTGTCCATCCCTGGTTTTTAAAGTATTAAGCTGTAGCTTGGAGCAGAACATGTTTCCGTTTCTGTAGATTTTCCTGCTTGAAAGGGGAGAAATAATGGATAGCATTTTAAAATAAATAAATCGGTGACCATGCCTGCAGATTTTATTTTTTAGTTGTGGCATCCAGATTCTCAGGGTTGAGAATCCACCTGGCATCGGTGCCAGGATGGATGACACTGGCTTCCGAGCTTTCTTGTAGAAGAATTACGAGTAGAGGGTTGGAGAGAAAGAATCTTCTCCAGGGCTGGTTACTTAAGAGGACGCGAGAGGAAGGCAGTGGTTGAGGACTGGGGCTTGAGTACCTACTCTGCCACTTAGTGGTGATGACCTCGAGCAAGTTTCGTAGGGTTATTAGGAGGATTGAGCTAGATAAAGCATTAAAGCACTTAACCCAGTGCCCAGCACATAGAAAGTGCTGCCCCCCTCCGGCCCCCTGCCATAGTACATTTTTTAAAAGAGAAATCTTGCTGGTATAAGCACTGCTCATTCTTGACTCCTAACCATCAATTACAGACCTCATGGAGTTACAGGATGTTAGAGCTTCGAATTATGTTTCCATTAGTGGTGATGGATTAGACGGAACTATTCCACACGTTCTCATTTAGTCCCCATTGTGGTCAGAAGGAGATATTTATGAAGCAATATGCTGGATAAGAAGTGAATTGGCCAAAGACTAGGTCATCAGTGAAACCGGAGGTGTGAACTACATTGAGACAGTCTTAACCCCTCCAGCGTGCTCACTTCTTCCTTTTGCATGCTCCTGGAGCCTAGTAAGCACGGGGGGAGCCGGGAGCGGGGGTCACATCAGAGAACTCTCGAGCAGTGCAGGTCAAGTAGAGCCTTGCTCGCCAGGGTGAGAACATTGGCTTTCGCTCTGAGAGTGGAATGTGTGGAAGACACTTGAGCAAAGGAGTCGTGTTGTTGGACTTAGGTTTGAAGGGATCACCCTGCCTGGGTTAAAAGTAATGCTACTCACTGGGGTGTATTCGGGTTTGTTTTCTAAAACTGAGATGTGGAACATGTTGAAAAACTGAGATCTGTAATGAGCAAAGATGGAGGCAGGGAGAGAAGGCAGAGATGGCTGCTTTGCCCAGGTGATGGTGGGCAAAGTGTCTTCACAGTGCTTTTCTGTAATAGCTGATTTTTTTTTTGTCAAGAACTTGTGCTACCTAAAGTCACTCCCCCCTCCACAACACCCTCATAGTATTAGACTTCTGACTTTTCTCTGTGCGTCTTTTTGGGTGGCACTATCACATGTGTGTGCAGTGTGGATATCTGAAGGTTGAGAGGAAAGTTAATTCCATCCCTAATAGAAATGTTGTTTTTTCCCTCCCGTAAATCATCTCAGGAGAAAGTTATGACCACTGAAGGGAGAGCACCACCTCACTGTTCATGTAAGAATCTCATTGAATATTGTGGGCATGTTTCTGCCACAGATTTTTTTTTTACTAATTTAATAATTTTTTTCCACTCATTTAAACTCATTTTACTCATTTAATTTTTTTCACTTACTTTACTCATTTTTTTACTCATTTTTTTTTACTCATTAATAGATCCTCTCTCTCATGTCTTACCAGCCCCAGTTTCACCTGCAGAGAAGCGTAAGTTCCCCCAGACACCCTACCTCCTCACCCTGATCAACACACAGCCAGACAGAGCACAGGCCTTCAGGGATTTCTTCACCGTCTGAGTTCTAGCTCCTTGTTTACTTTACACATGTGTGTATAAAGTATATATAGGTATATATGGAGGACTAGGGTTTTGGTTTTCGTATTTTGAAGATGATAATCCTATGTAGGCATTAGGCAAAGAACATTTTCCCTTTTGAAAAGAATGAAACTCCTAGAGAGCTAAATCTGTTCAACAGCATAATCCCAAGCGAGGCGTGTATGGCTCAGTCACAGACGGGCGTTCCAGGTCCCGTTTGTGGAGTCGTTGTTAGGACACGGCCACTGTAAGGGAGCTGAATTTGGAGAAGAGAGCACCACTAAGGTCTATTCTGCATTTACTGAGCTCCCCTGTGCGTTCATTACAGGCACAGTGACTAGCTTTCCAGTTAAATATTGAGATTCATAGCCAGACAAGCAGTGATTCTGCTTACATGGGTATCGGGACAGAACGTCTGAATGACATGTTGTCTGGGAAAATCAGGTACAGGATGTGGGTGAGGCTCTGGTGGAGACAAAGGAGGTTAAAGACCTTTTTTCCCTCCCACAAGGCTTTTCAAATCTTGATACACACGGTTAACAATACAGGGCAGGAGAAATGTGTGGTCAGCACAAACTGTCTGTCAACAAGCATCAGTAATAGACTTGGAGCTCTTGTTTATAAGCTGACCCGGACACGAACTTCTTTAAAAATATCTTTTCTTATTAGCGTGGAATTGGATTCATCTTTTCAGAGTGTGGATCCAGTCCTCCATCACATGAGGAATGGAAAGGAAGTGGTTTCTCCCCACAGCTCTGCCTTCAGTCGGCTGGCCCCTGCTGAGGGTGCTAAGGCTTGGTGCTCCTTCCACTCACCCACCTTTGTGTGTGTTAACTGGGCCGACGGATTTTAAATACGAGTGAGATCAACTTGGGGCTTCCACAGAGGAGGTGTGGCATAGAGGAACTCCCCCAAACATTAAGCTTCTGTCACTTTAGCCACTGCAGCTGGTCCTGATTTCTAAGTACATAAATCTCCTCACAAGTGGCTTTGCTGGCCCCAGTTCCTAACAGGCATTCATCTATATGCCGTCTATTTATATATCTGGGTCATTGGTGAAACCAGAGGTGTGAACTACATCGAGACAGTCTTAGCCCCTCCAGTGTGCTCACTTTTCCCTTTTAGTGTAAATCAAAAACTAAGTCCTGTTTTAAACATTTTCAAGGAGAACTCAACAATACTTAGAAATAACAAGTAATGCCAAGAGGCTCAGAAAAAGCTGCCGTCTTAAAATTTCTCCCTGATATAATGGAACATTTCTCAATGTGCTAATAAACATGGAGTGAATTTTTTTTAATTCTAGGGCCTTACTTTAGGGATTTGTTTAAGAGGGAGGAGACCTAAAGTCCAGAATCTTTTAGAATAATATACAGGAAATGTGAAACCAATTCAGGGCTGCCCATTCTTTCTCATTTCCTGATGGGATTCACAGAGTCCCTAATAACATGTTTGGAAATTTCCTGTGACCCTTTGTTGAATAATGGAATTAAGTATAAGGTGGAACTGCTTGGGCCGCATTCGAAGGGGTTTCATTATTCAAGTAGTAAAAGGCTATTTTGATAAAGTGGTCTTTATTATGACTTTAGCAGCTGCACAGCCCTGATTTTCTGTAATAGGCCTCTTTCCAACGTCTCTACTATTTCCAGACCCAGTTTTTGATTCAGAAAAGTGCTGTCGCCATATTGATCAGTTTCTACCACTTCCTGGGCCCCTAGGACATTAGAGATCATTCAGTCTCTGGCCAACCCCAGCTGAACTCCCCCAGGCTGTGCATGGAATCCAGCCAGCACCAGCCCTTGGTAAAAGCCATTGACCAGTGTGGTCTGCATCCTAGCTAACAGTTGGGCTTGATCTTGGCCCCTCTGAGGACCTCTGGGCAATTCAAGGTAACACATACAACTTTAGCTGGGAAGGACTCCTGTAGACGTCACCAGGGCCCGTCCTGTCATTTCGCAGATGAAGAACTAAAGCGCAGATATACGACTTGACTGGTCCGAGAGGGTGGATGCAAATATAAGCCATCTGGGAGAAGGAAGCATTGTTTGCTGGACTGAAAACATCCCTGCAGCCGTTTCCTATGAAGTGATCAGCTGCTTCACCACACAAGTGAAGGAGCGCCTGTGAGGGGTCCACAGCCAGAGCTGGAATTCCGGACTTCTCACGGTGCTGTTCAAAGCCCTTTTCATATTTCAAAAGCATCTATGATCCGATAGACAATCTGCACTTCTGACCCTAGCTGTATGGTCACTGATGAAATCCAAATAGAACCTCGAGTTTGTGCCCCATCACTCTAGGCTCATGACCTCGCTCCTGGAATTGAAATTCCATGAATTGGCTACAGGATGAAATAATATTCAAATACAAAATATAATCTCAGTGGGCTTTACTGGGTGTATATATAAAGACTGTCCTGTCTACTCATGGGCGCACCTGGGGTCAGTGAACTGTGCTGGGATTTTGTTTCCCATGAGTCTTTAGAGGAGAAAAATGTGTCTTTCTTCCGTGTCTCCTACTTCTCCTCTGGGCGGCTACCTTCACAGACGTGTCCACTCTGCTCTGTGTCTCCTCGCTGCTCCTCGTCTCCTAGCATTGTCCTCCCACATCGGAGTGACCGTCTTCCTCAAGCCTTAGCCCTTGTCCTTCCCGCTGTTCCTGCTTCTGCTTCCTGAGACACGTTCCTCCCTCGCTGTCACCTCTGGCCTCAGTCCTCACCTGCAGCTCTGATTGCTGCGGAACTCCAGTCCCACCTCCACAACTGCCTTCTGAAGAAAACAGGGCCTGGACCACATGGCCTCTGGGTTTCCTGTCGGTTCTCCAACTCCATTTTAACAAGTCAGCTTTTAAGAGCATCTCAATTCTCTTCCTCTTCTCAACTTCCCCATCTCTTTCTTACTGATACCGCTAGCCTCCCCACCATGCTGTGTAATGTGTGTCCCCTTCCACGCACATACACACGCACCCACACACATAGACAGAAGAGTGACAGGGCAAAAGGATCGAATTGGCTAACATACTTGCCTAGAAAGAAACAGTGCAAAGCATATGTCTTGTTGCTCTTAAGATGACAGTGTCATCTTCATAGAGAAAGTAAAGCTTGCTGTTGTGCCAGCAAACTTATGCATTTTTGGATGTCTGTGTAAAACTACAGCACGTGCCCCCCTTTCTCTTCCCCAGCAACCACTTGTCACCTTGGAAAGCTGGCTTCAAGTCCCAAAATGAGCCGACTTTCCTGTTCCCGCTGGTGACAGTTTGTCAGTCACAGGGAGGACCGAATAAACTTCTGGTACGTCTATAAGTATTTCAGAGGGAATATGGAGGTCAAGTTTGAAATTAAGATTTGTTGTATCAAAACGCTGTTACTGCAGGAAGCGCTGGAAGTCAGGATTTCCCACCTCCTGATCTTACTGAACGGGGAACCGAGGCCCAGAAAGGTTAGGCGATCTTCCCAAAGTCACACAGCTTACTAGCGACAAAACTGCAACTGAAGGTTCTTAGTCTATTTTAAAGCATTAACTATTTACACAAATAATTCGTAATAAAATCTTAAGTTGTAAATATGACAGATTCACACTGTTACTTCTTCAAGTTTAAAGAGAAGACCATGAGATTCTGGAAGCTGCTGGTTTCTATGCCTTTCTGGTTGCTTTACCCATCTTTATAAAATCAGGTCAGAGCACTGTGCACAGACATGCCCTCCCTTGCGGTCCCCTCCAAATACACGCTCCCCGTATGGACGAGCTGAAAGCATAGCTTGTTGACTGCCTTTTCTCTTAAAATCGAACTTCTAAGGACCTGTGTTTTAATTATTGATAATGTGTATGGAGTTTCTGTGGCAGGCGTTTTTTTTCTGAGTTATAGAGCCATCTGGAATGGGGGAAGGATATTTCCCACTATCTCTGTATAGTGGCTGAGAGTGAATTAACCTGTAGACCTCTGGGATGATTGAATTGCGGCTTCCACCTAAAATGGCTATCTAACTGCGATTTCTGCCTCCAGTCTCTTCTGCGTGTTCCTTTCGGCTGGTTTTAGATCCTGTGCTTTCTCTCTCAGATGGCTTCTTAGAGAAGGGTACATCTTCTCAATAGCTTGTGCTTCTATAATTCCATTTTCTGTTATCTTTTTTCCCTTAATTGCATAACACATGGCTCATGAGCCCCACTTTCTACATGAATGTCTGCACGTTATTCTAATGATGCCACAAGTTCCTATTTAGTGTATGACGCAGTTAAAGGGGGAAAAAAAGAGTATGTGTACTGTACTCTATCAGACCCAAACCTGGCACAGCCTGTCATGGGCCCCAGAAGAGCTGCTGCAGTTTAATCCGAGGCGGTATGGTCTGTGTGCAGAAAAGGGAGTGGCTCAAGGAAATGTCTCTGGGCGTGTGAGAAAGATGGAAATGCTATACACCCCCCTTCTCTGAGGATCAGGACGCTGTAGGGACAGTAGGGCGACTTCCCAGCATTAGTGGCACTGACCTGGCAGGAGCAGGGGACTCGTTTATCTCTGCCACCTGCTCCCCCAGCATCCACTTCAGGATGAATGTAAACCTCGGTCAGTCTCTTCCATAGCATCTCAGACACCCCTTGGCACAGTGGCAAACGTACCTGTAGTTTTCTTTTAGTGCAATTTTCAAGTAATGTGAGCTATCACACTAAAGCTTTTTTAGTTCTGATCTGCCGTTTCTGATGGAACCGTTATCATTTCTTCAGCCTCCTCACCAAGTCTAAATTAGTAGTAGCTGGAGGTAATGTGCCCCCCGCCCCCCCCCCACACACACTGTGAGCTGCGCTGTAAGCGTGCAGAAAATGTCGAGCCATCGTGAGATGCTGGGAGCAAAGAGAGACCGAGAGCCTCAGCCTGGTTAGTGCTGGTGGGCGCCGAGCCTGCCCTCCTGGCCTGTGGTTGATATGCGGGCAGTAAGGTGGTGGGGCCTTCACCGGGCCACTCACATGGTTTATCCATATTCTCCGATCTGTCCCCTCCTCGGCCACGCTCCAGGCTGCTGGCTAATTGATTCTTCTGAGAAAGAAGCAAAACTTGCATGAGAAAGCCAAATCAGTGACACACTGATTGATTTTGGAATTTGAGGTCGCTGAAGAGCTCAGACACACAATTATTTTGGTGAGCTCTGAACCTACTCACTGCACCCCAGAGCAGAAGGCAGATGTCAAGAGAACTCGTCTTTTGCTTTTCACTTCGTGGGTGCTGGTAGAGGCACGTGGATGGGTGAGTGTTTCTGTGCTTGTAAACAGGAACCAAGATAAAAAATATGCCATTCTGAGGACTGATGTTGATGATGGGGAGGCTATATGTGTGGAGGGGCAGGGAATGTTGGGAAATCTCTGTACCTCCTTTTCAATTTTGTTATAAACCTAACTGCTCTAAAAACAAAATCCTTTCCAAAAAAAAGGGGGGGAACCAAGGAAAAAAGTCCTATAGACCACGACTTTTGTCTTTGGCTCGCCTTTGTATGTTTCTTACCCTTTATAAGAAGCATTATTATAGGAGGAAAAATGTGAGTGAGCACTAGTTTATTGTGTTTTATGATCTTTAGCCCTTTGCTTAGAGCTTTTTCCTTCAACTGCCTGGCAGTTTCTTCCAAGACTCACTGCAAGTCCACCACTGCTACCATCACCAAATACAGTTTGCAGTTTTACTCGCTTCAGGCTGCTCCACAGCCCAACCTTTTCCTCTTTGTCTATTTCTTCCTTTCCTCTTTCTCCTTAACATTGTTATTTCCCCAGATGACAATGCCTGCTCACACTGGCATTCCACCATGTCTAATAGTTGCTCAGAGATGTTCAGACGGTAGAGCAGGCGGATGGCTAACAGGAAACACCTTCCCCCTTAACTCCGCAGCCAGCTGCTAATTTGTTCACTCGGCAGACAGGTACTGCACATTGACTGTATGCAAGGCCCCCAGCTCCTGCCCTCAAGGGGAATCACAGTCCTGGATGCGCATGGGCGGGGGATAGGGTGCACGATGGTGGCACCCTGCAGAGCAAGTTCTGTTGAAGGAGGCTGTGGGGAGTGCATATAGTATACCCGGAGTATTTAGGGTATAGACGGGTAGGGATAGGAAGGGTAAGAATTCTGGGTAAGAGGACCATTATGAGCAAAGATGGAGAAGCAGGAAAGTATGGGAAGCTCCCAAAGAGCAGCTCGGTTCTCCTGGAAGTCCATAGAGTCCACAAAGACTAGTGAGGGGGATGAGGCTGAAGGGGTGGGTTTGGTGTGCGCAGGAGAACCTGCACATGTGGGGTTCGGGCTTCCAAACACAGAGCTGGTCCATCAGGAATGTTCAAGTACGAGAGAAGCAACACTGGAGAAGGGCATTCCTCTCTGAGTGGTTTTTATATTCCTAGAACACAGGTGCTGGAAGGGGCCTGTCTATCCCAGTTTCCACCTCATTTCAGAGGTGGAGTTCCTTAAAGGATGTCTGACGTGGTCAAGGTCAAAATGTTGGATGGCTTTTCTCCCATGCAATATGGTGCCTATGGTGTTGTCCTGGTTTGCGCCCATTGGCAATCTTCAAGAGGCATCCTTGAGGTCTGTAAAAATTGTCTTTCTTCAAAAAAAAAAAAAGATAGAATGTGTAATTTACATGATATGAACATTTTAACAAGTTTATAGTATAGGCTTTGTGCTTTATGAGGAGAGGTTTCAAACTCAAACCAATAGCTCAATTTGGAGAAATGATTTTTTTGAAAGAAAAGGAATAAAAATGCTAATACTATTTGCCTTAATCCTGATTTGTGTCAACTTTGACATACTGCATGTAATATTTGTTAAGGTAGTATAAGTGAACTTCATGAAATCACTGGCCACAGAAATATATCAGACTCTTATACTTGGTGAGCAGCGTACACTTTCATTAAAGCAGTCACATTCCAAGAATGATTGGCAATAGTGGTGTATGGAATGCCGCTACTCGGTGAATGTCCGAAGGGTTACTGAATCTTTGGACGCAATCGCATAAAACCCCAAGTGTCTGGATGACACTTATACTCACCCTAAACACCTAGTTTAACTAGTTTAGTACACTTACATTGTAATACTTACAGTTCTAGGTAGATAATGCCAGAGAGGGACATAGGGGAGAAAGATTCTCTTTGGTTTCATTTTAAGTGACCTCTCAGCATCTACCTGATGGAGAAGTTTTCTGAGTATTTGGCATTTGAAAGACTGTTTTATTAAATAGAGGTTCTAAGACCCAGAGAAATGAAATGTATTTGTTAATGAATATTAAGCATTTACTCTGTGCCTGGCACCGTGCTAAGCGTCAAGTAATAAAAGATAGCTCAGGCGCTGTCCTTTCTACCTAACTTATGTTCACCGCATTCTTACCCCAAACAAGTGGAGAGTTGAATCTTAAATTTTGATTCTAGCGGGTGAAAAGCATCTTGTCTCCATTTGGAAGAGTATGCCAGAAAAGGTGTTCAAGGGAGGTACTTTCTTTAGCAACCACCAGGTGTCAGTAGAGGACTTGGAACTCTTGGCAACAAATGAGTTCTTGGTTTTCTTAAGTCACGAAGGCCATCCCCATTTTGACTTTTCGAAGACGGTAGACCTCCACCGGGCCACTTTCGCCCAAATATTAATGTCAAACGCTTTCTCCTCAAGATTGCATCTCATTCCTTCACCTTTGCCTTATAAAAGTAGCACAAGTTCCTCGATCGATTTAAAGCTTTTACTTCTGTCTTTCACAGTGATGGTTCTACAACGGACAGAGGCTGTCGGGGTGGGGGTAGAAAAGTTTCACCACACTCTTATTGTTTCCACTGATCGCATCCCCCAGACAGGTGGGGCCCACTCTCAGCTGATATGGGGGAAGGTGGAGGAGGGTCTGTTCTTTTTTCTGCGCAGAGGAACCATCTGATGGTGGAACTTGATGGCTCCAAACTGCAGAAGGAAGTGTAAAAAGAGAAAGTCCTAGGCATCTTTGCTGGCCCGGCCAGATGTTTCCTCGTGTAGCATCTATTTGGTGGTGTTCACTTATAGACATGACGGACCAGTGTGTTGATTGACAGGGGAAACCTTGGAGAGGTGGGCATTGATTTGTGTCATACAGGTGTTCTCCAGTTTCTCATCTTGCCTCCTCACTTGAATGGGCAGGCTGGACAGGGAGCGGAGGTGTTGGGTGACAAAACTGGGAAAGGGCTTCCTTGGACACCCTGGCTTCTCTCAAGCCTCTTAAGATGTCAGAAGTGGTGGCCATTGGAGGGGTGTCAGTTCAGGTGAGTTGCTGAGCTATTGGTAAACTGAAGGAGGGACAGACCGGGGAGATAAGAGACACAAAGTCAACCACTGGCTTCAGCAGCTGAAGCTGGTGGGTGTGTGGCCTGCAGGGGATGGAGCGTATGGCGTGGTGTGCGGCCCCAGGTCCATCCCCCGAAGGAAGGGCCTGACCCGTGCAGGGTTCTGCGGTTTAGACATGCCATGGGGATTTCCTTCCGACAGATCAGCAGAATTAGACAAATCGTATTACAGTCTAATTCCAGGAACTGTTCAGATTCTTCTGTTGTTTTATAGTGAATAGAGTATTGTAAATATGGCAGCGCGTCAGTAGGGATTCAAAGTATTTTGTTGAGTATTTTGCTTTTGTAGAGATGTTTGTGATTGCAGTCAAAGAAAACCACTGTGTTCTTTAAAACATCATGTAGAATATCCTTAAAACATGCTATATACACACATGCCATTGAAGAGGGAGGCTGACGTCCTCACTGGTTGCGCCCAGCTCAGTGTTGGGCAGCAGCTCTCAGACCAGACCTGAGAAAGTGCTCAGACCTGTATTAGAATGTACATTTTTATGCAGATTTTTTTTAAAGTTCTTGATTGTTGGCTTGATTTCCGATGAACATAGTACCTGCATATGGGAGTGTGTAAGGGACAGATTTACTTGTCCAAAATCAAAGGATCTTTACTCCATGATGGCTTTAGTTAATGGTGTCTGACATTTCCCACCGCTTCAGGGAATCCCACAGCAAGTGCCGTCTTGCTCATGGAAACTCGAGTCTTCACACTCCGGCCACGTTGCTCTGTGTTGATCCTCACCTTTTCCAGCAGGAGTTTCATGCTCCCGTCTCCCTCCTCCCCCTTTTCAGATCACCGGGGTGATCCTGCTGGCCGTCGGAGTCTGGGGCAAGCTCACTCTGGGCACCTATATCTCCCTTATCGCCGAGAACTCCACAAATGCTCCCTACGTGCTCATCGGAACTGGCACCACTATCGTCGTCTTTGGCCTGTTCGGGTGCTTTGCTACGTGCCGTGGTAGCCCATGGATGCTGAAACTGGTGAGTGTGGCACAATATAATTCTGCTTTCCAACTCCGCTCTGTAAAAATAGAAATCACATGAAAGTGAAGTGGCCCTTCTTAAAGCCACAGACGAGACCTTAATATTCGCTGACTCTAATTTTAGTTCAGGCTCTTACCTAATCCACCCTTTAATCCCCTAGAGGGAGAAACAGCCCCAAACACCGCCTAGCGCAAAACTAGTCCTGGTCCCTTGAGGTAGATGATGACAAGGCAGTGGCCAGCGGTTCCAATAAGCCATTTGTATCCTCATGGCAAGATGCCCTGTTCCAGTTTTGAATTCTGTCTTAAAAAATGTCTTCAGGCAGGTGATGTGCAGCCTGGGTGGACAAGGCAGCGTCCCGGCCATAAGCAGCCTTTCATGTCCAAGTTGCCTTTGGAGAAAGACGTTCTTCCTCCTTGACCTTGGCAGGGCTCGGACGCACGGGCACTCTCTTCTCTACACCCGCACACCCTGGTGCGAGGCGGTGGGAGCTGAGCTAAGCCAGGGCTTCCCCACCCAGCAGAGGGTTAATGCAGTGCCAGGTGTTGGCTACCAGGACCAGTGCTAGGTAGCCTTTAATAGAACACACACAGCACTGATGCTTCCCAAAGGGTAGGGGCAGGCTTTGGAAAGGCTGTTACCACAAGCCTTAACTTGTTGGTAGACGAGTTGCCTGATTCTCCAGTCATTCATCCATGCTTTTTATTAAAAGAGTTAATATGGAAGTTTTTTTCTAGATAAAAGGTAGCAAGGGCCTCTCCTCAAAAGAAAATTTTGTTTAAAAGGATTTCGTTCGGATGTCTTGATCTGTGAAAGAGGGGAGCAGAGGTTCCGTCAGTGTGGGCTTGCCTGGACTTTCTTGTTTAGCCCTAGATTGTCATAACCCTTGATACCAGCCAGTGATGGATATGGGTGTGAGTCACTGCAAAGAACCACCTTCCAAGCGGGCACCTGTCAGTCTCTTTGTTGGCAACCCCATGGAGGCTGTGCCTGATTTGGCCACTTTCTGTCCTGCAGCCCATGCGGGAGGTGGATACCCTGGCTGCCCCTGATCCTTCCAGGTTGGTGGAGAAGCTGTAGTGAGGCCATAGTGAGGCACTTCTGCTGCTGTCACCTCCACCAGCGCCCTGTGTCTACCTTCTAGTCCTTCTTACAAGCCTAGGGTCTGCTTTGGTCTAGTGCTGTGGTCCTCAGCTTTGATGCATGCCTAAGTCACGCGGGCAGCTTTTGAAGAGCACTTTTGCCAGGGCCCCATCTCCAGCCAATGGAACCAGGATCTGTGGTGGTGAGGCTCTGGCCTCACATTTTTTCCAAAAGCTCTTCGGGGGGTTCTATTACACAGCCAGTGCTGAGAACCCTTTCTTTAATACAGTGAGTAACAAGGGGAGAATTAACTCCAGAGGCATAGAAAAGAAAGATTGCAAAAAATCCATCTGTCCAAACAAGAAGGGAAGGGACTTGGTCTGGAGACCTGCCTGACCCTGACACTTGCTGGCTTAAGTCTCAGGGGCAAGGATGTAACCTCTTTGGGCCTTTGTCCCCATTTATGAAAGAACAGTATTGGACTAAATCACCAAGTTTTCTTCCAGCCCAAACACCATGACTGCGGCGGGCTGAAGAGGGCATGCAAGGCTGCAGCAGTGACCCCTGGCCTCTTCTGAAAGTGGCTTCACACCACGTGGCCGTTTTCTCCTGACACTTGTGAGCTCGCCAGCAAGTGAGCCTTTTGGGGAGTAGAGAATTTTTAGGGGTTTCATTTTGGGTTTGTTTCTGGTCTTTTAGAAACTATCATTTCGTTCCTTTCACCTGCTCGATGTTGTCCTGGGTGCAGACCGTGTTCTGTTTATTCCTCGCCACCTCCGTGAAGTGCACGTTGGATGCTCCTGTTATGTGATAAAGACCTGGAGGTGAAATAACTTGTCCAGGTTCCCACAGCTAACGTGCAGAGAGCCGGGATTGGAACCAAGATATGTTTCTTTCCAAAGCCAGCACTGCCTGTACTACAGTATTCTCATTTGGAGAAAACTCGAGCCCTCCCACCTGGGTTTAGCACGAGCTCTTCCCAGTAGGCTCTTGGCCAAGGCCTTCTGAAGGCGCGGCAGTTCTCCCCTGGAAGCTCCTGGAAGCAGAGAACTTCCCAGAGACAGGAAACTGCTGATGTAGCTGAAGAGAGCAGAAGTCACTTGATTAACTGTCTGTCTAGAATTGTACGGCCCTCATTTAACCTCATTCATTGCAAAACAACTGGAAATAACTGTTTTCACTTTATGGAGGCCCAGAGCGGTGACCTCTTTCCTAAGAGATATTCCACAACAAGGCTAGGACCGAAATCCAGTGTTCTTTCTCCCACCTGCCTGTTGACGGTTTACTATCTCAAAGGACTTTCTGGTGGAGTCTAGGCCTGGGGCGAGACTCCCTCCGGTAAAATGTGCTTCTCGTTGCATTTTGTACCAAGTTGAGAGACAGAAGTCACGAACATGGAGCGTTCTGTTAGTAACTGTGTGCTTGATATTTTAGTGTCTGTGCTTTAAGTGTGTGTAGAAACTTTTATTAATATTTTGAATGAAACTGGCATTTCCTCTATTTAATATATGTGCCCCTAGCTAAGAAAAAATAATTTATGACCCTACGCGCATATGTATACTTTACAAGTAAGTAACGCGGCCGTGTGCAGCGTACGCACATTCCAGGGCATCATCGAGGGCCATTCCGAACACTCAGGACTGTCGTTATTTCATTTTGAGCTGAGAAGAGGCAGATTGTAAGACATATGCCTTGTAGGAAAGGAATCAATTCTCTTTCCTTTTATCTGCTTTTCAAAGTCACAAAAATGGAAACCCTTAATGTCTCATAAGTACCGTGTAATCGCCCTGAGCTGAGGCGTGTGTGCGCACACAGACAGTCAGCTCGGAAAGCGCAGGGAGCGTGAGCTGAGTAAGAAGCACTTCTAGGTGCCTGCAAACATTGTTCAGCAGTAGGGTAGCCGATTTGCTTTTCAAAAGGCCATTAACACTACACTGTGCGCAGAGCACGAGAGGTAAGGGGTCCCAGGGCACCACCGTGGGTGCCGCATTCAGGCCACTGTGAGGGAGACGGTGAGGCAGGCCTGTGCACCCCCGGCCGTTCTGTTAGGATGGGAGGGACGGGGGGAATACGACTCCAAAGGAAGGGGGTTGGAAGCCACTTCCTAGGAGATGTGCTTAAGGAAACGGGAGGGTGGCCCCGAGGAAGAGAAGCAGCAGATTAACAACGACTGTGTTGGCACCGAGGAAGGGCCGTGGCACGGAAGAGAGGTCGGGCTGGTCCTGGGGTCTCCTGGAAGCCGATCCAACACCAGCAAGTGGAAGTTATAAGTGGGCAGACTGTGGCCAAGGGGAAGGAGGCCCTTCTAGCTGTGGGAACAGTTTAAAAACTGAATGAGCTGCCAGGGGTGGACGGATGGAGGGAGGGGACTCGGCTTGCAGACGCCAGGTGACCCTTGTGAGGAAGAGGGTCTGAAGGACTCCCAGACAAGGCGGAGCTGTGTCCTGTGACACAGAGTCCTTTCTAGCTTAGGGAGCCTAACGTTCAGAAGAGGGGATACTTGGTTGTAAAGAGCCCGCCCAGGTTTGTCCCCGTGGAGCCGGGCTGACAGGCATGGCGCTAGCACGCGTCTTCCTGCCGCCGTATCTGACTCTGTCCCCGTGCACTTGACTTTGCAGTATGCCATGTTCCTGTCCCTCGTGTTCCTGGCTGAGCTCGTTGCTGGCATTTCAGGGTTTGTGTTTCGTCATGAGGTGAGTATCGGCCAAGTGGAGAACTCAATTAAGGGTCTTTGGGAGGAGGATTTTGGAAACCTCAGGGAACGTGTAAGGGGTGTGTAGAGGCTCGCTGGCATCTCCAGTGGTGTCGCTAGTTTCCAGATGCCATGTACTGGGAGTGGAAATTCCAATGCAATTCTAAACGCACGAATTTCGCCAAACCTGAAATCTTGCTTGTTAATCGTTATCTCTATTTCTTTACATAGCTGTGGCATAAAAGGGTTCTCCACCTTGTTTTAAAAGTGACCTTCCATATAGATGAAATACTTTTAAAACAGCTGCTTCCGCAAGGCACGAGTGTGTGTCCATATAACAGGGTTTCTCAGGCGGCAAGGGCAAGCCCTACTCGTCGTTCGCCAAAGGCAAAGTGCTCGATTTCCCCAAAGCAGCCTGTGCTCTCCTCCCCAGAGCCCTGCCGGGCGCCCCCTGCCGCCTGGGGTAAGATCCACACCCCAGTGGTCAGGAGCCCAGCTGCTTTGCTTGGTGGGGAGGGAAAAGGAGAGAAGACTTCACGATCTAAAACCCCTACAGCTGCGCTTTGTTTTCATCTGACATGTAACATTTTATAGATTTCTACAGCTGGAGGAAAATAGTTTTGAATCTTTTGTGCTCCTGCTAGTTTCAAGGACACCACTGCTGTCTTGTGTGGCCATCCTTCCATGTATGGTACCCCAGGCTGCTCTATTTAGACAACATATAGATGCTAGCACGGAGCTGAGACATTCCTGGGCCGCCTGTAGCCGCTGCGGTATCACTTTTCAGATGTGCACATTGATGATAGGTCAGAAGGTGTATACGCTACAATAAAGTTCTGGTTTTAACTCCCCTTCTCCCTCCAAAATTCATTATTATTCCCTGTAAATAACAGTAAAGATCGAAGCAGCCACATGTGTGTTGGAATGGGAAGAATCAGGAGACGGAGGTGGGAAGGATGGTGAGGTTGAGTGTCTGTGCGGCCCTGGAAAGTCTGGCCTCACCTGTACTCGGGCTGTGCTTTTGTGCTTGGCCGGCTGAAGTTCCCAGTGAGCCTGCCTTCTGTGCTTCCTGCCCCCTCTCCCCATCACCCTGCTTTTCCCCTTTACCAGACATGGCCCCTCACATGCCAAGGCTGACTTCTAGAACCCATTTGATGTGAGCTCTGCATCTGCAAGTAGACCCCCCAATTCTGATTCTCAGCTGAGGTGACACCTGATGAAGCCATGGCCTCGACAGCCCTAGAGGTGCCTTCAGTGCCTGTGTGAAGCCCAGGCCTGGCCCGGCTCGCTCCCACCTTCCCCCCGTGTGTGCTGCTGGGACTGGGCCCCATGTTTGAGTTATCCCCGGTTAACCAATTCAAAGCAAATAACTAGAAAACCCAGGCCTGAGGGTGAGCATTCCACCATGACGGCCCCTTCTGAAAATGACCAGCCACTCCGTAGGTCATTAGGCAGGGTTCCTCTGGATTGGGGGTAGGGGGAAAGAATTCTTTTAAGCTCCTGAGCTGATAAATCCCTTGGTTAATTTCCTGAGCCCTTTTGTCTCTAGAAACAGGGCATTTCCTCCCTGGCCTACATTTATTCAGAGACTTTCAGGAGAGGCTATTTTGGGGCGGAAGTTGGGATGAATCTGAGTCCATCTGGGCCGCAGTGGACCAGAGCCACGTTCCTCCTTGTCTTCCCTAGATCAAGGACACCTTCCTGAGGACCTACACGGACGCCATGCAGAATTACAAGGGCAACGACGAGAGGAGCCGGGCGGTGGACCACGTGCAGCGCAGTGTAAGTCCCAGGGAAGGAAATGGGGCTGCCGGCTGCCCACAGGGTCTGGCCTTGGACTTGTGGGCTGTCCGTGACGTTGGACCAGCAGCGTTAGCTCTTGATCCCCATTCTCCACCTCTTGATCCAGATCCCTTACCAAGAGTAGACATCCAGTACTTATTCAGGGTCTAATGATCCAGGTAATTAGCGTCAAAGAGGACAACTCCCTCTGGTTTGCTTTTCCTTGGTAAGGATGTGAGCATCCCAGGGAGAGCTAGTTTGCCCTTAAAATCCAAAACCTTGACAAGGAGGTAGGCAGTGAGTGTAGGACAGCCCTACTTTGAGTTGGCTCCCTAAGGCCGGCATTCTGGAGATGGTGTCTTTAGGCTGGGTGGAGAGCCCAGCTGAGCTGCTTCCACGGGCTTGGGTGGGGCAGTGGGTGTGGAGAGCGGATCTAGGAGCGACTGAGGATGTTTCAGGTGTGTGAATGGCTGGGCTGCCTGGTGCTTCGCGGAGGATATGAGGAAAGTCAATGTTTCCTGCCTGGTGGTACTCGAGCCCAACGGCCCATCAGGATCAACTAGAGAGGTTTTGGGTTGAGGGCTGTCTTGTATTGTTTTAGTTTTGGTTTTACTTCAGAAGCAGTATTCTGATTTTTATGAGGGTTTTTTTGTAACTTATGTTGATAAAATTTCCAACTTACACAGAAAAATTGCAAGAGTCCAAGGAGCTGTACACCTTTTACCCAGATTTGCCAAATAATTATGTTTTGCCTCATTGGCTTTAACACCCTCTATGTCAGCAGTTGGCACACCTTTGCTGTAAAGGGTCAAATAGCAGCTCTTTTAGGCTGTGAAGGCCAGGCATTCTCTGTCCCAGCTACCCAGCTCTGCTGTTGTGGCACAAAAGCCACCCTAGGCGACACGGAACGCATAGGCATGGATGTGTCCCTGTGAAACTTGATTTACAAGATCAGCTAGCTTACCAGCCCCAGCTCTCTTCCTCCGTGTGCACCTTTTGTTCCCCCCTAAACCATTTATGTACGAATTAGGATAGATTCCGTAGTGAGCTTTTTAAAACCCATTTTGCCTCGGTACCCCATCGACAGCCCCGATTTGGTTGAGCTGCACCTGCCTCTTTAACGGCATCCAATCACACAGGTGATTTTGCTGCGTAGCCGGGCCCAGCACACCTGCTTTGCTTTGCGGCGGTGCTAAGGGAACCAATGAGCGTTGTGATCTAGAACTCACTTCCTCCGCTGAGTTCAAGCGGGCTTTCCAGCGCGCAGAACTGTTAGTGGAGCTTCAGCTCATCCTGACGCACCAGGGCTGCGCCTGTTGGCTTAGGGGCTTGGCCCGTGCTTTCGTTTTAGAAGTCGCAGGGCGGTGAGTGCGCAGAGCACCATGCCTCTGCTCTGCCGCACTTGAGTCTTTTCCCTTCCCTGCTAACAGCTGAGCTGCTGTGGCGTGCAGAACTACACCAACTGGAGCACCAGCCCCTACTTCCTGGAACACGGCATCCCCCCGAGCTGCTGCATGAACGACACCGACTGTAACCCCCAGGATCTGCACAACCTGACCGTGGCCGCCACTAAAGTTAACCAGAAGGTACTTGCTTCCCCCGCCCCCAGCCCTGATGGGATCAGTAGTGAATGTTTGGGGAGGGCTTTTTGGCCTCTGTGAAATTCTGACGAATAGGTTAGAAATGGGAGTCTTGGAGAGAGTCAAGAATCTTCCTTTGTGGTTCTTGATTGCCGAGCAGAGGCGCTCAAGGCCGCCCACGCCTGGAAGAGAGAGCCGTGACTCAGCTCGGCCTCGCGTCCCTCTCCCTCAGCCAGACCCTACGAGGCATAGTTCGGAAGGTTTAGCAAGTGGTTCCTGTTAGCTCTGATGCTGATGTCAGGGAATGGTGCCTTTCTTCTTTCTGGACGTCCTTCTTCCGCTTAACATACTTTTGAAACATGAAATTGTTCCCAGCTGGGCGCCAGTCCTCAGCGGGAAGAGGGAGTTGAGTTGGCAGGCGGCATCTGCTCCTGCAAAGAGGGTGGCCTTTATCTTGGGGAGTTCAGTGCTGTAGGAAAAGAAAATCAACAACTTCAGCTCAACACACTGTCAATATCCTGACTCCCAGAGAAATTAGAGGGGAAAAAAAAACTGGCTAAAAGAAATTGGAAAGTTAGTACATAGTAGACGTGTGGGAAATGAAATTTAAGTAGTCAGAGAAAAGGAAAATCAATTCTGTAATCTGCTCTGCAGAGAACATGGTGAAGACATGGCCCAGCTGTGCGCAAAGGCTATCTATGCTCTTAGACACGTAGAGAAATGCCAGGTAGAAAATATGTTCTGGTGAAACAAAAGGAACAGGGAAAAGCCTACTGTTGAGTTTACCTGTGGTTATGCAGCCATCAGATTAATTTTACTTTCTCACTAAGGTAAAGTTCTAGTTTTCTAAGGTCTTTAAAATCCTATAGGATCTCAGCCAACAACTGACTAATTCAGAGAAGATAACATCTTTTCAAGATTAGAATGTTAAGAGATAGTTTCTATATTTTACCCATTTAATTTTGGTGTCGATGGCAGAACTGCTGCGAGGCACTGTCGCCAGTCTAGGAGCTCGTTTTGTCACTTGGGGCGTGTTACTTGGCTATGGGCGTGGTGAGACAGGATGTTCAGTGCTGACAGCTTCTTAGCTAAGAGGCCATCTGTTCTGACTGGCATTTTCCTGTGAACTCAAAGTGCGAGGCCTCCTTCGCTTCTCATCAGTAAGGTGACTTCTGGTTTCTTCATGGGCCTCCCTGCTGAGCACCCATGTGTGTCATTATGCCGCCACTTGATGAAGTGCTGAGCAGACGTAGCACTCGGTGGATGCTCCAATGTATAGAAGGCAAGACGTGCTTTACAGCAGTGAGATATGGGCACAGCTCAGCCTCCGGAGGTCCTTTGTAGAAGCAGCAATCATGAACCTTGATATGTTTTTGTTTTTGTTTTTGTTTTTAATTTCACCCAGACTTCCTCTTCTTTTGTGAAATTTGAGGGCCTAGAAGTCAGGACCACAGACTCCAGTTTAAATTTTGGCTCAGCCACTTGCTGGTTGTGTGATCAAGTTACTTAACCTTCTCAGCCTTGTGTTTCTCATATGTAAAATAGAGGTAATAATCTTGCCCCTTAGGATAGATACGAGGATTGAATGAGATAAAATATCTAAAGCACAGTGCACAGCACAGAGTAGGGACAAGATGCATGTTAACTATGATGTTCAATGTTAGCTGTAGTGTGACTGTCTCCCACTACCCCACACTCAGTCTTTTGTTAGAAATGATGCAGCAGGTCCTTGTAGGGAGGATCTTTTCTTTGTTTTCATTTCTATCATCCTTTCAGCGATTTCCAGAAAGAAATCATCTCACTGGTAACCTACAAACTGGTCTCCCTCCCCACACACACACCCCCCGCCACCGAATCCTACTTTATATCTTCCTGGGTACCTCACATACCTCAAAGAGGTACGTAACTTCTCTCTTACTTCCCTTAGACACTCCACCCTGGCTCCCTCAGTGGAGAAAAAGTGAATGAAAACAAATCTGTCTACTCAGTTTCATTAGATATTCTCAGTTAATGCCCACCTGAACTTCTCAGATGAATTACTTCCCGGGCCTAAGTCTCAGACACACCTCTCATCTTTAAAAGGTAGGAGATGCGGATGGGGTGGAGGTTGTAGTATCAGGTGCTCGTGAAGGTTAGCCTCCCCCAGGAGGCTTAACGACTGCCTCATTCTAGTTATGCGGGATCCTGTTACATAGAATAAGTAGATTCTAAATCTCTGTAGATCTCTTGGTGTCTTGAACACCATAGGGTCCACAGAAAGGGGAATCTTGGCTCTTACCTGGCAGCCTGAGAAACCTACCTTGTACAGATAACTGGGAGAAAGGAGGAAGGAGGCGAGAACGGTTAAGCAGGATATTTGTTGTTTGGGGGACACCACTGATTTTGGTTTTGCTAAGCAGGATGCTGAAATGTCTGCAGGTTCAGTTAACTCATAGCTGAGCCCGTACTCCCTAGGAATTCCTTGACTTTTTTTTTTTTTTTTAAGATCAAGGGCAAGAGGAAGAGAGGGAGTTATTCTACTTGGCAGATCCTGAGATACCTCTTCCCAGAACCTGTCTGGGACTAGCCGTCTGCTCCTGCTATTGCAAGTCTGCCACTTCCAGGTGTTTTCCATTGGAGGCCGTGTTGATTTAGACTTGCTGAGAGGGCGAGCAAATTACCTGTTCTGTTTCTGGGTGTTTCCTAGGACATTTAGCAGTTCTCTCTGTAGATTTATCTCACACCTGACAACCAGGCTTTCATTTTAGGAAATTAAAAGAGATTGTTGTGGGCAGATAAGATTGTGGTTTCAGGGAGAATTTCGGGTGGAATGCAAACATGGACTGGGCTTGTAGGATCAAAGTAGTTGTGGTAGTCTGCGGAGCTAGGCTGAGACCTGGAAAATGGGCTCGTGGGCCCCTGGAGCAAAAAACAGAGAAAAGGCTAGAGATGGAAGATGTTTATTTCAACCTTGGTCTTCGATCGTTGGAACAACCACGAAGAAGTGAAATCAGTTCATCTTCTCATCTTAAGTAACTCTCTGACTGATGCAATTCATTAATTTGCTTTCTGTTTACAGTGAAGAATAGTGGGGGAACTGTTGTTATCCAGGAGTGTGCTTCTCAGACTTTAATGCACACATGAAACTTCTCGAGCTATTGTTAACGTTCATTAAAACTCATTAAAAATGAATAACCCCAGAATTTGGCAGATTCTGATGCGGTGGGTCTGGAGGGAGGCCTCAGATTCTGCATTGCTAACCAAATCCCCCGTGATGCTATTGCTGCTCATTAAAAACAAACAAACAACAACAACAAAACCACCCGCTTTGAAGAACAAGGTGTAGAGAGAACGGTTTGGCCACAGTTGTACTCATGCCAGGCCCTTACTTCATTTTACTGATTCCCCTTCCTGGTTGGAGTGGGCTGATCAAAAATAATGTGACTGACTCTGAAATCTCCCACAGTGGAGTGGAAGTCATACCTTAGAAAAACATATTCACTTTATGGGTAGAATTAAAGTTCACAGCAGAAACAAATAAACAAAAACACCTATTGCAAACTATTTCCCAGAGTAAGAGAACAGCCCACTTCACTTCTCTCGGGTTTTTATTACTGGATTTGTGTTTCCATATTTTGAGCGGACCTAACACCGCTGGTGATCTCAAGTGCATTCCCCTGCCCGACTGTCACTGCAGGGAGGAGACACCCCAATGAAAGATGACCAGCACAGAGAGAAGCTATCTTAGCCACTACCATTTGGGAAAGTGCTGGAATATCCACCTCTCTTCTTGCTTTGACTTCTTCCTAACCTGAACTGACCTCCTTTCTACTACCTTTTGGAAAATCATGTGATATATAGTTTCACTATTAAAATGAAGTCAGCTTGCCAGCTTCTCCTAAAAGAGAGAATCGAATTTCAAAACTTCCCATGAGCAATAACGTATTTCCTTTCCCACCCCTGCCCTGGCCTTCACATTTGCATCACATAACCAAGGAGTATAGTCTGTCCATTGCATTGAAAACATGTGTCAAAGCACTGCTGCTAAGTTAATGCATCTCTTTTAATTTGCCAACAGACTGCATAAAACATCGCTTATTAAAAGATACAGCATTGGCAGCATTTTCAGAAGCTCTATGAGACATGTTAAATTGTTAAATTTTGAATTTAAAAATGGAAGATGTTCTTTGTTCTCATTCTTCAGATGTTATTACGATTTAGTGGGCCTTTCTTGATAAACAACAATTTCCTTTACCCTGTTAATGCAGTCAACGTCTTGATTTTTCACAGACTTTATACGTTCAAGCTGAAGCCCTTTTCCAGAAAACTGGAAAAAAAAAAAACACGTCTTCCAAGGCTAAATAGAAGTCTAGGTTGATTTGGCCCAGTTCCAAATAAGTATAATATAAAACCCTCACACATGTGTGCGAGCGCACGCGCACACATACACACTCACTAATTCCCACTGTTTGAGCTGTCAGACAAGGAAGTGTCCGCTTTTGCCTTTGTGTTATGAGTAAAGTACATTATTTGGTGTCCTACCTGGGCCAGGCTGACAACATGTAATCCAGAGTAACAGCAACAAAACTTACTTGGCAGCATTGCTGAACTCCAACCAGACCATTTATTTTAAAGAAACCGAACTCTAGCGTAAGGTAAGCTAGTTCCAGCTGAGTTAGAAGATTGTAGTTGACATATCTTGGGATTCCTTGATGGGTGTCGAGGATTTGTGATGTGGGCCAAGCCACTAGGGTGGCCTCTGTTTCATGAGTCCTGGTACATAAATTGACTTTTATCAGTATCCGTAGGGACCTGTTTTTTTTTTTTTAAATGGAGGTACTGGGGATTGAACTCAGGATCTTGTGCATGCTAAGCATGTGCTCTGCCACTGAGCTATATCAATTTTAAACTAATATTGAAATTGGTAAAATTGGTATTGGTTTTAGTCACAACATTTGGAGTTTCATAGTATGTTAAAGGGAAACTCACTTCTTTTTATGAATGAGGTTATTGACATCTAGAGAGAGAGGAAGTGACTTGTTCAAGGTCATATAGTAAGTTTGTGGAAAAGATGACTCCAGAACATAGGTTTTTTCCCTGCTTAAAAAAACAAAAACAAAAACACAAAAAACTTAATGGTCTCCATAGGAAGAAGCCTAAAATGCCATAAAGTTGGCAGGTATTCAAACACCTCTTTCTAACCAGATGATTTCACTTTATTTATCTAAGGTTTTGTCATTTGTTGTCAAAAGGCTCGTAGCTATGTTTATGATGCTGGGTTTTCCTGTTCGAGGATGTGGAATGCCTTTTCATCTGTCCAAGTCTACTTCTGTATCCCTACTGTGTTCACTGCATAGATCTTACAGACTTCTTGCTAAATTTAATCCCACTATGGAAACATTTGCAGATGAAAGTGTATGTCTGAGACTTGCTTTAAAATAATCCAGCCGGGGGGGATGAGTGTTGAAGAGATTTCAACAAAACAAGATTGGCCACATGTTAATTGTGATGTTAGAGGAAGGGTCAGTTGGGGGTTCATTGTACTACTCTCTACACCTTTTGTATCTTTGAGATTTTTTCATTCTGCTCGTGGAATGAAGGTTGGGGTGTATGTGGGAGTGTTACAGGGTAACACAGCCCCATCTGGCTTGGGTAAAACATGTCTCTGAGACCGTCTCTCTCTGTTTTCAGGGTTGTTATGATCTGGTGACCAGTTTCATGGAGACCAACATGGGAATCATCGCTGGAGTGGCTTTTGGAATCGCATTCTCCCAGGTAAGTTTGCGACCAGGTCCAGCTTTTCCTCTGCCTCTTGCTCTCATTTCTCTCCCT
This sequence comes from Vicugna pacos, assembly GCF_048564905.1. Taxonomy (NCBI): domain Eukaryota; kingdom Metazoa; phylum Chordata; class Mammalia; order Artiodactyla; family Camelidae; genus Vicugna; species Vicugna pacos. The sequence goes on from NC_133023.1 coordinate 29,803,157, forward strand.
GGTCTCCAGAGTCCCTGGCGGCCCCGGGGAAGGGCTGATAGATGGGGTCAGAACTCCTTGCTCATTAGTCCTCAGGTCATCTGTTTATTGATTTTCCTTTTTCAACTTAAATGAAGTTTTGCCATCAAGGGAATATCGGTTACAGTTCAACTAATGACTAGCTCCAGAAAAACAACTTGCTTCTTCTGTAGGTCAAATGGAGGTTAGCTGCACAAAGTGCTGCCTTAATTGGAGCATAAACAATGCCACGCATCAAATGGCTGATTTGGATTTGTGGGGCGCGGGGAGGCATTTTTCCTGGTTGATCTGCCCTTTTTTTGTTCTTAGTTCCTGTGGATTATGCATGAGATCGCTCGCTTTAAAGAAAGCCTAAATTTAGGAAATTTCATCTTATGATCATTATTTTAGCCTCTAGGTTCTAATTATTGTTTCTTAAGAGGAAACTGAATTTGTACATATCAGACTTTCTATCCCTTTATCTCCACCCAGCCTCTAAAAAAGAATGGGAGAAGTAATTATGCAAACTAAGCAAGCCACACATACTCTAGGGTGGAACATGATAAAGCTAAAGCTAAAAATTTGCCCCCCTCCACCAGGCCATGTATCGCCCCACAGGCTTCTGACCTCCCAGCCAAACGATGCGACCTTGCTGTACTATTGCTGTGGGTAGAAGGATCTGCATAGATATTGACCAACCAAATAAAAACCTGATTTATCTCTAACTCAGATTTTTTTCAGACCAAAAGATTACTTTTCCAGCAAAGCCCAATTACCATTATCCCCGTAATGTTTCCATGGCTCTGATTTTACCTGCCTGAAGTGTGTACTGGCCCTCCCAGACTATAATGACTCCCCCGCCGTCCCCTATTCTATGCCTCTTTCCTTCTTACCGAGCACTGCGGATGCAGTTGCATTTAATTCAAGTTTGTTCCTGAAACGTTTTTATTGAAATAACACATATACAGAAAAGGGCATACATTGTACGTATACTTATTAAATTATACACAAAACGAACATACCTGTGTCCTAACCATCTCTGAGATCAAGGAAGAGCACGTTAGCCTGGTAGTTTTTGCAAACAGGAGGCTTGGCCTTAGATAAGTCGAAAAACTTTTCTTCCCAAGCAGTCACAAAAACTTGTGTGACGGTTCATCTCACAAGGCCATGTGGACTCAGGCAGCACGAGGGTGTATTTCCTGTGGCAATTTCCAAGTCCTTTTACCATGCTTTGTTTTTTGTAGCTCATGAAGTGAATTAAACCCCACCCTTCCACAAACTAGAGTAGGTACCACAAATAGTGCCAATTAACTCAGTCTCCAAGACCTGTCAAAAGAAGTTGCAGCCCTGCACGTTCTCCGGGTTGCTGTCATATCTCAGTAATAGCACTTCAGTGACGTATCTTGGAGGAGGGACTATCGCCGAAGTCTCCCCTAATAGCTGCCTGGGAACCATAAAGGGACCTGCTGCTCTACTCTCCCTGGGGAGAAGAGAGCCTCAAAGAGCCTAGAATCTCATGGATGAAACATGTTATCATCCAAGAATATTTCCATGTGGCCGCGAGGGCTTGACAAGACAGTCCTACTCTCATGAATGGGATGAACCAAGCCGTCAAGAATCTCATTAATACCTCTCCCACTTCTCTCTCGCATCCCTACGAAGGGACTTTGGGGTAGACCGATGGTTATCTGGCCCGATGGGTGTTCATCTCTGTGCTGCCTTGAAGAAGTCCCTTGAAGAAAACGGGGCTTGCTGCATTTGCTCCGCGGCCCTCTGGGGCAGTGAGAGAGGGGCTTTGATCCCCCCCCCCGGGAAGCCCCAGACAGACCCTCTCTGCAGAGAGTTTATGTCTCACCAAGGTGAAGCAGTTGTCGGGATAAAAAAACAAAACCCAAAGCTCAATAGCATTGCAGAGTCAGTCCCATTCACCCCCGTGGGCAGTCCAGCGCCGTGGGGCAGGGACTTGAGCTCTGGCGTGCTCGGCTTGGGGCAGGGAGAGGACGGGCCACGGCTGGCTGTTAGTAGCAGTTCCTAGTGCCGGCGGCCTCCGAGGGCCTGGAAGCTGAAGCTGGCTTCCAGAAGCCAGTAGATCCAGGGCCTCTCTGGGACCATGGTGGCCACTTACCAGATGCCTGTTCAAGAAGAACCAGCCCCGCTGGTGCTGGTCACTGACCAGGAACCCAAGCTTTAGCCACGTGTGTTCAAAGACTTTCGGACAAGTATCATAGGAAAACACAGCAATGGTTGCCTAATATTGAGAAATCCATCGTGTTGGCCTGTGTCTCAGCCTTCTTATAATAAAGCAGCCTCTGCTGAGCAGAGGCCGCAGGGAGGCCAAAGTGGGTAGGAAAGAACAGAGCTCACTCTCCCCCCTCCTCACCTGCCCTCCACCTTCTCTCTTCCCTTTTCCTCACCTGCTCTGTGATGTCCACGCGCTCCTCTGTTGGAAAAAACTGGCCTTGCTCATCCGTTGTCTTAGAAAGTAAAGGTGGTATGAGGTACAAGGAGAACTAAGCTGAGCCTAGCCTTTCAACCACCTGTGCAAGAACTTTGTCCCGTTACCCGACTTAGTAACTTAAAGCTCTTGAGTTCTGTTTTTGGACGGAAGGGTCTGGGCAGGCGTTTAACACTTCTGTCCACAAAGTCCTGTTGCCTTTGCTGTCTCAAGGAAAAGCCCATTTGTCTGGACTTGATGGGCAGGCCCCCCTATAATTTTATAGCAGGTGGTTGAGTGTGTTTTGACAGCTTTGGCAGCTACTCTTTTATTTGAGAGGGCTTGGGGGAGGGGACACACACACACACTGAGAAAGATCAACGCCTTCCTCATCCCTAAAGTGACCTGGAAGCCAAGAGTCCAAGTCCGGACACTCACATCGCTCAGTTTGTGGCACTGCCTCCCGCCTTGCTTGGCCTTCTGCTGTGGGTCTCCATATTTAGCACTTTGTACCCAACGTAAGTAGCTTCGCTAGACTTGGAAGCTGTTAGGCTGGATGAATCCCCCACAGCACAGAATGTGACATCCCTCGGTAGGGACGGTAGAGCTCTTCTCCAGGAGGAGAGAGCTGAGCGACGTGCTTGAGGTTAGGCGGCCACCGTAGATGCCGGGTGACGATCTCGCCTGCTCTGCTCTATAAACATTGAGGCCAAAGACATCTCTAAGCATTGCCCCACGTGGCACCTAAATGGAACTTATTTTGTGCCTTTATACAGAGAGGGTTTGAGTCTGTGAAATTGCAAGGAAAAAGGAAGCTGCAGATCCTTTCCCCACCCATCCACCCCCTGACCCTCACCCCTGCAGGGCCTCCCCCGGGCCCAGGGGCTGCTGAGGTGATGCATCATGGGCCAAGCGTTCTTTTCTGGGACCTGTTTACCTTTTCCGTATGGAGGGCAGGATACAGCTGTCGGTAGCCTCCATGAGGCATGGCCACATAAGGCTAACGGAACATTTAACTTATTCTCCTAGTATTTTCAGGCCCTGGAACGGTCCCTAAAAGCATTTATACAGTTTTATTCATACCAGATTCCTTGGCACGTTCCCAAAGGCGTGGAAGTTTTATTTACTTTCCCAGTTAAGTCACCAACATAAGATCTCCATAGGCGTTAGAAGAATCTGAATTTTTGACCTACTGCTTGCCACTTTCTTGTTAAGAAAGCTGCCTTTACAGCTGTGTTTGCTGGCCTCTCTCTGCCCCTCAGTACCAGAGATGGGGCCACGATGGGCTCCCGTGGGGATCGCAGGGGAAGACACCCTGGCCCCATCGCCTTTTACGTCCCTTATCTTTGCCGACCTGGACCCCACTTCTCTCTCATCCCCTGTCTCCCACCTGTTGGAGTCTGCCCCGGTGCTGTGACTCACAGAGCCCCAGTGATGCCCAGCCCTCTCCGAGCTGTCTGGGGAGGAGGTGCTTCGAGAAAGCCTAGAGTCGGCCTTTTTTAAGTAGAGAGCCTTTCTTCTCTTCCTCCCTCTCTCTGGCTTCTCCGTTCGTGAAGCAGCAGGGCCTCCCAGAGGGTTTTGTGACCCAAAAGAACGCAGAACATATCGACAAGGCCGATGGTGGTAAAAATAAAACGTGGCTTCCACAAATTGGACAAAGGCTAATTACAAAGCTTAGTCAACCAAATATAAATAATGTGATCTCAAACTGCCTAGGCTGTACGGGATTGGCATTTCCCCAGGCACGGGGGGAGTGAGGGCTGGTTCTGGGGTCTCCGTCCCAAGGGCTTTTCGGCACCCGAGGCAGGCGCTCCTTCTCCTGTCTCCCTCTGGGATTAAAGCGAAGTTTGTTCTTCTGCCCACAGACTCCAGCCTTAATACATATCAGCAGCCCGGACTCCCACAGAGCCGACCTCTGTTCTTTGAGGCGCTTTTTATACATACTTAACCTAAAAAAGGGTTTCATCTAAATAAGGATGGATTTCTCTATCTACAGATTAATTGGGTCTAGTGGCAAGTGGGCCTTTTGTCCTGGCTCAGACTGTGAAAGAGGCTGTGTCTTTACCGTTAACAGGCTTTCAGTTATGTACCCGGAAATAACCCAATAATAATTGGCATTAAGTACAGGATGCTTCCCCGTTCCCCACCTTCCCTTGACTTGTACTTGTGGAAATGAGAGAGCAAAGTTTTCTCTCAAACATGATGAAACACGATAGCAGATTTGAAATCAGTAACCCTGTGAATAATTCAAAACACCTACCATATCCCGAAGCCTGGTTTCTCTTGCACTAGAAGTAACTAAAAGCCAATACGTGTGAACTGCTGTTTTCACAAGGCTCATACGTACCTCAACTTGAGACCTTTTTTTTTTTTTTGAAAAAACTATCTTAGTGGATGTTAAAAAAGTGATTTAAAAACAAATCTGTCTTCTGCCATGGGCAAACTGAAGAAAGTATGTTCTTGCCCCAGAAATACAAAATATAATTATTTTAAAAGCAAACAGCTTTTCTTTCTACCTGTATTTTTTAAAGTTATGGTTTCTGTGAGAGAGTTAGTATGTCCAGTGTTTAGCAATGATGCTGTTTCTGTTTGGGGAACAAAAAAAGGTGGATGGACAAGCTATATTCCCTTGAAAGCAGGCATTTTTGATAAAAGAACTATGAAAGCATACTGAAGGGTTGTCTGGCTGTGTGGCTTATGAATTGCCGGCGGGGGGCCGGGAGCACTGCCGACTATGAAGTGAAAGGGTGACCACTGGATGTGCTAAAACACATGAGGTCAACGAGAAGAACCTGAAATACTAAGCTTTAAAAAGAAAGGAGCATCTAGGAACTTGAAATAAAGAGATACCCACTGCGAGCCCTCTCCCTGACATGTGCAGTGTCAGGCAGGAAGGAGCCCCTGGGGGTGTGAGGCGGAGGGCTGACTCCGGAGAGGACAGGGGTCTGGTCCCCAGGGTGGAGGTGGAGGCTAGAAAAGGGGCAAAGGGGCTATTCTTGGCTAGAAGAAAAGAGCGGAACCTTGAACTTTGTGTGGGTTACCTATATGGCTTGGGGGAAATTCTTGAACCTCCCTGAACCCATTATCTTACCTGGAAAATTGGGATGGTAATACTGCACAGGGATGTCATAAGGGTTAAATAGCTTGATATCTCTGAATGTGCTATGTGCCTCTAATGCTTTTTGGGGTTTGGCTGGCATCTGATTTTTGAGGGCATCACGTGTGATCTGGTGTGTGTTGGTCCTGAAAAATGGCAGTTCTAATGAACAGGGACAAGCTATAAGGTTCAAAGTCCTTGCACTCATGGGAGGGATTTTAGTTTCTCATTTGGCACAGTATTCTGGAGGTTACAGCCATGGTGCCTTTGGCCACTTGGTGGTAGGTGCATGATACTATGGATTTTGTGGCACAAAATGATGTTGGCCAGAGCCTTAGTAGGAGATAAGGTAAGTCCAGTAAGGTGGCGATCTTCCTTACCTGATAGAAGTTATAGTTTGCATATTTCACAGCACAATTGCAATTTTAAAAAGAAAGATAAGAATCTGGGATGGCACCAAAAAAGGGAGGCAGGTGGACTGGAACCTGCGGAGTTGGGCAGAGAGCTAGCAGAACAGAGTTCAGGTGTTGCCTTGACCAACACTGGGACCCAGTGTGACTGCAGGTGTGTCACCTGTAAGAGAGGGGTGACCAGATGGACTGGATGAGTGGTTCTCTCGCCTGGAAGGCTTGTTAAAACACCAGTTGCTGGGCCCCATCCGCAAGAGTGTCTGATTCAGCAGGTCTCGGGTGGGCCCTGAGAATGTGTGTCTAACGAGGTCCCGGGTGATGCTGATTCTCCTGGTCCAGGGGCCACACTTGACACTGTACTAGATGAGGTCAAAAGGTCATTGCCACCTCTGAGCCAAGCAAACATGGCCAATTGCTTAAGGCAAGGAGAAGGGACTCCGTTTAGCCAAGAGATACTGCAGGCCTCTAGACACGGGTGCAGTCACGCTCCTGTCTGAAGAGTGCTGATCCTCTAGAGTCAGGAATGAGAATTTTGGTTTCTAACGAGCAGAATGTGCAAGATGTGTTTAAGGATATCTCAATATTGTTACAACAGCTTTTATCAGCTCCACTGTGCAATATTGTTACAACAGCTTTTATCAGCTCCACTGTGCTATAGTTAAGTCAAGGCCCAAAGATGGGTAGAAGAGTGAGGTCTTCTGAGGAGGTAGAGGTACCCTGATAGCAGTTGTCCTGGGGCCCCTGAAAAACCAGTAGACCTTGGGTGTAGATGGGCCCATTTAGGCCTAAAATATCTACATGGTTTAGAGACAAAAAGAAATTAAAGTCCCACTCCCCTCCCCACCCCCTGGCCCCCACAAGCCATGACTTTTCTTACTTCACTGGCAAACTCACCAAGTATAGCATCTCATCATCTCAAGGAAAGAATTGTCATGCTGTCAGCTGGGTATGGCTGGAGTATCATCCTGTGTTGAGATAGCTTCCCCAATGCATGCACTTAGCTGGTTTTGAATTCGATTTTGGCATTTTTGTTAATACCTTGCTAATTCTGTGGTGCTTCAGTTTTTCATCACTCTCAGAATACATGAACACATTTCAATGCTACTTACATGTCAAAAGTTGTTTTTCAATGGCCAGTTCGAGAACCTCGAGCTGTCTTCCACCAGCGCTTAGACTCCCTACAGCCGAAATCAGGTTTGATCGTTTTCCCTCGTGCCCTTCCCTCCATTCACATACGAAAGCCCTCCACTGTTAAAAATTACATTGGGGTGGGGGTCAAAGAATTGTGCAGCTCAGTGACTTGAGATCTTCCTTCTTACTTTTCTTCTGCCAACAGCTGATTGGCATGCTGCTGGCCTGCTGTCTGTCCCGGTTCATCACGGCCAACCAGTATGAGATGGTGTAAGGAGGTGAGTGGTGGTGGGGAGTGTGAATTGCAGGGTGCTCCCTTTGGGGCACATACAACCCTTCAAAGGGACAAGGGTGCTGCCTGGCCACTTCATTCTTTGATCTTGGTGGCACTTGTCCACGTGCCAAAGCCTCATAGCTGTGATCACTGCTGTTGTGGAAAACATATACATGCTCTCTTCAGCTTGTCACCTTATTTGAAGTCCTTGTTAATGGTGAGCCACTCACATGTTTTCGTTTCTCTCTTAGTCTTTCAAGAACGACGGAATAAGAGACCTGTTTTCAAAAGGAATGGCAGCAATCTTTGAAAGACTTCCAAAGAATGTTAGAGCACAGTACATAACACACCTCCCCTAACCCCCCACCCTGCGTGCAACTGACACTCCCACACAGCCTCTGCTCCACCTTTCAGCCTGCATCATGTGTAGCGTTCCATTTTGTGAAGCCCCATCGTGCCAGAGTGTAGCCAGGTTCCCTGCATCTAGTCCTAGGGGACCCCACCCGAGGCCCTGTGCGTGCCGGCTCCTCCATCTGTACCTGGTCCAGCTGCAGCTCATCGTAGGTGACTGGTTATCCGCACCATCACTGGCCCTGCTGGGCCCTGCATGTAGTGTGGGAGGCTCCTGTTAGCCCTTGATCTTGATTGATAAATGCCCCCTCCCCCAGATGTAGACAAGCAGATAGCTATCTGTTCTTTTGGCTTCATCTCCTTTGGTTGGGTTTTCCCTTTTACTAAGGCTCTTTCCTACCTTCTTCAGGCTGCTTAGGACATGCAAAGAGAGACATTGGTAATTGTCCGTGAGGAGAAACAGGCACGAAGGAAATTGTTGCACTCTGGGCGGCATCCTTGCTCCTTGTTACATGCCTGGGAACGTGCAGTGTAGTGCAGCTAGGCTTCTCAGTTGAAACCTGTATAATCCTCTTACAAAGCTGTATTGTTGCTTCCCGTGAAGGAAATAATATGACTTCTGTTTTTCCCCAATTAACTGCTACTGTGTTATTTTACTTTCTACTTTTTTCTTTGCATTGACATTACAGACATTGAGGACCTCATCAAATCAATTTAAAAATGAGTGTGAAGGGGGAACAAAAGTCAAAATATTTTTAAAAGATCTTAAAAAATAATGCCTCTGTCTCGCATGCCAACAAGAATGCATTGATATTGTGAACATTTGTGATACACGTATTAATAAATAGAGTCATTACAAATTGCTGTGTTCTGGTTTTGTTCTTTGGTTGGTTAAGTTTTTAAACACATTTCTAGTCCATCTTGTTCCACAGAGAATTGGAAGTGGACCACCTTACACACTGGCACATCCCCCTACACCAGCAGCTCCCACTCTACCAAAATAGCATCAGGCAGTGGAAAAATCGAAGGGTTAGATTTTTTATGGACATTCCAGAAATTTGAATCATTTATCACAAGCAGGATATACTGTTGGCTGTGAAAACAGAATCTTCATGTTATTTCAGGCTGGAGGCAGAAAGATGTGTTTGTTTGGTTTTTTTAAGTCTGGATGTCATTTTTTAAAAAAAGGAAATATGCATCTGTTTTTCCCTTTATTGTTTCTAATGAGCATGTATTCTTCCCTTCCTCCCTTCTTCTCTGAATAACTGTCTAAAAAAGAGATGACATCATACCATTCAGTTGTCCCAGCGGCCTGGTTTGCACTCAAGTATGGAGTCCTTACACTTGATGTAAAGAGCATTTTAGCAGTATGTGCAGTGTATATTATCTGTGATCTATTTTTTCCTTCTTAGTGAATCATCTTTAAGAACTAGTAAAAGCATTTATTGATCTGTTTCCAAATAAGTGGATCTAAAAAGCTCCCTCCTCTCTGTAATTAGGATGGGAGACAGTGTTTTAACTAGATGCATTTATTAGCCCAAACTCTGCATCAGGTAGATCCTAAAAGGCTTACAAAGGGTACTGACCCATACCTTCAGATAGTCTCTCTTCCAAAGGTCAGCGTTTTTAGAGAATTAAGATCTCTTCTATGGAAACATATGTATCACAAAACTTTAAAGTTTCATTTAAATTTCTATTTTATTACATACGGAAATGAGGCTTTTCTGTAAAATCCTAAATAGAACCACCCGTGGTTCACCTTTTGCAAACTATGCGTTTACTGGTATACTAACACTAACATCGTTCTGCTTTGGTAAGCAAGAAAGCTCTACATTTCTAAATTAAAGTCAGAGCTCATCATTACATAATTTCAACGTGAAACATTTGGACTAAGGTTGATTTGACTTTAAAACTGTAAGGCATTCATGTTTTCAACCTCGAAGGACTTGTGTATAATGCATATTCCTCCTTCAAATGAAATGAAAAAGACACAAGTTGAAATACCTTTTTTCTTTTTTTTTTCCTGAGGTATAACATTTACATGTGGTAAACTGCACAAAATGTAAGTGGACAGCTTGAATTTTTACATATATAAACCAGTATAACAATCACCCAGGTAAGATACAGAATTTTTTTTAGAACCCCCGAAGGTTCCCTCCTGCCCCTTCTCAGTCAGTAACCACTGCCCCCATCCCCGCAAGAGTCACCGCTACTCTGAAGTCCATTACCATAGATTAGTTTTGTCTGTTCTTGGACTTCATGTAAATGAAGTCATACAGTACAGACTGTTTCACGTACCTTCTTTCACTCAGCGTTGTCTGCAAGAGTTATGTGGTACATATAAGCATAGTCTTGTCTTCATTGTTGTGTAAGAGTCCACTGTATGAATATAGCACAACTGATCCATTCTGCTGCACACATTTGGGTTGCTTTCAGGTTTGGGCTACTGTGAATACAACCACAATGAGCTTTATGGTATATGCTTTTTGGTGGATGTAAACATCAGTGGAATTGCTCAGAAATAAGATATTTAGCTTTAGAAGGTATTGCTTAACATTATTCCAAAGTTGTTATACTAATTCACACTCGCACCAGTGTAGCAAAGTTCTAGTTGTTCCACATCCTCACCAACACTTGCTATTCTCAGACTTAGGTTTTAGCCATTCTGTGTGTGGCAGTATCTTAGTTTGTCTTCACATTATGATTAGTGATATTGAATACTCAGTATGTCATTGCACTTTGATATCCTTTTTTATGAGGTGTTCAAGTCTTTGTGTTTTTAAAAATTCAGTTATCATAAATTGATTTGTAGGAATTCTTTATGTATTCTGGATGCAAATCCTTGTTTGGATGTATTTATTTCCTCTCAGCCTGTCATTTAACTTTTCACAATATAGTCAATTATTTTTTCCCAGCTTTATTGAGATATAATTGATATAATGTTGTGTAGCCTTGAGGTGTACAAGGTGATAATTTGATCCACTGATATATTGCAAAATGATTACCATGGTAGGATTAATTAACAATTACCATTTCTTTTCTGTGGTAAGAGCATTTAAAATCTACTCTTAGCAACTTGCAAGCATATAATACAGTATTGTTAACTATAGTTGTCATGCTGTGCTATAGTTCTGATCCTTAGAACTTGTGCATCTTTTACAATTTTTTTGTCCTTTTCAGGGGATGTAATTAGGTTTGTTTGTTTATTAAGACAGGTTGCTTTCAGGTACTGGGGATTGAACCAAGGACCTTATGCATGCTAAGCACGCACTCCACTACTCAGCTATACCCTCCCCCAACTTGTGCATCTTTTAACTACAAGTTTGTACCCTTTGACTGATATCTCCCCATTTCTGCCACCTCCCAGCCACTGGTAACCAATCATTCTACTCTTTCTCTGAGTTCAGCTTTTATTCTATTCCATGTATGTTGAGATAATATAGTATTTGTCTTTCTCTGACTTATTTTACATAGCATAATGCCCTCAGATCTATCCATGGCATTACAAATGGCAGGATTTCCTTTTTTCTCATGGCTGAAGAATATTCCGTGTGTGTGTGTGTATACACACACATATATATACATCCTCTTTATCCATTCATCTGTTGATGGACACTTAGGTTGCTTCCATATCTTGGCAATTGTAAGTAATGCTGCTGTGAACATTGGAGTGCTTGTATCTTTTTGAATTAGTGTTTTTGTTTTGGGGGGCTTTTGTTTTGGGGGGGATATATACCCAGGAGTGAAATTACTGTATCATATGGTGGTTCTATTTTTAATTTTTTGAGGAACCGCCATACTGTTTTCTATGGCAGCTGCACCAATTCACATTCCCACCAACAGTGCACAGGAGTTCCCTTATTCAAACTCCACATCCTTTTCAGCATGTGTTCGCTCTCATTTTTTGATGATAGCTATTGTAACAAATGCGAGGTGATAATTCATTGTGGGATATGCATTTCTTTGATAGTGACAGTGAACACTTTTTCAAGTACCTGTTAGCCATTTGTACATCTTCATTGCAAAATGCAAAAATGTCTATTCAGATCCTCTGCCCATTTTTCAATTGGATTTTTTTTGCTATTGAGTTGTAGGAGTTCCTTATGTATTTTGGATATTAACTTCTTATATGCGGTTTGCACGTATCTCCTCCCACTTGTAGGTTGCCTCTTCATTTTCGTGACTGTATCTGTTGGTGTGCAGAAGCTTTTTATTTTCATGTAGTCCCACTTGTTTATTTTTGCTTTTGTTTTTTGTGCTTTTGGTTTCATATCCAAAACTTCATTGTTAAAAGCAATGTGAAGGAACTTTTCATGTTTTCTTCTAGGAGTTTTATGGTTTCAGGTCTTATAGTTAAGTCTTTAATCCATTTTAAGTCAAATTTTGTGAGTGGTGTAATAGACGTCCAATTCCATTCTCCTACATGTGGATATCCATTTATTGAAGAGACGTCCTTTCCTCACTGAGTATTCTTGGCTTCCTTGTCAAATATTGGTTGATTCTATTCCATGATCTCTGCATCTGTTTTTATGCTGAAACCACACTACTTTGATTAAAATAGCTTTGTAATATAATTTGAAATCAGGAAGTGTGGTGTCTTCAGCTTTGTTGTTCTTTCTCAGCATTTCTTTGGCTGTTTTGAGTCTTGTGGTTCCATAGGAATTTTAGGATTGCTTTTTGTAGTTCTGTGAAAAAGGTCATTGGACTTTTGATAGGGGTTGCTATTCCTAGTGGGATTGAATCCTCCACTGTGACTGTGGGTTCTGCCAGTTGAATCTGTAGATGGCTTTGTGTAGTATGGACATTTTAACAATAGTAATTCTTCTGATCCAGTCAGTTCTTGATTAAGCACATTTGTGGGAAGAGGTGAAAGCAGTGACACAGATAATCTGAAATATCAGAAGTCCTTTCTTCTTAGCGAGAGCAACGTTTGATTCCATAGTCCCTCCGTTATTTGTGGGTTGATTTTAGAAAGAGCTTTGCTTTTTATTTGTGTTGTACTCATTCTAATACAATTAGTTTACATTTCCTAAATATATAAAGAGTTGAGGCTGGGAGGAGGAAATAATTGAATCATGTCATTTAAAAATGTTGGAACAGTCTAAGGAATTTATTAGGATTAAAGTAATAGAAAATACACAAAACAAAAATTTTATCCTTATTGTTTGCACACATTTATCAGTATTAAAAGCCTCTGTACACACTGTATAGCACAGAGAATGATACTCAATATTTTGTAATAACCTATAATGAAAAAGAATATATATATATTTTTTAAGAATATATATATATGTGTATATATATATGTATATATTTACAAATATATATATATATATTTTAAAAGCCTCTGGACAAAGCATAGGTTGAATAGATATTTGAGATTGTAGTCAGAGACCACCCCAGGGACTGATTTCTTAGGGTCTGGCCTGGCTATTGATATTTTTTTTTTGAAGGCTCCTCAGGTGATTTCAGTGTGCAGCCAGGATAGGGTACCACTGTACTAGAAGCTGACTTAGCTTACCTTTTTCACCTTATGCCCCTTCTATCCCGTTTACTTGAGATTATCTTACTCTGCTTAACACATACTTGCTCCCAGCCCCTGCTTTTCCTCTCATTTTCCCTTTGTGGCATGCCTTCTCCCAAGGCCACCCATCTTCAAAGACCATCTCTTCTGTGATATACTTCCTGATAACTCCAATCCTAATTGACTACAACAATTTCTCTCTGTGCCTCACATTTTAGATCAATTATTTTGTAGAACATTGTCCATTTTTTCTTTCAAATTTATGAAGTTATAGTAATGTCTTTTTTTAGTGTTTTTTTAATTAAAAAAATTTTTTTACTGATGTCTCCAATTCTTGTATTTTTTAATATTTTTAAATTTTACTGAAGTACCATCAGTTACAGTGTGTCAGTTTCTGGTGTACAGCACAATGCCCCAGTCATGCATATACATATATGTATTCATTTTCATATTCTTTTTCATTAAAGGTTATTACAAGATATTGAATATAGCTCCCTGTGCTAGTACTGTCTTATTTTTGATATCTTTCTAAAAATTATAGTTGATTTACAATGTTGTGTTAGTTTCTGGTGTACATCATAGTGATTAGGTTACACATATATATTTGCATTTCATATTCTTTTTCATTATACATTATTACAAGATAGTGAATATAGTCCCTTGTGCTATATAGTAGGACCTTGTTGTTTATCTGTTTTATATATAGTAGTGTGTATCTGATAATCCCAAACTCCTAATATTTCCCTCTCCACCCCTTTCCCCTTTGGTAACCATAAGTTTATTTTGTTAGTAAGTTCATATGTGTCATTTTTTTTTTTTAGATTCCACACAGAAGTGATATCATATGATATTTGTCTTTCTCTTAATGGCCTCTAGATTTGTTACCTTTATTCCTAATGTTTGTTTTTCAGTCATGCCAGAAATTTGTCTATTTTATGTCTTTCTAAGGAGCTAGTCTTTTGATTTGATCCTCTCTGTTGTTTTTGATTTCATTAATTTCTGCTGCCTTCTGCCTTCTACATTCTTTGGGTTTCCATGTTTTTTTCTTTTTGTGTTGCGTTCTTAGCTCGTTAATATTTTAAGTGATCTTTTCTAACATGTTTATAAAAGACTGTAAATTCTAAGTGCTACTTTAGCCACATTTGTTTTCATTTGCAATTTTTGTTTTTCAGTTGTAGACATTTGCCAGTTCCATTAAGATTTATTCATTGAATAATAAATTTGGAATTTTTTTTTAAAGTTTCCAAATGTGTAGAGCTTCGGACTGCCTTTTGTTTAAAAGAAATTGGTTTGTAAGATAAAGGCTAGTTATTAAGACCTACTTTGTGCCCACCTATGTGGCCAGTGTTTGCTCTGTCTCTGCTTAAAATGTCTGTCTTCTCTAATTATGGGGTGTGGGGTAACACGCTTGTAAATCTATCCAAATAGTAAATTTTGTGATTATTCAACATGTCTTTGTTCTTATGAATGTTTTCTCTGACATATGAAGTTCTGAGAATGATACATTAAAATCCCCTGTGTGACCTGTCACTTTTTCCTTTGTGTTTAAAAGCTATGTCTTTAAGGACATGCAAGTTCCATATTATGTCTCATTGAAAAATTATCACTGTGGACTGACCCTCTGTATTTCTAATTGATTTTTCATTTAAAATTCATTTTGTCTGATAATAGTTTTTATAATTTCTTCTGATGAACATTGCCAAAGGTATTATTCTATAGCCGTTTTCAACCTTTCTCTGTAATATTTTAGATGTGTCTTCTTAAACAGCATATAACTGCATTTTGCTTTCTTTTAGCTCACCTGAGAAAGTCAACTGAAAAGCTTAATCCAGTTATGTATTACTGATATATTTGGTTTTATTTCTACCATATTTTTTGTCTACTATTCATTTGTGTTTTCTTCCTATCTTCTCTTGAATTATTTTTATGTATTTTTGAAATTATACAGTATGTGTTTATTCTTTCAGTGGTTAATCTTAATTTCTTAATGTGCATACTTGAAATGTAAAGTTAATCAGAATCTCCATCTTCCTTCAAAATAAGAGACCTTAGAGTATTTTAATTTTGTCATCTCTCACTTCCACGTTTTTGTTGCCTGATGTTTTGATTCTACCATGTCCTCAAGTGAATCATAACTATTATAGTTTTTAGAGCTTATTTAGACTTAATTACATGTGTACCAGTTTTTTTTTTTTTTTTGCTTTGTTTTGACTATTGCATCTTGTGTCTCAATTCTTCTGGGCTCGTTTGTTTTTACTGAAGTTAGGGGCACTGACCCTCCGTGCAGTTGAAAATCTGCACAACTTTATAATTAGCCCTCTGTGTCCACAGTTCCACATCTGTGGATTCAACCAACTGCACAGATCATGTAGTACTGTGGTATTTACTGGAATAAATCCGCATATAAGTGGACCTGTATAGTTTAAACCTGTGTTGTTCAAGAGTCAGCTATGCAATGTTTTGTTTTCAAGGGGTCTGTACATATTAAATTATCTCAGTCTTGAAAAACGTTCATGTCATCCTCACTCTTGAATTTAAGTTTAAATGGGGATAAAATTCTAGATTGGTAGTTGAAAGTATTTCTGGCCTTTTACTATTAATAGACTAATTATTCATTTCTGGGTAACCTATCATTTCTTCCTAATAACGTCATTTCTCCCTAGTTGCCTTTAAGACTCTTTGCCTATGATGCCCCTCTTCCATTTATGACGGACTAATTTATATGTCTCTTAGAGTCTCATTTTTTCCACATCTTTATTATTTCTTGCAGATCATCCTGGATAATTTCCTCAGTTGTCTTCTAGTTTTCTTCTCAAATTTGTCTATTTTTAATAGTAAATTATTTTTAAATCTTCTGTTCCTTTTATATAGTAGCCCGTCTCTAACAATCCTCAACCATTTTTTATCCTTCCCTAAGATACTCTATTATCTAAATTTTCTGAATGCTAATCCTCCTGGATGTGTGTTTGCTGTCACTCGTGGTATATTGTTTTCTTGTATTTTTAATTTTTATAAGTAAACTTCTCTTCAGTAAGGATTCTTTTAAAGAAACTTTTTATTTTGGAATAATTTTAGATTTATCAAAAAGTTGCAAAGATTTCCTGTCTCCCTAATGTTAACACATTACATAAGTCTTGTTCATTTGTCAAAACTAACAAACCAACACCAATACATTACTATTAACTAAACTTTGGACTTTATTCCGATTTCACCAGGTTTTCCTCCATTTTTTCTGTTCCAGGATCAAATCCAGGATACTACGTTGAGCGAGTGGATTGGTTTTTCTGTGGTAGTACCATGCAATCTGGGTTATGTAATTGTCCCCCCAGAGAAGTTTGGCATTTCTTTAGACAGGCACCCAAGAAGTTTTAGCTGATCCAGAACCAGAACCAGATTTTTAGCTTCTCAGCTTGAGGAATCATACAACATAGGGAGTATTAATTTAGACTCCACACCTGAAAATCTTGTTATTTCTATAGGGCTTCACTGGATTTATGCAGGGTCATGAAGATACAGATCATTCAGTGTGAGCTCAGGAATATGTCTCTTGACCCCTTGTGGGCATTAAACCCTCAAGGCATTGAGGAGTATACTCAGTCCAATGTTCCACCACACCCTGTACCCTGGTCATTGATGGAACATAACTCAAGAGCCTTTTCTAGTTTTAAATTCGTTTCTGTTCTCTTGGAGATTCATCTGTTTTCAGATGTATATTTAATTCTTAAACATTTTTATCCGGTATCTGGGGTTCTGCCTAGTGGGTGTGGCTTTTTGTCTTTTTGCCATGTTGCCAGGACCTGGATTCTATGATTTGCAGTGCATTACATGTTGCTTTCTTGTTCTAATTGTTCCCTGTGTAAGTCACTTTACTCATAATTGGTTAGGCTCTTTTTATAGTGTTCTTGAGGGCAAGGACACTGTCAGTACCGCCTTTATACCCTCACAGTGACTGGCATAACCTAAGAATGTTTTAGGTTCTCCTGTGAGTAATGAATGAACTCCAGATCTTTCAACTGTGTGCCAGAAGCTTAACTGATCTCATGTATATATATATTTTCTTAGTTTGAGTTGTTCCACAAGTCCTAGTTGTTTTATCTCTAGAATTCTGTGGCATTCTATTTTTGCTTCACATCTTGTTTTCCACTTACTGTATCACTATTTTTATCTAACGGATATATCACAGTATCTCCCACTGTCCTCAAAATAACTAACTCTACCTACCTCGAGGAGTCCTTCAATGATCCAGCTTGTGTTCTCGTTTTAGACCTATGGACAAAAGCCCCAATTTTTGTTTCTTTGTTTTCTTTCTTCTGTTTCCTAACAGAACCTCCAATATAACTTATACAAATAGGCAAACAAACACCAGAAGGATCCAAGAACAAATAAACTTCTAGACCTAGCAACTCTCTGCAACAAACAGCAGTGGGCACTGCATGCACACGGAGGTTTGTGGGAGAGCTCCCAGGGTAGGGGAGTTAAGTTATCTGTTCTTGGATCCTCTTGACCTATTGTGTGATTTTCCATGGAGCAATCTAATTCAAAGATTAACTGAAAACCTACTGGATTTATATCTTGGGGCATGTGAAGATGATGATGCCTGTCTTCAAGCAGTGCTGATTAATGTCTATGTATATAACAGACTGTGCAAGCTACTCATCTTCCTACTAGAATAATTCAGGTTTGTACAGTTAATTGTAAAAAGGCCAATACAGTATATTCTATAAATACAACTATATTACTTATCTGTAGTTTTATAACAAATTGCTCCATCACTTACTTACCAGTTTAAAATGAACATTTATCATCACAGTTTCTGTGGATCGGGAATCCAGGTGTGAGTTAGCTGGGAGCTTCTGGCTCTCAAGGTCTCTCAGGAAGTTGAAATTAACCAACTGTGGTGGGCTGTGATCTCTAAGGGTTCAACGTGGGGGATGGAAATCAGCTTCTGGCCTCATTCAGGTGACTGTTGACAGGCCTTGGTCCCTCGTCACAGAGGCCTCTCCATATTGCTACCCTATGCTGCCACGGGGTGCTTGGCAGATGACTTGCTGAGGTGGGGGGGGGAGAAGTAGAGAGTGGGAGAGATGGGGAGAGAGAGAGATGGAGAGAGGGAGGGGAGGGGTAGAGAGGGGGAGTAGAGAGGAGTGGGAGAGACTGGGGGGGGAGGGAGAAGGAGAGAGATGGGGGAGAAGGGGGTGGAGAGGGAGAGAGAAGAGAGAGAGGGAGAGGGGGTGGAGAGAGAAGAGAGAGAAAGGGGGTAGAGAGAAAGAGGAGGGGGAGAGAGATGGAGGGAGAGAGGGGAGAGACAGGGAGAAAGAGGGGGTGGAGGGAGAGAGGAGAGTGAGAGGAGTCAGGGGGAGAGGGGTGGGTGGGGGCTAAGGGGGCTATTTGGGGAGGGGGAGGGGAGGGGGAGAGATGGGTGGGTAGAGGGGGTGGAGTAGAGAGGGAAGGAGGGGGAGAGAGGAGTGGGGGGGAGAGGGGGAGAGAAAGAATATTCCATAGGCATTTAATTTGGGAACTAGAAGTTCTCAAGGTAGGTTTGCTTTTTACCTTTCATTTTAAAAGTTCTATTGAGATTTAAAATACACAAAGTGTAAAAAATTAAGGCAGTTTATTTATATGTCTTTTCATACGAAACCCTTATCTCAAAAGAACTGGGTAGATATATTTTAGAAATCTAAAAAAAAAGTGATTCTATATTTTTATTGAAATACAGAGGGAGACAGGGAGAGAAAGAATGTTCAAGACAGAAGCCACTTTTTGATAATCTAACCTCAGGAGTGACATGCCATCACTTCCAACACACCGAAGTCGTGAGTAAGTAAGTCCTGTCATGCAGAAGTGGGGGCTCACGCAAAGCTGTGCAGCCAGGAGGCTGGACTGTTCGGGGCGTCCTAGACGCTGCCTGCCACAGCTACGTGGGATTTTCTTCCCTCGGGGATGCACTGAATGACTCACACAAGGTTAACTCAGCTAAGCAACCAAACTCGGGAAGAGCACTGCTTTACAAGTCAGTCTGTCCTCTGCGCTCACTGATCTCGCGGCTCCCATTGCTTTCATGACTAAGCCAAGGCTTGTTTTGGCCCCACCTCCTCAAACATTTCTCTTTAGGAGTTGGAATTCCTGATGGTCAGCAAAAATCAAATGCTGCAAGTTTTCAAATATATCACCTATTTTTTCATTATCTTGGAAGAGTTTCTAAATCCTGCATGTCTACTCTCTTGAAAAACTCTAGTAATTATGTCATTTCTGTGCTACTACACACCTCTTGGTAGAAAAACACTGCAGAGAAATCATTTAAAATTAATAACTTGGTACTCAACTGTTACCCTTTCCTCCACTACCTTTACTTCATGAGGATTAATTATGTGAAATGATGGTTGCTGCAATTTAAAAAATAGAGAAGTGGAGTTATTTGTCATTTGGGAGCAAAAAGATTACATTGTTTTTTCAAATGAATGTTGCGTGTTAGCCTCAAATAAGCATGAACAATTCAAATATCTTTCCCCCCCATATTTCAGATATTCTTAGGTCAACTTTAATATTATGCTGTACACCAGAAATCGACACAACACTGTAAACTGACCACATTTCAATTTAAAAAAAAAAGGAATAATTACTGGGTTAAGGGAAATTCAGCAATAAGAAAAACTACAGATAGAGAATCCTAGAAGATTACAGTTTTAAGAGGATACTTAATGATAAATGAATATGTCTAAAGTCCTCTCCAGAACAGTAAGTGTCTAGAAAGCACGATTGAAGGAATTTCTGATAGTCTGGTTGTGCAGGTTTGTGTTCAGGGGAGTACAAAAGATTCACAGAAACCAAAAAGAGAACACAAGCATAATACAAAAGGAAACCAAAGAAACAAAAGCCAAAAAGAAATACAAAATCAACTGGAAAACAATGCATCTATTACCATTTTAAACCTTGTCAATAATGATCTTAAATGACAAGGGACTAAAATGCTCCAATCAGAAGACAAGAGTGGCAGACTAGATAAAAAACAAGAGTCTACAATATGCTGCCTCCAGGAGACCCACCTTAGGGTGAAGGACACACATAGAAAGTGAGAGGATGGAAAAAGACTGCATGCAAATGGGAATGACGGGAAAGCATACAAAATCTATGGGCTGCAGCCAGAGCAGTTCTTTGAACTTCACAGGCCTTCCTCAAAAACAAGAAAAACATCAAATAACCTAACCTCCCACTGAAAAGAATTTTTAAAAGGACAAATAAAACCTAAAGTCAGAAGGAGGAAGGAAACACAGATCAGAGAGGAAATAGAGATGAAAAATCAATAGAAAAAGGTAGAGGAGGGCATAGCTCAGTGGTAGAGTGTGTGCTCAGCATGCACGAGGTCCTGGGTTCAATCCCCAGTCCCTCCATTAAAATAAATAAACCTATTACTCCCCGCCCCCCAAAAATCCAAAAATTAATAGAAAAAGAAATCGGTAAAACCAAGAGCTGGTTCTTTGAAAGGGTAAACAAAATCAACAGTCCTCTAGCCAGGCTCATCAAGAAGAAAAGGACCCAAATATTGAGTTTTTAAGAGCTCAATACAGGCATTCCATTGATATTTATTAAACACCTACTATGTGCTAGGCACTGCTCTGAAAGTGGGGCTGCAGTTGTGACAAGACAGAGCAGACCCTGGCCCTCATGGAACTTACGATTTTATGGAAGCAGACAGATGACAAACGTATGAATGAGTAAAATTAGATGTTTCAGAAAGAAAATGAAAACAGTCCAATTTTCACTACATGGTTGAATTCTTTTCTGAGCCCAGGCAGACAGGCTGACATCATCTCAACTTAGTTAATTTAAAAGGTGGGCAAACATCGACCTAAAGCTTTGGGTTGGGCACTGTGGACACAGGTATGCGTATTTATTATGGAAACCAGCCATTTGTGGTTAAGTCAACAAGGCTAAAGACCTCCCCCAAATAAGGATCCTGAAGACGCTTCCAGAAATTCAGTTCCTCTCTAATTATAGCTATTTCCTTGCAAAGAAGAGTTAACGCCATGCAGGAGGGCATAATGGTGTTCACAGTGCATCCATTAACACAGAATGTGCACACTGTCCTCATGGTTCATGAGCTTTGTACACCAGCTCCGTCCCTGCACCATCAGGACCGCACCAGTTCTATGTGAGGTATATGGGGCTTTCCTGTG
The DNA here is from genome assembly GCF_048564905.1 of Vicugna pacos. Taxonomy (NCBI): domain Eukaryota; kingdom Metazoa; phylum Chordata; class Mammalia; order Artiodactyla; family Camelidae; genus Vicugna; species Vicugna pacos. The sequence goes on from NC_133023.1 coordinate 29,824,549, forward strand.
ACAGGTTTGAAGAAAGGGTTTCATAGCTTTAAGAAAAAAAAGTTTGAGCACCACTGGATTATGACGCTACTGAGAGAAATCAGAGCTACACAAAATGTGGGCTTTGCCGGGGAGCTTGTTACACATGCAGAATCTCAGGCCCTACCCAAAATCCGAATCGGAATCTGCCCTGTAACAAGATCTCCAGGAGATTCATAGACACAAACATTTGAGAAGTACTGACAAAGGCCGCTGGTTTCCAATCTTGACTGTTCTTTGGAATCACCTGGGAGTGAAGGCTCCCTAGAGGACTTGGAGGTGCAGTCAGGTTTGAGAACACCGATTTAGGTCACTGAGCCCAAAGAATGATCGGTGTCCTAAAAATGCAGGCTGTTTGGCCACCTGGAGAACCAGGCTTATAGTGTAAGCCAGTCAGCTAGAATCCTCTGCCACTGGGGGGAGGTGACAGCCCCGCAGCCCACCGCCCTTCTTGCACATGGAAGCCAGTACGTAATAAATGGAGAATGCCTATTCTTGTAAGTGGGTGGGGGGAGTGGTGAGGGCAATGAGAATTCCTTTCCAGCAGATGGTATCATTTATCAGCTGGTTTAGAAAGCAGCAAGACCTCATTTTTACGCAGTGATTTCTCCCGCTTTACCAAGGGTTAATAACTCAGTAGAAACACTCAGACTAGCCTGCCTGCTACTCACCCTACCCAGTTTAAATTTATTTTATGTAATTGTATGCAACAATTTAGCTGTGAAATTCCTCCAGGGCAGGAAGCCACATGGATCGCTCAAACCGCTGAAAGCAGTAAATGGAAAGCTTATGCATTCGTTAAGTCGGAAGGCAAACCGGAGGGGAGCCGGTGCCTGAACACTCAGAAGAGGACAGCTTTGGGGGGACCGCTTCCTTCTTTTACCCGCTCTGCCCCTCAGAAATATAGTTTGACAAATTCAATCTGCACTAGGTATTTCTGATTTTTTAAAAAGGAAGACGGATCCATGGAACTGGGCAAGCACAGACTATTTTTTAAATTCCAATATATTAAATTCTCTGTGGCCCCAAAGTTGTCTTAACAGAACGAGTGGAGCTGAGTTGGTTGAAGTGGGAAGTTCTGTTTTTCTTGCTCAAGGAGCGGCCTACACTGAGCTTTCTGTTGTAGGACATGCAGGTCTGTCCATGATAACAAGCAAGAAATCTAAGCCGGTACCTGCGGAAGCTTGGCATTCTTTTCACTTAACAGCTGAAGGTACTAAAACTCCCAAGAGTCATATCTTCCAAACCCAGTATCCGTGACAGCTGAAATGCCAGGATATGCTTACATTGCAAAGCTAGAATTTCTACTCCAGATATAAGTACCATTTCACATAAATCCATCGTGCAAATACCCGTTGCCTGTCTACCAGTGCGCACGTGATCAATGGGTAAATGTGGAGTAGCGGGATCCACTTGGAGATAAATTATTACAGGTGATTATCTACCCAGTTCATTTGGGATAACAGCGTTTCATTTCAAAAGATATATAAATAGTAAAAATTCAAATTGCCTTAAATTTTTTTACACTTTACTGGTGTACTTTAAATCTCAATAGAACTTTTAAAAGGAAAGGTAAAAAGAAAACCTACCTTGAGAACTTTTAGTTCCCAAATTAAATGCCTATGGAATATTTCTAACTCATTTTTCACCAATTACTAGTTTGAAACTACTCTGCTTTGGCATCAGAAAGTGCCTCATTCTTCCACTTTCAGATTGGACATACCTGCCCCAGTCCCTGAAGTGTAAATTGCTCATAAACAAGAAGTAGGATGATATTAGAAAATAGGGTAAATTAAATGCCAATCAAGAATAATGGTGTCTCAGAAATGCCCGATGAATGCTAGCGTTACCACTGCACTACACAGACGTATTTTGCAAGCAGAGCCATAGCTAGTGAGCAGTGCCGTGTAGAAGCACTGACAGGATGGGAGTCCAGAGACTTACCAGCTTAGGCCTCAGAATTTCCTAGGAGACTTGTATAAGTCTCTTAGATGCCTACCACTTCATCTTCCTCATCTACAAAATCAGGATGGGACTAGATGTTTCCAAAGACTCTCAAGATCCCTTTGATATCTTATAGTTCAATGACTGGTCGGTCCAGTGACCACCCTAGTCCTTTGAGGATTCTTTGTAACTAAGACAATTGGGAATCAAGCCAGACCTCGCCTACCAAAGGGCAGTTCCACCAATGGAGAGCCAGCCTCCAGCCCCTCCAGCCACCACCAACATCCACACAGTGTCTATGCGATGCCACACATACACACCGTTGTGGGCAAGATTTGTGGAAGATCACATTTCTACTCTTAGATTTCAATATTTTTACCTTTTTACAGGAGTTACTGCCTAAGGGAGAAACTGCATGAATCAAAATGAAGACTATGTGACTTATAAATCTGTAGAATTAGGAATAACAGAAATAAATAAAATACAATATTTAAAAAAAAAGTCCTCTACCAGAGAAGAATTAACAGGGAAGTTATTTTGGTTTTAAAATAGGTTCAGATAAGGAACTATCAATTTTAGCAAAATTGGAGTACAAGGGGCCAGATTTACCCTCCTGCCTGAAACAACCAACACCTAGGCAAAATGTATGAAACGACAGATGTGAAGACATTGAAATCAGAAGAATAGTAATCCCCAAGAGACGGAAAGAAAGAGGAAGTGAGCAGTCTGATTCCCTCAGCTCACTGACTTGTGATGGAGGGAGAGGAAACCTCCTGAGGCACCATCCCTGAGTTGAACATAGAAAGCAGAGAGTCCAGGGAGACCAAAGCAGCTAGAGTTCGCAGGACAGAGTGCTGGAGAGGACAGAGCTGCACAGAGAGAGAACTCCAGAGGTCACAGAGGAGCACCCTTAAGTATTCGGGAGAATAGGGATTGGTGCACGTGTGTGGGAAAACTACCCCAGACTGGTGGATGAAACAGTGCTTGAGGCTCACACAGGTGCAGGGATAGTTCCTATCCTCATCAGCAAGTCCAGAAAAACAATTCCCAGGGCATTGGGCAGAGTATTCAAAAGGGTCTAAAACATAGTTCAATTACTTCAAAACCATTTAATACCTTCAAGCCTTTTTAAAAAAATATTTGTTAGGGGAACCAGGGCCACGTTTATCCTAAGGCTAATTATTCCCCACTGCTGAGGCAAGTACTGGATATTTTTGTATTCCTGTAAGTAAATTCCCCAAACTTGTTGAAACCTATAAACCCAGATATCCAAGAAGCTTAACAAAGCCTGAATACAAAAAGACGAAGAGAACTACTTTAAGGCACATATCATAAGCAAACTGTACAAAATCAGTGATAAAAGGAAAAACTTTTAATTCACCAGAGGAAAAAGAGGTGACGTCCAGAGAAACAAAGGTAAGGATGATAATAAACTTCTGTTGGGAAAGAAAAATGTAAGAAAGATGACAGTTGCAAATGATCAAATGTTTAGATCCCTGCAAAATTCTTATGTTGAAATCCTGTTCCCCAAGGTGATGGTATTAGGAGGTGGGGGGTCTTTAGGAGGTGATTAGATCATAAGGGTGAAGTCCTCATGAATGGCATTGTGCCCTTATAAAAAAAAAAGACCCCAGAGAGCTCCCTAGTCCCTTCAACCATGTGAAGTTGCAGTGAAAACATGGCTGTCTACGAACCAGGAAGTGGGCCAGATACCTCACCAGACACCAAATCAGCTGGTACCTTCATCTTGGACATCCTGGCCTCCAGAATTGTAAGAAATTAAGTGTTTGTTGTTTAAGCCACCCAGTATATGATATTTTTATTATAGCAGCTGGAGCAGACTAAGCCAACAATTGAATAGCATCTTTTAAAAACTGAAAGGAAACAAACAAAAAATTAACCTAGAATTTTTTACTCAGCAGAAATATCTTTCAAGCCCCAAGGAAATAACGACTTTACAAACATAAAAAAATCTGAAAGAATTCACCACCAATAGATCCATGCTATAAAAAATGTTAAAAGAGGTCCTTTAGGCAGAAGAAAAATGATACTAGCTGGAAATACGTATCTACACAATAAAGGGCACCAGAAACAGTAACTACTTGAGTAAATATATGACTTTTTTCTTTTACTTTTATTTAAAAGATAATTGACTGTTTAAACAAGAATAATAGCAATGTGGCATGAGTTGTACATGTAAAAACAAAATATAATAGCACAAAGCTCGGGAGGGGAGAAATGGAAGAATGCTATTGTAAGGCTCTTTCAATATATGTGAAGTCGCACAGCATCACTTGAAGGTTAGATTGTGATTAAAGATATATACTATAAATCCTAAAGCAACCAATAAACCTAAAAGTCATAATTAAGAAGTCAACCAGTGGAATAAAATAGGATTTTAAAAGTATTCAATTTAAAAGGAGGTAGAAAAAAGGAAAAAAGAACAAAGCACAGGTATGACAAAAAACATGTAGCAAGATAAAAGTTTAAACCTAACTATATCAATAATAGTATTAAATGTAAGTGGACTAAAGGCCCCAATTAAAAGGTAGAGACTGTCAGATTGTATTAAAAAAGCAAGACCCAACTATATGGAACCTATGAGAATACACTTTAACTATAAAGACGTAAGTAAGTTAAAAAGTAAAGAGATGGAAAAAGATATGCTATGCTAACACTAATTGACAGAAAGCTGGAGTGACTATATCACTGTTAAACAAATTAGATTATAGAGTAAAGAATACTACCAGTGTAAAGAAGGTAATTAATGATAAAGGGATCATCAGAAATAATAACAATTGTGAAAGTTTAAGCACCTAATAAATCATGCAAATATGATATAACTACAAAGAAATAAACACATCTAATCTACAATTATAGTTGGAGACTTCAATGCCCCTTTCTCAGCAATAATTTTTTTTAAAGCAAAAAATAAATCATAAAGGATATAGTAGACTTGAACAAAATCAACCAACTTTATACAGAATATTTACCAAGATAGAACATATTATGGGCCATAAAATAAGTTTCCATAAATTTAAAGATTAAAACTTATACAAAGTATATTTTCTAAGACTATGAAAACAAATATATATATGTATATGCATGACTGGGGCATTGTGCTGTACACCAGAAACTGACACATTGTAACTAACTGTACTTTTTTTTAAAAAATATATATTTTCTGACCATAGTGGAGTTTAAATAGGGATCAATAACAAAAAGACCTCTGGAAATTCCTCAAATATTTAAAAACTATACATAGTTCTAAATAACCTGTGGTTCAAAGAAAAAAGTGTTTTGAACATAAAGAAAATAAAAAGTCATCATATTAAAATTTATGGAAAACTGCAAAAGCAGTATTTAGTAGGACATTTAAAGCACTAAAAATTAGAAAATAATCACATTTCAATGTTAAATGAATGACTACAACTTCCACCTGAAGAAACTAGAGAAAGAGGAAATTAAACCCAGAATAAGCAGAAGAAAGGACATAATAAAAAAAACAGTGGAAATCAATGAAAAAGAAAACAAAATAACAATAGACAAAATCATTTAAACCAATAGCTGGTTCTTTGAAAAGATCAATATAATTGATAAACCTACAGTGAGAATTATCAGGGAAAGGATAAACACAAATCACCATTATCAGAAATGAGTGGAGTGAAACTAATACAAAGTCTTCAGATATTAAAGGGATAATCGTATATTATGAACTATTTTATATAAATACCTCTGAAAATTCAGATGGCTAAAAATTTCTTGAAAGGCAGAAAATACCAAACTTCACTCAAGAAGATAAGTTTAACAGGAATAGCCCTTCTATCTATCACAGACATTAAAATAATAATTTAAAATATTCCCCCACAAAGACTCTCAACAAATTAGGTATAGAAGGAACATACCTCACCACAGTAAAGGCCCTGTGAGAAAAGCCCACAGCTAACATCATACTCAATGGTGGAAAACTGAAAGCTTTTCCTCTGAGACCTGGAGCAAGGCAAGGATGCCCACTCTTGCCACTACTATTCAGCATAGAACTAGAAGTCCTAGCCAGAGTAATTAGGCAAGAAAGAGAAATAAAAGGTATCCAAATCAGAAAGAAAAAAGTAAAAGCAGCTCTGTTTGTAGATGACATGATCTTATATGTAAGAAAACCCTAAAGACTTTGCAAAAAAAAAAAAACACCTATTATAATTAATAAAAAATTCAGCAAAGTTGCAGGATACAAAACCAACATACAAAACAGTTGTTTCTATACACTAACAATGAACTGTCCAAAAAGGAAATTTAAAAAAAAAAATCCCATTTACAATAGCATAAAAAAAATACCTAGGAATACACTTAACCAAAGATATGAAAGACTTGTACACTGAAAACTATAAAATGCTGATGAAATAAATTAAAGCAGACACACAGATAAATGGAAAAATATCCATGTTCTTGGATTGGAAGGACGAATATTGTTGAAATACCCATACTACCCAAAGTGATCTACAGATTTAATGCAATCTCTATCAACACCAATGATGTTCTTAGGGAAATAAAAAAACTATCCTAAAATTCATATGGAAGCACAAAAAACCCCAAATAGCCAAAGCAATTTTGAGCAAGAAAGACAAAGCTGGAGGCATCAAACTTCCTGATTTCAAAATATATTACAAAGCTACAGTAATCAAAACAGTATGATACTGACATAAAAAGAGACACAGACCAATGGAACAAAATAGAGAGCCAAGAAATAAACTCACATCCTTAGGATCAATTAATATTTGACAGAGATGCCAAGAATACACATTGGGGAAATGATAGTCTCTTTAATAAATGGATTCCTATCTTACACTTTACTTAAAAATCAAATTAAAAATGGATTAAAGACTTACACATAAGACCTGAAACTATAAAACTCCTAGAAGAAAACATATGGAAAAAAGCTTCTTGACACTGGCCTAGGCAATGATTTCCTGGATATGATACCAATAGCACAGGCAACAAAAGCAGAAATAGACAATCGGGATTGCATTGAGCTAAAAAGCTTCTACACAGCAAAGGAAACAGTCAACAAAATGAAAAGGCAATCTATGAAATGGGAGAAGATATTTGCAAACCATAAATCTGATAAAAGGTTAATATCCAAAATACATAACGAACACCTACAACTCAAAAGCAAAAAAAAAAAAAAATCAAATAACCTGATTTAAAAATTGACAAAGAAGTAGACATTTTTCCAATGAAGACATACACATGGCCAACAGGTATATGAAAAGGTGCTCAACATCACTAATCACCAGAGAAATGCAAATCAAAAGCACAATGAGATAATCTCACAGCTGTTAGGATGGCTATTATAAAAAGTTTTGGTAGGGGTGTGGAGAGAAGTGAACTCTCATACACTCTTGGAATCAACGTAAAGTGGTGCAGCCACTATGGAAAAAAGTACAAAGGTTCCTAAAAAATATAAAAATAGAACTACCATATGATCCAGCAATCCTACTTCTGGGTATATGTCCAAAGGAATTGAACTCAGGATATCAAAGAGATATCTGCACTCTCATGTTCACTGCAGCATTATTCACAATAGCCAGGATATGGAAACAACCTCAAGACTTCCTGAGCCACAGACACCTCTAGACATGCCCCTAGAAACGGCCCTGCCCACCAGAGTGCCAAGAACCAGCTCCATTCACCACTGGGCAGGCACTGGCCCCTCCCACCAGGAAACCTGCACTAGCCTCTAGACCAGCCTCACCCACCAGGTGGCAGACACCAGAAGCAAGAAAACTATGATCCCACAGCCTATGGAACAAGTTTCCAAACTCAGGCCAGACTACCCTGGGAGCAGCTGGCCCCTGGCCCTTGGGTAACAAGAGGGGAGTGCACTGCTAGAATGCATACAAAGTCTCCTACAAAGGGCCACTTCTCCAAAGTTGAGAAATGTAACTAACCTACCCCATACATAAAAATACAAATAGCAATTTAGACAAAATGAGGTGGTAGGGGAATATGTTTCAGACAAAGGAACAAGATAAAAATCCCAGAAGAACTAAGTGATGTGGAGACAGGCAATCTACCTGAGAAAGAATTCAGAGTAATGATTGTAAAGATGATCAGAGAACTCAGGAGGACAATGGATGCACAGAGCGAGAAGTTAGAAGTTTTTAAAAAAGAGAAAATATAAAGAAAAACCAAACAGATGAAGAATACAATAACTGAAATGAAAAATACACTAGAAGGAACCAATAATAGGCTAAATGAAGCAGAAGAATGGATCACTGAACTAGAAGACAGAGTAGTGAAAACTACTGCAGAACAAAGAATGAAAAGAAATGAGGACAATTTAAGAGACCTCTGGGACAACATCAAGTGTACTAATATTCTCATTATAAGGGTCCCAGAAGAAGAAGAGAGAAAGGGTCTGAGAAAATATTTCAAGAGATAATAGCTGAAAACTTCCCTAATCTAAAGGAAACAGTCACCCAAGTCTAGGAAGCACAGAGAGTTCTATACAAGATTAACCCTAAGAGGAACACACCTAGACATATTGTAATTAAAATGAAAAATTAAAGATAGAGAATATTAAAAGTAACAAGGGAAAAGCAACAAATAACATACAAGGGAACTACCATAAGACTATCAGCTGCTTTTTCAGCAGAAACTTCAGGCCAGAAAGGAGCGGCACAATATATTTAAAGTGATGAAAGGGGAAAACCTACAGTCAAGAATATTCTGCCCAGCAAAGCTCTCATACATCAAATTTGATGGAGGAACCAAAAGCTTTACAAACAATGCTAAAGAATTCAGCACCACCAAACTAGCTTTACAACAAATGCTAAAGGAATTTCTCTAGGTGAAAAAGGCCACAACTAGAAACAAGAAAATTATGAAATAGAAAAGCTCACCAGTAAAGGCAAACATACAGCAAAATCAGGAAGTCATCTACAAACAAACTAGTAGGAAGGTTAAAAGACAAAAGTAGTAAAGTCATCTGTATCCACAATAAGCAGTTAAGGGACACACAGAACAATTACATATATAATATGATGTCAAAAACAGTAATTGTGAGGGGAGGAGAGCTCAAATTCAGGGTATTTAAAATACATTTGAAATTAAAGTATCAGTGACTTGAAGCAATTTTATATATGTGTGTGTGTATGTGTATATAGATATATAGACTGCTATACTGAAGCCTCATGGTAACCATAAACCAAAAATCAGTAATAGATATAAATACAAAAAAGAAAAATGAATCTAAACATAATACTAAAGACAGTGACCAAATCACAAGAGAACAAAAGATGAAATGGAAAAAAAAAGACCTACAAAAACAAATCCAAAATAATTAACAAAATGGCAATAAAAGCATATATTTCGATAATTAAATGTGAAAGGACTAAATGCTCCAACCAAAAGACACAGCCCGGCGGAATGGATACAAAAACAAAATCCATCTATTTGCTGTCTACAAGAGACTCACTTCAGATAGACACACATACAGACAAAGTGAGGGGATGGAAAAAGGTATTCTATGCAAATGAAAATCAAAAGAATGCCATAGCAATACTTATATTAGACAAAATAGACTTTGAAATAAAGATTGCTACGAGAGACAAAGAAGGACACTACCTAATAACCAAGGGATCAATCCAAGAAGATCTAATTGTAACTAAATATACACCCAGTATAGGAGCACCTCAATATAGAAGGTAAACGTTTACAGAAATAAAAGGAGAAATCGACAGTAATAGTGTGGGACTTTAACACCCCACTTACATCAATGGAAGATCACCCAGACAGAAAATCAACACAGGCCTTAAATGACACAGGTGACCAGATAGATGTAATTGATATTTATAGAGCATTCCACCCAAAAGCAGCAGAATATACATTCTTTCCAAGTGCACATGGAACATTCTCCAGGATAGATATATGCTGGTCCACAGAGCACGCCTGGGTAAATTTAAGAAAACTGAAATCACATCAAGCATCTTTCCCAACCACAACACTATGAGATGAGAAATCAACAACAAGAAAAAAACTGCAAAAAAACACAAACACGTGGAGGTTATGCAATATGCTACTAAACCAAGGGATCATGGAAGAACATTTTAAAAAATTAAAAATACCTAGGGAGGAGGGTATAGCTCTGAGAGAGTGCATGCTAAGCATGCACGAGGTCCTGGGTTCAATCCCCAGTACCTCCATTTAAAAAAGTATGTAAACAAATAAACCTAATTAACCTCCCCCCCACCAAAAAAAAAAAAACCTAGAGACAAATCAAAATGAAAACATGACAATGGGATGAAGCAAAAGCAGTTCTAAGAGGGAAGTTTACAGTGATAGAAGCTAACCTCAGGAAACAAGAAAAATCTCTAACAAACAACCTAACCTTACACCTAAAGCAACTAGAGAAAAAACAAAACCCAAAGTTAGCAGAAGGAAAGAAATCATAAAGATCAGAGCAGAAATAAATGAAAGAAACAAAAAAACCCCAAACAGAAAAGATCAATGAAACTAAAAGATGGTCCTCTGAAAAGATAAACGAAATTGATAAACCTTTAGTCAGACTCATCAAGAAGAAAAGGGAGAGGGCCCAAATCAATAAAATCAGAAATCACAGTGGAGGAGTTACAGTTGGCACCATAGAAATAAAAAGAATCATAAGAGGCTACTACAAGCAATAATACACCAATAAAATGGACAACCTAGAAGAAATGGACAGATTCTTAGAAAAGTACAATCTCCCAAGACTGAATCAGGAAGAAATAGAAAATATGAATAGACCAATTACCAGTACTGAAATTGAGTCAGTAATTTAAAAACTCTCAACAAACCAAAGTCCAGGACCAGATGGCTTCACAGGTGAATTCTACCAAACATTTAGAGAAGAGTTAACGCCTATCCTCCTTAAACTAGTCCAAAAAATTGCAGAGGAAGGAACACTTCCAAACTCATTCTATGAGGCTAGCATCACCCCAATATCAAAACCAGACAAAGATATCACAAAAAAATAAAAAATAACTGATGAGCACAGATGCAAAAATCCTCAACAAAATACTAGCAAACAGACTCCAACAATACATTAAAAGGATCATACATCATGATCAAGTGGAATTTATTCCAGAGATGCAAGGATTTTTCAATATTGGCTAGTCAATCAATGTGAGATACCACATTAACAAACTGAAGAATAAAAACCATATATCATCTCAATAGATGCAGAAAAAGCTTTTGATAAAATTCAATTTAATTGATAAAAATAATTTATGATAAAAACTCTTCATAAAGTGGGCATAGAGGGAACATACCTCAATAAAATAAAGGCCATATATGACAAACCCACAGCTAACATCATACTCAGTGGTGAAAAGCTGAAAGCATTTCCTCTAAGATCAGGAACAAGACAAGGATATCCATTCTCATCACTTTCATTCAACATAGTTTTGAAAGTCCTAGCCACAGCAACCAGAGGAGAAAAATAAAGAAAAGGAATTCAAATTGGAAAAGAAGAATCACTGTTTGCAGATGACATGGTACTGTGCATAGAAAAATCCTAAAGATGCTACCAGAAAACTACTAGAGCTCATCAATTCTAGTAAAGTTGCAGGATACAAAATTAGTATAGAGAAATCTGTTGTATTTCTATACACTAACAACATAATATCAGAAAAAAATTAATCCCATTTACCATCACATCAAAAAGAATAAAATACCTGTGAATTAAACCTACCTAAGGTGGCAAAAGAGCTATACTTTGAAAACTGTAAGATGCTGTTGAAGAAAATTCAAGATGACACAAACAGATGGAAAAATATACTGTGTTCTTGAATTGGAAGAATCAATATTGTTAAAATGGCCATACTACCCAAGGCATTATACAGATTCTATGAAATCCCTATTAAATTACCAACTGTATTTTCCACAGAACTGGAACAGAAATTTTAAAATTTGTGTGGAAACACAAAAGACCCTGAATAGCCAAAACAATCCTGAGAAAGAAGATTGGAGCTACAGGAATCACACCTCGTGATTTCAGACTATATTACAAAGCTACAGTAATCAAAACAGTATGGTACTGGCATGAAAAACAGCCACATAGATCAATGGAACAGGACAGAAAGCCCAGAAATAAACATATGCATTTATGGTCAATTAATCTATAACAAAGGAGATAAGAATATACAGTGGAGAAAAGATAGTCTCTTCAATAAGCAATAAGTCTCTTCAATAATTGGGAAAACTGGACAGTTACATGTAAAAAGAATGAAATTAAAACATTCTCTAACACTATATTCAAAAATAGACTCAAAATGGATTAAAGACCTAAATGTAAGACCAGATACTCTAAAACTCCTAGAGGAAACATAGGCAGAACACTCTTTAACATAAACTGCAGCAATATTTTTTATTTGTCTCCTAGAGTAATGGAAATAAAAGCAAAAATAAGCAAATGGGACCTAATTAAACTTAAAAGCTTTTGCACAGCAAAGGAAACCATAAACAAAAATGAAAAGACAACCTACAGAATGGGAGAAAATATTTACAAATGATGTAACTGATAGATTAATTTCCCAAATATAAAAACAGCTCATACAGCTTAATATCAAAAAACAATCAAAAAATGGGCAGAAGACCTAAACAGACATTGCTCCAAAGAAGGCATACAACCAACAAGCACATGAAAAGATGCTCAATATCACTAATTGTTAGAGAAATGCCAATGAAAACTTCAGTGAGGTATCACCTCACACCAGTCAGAATGGCCATCATTAAAAAGTCTACAAATAATGTTGGAGAGGATATGGAGAAAAGGGAACCCTGCTACACTGTTCATGGGAATGTAAATTGGTGCAGCCATTATGGAAAACAGTATAGAGGTTCCTTAGAAACTAGGAATAGACTTAACAATATGATCCAACAGTCCCAGTTCCGGGCATATATCCAGAGAAACTCTAACCCAAAAAGATCCATGCACCCCAATGTTCAAAGCAGCACTATGGCTGCTTGGCTATGTACAATAGCCAAGACATGGCAGCAACCTAAATGTCCACTGACAGATGAATGGATAAAGAAGTTGTGGTATACATATACAATGGAATACTACTTAGTCATTAAAAAGAATGAGCTAGTACTATTTGCAGCAACATGGATGGATCTAGATTATCATACTAAGTGAAGTCAGTCAGACAGAGAAAGACAAATACCGTATGATATCACTTATATGTGGAATCTAAAAAAAATGATAGAAATGAACTTATCTACAAACCAGAAACAGATTCACATAGAAAACAAACTATGGTTACTAAAGGAGAAGAGAATGATGGGGAGGCACAATTAACAGTTTGGGATTAACAGAAACACACTACATATAAAATAAACAACAAGGACCTACTGTATAGCACAGGGAACTATATTCATTATCTTGTAATAATGTATAATGGAAAATGTATACATATGTGTGTGTACATATATATGTGTGTATATATATAAATATATAAAAAACACTGAATCACTATGCTGTACACCTGAAATTAAGACAACATAGTTTATCAACTATACTTCAATTTAAAAAAAAAAAGGAAATCCTGCCTTTTGCAACAACATGGATGAACCTAGAATCAATATTGACATTATGCTAAGTGAAATAAGCCAGACACAGACAAATACTACATGATACCACTGATACTATGAATTTAAAATAGTCAAACTCACAGAAGCATATTGTAGAACGGTAGTTGCCAGGGGCTGCGGGAGGAGGGAATAGGGAAGTATTAGTCAAAGGATTAAAAGTTTCAGTTATGTGAGATGAAGTATTTTTGAAAACTGAAGAAAAAGGGGTGGGGGAAAATTCTCAAATCATTCTATAAGGACAGCATTATTCTTATACCAAAACCTGAAAAAGACATTAAAGAAAACTACAGACCAATACCCCAATGAACATGGATTAAAAAATTCTAAACAAAATTGCAACAAATCAAATCCAACAATATATAAAAACAATAATGTTTTAATACAGAGGGTTTATCACAAGAATTGTCCCTTCTCTTCTACTCTGATCTGAAAGTTCTAGCCAGGATAATCACACAAGAAATAAAATGCATCTACAACATGGAGGACTCTCAGTCATTATGCTGAGTGAAAGAAACCAGTCAGAGAAGATCATATTGTATGCTTCTATTTGTATGAATATAAATAATAAGCATATTTATAGAGACAAAGTAGATTAGTGGTTGCCTATGGGTAGACAGGTAGGGGCATGGATGATGGGGAAAAATGGGGAGTGTTAAAGGATCCAGGGTTTCTTTCTGAGACAATGAAAATGTTCTACAGTTGATTATGGTGATGGTTACACACCTCTGGATGTACTAAAATCACTGAATTTTACACTTAAAATAGGCGAATTATATGCTAAGTGAATTAAATCTAAAAAAAGCTGTTACAGAAGTTTGTCAGTTATTGTTTATTATTTTTAAAAGGTATGGTTTGTGTCACTGAATTCTTCTGAGTTTTCCTCTCAGTGTGGTTGATTGAAAAAATGGAATCCTTGTGCAGGTTAGCAATTCTGTCTGCATTGCATTGTGTCATTTTCTTAAGTTAATTCAGGTTGTAACATTATACAAAGGGTGTTTGAATTTCTTGAATTCTTAGCACATCTGCTTGCTAGTCATTTCTATTTGACTGAATACTCATTTCTGTGTATGTTAGTATTTTAAAATTTTGTTTCCATAGATAATCGTGTGCTTTTCCTGGCTATGAGATTGCAAGCTTATGTCATTCAAGGAAGGGAGTATCTTTGTTTTTAAACTTTTGATGTGTAAGAGGCAAACAGAAATTACTCATAAACATGTATTTCACGAATTTTCACAAGCTAAACACACTCGTATCACTAGCACCAAGATCAAGATATAGAACATTACCAGCTTCCCAGAAATGCTCTTGTGTTCAAAAGGGAATTTTTGTTTTTTACTGACTGTGGTAAAAAAAAACAAAAAAACACCAAACATAAAAATTATCATCTTAACTATTAAGTGCACAGTTCAGTGGTGCTAAGTATGTTCACACTGTAGTGCAATTAATTAATCTCCAGAAATTTTTCATCTTGCAAATCCGAAATGCTATACCCATTAAATAACTCTCCATTTCTCACTTCCCCTATCCCCTGATAACCACCACTCTACTTTCTGTTGCTATAAATTTGATTAGTTTAGATACTTCATATAACTGGAATCATACAGTATTTTTCTTTTTGTGACTGTCTTATTTCACTTAGCATAATGTCCTCAAGGTTCATCCATGTTGTAGCATGTGAGTGGATTTCCTTCCCTTTTTAAGGCTAATAATAAATATTCCATTGTGTGGACAGACCATATTTTGTCTATCCATTCAGCTGATGGACATTTGGGTTGCAAATATGAGAATGCTTTTTAATACTAAAAATATCTAACATTGATAATATTAATATCAGGAACTATTCTAAAGGCTTTATCCCATTTAATTTTCACAACAATAATATGAATTAGGAAGCACTCTCATTGTCCCCATTTTACAGATTAATAAACTGAGCAATAAGAAGGTTAAGCAATTTTCCTGAGGACACAGCAGTGGAGTTGGGATTCTCACTGAATCAGACTGGCACCAGTGCCCCATGCTTAACCACCATACTATGCTGTCTCTTTTTTTTGGGGGGGGGTATCTATATATATATATTTTTATTGATATACAGTCAGTTTACAATGTTGTGCCAATTTCTGGTGTGCAACATAATGCTTCAGCTATACATGAACATACATATATTCATTTTCGTATTCTTTTACACCATAAGTTACAAGATACTGAATACAGTTCCCTGTGCTACACAGTATAAATTAGTTGTTCATTTTATATTTATTAGTTAGTATTTTCAATAATGATACTATAAAGTATCTCTTAGGAAGTTTTGCCCACGTGTGTGCTCATAAAATGTTCAGGTCTCCCAATTACAGACCCTCTTAATTAAAAACATGAGTATTCCCTCTTGGAGTCTCAAATTTCTTTTCAATTTTGACTCATTTACTTTAATATGATAAAGCATATTTATTAAGCACTCGACCTTCTAAAGCTTCTTTTCTTGTTCTGACCAAGCGTTTCAGATATGTCATACATTGAAAAGAAGTAATCAAAATTAGCTTCATGTACTCAATTCTATAAAAAGTTATTAGCAATTAATACAGAATGAAGGGGGTGGGGAGTAATTAGCCCTCTTGCCCTGAAAATTAATGGGTCCTTTTCATTATGCTCCTAAGGAGTATTTTACCCAATAACATTCCACTTCTGATTAACGTAAAATGAAAACTACATTATTTGAGAATGCTGGCTACAAAACAATTACAAACCACAAATCTCACAAAGATTAACAGGGAAGAAAGATCAAGCAGAACAATGAACTATTAATAATTCTAGGCAGGATGAAGTTATAAAATCAATGTGTCAACCATTCTACCAGAATCAAGAAGCCACATTTATCGAGGGCATGGCCAGGCTTACAAAAGTAAGAGTTAATACAGTTCTCTACAGCTTAAATTAGGCTTTCAGGAGTGGGTAATGACTGGATAGTAACCAAAAAAGTAAAATATACTCGAATTCTAATTTCAAAAATGCAAGTGTCTATACACAAAGATACACTTTTCTTAATTTCTAGGCAAAATCATCTTCCCTTTTCTTACAGAGACCAAAAACTGTTCAAGGTTAAGAGTTTTAGCAACTCCAAGTGAATCAGTAGAGGGCAGAAGCCGACAGAGCTGACCAACAGATTACCTTTCACACTTGGAGTGATTGAGAGACTGCAGATAATTGCCTCCTATTTAAGTTGAATTTGAAGCTTTATCATTTTTCCTTACTAACCACCAAAAACCAAGATAAAATGGCCTGATACTTGAGTCATCAAATACTGCCCCAGAAGCCATGACAACAGCTCCACGAATACAAGGCAATACTGTTTTGTTTTCTGTTCCTCTCCAACTCCAGTTTTACAGTCCTCTTTATCCTGACAGCACTCGGTTTATTCTGGCTTATGCTTGTGGTTTACCCCTCATTACTTGGCAACTTGTGGCCTCAGCCCAGAAGCAATATCCAGGCAAATCTGATTATATAAGCAGCCCATTGCCACACACACTTAACCTATATACCACAGTAGTTTCATAACAGGCACAGAGTTCATGTCTCCCACTCTGTGATGCTGTATTGAAGCTCAGCCGGGAAAAGTTGCAAAGGGAACAAAGAAACAAGTACTAAATATACATGATCGATCACAGCATTGACGCCAATTCTGACACCTTTATCCCACATAAACCCACACACGTTCTACACAGCTGTAAAAGCTGGTACCTGAAGAAGTTTCCTCTGTCACTGCAATTGTCTATATGCTGAGGAGCAATAAACACTTTTTTCATTCAGCAAACTGGGCGCTTAGTATGTGTCAGACTGAAGATACATAAAATATGAACCCTGTCCTCATGGAGCTCACAATCAAGTGGGAAGCCAGATACAGAAAAGGAAAAGTAGCATAAATAAATAGAATACTGTGTTCTATATGAAATCAATGATTTGGATGGGGTATTGCTTAGGTTGGAGTGGGGGACTGAAATGGGAGGGATCAGATACAAACAAATGTTTCGCTTCCTGGAGAAGGGCACCCTGAGTCCAGTTGTAAAGGATGAGCAGAGCTGGCCAGCTCAAGAGAAAGTGGAACAGCAGTGAAGCCAAGGCAGGTATTTGGAGAAAGAGACAAGGTAATAAGATGGGTGTGGTGGCAGGTGGGTGGGCAGGTACGGTAAACAGTTCCATGTTGATGCTGTGTTCAGTGGCAGTTGTTCGAGACAAAGCAGGAGGAATAGCAGCCAGGAACAGAGCCCTGTGGGCCTTATACAACAGGTTGAGAACTGGGGACCTCGCAGTGTAGGCAACAAAGAGCTGGGGAACTGTTTTGAACAGGGGAAACTGACCATTCCGGGAGAAATTGAGAAGCATGAGATTAAAGTCAGACTGGCTAAGAAGAGGCTATAATATCCAGAGGTGATATCAGCAGGCCTTGGCTAAAGCACTGACAGTTGGGGTGGAAAAGGGTTACATTTGGGGGTTCAAGTTGGCAGGGTTTGGTATCTGAGGAGGAATCAAGGATGGCTCTTGGGTTTCCAGCTTGGACAACTAGGAGGGCAGTGGGGCTACCAGCAGAGAGAGAACACAGGAACAGGAGCAGGGTTGAGGAACAGCAATGGTTCTGGCTTTCGACAGGCTGAGCTGGACGTACCTCAGAGATATCCAAGTACGGGTGACTGACTGGCATGTAAGTACCAGCCAGGGAGAGGAAGTTTAACTCCAGAGGATGGTTAGGCTTCACTCTTGTCACTGGTGGAAGAAAATATGGAGTGGATGAAATTTCTCCAGGGGATGAGGAGAGCAGAAGAGCAAGACCCGAGCAATTCGGGGAACCCCAAGGTTGAAGGAATACACGGAGGACGTGGGTCCCCAGGCTGGAGCAGAGAAGGAATGGTCAGAAACAAGCATCCTGGGGTAGAAAGTTCTGACAAGGCCCTCAGGTTACAGGTCAGAAGCATCCAAGGTCTTACTCGTAACATGCAGTTAGTAAATATCTGAATGTGTAGCACTGTGCTGGACCCCGTGCGGGAGGGGCCGCTGAAATCGACCGCAGGACCCTTGATCACAAGAGCCTTATCACCTAGTTAGGGAAACAAAACTCACTCATAAGAGGTTAAGTTAAATGAAAGCCCAAGGAAGAGCCAAACAGCTGGGGAGGGCAAGGCCTAGAGGGCTCTAGGGTAGTGAGGGAACCAAGATTTCCAAGAGAAGCAGGACCTGGCTGACCTGGGGGCTGGGTGGGCCATGGGTGGAGGACTTGCGCCTAAGAAAGGGAACACAACAAAGCCCAAGAGGAGGACAACGTAATGTCCACTGGGGATCCAGCAGCCACTTCATGTTCGAGAACAGAGCCAGATCCTACCGGAAAGATAGCTCAAAGCCAGGACTGAAGGGAAGCAAATGCCCGCCTGCGAAGTCTGGGTTGTGTCTAAGGGGAAGTGGACAGTTCAGTGCAGGAGAAGCAAGAAGCAAGAAGTAGCACTTGAACCTCAGCTGTCTGATAATGCTCAACCTCTGTCCCTGTCTGCATGGGCCGATAAGGAGATGTGGGCAGGAGGGGTCTGGGAAGTGAGTCCTTCCACCATGAACAAATGTGAGGGTGCTTATCTAGGCCGAAGGCCATGAGAGAAGCAGGATGTGACCCAGCAGGCAGGGCCGTAGCCCTGGATCTGACTCCACGGTGAACTTCCAGGCAGTGAACCCTGCCTGGTCCTGGAACTTTGGTATTGGCTGAGTGGATTCTATGCAGCCTCTGTTACTGCCATCTCAGACTCTCCTTCTTCTCCTTGCCTGAGAGCAGCCTGACACAGATGTATCTTTGGGGGTACATCCGTGACTTGTGACTTCCCACTGCAAAAATAAATGACATCTTTACCCTGAACTCTGAAGATTGGAGGAGAAAAGAGCTAATTAATCCAGTCAATGAAATCAAGTTTAAATTAGTTTTAAAGGAAACAGACCCCAAGACCTAGTTTGAATTTTGTCCTTTAACTTGAATGGAGGGGTTTTCTCGCAGAGACGGAGATGCCTCTGAAGGAAGAAAACCATTATGGAATGTCTCTTCTGTTCCATTTTGGCAAGATGTTTGGGGGCAGAGGCAATGTCATAAAAGGATCTTGCTTCGAAACTATTTCCGTTTCCTAAAGAAGATGATGTAAGTCTCTCTGGTTAAATTGCTTATGAAATAGACACCATTTCCCTTCTTTTGTTGATGAGGATGAATGATATTTCACTTTTAGAAATGTCACTGTCAGAAAGAGAAGAAAAATAAAGCAAGCTTTGGAAAAATCTAAAAACGTGATGCCGATAGCTAATGTTTATTGAACACTTACTATATGCCCCATGTTGTGGTACCTCATTTAGTCCTTAGTACAACCTTGTGTTATATTGTCTTTTTCTTTTATTGTATTCGTGTACTATCTTTTTAGGTAGTAAAATTGTCTTCATTTAACAGTTAAGGAAACTGAGGGAGAAGATAAGTAAGTTACCCAAAGTCCCACAGCAGTAAATTACAGCGTGGGACTCTAAGCCATTTTCCAAACCACTGTTCTACTACCTGTGTGAGCCCTTGCAGGTGAGGGGGTGGCTGTGGGGCTGCATGGCTACCCCATGGCCAACTCCAGGGAGGCAGGGCGTGCAGGCCTTAGTTTGTGACTAATACCCCACGAAACTCATTGCAAGCTTCCCATTTCTGTCAAAGGATTCAATTACTCGTTTTTCAGACGAAATTTTTTAAATTCCTTACTGGCAGCCCCACTAATGTATATGTACTTGCTAATTAGGGAGGATTTATTTTGCAAAACTTGCATGGGTTGTACTCCAGCCTCAGACAAGCCACATCTGAGTCAAATAGTGCCGAGCCCTCCTGGTGTTGATGGTAAGAATAGCTAAGTGTATCTGCCCTCTTCACTCTTTCATAAGTCAAACCACTTAGCAGCAAAACAGAAGCTGTTTCTTCTGCGATTTTCTTTTCCCTTGCTCCAATCATTTCATAACCATTCCTCAGACTTTGAGTAAATGGTATTCACCCTTTCCTCATAGAGAAACATTTAAAGTTGCAGATTACCCTCTGTTCCAAAGCTGTCTCTGTTCGCAATCAAATGTCTTACACTCAGGAACAGGGAGGCCACCAAGCAAATCTCCAAGGTAATTTTTGGATGAGAATTAACACAAAGAGTAGAACATCATGGAAAAAGATGCAACTCCAGCCCCAAGGCCATCGTGTTGAGCAGAAGTGAAAGATGACACTAACAGTTGAGGCACCTGTTGGGAGGGGCCAGGCCGGGCATCCGCAGGCCTGTGGGCCTGGTAACTTAAGTCAGTATGAGGGCCAGGCAAGATTTTTTTTTCCATGCCTTTTCTAATAAGACTGTGGTCCTATTGAAGAAACATCACAGGGCAAATTGCCAAGATGTCACAAAGCATGTGGTTGTAAGAAATTACCCCTTCGTAATTCAAGTTCATTGTTGCATCCTGACTTTCTGGGAAGTTTTTCCTTAGCTGGCCACATTGGAAGTTCCTGTGTCTTGGTTAGGATTTCAGCTTACTGCTGCTTTTGGTATCCTGCAAATTGGCCTTTGCATATTCTAACTGGCAGATTTCCTTCCTGTAAAATTCCGAAATTGCTTGAAAGTCAATTATATGTCAATTAAAACAAAATCCAAAAGTGGTGCTTTTAATTCATATGATGGGTGAGTCAGTTATTCTGCTGTTGCTTTAATTTGCTTCCTCTAAGACTCCTTCCCCCATTGGTTTCCGCTTACATGCTCAAGGCCATGTCCATATCGAAGAGATATATAATCTTGTGTCTTTGGTCCTAGACTTAGAAATGTCATGGCAGTCATTGCTTCGGTTCCATACTGGGTCCCTAGGGTGGCCCGGTTCAGTCGAGTTTGTTTTCCTTCCTGTGCTGCTAAGTTATCACTGGGGACGCTGAACTCAGTTTTTCCTTCCCAGTTGCCTCTTGAAACACAGCCATCTTTCCTCGCAGGAGAGCAAGCCCCTGCTGATAGGAAATCTTTCCGTGCACGCACGCACACGGCAGTTTGCCAGCGTGGATGGCTGCCAATGGTTTTCTCTAGCTGCAAGGAGTTTATTTTCCTGGATGGCCATGCTGGGCCACACAGGTGGCCCGCGGCACAGTAGGCTCTTCATTGATAGAAGCTTCTTTGTGGAGAAGTGCCTCTGGTGTGCTTGGGATTCCCACAGACATTTGTGACAGCTGAGCGATGCAAAAAAAAAATGTTTTCATGTTGCAGTGATTCGGAGCTTACTGTGAAGCGGAGGATGTGTTAAGATGCAGGTGTGCTGTGGCCTCTCCAGAGGTAATGGCTTGCCCCGGCCCCAGGAGGACCAGGCGACTGGTACATCAGACCTGGAGCCCCCCCCAGCCAGGAACCACCCCCACTCTCCATTGACCTGTTTAAGTATTAAGGATTCCCCACCATGTACTATGACTTTGTAGGGCATGGCACAGGCCCCGGCTGACTTTGCGAGGGCAAAGAAAGGGCAGCTCCTTAGGACTACACATTAGGGAGCTATACCTCCCTCCCCTCTAAGTCCCCAGCTCCAGCAAAATGCTGCAGCCTTTGATCTTCTGAGGGTTTTTTTGTCTTTGAAATTATTTTTATTGAAGTATAGTCAGTTTACAATGTTGTGTCAATTTCTGGCGTACAGCATAATGTTTCATTCATACACGTACATACATATATTCCTTTTCATATTCTTTCTCATTATAGGTTACTACAAGGTATTGACTATAGTCCCCTGTGCTGTACAGTAGAAACTTGTTGTTTATCTATTTTATATATAGTAGTTAGTAGTATCTGCAAATCCCGAACTCCCAATTTATCCAATTGAAATCGTATTGACTTATCTCCTTATCTCTATGTGGCGTCTGTCCAAAAACACAGAGCAAGAGGCCGTCTAGGGCACAACCTGAGTGCTACCTAGAGAATGATATTTTCAGTAGAGTAGAAAATATCAGAATGCATGCTGGGAGGGCAGGTGAGTACTGCTCTGAGAAACCCTCATTTAAGTTGTGTATACAGGGTTTCAGTATAAATCTTAATTCTTATGTAGATTGATCATGGACAAGTCTGAAACCCTTGACTTTGACACTAGTCTCAAATTGTCTCCCACTCCCATCAACTTGCTTTTGCAGTCGGCCCAGCTTCTGCTAAAGCCTCAGTTGGGTGGAACCATCCTTAATTATATGGACCTGGGGCCCTGCTAGGTCTTAAATCATCAAAGACAGATTAAATTATGGCCACAATGCACTCTCTGAGGCAAAGGATAGACTCACGGATTTAAGATTTTTTTTAAGAGTTTAAACAAATGGGCTTTCTATTAATTCTCAGTTAATAAGAAAACTCACTGAACCCTAGTATGACACTGTACACACTCTGGTTAATTGGCACTTCTCCCTAGAATGCAGGAGGTTAAAGCAGGCAGCAGGCGGGGACCTTCTCTGGGGAAAGGGTGGGCTTTGGTACCTTTGGTTTTCGTGCTGTAATAGGTGGGGCCTTCCTAGTGTGAGTGGAGAATGCACTTAGCTACCTGTACAACACCCTTTGCCTCTGACCCACCGCATAGGTAAGTAATTGTTCTAGCAGGCTTCTCTGAGCCACATCGAGAAAGCATCTGCAAAGACATTTATTTAGTCTTTAGAAGAATAAGGAGAGCAGCAGCCACAGTGTATTGGGCATTGATGGTTAGGCCTGGGCCTAAGTGGTTTAGTTTACATCAGCTCATCTGATCCACTTACCAGCCCTCTCGCAGGTGGCTATCATCATCCCCTTTGAGGAGAAGGAAAACTGGGTCTCAGGGAAATTAAAAGAACTTACCCAAGGTTGTATACCTAAGTGGAAGACAAGGGATACCAGTGAGCCCAGCATGTGTACCCAGAACCCAGCATGGGGAGGGGGTGGCCTCTTTACGCTGAGGGTATGCTCCCTTCTGCCTGGAATGTTCTCCCCTGGCCATCCCCAGCCGGCAGGATCTCTTCCATCTGGCTGGCTCTAGTCTGAATGTTTAGTTTCACGAAGTGATTTCCTGTTTGCTGTACCCACGTGGCACATGGTTGTCCCTCTTGTGACATGTCACATTCTACTGCGTATTGGCTTATTGTTGTCAGATGTGAGTATTATCTGTCCTTAGATTGCAGTTCTCAGTGGATGGTTGTATTGCTGCTGCTTTGGATTTGGTGAGGAAGTACCCACTGTCTTCATCGGTGGGATCTGCTTTGGCAATTTCAAGTTCAGGCCCCGCCCTTCCTTCGTCTCTGAGCAATGATTCTTGTTCTTGAGGGATGAGAATATTTTCCTTCACCTGCACAGTAATCACTATGAGGTAATTTTATATGACAGTCATTTGTTTTCTGATTGTGACTGTATTTGTCAGAGCGATTCTTTTCAGAACTTCAGCCATAATGGGATAGGCTTTTTGAAAGTGTATGCACAAGTAAAAATTGACAGTTTTAAGCTACAACAGATCTGTTACTTTTTTTTTTTTTTGCTGTTAGATGCCTTCATGAGTTTTGAAAGGGGATGAGGAGGAAGCCAGGAAAAAGAGAAGTAGGTTTAAAATGGGCTAGTATCAGAGGGGAGGCTCAGTGGTAGAGTATGTTCTTAGCATGCACAAGGTCCTGGGTTCAATCCCCGGCAGCTCCATTAAAATAAATAAACCTAATTACCTACCCCCCTCCAAAATGGGCTAGTATCAAAATTGGATTTTCTTTGCATTTTACAGGATAATTGAAACTTGATTTACCAGAATTGGATGTCTAGACAGCTTCCCTTGTAGGGGAAGGGAAACTAACATTTCTTGAGCCCCTGGATTGTGCCAGGTTCCACATTCAACATGTTTCTACTCTTCCTGGCTTCCTCCCTACCCCCTCTGAAAACTCATAAATAGCATAACAGCAAACTCTGGGAACAATTGGGCAATTCCCAAGATTGCATCTTATCTCTGCTTTTATAGATATGGAAACGGGCTTAGCGAGGTGGTGCTCAAGGTGACAACGATCCCTATCTGACGAAGCTGCTGGAATTGAACTCAGGCCCACCTTACCCCAAAGCTCTTTGTCCACAGCATTTGCTGTTCAGGGAGAAGCCCTGGAATTTTCCTTGTAGAATAAGAGAGAGGCTTTCAGTTAGTGTCTTCCTGAACAGGCTCTCCTCACCCCTTTGCCAAGGCTGACTTGATTAAAGCACTTACGCTTTGAGATGAATTGCTATTTTATTGCCAGTTAAGGGTATTTTTCTCTCCTCCTGCTAAAATTTTAACTATGAAATATGCCTTTTAAAGTGACATTTCAGGGACTCTTGACATTTATATGGGAAGGAGCAATGAGAGCAGAAGCCCACCTCACGCTTCTTGAATTACATTAAGTAGGAGACACCTGCCTGTGAGTTGAGGCTGATTCTGCTTTGGAAGTTAAGTTACAGCAGTGAGCAGGACATTTATTGAGCCCTTTCTAGGTTTTAGTCGCGGCCCCAAGCACTTGAGCTGTATTTCACGGACTCCTAACTAGGCGTCCATGAGATAAGTGTGTGATCCCCATTTGACACAGGAGATGAGGGAGGCTTTGCCCAAGGTCACACGTTAGCTAGTCATGGGAGCTGGGCTTTGTGTCTGGCCAGATGCAAGGCAAAGCCTTCGCTCAGTCTTCATGCTCCAGGATTTGCGCACCAATTCTCAGCCTTGGTGACTAGTGCACGCCCTCCCAGCGAGAGGTCTCAGATATGTTCACAGCACAATTGATGCTCAGAGTGCAGCGCCCTCTCCAAGGACTTCTTCTGTCTGCAGTTCTAAAGAGAGGCTTTGGACTTTCTCAGGTGAAGGTTTGTTCCTTCCAGATGTTTGTTTGGAGCTGAAGAAAGAAAAGTGTAAGAACCTAATAAGGCAACTGCCCTCATGAAGGCATGTACTTCCTTCTTAACTTGCTGAACCTAAGTTCTGGCTTATTTTTACCTTCAGGGTGATGTTGACAGAGTTAATTATGAGGAAAGGAGTCCAAAAACCCTTTCTGAAGGAGGCAGCCATCCTCTGGCCAGCACTGCCCCACAGCAGGGATGTCTCTGGGATGCCGTTTCCTTGGTGTACTGTCCACAGTGCTTTCCCATTTTGTTTCAGAGCATTTCCCATTGTGTCCCTGTGGAGCGGAAATTATTTCCATTTTATACACTGGAGGTTGCGGCTTAGACCAAAAATGGCAGAGATGGGATGTAGAAGGAGAGGTTAAAAAGGGACAGAATGGAAAAAAATGCCTTCTCCCTCTTATCATTTTATCTTGGGATTTGTGAGGTCTGTCTCGACTAGCTGCCACCTCATCCTGCTCCTGTCCCTTAATTTTCCTTGCAAGGTGTAAAATACTGATTTCTATTAGGTATGAAGAGCCCTCCTCCTATTATAGTCGATATTTGTCACATTGTCACATTTTTTTCCCCTCAAAGCCATTAGCAGTTTCTTTTGTTCTGTCTCTGACATGCTCTGGTGTGTGCATTTGTTTTCCAAGAGTGAATCTGTAACTTGTCTTTAGCCTTGTCTACAGTGACGCCTGGGGATTAAATGGAATGCATCTCAAGGTTATAGGTACCATTAAATTGGGCAGCTGTGGCAAGGATGTCTCAAGGCTAGACTGAAGATTCAGGGTGACTCATTGAAGAAGTCAGCAGAATGCTGCTGAGTAAGGGCAAGTGGACAATACCATCACGGGGGGAAACAGCCATCCAGTCTCTGTGGATATTTACAGGATAATTACCCTTTGCTCATCACTGTGTTGAGTACTGTGGTAGACTCAGAAATGGCTGGGAGGTTGTCTGTATTTTCCAGCTATCATCTATTTGGAGAGCTAAGGCCTAAAACACGAAACAGAGAAAGAAGCGTCTCACTATAAGTGCAAATAGGGTGGCTTTGTAATCTAGGGTGTTGGCTTTAGTGCAGTGACATTGAAAGTAAAATGGTTCAACAATATGGCACCTTTAACCTGAGGAAGACTCCCCCTACTGAGAAGGTGCACATGTAAATGATTAAAATGTAGGCTAATCATGTGATGGAAAGATACACGAGTAGGCAGCTGGGGGGCAGTGATGAAAGCTTAGTCTGGACTATTACTGCTTGGATTCAAATCCTAACTCTGCCACTTACTGGCTATGTGATCTTGGGTGGCTTATTTAACCACTCTGTACCTCCATTTCCTCATCTGTAAAATGGGGAGTAGTAATAGTATCTACCTCATGGGAGGTGGGATTGTTATAAGGACTAAGTTGATACACACACTCTTATAAGAGTTCCTGGTATGTGGCAATGCTGTGTAAGTGATGGTGAAGAGCAGTACAGAAGGGGAAGGGACCTCTGCTAGAAAACGGTAGAGTGGAGGTCAGGGAAAGATGTACAGTGGATCCTTACCACAGGGTCTTTAAAATGTCCGGGGGATGTCTAGGCCGAAAATGAGCAAAGACACAAAATGGCCTGATGGGTTGCAGGGAGCTGCAGTTGGTTGGATATTATTGAAGCATCAGATTTAAATGTAGGGGATTTAAATCCGAGGAGAAAACGTGGCCCAAGTTGGGCTCTTAAGGATGAAGAGAATACTGATCGGTGGGAAGGAGTGCTTTTCAGGTTGGAGAGAACGTATGAGCAAAGGTAGAGAATCAAGGCTGTTTATTCAGACAAATATAAAAGAATATGCAAAGAAGGTCACAAGAGGGGATATTTCCAGCAATGTGGTAGATTGCTAAGACTTAGGAGAAAGGACTTCATACCAAAACATGAAATCAAGGTTTAGCCTATAATAAACTAGAGTTTCCCCAGTTTTACTAAGGAAGGCAAATGTGTCAGGATGGAAGCTGGGTGTGAGAGGAAAGAACTTGGTGACAAGGGGACAAAGCATAGATTAAGGAGGGAAATTTGAGAATTTAAACCAGTTTTGCTTTGGTGCTAATGAGTGAAAGATTAGAATTTAGGGCAGAAAGGCTGGTATCTTTGCTGTAAAAGACCAACAAGGTAACTGGCCAGAGTTCGTAGCACCCCGTGAATGCTCTGTGCTCCTCTCACTCCAATGGGATGAATTTTGCTCTCAGTCTAGGATGGATGGCTCCGGTGAGTGTGATAAAATGAGTGGAGCCCAAACTCCCCCACTTCTTCCCAAACTGCACTGACCTCAGTAAACTATACCCAGGAGAGAGAGTTTGATTCTACAGGGTGATGTATAGGTTAAAATTATTCTGAGTCCCCTGTTTTGGGGGTCGATTTGCTGGGAAGTGCTGATGCTTCTGACCTTGAATTTAAGAAGCAGCAGCATTGTTGTTCTGGTGGCGTTCTGTGATATTTCGTCTCTTTTTTTCCAGCCTTTTGTGACTGCATGACAGTGATTAGGAATGGGGAGAAATCACACCAACATCAAAGTAAACCATACAGTATGCCGGAGCTTGGTTTTTCAATAATTTAACAAGTGTCCTTTTTAGTCATTTGTATTTTCTTAATGATTTTTGCATTTCAGAATAAATTAAGTATTGTCACTATAAACAGTCCTGATAAATCTACCCACCTTCCCCAGAAACTCTTTTAGGTCTTGGGCAAATATTTTGCTTCTCTGGGCCTCAGTCTTCTCATTTGTAAAATTGTGGGGGTCGGACTAAGTGATGATGTTGATGAAGATAATGGCTAACATTGATTGAACGCTCCTGATGCACCAGCTCATAGTCCAAGTACGTTATCCATCTTAACTCACTCACTCCCCCCATCAGCCCTGTCAAGGAGGTACTATCATTCCTGACCCTACAGGTAACTTGGTAACTTGCCACACACATGGGTAACTTGCAGAAGATCTCTCAGATGGTAAGTGATATAGACAAGATTATTCTAACCCAGGTAGATTGCTGCAAGCCTGTTCACATGGCCACTGCTGCCTCCTGCTTCTCACTCTTTCCCTGCTGACAGTAGGTGACTTCTAATGTGGTATCCAGTGAGGGGTTAGGAAACGTCACGACCTCAGTGTTTCTAGTGAAGCCCCCCTCCAACTGAATCTGCACTCAGACTCTGATAATACCAGGTTGAACCTGCTCGGATGGCTTTTAGTCCGACAAGCCCATTGTTGCCTGGCTGGGTCTCACCCCCTTGACCAGGGTCCCCACAGAGTCATCCCAAGGCCGACCTACAGGTGAAGGAGCTGACAGACTCCCTGCCTCTTCCAAGAGCTCAATTCAAAACAACTTGTTAGCACGGATTTGAAAATGAATGAAAGCAAGCTTTTTCTTGAGAAGTCGGGAATAGCTGTGCAAAGTAAGGAAAAGGGTGTTGTTTAGCTGCAAAACAATATGGTTTGTTCTTCCTAAAAACCGGAGCAGACCTCTGGATTCCTGTCTAGATGCGTCTCAGAATGAAAGACTCCTCCAAGAAGCAATTCAGGACATAAAAGGATTGAAGCGATTCAGGACATAAAAGGATTCTAGGCAGTGCAGCTTCTTGGTAGCATCGCGGCTGTGGAAATACCTGGACGAGCTGAGTAGTATCAATATTACCAATAAAGTAACAATGGGATCCCCACAATTTTTGTGTAACATTTCCTGCTTATCAAGCCTGACTGGCTGCTGAGAACATTAGACATATTATCTATTAAAACCACTCATTAACCCTATGAAATAACGAAGTAGAGTCATTGTATACGGGAAGAACTCGGAAGTAGAGGGTTGATTTTTTTGGTGTGTGCCCAGTTTACACTTAAGTCAGACTGCTTACATCATCTGCCAGCCGGTTACTAGCCTGACAAGTTCCAGACTTTTATTGGTCAAACAGTCTTAACACTTTGGTTTTCAATCTGGCAAGGGTTGGTGCATTTTCAAATGAAGCCTGGAAAGTTATTACCACTTGGGAAAAAGTCTTTCGGCAACAAAGAAAAAAGAAAAAACTGCAGGATTGTGTGGCCAATGGGCTATGGCTGTGGCTTTCATCAGTCAATTTTATTTGGCCATTCAGCTCATACAAATTACCATGTAGAGCTGTGGGATTTTGTGAAGATGGCATTTGTTTGTACTCTTTCCCTGAGGTGGCCATGGAATAGAGTAGAAGGATTAGGAGGGACGGGTGCGTGTAAAACGGGGGTTCTTAACAGGAGATGTCAGCAACCAGATGGGAGAGACCAGTGTAGCTGGAGAAACTGAATTCACAGTTACCATCGTTTTCATCTTTACTTCAGGGATATTCGTATCTTCAGGTTGTCATGAGAGAGCAGGTTGTCCCAGCTCATCGTCCTTGGCAGAGGTCAGCACTTACATTCCCCTGTGCTCCACTTAGAAAGAACAGCCCTGCTGTGCATCTTAAAGATAACTCAACCTGAAAGCCATCTGACCTTCGGGGAGAGTTACAGGTGCTCTGGGGGAGAAGGCAGGCATCGAAGTTTGGAAAGGGCTGTCCTGACTAGAGATTTTCTTCTCATTACACTCAGCTGGAAATACAGACATTAAAAAAAAAAATTATCCTCACTGCTGTTCTAACGCAGAAGTTTCTCCAGGTTGGTCTTGCTAGCTCGAGTCCTTTGGTTACGCTCTGTAAATGATTCCCCCGCTTGGATTAAAGGGAGAGAGTGCGTGCATGCAGTTAATACACAAACCATCATAGTAAATTTGTCCTGAGTTTTCCTGAAGCGCATTTTTGTGATACAGAATTTGTGTCACGGGATTCTGTTTTTAACCCTATTAATTCCCGGAAGGTACCAAATCTATTGAGAAAAGAAGCATTTCTTTTTTTCTTTTCCCTTTTTTAGTTTTATTAGGTTGAATTATTATAGTTCGACTGCACACACACATTATATTGCATGTAAATACATATATACAGTAGACTGCACTTTTTTAGTTTATATATATGTACTGATTATTGTTTCTAAGAACAGATTAGGTCTTTAGCTTTTTAAACTTACATAGTTATCAAAGGAATAAAGCTAACTACAAAATAAGAATCAACAGAATGCATTAATCCAATCATAAAGGACAGTCAAATGTGCTTACACATATTCAAGAAATCGAAATAATAATTAGTTCATTTGTGTCCTTATTATTATTATTTTTTTTTTTTTTAGATTCCTCATATAAATGCTGTCATAAGTCATTTTTCTTTCTCTTTCCGGCCCACTTCACTTAGAATGACAATCTTCAGGCCCATCCATATTGTTGCAAATGGCATTATTTTATTCTTTTTTTATCGCTGAGTAGTGTTCCATTGTATATATGTACCACATCTTCTTTATCCAGTCATCTGTTGATGGACATTTAGGTTGCTTCCATTTCTTAGCTATCGTAAATAGTGCTGCTGTGAACATTGGGTTGCATGTGTCTTTTTGAATTTTATTTTTCTCTGGATATATGCCCAGGAGTGGGATTGCTAGATCACATGGTAAGTCTATTTTCAGCTTTTTAAGGAACTTCCATAGTGTCCTCCATAGTGGCTGCACCAATAGAGAAAAGAAGCATTTCCTGAGCCCGTGCTCGAAGTAGAGCACCCTACTGGTTACTAGAAATATAAAGCACGATGGCTCAGTCCCTAACCTCAACTGTGTGTGTGCTATTCAGATGGCAAGCTGGACACTTAAAAAGTTTCAAGACAGATCAAAACTACAATCTGCCATTTGACATAATTGTAGCAGTGTTCATTGCATAGGTTTTATTTTAACCCTTTGCTTTTGAGCCTTTATCCTCAGGGGTTGATTACTGAAGAGCTGGAGGGTATTCTGCACAGATGGAGTCCTAGGGTTGGAGCAGATTGTCAACCCTGATTCCTTTACGTTAGGATGATGTTGTTTAAATAAACTTGTTTTTCTAGGGAACTTAAAGTTTGGAGAACCAGGTCAGGCACAAATCGGATACACAAGAAAAAATGAATTAAACTATGTATCAAGAAAGCTAGTTTTTCAAAGTCCCTGATGTGGTATAATCAAAAGGACTTGGCCTGTGAGGCAGGGCATCGGGTTTTAGTTCTATCTTGGTCACTTACAGAACGCGGGACTTCGGTTAACGCTTAATTGTCTCTGAACCTGCTTCTTCATATTGCAAATGGGCATGTTGATTATGTGGGCCTCATGGGGTTATGATGAGCATCAAATGGAATTTTCTGAATGAAAATACTTTACAAACTGTAAAGCACATTACAGACGTGAGACAAGATGTTAATGTTGTTACGTAAAATCCACAAGCCATTTTCTTCCTCCTGCAGTCTCTAATGATTATATAATAATATGTCTTCACTCATCCTTTTTCTGCTTGTGTTTTGCGGTCATCCCTCAAAACACACCTCAGTTAAGATAAAGATCATCTCCATTACCCCTTGTGCCCCGCCTGTCATCCCCTCCAGGGATAGTCACTCTTCTGATTTCTGTCACTACATGTTAGTTTAGGCTCTTGCAATTTAAATGACTAAAGAATCAACAGTATTATGTTATTCCCGTGGTGTAATGAGGGCCCCTGGTGCCATCCCAAACTTGCTTGCTTTTTTTTTTTTACTATATCATTTACTTAAATTAAAAAAAAATTAACACCCTCTGGCATTTTGGAAGGTGTTTGTTTCATATGTACTTGAGCCGCAGGCTCTTGCCTCTCCCCAAGTGATTGTATTAACACATTGTGACACAGGGGGCCGCCTCTTCCTATACTGTATCGTCCATATTTACCCACCTCTCTCCAACAGCCAAGCCCTGGTTCTTGTGTCGGTGGAGTCCCTGCTGCAGTAGTGGAAGCCACTGGCGGCTGAGCTGGCGAGTCAGGAGAGGGGTGATGGCATTTAACCCGATGTGGCAAAAGATGCCGTGTGGCCAAAGGATCCCGCCAACCCCTTTGGGTGATTTAAGAGAGAACTACTTTGAATGAGCTGTAGAGCGGAGTGAATTCTGCAATGTACAGGTCACCTTAGGGTAATGTCTTTATTTTTTTTGTAATTTCTTTTTGGTGGGGGGGGTTGTTGTTTTTCTTAGCAGGGGAGGTAATTAGGTTTATTTACTTACTTATTTTTAATGGAGGTACTGGGGATTGAACCCAGGACCTTGTGCATGCTGAGCATGCGCTCTACCATTGAGCTCTACCCACCGTTAGGGTAGTGTCTTTATTTATTTGAGGGCACTTGCCACCGAATCTCAGTCTTGTTTTGGGGAGGAGCTGAGGGAAGAGTCTGGCCTCCCGGAAGTTGTCAGCACTGCCCCCTCCCCCCAGTCAGCCCAGTCAGGAGGCCAGGACTTGCGCTCGTGTGAGCTGGTTCTGGATACCCACGTGGGGTTCTCCCAGGGCCTCTTCTGGGCAAAGACTTGGGCTGGTGATGGCATTTTCTCAAGAGGTGGTGACTTGGTCTTCCCCGAGACTTTTCTGGTGCTGCACAGAATACAGAGTGTTTAAATTGAGGCCGAGCAGGTAGACTGCCTCACAACCCCTCTCCTTGGTTCCAAGAGGAAAGGACTGGCCAAGTCTCTCAGTGGCAGGCACGGTAACCTGCGGTTTGCTCTGCTTACGACTTTTTCAGAGCTGTTCTCCGAGCTCTTGCTGATGAGATGAGGCGGGGAACATGGTCCTGCCCCCATCACAGCCGGTGGTGTCAGAGAGGTCCCCTGACCTGAGATGGGCCCCTCAGACTCGCTCCTCCACGAGTTTGAAATCAGTGTCCAAGGCTGTCCGTCAGGCTCTGCTGGATGTTTGAATTGGAAGGTGCCCTCGTGGGAGGCTTTTGTCATCATGTAGAGAGACCCAGTCCTCACAAATGGAGAAGAATGTGGCAGATTTGCGGGAGAAGACCATCCCAGGGCCCTCGCTGTAGGGGAGGGAAAGGGCACCTCGCCGGGCACCTGTCCTGGAGTTGCCCTTAGGAAACTCCCCCGCTTTTGCTCAAGGTGGCCTGTATGGCTTTTCTCTGCAGCCACACAGTCCACAGTTGCAATACTTTCTGGTCGAACAACACAAGGCCAAATGAGTTGGAAGAGCAGTTTAGCAAAAATAAGAATAGCCACTGATTTCACAGTTCAGAATATACCCGTGGTGCTGGCTGGACCACCCTGCCAGCCAGTCACTCACAGTGTGTGCCGGGACTTCAGATGGCTCTGGACTTTGAGTACGAACAAATGGTAAGGTCTGGTAGCTTCCCCTGTGCCCAGGAAAGAGTGTCCTTGGTCACATTAGCTTGTGTGGAATACAGGGGGGCTCTGCTGTTCTGGCCCCTTATGTGCCCCTTTCAGTCACTTTTAGCCAATACTGCCTGTCAGTGGGGAAGGATTTCTGCTTTTTGCTGGGAAGCCTGTTTTTTAAAATAAGTAGTTGATGGTGACTATCAGGAAAGGAGGGGACTTATATTAGTGGCTTCTGAGTTGGGGACGCCTGATGATCAAGTTGTATTATTCTGAACTTCCGATTTGCCGAAGACCACAGCAGTCACATTTGTTTCTAAGGACAGTGTGGAAGCAATGCAACAACCCTTAATGCTGGTGCCATGCCTGACTGTCGGTGCATCTCCGGTTCTTCTTACCTGTCAGGTCCCCCCAACCCACTTTGCCCATGCCATGCCCTCCCAGCATCCTCTGGGGCCAAAGTTGAGTGTGCATCAGTGTGCCCTAGATGAGACATTTGCTATCCAGGCACCCTCTATGATCACATTTAGTTATCAGAAACAAGCACTTGATGCCACAGGGTGTGTATGGTTAAGAACACAGTCTCACCTGTGGTTGTGCTGGACACGGGGCTCCTGCAAGAGGCAGTGACTTGCTCTGCCAGAAAAATTTTCTGGTGCTGCACAGCCATAGAGTGTTGAGAATGAGGCTGACCAGGTAGACTGCCGGCAGTCCCTCTCCTCTGGTGGGAGGGGGTCACGGGGGATGCAGTAAGGTGTTCACAAAGGCTTAGGACGCGAGGCATAGTGCTGTTCATAAGAGAGATCTGACGAATCCTATGCACGTTAAGAGGAAGATGAAATGATGACTGTCTTGGAGTGTCAGGAAAGGCCTCTTGGTGGAGAGGGCATTGTAGTTGTGCTTTGAAGGGCCAGTGGGACCTGGCTGGGCAGCGATGGGGCCGGAGGGTCGAGCAGACACAAGCAGCGCGCTCCACACGGGAGGGAGCTTGGCCGTGGCGGCTACTTCACCTCAGGGGTAAAAAGTGGAGCTGTAGCTGTCCCCATAGCCATGACCAAGTGCTAATTGCACAGCCCTTCTGAGGAGCTCAGTAACTGTTTTACAGAGAAGCGATTTCTGGTGCAGTATACTATTACTAATAGGACCTTATTAGACACTTTCTTTTTTTTTTTTTTACCTCCAATATATGTCAGGTTTTTTGAAAGAATCTTTGTCGATATGTGAAAAGCATGCAGGTTGCCTCTATAGCTTTTGTAAATTTATCTTTAACCAGCTTCTTTGATTCTGAAAGTCAGCCAGGATTTCTGACTCCAGCATGACATGGCGGAGAGGGGACGTATTGCCTGGGGAAGGGGCAGGGATTATAATGACAGAGCAAGACGTTCCTCCAGGTGCCATCTCCCCGCTTAATGAGCACAGCTCATTTTAGTTGCGACGTCATTTCACTGAGCAGGTATTTCTAACCAGTTCCTCTTGGAGGTCAAAGGCAACGTTGCTTGGAGCGTAGGAAAAACGGTTTGCCTGGTTCCTGCGTTGCTGAAGGTCCTGTTGATTCATGTGTGAAAATCCAGGGAGATGATCGGCCGGAAAAGCACACGGCTTCCAGGGCAACAGTCAGGATCAGAATGACTTTTTTCTGGCAATTCTGCCTTTCCTGCTGGCTCCCCTTCCTTGGCACTTCTGTCTCATGGTGGCCTCTGGAGACCCTGTGGAAATGCCCAGAAAGCTGTTTACCTTCTGTTGTCACACGTCTTAAGGCAACCCACTCCATCTGAGGCAATGCGTACTATTAGAAGGTTCTTCCTTGGACTGAGACAAGAATCTGTTTTCCTGTAACTTTCCCCGTTAGTGGCTTAAATATAGACCTTTGAGGACTGGCCTAGGAACACAGGCATCGTATCTAACACTGTTTCTGAAAGAAAATGCATTCTGAGTTCCACACATGTTTCCTGCATGTTGAACACTAGGAACTGCCTTAAAAACTCATGAGAATTGGTTCAGAGGGCTGATTTTCTCATAACTCACTCTTAACAAGCACTGAGGTGGTATAAGAAAAACCAGGCTTCTCATCCCATCACTTAGCCACCTGGAGGGGAAGCCCAGGGACTGGATAATTTGGGCCAAGGGGACCACGGCCCTGGAAGCTGGCCCGCTTGGCTCACACTGCCACAGGAGGCAGAGATCACGATGGCTGGGGAAACTGCCTTGGAGGCAGATGGAGATGAATTTAACCCTGGGCTGTACCACTTACTAGCTTTGTGACTTTGAGCACGTTGCCTGACCTTTCAAAAACCTCAGTTTTCAAAGCCTGTTTTTAATCTGCAAAAGAGATGAAGAAGAAATGTGACGAAGCATAAAGAGAGCCCAGTACTGCTCAATAAATGCCGTTTATCATAGGCACATACACACACAGTTAACTGTGTTGCCGGTCTGCGCCCGGAGTTCGTGAAGGACTGATCGATCGCATCCCCTTTCCGGGCTGCGGGGCAGGCAGGCAGGATGCCGCTGCCTTTAGCTGGTGACTCAGCCCAGCGCTTTGGGTCAGAGCTACTTTGAAAGTCTGATCATTCCACAGCTTCAGAGTGGGTTCTCCACATATATATTTCAGCCATGGCTTCTTGTTTCTCTTCTCAAGACCAAACCCAGAGTACCTCTAAACTTTCCCCAGAACATGCTACAATTTCCTGTTTGTATGTCAAGCTTTACTCATTCTGGAGATTGGTCCTTGTGTTAGATTTGTGTCTGGGATTTGTGATATTTAACCTTTCTAATTCATCACAATATATACATTAGGATATTTATTGTCCATCCCTGGTTTTTAAAGTATTAAGCTGTAGCTTGGAGCAGAACATGTTTCCGTTTCTGTAGATTTTCCTGCTTGAAAGGGGAGAAATAATGGATAGCATTTTAAAATAAATAAATCGGTGACCATGCCTGCAGATTTTATTTTTTAGTTGTGGCATCCAGATTCTCAGGGTTGAGAATCCACCTGGCATCGGTGCCAGGATGGATGACACTGGCTTCCGAGCTTTCTTGTAGAAGAATTACGAGTAGAGGGTTGGAGAGAAAGAATCTTCTCCAGGGCTGGTTACTTAAGAGGACGCGAGAGGAAGGCAGTGGTTGAGGACTGGGGCTTGAGTACCTACTCTGCCACTTAGTGGTGATGACCTCGAGCAAGTTTCGTAGGGTTATTAGGAGGATTGAGCTAGATAAAGCATTAAAGCACTTAACCCAGTGCCCAGCACATAGAAAGTGCTGCCCCCCTCCGGCCCCCTGCCATAGTACATTTTTTAAAAGAGAAATCTTGCTGGTATAAGCACTGCTCATTCTTGACTCCTAACCATCAATTACAGACCTCATGGAGTTACAGGATGTTAGAGCTTCGAATTATGTTTCCATTAGTGGTGATGGATTAGACGGAACTATTCCACACGTTCTCATTTAGTCCCCATTGTGGTCAGAAGGAGATATTTATGAAGCAATATGCTGGATAAGAAGTGAATTGGCCAAAGACTAGGTCATCAGTGAAACCGGAGGTGTGAACTACATTGAGACAGTCTTAACCCCTCCAGCGTGCTCACTTCTTCCTTTTGCATGCTCCTGGAGCCTAGTAAGCACGGGGGGAGCCGGGAGCGGGGGTCACATCAGAGAACTCTCGAGCAGTGCAGGTCAAGTAGAGCCTTGCTCGCCAGGGTGAGAACATTGGCTTTCGCTCTGAGAGTGGAATGTGTGGAAGACACTTGAGCAAAGGAGTCGTGTTGTTGGACTTAGGTTTGAAGGGATCACCCTGCCTGGGTTAAAAGTAATGCTACTCACTGGGGTGTATTCGGGTTTGTTTTCTAAAACTGAGATGTGGAACATGTTGAAAAACTGAGATCTGTAATGAGCAAAGATGGAGGCAGGGAGAGAAGGCAGAGATGGCTGCTTTGCCCAGGTGATGGTGGGCAAAGTGTCTTCACAGTGCTTTTCTGTAATAGCTGATTTTTTTTTTGTCAAGAACTTGTGCTACCTAAAGTCACTCCCCCCTCCACAACACCCTCATAGTATTAGACTTCTGACTTTTCTCTGTGCGTCTTTTTGGGTGGCACTATCACATGTGTGTGCAGTGTGGATATCTGAAGGTTGAGAGGAAAGTTAATTCCATCCCTAATAGAAATGTTGTTTTTTCCCTCCCGTAAATCATCTCAGGAGAAAGTTATGACCACTGAAGGGAGAGCACCACCTCACTGTTCATGTAAGAATCTCATTGAATATTGTGGGCATGTTTCTGCCACAGATTTTTTTTTTACTAATTTAATAATTTTTTTCCACTCATTTAAACTCATTTTACTCATTTAATTTTTTTCACTTACTTTACTCATTTTTTTACTCATTTTTTTTTACTCATTAATAGATCCTCTCTCTCATGTCTTACCAGCCCCAGTTTCACCTGCAGAGAAGCGTAAGTTCCCCCAGACACCCTACCTCCTCACCCTGATCAACACACAGCCAGACAGAGCACAGGCCTTCAGGGATTTCTTCACCGTCTGAGTTCTAGCTCCTTGTTTACTTTACACATGTGTGTATAAAGTATATATAGGTATATATGGAGGACTAGGGTTTTGGTTTTCGTATTTTGAAGATGATAATCCTATGTAGGCATTAGGCAAAGAACATTTTCCCTTTTGAAAAGAATGAAACTCCTAGAGAGCTAAATCTGTTCAACAGCATAATCCCAAGCGAGGCGTGTATGGCTCAGTCACAGACGGGCGTTCCAGGTCCCGTTTGTGGAGTCGTTGTTAGGACACGGCCACTGTAAGGGAGCTGAATTTGGAGAAGAGAGCACCACTAAGGTCTATTCTGCATTTACTGAGCTCCCCTGTGCGTTCATTACAGGCACAGTGACTAGCTTTCCAGTTAAATATTGAGATTCATAGCCAGACAAGCAGTGATTCTGCTTACATGGGTATCGGGACAGAACGTCTGAATGACATGTTGTCTGGGAAAATCAGGTACAGGATGTGGGTGAGGCTCTGGTGGAGACAAAGGAGGTTAAAGACCTTTTTTCCCTCCCACAAGGCTTTTCAAATCTTGATACACACGGTTAACAATACAGGGCAGGAGAAATGTGTGGTCAGCACAAACTGTCTGTCAACAAGCATCAGTAATAGACTTGGAGCTCTTGTTTATAAGCTGACCCGGACACGAACTTCTTTAAAAATATCTTTTCTTATTAGCGTGGAATTGGATTCATCTTTTCAGAGTGTGGATCCAGTCCTCCATCACATGAGGAATGGAAAGGAAGTGGTTTCTCCCCACAGCTCTGCCTTCAGTCGGCTGGCCCCTGCTGAGGGTGCTAAGGCTTGGTGCTCCTTCCACTCACCCACCTTTGTGTGTGTTAACTGGGCCGACGGATTTTAAATACGAGTGAGATCAACTTGGGGCTTCCACAGAGGAGGTGTGGCATAGAGGAACTCCCCCAAACATTAAGCTTCTGTCACTTTAGCCACTGCAGCTGGTCCTGATTTCTAAGTACATAAATCTCCTCACAAGTGGCTTTGCTGGCCCCAGTTCCTAACAGGCATTCATCTATATGCCGTCTATTTATATATCTGGGTCATTGGTGAAACCAGAGGTGTGAACTACATCGAGACAGTCTTAGCCCCTCCAGTGTGCTCACTTTTCCCTTTTAGTGTAAATCAAAAACTAAGTCCTGTTTTAAACATTTTCAAGGAGAACTCAACAATACTTAGAAATAACAAGTAATGCCAAGAGGCTCAGAAAAAGCTGCCGTCTTAAAATTTCTCCCTGATATAATGGAACATTTCTCAATGTGCTAATAAACATGGAGTGAATTTTTTTTAATTCTAGGGCCTTACTTTAGGGATTTGTTTAAGAGGGAGGAGACCTAAAGTCCAGAATCTTTTAGAATAATATACAGGAAATGTGAAACCAATTCAGGGCTGCCCATTCTTTCTCATTTCCTGATGGGATTCACAGAGTCCCTAATAACATGTTTGGAAATTTCCTGTGACCCTTTGTTGAATAATGGAATTAAGTATAAGGTGGAACTGCTTGGGCCGCATTCGAAGGGGTTTCATTATTCAAGTAGTAAAAGGCTATTTTGATAAAGTGGTCTTTATTATGACTTTAGCAGCTGCACAGCCCTGATTTTCTGTAATAGGCCTCTTTCCAACGTCTCTACTATTTCCAGACCCAGTTTTTGATTCAGAAAAGTGCTGTCGCCATATTGATCAGTTTCTACCACTTCCTGGGCCCCTAGGACATTAGAGATCATTCAGTCTCTGGCCAACCCCAGCTGAACTCCCCCAGGCTGTGCATGGAATCCAGCCAGCACCAGCCCTTGGTAAAAGCCATTGACCAGTGTGGTCTGCATCCTAGCTAACAGTTGGGCTTGATCTTGGCCCCTCTGAGGACCTCTGGGCAATTCAAGGTAACACATACAACTTTAGCTGGGAAGGACTCCTGTAGACGTCACCAGGGCCCGTCCTGTCATTTCGCAGATGAAGAACTAAAGCGCAGATATACGACTTGACTGGTCCGAGAGGGTGGATGCAAATATAAGCCATCTGGGAGAAGGAAGCATTGTTTGCTGGACTGAAAACATCCCTGCAGCCGTTTCCTATGAAGTGATCAGCTGCTTCACCACACAAGTGAAGGAGCGCCTGTGAGGGGTCCACAGCCAGAGCTGGAATTCCGGACTTCTCACGGTGCTGTTCAAAGCCCTTTTCATATTTCAAAAGCATCTATGATCCGATAGACAATCTGCACTTCTGACCCTAGCTGTATGGTCACTGATGAAATCCAAATAGAACCTCGAGTTTGTGCCCCATCACTCTAGGCTCATGACCTCGCTCCTGGAATTGAAATTCCATGAATTGGCTACAGGATGAAATAATATTCAAATACAAAATATAATCTCAGTGGGCTTTACTGGGTGTATATATAAAGACTGTCCTGTCTACTCATGGGCGCACCTGGGGTCAGTGAACTGTGCTGGGATTTTGTTTCCCATGAGTCTTTAGAGGAGAAAAATGTGTCTTTCTTCCGTGTCTCCTACTTCTCCTCTGGGCGGCTACCTTCACAGACGTGTCCACTCTGCTCTGTGTCTCCTCGCTGCTCCTCGTCTCCTAGCATTGTCCTCCC
This sequence comes from Vicugna pacos, assembly GCF_048564905.1. Classification (NCBI taxonomy): domain Eukaryota; kingdom Metazoa; phylum Chordata; class Mammalia; order Artiodactyla; family Camelidae; genus Vicugna; species Vicugna pacos. The sequence goes on from NC_133023.1 coordinate 29,865,383, forward strand.
ACATCGGAGTGACCGTCTTCCTCAAGCCTTAGCCCTTGTCCTTCCCGCTGTTCCTGCTTCTGCTTCCTGAGACACGTTCCTCCCTCGCTGTCACCTCTGGCCTCAGTCCTCACCTGCAGCTCTGATTGCTGCGGAACTCCAGTCCCACCTCCACAACTGCCTTCTGAAGAAAACAGGGCCTGGACCACATGGCCTCTGGGTTTCCTGTCGGTTCTCCAACTCCATTTTAACAAGTCAGCTTTTAAGAGCATCTCAATTCTCTTCCTCTTCTCAACTTCCCCATCTCTTTCTTACTGATACCGCTAGCCTCCCCACCATGCTGTGTAATGTGTGTCCCCTTCCACGCACATACACACGCACCCACACACATAGACAGAAGAGTGACAGGGCAAAAGGATCGAATTGGCTAACATACTTGCCTAGAAAGAAACAGTGCAAAGCATATGTCTTGTTGCTCTTAAGATGACAGTGTCATCTTCATAGAGAAAGTAAAGCTTGCTGTTGTGCCAGCAAACTTATGCATTTTTGGATGTCTGTGTAAAACTACAGCACGTGCCCCCCTTTCTCTTCCCCAGCAACCACTTGTCACCTTGGAAAGCTGGCTTCAAGTCCCAAAATGAGCCGACTTTCCTGTTCCCGCTGGTGACAGTTTGTCAGTCACAGGGAGGACCGAATAAACTTCTGGTACGTCTATAAGTATTTCAGAGGGAATATGGAGGTCAAGTTTGAAATTAAGATTTGTTGTATCAAAACGCTGTTACTGCAGGAAGCGCTGGAAGTCAGGATTTCCCACCTCCTGATCTTACTGAACGGGGAACCGAGGCCCAGAAAGGTTAGGCGATCTTCCCAAAGTCACACAGCTTACTAGCGACAAAACTGCAACTGAAGGTTCTTAGTCTATTTTAAAGCATTAACTATTTACACAAATAATTCGTAATAAAATCTTAAGTTGTAAATATGACAGATTCACACTGTTACTTCTTCAAGTTTAAAGAGAAGACCATGAGATTCTGGAAGCTGCTGGTTTCTATGCCTTTCTGGTTGCTTTACCCATCTTTATAAAATCAGGTCAGAGCACTGTGCACAGACATGCCCTCCCTTGCGGTCCCCTCCAAATACACGCTCCCCGTATGGACGAGCTGAAAGCATAGCTTGTTGACTGCCTTTTCTCTTAAAATCGAACTTCTAAGGACCTGTGTTTTAATTATTGATAATGTGTATGGAGTTTCTGTGGCAGGCGTTTTTTTTCTGAGTTATAGAGCCATCTGGAATGGGGGAAGGATATTTCCCACTATCTCTGTATAGTGGCTGAGAGTGAATTAACCTGTAGACCTCTGGGATGATTGAATTGCGGCTTCCACCTAAAATGGCTATCTAACTGCGATTTCTGCCTCCAGTCTCTTCTGCGTGTTCCTTTCGGCTGGTTTTAGATCCTGTGCTTTCTCTCTCAGATGGCTTCTTAGAGAAGGGTACATCTTCTCAATAGCTTGTGCTTCTATAATTCCATTTTCTGTTATCTTTTTTCCCTTAATTGCATAACACATGGCTCATGAGCCCCACTTTCTACATGAATGTCTGCACGTTATTCTAATGATGCCACAAGTTCCTATTTAGTGTATGACGCAGTTAAAGGGGGAAAAAAAGAGTATGTGTACTGTACTCTATCAGACCCAAACCTGGCACAGCCTGTCATGGGCCCCAGAAGAGCTGCTGCAGTTTAATCCGAGGCGGTATGGTCTGTGTGCAGAAAAGGGAGTGGCTCAAGGAAATGTCTCTGGGCGTGTGAGAAAGATGGAAATGCTATACACCCCCCTTCTCTGAGGATCAGGACGCTGTAGGGACAGTAGGGCGACTTCCCAGCATTAGTGGCACTGACCTGGCAGGAGCAGGGGACTCGTTTATCTCTGCCACCTGCTCCCCCAGCATCCACTTCAGGATGAATGTAAACCTCGGTCAGTCTCTTCCATAGCATCTCAGACACCCCTTGGCACAGTGGCAAACGTACCTGTAGTTTTCTTTTAGTGCAATTTTCAAGTAATGTGAGCTATCACACTAAAGCTTTTTTAGTTCTGATCTGCCGTTTCTGATGGAACCGTTATCATTTCTTCAGCCTCCTCACCAAGTCTAAATTAGTAGTAGCTGGAGGTAATGTGCCCCCCGCCCCCCCCCCACACACACTGTGAGCTGCGCTGTAAGCGTGCAGAAAATGTCGAGCCATCGTGAGATGCTGGGAGCAAAGAGAGACCGAGAGCCTCAGCCTGGTTAGTGCTGGTGGGCGCCGAGCCTGCCCTCCTGGCCTGTGGTTGATATGCGGGCAGTAAGGTGGTGGGGCCTTCACCGGGCCACTCACATGGTTTATCCATATTCTCCGATCTGTCCCCTCCTCGGCCACGCTCCAGGCTGCTGGCTAATTGATTCTTCTGAGAAAGAAGCAAAACTTGCATGAGAAAGCCAAATCAGTGACACACTGATTGATTTTGGAATTTGAGGTCGCTGAAGAGCTCAGACACACAATTATTTTGGTGAGCTCTGAACCTACTCACTGCACCCCAGAGCAGAAGGCAGATGTCAAGAGAACTCGTCTTTTGCTTTTCACTTCGTGGGTGCTGGTAGAGGCACGTGGATGGGTGAGTGTTTCTGTGCTTGTAAACAGGAACCAAGATAAAAAATATGCCATTCTGAGGACTGATGTTGATGATGGGGAGGCTATATGTGTGGAGGGGCAGGGAATGTTGGGAAATCTCTGTACCTCCTTTTCAATTTTGTTATAAACCTAACTGCTCTAAAAACAAAATCCTTTCCAAAAAAAAGGGGGGGAACCAAGGAAAAAAGTCCTATAGACCACGACTTTTGTCTTTGGCTCGCCTTTGTATGTTTCTTACCCTTTATAAGAAGCATTATTATAGGAGGAAAAATGTGAGTGAGCACTAGTTTATTGTGTTTTATGATCTTTAGCCCTTTGCTTAGAGCTTTTTCCTTCAACTGCCTGGCAGTTTCTTCCAAGACTCACTGCAAGTCCACCACTGCTACCATCACCAAATACAGTTTGCAGTTTTACTCGCTTCAGGCTGCTCCACAGCCCAACCTTTTCCTCTTTGTCTATTTCTTCCTTTCCTCTTTCTCCTTAACATTGTTATTTCCCCAGATGACAATGCCTGCTCACACTGGCATTCCACCATGTCTAATAGTTGCTCAGAGATGTTCAGACGGTAGAGCAGGCGGATGGCTAACAGGAAACACCTTCCCCCTTAACTCCGCAGCCAGCTGCTAATTTGTTCACTCGGCAGACAGGTACTGCACATTGACTGTATGCAAGGCCCCCAGCTCCTGCCCTCAAGGGGAATCACAGTCCTGGATGCGCATGGGCGGGGGATAGGGTGCACGATGGTGGCACCCTGCAGAGCAAGTTCTGTTGAAGGAGGCTGTGGGGAGTGCATATAGTATACCCGGAGTATTTAGGGTATAGACGGGTAGGGATAGGAAGGGTAAGAATTCTGGGTAAGAGGACCATTATGAGCAAAGATGGAGAAGCAGGAAAGTATGGGAAGCTCCCAAAGAGCAGCTCGGTTCTCCTGGAAGTCCATAGAGTCCACAAAGACTAGTGAGGGGGATGAGGCTGAAGGGGTGGGTTTGGTGTGCGCAGGAGAACCTGCACATGTGGGGTTCGGGCTTCCAAACACAGAGCTGGTCCATCAGGAATGTTCAAGTACGAGAGAAGCAACACTGGAGAAGGGCATTCCTCTCTGAGTGGTTTTTATATTCCTAGAACACAGGTGCTGGAAGGGGCCTGTCTATCCCAGTTTCCACCTCATTTCAGAGGTGGAGTTCCTTAAAGGATGTCTGACGTGGTCAAGGTCAAAATGTTGGATGGCTTTTCTCCCATGCAATATGGTGCCTATGGTGTTGTCCTGGTTTGCGCCCATTGGCAATCTTCAAGAGGCATCCTTGAGGTCTGTAAAAATTGTCTTTCTTCAAAAAAAAAAAAAGATAGAATGTGTAATTTACATGATATGAACATTTTAACAAGTTTATAGTATAGGCTTTGTGCTTTATGAGGAGAGGTTTCAAACTCAAACCAATAGCTCAATTTGGAGAAATGATTTTTTTGAAAGAAAAGGAATAAAAATGCTAATACTATTTGCCTTAATCCTGATTTGTGTCAACTTTGACATACTGCATGTAATATTTGTTAAGGTAGTATAAGTGAACTTCATGAAATCACTGGCCACAGAAATATATCAGACTCTTATACTTGGTGAGCAGCGTACACTTTCATTAAAGCAGTCACATTCCAAGAATGATTGGCAATAGTGGTGTATGGAATGCCGCTACTCGGTGAATGTCCGAAGGGTTACTGAATCTTTGGACGCAATCGCATAAAACCCCAAGTGTCTGGATGACACTTATACTCACCCTAAACACCTAGTTTAACTAGTTTAGTACACTTACATTGTAATACTTACAGTTCTAGGTAGATAATGCCAGAGAGGGACATAGGGGAGAAAGATTCTCTTTGGTTTCATTTTAAGTGACCTCTCAGCATCTACCTGATGGAGAAGTTTTCTGAGTATTTGGCATTTGAAAGACTGTTTTATTAAATAGAGGTTCTAAGACCCAGAGAAATGAAATGTATTTGTTAATGAATATTAAGCATTTACTCTGTGCCTGGCACCGTGCTAAGCGTCAAGTAATAAAAGATAGCTCAGGCGCTGTCCTTTCTACCTAACTTATGTTCACCGCATTCTTACCCCAAACAAGTGGAGAGTTGAATCTTAAATTTTGATTCTAGCGGGTGAAAAGCATCTTGTCTCCATTTGGAAGAGTATGCCAGAAAAGGTGTTCAAGGGAGGTACTTTCTTTAGCAACCACCAGGTGTCAGTAGAGGACTTGGAACTCTTGGCAACAAATGAGTTCTTGGTTTTCTTAAGTCACGAAGGCCATCCCCATTTTGACTTTTCGAAGACGGTAGACCTCCACCGGGCCACTTTCGCCCAAATATTAATGTCAAACGCTTTCTCCTCAAGATTGCATCTCATTCCTTCACCTTTGCCTTATAAAAGTAGCACAAGTTCCTCGATCGATTTAAAGCTTTTACTTCTGTCTTTCACAGTGATGGTTCTACAACGGACAGAGGCTGTCGGGGTGGGGGTAGAAAAGTTTCACCACACTCTTATTGTTTCCACTGATCGCATCCCCCAGACAGGTGGGGCCCACTCTCAGCTGATATGGGGGAAGGTGGAGGAGGGTCTGTTCTTTTTTCTGCGCAGAGGAACCATCTGATGGTGGAACTTGATGGCTCCAAACTGCAGAAGGAAGTGTAAAAAGAGAAAGTCCTAGGCATCTTTGCTGGCCCGGCCAGATGTTTCCTCGTGTAGCATCTATTTGGTGGTGTTCACTTATAGACATGACGGACCAGTGTGTTGATTGACAGGGGAAACCTTGGAGAGGTGGGCATTGATTTGTGTCATACAGGTGTTCTCCAGTTTCTCATCTTGCCTCCTCACTTGAATGGGCAGGCTGGACAGGGAGCGGAGGTGTTGGGTGACAAAACTGGGAAAGGGCTTCCTTGGACACCCTGGCTTCTCTCAAGCCTCTTAAGATGTCAGAAGTGGTGGCCATTGGAGGGGTGTCAGTTCAGGTGAGTTGCTGAGCTATTGGTAAACTGAAGGAGGGACAGACCGGGGAGATAAGAGACACAAAGTCAACCACTGGCTTCAGCAGCTGAAGCTGGTGGGTGTGTGGCCTGCAGGGGATGGAGCGTATGGCGTGGTGTGCGGCCCCAGGTCCATCCCCCGAAGGAAGGGCCTGACCCGTGCAGGGTTCTGCGGTTTAGACATGCCATGGGGATTTCCTTCCGACAGATCAGCAGAATTAGACAAATCGTATTACAGTCTAATTCCAGGAACTGTTCAGATTCTTCTGTTGTTTTATAGTGAATAGAGTATTGTAAATATGGCAGCGCGTCAGTAGGGATTCAAAGTATTTTGTTGAGTATTTTGCTTTTGTAGAGATGTTTGTGATTGCAGTCAAAGAAAACCACTGTGTTCTTTAAAACATCATGTAGAATATCCTTAAAACATGCTATATACACACATGCCATTGAAGAGGGAGGCTGACGTCCTCACTGGTTGCGCCCAGCTCAGTGTTGGGCAGCAGCTCTCAGACCAGACCTGAGAAAGTGCTCAGACCTGTATTAGAATGTACATTTTTATGCAGATTTTTTTTAAAGTTCTTGATTGTTGGCTTGATTTCCGATGAACATAGTACCTGCATATGGGAGTGTGTAAGGGACAGATTTACTTGTCCAAAATCAAAGGATCTTTACTCCATGATGGCTTTAGTTAATGGTGTCTGACATTTCCCACCGCTTCAGGGAATCCCACAGCAAGTGCCGTCTTGCTCATGGAAACTCGAGTCTTCACACTCCGGCCACGTTGCTCTGTGTTGATCCTCACCTTTTCCAGCAGGAGTTTCATGCTCCCGTCTCCCTCCTCCCCCTTTTCAGATCACCGGGGTGATCCTGCTGGCCGTCGGAGTCTGGGGCAAGCTCACTCTGGGCACCTATATCTCCCTTATCGCCGAGAACTCCACAAATGCTCCCTACGTGCTCATCGGAACTGGCACCACTATCGTCGTCTTTGGCCTGTTCGGGTGCTTTGCTACGTGCCGTGGTAGCCCATGGATGCTGAAACTGGTGAGTGTGGCACAATATAATTCTGCTTTCCAACTCCGCTCTGTAAAAATAGAAATCACATGAAAGTGAAGTGGCCCTTCTTAAAGCCACAGACGAGACCTTAATATTCGCTGACTCTAATTTTAGTTCAGGCTCTTACCTAATCCACCCTTTAATCCCCTAGAGGGAGAAACAGCCCCAAACACCGCCTAGCGCAAAACTAGTCCTGGTCCCTTGAGGTAGATGATGACAAGGCAGTGGCCAGCGGTTCCAATAAGCCATTTGTATCCTCATGGCAAGATGCCCTGTTCCAGTTTTGAATTCTGTCTTAAAAAATGTCTTCAGGCAGGTGATGTGCAGCCTGGGTGGACAAGGCAGCGTCCCGGCCATAAGCAGCCTTTCATGTCCAAGTTGCCTTTGGAGAAAGACGTTCTTCCTCCTTGACCTTGGCAGGGCTCGGACGCACGGGCACTCTCTTCTCTACACCCGCACACCCTGGTGCGAGGCGGTGGGAGCTGAGCTAAGCCAGGGCTTCCCCACCCAGCAGAGGGTTAATGCAGTGCCAGGTGTTGGCTACCAGGACCAGTGCTAGGTAGCCTTTAATAGAACACACACAGCACTGATGCTTCCCAAAGGGTAGGGGCAGGCTTTGGAAAGGCTGTTACCACAAGCCTTAACTTGTTGGTAGACGAGTTGCCTGATTCTCCAGTCATTCATCCATGCTTTTTATTAAAAGAGTTAATATGGAAGTTTTTTTCTAGATAAAAGGTAGCAAGGGCCTCTCCTCAAAAGAAAATTTTGTTTAAAAGGATTTCGTTCGGATGTCTTGATCTGTGAAAGAGGGGAGCAGAGGTTCCGTCAGTGTGGGCTTGCCTGGACTTTCTTGTTTAGCCCTAGATTGTCATAACCCTTGATACCAGCCAGTGATGGATATGGGTGTGAGTCACTGCAAAGAACCACCTTCCAAGCGGGCACCTGTCAGTCTCTTTGTTGGCAACCCCATGGAGGCTGTGCCTGATTTGGCCACTTTCTGTCCTGCAGCCCATGCGGGAGGTGGATACCCTGGCTGCCCCTGATCCTTCCAGGTTGGTGGAGAAGCTGTAGTGAGGCCATAGTGAGGCACTTCTGCTGCTGTCACCTCCACCAGCGCCCTGTGTCTACCTTCTAGTCCTTCTTACAAGCCTAGGGTCTGCTTTGGTCTAGTGCTGTGGTCCTCAGCTTTGATGCATGCCTAAGTCACGCGGGCAGCTTTTGAAGAGCACTTTTGCCAGGGCCCCATCTCCAGCCAATGGAACCAGGATCTGTGGTGGTGAGGCTCTGGCCTCACATTTTTTCCAAAAGCTCTTCGGGGGGTTCTATTACACAGCCAGTGCTGAGAACCCTTTCTTTAATACAGTGAGTAACAAGGGGAGAATTAACTCCAGAGGCATAGAAAAGAAAGATTGCAAAAAATCCATCTGTCCAAACAAGAAGGGAAGGGACTTGGTCTGGAGACCTGCCTGACCCTGACACTTGCTGGCTTAAGTCTCAGGGGCAAGGATGTAACCTCTTTGGGCCTTTGTCCCCATTTATGAAAGAACAGTATTGGACTAAATCACCAAGTTTTCTTCCAGCCCAAACACCATGACTGCGGCGGGCTGAAGAGGGCATGCAAGGCTGCAGCAGTGACCCCTGGCCTCTTCTGAAAGTGGCTTCACACCACGTGGCCGTTTTCTCCTGACACTTGTGAGCTCGCCAGCAAGTGAGCCTTTTGGGGAGTAGAGAATTTTTAGGGGTTTCATTTTGGGTTTGTTTCTGGTCTTTTAGAAACTATCATTTCGTTCCTTTCACCTGCTCGATGTTGTCCTGGGTGCAGACCGTGTTCTGTTTATTCCTCGCCACCTCCGTGAAGTGCACGTTGGATGCTCCTGTTATGTGATAAAGACCTGGAGGTGAAATAACTTGTCCAGGTTCCCACAGCTAACGTGCAGAGAGCCGGGATTGGAACCAAGATATGTTTCTTTCCAAAGCCAGCACTGCCTGTACTACAGTATTCTCATTTGGAGAAAACTCGAGCCCTCCCACCTGGGTTTAGCACGAGCTCTTCCCAGTAGGCTCTTGGCCAAGGCCTTCTGAAGGCGCGGCAGTTCTCCCCTGGAAGCTCCTGGAAGCAGAGAACTTCCCAGAGACAGGAAACTGCTGATGTAGCTGAAGAGAGCAGAAGTCACTTGATTAACTGTCTGTCTAGAATTGTACGGCCCTCATTTAACCTCATTCATTGCAAAACAACTGGAAATAACTGTTTTCACTTTATGGAGGCCCAGAGCGGTGACCTCTTTCCTAAGAGATATTCCACAACAAGGCTAGGACCGAAATCCAGTGTTCTTTCTCCCACCTGCCTGTTGACGGTTTACTATCTCAAAGGACTTTCTGGTGGAGTCTAGGCCTGGGGCGAGACTCCCTCCGGTAAAATGTGCTTCTCGTTGCATTTTGTACCAAGTTGAGAGACAGAAGTCACGAACATGGAGCGTTCTGTTAGTAACTGTGTGCTTGATATTTTAGTGTCTGTGCTTTAAGTGTGTGTAGAAACTTTTATTAATATTTTGAATGAAACTGGCATTTCCTCTATTTAATATATGTGCCCCTAGCTAAGAAAAAATAATTTATGACCCTACGCGCATATGTATACTTTACAAGTAAGTAACGCGGCCGTGTGCAGCGTACGCACATTCCAGGGCATCATCGAGGGCCATTCCGAACACTCAGGACTGTCGTTATTTCATTTTGAGCTGAGAAGAGGCAGATTGTAAGACATATGCCTTGTAGGAAAGGAATCAATTCTCTTTCCTTTTATCTGCTTTTCAAAGTCACAAAAATGGAAACCCTTAATGTCTCATAAGTACCGTGTAATCGCCCTGAGCTGAGGCGTGTGTGCGCACACAGACAGTCAGCTCGGAAAGCGCAGGGAGCGTGAGCTGAGTAAGAAGCACTTCTAGGTGCCTGCAAACATTGTTCAGCAGTAGGGTAGCCGATTTGCTTTTCAAAAGGCCATTAACACTACACTGTGCGCAGAGCACGAGAGGTAAGGGGTCCCAGGGCACCACCGTGGGTGCCGCATTCAGGCCACTGTGAGGGAGACGGTGAGGCAGGCCTGTGCACCCCCGGCCGTTCTGTTAGGATGGGAGGGACGGGGGGAATACGACTCCAAAGGAAGGGGGTTGGAAGCCACTTCCTAGGAGATGTGCTTAAGGAAACGGGAGGGTGGCCCCGAGGAAGAGAAGCAGCAGATTAACAACGACTGTGTTGGCACCGAGGAAGGGCCGTGGCACGGAAGAGAGGTCGGGCTGGTCCTGGGGTCTCCTGGAAGCCGATCCAACACCAGCAAGTGGAAGTTATAAGTGGGCAGACTGTGGCCAAGGGGAAGGAGGCCCTTCTAGCTGTGGGAACAGTTTAAAAACTGAATGAGCTGCCAGGGGTGGACGGATGGAGGGAGGGGACTCGGCTTGCAGACGCCAGGTGACCCTTGTGAGGAAGAGGGTCTGAAGGACTCCCAGACAAGGCGGAGCTGTGTCCTGTGACACAGAGTCCTTTCTAGCTTAGGGAGCCTAACGTTCAGAAGAGGGGATACTTGGTTGTAAAGAGCCCGCCCAGGTTTGTCCCCGTGGAGCCGGGCTGACAGGCATGGCGCTAGCACGCGTCTTCCTGCCGCCGTATCTGACTCTGTCCCCGTGCACTTGACTTTGCAGTATGCCATGTTCCTGTCCCTCGTGTTCCTGGCTGAGCTCGTTGCTGGCATTTCAGGGTTTGTGTTTCGTCATGAGGTGAGTATCGGCCAAGTGGAGAACTCAATTAAGGGTCTTTGGGAGGAGGATTTTGGAAACCTCAGGGAACGTGTAAGGGGTGTGTAGAGGCTCGCTGGCATCTCCAGTGGTGTCGCTAGTTTCCAGATGCCATGTACTGGGAGTGGAAATTCCAATGCAATTCTAAACGCACGAATTTCGCCAAACCTGAAATCTTGCTTGTTAATCGTTATCTCTATTTCTTTACATAGCTGTGGCATAAAAGGGTTCTCCACCTTGTTTTAAAAGTGACCTTCCATATAGATGAAATACTTTTAAAACAGCTGCTTCCGCAAGGCACGAGTGTGTGTCCATATAACAGGGTTTCTCAGGCGGCAAGGGCAAGCCCTACTCGTCGTTCGCCAAAGGCAAAGTGCTCGATTTCCCCAAAGCAGCCTGTGCTCTCCTCCCCAGAGCCCTGCCGGGCGCCCCCTGCCGCCTGGGGTAAGATCCACACCCCAGTGGTCAGGAGCCCAGCTGCTTTGCTTGGTGGGGAGGGAAAAGGAGAGAAGACTTCACGATCTAAAACCCCTACAGCTGCGCTTTGTTTTCATCTGACATGTAACATTTTATAGATTTCTACAGCTGGAGGAAAATAGTTTTGAATCTTTTGTGCTCCTGCTAGTTTCAAGGACACCACTGCTGTCTTGTGTGGCCATCCTTCCATGTATGGTACCCCAGGCTGCTCTATTTAGACAACATATAGATGCTAGCACGGAGCTGAGACATTCCTGGGCCGCCTGTAGCCGCTGCGGTATCACTTTTCAGATGTGCACATTGATGATAGGTCAGAAGGTGTATACGCTACAATAAAGTTCTGGTTTTAACTCCCCTTCTCCCTCCAAAATTCATTATTATTCCCTGTAAATAACAGTAAAGATCGAAGCAGCCACATGTGTGTTGGAATGGGAAGAATCAGGAGACGGAGGTGGGAAGGATGGTGAGGTTGAGTGTCTGTGCGGCCCTGGAAAGTCTGGCCTCACCTGTACTCGGGCTGTGCTTTTGTGCTTGGCCGGCTGAAGTTCCCAGTGAGCCTGCCTTCTGTGCTTCCTGCCCCCTCTCCCCATCACCCTGCTTTTCCCCTTTACCAGACATGGCCCCTCACATGCCAAGGCTGACTTCTAGAACCCATTTGATGTGAGCTCTGCATCTGCAAGTAGACCCCCCAATTCTGATTCTCAGCTGAGGTGACACCTGATGAAGCCATGGCCTCGACAGCCCTAGAGGTGCCTTCAGTGCCTGTGTGAAGCCCAGGCCTGGCCCGGCTCGCTCCCACCTTCCCCCCGTGTGTGCTGCTGGGACTGGGCCCCATGTTTGAGTTATCCCCGGTTAACCAATTCAAAGCAAATAACTAGAAAACCCAGGCCTGAGGGTGAGCATTCCACCATGACGGCCCCTTCTGAAAATGACCAGCCACTCCGTAGGTCATTAGGCAGGGTTCCTCTGGATTGGGGGTAGGGGGAAAGAATTCTTTTAAGCTCCTGAGCTGATAAATCCCTTGGTTAATTTCCTGAGCCCTTTTGTCTCTAGAAACAGGGCATTTCCTCCCTGGCCTACATTTATTCAGAGACTTTCAGGAGAGGCTATTTTGGGGCGGAAGTTGGGATGAATCTGAGTCCATCTGGGCCGCAGTGGACCAGAGCCACGTTCCTCCTTGTCTTCCCTAGATCAAGGACACCTTCCTGAGGACCTACACGGACGCCATGCAGAATTACAAGGGCAACGACGAGAGGAGCCGGGCGGTGGACCACGTGCAGCGCAGTGTAAGTCCCAGGGAAGGAAATGGGGCTGCCGGCTGCCCACAGGGTCTGGCCTTGGACTTGTGGGCTGTCCGTGACGTTGGACCAGCAGCGTTAGCTCTTGATCCCCATTCTCCACCTCTTGATCCAGATCCCTTACCAAGAGTAGACATCCAGTACTTATTCAGGGTCTAATGATCCAGGTAATTAGCGTCAAAGAGGACAACTCCCTCTGGTTTGCTTTTCCTTGGTAAGGATGTGAGCATCCCAGGGAGAGCTAGTTTGCCCTTAAAATCCAAAACCTTGACAAGGAGGTAGGCAGTGAGTGTAGGACAGCCCTACTTTGAGTTGGCTCCCTAAGGCCGGCATTCTGGAGATGGTGTCTTTAGGCTGGGTGGAGAGCCCAGCTGAGCTGCTTCCACGGGCTTGGGTGGGGCAGTGGGTGTGGAGAGCGGATCTAGGAGCGACTGAGGATGTTTCAGGTGTGTGAATGGCTGGGCTGCCTGGTGCTTCGCGGAGGATATGAGGAAAGTCAATGTTTCCTGCCTGGTGGTACTCGAGCCCAACGGCCCATCAGGATCAACTAGAGAGGTTTTGGGTTGAGGGCTGTCTTGTATTGTTTTAGTTTTGGTTTTACTTCAGAAGCAGTATTCTGATTTTTATGAGGGTTTTTTTGTAACTTATGTTGATAAAATTTCCAACTTACACAGAAAAATTGCAAGAGTCCAAGGAGCTGTACACCTTTTACCCAGATTTGCCAAATAATTATGTTTTGCCTCATTGGCTTTAACACCCTCTATGTCAGCAGTTGGCACACCTTTGCTGTAAAGGGTCAAATAGCAGCTCTTTTAGGCTGTGAAGGCCAGGCATTCTCTGTCCCAGCTACCCAGCTCTGCTGTTGTGGCACAAAAGCCACCCTAGGCGACACGGAACGCATAGGCATGGATGTGTCCCTGTGAAACTTGATTTACAAGATCAGCTAGCTTACCAGCCCCAGCTCTCTTCCTCCGTGTGCACCTTTTGTTCCCCCCTAAACCATTTATGTACGAATTAGGATAGATTCCGTAGTGAGCTTTTTAAAACCCATTTTGCCTCGGTACCCCATCGACAGCCCCGATTTGGTTGAGCTGCACCTGCCTCTTTAACGGCATCCAATCACACAGGTGATTTTGCTGCGTAGCCGGGCCCAGCACACCTGCTTTGCTTTGCGGCGGTGCTAAGGGAACCAATGAGCGTTGTGATCTAGAACTCACTTCCTCCGCTGAGTTCAAGCGGGCTTTCCAGCGCGCAGAACTGTTAGTGGAGCTTCAGCTCATCCTGACGCACCAGGGCTGCGCCTGTTGGCTTAGGGGCTTGGCCCGTGCTTTCGTTTTAGAAGTCGCAGGGCGGTGAGTGCGCAGAGCACCATGCCTCTGCTCTGCCGCACTTGAGTCTTTTCCCTTCCCTGCTAACAGCTGAGCTGCTGTGGCGTGCAGAACTACACCAACTGGAGCACCAGCCCCTACTTCCTGGAACACGGCATCCCCCCGAGCTGCTGCATGAACGACACCGACTGTAACCCCCAGGATCTGCACAACCTGACCGTGGCCGCCACTAAAGTTAACCAGAAGGTACTTGCTTCCCCCGCCCCCAGCCCTGATGGGATCAGTAGTGAATGTTTGGGGAGGGCTTTTTGGCCTCTGTGAAATTCTGACGAATAGGTTAGAAATGGGAGTCTTGGAGAGAGTCAAGAATCTTCCTTTGTGGTTCTTGATTGCCGAGCAGAGGCGCTCAAGGCCGCCCACGCCTGGAAGAGAGAGCCGTGACTCAGCTCGGCCTCGCGTCCCTCTCCCTCAGCCAGACCCTACGAGGCATAGTTCGGAAGGTTTAGCAAGTGGTTCCTGTTAGCTCTGATGCTGATGTCAGGGAATGGTGCCTTTCTTCTTTCTGGACGTCCTTCTTCCGCTTAACATACTTTTGAAACATGAAATTGTTCCCAGCTGGGCGCCAGTCCTCAGCGGGAAGAGGGAGTTGAGTTGGCAGGCGGCATCTGCTCCTGCAAAGAGGGTGGCCTTTATCTTGGGGAGTTCAGTGCTGTAGGAAAAGAAAATCAACAACTTCAGCTCAACACACTGTCAATATCCTGACTCCCAGAGAAATTAGAGGGGAAAAAAAAACTGGCTAAAAGAAATTGGAAAGTTAGTACATAGTAGACGTGTGGGAAATGAAATTTAAGTAGTCAGAGAAAAGGAAAATCAATTCTGTAATCTGCTCTGCAGAGAACATGGTGAAGACATGGCCCAGCTGTGCGCAAAGGCTATCTATGCTCTTAGACACGTAGAGAAATGCCAGGTAGAAAATATGTTCTGGTGAAACAAAAGGAACAGGGAAAAGCCTACTGTTGAGTTTACCTGTGGTTATGCAGCCATCAGATTAATTTTACTTTCTCACTAAGGTAAAGTTCTAGTTTTCTAAGGTCTTTAAAATCCTATAGGATCTCAGCCAACAACTGACTAATTCAGAGAAGATAACATCTTTTCAAGATTAGAATGTTAAGAGATAGTTTCTATATTTTACCCATTTAATTTTGGTGTCGATGGCAGAACTGCTGCGAGGCACTGTCGCCAGTCTAGGAGCTCGTTTTGTCACTTGGGGCGTGTTACTTGGCTATGGGCGTGGTGAGACAGGATGTTCAGTGCTGACAGCTTCTTAGCTAAGAGGCCATCTGTTCTGACTGGCATTTTCCTGTGAACTCAAAGTGCGAGGCCTCCTTCGCTTCTCATCAGTAAGGTGACTTCTGGTTTCTTCATGGGCCTCCCTGCTGAGCACCCATGTGTGTCATTATGCCGCCACTTGATGAAGTGCTGAGCAGACGTAGCACTCGGTGGATGCTCCAATGTATAGAAGGCAAGACGTGCTTTACAGCAGTGAGATATGGGCACAGCTCAGCCTCCGGAGGTCCTTTGTAGAAGCAGCAATCATGAACCTTGATATGTTTTTGTTTTTGTTTTTGTTTTTAATTTCACCCAGACTTCCTCTTCTTTTGTGAAATTTGAGGGCCTAGAAGTCAGGACCACAGACTCCAGTTTAAATTTTGGCTCAGCCACTTGCTGGTTGTGTGATCAAGTTACTTAACCTTCTCAGCCTTGTGTTTCTCATATGTAAAATAGAGGTAATAATCTTGCCCCTTAGGATAGATACGAGGATTGAATGAGATAAAATATCTAAAGCACAGTGCACAGCACAGAGTAGGGACAAGATGCATGTTAACTATGATGTTCAATGTTAGCTGTAGTGTGACTGTCTCCCACTACCCCACACTCAGTCTTTTGTTAGAAATGATGCAGCAGGTCCTTGTAGGGAGGATCTTTTCTTTGTTTTCATTTCTATCATCCTTTCAGCGATTTCCAGAAAGAAATCATCTCACTGGTAACCTACAAACTGGTCTCCCTCCCCACACACACACCCCCCGCCACCGAATCCTACTTTATATCTTCCTGGGTACCTCACATACCTCAAAGAGGTACGTAACTTCTCTCTTACTTCCCTTAGACACTCCACCCTGGCTCCCTCAGTGGAGAAAAAGTGAATGAAAACAAATCTGTCTACTCAGTTTCATTAGATATTCTCAGTTAATGCCCACCTGAACTTCTCAGATGAATTACTTCCCGGGCCTAAGTCTCAGACACACCTCTCATCTTTAAAAGGTAGGAGATGCGGATGGGGTGGAGGTTGTAGTATCAGGTGCTCGTGAAGGTTAGCCTCCCCCAGGAGGCTTAACGACTGCCTCATTCTAGTTATGCGGGATCCTGTTACATAGAATAAGTAGATTCTAAATCTCTGTAGATCTCTTGGTGTCTTGAACACCATAGGGTCCACAGAAAGGGGAATCTTGGCTCTTACCTGGCAGCCTGAGAAACCTACCTTGTACAGATAACTGGGAGAAAGGAGGAAGGAGGCGAGAACGGTTAAGCAGGATATTTGTTGTTTGGGGGACACCACTGATTTTGGTTTTGCTAAGCAGGATGCTGAAATGTCTGCAGGTTCAGTTAACTCATAGCTGAGCCCGTACTCCCTAGGAATTCCTTGACTTTTTTTTTTTTTTTTAAGATCAAGGGCAAGAGGAAGAGAGGGAGTTATTCTACTTGGCAGATCCTGAGATACCTCTTCCCAGAACCTGTCTGGGACTAGCCGTCTGCTCCTGCTATTGCAAGTCTGCCACTTCCAGGTGTTTTCCATTGGAGGCCGTGTTGATTTAGACTTGCTGAGAGGGCGAGCAAATTACCTGTTCTGTTTCTGGGTGTTTCCTAGGACATTTAGCAGTTCTCTCTGTAGATTTATCTCACACCTGACAACCAGGCTTTCATTTTAGGAAATTAAAAGAGATTGTTGTGGGCAGATAAGATTGTGGTTTCAGGGAGAATTTCGGGTGGAATGCAAACATGGACTGGGCTTGTAGGATCAAAGTAGTTGTGGTAGTCTGCGGAGCTAGGCTGAGACCTGGAAAATGGGCTCGTGGGCCCCTGGAGCAAAAAACAGAGAAAAGGCTAGAGATGGAAGATGTTTATTTCAACCTTGGTCTTCGATCGTTGGAACAACCACGAAGAAGTGAAATCAGTTCATCTTCTCATCTTAAGTAACTCTCTGACTGATGCAATTCATTAATTTGCTTTCTGTTTACAGTGAAGAATAGTGGGGGAACTGTTGTTATCCAGGAGTGTGCTTCTCAGACTTTAATGCACACATGAAACTTCTCGAGCTATTGTTAACGTTCATTAAAACTCATTAAAAATGAATAACCCCAGAATTTGGCAGATTCTGATGCGGTGGGTCTGGAGGGAGGCCTCAGATTCTGCATTGCTAACCAAATCCCCCGTGATGCTATTGCTGCTCATTAAAAACAAACAAACAACAACAACAAAACCACCCGCTTTGAAGAACAAGGTGTAGAGAGAACGGTTTGGCCACAGTTGTACTCATGCCAGGCCCTTACTTCATTTTACTGATTCCCCTTCCTGGTTGGAGTGGGCTGATCAAAAATAATGTGACTGACTCTGAAATCTCCCACAGTGGAGTGGAAGTCATACCTTAGAAAAACATATTCACTTTATGGGTAGAATTAAAGTTCACAGCAGAAACAAATAAACAAAAACACCTATTGCAAACTATTTCCCAGAGTAAGAGAACAGCCCACTTCACTTCTCTCGGGTTTTTATTACTGGATTTGTGTTTCCATATTTTGAGCGGACCTAACACCGCTGGTGATCTCAAGTGCATTCCCCTGCCCGACTGTCACTGCAGGGAGGAGACACCCCAATGAAAGATGACCAGCACAGAGAGAAGCTATCTTAGCCACTACCATTTGGGAAAGTGCTGGAATATCCACCTCTCTTCTTGCTTTGACTTCTTCCTAACCTGAACTGACCTCCTTTCTACTACCTTTTGGAAAATCATGTGATATATAGTTTCACTATTAAAATGAAGTCAGCTTGCCAGCTTCTCCTAAAAGAGAGAATCGAATTTCAAAACTTCCCATGAGCAATAACGTATTTCCTTTCCCACCCCTGCCCTGGCCTTCACATTTGCATCACATAACCAAGGAGTATAGTCTGTCCATTGCATTGAAAACATGTGTCAAAGCACTGCTGCTAAGTTAATGCATCTCTTTTAATTTGCCAACAGACTGCATAAAACATCGCTTATTAAAAGATACAGCATTGGCAGCATTTTCAGAAGCTCTATGAGACATGTTAAATTGTTAAATTTTGAATTTAAAAATGGAAGATGTTCTTTGTTCTCATTCTTCAGATGTTATTACGATTTAGTGGGCCTTTCTTGATAAACAACAATTTCCTTTACCCTGTTAATGCAGTCAACGTCTTGATTTTTCACAGACTTTATACGTTCAAGCTGAAGCCCTTTTCCAGAAAACTGGAAAAAAAAAAAACACGTCTTCCAAGGCTAAATAGAAGTCTAGGTTGATTTGGCCCAGTTCCAAATAAGTATAATATAAAACCCTCACACATGTGTGCGAGCGCACGCGCACACATACACACTCACTAATTCCCACTGTTTGAGCTGTCAGACAAGGAAGTGTCCGCTTTTGCCTTTGTGTTATGAGTAAAGTACATTATTTGGTGTCCTACCTGGGCCAGGCTGACAACATGTAATCCAGAGTAACAGCAACAAAACTTACTTGGCAGCATTGCTGAACTCCAACCAGACCATTTATTTTAAAGAAACCGAACTCTAGCGTAAGGTAAGCTAGTTCCAGCTGAGTTAGAAGATTGTAGTTGACATATCTTGGGATTCCTTGATGGGTGTCGAGGATTTGTGATGTGGGCCAAGCCACTAGGGTGGCCTCTGTTTCATGAGTCCTGGTACATAAATTGACTTTTATCAGTATCCGTAGGGACCTGTTTTTTTTTTTTTAAATGGAGGTACTGGGGATTGAACTCAGGATCTTGTGCATGCTAAGCATGTGCTCTGCCACTGAGCTATATCAATTTTAAACTAATATTGAAATTGGTAAAATTGGTATTGGTTTTAGTCACAACATTTGGAGTTTCATAGTATGTTAAAGGGAAACTCACTTCTTTTTATGAATGAGGTTATTGACATCTAGAGAGAGAGGAAGTGACTTGTTCAAGGTCATATAGTAAGTTTGTGGAAAAGATGACTCCAGAACATAGGTTTTTTCCCTGCTTAAAAAAACAAAAACAAAAACACAAAAAACTTAATGGTCTCCATAGGAAGAAGCCTAAAATGCCATAAAGTTGGCAGGTATTCAAACACCTCTTTCTAACCAGATGATTTCACTTTATTTATCTAAGGTTTTGTCATTTGTTGTCAAAAGGCTCGTAGCTATGTTTATGATGCTGGGTTTTCCTGTTCGAGGATGTGGAATGCCTTTTCATCTGTCCAAGTCTACTTCTGTATCCCTACTGTGTTCACTGCATAGATCTTACAGACTTCTTGCTAAATTTAATCCCACTATGGAAACATTTGCAGATGAAAGTGTATGTCTGAGACTTGCTTTAAAATAATCCAGCCGGGGGGGATGAGTGTTGAAGAGATTTCAACAAAACAAGATTGGCCACATGTTAATTGTGATGTTAGAGGAAGGGTCAGTTGGGGGTTCATTGTACTACTCTCTACACCTTTTGTATCTTTGAGATTTTTTCATTCTGCTCGTGGAATGAAGGTTGGGGTGTATGTGGGAGTGTTACAGGGTAACACAGCCCCATCTGGCTTGGGTAAAACATGTCTCTGAGACCGTCTCTCTCTGTTTTCAGGGTTGTTATGATCTGGTGACCAGTTTCATGGAGACCAACATGGGAATCATCGCTGGAGTGGCTTTTGGAATCGCATTCTCCCAGGTAAGTTTGCGACCAGGTCCAGCTTTTCCTCTGCCTCTTGCTCTCATTTCTCTCCCTGGTCTCCAGAGTCCCTGGCGGCCCCGGGGAAGGGCTGATAGATGGGGTCAGAACTCCTTGCTCATTAGTCCTCAGGTCATCTGTTTATTGATTTTCCTTTTTCAACTTAAATGAAGTTTTGCCATCAAGGGAATATCGGTTACAGTTCAACTAATGACTAGCTCCAGAAAAACAACTTGCTTCTTCTGTAGGTCAAATGGAGGTTAGCTGCACAAAGTGCTGCCTTAATTGGAGCATAAACAATGCCACGCATCAAATGGCTGATTTGGATTTGTGGGGCGCGGGGAGGCATTTTTCCTGGTTGATCTGCCCTTTTTTTGTTCTTAGTTCCTGTGGATTATGCATGAGATCGCTCGCTTTAAAGAAAGCCTAAATTTAGGAAATTTCATCTTATGATCATTATTTTAGCCTCTAGGTTCTAATTATTGTTTCTTAAGAGGAAACTGAATTTGTACATATCAGACTTTCTATCCCTTTATCTCCACCCAGCCTCTAAAAAAGAATGGGAGAAGTAATTATGCAAACTAAGCAAGCCACACATACTCTAGGGTGGAACATGATAAAGCTAAAGCTAAAAATTTGCCCCCCTCCACCAGGCCATGTATCGCCCCACAGGCTTCTGACCTCCCAGCCAAACGATGCGACCTTGCTGTACTATTGCTGTGGGTAGAAGGATCTGCATAGATATTGACCAACCAAATAAAAACCTGATTTATCTCTAACTCAGATTTTTTTCAGACCAAAAGATTACTTTTCCAGCAAAGCCCAATTACCATTATCCCCGTAATGTTTCCATGGCTCTGATTTTACCTGCCTGAAGTGTGTACTGGCCCTCCCAGACTATAATGACTCCCCCGCCGTCCCCTATTCTATGCCTCTTTCCTTCTTACCGAGCACTGCGGATGCAGTTGCATTTAATTCAAGTTTGTTCCTGAAACGTTTTTATTGAAATAACACATATACAGAAAAGGGCATACATTGTACGTATACTTATTAAATTATACACAAAACGAACATACCTGTGTCCTAACCATCTCTGAGATCAAGGAAGAGCACGTTAGCCTGGTAGTTTTTGCAAACAGGAGGCTTGGCCTTAGATAAGTCGAAAAACTTTTCTTCCCAAGCAGTCACAAAAACTTGTGTGACGGTTCATCTCACAAGGCCATGTGGACTCAGGCAGCACGAGGGTGTATTTCCTGTGGCAATTTCCAAGTCCTTTTACCATGCTTTGTTTTTTGTAGCTCATGAAGTGAATTAAACCCCACCCTTCCACAAACTAGAGTAGGTACCACAAATAGTGCCAATTAACTCAGTCTCCAAGACCTGTCAAAAGAAGTTGCAGCCCTGCACGTTCTCCGGGTTGCTGTCATATCTCAGTAATAGCACTTCAGTGACGTATCTTGGAGGAGGGACTATCGCCGAAGTCTCCCCTAATAGCTGCCTGGGAACCATAAAGGGACCTGCTGCTCTACTCTCCCTGGGGAGAAGAGAGCCTCAAAGAGCCTAGAATCTCATGGATGAAACATGTTATCATCCAAGAATATTTCCATGTGGCCGCGAGGGCTTGACAAGACAGTCCTACTCTCATGAATGGGATGAACCAAGCCGTCAAGAATCTCATTAATACCTCTCCCACTTCTCTCTCGCATCCCTACGAAGGGACTTTGGGGTAGACCGATGGTTATCTGGCCCGATGGGTGTTCATCTCTGTGCTGCCTTGAAGAAGTCCCTTGAAGAAAACGGGGCTTGCTGCATTTGCTCCGCGGCCCTCTGGGGCAGTGAGAGAGGGGCTTTGATCCCCCCCCCCGGGAAGCCCCAGACAGACCCTCTCTGCAGAGAGTTTATGTCTCACCAAGGTGAAGCAGTTGTCGGGATAAAAAAACAAAACCCAAAGCTCAATAGCATTGCAGAGTCAGTCCCATTCACCCCCGTGGGCAGTCCAGCGCCGTGGGGCAGGGACTTGAGCTCTGGCGTGCTCGGCTTGGGGCAGGGAGAGGACGGGCCACGGCTGGCTGTTAGTAGCAGTTCCTAGTGCCGGCGGCCTCCGAGGGCCTGGAAGCTGAAGCTGGCTTCCAGAAGCCAGTAGATCCAGGGCCTCTCTGGGACCATGGTGGCCACTTACCAGATGCCTGTTCAAGAAGAACCAGCCCCGCTGGTGCTGGTCACTGACCAGGAACCCAAGCTTTAGCCACGTGTGTTCAAAGACTTTCGGACAAGTATCATAGGAAAACACAGCAATGGTTGCCTAATATTGAGAAATCCATCGTGTTGGCCTGTGTCTCAGCCTTCTTATAATAAAGCAGCCTCTGCTGAGCAGAGGCCGCAGGGAGGCCAAAGTGGGTAGGAAAGAACAGAGCTCACTCTCCCCCCTCCTCACCTGCCCTCCACCTTCTCTCTTCCCTTTTCCTCACCTGCTCTGTGATGTCCACGCGCTCCTCTGTTGGAAAAAACTGGCCTTGCTCATCCGTTGTCTTAGAAAGTAAAGGTGGTATGAGGTACAAGGAGAACTAAGCTGAGCCTAGCCTTTCAACCACCTGTGCAAGAACTTTGTCCCGTTACCCGACTTAGTAACTTAAAGCTCTTGAGTTCTGTTTTTGGACGGAAGGGTCTGGGCAGGCGTTTAACACTTCTGTCCACAAAGTCCTGTTGCCTTTGCTGTCTCAAGGAAAAGCCCATTTGTCTGGACTTGATGGGCAGGCCCCCCTATAATTTTATAGCAGGTGGTTGAGTGTGTTTTGACAGCTTTGGCAGCTACTCTTTTATTTGAGAGGGCTTGGGGGAGGGGACACACACACACACTGAGAAAGATCAACGCCTTCCTCATCCCTAAAGTGACCTGGAAGCCAAGAGTCCAAGTCCGGACACTCACATCGCTCAGTTTGTGGCACTGCCTCCCGCCTTGCTTGGCCTTCTGCTGTGGGTCTCCATATTTAGCACTTTGTACCCAACGTAAGTAGCTTCGCTAGACTTGGAAGCTGTTAGGCTGGATGAATCCCCCACAGCACAGAATGTGACATCCCTCGGTAGGGACGGTAGAGCTCTTCTCCAGGAGGAGAGAGCTGAGCGACGTGCTTGAGGTTAGGCGGCCACCGTAGATGCCGGGTGACGATCTCGCCTGCTCTGCTCTATAAACATTGAGGCCAAAGACATCTCTAAGCATTGCCCCACGTGGCACCTAAATGGAACTTATTTTGTGCCTTTATACAGAGAGGGTTTGAGTCTGTGAAATTGCAAGGAAAAAGGAAGCTGCAGATCCTTTCCCCACCCATCCACCCCCTGACCCTCACCCCTGCAGGGCCTCCCCCGGGCCCAGGGGCTGCTGAGGTGATGCATCATGGGCCAAGCGTTCTTTTCTGGGACCTGTTTACCTTTTCCGTATGGAGGGCAGGATACAGCTGTCGGTAGCCTCCATGAGGCATGGCCACATAAGGCTAACGGAACATTTAACTTATTCTCCTAGTATTTTCAGGCCCTGGAACGGTCCCTAAAAGCATTTATACAGTTTTATTCATACCAGATTCCTTGGCACGTTCCCAAAGGCGTGGAAGTTTTATTTACTTTCCCAGTTAAGTCACCAACATAAGATCTCCATAGGCGTTAGAAGAATCTGAATTTTTGACCTACTGCTTGCCACTTTCTTGTTAAGAAAGCTGCCTTTACAGCTGTGTTTGCTGGCCTCTCTCTGCCCCTCAGTACCAGAGATGGGGCCACGATGGGCTCCCGTGGGGATCGCAGGGGAAGACACCCTGGCCCCATCGCCTTTTACGTCCCTTATCTTTGCCGACCTGGACCCCACTTCTCTCTCATCCCCTGTCTCCCACCTGTTGGAGTCTGCCCCGGTGCTGTGACTCACAGAGCCCCAGTGATGCCCAGCCCTCTCCGAGCTGTCTGGGGAGGAGGTGCTTCGAGAAAGCCTAGAGTCGGCCTTTTTTAAGTAGAGAGCCTTTCTTCTCTTCCTCCCTCTCTCTGGCTTCTCCGTTCGTGAAGCAGCAGGGCCTCCCAGAGGGTTTTGTGACCCAAAAGAACGCAGAACATATCGACAAGGCCGATGGTGGTAAAAATAAAACGTGGCTTCCACAAATTGGACAAAGGCTAATTACAAAGCTTAGTCAACCAAATATAAATAATGTGATCTCAAACTGCCTAGGCTGTACGGGATTGGCATTTCCCCAGGCACGGGGGGAGTGAGGGCTGGTTCTGGGGTCTCCGTCCCAAGGGCTTTTCGGCACCCGAGGCAGGCGCTCCTTCTCCTGTCTCCCTCTGGGATTAAAGCGAAGTTTGTTCTTCTGCCCACAGACTCCAGCCTTAATACATATCAGCAGCCCGGACTCCCACAGAGCCGACCTCTGTTCTTTGAGGCGCTTTTTATACATACTTAACCTAAAAAAGGGTTTCATCTAAATAAGGATGGATTTCTCTATCTACAGATTAATTGGGTCTAGTGGCAAGTGGGCCTTTTGTCCTGGCTCAGACTGTGAAAGAGGCTGTGTCTTTACCGTTAACAGGCTTTCAGTTATGTACCCGGAAATAACCCAATAATAATTGGCATTAAGTACAGGATGCTTCCCCGTTCCCCACCTTCCCTTGACTTGTACTTGTGGAAATGAGAGAGCAAAGTTTTCTCTCAAACATGATGAAACACGATAGCAGATTTGAAATCAGTAACCCTGTGAATAATTCAAAACACCTACCATATCCCGAAGCCTGGTTTCTCTTGCACTAGAAGTAACTAAAAGCCAATACGTGTGAACTGCTGTTTTCACAAGGCTCATACGTACCTCAACTTGAGACCTTTTTTTTTTTTTTGAAAAAACTATCTTAGTGGATGTTAAAAAAGTGATTTAAAAACAAATCTGTCTTCTGCCATGGGCAAACTGAAGAAAGTATGTTCTTGCCCCAGAAATACAAAATATAATTATTTTAAAAGCAAACAGCTTTTCTTTCTACCTGTATTTTTTAAAGTTATGGTTTCTGTGAGAGAGTTAGTATGTCCAGTGTTTAGCAATGATGCTGTTTCTGTTTGGGGAACAAAAAAAGGTGGATGGACAAGCTATATTCCCTTGAAAGCAGGCATTTTTGATAAAAGAACTATGAAAGCATACTGAAGGGTTGTCTGGCTGTGTGGCTTATGAATTGCCGGCGGGGGGCCGGGAGCACTGCCGACTATGAAGTGAAAGGGTGACCACTGGATGTGCTAAAACACATGAGGTCAACGAGAAGAACCTGAAATACTAAGCTTTAAAAAGAAAGGAGCATCTAGGAACTTGAAATAAAGAGATACCCACTGCGAGCCCTCTCCCTGACATGTGCAGTGTCAGGCAGGAAGGAGCCCCTGGGGGTGTGAGGCGGAGGGCTGACTCCGGAGAGGACAGGGGTCTGGTCCCCAGGGTGGAGGTGGAGGCTAGAAAAGGGGCAAAGGGGCTATTCTTGGCTAGAAGAAAAGAGCGGAACCTTGAACTTTGTGTGGGTTACCTATATGGCTTGGGGGAAATTCTTGAACCTCCCTGAACCCATTATCTTACCTGGAAAATTGGGATGGTAATACTGCACAGGGATGTCATAAGGGTTAAATAGCTTGATATCTCTGAATGTGCTATGTGCCTCTAATGCTTTTTGGGGTTTGGCTGGCATCTGATTTTTGAGGGCATCACGTGTGATCTGGTGTGTGTTGGTCCTGAAAAATGGCAGTTCTAATGAACAGGGACAAGCTATAAGGTTCAAAGTCCTTGCACTCATGGGAGGGATTTTAGTTTCTCATTTGGCACAGTATTCTGGAGGTTACAGCCATGGTGCCTTTGGCCACTTGGTGGTAGGTGCATGATACTATGGATTTTGTGGCACAAAATGATGTTGGCCAGAGCCTTAGTAGGAGATAAGGTAAGTCCAGTAAGGTGGCGATCTTCCTTACCTGATAGAAGTTATAGTTTGCATATTTCACAGCACAATTGCAATTTTAAAAAGAAAGATAAGAATCTGGGATGGCACCAAAAAAGGGAGGCAGGTGGACTGGAACCTGCGGAGTTGGGCAGAGAGCTAGCAGAACAGAGTTCAGGTGTTGCCTTGACCAACACTGGGACCCAGTGTGACTGCAGGTGTGTCACCTGTAAGAGAGGGGTGACCAGATGGACTGGATGAGTGGTTCTCTCGCCTGGAAGGCTTGTTAAAACACCAGTTGCTGGGCCCCATCCGCAAGAGTGTCTGATTCAGCAGGTCTCGGGTGGGCCCTGAGAATGTGTGTCTAACGAGGTCCCGGGTGATGCTGATTCTCCTGGTCCAGGGGCCACACTTGACACTGTACTAGATGAGGTCAAAAGGTCATTGCCACCTCTGAGCCAAGCAAACATGGCCAATTGCTTAAGGCAAGGAGAAGGGACTCCGTTTAGCCAAGAGATACTGCAGGCCTCTAGACACGGGTGCAGTCACGCTCCTGTCTGAAGAGTGCTGATCCTCTAGAGTCAGGAATGAGAATTTTGGTTTCTAACGAGCAGAATGTGCAAGATGTGTTTAAGGATATCTCAATATTGTTACAACAGCTTTTATCAGCTCCACTGTGCAATATTGTTACAACAGCTTTTATCAGCTCCACTGTGCTATAGTTAAGTCAAGGCCCAAAGATGGGTAGAAGAGTGAGGTCTTCTGAGGAGGTAGAGGTACCCTGATAGCAGTTGTCCTGGGGCCCCTGAAAAACCAGTAGACCTTGGGTGTAGATGGGCCCATTTAGGCCTAAAATATCTACATGGTTTAGAGACAAAAAGAAATTAAAGTCCCACTCCCCTCCCCACCCCCTGGCCCCCACAAGCCATGACTTTTCTTACTTCACTGGCAAACTCACCAAGTATAGCATCTCATCATCTCAAGGAAAGAATTGTCATGCTGTCAGCTGGGTATGGCTGGAGTATCATCCTGTGTTGAGATAGCTTCCCCAATGCATGCACTTAGCTGGTTTTGAATTCGATTTTGGCATTTTTGTTAATACCTTGCTAATTCTGTGGTGCTTCAGTTTTTCATCACTCTCAGAATACATGAACACATTTCAATGCTACTTACATGTCAAAAGTTGTTTTTCAATGGCCAGTTCGAGAACCTCGAGCTGTCTTCCACCAGCGCTTAGACTCCCTACAGCCGAAATCAGGTTTGATCGTTTTCCCTCGTGCCCTTCCCTCCATTCACATACGAAAGCCCTCCACTGTTAAAAATTACATTGGGGTGGGGGTCAAAGAATTGTGCAGCTCAGTGACTTGAGATCTTCCTTCTTACTTTTCTTCTGCCAACAGCTGATTGGCATGCTGCTGGCCTGCTGTCTGTCCCGGTTCATCACGGCCAACCAGTATGAGATGGTGTAAGGAGGTGAGTGGTGGTGGGGAGTGTGAATTGCAGGGTGCTCCCTTTGGGGCACATACAACCCTTCAAAGGGACAAGGGTGCTGCCTGGCCACTTCATTCTTTGATCTTGGTGGCACTTGTCCACGTGCCAAAGCCTCATAGCTGTGATCACTGCTGTTGTGGAAAACATATACATGCTCTCTTCAGCTTGTCACCTTATTTGAAGTCCTTGTTAATGGTGAGCCACTCACATGTTTTCGTTTCTCTCTTAGTCTTTCAAGAACGACGGAATAAGAGACCTGTTTTCAAAAGGAATGGCAGCAATCTTTGAAAGACTTCCAAAGAATGTTAGAGCACAGTACATAACACACCTCCCCTAACCCCCCACCCTGCGTGCAACTGACACTCCCACACAGCCTCTGCTCCACCTTTCAGCCTGCATCATGTGTAGCGTTCCATTTTGTGAAGCCCCATCGTGCCAGAGTGTAGCCAGGTTCCCTGCATCTAGTCCTAGGGGACCCCACCCGAGGCCCTGTGCGTGCCGGCTCCTCCATCTGTACCTGGTCCAGCTGCAGCTCATCGTAGGTGACTGGTTATCCGCACCATCACTGGCCCTGCTGGGCCCTGCATGTAGTGTGGGAGGCTCCTGTTAGCCCTTGATCTTGATTGATAAATGCCCCCTCCCCCAGATGTAGACAAGCAGATAGCTATCTGTTCTTTTGGCTTCATCTCCTTTGGTTGGGTTTTCCCTTTTACTAAGGCTCTTTCCTACCTTCTTCAGGCTGCTTAGGACATGCAAAGAGAGACATTGGTAATTGTCCGTGAGGAGAAACAGGCACGAAGGAAATTGTTGCACTCTGGGCGGCATCCTTGCTCCTTGTTACATGCCTGGGAACGTGCAGTGTAGTGCAGCTAGGCTTCTCAGTTGAAACCTGTATAATCCTCTTACAAAGCTGTATTGTTGCTTCCCGTGAAGGAAATAATATGACTTCTGTTTTTCCCCAATTAACTGCTACTGTGTTATTTTACTTTCTACTTTTTTCTTTGCATTGACATTACAGACATTGAGGACCTCATCAAATCAATTTAAAAATGAGTGTGAAGGGGGAACAAAAGTCAAAATATTTTTAAAAGATCTTAAAAAATAATGCCTCTGTCTCGCATGCCAACAAGAATGCATTGATATTGTGAACATTTGTGATACACGTATTAATAAATAGAGTCATTACAAATTGCTGTGTTCTGGTTTTGTTCTTTGGTTGGTTAAGTTTTTAAACACATTTCTAGTCCATCTTGTTCCACAGAGAATTGGAAGTGGACCACCTTACACACTGGCACATCCCCCTACACCAGCAGCTCCCACTCTACCAAAATAGCATCAGGCAGTGGAAAAATCGAAGGGTTAGATTTTTTATGGACATTCCAGAAATTTGAATCATTTATCACAAGCAGGATATACTGTTGGCTGTGAAAACAGAATCTTCATGTTATTTCAGGCTGGAGGCAGAAAGATGTGTTTGTTTGGTTTTTTTAAGTCTGGATGTCATTTTTTAAAAAAAGGAAATATGCATCTGTTTTTCCCTTTATTGTTTCTAATGAGCATGTATTCTTCCCTTCCTCCCTTCTTCTCTGAATAACTGTCTAAAAAAGAGATGACATCATACCATTCAGTTGTCCCAGCGGCCTGGTTTGCACTCAAGTATGGAGTCCTTACACTTGATGTAAAGAGCATTTTAGCAGTATGTGCAGTGTATATTATCTGTGATCTATTTTTTCCTTCTTAGTGAATCATCTTTAAGAACTAGTAAAAGCATTTATTGATCTGTTTCCAAATAAGTGGATCTAAAAAGCTCCCTCCTCTCTGTAATTAGGATGGGAGACAGTGTTTTAACTAGATGCATTTATTAGCCCAAACTCTGCATCAGGTAGATCCTAAAAGGCTTACAAAGGGTACTGACCCATACCTTCAGATAGTCTCTCTTCCAAAGGTCAGCGTTTTTAGAGAATTAAGATCTCTTCTATGGAAACATATGTATCACAAAACTTTAAAGTTTCATTTAAATTTCTATTTTATTACATACGGAAATGAGGCTTTTCTGTAAAATCCTAAATAGAACCACCCGTGGTTCACCTTTTGCAAACTATGCGTTTACTGGTATACTAACACTAACATCGTTCTGCTTTGGTAAGCAAGAAAGCTCTACATTTCTAAATTAAAGTCAGAGCTCATCATTACATAATTTCAACGTGAAACATTTGGACTAAGGTTGATTTGACTTTAAAACTGTAAGGCATTCATGTTTTCAACCTCGAAGGACTTGTGTATAATGCATATTCCTCCTTCAAATGAAATGAAAAAGACACAAGTTGAAATACCTTTTTTCTTTTTTTTTTCCTGAGGTATAACATTTACATGTGGTAAACTGCACAAAATGTAAGTGGACAGCTTGAATTTTTACATATATAAACCAGTATAACAATCACCCAGGTAAGATACAGAATTTTTTTTAGAACCCCCGAAGGTTCCCTCCTGCCCCTTCTCAGTCAGTAACCACTGCCCCCATCCCCGCAAGAGTCACCGCTACTCTGAAGTCCATTACCATAGATTAGTTTTGTCTGTTCTTGGACTTCATGTAAATGAAGTCATACAGTACAGACTGTTTCACGTACCTTCTTTCACTCAGCGTTGTCTGCAAGAGTTATGTGGTACATATAAGCATAGTCTTGTCTTCATTGTTGTGTAAGAGTCCACTGTATGAATATAGCACAACTGATCCATTCTGCTGCACACATTTGGGTTGCTTTCAGGTTTGGGCTACTGTGAATACAACCACAATGAGCTTTATGGTATATGCTTTTTGGTGGATGTAAACATCAGTGGAATTGCTCAGAAATAAGATATTTAGCTTTAGAAGGTATTGCTTAACATTATTCCAAAGTTGTTATACTAATTCACACTCGCACCAGTGTAGCAAAGTTCTAGTTGTTCCACATCCTCACCAACACTTGCTATTCTCAGACTTAGGTTTTAGCCATTCTGTGTGTGGCAGTATCTTAGTTTGTCTTCACATTATGATTAGTGATATTGAATACTCAGTATGTCATTGCACTTTGATATCCTTTTTTATGAGGTGTTCAAGTCTTTGTGTTTTTAAAAATTCAGTTATCATAAATTGATTTGTAGGAATTCTTTATGTATTCTGGATGCAAATCCTTGTTTGGATGTATTTATTTCCTCTCAGCCTGTCATTTAACTTTTCACAATATAGTCAATTATTTTTTCCCAGCTTTATTGAGATATAATTGATATAATGTTGTGTAGCCTTGAGGTGTACAAGGTGATAATTTGATCCACTGATATATTGCAAAATGATTACCATGGTAGGATTAATTAACAATTACCATTTCTTTTCTGTGGTAAGAGCATTTAAAATCTACTCTTAGCAACTTGCAAGCATATAATACAGTATTGTTAACTATAGTTGTCATGCTGTGCTATAGTTCTGATCCTTAGAACTTGTGCATCTTTTACAATTTTTTTGTCCTTTTCAGGGGATGTAATTAGGTTTGTTTGTTTATTAAGACAGGTTGCTTTCAGGTACTGGGGATTGAACCAAGGACCTTATGCATGCTAAGCACGCACTCCACTACTCAGCTATACCCTCCCCCAACTTGTGCATCTTTTAACTACAAGTTTGTACCCTTTGACTGATATCTCCCCATTTCTGCCACCTCCCAGCCACTGGTAACCAATCATTCTACTCTTTCTCTGAGTTCAGCTTTTATTCTATTCCATGTATGTTGAGATAATATAGTATTTGTCTTTCTCTGACTTATTTTACATAGCATAATGCCCTCAGATCTATCCATGGCATTACAAATGGCAGGATTTCCTTTTTTCTCATGGCTGAAGAATATTCCGTGTGTGTGTGTGTATACACACACATATATATACATCCTCTTTATCCATTCATCTGTTGATGGACACTTAGGTTGCTTCCATATCTTGGCAATTGTAAGTAATGCTGCTGTGAACATTGGAGTGCTTGTATCTTTTTGAATTAGTGTTTTTGTTTTGGGGGGCTTTTGTTTTGGGGGGGATATATACCCAGGAGTGAAATTACTGTATCATATGGTGGTTCTATTTTTAATTTTTTGAGGAACCGCCATACTGTTTTCTATGGCAGCTGCACCAATTCACATTCCCACCAACAGTGCACAGGAGTTCCCTTATTCAAACTCCACATCCTTTTCAGCATGTGTTCGCTCTCATTTTTTGATGATAGCTATTGTAACAAATGCGAGGTGATAATTCATTGTGGGATATGCATTTCTTTGATAGTGACAGTGAACACTTTTTCAAGTACCTGTTAGCCATTTGTACATCTTCATTGCAAAATGCAAAAATGTCTATTCAGATCCTCTGCCCATTTTTCAATTGGATTTTTTTTGCTATTGAGTTGTAGGAGTTCCTTATGTATTTTGGATATTAACTTCTTATATGCGGTTTGCACGTATCTCCTCCCACTTGTAGGTTGCCTCTTCATTTTCGTGACTGTATCTGTTGGTGTGCAGAAGCTTTTTATTTTCATGTAGTCCCACTTGTTTATTTTTGCTTTTGTTTTTTGTGCTTTTGGTTTCATATCCAAAACTTCATTGTTAAAAGCAATGTGAAGGAACTTTTCATGTTTTCTTCTAGGAGTTTTATGGTTTCAGGTCTTATAGTTAAGTCTTTAATCCATTTTAAGTCAAATTTTGTGAGTGGTGTAATAGACGTCCAATTCCATTCTCCTACATGTGGATATCCATTTATTGAAGAGACGTCCTTTCCTCACTGAGTATTCTTGGCTTCCTTGTCAAATATTGGTTGATTCTATTCCATGATCTCTGCATCTGTTTTTATGCTGAAACCACACTACTTTGATTAAAATAGCTTTGTAATATAATTTGAAATCAGGAAGTGTGGTGTCTTCAGCTTTGTTGTTCTTTCTCAGCATTTCTTTGGCTGTTTTGAGTCTTGTGGTTCCATAGGAATTTTAGGATTGCTTTTTGTAGTTCTGTGAAAAAGGTCATTGGACTTTTGATAGGGGTTGCTATTCCTAGTGGGATTGAATCCTCCACTGTGACTGTGGGTTCTGCCAGTTGAATCTGTAGATGGCTTTGTGTAGTATGGACATTTTAACAATAGTAATTCTTCTGATCCAGTCAGTTCTTGATTAAGCACATTTGTGGGAAGAGGTGAA
Source organism: Vicugna pacos (assembly GCF_048564905.1). Lineage (NCBI taxonomy): Eukaryota > Metazoa > Chordata > Mammalia > Artiodactyla > Camelidae > Vicugna > Vicugna pacos. The sequence continues at coordinate 29,897,593 of NC_133023.1, forward strand.
AGCAGTGACACAGATAATCTGAAATATCAGAAGTCCTTTCTTCTTAGCGAGAGCAACGTTTGATTCCATAGTCCCTCCGTTATTTGTGGGTTGATTTTAGAAAGAGCTTTGCTTTTTATTTGTGTTGTACTCATTCTAATACAATTAGTTTACATTTCCTAAATATATAAAGAGTTGAGGCTGGGAGGAGGAAATAATTGAATCATGTCATTTAAAAATGTTGGAACAGTCTAAGGAATTTATTAGGATTAAAGTAATAGAAAATACACAAAACAAAAATTTTATCCTTATTGTTTGCACACATTTATCAGTATTAAAAGCCTCTGTACACACTGTATAGCACAGAGAATGATACTCAATATTTTGTAATAACCTATAATGAAAAAGAATATATATATATTTTTTAAGAATATATATATATGTGTATATATATATGTATATATTTACAAATATATATATATATATTTTAAAAGCCTCTGGACAAAGCATAGGTTGAATAGATATTTGAGATTGTAGTCAGAGACCACCCCAGGGACTGATTTCTTAGGGTCTGGCCTGGCTATTGATATTTTTTTTTTGAAGGCTCCTCAGGTGATTTCAGTGTGCAGCCAGGATAGGGTACCACTGTACTAGAAGCTGACTTAGCTTACCTTTTTCACCTTATGCCCCTTCTATCCCGTTTACTTGAGATTATCTTACTCTGCTTAACACATACTTGCTCCCAGCCCCTGCTTTTCCTCTCATTTTCCCTTTGTGGCATGCCTTCTCCCAAGGCCACCCATCTTCAAAGACCATCTCTTCTGTGATATACTTCCTGATAACTCCAATCCTAATTGACTACAACAATTTCTCTCTGTGCCTCACATTTTAGATCAATTATTTTGTAGAACATTGTCCATTTTTTCTTTCAAATTTATGAAGTTATAGTAATGTCTTTTTTTAGTGTTTTTTTAATTAAAAAAATTTTTTTACTGATGTCTCCAATTCTTGTATTTTTTAATATTTTTAAATTTTACTGAAGTACCATCAGTTACAGTGTGTCAGTTTCTGGTGTACAGCACAATGCCCCAGTCATGCATATACATATATGTATTCATTTTCATATTCTTTTTCATTAAAGGTTATTACAAGATATTGAATATAGCTCCCTGTGCTAGTACTGTCTTATTTTTGATATCTTTCTAAAAATTATAGTTGATTTACAATGTTGTGTTAGTTTCTGGTGTACATCATAGTGATTAGGTTACACATATATATTTGCATTTCATATTCTTTTTCATTATACATTATTACAAGATAGTGAATATAGTCCCTTGTGCTATATAGTAGGACCTTGTTGTTTATCTGTTTTATATATAGTAGTGTGTATCTGATAATCCCAAACTCCTAATATTTCCCTCTCCACCCCTTTCCCCTTTGGTAACCATAAGTTTATTTTGTTAGTAAGTTCATATGTGTCATTTTTTTTTTTTAGATTCCACACAGAAGTGATATCATATGATATTTGTCTTTCTCTTAATGGCCTCTAGATTTGTTACCTTTATTCCTAATGTTTGTTTTTCAGTCATGCCAGAAATTTGTCTATTTTATGTCTTTCTAAGGAGCTAGTCTTTTGATTTGATCCTCTCTGTTGTTTTTGATTTCATTAATTTCTGCTGCCTTCTGCCTTCTACATTCTTTGGGTTTCCATGTTTTTTTCTTTTTGTGTTGCGTTCTTAGCTCGTTAATATTTTAAGTGATCTTTTCTAACATGTTTATAAAAGACTGTAAATTCTAAGTGCTACTTTAGCCACATTTGTTTTCATTTGCAATTTTTGTTTTTCAGTTGTAGACATTTGCCAGTTCCATTAAGATTTATTCATTGAATAATAAATTTGGAATTTTTTTTTAAAGTTTCCAAATGTGTAGAGCTTCGGACTGCCTTTTGTTTAAAAGAAATTGGTTTGTAAGATAAAGGCTAGTTATTAAGACCTACTTTGTGCCCACCTATGTGGCCAGTGTTTGCTCTGTCTCTGCTTAAAATGTCTGTCTTCTCTAATTATGGGGTGTGGGGTAACACGCTTGTAAATCTATCCAAATAGTAAATTTTGTGATTATTCAACATGTCTTTGTTCTTATGAATGTTTTCTCTGACATATGAAGTTCTGAGAATGATACATTAAAATCCCCTGTGTGACCTGTCACTTTTTCCTTTGTGTTTAAAAGCTATGTCTTTAAGGACATGCAAGTTCCATATTATGTCTCATTGAAAAATTATCACTGTGGACTGACCCTCTGTATTTCTAATTGATTTTTCATTTAAAATTCATTTTGTCTGATAATAGTTTTTATAATTTCTTCTGATGAACATTGCCAAAGGTATTATTCTATAGCCGTTTTCAACCTTTCTCTGTAATATTTTAGATGTGTCTTCTTAAACAGCATATAACTGCATTTTGCTTTCTTTTAGCTCACCTGAGAAAGTCAACTGAAAAGCTTAATCCAGTTATGTATTACTGATATATTTGGTTTTATTTCTACCATATTTTTTGTCTACTATTCATTTGTGTTTTCTTCCTATCTTCTCTTGAATTATTTTTATGTATTTTTGAAATTATACAGTATGTGTTTATTCTTTCAGTGGTTAATCTTAATTTCTTAATGTGCATACTTGAAATGTAAAGTTAATCAGAATCTCCATCTTCCTTCAAAATAAGAGACCTTAGAGTATTTTAATTTTGTCATCTCTCACTTCCACGTTTTTGTTGCCTGATGTTTTGATTCTACCATGTCCTCAAGTGAATCATAACTATTATAGTTTTTAGAGCTTATTTAGACTTAATTACATGTGTACCAGTTTTTTTTTTTTTTTTGCTTTGTTTTGACTATTGCATCTTGTGTCTCAATTCTTCTGGGCTCGTTTGTTTTTACTGAAGTTAGGGGCACTGACCCTCCGTGCAGTTGAAAATCTGCACAACTTTATAATTAGCCCTCTGTGTCCACAGTTCCACATCTGTGGATTCAACCAACTGCACAGATCATGTAGTACTGTGGTATTTACTGGAATAAATCCGCATATAAGTGGACCTGTATAGTTTAAACCTGTGTTGTTCAAGAGTCAGCTATGCAATGTTTTGTTTTCAAGGGGTCTGTACATATTAAATTATCTCAGTCTTGAAAAACGTTCATGTCATCCTCACTCTTGAATTTAAGTTTAAATGGGGATAAAATTCTAGATTGGTAGTTGAAAGTATTTCTGGCCTTTTACTATTAATAGACTAATTATTCATTTCTGGGTAACCTATCATTTCTTCCTAATAACGTCATTTCTCCCTAGTTGCCTTTAAGACTCTTTGCCTATGATGCCCCTCTTCCATTTATGACGGACTAATTTATATGTCTCTTAGAGTCTCATTTTTTCCACATCTTTATTATTTCTTGCAGATCATCCTGGATAATTTCCTCAGTTGTCTTCTAGTTTTCTTCTCAAATTTGTCTATTTTTAATAGTAAATTATTTTTAAATCTTCTGTTCCTTTTATATAGTAGCCCGTCTCTAACAATCCTCAACCATTTTTTATCCTTCCCTAAGATACTCTATTATCTAAATTTTCTGAATGCTAATCCTCCTGGATGTGTGTTTGCTGTCACTCGTGGTATATTGTTTTCTTGTATTTTTAATTTTTATAAGTAAACTTCTCTTCAGTAAGGATTCTTTTAAAGAAACTTTTTATTTTGGAATAATTTTAGATTTATCAAAAAGTTGCAAAGATTTCCTGTCTCCCTAATGTTAACACATTACATAAGTCTTGTTCATTTGTCAAAACTAACAAACCAACACCAATACATTACTATTAACTAAACTTTGGACTTTATTCCGATTTCACCAGGTTTTCCTCCATTTTTTCTGTTCCAGGATCAAATCCAGGATACTACGTTGAGCGAGTGGATTGGTTTTTCTGTGGTAGTACCATGCAATCTGGGTTATGTAATTGTCCCCCCAGAGAAGTTTGGCATTTCTTTAGACAGGCACCCAAGAAGTTTTAGCTGATCCAGAACCAGAACCAGATTTTTAGCTTCTCAGCTTGAGGAATCATACAACATAGGGAGTATTAATTTAGACTCCACACCTGAAAATCTTGTTATTTCTATAGGGCTTCACTGGATTTATGCAGGGTCATGAAGATACAGATCATTCAGTGTGAGCTCAGGAATATGTCTCTTGACCCCTTGTGGGCATTAAACCCTCAAGGCATTGAGGAGTATACTCAGTCCAATGTTCCACCACACCCTGTACCCTGGTCATTGATGGAACATAACTCAAGAGCCTTTTCTAGTTTTAAATTCGTTTCTGTTCTCTTGGAGATTCATCTGTTTTCAGATGTATATTTAATTCTTAAACATTTTTATCCGGTATCTGGGGTTCTGCCTAGTGGGTGTGGCTTTTTGTCTTTTTGCCATGTTGCCAGGACCTGGATTCTATGATTTGCAGTGCATTACATGTTGCTTTCTTGTTCTAATTGTTCCCTGTGTAAGTCACTTTACTCATAATTGGTTAGGCTCTTTTTATAGTGTTCTTGAGGGCAAGGACACTGTCAGTACCGCCTTTATACCCTCACAGTGACTGGCATAACCTAAGAATGTTTTAGGTTCTCCTGTGAGTAATGAATGAACTCCAGATCTTTCAACTGTGTGCCAGAAGCTTAACTGATCTCATGTATATATATATTTTCTTAGTTTGAGTTGTTCCACAAGTCCTAGTTGTTTTATCTCTAGAATTCTGTGGCATTCTATTTTTGCTTCACATCTTGTTTTCCACTTACTGTATCACTATTTTTATCTAACGGATATATCACAGTATCTCCCACTGTCCTCAAAATAACTAACTCTACCTACCTCGAGGAGTCCTTCAATGATCCAGCTTGTGTTCTCGTTTTAGACCTATGGACAAAAGCCCCAATTTTTGTTTCTTTGTTTTCTTTCTTCTGTTTCCTAACAGAACCTCCAATATAACTTATACAAATAGGCAAACAAACACCAGAAGGATCCAAGAACAAATAAACTTCTAGACCTAGCAACTCTCTGCAACAAACAGCAGTGGGCACTGCATGCACACGGAGGTTTGTGGGAGAGCTCCCAGGGTAGGGGAGTTAAGTTATCTGTTCTTGGATCCTCTTGACCTATTGTGTGATTTTCCATGGAGCAATCTAATTCAAAGATTAACTGAAAACCTACTGGATTTATATCTTGGGGCATGTGAAGATGATGATGCCTGTCTTCAAGCAGTGCTGATTAATGTCTATGTATATAACAGACTGTGCAAGCTACTCATCTTCCTACTAGAATAATTCAGGTTTGTACAGTTAATTGTAAAAAGGCCAATACAGTATATTCTATAAATACAACTATATTACTTATCTGTAGTTTTATAACAAATTGCTCCATCACTTACTTACCAGTTTAAAATGAACATTTATCATCACAGTTTCTGTGGATCGGGAATCCAGGTGTGAGTTAGCTGGGAGCTTCTGGCTCTCAAGGTCTCTCAGGAAGTTGAAATTAACCAACTGTGGTGGGCTGTGATCTCTAAGGGTTCAACGTGGGGGATGGAAATCAGCTTCTGGCCTCATTCAGGTGACTGTTGACAGGCCTTGGTCCCTCGTCACAGAGGCCTCTCCATATTGCTACCCTATGCTGCCACGGGGTGCTTGGCAGATGACTTGCTGAGGTGGGGGGGGGAGAAGTAGAGAGTGGGAGAGATGGGGAGAGAGAGAGATGGAGAGAGGGAGGGGAGGGGTAGAGAGGGGGAGTAGAGAGGAGTGGGAGAGACTGGGGGGGGAGGGAGAAGGAGAGAGATGGGGGAGAAGGGGGTGGAGAGGGAGAGAGAAGAGAGAGAGGGAGAGGGGGTGGAGAGAGAAGAGAGAGAAAGGGGGTAGAGAGAAAGAGGAGGGGGAGAGAGATGGAGGGAGAGAGGGGAGAGACAGGGAGAAAGAGGGGGTGGAGGGAGAGAGGAGAGTGAGAGGAGTCAGGGGGAGAGGGGTGGGTGGGGGCTAAGGGGGCTATTTGGGGAGGGGGAGGGGAGGGGGAGAGATGGGTGGGTAGAGGGGGTGGAGTAGAGAGGGAAGGAGGGGGAGAGAGGAGTGGGGGGGAGAGGGGGAGAGAAAGAATATTCCATAGGCATTTAATTTGGGAACTAGAAGTTCTCAAGGTAGGTTTGCTTTTTACCTTTCATTTTAAAAGTTCTATTGAGATTTAAAATACACAAAGTGTAAAAAATTAAGGCAGTTTATTTATATGTCTTTTCATACGAAACCCTTATCTCAAAAGAACTGGGTAGATATATTTTAGAAATCTAAAAAAAAAGTGATTCTATATTTTTATTGAAATACAGAGGGAGACAGGGAGAGAAAGAATGTTCAAGACAGAAGCCACTTTTTGATAATCTAACCTCAGGAGTGACATGCCATCACTTCCAACACACCGAAGTCGTGAGTAAGTAAGTCCTGTCATGCAGAAGTGGGGGCTCACGCAAAGCTGTGCAGCCAGGAGGCTGGACTGTTCGGGGCGTCCTAGACGCTGCCTGCCACAGCTACGTGGGATTTTCTTCCCTCGGGGATGCACTGAATGACTCACACAAGGTTAACTCAGCTAAGCAACCAAACTCGGGAAGAGCACTGCTTTACAAGTCAGTCTGTCCTCTGCGCTCACTGATCTCGCGGCTCCCATTGCTTTCATGACTAAGCCAAGGCTTGTTTTGGCCCCACCTCCTCAAACATTTCTCTTTAGGAGTTGGAATTCCTGATGGTCAGCAAAAATCAAATGCTGCAAGTTTTCAAATATATCACCTATTTTTTCATTATCTTGGAAGAGTTTCTAAATCCTGCATGTCTACTCTCTTGAAAAACTCTAGTAATTATGTCATTTCTGTGCTACTACACACCTCTTGGTAGAAAAACACTGCAGAGAAATCATTTAAAATTAATAACTTGGTACTCAACTGTTACCCTTTCCTCCACTACCTTTACTTCATGAGGATTAATTATGTGAAATGATGGTTGCTGCAATTTAAAAAATAGAGAAGTGGAGTTATTTGTCATTTGGGAGCAAAAAGATTACATTGTTTTTTCAAATGAATGTTGCGTGTTAGCCTCAAATAAGCATGAACAATTCAAATATCTTTCCCCCCCATATTTCAGATATTCTTAGGTCAACTTTAATATTATGCTGTACACCAGAAATCGACACAACACTGTAAACTGACCACATTTCAATTTAAAAAAAAAAGGAATAATTACTGGGTTAAGGGAAATTCAGCAATAAGAAAAACTACAGATAGAGAATCCTAGAAGATTACAGTTTTAAGAGGATACTTAATGATAAATGAATATGTCTAAAGTCCTCTCCAGAACAGTAAGTGTCTAGAAAGCACGATTGAAGGAATTTCTGATAGTCTGGTTGTGCAGGTTTGTGTTCAGGGGAGTACAAAAGATTCACAGAAACCAAAAAGAGAACACAAGCATAATACAAAAGGAAACCAAAGAAACAAAAGCCAAAAAGAAATACAAAATCAACTGGAAAACAATGCATCTATTACCATTTTAAACCTTGTCAATAATGATCTTAAATGACAAGGGACTAAAATGCTCCAATCAGAAGACAAGAGTGGCAGACTAGATAAAAAACAAGAGTCTACAATATGCTGCCTCCAGGAGACCCACCTTAGGGTGAAGGACACACATAGAAAGTGAGAGGATGGAAAAAGACTGCATGCAAATGGGAATGACGGGAAAGCATACAAAATCTATGGGCTGCAGCCAGAGCAGTTCTTTGAACTTCACAGGCCTTCCTCAAAAACAAGAAAAACATCAAATAACCTAACCTCCCACTGAAAAGAATTTTTAAAAGGACAAATAAAACCTAAAGTCAGAAGGAGGAAGGAAACACAGATCAGAGAGGAAATAGAGATGAAAAATCAATAGAAAAAGGTAGAGGAGGGCATAGCTCAGTGGTAGAGTGTGTGCTCAGCATGCACGAGGTCCTGGGTTCAATCCCCAGTCCCTCCATTAAAATAAATAAACCTATTACTCCCCGCCCCCCAAAAATCCAAAAATTAATAGAAAAAGAAATCGGTAAAACCAAGAGCTGGTTCTTTGAAAGGGTAAACAAAATCAACAGTCCTCTAGCCAGGCTCATCAAGAAGAAAAGGACCCAAATATTGAGTTTTTAAGAGCTCAATACAGGCATTCCATTGATATTTATTAAACACCTACTATGTGCTAGGCACTGCTCTGAAAGTGGGGCTGCAGTTGTGACAAGACAGAGCAGACCCTGGCCCTCATGGAACTTACGATTTTATGGAAGCAGACAGATGACAAACGTATGAATGAGTAAAATTAGATGTTTCAGAAAGAAAATGAAAACAGTCCAATTTTCACTACATGGTTGAATTCTTTTCTGAGCCCAGGCAGACAGGCTGACATCATCTCAACTTAGTTAATTTAAAAGGTGGGCAAACATCGACCTAAAGCTTTGGGTTGGGCACTGTGGACACAGGTATGCGTATTTATTATGGAAACCAGCCATTTGTGGTTAAGTCAACAAGGCTAAAGACCTCCCCCAAATAAGGATCCTGAAGACGCTTCCAGAAATTCAGTTCCTCTCTAATTATAGCTATTTCCTTGCAAAGAAGAGTTAACGCCATGCAGGAGGGCATAATGGTGTTCACAGTGCATCCATTAACACAGAATGTGCACACTGTCCTCATGGTTCATGAGCTTTGTACACCAGCTCCGTCCCTGCACCATCAGGACCGCACCAGTTCTATGTGAGGTATATGGGGCTTTCCTGTGACAGGTTTGAAGAAAGGGTTTCATAGCTTTAAGAAAAAAAAGTTTGAGCACCACTGGATTATGACGCTACTGAGAGAAATCAGAGCTACACAAAATGTGGGCTTTGCCGGGGAGCTTGTTACACATGCAGAATCTCAGGCCCTACCCAAAATCCGAATCGGAATCTGCCCTGTAACAAGATCTCCAGGAGATTCATAGACACAAACATTTGAGAAGTACTGACAAAGGCCGCTGGTTTCCAATCTTGACTGTTCTTTGGAATCACCTGGGAGTGAAGGCTCCCTAGAGGACTTGGAGGTGCAGTCAGGTTTGAGAACACCGATTTAGGTCACTGAGCCCAAAGAATGATCGGTGTCCTAAAAATGCAGGCTGTTTGGCCACCTGGAGAACCAGGCTTATAGTGTAAGCCAGTCAGCTAGAATCCTCTGCCACTGGGGGGAGGTGACAGCCCCGCAGCCCACCGCCCTTCTTGCACATGGAAGCCAGTACGTAATAAATGGAGAATGCCTATTCTTGTAAGTGGGTGGGGGGAGTGGTGAGGGCAATGAGAATTCCTTTCCAGCAGATGGTATCATTTATCAGCTGGTTTAGAAAGCAGCAAGACCTCATTTTTACGCAGTGATTTCTCCCGCTTTACCAAGGGTTAATAACTCAGTAGAAACACTCAGACTAGCCTGCCTGCTACTCACCCTACCCAGTTTAAATTTATTTTATGTAATTGTATGCAACAATTTAGCTGTGAAATTCCTCCAGGGCAGGAAGCCACATGGATCGCTCAAACCGCTGAAAGCAGTAAATGGAAAGCTTATGCATTCGTTAAGTCGGAAGGCAAACCGGAGGGGAGCCGGTGCCTGAACACTCAGAAGAGGACAGCTTTGGGGGGACCGCTTCCTTCTTTTACCCGCTCTGCCCCTCAGAAATATAGTTTGACAAATTCAATCTGCACTAGGTATTTCTGATTTTTTAAAAAGGAAGACGGATCCATGGAACTGGGCAAGCACAGACTATTTTTTAAATTCCAATATATTAAATTCTCTGTGGCCCCAAAGTTGTCTTAACAGAACGAGTGGAGCTGAGTTGGTTGAAGTGGGAAGTTCTGTTTTTCTTGCTCAAGGAGCGGCCTACACTGAGCTTTCTGTTGTAGGACATGCAGGTCTGTCCATGATAACAAGCAAGAAATCTAAGCCGGTACCTGCGGAAGCTTGGCATTCTTTTCACTTAACAGCTGAAGGTACTAAAACTCCCAAGAGTCATATCTTCCAAACCCAGTATCCGTGACAGCTGAAATGCCAGGATATGCTTACATTGCAAAGCTAGAATTTCTACTCCAGATATAAGTACCATTTCACATAAATCCATCGTGCAAATACCCGTTGCCTGTCTACCAGTGCGCACGTGATCAATGGGTAAATGTGGAGTAGCGGGATCCACTTGGAGATAAATTATTACAGGTGATTATCTACCCAGTTCATTTGGGATAACAGCGTTTCATTTCAAAAGATATATAAATAGTAAAAATTCAAATTGCCTTAAATTTTTTTACACTTTACTGGTGTACTTTAAATCTCAATAGAACTTTTAAAAGGAAAGGTAAAAAGAAAACCTACCTTGAGAACTTTTAGTTCCCAAATTAAATGCCTATGGAATATTTCTAACTCATTTTTCACCAATTACTAGTTTGAAACTACTCTGCTTTGGCATCAGAAAGTGCCTCATTCTTCCACTTTCAGATTGGACATACCTGCCCCAGTCCCTGAAGTGTAAATTGCTCATAAACAAGAAGTAGGATGATATTAGAAAATAGGGTAAATTAAATGCCAATCAAGAATAATGGTGTCTCAGAAATGCCCGATGAATGCTAGCGTTACCACTGCACTACACAGACGTATTTTGCAAGCAGAGCCATAGCTAGTGAGCAGTGCCGTGTAGAAGCACTGACAGGATGGGAGTCCAGAGACTTACCAGCTTAGGCCTCAGAATTTCCTAGGAGACTTGTATAAGTCTCTTAGATGCCTACCACTTCATCTTCCTCATCTACAAAATCAGGATGGGACTAGATGTTTCCAAAGACTCTCAAGATCCCTTTGATATCTTATAGTTCAATGACTGGTCGGTCCAGTGACCACCCTAGTCCTTTGAGGATTCTTTGTAACTAAGACAATTGGGAATCAAGCCAGACCTCGCCTACCAAAGGGCAGTTCCACCAATGGAGAGCCAGCCTCCAGCCCCTCCAGCCACCACCAACATCCACACAGTGTCTATGCGATGCCACACATACACACCGTTGTGGGCAAGATTTGTGGAAGATCACATTTCTACTCTTAGATTTCAATATTTTTACCTTTTTACAGGAGTTACTGCCTAAGGGAGAAACTGCATGAATCAAAATGAAGACTATGTGACTTATAAATCTGTAGAATTAGGAATAACAGAAATAAATAAAATACAATATTTAAAAAAAAAGTCCTCTACCAGAGAAGAATTAACAGGGAAGTTATTTTGGTTTTAAAATAGGTTCAGATAAGGAACTATCAATTTTAGCAAAATTGGAGTACAAGGGGCCAGATTTACCCTCCTGCCTGAAACAACCAACACCTAGGCAAAATGTATGAAACGACAGATGTGAAGACATTGAAATCAGAAGAATAGTAATCCCCAAGAGACGGAAAGAAAGAGGAAGTGAGCAGTCTGATTCCCTCAGCTCACTGACTTGTGATGGAGGGAGAGGAAACCTCCTGAGGCACCATCCCTGAGTTGAACATAGAAAGCAGAGAGTCCAGGGAGACCAAAGCAGCTAGAGTTCGCAGGACAGAGTGCTGGAGAGGACAGAGCTGCACAGAGAGAGAACTCCAGAGGTCACAGAGGAGCACCCTTAAGTATTCGGGAGAATAGGGATTGGTGCACGTGTGTGGGAAAACTACCCCAGACTGGTGGATGAAACAGTGCTTGAGGCTCACACAGGTGCAGGGATAGTTCCTATCCTCATCAGCAAGTCCAGAAAAACAATTCCCAGGGCATTGGGCAGAGTATTCAAAAGGGTCTAAAACATAGTTCAATTACTTCAAAACCATTTAATACCTTCAAGCCTTTTTAAAAAAATATTTGTTAGGGGAACCAGGGCCACGTTTATCCTAAGGCTAATTATTCCCCACTGCTGAGGCAAGTACTGGATATTTTTGTATTCCTGTAAGTAAATTCCCCAAACTTGTTGAAACCTATAAACCCAGATATCCAAGAAGCTTAACAAAGCCTGAATACAAAAAGACGAAGAGAACTACTTTAAGGCACATATCATAAGCAAACTGTACAAAATCAGTGATAAAAGGAAAAACTTTTAATTCACCAGAGGAAAAAGAGGTGACGTCCAGAGAAACAAAGGTAAGGATGATAATAAACTTCTGTTGGGAAAGAAAAATGTAAGAAAGATGACAGTTGCAAATGATCAAATGTTTAGATCCCTGCAAAATTCTTATGTTGAAATCCTGTTCCCCAAGGTGATGGTATTAGGAGGTGGGGGGTCTTTAGGAGGTGATTAGATCATAAGGGTGAAGTCCTCATGAATGGCATTGTGCCCTTATAAAAAAAAAAGACCCCAGAGAGCTCCCTAGTCCCTTCAACCATGTGAAGTTGCAGTGAAAACATGGCTGTCTACGAACCAGGAAGTGGGCCAGATACCTCACCAGACACCAAATCAGCTGGTACCTTCATCTTGGACATCCTGGCCTCCAGAATTGTAAGAAATTAAGTGTTTGTTGTTTAAGCCACCCAGTATATGATATTTTTATTATAGCAGCTGGAGCAGACTAAGCCAACAATTGAATAGCATCTTTTAAAAACTGAAAGGAAACAAACAAAAAATTAACCTAGAATTTTTTACTCAGCAGAAATATCTTTCAAGCCCCAAGGAAATAACGACTTTACAAACATAAAAAAATCTGAAAGAATTCACCACCAATAGATCCATGCTATAAAAAATGTTAAAAGAGGTCCTTTAGGCAGAAGAAAAATGATACTAGCTGGAAATACGTATCTACACAATAAAGGGCACCAGAAACAGTAACTACTTGAGTAAATATATGACTTTTTTCTTTTACTTTTATTTAAAAGATAATTGACTGTTTAAACAAGAATAATAGCAATGTGGCATGAGTTGTACATGTAAAAACAAAATATAATAGCACAAAGCTCGGGAGGGGAGAAATGGAAGAATGCTATTGTAAGGCTCTTTCAATATATGTGAAGTCGCACAGCATCACTTGAAGGTTAGATTGTGATTAAAGATATATACTATAAATCCTAAAGCAACCAATAAACCTAAAAGTCATAATTAAGAAGTCAACCAGTGGAATAAAATAGGATTTTAAAAGTATTCAATTTAAAAGGAGGTAGAAAAAAGGAAAAAAGAACAAAGCACAGGTATGACAAAAAACATGTAGCAAGATAAAAGTTTAAACCTAACTATATCAATAATAGTATTAAATGTAAGTGGACTAAAGGCCCCAATTAAAAGGTAGAGACTGTCAGATTGTATTAAAAAAGCAAGACCCAACTATATGGAACCTATGAGAATACACTTTAACTATAAAGACGTAAGTAAGTTAAAAAGTAAAGAGATGGAAAAAGATATGCTATGCTAACACTAATTGACAGAAAGCTGGAGTGACTATATCACTGTTAAACAAATTAGATTATAGAGTAAAGAATACTACCAGTGTAAAGAAGGTAATTAATGATAAAGGGATCATCAGAAATAATAACAATTGTGAAAGTTTAAGCACCTAATAAATCATGCAAATATGATATAACTACAAAGAAATAAACACATCTAATCTACAATTATAGTTGGAGACTTCAATGCCCCTTTCTCAGCAATAATTTTTTTTAAAGCAAAAAATAAATCATAAAGGATATAGTAGACTTGAACAAAATCAACCAACTTTATACAGAATATTTACCAAGATAGAACATATTATGGGCCATAAAATAAGTTTCCATAAATTTAAAGATTAAAACTTATACAAAGTATATTTTCTAAGACTATGAAAACAAATATATATATGTATATGCATGACTGGGGCATTGTGCTGTACACCAGAAACTGACACATTGTAACTAACTGTACTTTTTTTTAAAAAATATATATTTTCTGACCATAGTGGAGTTTAAATAGGGATCAATAACAAAAAGACCTCTGGAAATTCCTCAAATATTTAAAAACTATACATAGTTCTAAATAACCTGTGGTTCAAAGAAAAAAGTGTTTTGAACATAAAGAAAATAAAAAGTCATCATATTAAAATTTATGGAAAACTGCAAAAGCAGTATTTAGTAGGACATTTAAAGCACTAAAAATTAGAAAATAATCACATTTCAATGTTAAATGAATGACTACAACTTCCACCTGAAGAAACTAGAGAAAGAGGAAATTAAACCCAGAATAAGCAGAAGAAAGGACATAATAAAAAAAACAGTGGAAATCAATGAAAAAGAAAACAAAATAACAATAGACAAAATCATTTAAACCAATAGCTGGTTCTTTGAAAAGATCAATATAATTGATAAACCTACAGTGAGAATTATCAGGGAAAGGATAAACACAAATCACCATTATCAGAAATGAGTGGAGTGAAACTAATACAAAGTCTTCAGATATTAAAGGGATAATCGTATATTATGAACTATTTTATATAAATACCTCTGAAAATTCAGATGGCTAAAAATTTCTTGAAAGGCAGAAAATACCAAACTTCACTCAAGAAGATAAGTTTAACAGGAATAGCCCTTCTATCTATCACAGACATTAAAATAATAATTTAAAATATTCCCCCACAAAGACTCTCAACAAATTAGGTATAGAAGGAACATACCTCACCACAGTAAAGGCCCTGTGAGAAAAGCCCACAGCTAACATCATACTCAATGGTGGAAAACTGAAAGCTTTTCCTCTGAGACCTGGAGCAAGGCAAGGATGCCCACTCTTGCCACTACTATTCAGCATAGAACTAGAAGTCCTAGCCAGAGTAATTAGGCAAGAAAGAGAAATAAAAGGTATCCAAATCAGAAAGAAAAAAGTAAAAGCAGCTCTGTTTGTAGATGACATGATCTTATATGTAAGAAAACCCTAAAGACTTTGCAAAAAAAAAAAAACACCTATTATAATTAATAAAAAATTCAGCAAAGTTGCAGGATACAAAACCAACATACAAAACAGTTGTTTCTATACACTAACAATGAACTGTCCAAAAAGGAAATTTAAAAAAAAAAATCCCATTTACAATAGCATAAAAAAAATACCTAGGAATACACTTAACCAAAGATATGAAAGACTTGTACACTGAAAACTATAAAATGCTGATGAAATAAATTAAAGCAGACACACAGATAAATGGAAAAATATCCATGTTCTTGGATTGGAAGGACGAATATTGTTGAAATACCCATACTACCCAAAGTGATCTACAGATTTAATGCAATCTCTATCAACACCAATGATGTTCTTAGGGAAATAAAAAAACTATCCTAAAATTCATATGGAAGCACAAAAAACCCCAAATAGCCAAAGCAATTTTGAGCAAGAAAGACAAAGCTGGAGGCATCAAACTTCCTGATTTCAAAATATATTACAAAGCTACAGTAATCAAAACAGTATGATACTGACATAAAAAGAGACACAGACCAATGGAACAAAATAGAGAGCCAAGAAATAAACTCACATCCTTAGGATCAATTAATATTTGACAGAGATGCCAAGAATACACATTGGGGAAATGATAGTCTCTTTAATAAATGGATTCCTATCTTACACTTTACTTAAAAATCAAATTAAAAATGGATTAAAGACTTACACATAAGACCTGAAACTATAAAACTCCTAGAAGAAAACATATGGAAAAAAGCTTCTTGACACTGGCCTAGGCAATGATTTCCTGGATATGATACCAATAGCACAGGCAACAAAAGCAGAAATAGACAATCGGGATTGCATTGAGCTAAAAAGCTTCTACACAGCAAAGGAAACAGTCAACAAAATGAAAAGGCAATCTATGAAATGGGAGAAGATATTTGCAAACCATAAATCTGATAAAAGGTTAATATCCAAAATACATAACGAACACCTACAACTCAAAAGCAAAAAAAAAAAAAAATCAAATAACCTGATTTAAAAATTGACAAAGAAGTAGACATTTTTCCAATGAAGACATACACATGGCCAACAGGTATATGAAAAGGTGCTCAACATCACTAATCACCAGAGAAATGCAAATCAAAAGCACAATGAGATAATCTCACAGCTGTTAGGATGGCTATTATAAAAAGTTTTGGTAGGGGTGTGGAGAGAAGTGAACTCTCATACACTCTTGGAATCAACGTAAAGTGGTGCAGCCACTATGGAAAAAAGTACAAAGGTTCCTAAAAAATATAAAAATAGAACTACCATATGATCCAGCAATCCTACTTCTGGGTATATGTCCAAAGGAATTGAACTCAGGATATCAAAGAGATATCTGCACTCTCATGTTCACTGCAGCATTATTCACAATAGCCAGGATATGGAAACAACCTCAAGACTTCCTGAGCCACAGACACCTCTAGACATGCCCCTAGAAACGGCCCTGCCCACCAGAGTGCCAAGAACCAGCTCCATTCACCACTGGGCAGGCACTGGCCCCTCCCACCAGGAAACCTGCACTAGCCTCTAGACCAGCCTCACCCACCAGGTGGCAGACACCAGAAGCAAGAAAACTATGATCCCACAGCCTATGGAACAAGTTTCCAAACTCAGGCCAGACTACCCTGGGAGCAGCTGGCCCCTGGCCCTTGGGTAACAAGAGGGGAGTGCACTGCTAGAATGCATACAAAGTCTCCTACAAAGGGCCACTTCTCCAAAGTTGAGAAATGTAACTAACCTACCCCATACATAAAAATACAAATAGCAATTTAGACAAAATGAGGTGGTAGGGGAATATGTTTCAGACAAAGGAACAAGATAAAAATCCCAGAAGAACTAAGTGATGTGGAGACAGGCAATCTACCTGAGAAAGAATTCAGAGTAATGATTGTAAAGATGATCAGAGAACTCAGGAGGACAATGGATGCACAGAGCGAGAAGTTAGAAGTTTTTAAAAAAGAGAAAATATAAAGAAAAACCAAACAGATGAAGAATACAATAACTGAAATGAAAAATACACTAGAAGGAACCAATAATAGGCTAAATGAAGCAGAAGAATGGATCACTGAACTAGAAGACAGAGTAGTGAAAACTACTGCAGAACAAAGAATGAAAAGAAATGAGGACAATTTAAGAGACCTCTGGGACAACATCAAGTGTACTAATATTCTCATTATAAGGGTCCCAGAAGAAGAAGAGAGAAAGGGTCTGAGAAAATATTTCAAGAGATAATAGCTGAAAACTTCCCTAATCTAAAGGAAACAGTCACCCAAGTCTAGGAAGCACAGAGAGTTCTATACAAGATTAACCCTAAGAGGAACACACCTAGACATATTGTAATTAAAATGAAAAATTAAAGATAGAGAATATTAAAAGTAACAAGGGAAAAGCAACAAATAACATACAAGGGAACTACCATAAGACTATCAGCTGCTTTTTCAGCAGAAACTTCAGGCCAGAAAGGAGCGGCACAATATATTTAAAGTGATGAAAGGGGAAAACCTACAGTCAAGAATATTCTGCCCAGCAAAGCTCTCATACATCAAATTTGATGGAGGAACCAAAAGCTTTACAAACAATGCTAAAGAATTCAGCACCACCAAACTAGCTTTACAACAAATGCTAAAGGAATTTCTCTAGGTGAAAAAGGCCACAACTAGAAACAAGAAAATTATGAAATAGAAAAGCTCACCAGTAAAGGCAAACATACAGCAAAATCAGGAAGTCATCTACAAACAAACTAGTAGGAAGGTTAAAAGACAAAAGTAGTAAAGTCATCTGTATCCACAATAAGCAGTTAAGGGACACACAGAACAATTACATATATAATATGATGTCAAAAACAGTAATTGTGAGGGGAGGAGAGCTCAAATTCAGGGTATTTAAAATACATTTGAAATTAAAGTATCAGTGACTTGAAGCAATTTTATATATGTGTGTGTGTATGTGTATATAGATATATAGACTGCTATACTGAAGCCTCATGGTAACCATAAACCAAAAATCAGTAATAGATATAAATACAAAAAAGAAAAATGAATCTAAACATAATACTAAAGACAGTGACCAAATCACAAGAGAACAAAAGATGAAATGGAAAAAAAAAGACCTACAAAAACAAATCCAAAATAATTAACAAAATGGCAATAAAAGCATATATTTCGATAATTAAATGTGAAAGGACTAAATGCTCCAACCAAAAGACACAGCCCGGCGGAATGGATACAAAAACAAAATCCATCTATTTGCTGTCTACAAGAGACTCACTTCAGATAGACACACATACAGACAAAGTGAGGGGATGGAAAAAGGTATTCTATGCAAATGAAAATCAAAAGAATGCCATAGCAATACTTATATTAGACAAAATAGACTTTGAAATAAAGATTGCTACGAGAGACAAAGAAGGACACTACCTAATAACCAAGGGATCAATCCAAGAAGATCTAATTGTAACTAAATATACACCCAGTATAGGAGCACCTCAATATAGAAGGTAAACGTTTACAGAAATAAAAGGAGAAATCGACAGTAATAGTGTGGGACTTTAACACCCCACTTACATCAATGGAAGATCACCCAGACAGAAAATCAACACAGGCCTTAAATGACACAGGTGACCAGATAGATGTAATTGATATTTATAGAGCATTCCACCCAAAAGCAGCAGAATATACATTCTTTCCAAGTGCACATGGAACATTCTCCAGGATAGATATATGCTGGTCCACAGAGCACGCCTGGGTAAATTTAAGAAAACTGAAATCACATCAAGCATCTTTCCCAACCACAACACTATGAGATGAGAAATCAACAACAAGAAAAAAACTGCAAAAAAACACAAACACGTGGAGGTTATGCAATATGCTACTAAACCAAGGGATCATGGAAGAACATTTTAAAAAATTAAAAATACCTAGGGAGGAGGGTATAGCTCTGAGAGAGTGCATGCTAAGCATGCACGAGGTCCTGGGTTCAATCCCCAGTACCTCCATTTAAAAAAGTATGTAAACAAATAAACCTAATTAACCTCCCCCCCACCAAAAAAAAAAAAACCTAGAGACAAATCAAAATGAAAACATGACAATGGGATGAAGCAAAAGCAGTTCTAAGAGGGAAGTTTACAGTGATAGAAGCTAACCTCAGGAAACAAGAAAAATCTCTAACAAACAACCTAACCTTACACCTAAAGCAACTAGAGAAAAAACAAAACCCAAAGTTAGCAGAAGGAAAGAAATCATAAAGATCAGAGCAGAAATAAATGAAAGAAACAAAAAAACCCCAAACAGAAAAGATCAATGAAACTAAAAGATGGTCCTCTGAAAAGATAAACGAAATTGATAAACCTTTAGTCAGACTCATCAAGAAGAAAAGGGAGAGGGCCCAAATCAATAAAATCAGAAATCACAGTGGAGGAGTTACAGTTGGCACCATAGAAATAAAAAGAATCATAAGAGGCTACTACAAGCAATAATACACCAATAAAATGGACAACCTAGAAGAAATGGACAGATTCTTAGAAAAGTACAATCTCCCAAGACTGAATCAGGAAGAAATAGAAAATATGAATAGACCAATTACCAGTACTGAAATTGAGTCAGTAATTTAAAAACTCTCAACAAACCAAAGTCCAGGACCAGATGGCTTCACAGGTGAATTCTACCAAACATTTAGAGAAGAGTTAACGCCTATCCTCCTTAAACTAGTCCAAAAAATTGCAGAGGAAGGAACACTTCCAAACTCATTCTATGAGGCTAGCATCACCCCAATATCAAAACCAGACAAAGATATCACAAAAAAATAAAAAATAACTGATGAGCACAGATGCAAAAATCCTCAACAAAATACTAGCAAACAGACTCCAACAATACATTAAAAGGATCATACATCATGATCAAGTGGAATTTATTCCAGAGATGCAAGGATTTTTCAATATTGGCTAGTCAATCAATGTGAGATACCACATTAACAAACTGAAGAATAAAAACCATATATCATCTCAATAGATGCAGAAAAAGCTTTTGATAAAATTCAATTTAATTGATAAAAATAATTTATGATAAAAACTCTTCATAAAGTGGGCATAGAGGGAACATACCTCAATAAAATAAAGGCCATATATGACAAACCCACAGCTAACATCATACTCAGTGGTGAAAAGCTGAAAGCATTTCCTCTAAGATCAGGAACAAGACAAGGATATCCATTCTCATCACTTTCATTCAACATAGTTTTGAAAGTCCTAGCCACAGCAACCAGAGGAGAAAAATAAAGAAAAGGAATTCAAATTGGAAAAGAAGAATCACTGTTTGCAGATGACATGGTACTGTGCATAGAAAAATCCTAAAGATGCTACCAGAAAACTACTAGAGCTCATCAATTCTAGTAAAGTTGCAGGATACAAAATTAGTATAGAGAAATCTGTTGTATTTCTATACACTAACAACATAATATCAGAAAAAAATTAATCCCATTTACCATCACATCAAAAAGAATAAAATACCTGTGAATTAAACCTACCTAAGGTGGCAAAAGAGCTATACTTTGAAAACTGTAAGATGCTGTTGAAGAAAATTCAAGATGACACAAACAGATGGAAAAATATACTGTGTTCTTGAATTGGAAGAATCAATATTGTTAAAATGGCCATACTACCCAAGGCATTATACAGATTCTATGAAATCCCTATTAAATTACCAACTGTATTTTCCACAGAACTGGAACAGAAATTTTAAAATTTGTGTGGAAACACAAAAGACCCTGAATAGCCAAAACAATCCTGAGAAAGAAGATTGGAGCTACAGGAATCACACCTCGTGATTTCAGACTATATTACAAAGCTACAGTAATCAAAACAGTATGGTACTGGCATGAAAAACAGCCACATAGATCAATGGAACAGGACAGAAAGCCCAGAAATAAACATATGCATTTATGGTCAATTAATCTATAACAAAGGAGATAAGAATATACAGTGGAGAAAAGATAGTCTCTTCAATAAGCAATAAGTCTCTTCAATAATTGGGAAAACTGGACAGTTACATGTAAAAAGAATGAAATTAAAACATTCTCTAACACTATATTCAAAAATAGACTCAAAATGGATTAAAGACCTAAATGTAAGACCAGATACTCTAAAACTCCTAGAGGAAACATAGGCAGAACACTCTTTAACATAAACTGCAGCAATATTTTTTATTTGTCTCCTAGAGTAATGGAAATAAAAGCAAAAATAAGCAAATGGGACCTAATTAAACTTAAAAGCTTTTGCACAGCAAAGGAAACCATAAACAAAAATGAAAAGACAACCTACAGAATGGGAGAAAATATTTACAAATGATGTAACTGATAGATTAATTTCCCAAATATAAAAACAGCTCATACAGCTTAATATCAAAAAACAATCAAAAAATGGGCAGAAGACCTAAACAGACATTGCTCCAAAGAAGGCATACAACCAACAAGCACATGAAAAGATGCTCAATATCACTAATTGTTAGAGAAATGCCAATGAAAACTTCAGTGAGGTATCACCTCACACCAGTCAGAATGGCCATCATTAAAAAGTCTACAAATAATGTTGGAGAGGATATGGAGAAAAGGGAACCCTGCTACACTGTTCATGGGAATGTAAATTGGTGCAGCCATTATGGAAAACAGTATAGAGGTTCCTTAGAAACTAGGAATAGACTTAACAATATGATCCAACAGTCCCAGTTCCGGGCATATATCCAGAGAAACTCTAACCCAAAAAGATCCATGCACCCCAATGTTCAAAGCAGCACTATGGCTGCTTGGCTATGTACAATAGCCAAGACATGGCAGCAACCTAAATGTCCACTGACAGATGAATGGATAAAGAAGTTGTGGTATACATATACAATGGAATACTACTTAGTCATTAAAAAGAATGAGCTAGTACTATTTGCAGCAACATGGATGGATCTAGATTATCATACTAAGTGAAGTCAGTCAGACAGAGAAAGACAAATACCGTATGATATCACTTATATGTGGAATCTAAAAAAAATGATAGAAATGAACTTATCTACAAACCAGAAACAGATTCACATAGAAAACAAACTATGGTTACTAAAGGAGAAGAGAATGATGGGGAGGCACAATTAACAGTTTGGGATTAACAGAAACACACTACATATAAAATAAACAACAAGGACCTACTGTATAGCACAGGGAACTATATTCATTATCTTGTAATAATGTATAATGGAAAATGTATACATATGTGTGTGTACATATATATGTGTGTATATATATAAATATATAAAAAACACTGAATCACTATGCTGTACACCTGAAATTAAGACAACATAGTTTATCAACTATACTTCAATTTAAAAAAAAAAAGGAAATCCTGCCTTTTGCAACAACATGGATGAACCTAGAATCAATATTGACATTATGCTAAGTGAAATAAGCCAGACACAGACAAATACTACATGATACCACTGATACTATGAATTTAAAATAGTCAAACTCACAGAAGCATATTGTAGAACGGTAGTTGCCAGGGGCTGCGGGAGGAGGGAATAGGGAAGTATTAGTCAAAGGATTAAAAGTTTCAGTTATGTGAGATGAAGTATTTTTGAAAACTGAAGAAAAAGGGGTGGGGGAAAATTCTCAAATCATTCTATAAGGACAGC
The DNA here is from genome assembly GCF_048564905.1 of Vicugna pacos. NCBI lineage: Eukaryota > Metazoa > Chordata > Mammalia > Artiodactyla > Camelidae > Vicugna > Vicugna pacos. The sequence continues at coordinate 29,920,253 of NC_133023.1, forward strand.
ATTATTCTTATACCAAAACCTGAAAAAGACATTAAAGAAAACTACAGACCAATACCCCAATGAACATGGATTAAAAAATTCTAAACAAAATTGCAACAAATCAAATCCAACAATATATAAAAACAATAATGTTTTAATACAGAGGGTTTATCACAAGAATTGTCCCTTCTCTTCTACTCTGATCTGAAAGTTCTAGCCAGGATAATCACACAAGAAATAAAATGCATCTACAACATGGAGGACTCTCAGTCATTATGCTGAGTGAAAGAAACCAGTCAGAGAAGATCATATTGTATGCTTCTATTTGTATGAATATAAATAATAAGCATATTTATAGAGACAAAGTAGATTAGTGGTTGCCTATGGGTAGACAGGTAGGGGCATGGATGATGGGGAAAAATGGGGAGTGTTAAAGGATCCAGGGTTTCTTTCTGAGACAATGAAAATGTTCTACAGTTGATTATGGTGATGGTTACACACCTCTGGATGTACTAAAATCACTGAATTTTACACTTAAAATAGGCGAATTATATGCTAAGTGAATTAAATCTAAAAAAAGCTGTTACAGAAGTTTGTCAGTTATTGTTTATTATTTTTAAAAGGTATGGTTTGTGTCACTGAATTCTTCTGAGTTTTCCTCTCAGTGTGGTTGATTGAAAAAATGGAATCCTTGTGCAGGTTAGCAATTCTGTCTGCATTGCATTGTGTCATTTTCTTAAGTTAATTCAGGTTGTAACATTATACAAAGGGTGTTTGAATTTCTTGAATTCTTAGCACATCTGCTTGCTAGTCATTTCTATTTGACTGAATACTCATTTCTGTGTATGTTAGTATTTTAAAATTTTGTTTCCATAGATAATCGTGTGCTTTTCCTGGCTATGAGATTGCAAGCTTATGTCATTCAAGGAAGGGAGTATCTTTGTTTTTAAACTTTTGATGTGTAAGAGGCAAACAGAAATTACTCATAAACATGTATTTCACGAATTTTCACAAGCTAAACACACTCGTATCACTAGCACCAAGATCAAGATATAGAACATTACCAGCTTCCCAGAAATGCTCTTGTGTTCAAAAGGGAATTTTTGTTTTTTACTGACTGTGGTAAAAAAAAACAAAAAAACACCAAACATAAAAATTATCATCTTAACTATTAAGTGCACAGTTCAGTGGTGCTAAGTATGTTCACACTGTAGTGCAATTAATTAATCTCCAGAAATTTTTCATCTTGCAAATCCGAAATGCTATACCCATTAAATAACTCTCCATTTCTCACTTCCCCTATCCCCTGATAACCACCACTCTACTTTCTGTTGCTATAAATTTGATTAGTTTAGATACTTCATATAACTGGAATCATACAGTATTTTTCTTTTTGTGACTGTCTTATTTCACTTAGCATAATGTCCTCAAGGTTCATCCATGTTGTAGCATGTGAGTGGATTTCCTTCCCTTTTTAAGGCTAATAATAAATATTCCATTGTGTGGACAGACCATATTTTGTCTATCCATTCAGCTGATGGACATTTGGGTTGCAAATATGAGAATGCTTTTTAATACTAAAAATATCTAACATTGATAATATTAATATCAGGAACTATTCTAAAGGCTTTATCCCATTTAATTTTCACAACAATAATATGAATTAGGAAGCACTCTCATTGTCCCCATTTTACAGATTAATAAACTGAGCAATAAGAAGGTTAAGCAATTTTCCTGAGGACACAGCAGTGGAGTTGGGATTCTCACTGAATCAGACTGGCACCAGTGCCCCATGCTTAACCACCATACTATGCTGTCTCTTTTTTTGGGGGGGGGGTATCTATATATATATATTTTTATTGATATACAGTCAGTTTACAATGTTGTGCCAATTTCTGGTGTGCAACATAATGCTTCAGCTATACATGAACATACATATATTCATTTTCGTATTCTTTTACACCATAAGTTACAAGATACTGAATACAGTTCCCTGTGCTACACAGTATAAATTAGTTGTTCATTTTATATTTATTAGTTAGTATTTTCAATAATGATACTATAAAGTATCTCTTAGGAAGTTTTGCCCACGTGTGTGCTCATAAAATGTTCAGGTCTCCCAATTACAGACCCTCTTAATTAAAAACATGAGTATTCCCTCTTGGAGTCTCAAATTTCTTTTCAATTTTGACTCATTTACTTTAATATGATAAAGCATATTTATTAAGCACTCGACCTTCTAAAGCTTCTTTTCTTGTTCTGACCAAGCGTTTCAGATATGTCATACATTGAAAAGAAGTAATCAAAATTAGCTTCATGTACTCAATTCTATAAAAAGTTATTAGCAATTAATACAGAATGAAGGGGGTGGGGAGTAATTAGCCCTCTTGCCCTGAAAATTAATGGGTCCTTTTCATTATGCTCCTAAGGAGTATTTTACCCAATAACATTCCACTTCTGATTAACGTAAAATGAAAACTACATTATTTGAGAATGCTGGCTACAAAACAATTACAAACCACAAATCTCACAAAGATTAACAGGGAAGAAAGATCAAGCAGAACAATGAACTATTAATAATTCTAGGCAGGATGAAGTTATAAAATCAATGTGTCAACCATTCTACCAGAATCAAGAAGCCACATTTATCGAGGGCATGGCCAGGCTTACAAAAGTAAGAGTTAATACAGTTCTCTACAGCTTAAATTAGGCTTTCAGGAGTGGGTAATGACTGGATAGTAACCAAAAAAGTAAAATATACTCGAATTCTAATTTCAAAAATGCAAGTGTCTATACACAAAGATACACTTTTCTTAATTTCTAGGCAAAATCATCTTCCCTTTTCTTACAGAGACCAAAAACTGTTCAAGGTTAAGAGTTTTAGCAACTCCAAGTGAATCAGTAGAGGGCAGAAGCCGACAGAGCTGACCAACAGATTACCTTTCACACTTGGAGTGATTGAGAGACTGCAGATAATTGCCTCCTATTTAAGTTGAATTTGAAGCTTTATCATTTTTCCTTACTAACCACCAAAAACCAAGATAAAATGGCCTGATACTTGAGTCATCAAATACTGCCCCAGAAGCCATGACAACAGCTCCACGAATACAAGGCAATACTGTTTTGTTTTCTGTTCCTCTCCAACTCCAGTTTTACAGTCCTCTTTATCCTGACAGCACTCGGTTTATTCTGGCTTATGCTTGTGGTTTACCCCTCATTACTTGGCAACTTGTGGCCTCAGCCCAGAAGCAATATCCAGGCAAATCTGATTATATAAGCAGCCCATTGCCACACACACTTAACCTATATACCACAGTAGTTTCATAACAGGCACAGAGTTCATGTCTCCCACTCTGTGATGCTGTATTGAAGCTCAGCCGGGAAAAGTTGCAAAGGGAACAAAGAAACAAGTACTAAATATACATGATCGATCACAGCATTGACGCCAATTCTGACACCTTTATCCCACATAAACCCACACACGTTCTACACAGCTGTAAAAGCTGGTACCTGAAGAAGTTTCCTCTGTCACTGCAATTGTCTATATGCTGAGGAGCAATAAACACTTTTTTCATTCAGCAAACTGGGCGCTTAGTATGTGTCAGACTGAAGATACATAAAATATGAACCCTGTCCTCATGGAGCTCACAATCAAGTGGGAAGCCAGATACAGAAAAGGAAAAGTAGCATAAATAAATAGAATACTGTGTTCTATATGAAATCAATGATTTGGATGGGGTATTGCTTAGGTTGGAGTGGGGGACTGAAATGGGAGGGATCAGATACAAACAAATGTTTCGCTTCCTGGAGAAGGGCACCCTGAGTCCAGTTGTAAAGGATGAGCAGAGCTGGCCAGCTCAAGAGAAAGTGGAACAGCAGTGAAGCCAAGGCAGGTATTTGGAGAAAGAGACAAGGTAATAAGATGGGTGTGGTGGCAGGTGGGTGGGCAGGTACGGTAAACAGTTCCATGTTGATGCTGTGTTCAGTGGCAGTTGTTCGAGACAAAGCAGGAGGAATAGCAGCCAGGAACAGAGCCCTGTGGGCCTTATACAACAGGTTGAGAACTGGGGACCTCGCAGTGTAGGCAACAAAGAGCTGGGGAACTGTTTTGAACAGGGGAAACTGACCATTCCGGGAGAAATTGAGAAGCATGAGATTAAAGTCAGACTGGCTAAGAAGAGGCTATAATATCCAGAGGTGATATCAGCAGGCCTTGGCTAAAGCACTGACAGTTGGGGTGGAAAAGGGTTACATTTGGGGGTTCAAGTTGGCAGGGTTTGGTATCTGAGGAGGAATCAAGGATGGCTCTTGGGTTTCCAGCTTGGACAACTAGGAGGGCAGTGGGGCTACCAGCAGAGAGAGAACACAGGAACAGGAGCAGGGTTGAGGAACAGCAATGGTTCTGGCTTTCGACAGGCTGAGCTGGACGTACCTCAGAGATATCCAAGTACGGGTGACTGACTGGCATGTAAGTACCAGCCAGGGAGAGGAAGTTTAACTCCAGAGGATGGTTAGGCTTCACTCTTGTCACTGGTGGAAGAAAATATGGAGTGGATGAAATTTCTCCAGGGGATGAGGAGAGCAGAAGAGCAAGACCCGAGCAATTCGGGGAACCCCAAGGTTGAAGGAATACACGGAGGACGTGGGTCCCCAGGCTGGAGCAGAGAAGGAATGGTCAGAAACAAGCATCCTGGGGTAGAAAGTTCTGACAAGGCCCTCAGGTTACAGGTCAGAAGCATCCAAGGTCTTACTCGTAACATGCAGTTAGTAAATATCTGAATGTGTAGCACTGTGCTGGACCCCGTGCGGGAGGGGCCGCTGAAATCGACCGCAGGACCCTTGATCACAAGAGCCTTATCACCTAGTTAGGGAAACAAAACTCACTCATAAGAGGTTAAGTTAAATGAAAGCCCAAGGAAGAGCCAAACAGCTGGGGAGGGCAAGGCCTAGAGGGCTCTAGGGTAGTGAGGGAACCAAGATTTCCAAGAGAAGCAGGACCTGGCTGACCTGGGGGCTGGGTGGGCCATGGGTGGAGGACTTGCGCCTAAGAAAGGGAACACAACAAAGCCCAAGAGGAGGACAACGTAATGTCCACTGGGGATCCAGCAGCCACTTCATGTTCGAGAACAGAGCCAGATCCTACCGGAAAGATAGCTCAAAGCCAGGACTGAAGGGAAGCAAATGCCCGCCTGCGAAGTCTGGGTTGTGTCTAAGGGGAAGTGGACAGTTCAGTGCAGGAGAAGGATTGCCTTCCTTAACAAGCAGTTACCCAGTGTGTACTCTCCAAAGAGGAGAAGAAATGTTTCCAACCTTCAGAGAGAAATGAAAGCAGTGTGTTAGAGAAATTTGTACAATACTGGCATAGCTTTTAGTTTCTACTTTTGAAACATTCTGATAAATCAAATTTTTTTTTTTTATTTTCAGAAGGTATAATTCCTCTGCTCTTTCGGTTGTCAAGTTTCTTGGTTACTGTTATTTTCTGTGTAGCCCTCAAACTTCAAAAAAGAATAAAATTCTACTTCCAGTGAGAGTTAGTCTATGAGATTCTATCCTTTATACTTTGATAGTTTTTCCTCCTTCTGAGAGCCTCAGAAATCTGCCCCGATTCTTCAGAAAGCACTAAATATGGGTACATTAGTCAAGTGAACGATAAACTGTGATACCAACATGGTGCTAGATAGCAAATGAACTTTCTAAAATGATTATATTTTGCCCTGATTTAAGATCCTTAAGTCTTACAACTCATTAAAAGAAAGGTTAACCAGTAAATGGAAAAATGGGCAAGGGGCATGAAAAGGCAGTTCAAAGAACTGCAAATAGACATAAGTATGTGAAAAATGTTTCCCATTCACTCATATACTTCACTAACATTTAAAGAAATGCATATAAGAACAGACCCATCACCGCTTTTCACACCTGAAAATATTTGCTACCATCCTCCATTGGTGAGGGTGTAAGGATTCTTGTCCAGTGTTAATGGCCGTGTAAATTGGTGCGTCTTCCCAGAAGGACAATTTGGCATTTGCTTTCACACTATAAATGCGTACAGTTCCCGACCCAGCCATTCTACTCCTAAACGTCTCCTACAGATATATTCTTGCTCAAGAGTTTCAAGATGTGTGTAAAACAATCTCCACTGCAGCATTTTTTGTTGTTCGAGTTTTCTTTTTCTGTGTAAAAGGATCTCTGCTGCAGCATTTTTTGTTGAGTTTTTTCTTTGTATTTTCTAAAATAAAATCTAGATCATCTAGTAAGAGGGAGGTGGTTAGAGTCACTGTGCTATCTGCAGATGCTGGACACTGTAAAGTCATAAACCAAATGGTATAGATCAGGGTGTGCTGTTGTGGCCTTGGCCATGATCTATACCCTTGGAGACCCACTACATCCTCCCTCATAGACTGATTTGGTCCTGGAAACCTGGGCACTAAGCAAAGGGCTGTTTCATGAAAAAGTACCTACATTAATCTTACTGGGTAAATCATGTTGTACTCTAATCCAACCTCAAATACCCAAAAAATGCTTTGCAGATAGAAAAATAAATCAATTGAACTATGAAAACACGTTTGTGTAAGCAGTAAACATCAGTTTGTAAGACTGCACATAATAAAGGTCCACTGTTCTTACCCATAGGGGTACGAGACTTAATAGTCCATAGTGGGCAGTGGAGTGGGGCGCAAGGGAGCCGTTCCTTGGAAGGTGAATTCTGCTTTCTGCGCCATTTTCTTCACTTTTCTGTGGCTCATAGTTATCTTGCCCTGAGATGGTTCTTAAAGTGTAGAAAAACATTGTAGAGGCAAAGTAAAGGCTAAACACAGGGTGTTTTGATCACGTGGAAAGAGACACGTGAACTACAGACTGAAGACGTGTGGAAGGAGCCTGGTCTTCGCCCCTCTTGCTTGGTCTGCATACATAAAACACAATGTTTTGGCTTCATCCAACATGATGCACAGTTCAAATCAGTTCAATACAATAATCTCCAACTAGAAACAGTTGTTATTCAAGTAAAGTGGTGAGTGTGTCTTTATCCAAAACCATAGTGTCAATTCTCATCATAGTGCATTTATTTTAGCATGTTTTGTGGAGGAAAAGTCATTATACTGATTTGCAAACGGTATTGTCTCCCAAAATGGCATGGCTTTTCAAGAGTAGTTATGGAAAAGATTAGTAATTCAGTGAAGAAGAAAACAAGCAAGCTGCAGAACACAGTACAGCCTGCTTTTAAAAGGACACATACCCATAATACCTCCATGTTTCCAGAGAGAAAATTCTGAAAGTGTAGACAAGAAATCATAGCAGTGGTCTTTGGGAGGGGGTGGGCACAACAAAGACTTATTTTCACAGAGTAAAAATTTAAATAGCCATGGAAGATTTTTTAATAAAAAACAGGCAAAAGACAGACTCCTTCAGTGATTTCCCACAGATTCGAGTCAGGAGTCAGAGAACCCTGAAGGATCTATCTGTGCACACAGGCATCACACCCATGCCCCTGTGTGCCTCATTATGGCCCCACCAAACCACTTGCCACTCCCAGGATGCGCTATGCATCCCTGAACTGCTGTGCTTTTGTGTTGTTTCATCTCTCAGGAATGCCCTTTTCAAATCCATGTATCAGAAAACTCCCTCTCATCCTTCAAGATCTAGTTTAAGTGCACCTTCCTATTTGATGTCTTTTCTGACCTCCCCACAACCCCAGTCCCTGGGATGAATGCCTGTGATTCAGCTCATGTACTATGAGCGGCTCCTCCTGGGCCATGCCCAGCTGCATGGGTTACCATTTTCCAATCTGAGGAAGGGATGGCTTAAAGTAGGGTATAGGATGCATGCAACACCTGCTCCAGTCTGGGTGCAGAGTTCACTCCTACATGTCAAGGCACATTCTCCCAGCTTTCACTCATCAGAGCCAAACAACTGCTTCCTGGACCCTTTCCCTTAAAGCTGTTAGACCAGAAGCCAGGGGCTTGTGTCTTATTGGCTTAGTTCTTCCTGGGACCAGGAAGATGGGGCTCTGACTACTGTGGGCTCACCTACTTTATTTTACCTGATAAGTTAATTCTTCAGAGCAAGCTTCCCTTGGGTTATGCTGGCCAATGCAAAGTTAACCTTAGATTCCTAAGAATACTCTCCATCAAAACATTCAGCCTCAGTTTATTTTTTTAAACAAGGAGAGAAAAATAATCTATAAAAAGATGTTCCTATGACATATGCAGAAGTCTGCTTCATCCTTCATGTCCTCACACCCAAGGTTAAATGATCTCAAAACTATAAGAAACATTCACTACATAACAAGCAAGAGTAGCCAGTGAAATTCTAAAAAAGAAAAACAATACAAGGACACTGACCCTATCAGACATTAAAACACACTGGGATTTCTCAGCAATTGAAAAAGTGCTTGAATGAAGAATGATTCCAATGGAAGAGAATTATGAAGTCCAGAAATTAAACCAGGTACATGATGTTAGTATATGATAAAGATGTCATTTCTAGCTGGTAGACTCATGAGGACTTTAGACTACTGGGCTGTAATCTAAGAAAAAAAAATACAAAGTTGGATCTATACCTCAAACTGTACAACTGGACACTAGAACAAGTTCCAAATGAACTGGAGATTTAAATGTAAAAAAGAAACAAGAAAAGAAGAAACCATAAAAGCATTTCAAGAAACATGGATAAACAGACAAAGAATATACACAGACAGCTCACACACAAAAAATCCCAATATAAACGACCCCTAAAATATGTAAGAACATACCCAGCCTCAGTCATAATTATAGAAATGCAAATTACACTGAGGTATTATTTCTCACCTCTCAGACTGGCAAAAATATAAATGCTTAACAACACATTCTATTGGTACAGTTGTGGGGCAGCAGCATTCTCACACATTACATGTGGAAATGCAAACGTTCTAACCCATATCGAGGGCAAATTGACACTTTCAGAATTACAAACGTGTTTACCTTTTTGGACCTATTGCATAGATGCACTTGCCCATGTAAGAAATGACATATGTTCATAATTATTCATTGCAGCCCTGTTTCTAATTAGAAAAGACTGGACACAACCCAATCGCCATTAGTAGAGTATTGGTTAAATACACTTTGTCACATCCACACAATGGAATACTATGCAGTTGCTCAAATGGAATGAAGGCATTCTTCCTTATGTACCAATATAGAAAGTCTATAGGTCATATTGTGAAAGAGTCAGAACATCACATATAGTATGTTTCCTTCTGTATAAGAAACGGAGACTCTAAGAATAATTACTCATATTTGCTTGTAATTGCATAAGGAAGCACAGGAACACAGTTAAGTAGTATGACTGGGTACCTAAAAGGGACAGAGGAAGGAGCGGATGGAGACAGTGGTGGAAGGGATATGTCTTTCCATACTATTTTAACTTTTGGCTACTGTGAATGCGTTTCCTTTTCAAAACTATAAATAACACTGTAAAACATCCTCTACAGAAAACTTTTGCCAAAGTCAGGGCTAAATAATACAAGGGTGGAGCAGAGCTTGTGCTTTGGAAAAAATTAAGTTAAATGTGTTTTGTCGTATTTTTAACTTTGTCTCCTTATTAGACAATCCTTAGCTTGGTGTGATGGCTCTGTCATTTGTCAAACTAGGATGTCAATATTGTCTGGGTAAGTCTGGAGAATATTATTAGGTCCATAGATTAGAAATAGAGATCCAAAAAAGTATAACATATTTCCATCAATAATTCATTGAGAATCTATATGATGGAGGATGGTTGAGTACTGTGTGGGTAAATAAAAACGCGATTCTTGGCTTTAAGAAAGTGCCATTTGATGACCAAAAAGCAATCATTTCCAAGTGTGAACTTACAATCAAGATCTCCTAAGAGTAAGCCATTAAACATAATGATTGTGAGGGAAACATACCTTGGAATCTTGCTCAGGCTATGTGGCCCTGAAGCTGATTTTATTCTACACTGTACCAACCCAGGTTTTGCAATGGTGTTCTGGATCAGAGGAGCGTCATAATTCAAGCTTTCCTTTTCACGTCTCTATTAACATCTTTTTCTTCACCTTCAGCATCGGGGCTTGCTCTGTCCTCGCTCTGTCTTTTTGCCAGCACGTCTCCCTCTCTCTCCATCTCTTTGACGCTGTTCAGTCACCTAGAAAGATGTGCAGTGGCATTCACACGCGATGATTGGCGTCAGATTTCCCTCATTACTCTGCCATAGAGTCAGCATTGAAATCGATGGGAAACCAAGTGCAATCACATAAAATTGATTGCCATTTGGGTCCTATTGATTATCCTGCCAAATCTACGACAAGAAGAATAGCTGTGCTGGATGGCAAAAAGGCAGTGACTCCACATGCTCCGGCTGCCGTTTGAGGCTGGCTAAAATAGCATCTGCCCCATTGATCTAGATCAGAAAATAAAAAAGAAACGCCCTTACAGAAAAGCAGGCCAGCAGAGGGAAAACATTTATTCTTGCCCACTAACGATGGCCTCTTAAACTTACCTTCAAGGATAGTCATTCAATAATGCTCCTTTTTTAACCTCAAAATTTTGAAAACTGAGGACTTCCGGGACCATCTTGGACGAAGTCACTATAGATGACCCTCTCACTACACACACAGAGTTGCTGGATAGAATATATTAACAGTAACTTGTAAATAGATAGCTTAGTTCAAAGTAAAGGAAAGCAAATCCTTACAAGTGCAAAACTAAGAGGGAATCAAAGGCAAGGCTCCATGGGTTTGGGGTGGGGATAGGGTAGAGCATCAGGCCCAGATGTAGGTCCTCGTGGCCAAGTATTGGGATTTAATGGCTTTATAGGGTAGAAAATGTGGCCTTGGGTCAATGCAAGACAATGAGTTGGGATGTATTTCATTTTGTAAAACCAGACTTCCAGAAGAGCTGTCCCCTCATTGAAGGCAGACTAGAAAAACTCTCCTGCTTAGCCCAAGGAGTTAACAAGGAGATAGTCTCTGCCCACAACTTTAAATGGATTAAAAGTTGAAGAAAATAAAGCCAAAGGTTTCTGCTGTAAGTCGATGTGGAATATGAATTTTCACTACCTATATGGTATGAGAACCCCCAAGCTGAGAAATCAATATAAAAACTGATTCTAGAACAAACCTGAGTCACCTGGCTAAGGGAAATGAAAACACATTCTGTAGGGATCACTCTACAATCCAGGACACACGGAACTTCAGAAATGTGGTGGTTTAAAAAATATTGGCCAAAATATTCCTGATATTCCACTGAGAGGTGGGGTCCCTGCTATGTCCCTTCACTTAATTCCAGGCAGGCTTGTGACTTTGACCAACAGAGTACAGTTGAAGAGATGCTACATGATTTCTGAGCTAGACTTTAAGAGGCCTTGAACCTACCACCTTTTTGCTGAATCATTCATGTTGGAGTCCTAAGCCTCTGTGTAAAGAAGTATCACCATCCTGCGGCTGCTGTACGGGAGCAATCACATGTAGGTGTTCCCACCTACATGTCAGCTGAGCTGTTGGCTAACAGCCAAAACCAACTGCCAGCCCTGTGTGTGAGTGATCTTGGATGTCATCCCCAGTAAAGCCTTCAGATGACTTAAGGCCCAGTTGGCCTCTGACTGCAACAACATGAAAGAACTCAAGCAAGAACTACCTAGTCAAGCTCTTCCTGAATTTCTGACTCACAAAATCATGAGCAACACAGTCATTTTAAACCACTATGGTTTGGAGTAATTTGTTTGTAGCAAGAGATAACCAGAAATAAGGGGAAGAAAATCTCTGGTAAAGAGATGCTAACACAAATTATGAATATGCAAAGAAAGGATCTTCAATGAAGGAGAAGTCCACAGACAATATGCAGGAAGATGATGAGAACTGGGAACAACGTAATAATCTAAAAGAAACTATATGTGAGGTATGTTCAAAACAAAGAAGTTTGACACATAGTCTGTTAGTGAGATTGTAGAGAATAAGGCACTTTCATGCATTGTTGGTGGGGCACAAAATGTTCTAATCCTCTATCCTCTATGAAGAACAATTGGATTATATCAAAATTACAAATGTAGTTACCGTTTGACCCAGCAATCCCATTCTGTGACTCTATCCCATAGGTATGCCCCAGTGCTTGTAGAATGACATGACACTATAATGTTATTTTTAAGAATAAAAAGCTGGAAACTATCCAAGTGCAGGGTACTGGTTAAACAAACCATGATAAAGCCTCACAATGGAATGCTATGTAATGGCGAAGGAATGAGGTCATGTTTTTATGTGCAAAAAATAAAACAAGCCACTGTTAATATAGTGTATGATGCTGCCTTATGGTAATAAAGGGAGAAAAATCAGAATATACAAATATAAGGATTTCTGAATATATAAGGAAACACTGGAAAGATACATAGGAAACTGCTAAATGAAGTTACTGAGGGAGGAATGTGTTTTGATTTTTAAGCTATATAAATGAGACTTTAAATTAAAATCCAATGTCTATTAGACACAGCTGAAAACAAACCCATGAAAATTACTTATAATTCAACCAAGAGAAATGAAGAGGTGGAAAATATGACCGAAACATTAAGAAACGTGGAGGCAAGGACAAGAAAGTGCAACATACATCTAATAAGAGTTCCAGAGGCAGAGACTAGAGAGAATGGGGTAGAGATCGAAACAGTGAAGCTGCAAAATACCAAAAACAAAGAAAAAATTGTAATCAGGGAAAAAAGTCCAAAGGACAAAAATTAGACTGAAAACAGACTTAACAACAAAGTCAGATCTTCAACTGTTAACCTCAATTCTATTCTCAGCTAGATTGAGTTCATTCAAGATTGAGTCAAAACTAAGACATTTTTAGAAAAAGAATGAGAGAATTGACACTCATAGATCTTTGCTGAAAAAAACTCTAAAGGATATACTTCAATAAGAAGGAAATGGAACCTAGAAGGAAAAAATGGGATGTAAAAGGCAATGCAAGTTGTCATTGCTCAACATGGAGTCCAAATCTAAATAAATATTAACTATAAAAACAGTAACAATGGCAGTGAGCGATGGGAGGTTAAAAATAAGGGGCAACTAAATACTAGACAACAAAAACATGGAAGGTGGGAGGATTATGCTTTGGGTTTGTGTTCCCAGGTGTTATCTCGTTCAGGAAGGTGGAGATACTAACTTTTTTAGGTCAAGTATGCATGTTAAGCACTTAATGGTTCCCACTAGAAGAACAGAAATGGAATGATAACTTCCAAATGAGAAGATGAAAAAAGAGGAAGCAATTTTTTTTAGAAAGATCAACTGAAAAATAGAAACCAAGTGAAGGCATGGTACAAAGAAAATGTAAAAGATGCCATTAGAAATAAAAATATATTAGCAACCACAAAAATATGTATGAATTCAACTCACTTATTTCTCACCTCAGTTTTTTTTAATCCAGGAAAACTCAAACACAATGACAGAAAAGGGCTGAAAGTAAAGGGATGAAGAAGATATATATGCCAACCAAATAACAAAAAGAAATCAGACATAGCAACATGTACACCAAATGAAATAATCTTTGAGTCAAAAAGGCATTAATTTGAGATTAAGTAGCTCATTATGTAATAAAAGGAAAAGTATAACAGGCATATAGCAGTCATGAATTGGAATGCATCCAACAACAGATCTTCCAAATATATAAAGCAAAAAAATCAACAATATTGTATAGAAAATTTTAAAACTCTGCAATTAGTGGGGAATTTTAAAACATCTCATTCAGAAGGACATAGATCAAGAGGTAAGCTTAAGTGTATAGAAGAGTCAAACAACACAACAAGCATGATTTATTGAAAAGTGCACAACTAAAGCCAACAACCTGTGAATAGGTATTTTTCTTAACACCTGAAACTGCTTACAAAAATTGACTACGTACTTAATTATAAAAAGCCTATCAAATAGCATCTTACAACCAGGAAAAAAATGATGATATAGAAATCATTACACTACTTTCCATCATCTATCATTTGACTTAGTGTTTGCTCACACGTGTGTGTGTGTGCACATACCAAATACACGGATCTTTGGAGAAGAGATGGAGAGTGGAAATTTTCTAAGAAATAAAGGTTATTTTTTCCTGTTTGCTTGAGAGACCATCCCCTATGATTTCACCATCCACGTGTTGCTATTTTCATTGTGTTTTTGAGCTGTGCAGCTGAAGGGTGGTATTGGCAACATTTGTTCTACGTATCTATGAATAAAATTTGTGAGCTCTCAGTTTGACCTCAACTGAAAGTTTTGGTAGCAAGGATGAAATGGAGGTAGACAAAATAAGACAAAGAGTTCTTAAAAATATTTTTTTCTTTCTTGTCAACATATTTAAACATTCTCATTGGCACTGTAATCTTACAAGAAAATAGCTGAAATAGAGAGACTTGTTGCTTTATTAAACATTTCCCTGATCTTAAGCCTGCTAGCTTGACAGCATAAGAGAACCTGCATTGGCAGAATGATGACAAATAATGAATTGAGTCTGACCTCTTTCTCTATCACAGGATGAGCTGCCACACTGATACGGTAGAAAGATGTCTTTGTTTTTGTTCCTTTATACAACAAGCTCAGTACAAACTTCTATAGTTCTGAAGCCTATAATTACCGCCTTATATGTATGACAAGTTTAAGAATTAGGACTGGCTTTTTAAAGTTTCAGATGTTACAATTTCCAAACAATATTCTAATGGTACATGACTGGGACTTGGGATGAAGATCTTACCTATGTGTCAGGAAGCCAAAGACTTACTCCCTAAATCTGTCCCGTAACTATAGAAACTTTGGGGTCACTGATACAATTTTAGAACCTCAGTCCAAAGCTTATAGCATCAATTGGTGTGCAGTGTTGAGACTTGTAAACCTATTATACTGGGCTGAGTTGAGAGTAGATCAAGAATGCAGACCAATAATTATACACAAAATACACATACAGACATGAGGCAGATTAGGTGATGCTCATTAATTCCTCCAGGGCCACCTAGCTGGTGAATGACATTTCAGCATTTGATTTATTCCAAGGCTTATGTTCTTCCCACCACATGATACTGCTTTATGCTGTACAAGCTGTATATTTTGAGCTAAGAATTTAATTCACTTGAAGGTACGTTTTGTATCAGTACCAGAATCCTTAGCTACCTTGCAAAAGAAAGCCAATGGTTGTATCATTTAAGTCTCAGAAGCAGCTCCATTCTCCCACATTTTGAAGAATGCATAACCAGATTTATCAAATTTCATGTAGCAAAGCAAATGTAACCAACCATAAACAAATCTTACGTTTCAGTTTGCAGCAACTGAGCTCTCTAACTTCATTTACTCACTTATTTGTTCCTTTCTTTAACATTTATTAGATGTCTGTTGTGTGCCCAGTATCCCATCAATGTTAGAGAAGATAGAAGTTACACCTTCAATTGCCTTTTATCATGTAAAAACTTGTAACTCAGCTGGAGAAAAGCAATATACAAATAGACACTTGAAAACAAAACTGTAGACTGGTTCTATGATCATACATAGATAAATATGAGACACACTTTAGAATTCAAAGGGAAACGTCACTAAAAAATGGTATTGAGGAGGGAAGGCTTAACTGATAAGTAGAATCATGAAGACTTGAAGAGTGTAATTTAGTTCAGCTTGGCGGGCAGCTTGGCTTTATAAAATAGCAGGAACCCTCTCTGATCTGCTCAGCTGACACAGGTTTCCATCTTTTGGTCCCTGAGAACTTACCAGGCTGCCGGCCTAGTTTCCAATAAGCAGGGGCTCTGTCTTCTCATCTAAGCATCTCTGACACATGGTAGATTTCACGTGTATCTGGTGAATGAATGAATGGCAGGTGAATTTTGGTTGAAGGACTCTGTTGGGATGTATTATGATTTTATATACTCTTGACAGGTGACTATTCTGCCAAAATAAATACTGCTGCATACCCTGGGTGAAAATTACATGTTGTACTGCCTTATTTTATTTATGATATAGATTTAAAAAAAAATGGTGCGTCATTTTCTAGGTGTTGACTGGGTAGCTCTCATCTGCTTTAGTTATCCCAGGGTTTACTGCTTTGCCAGATTTGGAGAACATCATGGACATATTTATGTTCCCAGCTAACAAGACTTGTAAATAGAATTTTATTCATTTTTGTAAAGGTTTTTACTTTTAAACCAAATTGAGTAAGTATTTTACTGTTCAGTGCTTAAATGAGAGCACAAGTGCCCTGCCACTGACATTTACATTTCTTTTCCTATTTATTGTATACTTCCGCCTCTTAGATAATATATGCCTGGATAAAGATGTCTTAGAAAGCAGTCTTGGGAAATCTGGTAGAGTACTTAGCTAATGGTTAAGGATTCTGTAATAAATGCATCAGACCTAAATATTTTTACAATAGCTTCTAGTTGGGGCAAGATCATGATGGCAATATGGTTTTTTAATCTCTCCAAATCCCTTCATAACTAAGACAGCAGAAGCAGCGGCCCACAGGCAACATCTTCAACAAAAGCAAAGGACTGGTATGCCCATAAACTCCAGAACATAGATGAGTGGGTCCAAACCCTGAGAGCAGCAGGACCCCATGGGTTTAATAGCTGTGCAAGGTTAAGAGAGGGAGGATCAAGGGGGTGTTCTGATCATCTTAGGAGACCCAGGACACAGAAATTGCCAACAAATATTTCCAAAAGAGTAATTCCACTTCAAGTGGAATGCTCAGGAGGCAGATATAAGAACAACATGAGAGAAATCCTCAGAATTTCCATTTGCAAGTAAGTCCAGAAAGGACCATGAGAATCCACTAACAGGCTGTCACAGGGTACTAAGGTGAATTAAGCCCACAAGAACCTCAGAAGTACACAATAACATCTCCCATCCCTGAAAAATAATCTTGCTGGGAGTGAAACCCAAGCAGGAGAAGTCAGAACTGGTGGGGACAGAAGTTTGACATATTGACCAGAAGTTCAGAACTGTGCGAGTGGCTACAGACAGACTTTTTTTTTTTTTTTTAATATTCCTGGGCAGGACCAGTTATGTTATCTGCAGAGCACAGTGCAAAATGGAAATCCAGAGTCCCCTGCTTACAAATGATCAAAAATTTCAAGATGTTAACAGCAGACCATGAAACCCAGAGCAGGACCCTATGCAAATGTACAGCCCACATGCCCGTGAAGCCAGCCCTCCTTGTGAGTCAAAGCAGGAAGGGAGCCCTTGAAGGAGAATTAATAAAATGGCTGCACTTAGGCTACCAGATTGCTTATTCTTATGCTTGCTCTTAAAGCGGTCAACTGACCTGACTGACCAGTTGCTACTCACAGCTCCAGGCCCATTGTTAAAATAAGACTATTAACTTTACTATTTATGCTTTATTCCAGTAATTAAAAGTAATAATCATACTTGGTTTCTGAGTTGCTCTCCAGGGAGAAGGTCACAGAACTTACAAAATAGACTAAATACCAAGACCACCTCATGGTGGGCGCTTATAATCAAAACTGCTAGCCTCTATAGAATTGGTCGCCTGGAGACATCATGATGCCACTCTAAGTCTTATGATGAGAAAATGATTCTGTTGATTGTTTATTGTCTGAGCTATGGTTACATAACCACCCTACCCCATCCCCAAGGTGGGTTCACAATTTTGAAGGCACTAGTCAGTTGTGTGTCCCCTTTGCCCAGCAAAGCAATAAAGCTGCCTCTTTTCTTCTAAGCTCCAAGACCCTGTCTTGAGTTATTTGGCTTCTCAGGGATGGGGGCCGATCTTTTGGCAACAGCCTGGAACAGGGAAGCTAAAGCAGCAGCTCTGGTGTGTCCCCTCCCCATTCAGGAGCCTTCTCCTAAAGGCACAGGAAAACTCACCTCATTTAAACATGAGCAGTAGAAACAGATTGTGATCAATGATCACAATGATATTCTAAGGAAAAAGAGGAATGAATCAGGTAACAAACCAACAGATGAAGGCACAGCAGAAAATTATGATGCAAAACCTGTTATGCAACACAAAATTAGGTTAAAAGAAACTAAGAAAATTATAATGCTATGAAAAAGTGTTACCGAACTCAAGTTTGTGTGCCTCATGCACACAGGTGACCCCAAACCAACCAAGAAACGTCCAAGTTTGAAGAGAAAGGTTTCTTGCAGGGACAAGCAAGGAGAACAAATGAGTGGCTCATACTCAAAAGACTCGAACTCCTGGAAGGGCTTCAGCTGAGCCTATTTAAAGGCCAGGTGAGGGAGGGATGTCCCAGGATACGTGAAAAGCTCATGCCCAATTCTGATTGGTTGCTAGTGACCAATCCTTAGGCGCCAGAAGGTCTGGGGGCTACACTCGTGCTCATGATCATAAGTAGTTAATTTCTTCCACTTGGTGGTGGTTTTAACATCTGAGAAACTCAGGGAATATGCATCAGATACTGTTATCTAGTACTTAAGAGAGGAGCTACAGCAGAATATGGGAGAGGGGTCTGTCCTGGGAAGGCCCCAGAGGGCCCTGATAGGTTACATCCAGACTGATTTTCAGGCTTATTTTCCTGAATTCCTCAGGGGATGAGATCTATCTTGTCTATTGAAGTCCCCGTTGTCACTCCTCCAACTAATTGTAATTGGTTCTGCTGGCACCAAAACGGTAGATTAAGGGACTGAGATCTTAATCATACAAGATTTGAATTATCCAGGATTTGAAACGCAGGAATATTTCCACTTGGTGTTCATTCGCCAAGTTGAGGCAGCACTCTGCTCCATTTCAGCAGGAAGTAGCCAGAGTGGTCATCACCCCATTCCCTGGAGGATTTGGGGAAGGATGAAACAGGGTTGGAGATTGAAACCAAGTCGGAGCCCCCCTAAAACCTAGTTCCTCTGCCGAGTTTATGATTAATCTCTGTCCAAAACATTATTCCTTTTCTTGTCCAATACCTGTTCTCCTCAAGATTGAGGCATATCAAAGAAAAGGGGGGGACTGTAACCGTGCAGGACCCTATGGGGCCTTCCCAGGACAGATCCCTCCCCATAGCCTCTGCTGTAGCTCCTCTCTCAAGTACCTACCTAGGTATCAGTGTCTGATGCATATTCCCTCAGTTTTTCAGATGCTAAAATCACCACCAAAATGGAAGAAATTTACTTGACAACCACGAGCACAAAGCCCCCAGACCTTCTGGTGCCTAAGGCTTGATCACCATCAACCAATCACATCTGTGTATGAGCTGATCACATACCCTGCAAACCCCCCCACCCCCCCCCACCCCCCCCCCCCACACACACACACCTTTTAAAAATGCTTTGCTGAAACCCTCTGAGTTTGGGGTTATTGAACATGAACCACCCCCACCCATTCTCCTTGCTCGGCCCTGAAATAAACCTTTCTCTGCTCCACTCCAAAAACCTTTTTCTGCTCCAAACTCTGACATTTCACACAGTGCCTCATCTGTGTGTTGGGCACATAAACTTGCATTTGGTAACATGGACCTGACACTTTAGGGGAGACTTGTAGCCAGATCATCAGTTGTCTACTTTTATCTAAATAGCTTTTAACTTCTGATGTGGTATTAACATATACATAATAGGAGCTGTTGGCCACTACACACATCTCCTTTTTTCTAAGAGCTGATCTAAAGCAATTTATTATCTAAAAATTTAATAGTTACAAGAGGAGACCTTGAGGTCATAAGGGTACAGCTGCCATCTACCAGCAAACACTGCTTTGAGAATGGCTGGTGGCATACCGAGTATGAAACAGCTCAGATTAGAATTCTTAACAATTTAAATCATGCCCACAATGGCCACCTAGCTTTATCTTGGATATCTGAACCACAGCTACTCCATTTTGATTTTCAAATGCATTTCCCTCCTCAAGGCCAAAGCAGATGTACGATGCATGTCCAAAAGGCCATAAAACAGGCTGCTTTTGTCAGTAAAATTTAAGTTATATCATGTATAAGCCAGTATGATTTCCCCATACCTCAACATGTGAGGATTTGTCCATCATTTCCCCTTTGGACTGCAAATCTTTTGATAAAAAGCACTGATGATCAAAATACCTCTCCCTTGATGCTGGGGTGATGGCTCCTGCCCCAGGTTCAGATCATGTCCCTCGGTGCTAAGTCTCCTTTATACGCTGGGGCAAAAGTAATCAGATAATGTCAACAGGTTGAGAAGTATATTACTGGGGAAACACTTCATAAACCATACATTTTATCACTCACACCCAATTGTTACACAAACACTGTACATGCGTTTTTAGCAATAAACTTAAAGCAAGCATTTTTATACATCATGAGTAGTTATACTGACAACTCCATTAGGGAATTCTCTTCCTATCCTAAACATTAGGGGCAACAGTATGGTTAGAAGTCAAACAATAACTTTCAGTATTGATAGGGAGACAAACATTTAATAAGCAGCTCAATTAGAAAATAGATGAAAAGCCAGTAATATTTCAGACAAAGCCAAAAAATTATACCCATATTCTTCAGTTTAACTCAATCCTTTTTACTAAGTTTTATGAAATCAGAGTTTTCATTCGACTTTTTAAATATCTTACCCAATTCAGCAGTATGACTTAAACCTGTACTTGTCAAAAAGCCCTTTTAATGAATCTTCTGAAGATGAAGCAGTTTAGCAAAGCATCAGCTTAACTGTCTATGAATGACAAAATACTTAAAAAGGCAAGGTTAAAGATCCGATTACAATGTTTTTTAACAAAGAAGCTTAATCAAATTGCTGTGACATACATTTTAAGATAACTAGCATTATGACTGATGACATTATACCAGGGCACATCTAAATTTTACAAACTTTATATACTTTCTAGAATATCTATATTAATAGCATTTATCCATTTACCTAATTAAGTTTAATCTCAGCCCAACCATGCACAAAACTTTTTCAGGGCTCCCTTTCTACAAACCTTTCACAACTTTCTATATCCATATTAGTTTGCCCCTTATTTTTTCATCTAGAAAAAAACCAGCTTCAGGACAAAATTTTTTTTCTCTTAACAAAATGTAATTGCATTCCTACCTTTTTTTTTTCCCCCACTCAAAACATGTCCTACTTTCCTACTGAGTACTGAAATGTTTCCTTTATTATTCTTAGTAGCTTTAATTACATATTTAAATTAGAATCCTCAACTCTTAAAAACCTTAATTTCTAGTGAAAACCAAGAAGTAAACAATTATGAACTATATCTTTTACATTAGTATTCTGTAGATTGGCAAACAAATATCAGTAACTTCTAAAAACACGTGCTTTTTATAGAAACTATCTCAGGGTGGCACAAAACATTCATGAATAATCCTAAATATCTTTAGTTTCTCTGTAAAGGGAAGCCAATGTTTAGTACTTAATGTTTCAGTATCTGATTCTGTTTGAGAATGGCCTAGCTATTCAATAAACTTCCATCATTTAACTTAATTTAGCACAACTAAAATTTCAAGTTACCAAATACCTGGAGAGATCGTTTTTAAGTAGACGTTTCTAAAACATATTTCTAAAGCATCCACCCAAAAGCTCTTATCTCATTTGCATTTAATTTACTTACAAAATTTTCATCATACCAGTTAATTTTTTTCTGACAGACTCTGCAAAAGAAGTAACAAATTTATTGATCTTCAGTAAACGTAGGTACAAAAAAGGCATATCTGTATTGATTATACTAATGTCGACTGAAATAAATGCACAGCCTAAAAGTTGAGTTATATTTTATTTGGCAGACATTTCTGAGGACTCGAACCCCTCCTAACCTGGGATGACAGCCTCTCAGATGGCTCTGAGGGACTGCTCCTAAGAGGTAGGGGAGGGGCTAGGATATATAGAAGGTTTACAGCAAAGATCAGGTTGTTGGAACATTGAAAGATTACTTGTTAACTGAAGAAAACCAGGCATCTCAAGTTAAAGAATTTAGTGCTTTTCTATGTATGGGAGGGAGCAAACATTTGGGCTCATTGAATTCATTCCTCTGACAAGCACCTGGCTATCTAGGGCCAGTATCCTGGCCTTTCTTATTCTGAGTCCCCTCAGGGTGCACCACTGTGAGTGGCTGCAGAGGCCGGGCTGCAGGCTTGTCTTCCCTGGGGGGTGGGGCGGGGCAGCCCCTGATGACTCGATGGCTTCAGCGTTCTTTGTTTACTGATATGGTTTGCAGTATTTTTTGTTCATACCAACAAACTTAAGCTGGCTTTAATATCAGATATTAACTTAATAGAGTATTTCCTAGATCACATGAACCTGAAACTTGTTCTGTCTAGCTTTTTATACTAAGAATTCATAAGTGCTTACTTTTAATTAACTAGAGCTCATTTCAAGTTAATTTTTACACAGACAGAACCAGAGACCTCAGTTTTTCTGCTGGGGTTTGAAAATGCCTTTTTGTTTTTTCTCCCTTGAGAGCCCAGGCAGATCATTTATATCTCAAAAGCACAGGAAGAGAAACGCAAATTTCCCCTCTGCTTATACAAAACCCAACCATTTTGGTTATTTTCAAGCTTTTTTCCCCTAGTTCCCAAATATCCACTCCAGTTTAAATAACAGTAAAAGACAATACATGTGATTCGCTCATATTCACACGCCTCATTTTCGGCAAAACCAGGAAAAGAGAAAAAGATCTGAACTCAGGTACCAAAACAAACACACATACATACACACACGCATACACAATAAATGCCAAAGCAATTGACAAAGGCCCACTTTGATACAACAGCGGAGCCATTTAGGGGCCATTGTTCTCTAGATCTCAGGGAGTACTGAGGCCACACAATGTTTCAATAAAAATATCATTTTCTTTCATTTATGGGAGCAAAGATGAAGATCTCCCAGTTTTGCAAAATACACCCTAGAAGGACTATAAGATGGAACAGAGCTCTGATTACCCACAATTAATTATCCACAGCCAGCATTATCAAATATCAAGCAAACAAAGACTGATACAATACAAAAAGTGTCTCTTAGTGTCACAGTGGTGCAGGAAAACAGATGGGCATGAGGAGGGCTGTGTCCCAGGTCTCGGTTTAGCCCCTGGGATGTGCCCCACCAAGTGTGGGTCCTTCACTTCGCACAGGAGAGAATTCAAGAGCGAGCCACAGTTGAGTAAAGGTAGACTTATTCAGAGAGATACATTGAAAGGCAAGAGAAAGGCCACGAGGTGTGGGGGTTGGGTGCTGAGATTAAAAGTAGGTGCACAGTCCACAGACTGAATGTGGTCCATCTCCGAAGAGGGAGAGAGAGGGGCGGCAGCCGCGAGGCGCCGTGTTGCTAGTTTTTATGGGCTAGGTGGCTTCATATGTTAATAAGTGGAAGGACCAGTCTAAGTAGCCTGGGGAAGGGGCTGGGATTCCCAGGAAGTTGGCCATTTCCCTCTCTTTGTCCTTTTGTGGCTAGCCTTGGGACTGCCGTGGTGCCTGTGGGCCTGTTATTCACCATGTTAATATATTACAATGGGCGTATAATGAAGTTCAAGATCTGCTAGAAGTTAAATCTCTCATCATCTTGAGCCTCAAGGCCTACTGGGGGTTGAATCTTTCACCATTTTGATGTTAATTGCTGTAGCACCACTTGAATGGCTGTGCCCTGCCCCCATCCTGTCTCAACAGTTCCCCAGCC
Organism: Vicugna pacos; assembly: GCF_048564905.1. Taxonomy (NCBI): domain Eukaryota; kingdom Metazoa; phylum Chordata; class Mammalia; order Artiodactyla; family Camelidae; genus Vicugna; species Vicugna pacos. The sequence goes on from NC_133023.1 coordinate 29,943,789, forward strand.
CCAGAAAGGGAGACTCCCCATCAACACCCTGTCAGTCCAAAAAGGGAGAACTCCAACCAATACCCCATCAGAGATGAAGCTGAATGAAAGACCAAGGCTAAAAAGGGAAAATCCCAGCCAACACTCCACCACAGGAGCCTGCGCAATAGGGAAGGATACCTTGGTATCATCACACGTGAGCCCCATTACTCATCAAAGATGTCTCAGCCGGCCAATGCAAGTACTGATACACAAACAACATAGTCCCATAAGCAAAGGATCAAACAAGGCGTAGCCCGAAAATTCCACTTCCACTCCCAGAGTCTTCCAGAGGGGCCTGGCTCCCGAAATGGAGCCAGCATGGCTCCCAATGAGCTCAGAATGGCTCACTCTCTGAAAGGGAATGAGCCCAGATGAAGCAGGTAGTTTTCGCAACCTGCGCAAGCCAGAGTGGCACACCCCAAAACCATACACACAAAAACACAAACAACAAATAAGGTACAGTCGCACAGACAGAAAAAATCAGATGAGGTGTAGTCTCAAAATTCCACTCCCACTCCCAGACGGAGGCCTCCAAACAGATGGGTCCAGCTCTCAAAAGAACAGACCCAGAGCAGCTCACAATGATCCCTGAGCAGCTCACTTCCCAGTGGAAATGAGCCCAGATGCAGTGGAGATAATAAGTCCCAAACCACACAAGCTGGAGCCACTCACCCCTAGGTGACACTGAATGTGTCCAAAGAGCATTGTGCCCAGGGCAGCTGACAGCAGTCAGAGACAGTCCTTCCTAGTTCCTCAGGGCGAAGTGAGCTCTGGCAGCTGCTGGGAACCCGGGGAAGGGGCTGCCCCGGGCCAGTCTGGACCTGCCATCGGCACAGACTCCTAGACTGGCTTCTCCAAAATTGTTACCAAATGCAAGTTCATGTGCCCGACACACCGTGAGGCCAAATAAATGGAAATATCTAAGTTTGGGGCAAAGAAAGGTTTACCACAGGGCCAAGCAAGGACGACGAATAGATAGCTCCTGCTCAAAAAAAAAAAAACAACAAAAAACAAAAAAACCCTCAAACTCCCGGAAGGGCTTCAGCTGAGCCTTTTTAAAGGCTAGGTGAGGGAGGGGCGTCCCAGGGTCTGTGATCAGCTCGTGCACAATTCTGATTGGTTGATGGTGATCAATCCTTAGGCACCAGAAGGTCTGGGGGCTACACTCGTGCTCATGATCATAAGTAGTTAATTTCTTCCACTTGGTGGTGGTTTTAACATCTGAGAAACTCAGAGAATATGCATCAGATACTGTTATCTGGTACTTGAGAGGAGTTACAGCAGAGGATACCGGGAGGGGTCTGTCCTAGGAAGGCTCCATAGGGTCCGGCTTGGCTACAAAAACAGCACGAATTAGAAATGGCAAAGCTCTGAAAGCTATAGCTAACCAACAGGAAGGTCTGAAAAGGACTTGGCAGAGAATTCGTAAATAAAGGAAAAAAAACATTTCAGGAACAAAGACAAAGTAACACAAGAGTGAATAGACTCCATGTGAAGCACACTAAAGGAAATAGGGATAGGAAAAGAAACTGAAACAGAAATAAAATCCTTCTGTGAAAAGCAAATTTCATAATCTTTAACCACTTGAATCCCACTTAAGAAAAAAACACTAGGTTTATTTTTCTACTTTATTTGTTGAAGTTTGATTAATCTTACCCAAAGAGGTTATAGCTAATTAATTTTTAAAAATCCAGTTTCAAGGAGATAGTCTGGCAACCAGTTTTGCATCCATATCCTTTGCAATTCATTTGACAATTTGAAAACATTAACAAAAACATTTTTAATCTGCTTTTCAAAGGGAACATCTGTGCGTTATTGTTTGTGACAGTAGCTTTGTTACAGCAAGTGAAACATCTGGAGAGACTTGATTACTTGTTGACAGAAACTCCAACGCAAACCATAGGTGAACGGCAATATATTCTCACTGGGCTCAATTGAATAAGCCCAGCCAATGGGGTTGACCTAAACTAATAAACTGAAACACAGCAGTATTTAGGATCTTTATTTCGGAGCCATTCTTTGTAGTGGATCTAGATCTGTGGCCAATTCTGGTTCTTACCCAACTTGAAAGCATAAGAATTAAGATCTTTTAGCTTATGACTTTTACTCTGGATGTTAGGAATGGCCTGTTCAGTCTCCTTCTTTGGTTAACTCTCTGCTAGAAATAAAGAAAATCTAGGTCTCAACAATCCAGATTGAACCCATGCTGATGGAATTTTTCAGTCTTGCTTTTTAACGCTGATTTTCTGTTCACTTGGTTATCAGAGTCAGCTGGGGAGTATTCTTATTTGCCAATGAACAGCTCTAGGGCTTCAGAGACAAACAGATGAACAAGTGGCTTCCAAGACCTCAACAGGTAATTTATTGACCATTCTGACTATTACAGCTTAATTAGTTAAATAATGTAATGCACGTGAAGGTGCCTAACAGCGTGCCATGCACATGCTAAGAGCTCAGAAGTTGAACCTAAGTAGGGAAGACCTGCTGATTATAAGCACAAAGGCCATCTCCTCCGTTCTGATGGCAGAGAACCTCCCATCCCGGAGACTGAAAATGCCAGCTTCTCACTTTCCAGCCTCCCCGCAGCAAAGGCACTGACATGGTACTCAATTCTGGCCAATGATAACTGAGGAAGGGGGCTTCTGGGGAAGGCTTCCTCCCTAATAAGAAATACCTCATGCGTAAAAACGCCTCTTTTCTTCAGCTGGACATTGTTGTATTTGCATTAATGCTCGGGACCATGACAGCCACTTTGCAACCATGAAGGGACAAGTGTAGGTACCTAGCTAATAACCTGAGGAGGGCAGAGCAGAAAGATGGAGGGAGTCTCGGTCCCTTGTGCCATTGTAGAGCCACTGAACCAACCCTGACCCTGCCCACCTCTGGATTTTTTTGTATATTAAATAAGAAGTGACCTAGTGTTGAAGAAATTTTAGTTGGGTATATGGTTTTACATAGCCAAAACCATAACTCATACACTGAAGGTGTTCTCTCCTTTTCAACTATCTCAATAGCCCCTAAACCTCATTTTCCTTTAATGTGCCTGACAAAATGTGCCTAAGTTACCACTGAAGGGAATGGGTCCTTCCCAAACCCCCATCCATTTACACATTCACCACTGCATGTCCTCAAATCTTCTTCATCCACAAAATGGAGATGGTTCCTGTTTCTCAACTCATTAAGTGTTTATGATGACTGGTAACCTAATTGATTTGTGGTCCCCAAATTAAAGGCCCTAGAAAAGATTTTCTTAAATGGTAGTTTTCCATATGCGCTCTGCCCAGGCTATGCTGTAATTTATGGACGTGCTAACAGGCGAAAGGACAAAGTGATCTGTAATTCACTGGCAGAGCCCTGAGAGGCTGCATAATGTACGTTCCTCCCCATCATCACACAAGTAATAACCATCAAACACACTGGTGGGCAGTGAGGGACTCCCTTGCTTCTGAGCTCGTATCCTGCATTGGATCCAAGCCCCATGCCCAACAGCCTTTGGTGATGACATTCTGAAGAAATCAGCACAGTGCCTCACAGAATCCAGCCCAGATTGAAAAGTAATGAACAATTACAGCATATCAAATTAATATTTAATGAAGATGTAAATGATTAGAGGCAATACTGAATTGCTCGGTGAAATCTATTCCAGCAAGAGAAAGCAGCAGTGGTCTGCAGAGGCAGGGAACTGTCTTGCTTGTGAGCCATTGTTCTTTAACTTCTCTCCAGCTCTAGCTGAGGCCTTGGCTCAGATTCCCCAAACAGCTGACAGTTGCAGCTAGAGTGAAATCAATCTTATAATCCTCCTAGCCATTTTATTCCTCACTTCCTTCTTTGTCCATCCTTTCTCTCTGTTCAGACTGTGCACTCAGAAACAAACCCCACATAGGGTTTCTGACATTAGACTTGCCTATTGCCAGCATTCTGTCTGTCCCTCTGTCAGCTGGATGTCTGCACTGCCGCGAGGGGAGGGGCATGATGACTCCAAGGCAATTCATCACCTCTGCAGAGTGGGGAGAGCGGCTGAGCCCGCTTGTGTGGGAAGAAACTACCAGTTCCTCAGTCAGAGCTGGGGGTGGGTCTGAAGGTGCTGGTCCATGACACACAGGAGAGAGGGGGGAGCCTCCAGAGGCAAGGGAGAGAGAATCCCGGGCTACAGGCTGTGAGGGAGAATGACAGCTGGTTGTGCAGGACATTAAGCCCCTAAGGGGCCAAAGGATGCCAGAGGCTGTATCTGTGGCTCCGTTTACTCTTGGGCCCCCACCCAGAAGGGGCAATAACAGTGCTAGGGGCTGGAAGCAGAAAGAATTTTCCGGGAAAACAGTTCCCCAGCCAAGAGCCCCTGCTCTGGACCAAGCTAGGGACTGAGAGATGAGGAAGCAAGCCCAAGGCTTTTCTGTTTTCCCAGGTTGGTCTAGGAAAGAGTAGTAGCCTCTTTGTCCAGGAGGGGTAAAGACGGCATCGCCTCTGCGGGTGCACCAGCCCGCCAGCAGTCTGTAGAAACTGCTTTCCCATGACGCAGGCTGACTCCGTTCCCAGAGCAGCCAGCCCATGACACAGAGAGTATGGAGCCCTCAGTGAAGCCGCCCCGGGCCCAGAGGAGGGGGGCTTAGCCCTCTGTGATCATGATTATGTCTGCAGGCCTTAGACCTCCCCTCGCCTTGCTGCAGCTCCAGGGGGACTCTGCACAGAGGAGTCCCAAGGATGGCCGCTGCCACGGGGGAATACACACTCTTGCTCACACACCCTCTCTCCCCGCCCGCCCAGGAATGCGGCCAGTACATGGGAATGGTGAGCAGGGCTGCTCAGTCACTCTGTCATCACCTTTCAGAACTGTTGCTGTGCTATCTGGTAGCTCAGCGGGTGGCTTTCTGTCTTAACCTATTTTATTCACGAAGACTGATTCTGGGATCTACGAGACTCTTGGTCCCACACTAATTTTTTTCTTTCTCTAAACAGACATGTGAAGGCTCAAGTGAGCCTACATGTCACAGAAGATGAAATGTTTCCTCCTGCAATGCTAGAAACAGAAACCACCCTCGGTATTTCAAACAGAGGGGGGTTAATACCAGCAGCTGGTTACATAGGTCAGAGAAGAGTCAGAAGCCAAAGAGGGGTCCCTAAGGCAACACAGAGATTACCCACAGCAGAACGGTGCTACTCCCTTACGACTGGAGAGGACACAGGAAGAGCTGGGGTCCCCAGAAGACCAGAAGCTAGGGTCATATGGCAGGAGCTAGGAACATGGTGAAGGCTGCCAGGCGGGTGCTGGGACCATGGAAAGAGGGGCTACCAGGTGAGAGCTTGTATTTGCCTATTGGTGTGTAACAAATGATCCCCAAATTTAGCAGCTGTAAACAATAAATGTATTACCTTACAGTTTCTGCAGGTCAGAAACCACCAGCTTAGCTGGGTGGTTTGGGTTCAGGTCTCTCACGAGGCTGTGATCAAGGTGTCACTTGGGGTTACAGTTATCTCAAGGCTCAACTGAGAAGGATCCCCTTCCCATATGGATGTTGACAGGCCTCAAGTCTTCACTGGCTGTTGGTTGAAGACGTCAGTCCTTAGCTATGTGGGCCTCTCTGTAGGGCTAATCACGATATGGTGGCCTTCTTCCTATAAAGCAAAGGCTCAGAGAGAGAGAGAGCGCACGTGAAAAGGGAGAGCAAGATGGAAGCCACAGTCTTTTTGTGACCCAATCTTGGACGTGACATCCCAACACTTTAGCCACGTTCCATGTGTTAGAAGGGAGTCCCTTGGTACAGCCCACACTCAAGAAGAAGGGATTACGAAGGGCATGAATGGCAGGAGGCAGGATCTTAGAGGCTGCTGCCATACGACTGTAGCCACAGAGGCAGAGGCAGCTGTAGGTTTGGGGGCCCAGAGCTTATACAATCTGGGGAACCCTTTTAAGACATGCAAAATTACAAATATAAAATCACAGTCAGGTCCAGTAACTAGTGGATATACAAACAAAATGGGCAAGAGCCACACAATGGAACACTACTTGTCAATGAAAGGGAATGAAGAGTTGATTCATGCTACAACTTGGATGAACCTCAAAAACATGATGCTCAGTGAAGGAAACAAGTCACAGAAAATCACATATTATATGATTCCAGAATAGGCAAATCCATAGAGATAGAAAGTAGGTTAGTGGTTACCAGGGCCTGGCTTGAGAGCCAGGATTGACTGAAGAGGCATGAGGGAAATCTGGGGTGATAGAAATGTTCTAAAAGAGGATTGTGGTGATTGTTGCACAACTCAATAAATTTACTAAAAACCATTGGACCATATACTTACGATGGGTGATTTTTTTATGGTTTGTAAATTATATTTCAATAAAGCTGTTAAAAAATATACACACAGGGCATTGGAAGGGGCCTGTGCAAGTGGGAGGCCCTGGAGCTTAGGCCTCATTAACTTTTCAGAAAATCTGTCTCTGTGCAGGAGTTAGAGGTATTGCAGAGATACGGCCTGAGGCAGCGAGGGGATGAGGCAATCGCCAGGCTTCTCCCCTCCCTGCTCCCTCCAGTCTTCTGTCTGGGCCTCCTATTGCCCTAACCCGCCCAGGAGCCTGGGAAATGGAGTGCTTTGTGACACAGAGAAGGGCTGGGAGGAGGTCTGAGCGCAAAGAGGCAAATGATAGGCTGGTGGGCCCCATCCCGCAGGGCTACCTCCACACCCTAGTGCCAAAACAACTGGGAAAGACTTGACCTTTTGGCCTTGAGAGCTGTCTTGAGAGAAGATCCATAGAAGGTGCGCATGTTTCCAAATGAAGACCTAAGCTGTTGATTATTTATCATCAGACAATATAGAACACTGGATTTGTGGGTTAGCTTGTCATTTATTGTCTGGTCACCTGAAGGCTCAAAATCACTTATTCGTGCATACGGGAGGATGGAGAGCAGGCTTTGGGCGGCTAGGAGGAAGGAAACAAGGAGATAACTCACGGAAGAAGACTGGGTACACTAAATATTTAGTGTTGGATGTGCTGTCCTGGCAGCTTTTCCCATTTAACTCTTGCAGGCAATGGGTACCAAGGGCAGGGCTGCGGGCACAGTCAGCCCCAGATGCAGGCATCCCTGGGTGCAAGGAGTAAGATGATGCATTGTTTGGGGAGAAATTAAAAACAATAATAAAACCCACTGAAAGTTGTTATCTTTTATTGGCAACATGTCCAAGTAATTCTAAACAACGTCAGTGAGGGTCCTCCCTTCACAGCCCAAATACCTTACTGGTTTAAGTTCTAAAATTGCTGAGTTTTAAATAATATATATGTAAGCTTCAAATGAGTATATCTCCATCACTTACCTGGAAAGAAACATTGTTTTCGGCATGGAAGATGATGCAGGGAACCCCAATTATATAGAAGGCCACAGACACAGCAGTCAGCAGCATGCATTCGATTCTAGAGGAAGTTCGTATTGGTTCAGAGTCATTTGAGCTCACTTTGGGTGCAGTTTGTGTCTTCAGTCCTGGTGGTACTATACATTCCTGCATTTAAACGGTAGATTCGGACACACAACGATAGCACAGGAACTGTGAAGACGAAGAAACAGAACTTGAGATGCTTTGATCTGTCATTCTAGGTGCGATGACTGTGAACCATGTGGCGGTCATTCTATTGGACATGTTTGTCCATGTGGTTGCCCCCTCGTTAAAAAATACATTAACATAAATAAATATTAATCCAATTTCTCTTTCCTCTTTGGAGCTATTTATTTTCATTTATTTTTATATTATTTGTATAGTCATTTATTTTAAATATTTATTGTTTATTTTTATTTGATTTTCTATTTTTACTAGCATGAAAGTTCAATAGAAGAAAAATCTTCCCTCTCTGTGTTTCTTGGTTGGCCGTTATAATCATTTGTTTTATTTGATGATTATTACTGAAAAAGATTTTGTCATATAGAAGAAGGGAGCTTTAAAAATAATCTGCTCTGGATGTCAAATACGATAGGTATGCTACTGCATATAACCAAAAAGTATCTTCCCCGTGAATAAGGAAACTGAGGCTCAAAGAGGTTAAGAAATTTGCTTAAATTCACAAAAGCAGCAAGTCAGAGACCAAGGATTCAAACAATATTGTACAGTTGACAGACAGCATGTATCCTTTGCAGTAATTTATGGACTCATTTAATACTAAGCACAGCCATATGAGTGGGTACTTGACAGATGAGGGAACTGAAGTGCAAAGAGGCCAAATGACTTGCCCAAGGTCCCAGAGCTAGTAAATGGTAGAACAAGGATTTGAACCCTGGTAGTACTGCAGGGAAGCAAACTGTGTAAACCTGAACTCCGGGAATCCTTGTCAACCGAGGTTGACTTTCTAAAGCCCTGCTCAGTTCCCACGGCTGCTGCAGCTGAGCGACTAGACCCACTTCCGTTTGCACTAGCCTCTCCACCAGCACTCCCACCAAGCGGGCCATCTCCCAGCAGCTGCATGTGGGGGATTTCTCAGGACACAGCTGCAGTCTGGTCTGAAGTTAGCTCAGCTTGGTTGTTTACCAAAGGCTTTGAGCAGAGAAGGACGAGAAAGAAGGCTGACTTTTGGGAGATCAGGATCCTTGGGAGTCTAAGATATATTTAACTCCCACAGACTTAGATGTCTTTGCGAGCTTTAATAAAGGCTGAAGAAAACTGCGTGGTGTTTCCGTTACAGGTAATACTGACCTGCAACACTAGATGGCAAAATGGTGCTATGTTACTATGTTGGTATCCGGAAAAAGCCTGGTAGAAAAGTCTTCCCCTAAAATCCAAATCCGCTGCATTGTCCTTTAAAAAAAAAAAAAGTTTATTTTTGGAAAATAAAGTTCTATGTGGAGTTAATATCTTAATTTTTTAAAATCATTGTTTAGAAATGCCCTATTTTGAATGGTCTCAGTCTCCTAGGCTCTATCAAGTAGGTAAATATGTCTCTTTGCCTAATGGCCAGCTGGTCAAAAGCTACCTCCTAATTGATCAGATAAAAACAGGAGGATAACAGAAGATAATGGAGATAGTATGAAATGTACTTTCAAAAGCTGCATGTTAACATAAATGTGACATAAATGTGACAAATGTATATGGCACAGATGTCATCTGTCATGGCCTCTTCTGTTTAAATAAACATAGAAGCAAATAACAAATTGGACACACTGCTGTTTCTCATTTCATTCATTCAAGAATAAGCACCTCTTATGTACAAGGCAGTTGTAGGCAGCACAGAATACAAAGAGAATTCTATTCTGGCATTTAAGAAATCTGTACTCTAGAGGGGGACAAAAGACAAATGCACCACTACTGTCAACCATCGGCCCCTGAATCATTCTTTCTCTGGAGCCTCATAGTTAGAGCTGCTGGTGCCCCCTTCCTCCCCCAACCCTGCAAGCCTTGGGACCACCCAGGGTCCTGACCCGGGCAGCAGTACATCAGCATATCAAGATCAGCCCTATCCAGCAGGGGCTGGGGCTGAGTTTGCACTGCTCTCTGATTTGCATGGGCCAATCAAATTTAGCAGAGTCCCTGCCTTATCATAAGTGCCAAATAACTATTAGTAGGAGGGAGGGAGGAATCATGGTGTACAGCCATTGAGGAGAACTGGTCCAGGAAGTTTCCTAGAACATTGCCATGGGCAGTGAAGAGGAGGTGGAATTACAGGCACAGAAGATTATCCACTCAGAGGCAGAGAACTCTGTTTCAGTCAGGGGAGCCCACAGGGGTTAAGGCAATGGTCCTTAAAAGTGTGGTTTTGGGCAGCAGCCTGAGCATCCCTAGGAAATTGTTAGAAATGCAAATTCTCAGGTTCCACCCCAGATCTACTGAGAAACTTTGGGGGTGGGGCCTAGCTGTCTGTGTGTTAACAAGCCCCCCCACCACGTGATTATGATGCATGCGTAAGGTCCAGAGCCACTGGGTTAAGCTATGGCCCCTGCCAGGGAGGGTTGACAGACAAGGGAAGCTACACAGGGGTTAGACCTTGAGGGGCCTTGTGCTGAGGAGATTGCTTTTTTCGGTTTGTTTTATCTTGTAGGCAATATGGGAGCCACTGGGGGTTCATAAGGAAGGATGTGGTCAGAACAGATCTGTGCTTCCAATCCATCACTCTCAGGACGGCATGGAGGAGGGTGCAGAAGGAGGAGAGATGCACCCTCAGAGCATCCTTAGCTTCTCTTCTGCCTTCACCACACAGCTCCACCCCAGCCCTTTTGGCTTTTTCTATAGCCTCGTCTCCTGGTGATCTCACCCACTCTCCAGGTATTAGCCACCCCCTTGGCAGGTGAGGAGCAAACCTACCTTTTTAGTCTTTTATCTTGTGCTGGGGAGACTGGCTCGACTTCTTGGATGTCCAGCTGCCATCTCACACTTGGCACAGACAAATCTGAACTCACCATCCACAAACTAGAGCTTCCACTCCCACCTTCTTGATTTCTGTTAATGATGTGACTGTGCTGCCATTTAGGCAACAGCTGCCCTTGGGGTCCCCCCCAAAGCTTCTTCAACCCCAGACTCATTTCATCGCAGCCTATTCAGAATTTCAGGAGTCCTTGGCACATACTTTCATTCCAACACATTGACATGAGTGTTAGTGTCTGAGGGTGAGCACCTTAAGGGAAAAATAGGCCTTATTTGCATCTGTATCAAACTGGCACTCAGCAGAGAAGCTGACTAGGGGAGACCTAGGATTTTTAGTGAACAAATGAGTGAATTCCACCCCCTTAAAGCTGAGGGAAAAGACAGACCAGAGAACAGCAGAGAGATGCATGTAATGCCAATTGGTGAGGGGACTGCAAACCCATGGGTGGTATGAGGGAAAGACTGGTTATGAGGAAATGGAATTAAGTTACAGGAAATTACAGAGGGATGTGTACGGAAGCCAAGGCAGCAGGTATAGACTAAGCTTTCTAGAAGACTGGGGAATCAAGAAAGGGAGATGGGCTAGCATTTCATAGGAGAAGGAAGGGAAAGGGAAGGGTGTTCCGGGGGATCTTGATTTAAAAGGTAGGGGCAACCTGAATGTGTAATTCAAGAAAAAGCAAAAAAAAAAAAAAATCAGTGTCGTAGGAAAGATTTAAGACGACAGAGAGGGTTGAAGGAGTGCTCAAAAATCACAAAGAGCAGGGTAGATGAGATTGTGGACACAGAGGAAGGGGCTGGTCTGGGAGCAGAGGATTTGGCTCCAAGATGTCAGCTGGTGGGCTGAACTGATGTCTTCTGAGCCTGTCATCTCTGAGGTTGGTGAGGAGAAGGTGGAAAAAGATACAGAGATGTTGATGTGGTGAGAAAGACAAGTCAGCCAGTTCACAGAGATGTCTGTGATGTTGGGGAGAGGAAAATGGAAGCAGAAAGGAGTGGGTGGTCTTTGGGAGAATGGAAAAATGTTTGGAACATGCACAATTTGACCAGCGGTCAGCAAGAGGCCCCAGACACAAGCTTCCCAGCTTCGTCCATACTGGGCCCACTGCCTCTACTGCCTCAGCTTCTTCCCTTCCTGTTGGAAGCCTTCTCTTTTTCAAGTCCCAGGACAAAAGTCACTGTCTCCCTGAAATCTTCCTTGGTTGCCTGTCCCTAGGCACAGCTGTTCTCAATAATGTTTATGATGTGCTCTACAGCTTAAGCGCAATTACACATACCTTTTCTTACATAATCTCTTAATTAACTACTCTCTCCTCTGTAGGTATATAGCACTCTGTTCGTTACAGGAACAAAACATTTTATCAGTTCGTATGCCCCAAAAAACCTTCACTTTGTCTACTAGACAGTGGCTTTATCAAAACCCAGGGTCATCCCTGACTCACCTCTATAACCCTGGGTCTAATATAGCACGTGGCCCATATTAGAAACACAAAGGCATAGGTTGAACTAAATGAATGAATCTCTATTTAAAATATATGCTTGAAACAATCCTCCTGATCCTTCAAGACCTGGTCTGATGACAATCTATTCTCATCCCCCATCAGTAGTATCTGCTCCAGAGTAAATTAACATAATTCCTTCTACTCTTTTCCTCAGAAAATGTATTTTCATTCTTCAGGTTTCAAAGCAATTTTGTTTAGTCTTCTCGAAATTGTTCTAGAATCTTTAGTGTGAGCCAGAAAAGGCCTCAGTGAGTTCTGAACCATCAATGCGCCATGACTTCTGGGTTGGCACAGGCTCAGGGTTGGCTTTAGATGGCATTTTCTTCTGGTTACTAAAAGATATTAACAGGCACCATGAGGTTCTTGCCCCTAAATTCAGTTAGCATTACTCTTCATTGTTTAAGCAGTAAGGGCTTTTGTCTTGAAAGGCAGAGTAGAAGACCATCCTTTTCTTGACAGCAACCAGAGTAAATTCTAATTATGCGGTTCAGTGTTAAGTACATCCCAGTGATTTTGGTCTATAGGCAACTCAGAACCTTCTGTTTATCCTATGGCATCCAGGTCGGAAATAAAACAAACAATGACCTCCTGAAAGTCCAAAAATACGAGGGCAGTTTGCCCTAATCCAAACTTCACCTATGATTTCCTAAGGGTTGTGGGATTCCTAAGCAGGAAGAAGGTGGCGGAAGCCGTATTTTAACACTGGGAGTACCACTTCACTGATGGCTGCCATGGTCTGGAAGCCACTCCTAGCTCCCCTTCTCACTGTTGAGATCTGCTGGAAGACAGGGATTGTAGTGAAAGGATGTAGCATTTCCCAAACTGGACTGCACATGAGGATCACTAACATGTGTTAAAAATACGGATTTCCTGGGACTCACTTCCCTGAGATACTGATTCAGTGGATCTGAGGTTGAGCCAGAGAACATTTATTGTTTTAAAAAATTGTCTCAGGTTGGATTCTTTCAAAATCAGACCTTGAGACAAAAATGTGAAAGCCAGGAGTTTATCTGAGAGGTAATTCCAGGAGGTAATGACAGGGAAGTGAGGGAAGGGGAGAAGTCTAAAGCATGTGCTGTTGAGCAGGTTACCACTGTGGGAAACCACAGCTCAATCCCACAAGGAACTCATGGGGACAGTAAAGATCACACCTTAGAAATATTCCACCCGAAGTAGGTATAAGTTGGGGTATTAGTCAATATCTGTCATTGACTCCCTGGCACTGCCAACCTGACTTACAGGTGAACCAAGGGGGCTCTGGCAACCAGAGAAAGCCCAAAGGCAAAGAGTTGCAGACGTGATCAGCTGGAGGCCATTTGGTTGCCTTGCACAGGGATGGTGACTGGCCGGGGTATACAGGTGGGCACTAACAGTGTCAGTGGCAAAAGCATCCTGGTTTTTTGGATATAGCCAAGGCTCGCAAGAGACCAGATTTGGATCTCACTAGGATTTGATGTAAAACCTCAATAGTTTATACCATTTTTCCCCATGATCTTGCTGACCACACATTATCCTTTGACAACAGTCATCAACAAAGATGACAACTCCAACCTTTACATTGAAATGGATTTCAATCCACTCTGAAATTTTAACGAAAACACTTATTACCAAACAACTCAGGTGAATAATGCATGACTGACAAGAAATGGCTTGGGTTAGAAGGAAACATAAAAGAAGCACCTCATCTACTACTGAGGAGGAAGGAGAGAAGGGTCATAGTCCATATCGAAGTGTGTCAGTTGTCTCAGCAGCTATGAAGCCAAGGATGCTGACATTTTCTATGCATCAGGACTGCCTGGGATGCCTTCCAGCTGCAGCATTGGGACCTTAATAAACGAGCCATATTATGTTTATACTTTACTGTTTAAGTAATGCTATTTCACTCTGTGTAAAGCCACTTAAAACACCAGTGGAAACACATGCATGGACCATGAAACAACTTTAAATGGATAATCAATTTTTATCACATATCGAGGGTTAGACTGGTATATCTGAGTGAATTATGGAAGTCTGTATGTGCTCTGGCTAGGAGTGTTTGCATACCAAATCTTCTTCTTTGTTACAGAACCAATCTATTGTACACATATTGGGAATTTCCAAAATCTAACACTGAAAAACTTTCATTCTGACAGAATTTTTTCAGAGCTTTAAAAACAAAGATGTATTTTATTTGGGCTTAGTTGTGAAGGGCTGTATTAGAACATCTTAGTTCCCTTGTACAATGATTCTCCCCTAAAATAGAGGGAATAGGATCAACATGTAAGACACCAAGAAAGTGTCATGGGATGAACATGAGCTTACTGGTGAAAGTCTAGAATGTACAACGTGCCCTAAAACTTATGGAACATGGTTTTAGAACAGACATGAGGAATTTGTTTGTGCAGTGACAAATAAACACATGGAACTCATCATATCCGCAAAACTGAGCAGTATGAGAAGGTAAACGTGGTCAAGGAGAATTTGGATCAGTTCATGGATAACAGAAGCTTAACAGTTCACTAAGGGGAAATTAGGCAGTTTCACGTTACATCCTTGGTCTCTGAGGTTGATGTCATGGATGCAAATTGCCACATTCTTACAAAGGAGTGGTATCACCTTCAGATAGAGAACACAAGATTGGTGGACCACTGATCTGACATATTGTGACATTTCTTATGTTAACTAGAGGACGTTGAAAATGTCATAAAATCTGAGTGCCCTGAACTACCAAGAAGCTATCAGCTCTTTGATCTCCCAAGTTCCTTGAAGCAACTGCTGTTCCTTTTCTGGTCCTAAAAGTGAATGGAGTGGGGAAGGTGCCAGGTCCAGATTACCCTTCTCACACACCTGACACAATACACAGCAACTGTGAACATCCTAGGGCCCTTCCAAAGTTGATACTCTCCTCTCCTTGTAAATGAGGACCCAGAATTGTGAAGGACAATAGGCCAATCTTAATTCTTTAGAAAATGATCCACACCTCATCCAAACATTAGTTCATTAATTTAGCACATTTGACCATGTTCTAAGCACAAAAATAGAATCAGGATCAGTACTCCTGCCAACATAGCCTAATCACCAGTTGGTTTCACTTTTAAACCCAGTGTTACATGAAGTTTAACTATGTGAGAAGTCAAGTGAGACTATTTGTCTCAATCAAGTCTCCATTTGATATCTGACCATGTGACATGTCCACACACTTAGGGACAACCACAGGGACGACATGCGTTCCTCAAATCTGAACTGTCACATCATGACAGGTTTACATCAAAAATTTTGATGCTATAATTTTGTGCATGTGATAATTTTAACTTGTCTTAATTGATTTACTAAATCATGGAATATTTTTTTAGCCATAGTCTGACCTACGTGCTGAGATGAATAAACATATGTCAGTGTAAAATATTCCTACAGGAGAAAGAATATTCTGGTTTTATTTTAGATCTTTGTTCACACAGATCTTTTCTAACTCATATTATTTTTCAAAATGGTCATAACCCTCTGAGAATTTATTTCTATTACTTCTGCCCCCTTTATGATTTGCATATCAAGAAGGAAGAGGAGGAGGAGGAAGAGGGTGAAATTTAAAGAGATGAAATTTATTATCAAAGAAGAAATGATTACTGAAGCCCTCAAAAAAAAGAAGAAATGATTTGTGAATAACAAATGTGCATTCAATCAACAAATGACATAGGTCAAACCTCTGTTTTAAGTGATAAATATATCAAGTTAATTAAAAAAGTACACAAGGGTAATATTCATTTAATCAATATTAAATTCATCAGAATAATTTATAGATTTGGGTTTAAGAGAAAAATAACTAAAAAATTCCCATTAAAAAAAAGTTGCTATGAGATGCTGGACTTTGTGATACACAGTAATGATTCTGGTTAAATCAAGGAATATTTTGAGTACAAAGACGATGCATGAAAATTATCTTAAAAATTAAAACTAAAATGGCACCTCCCTGCTTAGTAAATGTCATGGAAAAGGAGCAAAATTATATTTTTATTTACTTTCAGTGAAGTCTGAAACATCTAGCTTTTGTGAAAAATTGGCATAAAACGTAAGAAAAAAATGAAGAAAAATATTAAAATACAAAAATGACTGCTATAACTAAAGCTAACAAATTAACACATTCTAAAGTTTTTTTTAAATATTCCTGCATCAATTCCTTGAGCTCTCAACATAATCTACTGAGATAACCCAGTGGTAAATAATAGCAGAAAAATAAATTCATTCATTTATTTAAGAGCTGTTTTAAGTACCTACATGTCTTGCATATTAAGCACTTTATAGGAATAGTTGAAGGAGGGTGAGGGTTACAAAAGAAGTTTCAAATCATTTCTAAGTTGTAATTAAACTGGGAAATAATACACATAAAACAATCAGAAAATTATGAAATAATACATTAATAAGGAAATGTAAAATAATGTGGTATAATCTGTATACATAAATGCAGAAAGAACACAGACGGAAATATCTGATTTCAGGTTAAAAAAAGAATTCACGAACTCTAGTAATTAGCCAAATAAAAAAGGATGTATTATATATACATACACTGTAAATACACACACACACACACACACACACACATACATATAATTAGACATTCCTGTTGCTTCCAGATTACACTGATAATCAGGTATTTTTCTAGCTAACACTGTATTCTCTGTAGTTTATATTTTTGAATTCTCTCGGAGTTTGATAGTAATTCAGCCATATTCAACAAATCGTAAATTAAGAGGAAATAACAGATAATCTTCCTAATGGGGAAATCCCCATATACCCCTGAAATGAACTTCAGCTATGCCAAATTTATGTAAAATTCCTCATGTATTTGTTTCCAATTATACCACATTAGGCAAAAATACGCGATATTGCTATGTTCTACCCTAATATTCTTCTTTCTTACATCACTAAATCCTAACACATCTATAACATTCATATGATGAATAATAACATTTCAGTGCACTAGGTAACACACATGTTTTTTATTTGCCACAAAGAACTGTATTTCCTCAACTGATTTATGTACCACCTGGACAAAATTATTTTTACTATGGTTTATTTCATTTTCTCTAGCATCCACAACTGAAAAACACTTGTAAACAGCCAATGACAATGATAAGAAAGAAAGAAAGAAAGCCTTGAAATTCAAAATCAAAATTCCCCATTTCTTTAGAGAACCCCAATGAAAAATGCAGCTGAAATACTTTTAAACTAACAAATTCAAGGTAAAATCAAACAGCCACCCATTTTTTGCTGTGTTTCCTTATGGACAAGTAGATACAATTCACTGGCAGTTGCAAAATGTTCCAAAACAGAAATAATTATTTGGTTTACAGTTTGCGTAAGGGACTTGTAAAGAAACCGTACAAACCACAAAAAAAATTTTTTATGACATAATAACAAAGAAAGTTTATGATATTTTCTAATCACATGACTTCATTTCCTGAATTATATTTCATCTAGGACCTGAGAAAAAGTGCAGGGAGTGTTGTACCATTTCTAAGTTAAACGTACTTCTTCACAGATCATTGTGTGATGTATCATTACGATGACATCTACTGAATTTTCTTGATTTTTTTTAACCAACAAAATTGCAACACGTTAAAGCCAGCAATCCACAGAATGTTTGGGAAACATACCAATGTTTGAGGCCATTTGCCTAATGAATATAACATGGACTCATTTCATTCCTCCTTTCCTGGAATAGCTTTGAATTTCAAACATTTGTTAGCCATTAAGTACACTTTGCATCTAATACTTCATATGTGTATAATGCATTTTAGAGTCTATATGCAAAATTAGCTTATCTGTAATCCTATAGCTCTAGTAAGGGCCCTGCCCAGTAACCACTAAAGTCAACCCTCCCTCCTACCCAAATCTGAACAATTGGTTCTGACTTGAGCTACACAGATTAACAGGACTCATTATCCAAAGATACTTTCCATGCCTTTCAAAGTCACCCAAGAAAAGCCCTCCAGAATCTTCTCTAAACGGTTCATTGTTTTGTTTTTTTCTGTTTAGTTTTAAGTTCTTCTGACGTCAACATGTGTATTACTATAAACCCTCCTTCAGAATCTGGTGACATGTTATTTTTGCATGATTCTGTGAAGCAACCATAGTAGAGATGCTGATTTGCTAATGAACAGGTTCCCAAATATAGGCCATAACACATACACATAAACATACACACTCACGCTGTAGGTATTTCTTGACTCAGAAATGCCTAACTTACAAACTTCCTATACATACAAACAGCTAACCACGGATGGCCTCAACTGCTTTGTAAGCAGCCTTTAGAGTCTTCTCTGTTGCCCAGTTTCATTCTCTCCTCAGACTGATTCACAGATTTTGGGGACGGGAGGAAGGTGTGAGGTTTTCTCAACTCCATCAAGTAACATACACATTGGGAAGCTGTGGATTTACAAAGTGATTACACATGCCATGCCCCCACCCCCAACACACACACACTCATACATGTGCTCACAAAGTGGTAGCTATGTGTGTGACCTCTATAAATGTTCACTCACATGCAGACAAGGTGTCTTGATATATGCATTATGAATTACCCAGCAGCTTCTAGAGCCTTCCAGATGTGTTCCACAAATCTGATTTGGGTCACTACCCCAGGACCAGCAGCATAGAATGACCTATGTAACCTAGTTGGTGGCTACAGGCTACTTTCCAGAATGGCAAAACCCAACTCTCATAATAGCCAGTAAACTCTACTGCATGGATTGAGTTATTCTTCAGTGTGCCCATAACAATGACCCCTTTTCTGTGGCTAAGCTTCTGCAAAGGTATTTTAGGTCTAATCATTCTCATTCATCTGTTGAAGAATGAATTTATTCTACATCTATTGAGCACCTACTATGCTCAAAACTGTTCTGCTTATGAACAAAGAGGGGACACACACACACACATATACACACTATCAGACCAAGAAGAGTATAGTAGTTGCTATAAGAGAGGCTCAAACGGAAATGAGAGCTCAGGGGCAGAAGATATTACTTTGACCAAGGAGTTCAGGGATGACTCCATAAAGGAAGTCTTGGTTTGGCTATGCCTTGAAAGATGGATGTGAATTCAATGGGTGGGAATGAGATTGGGAAAAGGGATGCATTTAGGCACAGAAGTGGAAAAGGCACAAAGTCACTGACCAGTGTAATATGATCGGAACAGCATGTACATGGTGAGAAGAGGGGACGAGAAGAGGGGACCAGACAAGACCAGGAGCTGGGAGCAGATTTGGGGAGCTCTAACTAATAAGATGGGGAATTGGGTGGGCAATGGAGACATGTAGAAGGGTTCTCATTATTTGTCTTTAAACTCTTTTTGTAAATTGTGAAATATAACAAATTCAGAGAAGTGTATAAATCATCAGAATAGCTAAGGGAATTATTATAAGGCAAACACCTGTCAAACCATCACCCAGGTCAGGAAACAGAAAGTTGCCTCAGAGGCCTCGCCTCATGTGTCCTTCTAGTCACTATATCACACCCTTAAGGGTAACCACTAATTTGGCTTTTATGATACTAATACCACTGCTTTTTAAAATAATTTTACCACCTAGGCATGCACTTCTTAAACATAGTTTAATTTTGCTTGTTCTGTGAACTTGATATAAGCGCAATAATGTAGTATACATTCTTCTGTGTGTCTGGCTTCTTACATTCAGGGTTGCGTTTGTGAGGTTCATTCATTTTCATTACTCTAGAGTATGCGTTTGTGTGAATATGTCATATTTATCCATCCTACTGTTGATTGACATTTGGAAGGTTTCTATTTTGGGGCTATCATGAATAGTGCCACTAGGAACCTTCCTGTACCTGTCTCTTGATGCACACACCATCTCATAATGTTTGCAGCATCACAACAACACGTAAAGATGAAAGAGCCCACATAGAGACTAGTGACAAAGAAACTTCTTTGAAAAACAGGAAACTACTTAGGCAACTCCTAACTCGTCTCAAGGATCTGACTCAGGATGATGTCTCCCTTGTCAAAAACTCACCAGGCAGAAAGTCTTTGGTTTCCCATATTCAAGCCAAAGGAGGAATATTTTCTTTTCTTTTCACATTGGATTGTAGGAGCAAGAAATTGGATTTATTGTAATCCTTGGTCCACAAAGGATTCTATTATTGGTCCATTCATGGTCTACTTCAATTAATTTTTTTATTGTTTATTTGGTTAGTTTGAAAAATGTAATAATCACTTGCAAACCCACAGCCCCAAACAAAACCAAGACCTTGGTGATAACGACAGCTAACTCTGTGTTTCCCCCATCATTCCATCCTTTGGCTTCTCCCTACTTGGAGTAGAGGTATTTTTGAACATTATGTAAAAGTCTCAAAAAGAACTATTGACCCCAAGTAAGTGTCCATTTGTGCTAGGCAAGTAGAAAAGAATATTGATTTCCTTCTCTTTATGTCCTGCTATTTCCAGGGAGATAGATAAATGATAAAACAATAAGTTGTGTGAATCATGTGAACACACGTTCTTTCAGGACAAAGCAATTGCAAGGGCTCCGCAGTATTTTTTTTTTTCATATGTAACTACTCACTCCTTTTAGAAAGGTTTCTAGCAGAAATATAGCTTATGGCACAACAGACTTACAGATAAGTCAGATGTGAGAAACCTATTCTTTGATGATACAACTGAACAATGCCATGAAGTTTAAATTCTGTTTTATATGTTTTGCCACCAAATTGCTTGGTTTTCAGTTTAACCATGAATATACACCTCTGGTGGACTGAGGAATGCCAGGACAGAGTAAAGGAATCTGAACATCACCGTTTTGAGAAAAGAATGATAAATCCAGTATTACAAAGTTACAGTAGATGGTGCTAGATGGGTGCAAAAGATCCAACAGCCATTTGGGGCCACCTTCAAGATTTCTCCTGAGCTTAGCAGTTTAGAAAATGTGCAATTTAGATTTATCAATTCAGGAGAGGCACTCAGATAAAACAGTTGAATTAGTGAGATCAATGAATGCAGAACCCTATAATTAGACAAATGTTAAGGTTTTTATGGAAATCAACAACGAAGACGACTTTAAAGCTAAGGTCAAATCGTCTATCTTTCTGGGGTATCGGTGCCAATGCTAAATTACTAAAAGAATGATTTTCTATTCATTTAAAATAATGTCATCTGTAAAGTTAATTTCTGTAAAGTTAATTTTTAAGCTAAGTTGCTCTTAGTATTAGTTATCTGCACACTACGTAGGTTGGTTTTGAGATTTAAATGTCCTATATAATGTATCCAAGGTGATTTACAAATCATAACCTAGTATAAATTATTCTATAGATGTAAATGATTTTTATTATTATTTACTTAAAAGTGCTTTTTTAAAGAACTATTTGTGTTCGTTACTTTTTACGGCCACTTTGTGCTTGGTATTCTTCCTCTTACTCTTTCAGCTTTTTAGATGAAACAGCTGAGACATAGGATAATGAAGTGAATAACTTTGAACGTGTCTTTTTTCCCCTTGCAGCCGCAGTGAAAAATGACTCTCAGATCAATGAGCTGGAGATCAGGCAAGCACCAGTTCTTAATGAGAGGGTGATCTAGGGTTAAGGAGAGAGGTTCCAAACCATCTCACTGGGCGCACCTCTGTAACGGATGCTTCTTTCCCATCATCTGCCGAGTGCTCAGTGGATGCACTGGTCCTTGGCTTCCCTGGAGAAAGGAGCAACACAACGGCGCTAACCGTACTCAGAATGTGACTTATCTCAGAATCTGTCAGTGACTGCAGGAGAAGGTCGGATCTAGCGGAAGTCACCCCTTGTCTCTCCCCAGAGCCGCGTTCAGTCTAGGTTCGTTTATCGGACAGGGTGTGGAGGAAATTCCTTTTCTGAAAGGTAACCCATATTCTCTAGCATTCAGTGATATATCCAGCCTAAAATACTCTCTTAAATGCGTATTTGCAAATCCTTAGAACGCCAAAGGCTTTTTCAGAGTCTAGGGGGGGTCATAATTTTAAATGAACTCTCTCTCTCTCTATGAATCGTGGACTATTGATTGAATGTGTAAGGTATGGCTCTAATACATCCATCTGCCTTATCTAAACAGAAAATAAGATGTTCTATGGGCAGGAATACTACCTAAAGTGATAGGGTTTGGGGAGTGTTTTGCTTTTTATAGAACCTAGAGCCTCAATGCTTAAATAAATATAATATTAGTATTAAATAATGATAGTAATATAGATAGTTCCTTTATGTATTTTCCAATATGTGTTTAGGGTTTATTGACCCTAGAAGACTGTGCCTGGTCCTTGCTGGGATCAGTAGTCACAGAAGTCATGGTGAAGATGGCTTATTTAATCACACTGACAGTATATCCAGAAACTAATATGCAATAGGCCTGTCCGGTAAAAAGGAGGAGAAAATCCATATTTTTAAATGTCATAGAAGCTATTCCTGCAGTTGCCCAGCAGCCGACTTTCAAATGTTAATAATTAGGCTGTGGGCCAGGTCTCTTGCTCAGCAGCTAATGCACTGTGTCTGCTGCACAGGGCAGACCTCAGTCTGACGCTCCCTGGAAGCTCTCCTATCTTCCAGCCGGAGCGGGGAGCATTGTGGAGGTGACACCGGGCACCTTTGGAGGAGAGAGCTGCGTGATGTATCACCATTCACCAGTCCACGCCAGAGACTTGTTTAGAGCCAGATCACAGTCTCAGCTGAGCCTCTCATTTCTGCTGGTCACAGGGTTACAGAACGCTTTACAACTTGAGCTACAGGAAGGCAGGGAGGGATTTAAATGCTAGACTGGAAGGGCCCCTCCATAAACCTCAGCCAGATCAGCCCTAACTCACAAGAAGTTTCTGCTTCCTCTGCCTTCGCGACAGCCAGATCAACACTCACGGAAAAATGTAAACGTGAAACATGGAACGGAATCTGAGTCGCCCATATTTCACCTGATCACAAATTTAACAGACAGCCGGGGAAGCCTCTGAAATTCTGGCATGAAAATGGCTCTTTCTCAGAATTGAGGTATCTTTACTACAGATCTCTATGGAGCACCTACTAGCACTAATGGGAGAACAACCCTAATAAGGTCAACAAAAATGTTCTTGTAATAGTGTTCACTAACAGCGCTGCTCAATGACTGTTTAAAATCGCTCCTGCTACAATCTCTCCCATGAATGAAATAATTTGTTTTATTTTTAACCATTGCTTGGAATTCTATGATTTCCCCTATGCTCCCTACCCTTAAGACATGATCTAACATGATTATTTTTATTATTTTAAATTTACAATTTCTGGGGATGGTCTTGGTGGGTTTTGAAAGTTCACCCATCACAGCGATGAATGAGATAATATTCCTTTCTTGAAGTTCTTATCAGTATTACCATCCAAGGGCCCATCAGCTTCCCCACTTCAGAACTTCAGCCCCTTGTTTCCCTCCTCCCCTCTGCTTCCCATGTACGATTTACTACAAAGCCCAGTTGTTTGTTTTCTTTCCTGCACAATATCTCTAATATCTATCAGTTAATTCACTAGATACGTATTAAGTGACAGGAACAATGCTACAAATGGGGGTTCTGTGTTAGAGCTGGGCCTGGGATCTACTTATTTTCATAGTCATTATCCTGGACCAAGTCTGTGATGGATAAAAGATGGCCACTCATTCCTTGCCAGTTCTCCCATTGAGACGTTTTATATATCTAATGAGACTGTAAGTCTTTTAAAGGATAGACTTTATGTTCTCTGCATGGACTGAATAGGTGACACACCCCAAGTAACATCTGTTAACCCACAAGGAATATTCCTGTCAATCAGAAGTTGACAGAATCTCGTTCAGTGTTGATGTGACATCTGAGGTCTTCCAAAAAGTCTGAAAAGACTTTTTTCTCCAGAATCAGAAACTTTGTACTGTATTGTCTTAATTTTGATAAAGTTCCCTTGAAAGAGCTCATTATAACTGATGACGCTTAATGAAATTTGTGGGGTTTTTTTTCTTACAACAGAAAGAAGTATCAGATATTCCCAAGGATTTTCTAGTGGATTTCAAGAGATCAGATCTGTATAGCTTCTAAAGGGGCCCTATAAGTGGTTTGAATCTGCCACATCAGTTTCACTGGGAAGTGATAATTCATGTCCTTAAATTGAAGCCTTGATTTTCAGCTATCAATAAACCATTTGAACTCTACAAGCGCTTGGCAGTCATTCTGGGTAGAACCTAACTAACTTAATTTGAAATTTAGTGTAGTTGGCAAAAAGCTATTAAGAGAAAGTTTGATGTGTCAAAGCATGGTAATTTTAAAACTACATAAATATGCTGTACAAACAAAAATAACTACCTTCACTTGTTCCGAGAATTCTTATTTCTTCAGGAATTGCTTTGGGCCCTCACCCACCACCCAGTGGAGTAAAACAAAGCAAGTAAAAGGATGAGTGACATTCATTTGCTTTTCAAAGCCATAAGCAATGTTGGCCCTAGTTGTTATGTGTGCCTTATATTTACAGACATTTAATAAAAACAAACAATTCAATGAGTATGTATTGAGCACTTAACCATGTAGAAGCTCTGTGCAAGAACTGGTTTTTCCATAGTCTACTGGGAAGAGGGGGAGAAACATACATAAATAACCAGAAAACACTGCGTGATATAAATTGCAAAAGTGAAATATAGAAATACAAGCACAATGCTTTGGAAATACCATGGTGAAGTGATTAATTTCACTTGGGGGAAGGTGTGGATGGGGGTAGGAATCAGTAAAGGAGTTCTGGAGAGATTGCTTTTCTTCTAGGGATTGAGGAAAAATTCCCACCAACTTGGAGGGAAGAGATGGAAGGGGAGGGCAAAGAGGGAAGAGTAATTTCAGTTGAGGGAACTGCATGAACATCATGCAGTGTGGTACCTCTGGGGAACGGAAAGGGCTGGTTCCACTGTGGCTGCTACTCAGGGCACAAGGTGGGTGGGGGGGAAATAAGTTTGGAAAAGTAGATAGTGGTGGGCTTTAGGAGACCTCCTAGGGCATTTTGCAGGCAATGGAAAGCCACAGAGGTTTTTGAGCAGGGAGTGACATGACTACCAAATGTATTTGTATTAAATATGTTGTCAATAAAACGACTGAAGTAACCCAAATGTTCAATACAGAGAATGATTGGAAAAAGAATAGTTCATCCCCACAATGGAATATTAAGACACCATAAAAAGGAATGAGGACGATTTCTATACATAAAACATCTCCAGAATTTGTCATGAAGGAATAAAGAGATCAAGCAGTATATTTAGCATGCTATCTTATATTTTAAAAAGGAGAAAATATGACTAAACACATCTACAAAGACACATTTTTGTTGTACTTGCCAAAAAATAAATCATTGGAAAGACAAATGAGAAGCTAGCAAAAGTATTTACCTATAAAGAAGAGGGAAGAAGCAGGGTGGAGAAGACCGTAATTCAAGTGAAGCTTTCTGAACATAACTTGTTATATTATTTTGACTTTGGAGATGGAGATATCTTTTAGATAATTAAAAACAATTTAAAAAGGAGACAAGTTGGCGGCAAATTTAGCAGAGTCTGGAAGCATGGGTGCCACTTAAGAGGATATTGCAAGAATTCAGTCAAGATACGATGAGGGTCCTGAGGTACATCACTGGGGGCGGCAGGAGGTGGGGAAGAGGCACAGACACTGGTGGTGGCAAAGGCATCACCTCTGAATGCTGCTTCTCCATGTCTATTGGAAGTGTCTGTCTGATTGAGGACAATTCATGCAACTTTAGAGTTTACCCCTGGGGACAAGAGAGAGCGATGGGAGAGCCACCACCGTTGCGTGTAGGAAGTAGTCTAGAAAGTGAAATTTGCATCTTAGTAATATTGATTAATCCTTACTTGCTCAGCCCACACTAGCCAGGAAGGTGGACGGATGAGGGTGTGGGTAAAATGACCGTGGTGACAAAGATACCTTTTGTGCTGAGCCCCCTGAACTTCATAGGCTTCCTAAAACCTCAATGGCCTTTCACTTCTCCTAGAATGATTCCAAGTCACTCAATTAGGTAGCAATGAAAGTTATCCCCTCACCTTAGCTGCTCAAGTTTTCCTGCTGCCATCACAGGTGCTGTCACTGGTTATGCTGGGTCTTTGTTTTGTCCACCTAGAGCACTCATCACGAGCCGATCCTGCCACTGGCACGGACACTGGTCACTACCCACTTTGATGCCACTGCTCCCAAGGCTGCTCTGTTGACCCCACTGAGGTGGTCTTGTTCTGATGCCTCCAGCCTCTTTCAGTGCAGAAGTTTCCTGAGGCTGGGGAAGGGAACACCTGAGAAGCATCCCCCAGACCTGGGCTAACAACCACCAACTGATCTTGACTATCTGCAGAGGTAAAGGGCCTGCTGGACTCCGAGGGGCTGGGGGAGCCCTGTCTTCTTTACACTGAGGAGTTTTAATCCTGGGGCCCGTATGTTAGCTAATTTCAATTGCGGTAATTTCAATGAGGCCACTTTGAGGAACTGTCAAAATCAAGTGCATTTGCCTTAAATTGGGTGGTGGGAAATATTTTTATTCATTGTATCATGATTCTTTATAGTTGACATATAGCTTATAATTATTCCTTTGTATCTATTCAATATTTAATCAATTTTTTCACTTTTTATTGAAGTATAGTCAATTTACAATGTTGTGTTAGTTTCTAATGTACAGCATAGTGATTCAGTTATACATATATATTCCTTTTCATATTCTTTTTCATTATATGTTATTATAAGATATTGAATATAGTTCCCTGTGCTATATAGTAGGACCTTGTTATTAATTAGTGTTTAAAAGAACATTCTATTGATAACTCAGGAGAGTTTTGAGGTTTTCTTCCCCTGGATTCAGGTCACAGCTCCAACACTTACCAACTGTGTGACTTTGAGCAAGTTACTTAACCTCTCTAAAGCCTTGATTTCCTTATCTGTGAAATGGGAATATCACAGTACCTCTCAGATGGTTGCGAGGATTAAAGGAGAAAATACATGTAAAGTGCTTAGCCAAGTAGTAGGATGTTTACCAAGCACAGTGAAACTTGGGTACATAGTAAGTGCTTATTAATATTCACTATAACATCAGATATAATGATGATGGGAACTGCTAGCACGGGAACATGCTTATAAGAAAATGTGGAGGGGGAGAAGAAGTCTAAAAGACTCTAATTGCCTTAAAATTACATATATATGTATACATACTTACAGAAGTATATCTGTAATATAATATATAAAGATAATGTTACACTATTATGCATAGAAATAATACTGCAATAAAATAAGACAAAATGTTATCAGTGGTACCTGTTAGGAAGCATGATGAAAGGTGTTTTTCTTTTCTTTTTTATACTTCTCTATATTTTCCAATTCTCTACCACTGAATGCAGTTACTTTAATAATTTGAAAAAGAACAATAGATGTTATCTTAAAAGGATAAAAAAAGAGGTGAGAATGACTGAGGCATCCTAGATTTGGGGAGCCAGAAGTGAGATGACACTGGAGAACTAAGCAGAAGGCAGGCAACATAGGGCCTTGTAAGCTCAGGGCTTTGAGACTCTTCCTTTGAATGGCAGTTGAGAGGCCAGTTAAAGGCTCTAACCATAGGAGGGGTAGGGCCAAGTCTGGCTTTCTAACAGCTCGTGCTAGATTCAGAGTTTCCAACAAAAGATGGTGAAGTGTAAAGGTATATTTGTTACACTCTTTTGCTCCAAGCTCACAGATTTGAATGAAGGAAAACAAAATAAAATTCCATCCACACTGAAACTAAGAAATGGCAACTATGCCCCAAGCACTGAAGGATTTTTACCAAGCACAGTGAAACGTGGGCAAAGTTATGGGCCAATTCGGGGAGAAGCTAACAAATAACTCTCCAGATCTCCAGCAGGGTGTGAACATCCCTGCACATAGGTGAGAGGGTGTTGAGGCCGCGACAGGCAAACTTTTAGATGTGCTGTTGAGAATGGGCTGTGGGAGTTAGTGTGCCATGGCGGAACGGAGACCATCACTGTGTAGACTTATTTCCACCCTGAAGAACTACAGGGGAAGACAAGACACTGTGGATATGCCATTTTTGTTTTTCCCAGCACAGATAAACTTTCTCTAGATGAGGCAGGGGTAACGCTAGCTTGCCAGAAGGCAGCTGGTAGCCAGAGTTGGACAGCAAAGAAAAGCCAGACCAACCCAAGCCAAACCAAATCAAAGCAAGACAAAAAATGTAAGTCCATGAGAGAAGAAAACTGCAATGAGCTGAAACGTTAAACCAACTAATCTCCCCAGTAAACAATACCTTCCCCTGAAGGGGTGTGCGAAGGGCTGATGAAGACAGGTCACCCCGTGGAAGAGATATAGATTTGGACGCAGTTTTCTAAGCCATCATACCTGATTTACAGCTGCAGGCTGCCACAGCATACTATCATCTTCCTCACCAGGGTTCCTTCTGTTTGTTTGTTGGAAGTCAAATTTACCTACAATAAAAGGCACAAATCTTAAGTTCACAATTCACTGAGTTCCAGCAAATGTATACACCTCTGTAATTACCATCCTGATCAAGGACAAAATAGAACATTTCCATCACCCAAGAAAGCTCTGGTGCCCCCTTGCAGTCAACCTAACTCCTCTTCTCCCCTCCCCTGACCATAAACAATCACTGTTGTGATTTCTATCACCATAGATTAGTTTTGTCTATCATTGAACTTCGTTGTCAGTGTAGTCATAGAGTATGTACTCCTTTGTGTTTGGCTTCTTTTGTTTAACATAATGCCTTTAAGATTCATCCACATTGTTCCACGTATAAGCAAGTCATTTATTTTTTATTGCTGACTAGTATTCCACTGTACAATTATACCACATTTATTTATCCAATCTTCAGTTAAGAGATATTTGTATGATTTCCAGTTTGGGGTTATTATGAATAAAAGTGCTATAAACATTCTTGTACAAGCCTTTTTGTACATAAACATAAGTTTTTATTTCTTTGAATGAACTGGAGTAGAATTAATGGTCATAGTACAGGCGTATGTTTCACATTACAAGAAATGGACAGTTTTCCAAAGTGGTTGTACTATTTTGTACTCCAGCTGCAGTGCTGAATTTCAGTTACTCCACATCACCAAAATTTAGTGTTATCAGACTTCTAAATTTGAGCTACTTTAGTGAGTGTGAAGTATCATATTGTGGTTTTAATTTGCATTTCTCTGATGACTGAGACATTGAATACATTTTCATATGCTTATTGGCCTTCATATAATTTCTTTGGTAAAGTGTCTTTGCAAGTATTTTATGCATTTTAAAACTGGACTGCTTATTACTTTATTATTGAAGGCATTCTTTCTGAATTCTGGATATAAACCCCTTGTGAGACATCTGCATTATGAATATTTTCTTCTAGACCAAAGCTTGCCTTTTCATTTTCTTAACTGACTTTGGATGAGTAGAACTTTTTACTTTTGATGAAGCCCAGTTTATAATTTTTAATGGTTAGTTTCCTTTGTGTCCTGAGGAGGGTTACTGCAGAATCAGGCTCTCCACTGAGGGGCTACTGGATTCCATGATCATCTCTCTCTTTTGGAATGGGAATGTCTATCCTATGTCCATCTCATCACTGTATTTTGAGAAGCAGATAACTTATTTTCTAGTTTTACCAGTCCACAGATGTAGAAGTCAGACCTGGGAAGGATCATATCCAAATCCTCACCCATACCTGATTTTGATGATTTACATGATGAGACTTTGAACTTTTGAGTTGGTGATATTTATATGAGATTTTTGGATTCAGAGTCAATGCTGGAATGAGTTAAGACTTTGGGGGATGTAATCTGCACATGAGATTGATGTGATTTTGGGGAGAGGTAGGTGCAGCCAGAGGGCAGACTGTACTGGATTGAATAGTGTCCCTGAAAAATTCATGTCCACCCAGAACCTCAGAATGCGACTTTACTGAAGAAATATGGTCTTTGCAGATGTAATTAGTTAAGTTAATATGAGATCATAATGGATTTATAGTGGGCCTTAAATCCAGTGACTGGTGTCCTTAAAAGAAGGCCATGGGAAGACACACAGGGAAGAAGGCCAGGTGATGATGGAGGCAGAGACTGAAGTCATGTGTCTCCAAGCTGAGGAAAGCCAAGGATTGCCAGCGACCACCAGAAGCTAGGAGAGAGGCAGGAGACCAGTTCTCCCTCAGAGTGTCCAGAAAAAAAAACAAACAGCCTTGCTAATACCTTGATTTCAGATGCTTAGAATTGTTAGTAAATTTCTGTTGCTTGAAACCATCAAGTTTGTGGTACCTTGTTCCAGCAGCCCTAGGAAATGAATGCGGTGCTCCAGCTGAGCCCCTCCTTCAGTTCTAGTTAACTCAAGTGGGTTTTCTTCTATTAAATAACAGTTGTTGGGGCTCCAGTCACATGTCCTTTACCTGTGACTTCTCATTTATCTCTCTCCTTTTTCAATTTTGTAGAGGTATAATTGAAATGCCCTATTTCATTTCTCTTTTGCATGCACTGAGAGTTTGGGGGAAGCTCCAGGCAGTGTCAAGAGATGATCCACCTCCCCGCTCAGCTTCCTCATGATCACACGGGCTTAGCTAGCATAGCAGTCTCTCTAGAACCATTTAATTCAATAAATATTTAAACAGTAAAAACAGCCTCAAACAAAACTTTTGCATGACAAAGGATACCATAAACAAAGTGAATAAACAAAGACCTGGAAAGATATTGTAACATGTAAGATAATCAAGGGCATACTTTCTATAATAAACAAAGCTCTTATAAATTGACAAGAAAATGAAAAACAACTCAATAGAAAACTGAGGAAAGGGTATAAACAGACTAGTATCAGAAGTGCCAACTCAAATGGCAAAGTCATATGAAAAAATGCTCAAATTCATGAGCAGTTAAAGAAATGAAAAATGAAGCAATGGCCACTTTATACACAAAAAACTGGCGAAGGTTAATAAAGAACAATGCCACCACTTCTTATTGGCAATATAGGGAAGAATGACATAAATTGTTGAAGCACTGCAGCCTAACTAAAAAAGTAACCTGGAAATTTATATTAAAATTAACAATATAAATATCTTTTGACCCAGGAAATCCATTCCTGGGAAACTACCCCAAAGAGATTTTTTTCTGTACTGTTCAAAATGAGTGACCAAAAAAGTAAATAAATAAAAAAGGAAACAAACAATACTCATCAGGAGAGAAATGGATAAATAATTTTAGTAGATTTCCAAGATGGAACAATATGCTGCATTTAAAAACTGAATCAGAGATAAATAAGATGACCTAGAGGCATTTCCATAAGGTGTCAATGAATAAAGGAAGATGCAAACAAATTTCGTAATATGATCCAAGTTTTGTAAAGCACATACTCACCAGATGAAGGCATATGTTTGTTTATCATACTTGTCTATGAAATAAATCACATTATTTTGTGCCCAATTTTGTGCTCCTACCTGTACCCATGCACTTCCCATGTAACTTCATAGTTTCTTCCCCAAGAGATGAAATAGATTTCCCTGCCCATTGATTATGACTTTAGCCAATGGGATGTTAGCTGATGTGACACAAGCAGACACTTGAAAAAGTGTTTGGGTGGTTAGACTTGCCTGCCTATATTTCTACTGTCTCCACGGAAGGATATTCTTGGGCGAGCCTCCTCCTGATCCCAGGAGGAGGATGAGGGATACTTGAAACTGAGCAACTCTAGCAAAGATAAAAGCTACTTCAGACAAACCCAATCTGGAGCAGAGCCCCTAGCTGATCCTGAGATGTATGAGCAAACCTAGTCAAGAGTGACCAAATCCCAATCTCATGATTTATGAACTATAATATTATGTAATTGCCATATTAAATTACTGAGTTTTGGGGTAGTTCGTTATACAGAGTAGCTAATCAGTGCTGTGTGTGTGTGCGTGTGTGTGCGTTTATCTGTGTATATACATTCTGTCTGCATAGGATTAGATGTCTGTGTATAAAATAAAAGTATCTGTAATAGGCTAACCTGGATTATGGGAGTAGTAGGATGTAGGTTGATATCGAAAGAGAGGAAGAGAGAAGACTCAAGCAAAAAGTAAAATATAAAGAAATATATGCATAAATAAAAGGATTACTCTAACACAAAAATACATGTATATTATTCCATTTATCTATACACACACACGTACTGGGTAGTGGGTTAGATAGTGCCCCTCCCCAGAGTTTTGTCCACTCTGTAGTATCTTAGGATGTGGCTTTATTTGGATAAGGGTCTTTGCAGGTCTAATTAAGGTAAGGATCTGTAGATGATGTCACCCTGGATTAGGGTGGACCCTAAATCTAATGACTGGTGTCCTTACAAGAGACAGCAAAGCACAAGTCATAGAAACAGACAGGAAGGCCACATGAAGACAGAAGCAGAGATAAGAGTAATGCACAGACAAGCCAAAGACTGCCGGCAGCCAGTAGACACCACGAGAGAAGCACGGAACAGATTCACTCTCAGAGACTCCAGAAGGAAGCAACCCTGCTGACACCTTGATTTTGGACTTCTGGCCTCAAGGACAGTGAAAGAATACATTTCTGTTTTAAAATACCAAGTTTGTGGTACTTTGTTGTGGCAGCCACAGGAAACTAATACATACTGTATCAATGGTGTTCATCAGTCAGGATGGTGTTCAGCTGCCTGTGCCGTAAAACTGACCACATCCAGTTTCTTATAGATTTCATGCTTTATTATAGAGATATATGGTTATCTTCCTAAATGGATACTGCATTGGAGGAACCAAGCTGCTTTCCAGTGCTAAGAAGGGAGGAAGGGCAAATAGAAAAAGGCAAAAGGCACATGCCAGTGCGGTCTGTCCTCTTTTTAAAAAGTTTTTTCCTGAGAGCCACTGAGAAATTTCCTTTTTCACGTTATTGGCCAGACCTGACCTCTCCTAGCTGCAAGGGGGCATAAAATGCAATCATATCCTGGAGATATTTTGCAGTTGGAGCCAGTGTGATTTATTGATGGGTTCGATGTGAAGTTAGGAGAGAGGTAAAGAAGTAAAAAATACACAACTGGAAAAATGAAACTGCTTTCAATTAAGAAGAAGTGTACAATTATAAATAAGTTACATGTTTTTAAAGAGGAAAAGGGCTCAAGGAATAGATAGTAAGGGATGACAAGATGCTGAGTAAGAGATATAAAATGTTCAGGCAGGACTTAGGAAATATGGATAATAACAAAACACTTACAGAAATAACAACTACATTTGTAACGTAAACTATGGACTTTGGGTGATAATGATGTATCAGTGTAGGTTCACTGACTGTAACAAATGTACCACTCTGCTGGAGGATGCTGATAGTGGGGGAGGCTGTGGGTATGTGGGGGTAGGGGGTATATGAGAAATCTCTCTACTTTCCTCTCAATTTTGCTGTGAATCTAAAACTGCTCTTTAAAAAGTCCATTTAAAAAAAAGCAAGCATACAGAAAAATACAGACATTAATAAGCAACCCAACTTTACTAAATAGTGGCATATTCACCATAATTTTTAAAAATCTTTTTTAAATGAAGTATTTCAGATTGCTGGGAGGAAAAAAACTCCACCACATTTGAAAGACTAAAAGTAGAATAGATATTACTGATATCAGAAGAGAATAATATGGAGACAGGCTTGAAAAAATTATTCAGTATGAATTGGGAAAAGGGAAATCAATGAAACTAAATAGGAAAAAAGTGACAGTTATGAAAGGAAGACAAAAGAATACTAATAAACTCCAGAAGAAAAGAATAGAACACCTAGGGGAGAAAAAAATATTCAAAGATAAAATTAAAGGAAACTTACTTGAAATTAAAGAAGACACAAATCTGTGAACTGAGTGTATACTAAATTCAATGGAAAAAGTGATTTATAGCAAATAGTGAGACATATACAGGTGAAATTACTGAACCTCAATAAATACATCAAATCTTATGGCTATTCATTTAAAAAAGCTGGAATAAATCAGGGAGACTTCAGACTTCACGACAGCAACACTCAGCCAAGGAAGATAGAAGAGTATATTCAGAGTTCTGGGGCGGGGAGTGTGACCCAATGTTATCGTCAGTCTAACTTTGTCCGGACATTAAAAAAAGAAAGATATTTTAAAACATAAACAAACAAACAAACAAAAAAAACTCAGAGAGTATTGTACCCACAAGCTCTACTTGGAAAAAAAAAATCACATGATGACAAAATCCAGCCAACCAAGAGATGAATTGAAATAAAAAAACCAAGGAATGGGGAAGCCAATAAAATCCAATTACCACAAAACCAGTTCGATATATAGAGATTTAAATTAAAACAATGGGCAAAAACATCAGGCAACTGAAACAAAGTGAAAAATTAGTCACCAAAATTAATATCCTGCAAGGTTGAATTTTTAAAAACACATTAAAATGGCAAAGAGAATCACTTTTCAATGATAAGAGATATAATTCAAATAATGAACTAATACTTATTTGTGCAATGAATAATACATATTCAAGATGCATATATTAAAAGCCTAAAGGAACTACAATGAGAAATCAATAACATGTTCAAAAGTTGTAGACTTTGACTTACTATGCAGTAAGACAGATCAAGTATACCAACTCCTTACCTACCACCATCGTCAAAATCTAAGGTTTTATTGAGGATTTAAATAATATAATTAAGATCATTGAATAAATATATATATTGAACTTTCTACCCTAAAAACAGATAATATTTCCTTTTTCTCATGTATCCATAGAACTATTAGCATGACTAGGTCTTTAATTCTAAGATTTCATCAACAATAAGATACACCAATGATTTCATAATAGCTATAGGGAAAAAAACCTAACAGTTGTCAAATTTCTTTTAATAGCAATTTTGAGGTATGTCACAATTTTAGAGTGATTTAAACAAAACACATTCATCAAATTTAAAATGTCTTCAGACTGCAAAATCTAATATTAATTTATGTTCCACTAAGAAAGTAAAAATGCTGCCAATTATATAACTGCAAGATACCATTAATTGTTGATAAGATGCTTCATTTCATAGACATTAAAATGTGTCTTAGGAACCAATATAAAGGGCAGTAAAATTAAAATGTATATTAGCATGGAAGGAATAAGGCATAAGCAAAGAAAACTTTAATAAATGCCCCAAAGTACAAATCATGTAGATTGTATTTGTTGACCCCAAATAATGAAACTTAAGTTACTAACAAGCACACAAACTAACCTAACTTAATTATTTTTAACTAATTAAAATTAATTTAATTAATAATTGATTAAAGGAATAATCCATAAATTTAATTTTCATTAATTAAAAATCTCAACTTTTGCACCAAAGAAGATGTCAAAGTGAAAAATAGAGTTTATCAAAAGAATAATTAAAAGAACTAAAGCAGCAATCAAGGAAAAATCCACACCCTTAAACAGTTTCATTACTAAATAGGAAAGGTGAAAACAAAGGAATTAAATAGTCAACCTAATAAGTTTTAAAAAAAACAGAAAAGACCACCAAGGAAGTCAGAAGAAAGAAATTCATAAGACAAATGAAAATACAGTAAATTAGAAAAAAATTACAGAATTCATAAATAAATTCAAAAGCAGCTGTTTCTTCAGAAAGGGGATAAAAAACTACATAGCCTAAATGAGAAAAAAAGGACAACTACGAGAACAAATACAAAAATCTATGAATGAGACTAGGATTATTATCATAGAAACAGAGGATCTTGAAAGAACTAGAAGAAAATGCCTGGTACAAATCTGTGGAGGAAATGGCTAATTTTCCAGGAAGATTATTAAAAATAACTTAAGGAAAGATTTTAAAAACCTAAATGGACTCATAACCAAAGTTGTTGTGTCAGCAAAGGCCCAGCTGAGAAAATAGAAACCACCCTAAGTATTTTAATAGACAGGTTTTAATTTGGGGATTTAATCACATAGGTGGTGAAGGGCTGAAAGGACAAAAAGACAAAACTGAGGAAATGCAGAGATAGTAGCTGCAAGAAGCAGCTACCACTCACTGGGTTGGGGGAACACGAAAGAAGAGGTTGGCATTACTCAAATCTAACAAGTCAGTTACATAAGCCAGAAACTTAGAAGTCATCTGAAATCTTTCTCTCCTTCATCCTTCACATCCAATTAGTGACAAAGTCCTAAACATATCTGAAATCTGGCTCCTAGAAGTTGCTGCTCAGACCTCTGTCGAGGTGTCCTGCCAGTTGCTGTTGGTGTCCCAGTGCTCAGAGGTGCAGCTCCACGGGGCTGGGATACGGAGTAGCTGAGAGAGATTTGTCTCAGGGTGACTAGAGAAGACCCCTCTGAGTCTAGATCTGTAAGACAAAAACGAGCCAGCCAAACGCAAATTGAGAGAGTTGAAGGTGACAGATCTGAGATATGTTTAGGACTGTGTGACTAATTGGATGTGAAGGATGAAGGAGAGAAAGATGTTCAGGATGACTTCCAAGTTTCTAGCATATGTAACTAACTGGCTGGATGACGGTGCCATTTCATGAGAAAGGTGATACCTAAGCAAAGCAGGTTTGGCAGGGGTGAAAGTATGGTTCTGGACATGTTGAGTTTGAGATGCCTGGGACGCATCAGTATAGAGAAATAGGGTAAATATACAGATCAGAGGCTAAGAAGAGGGGTCTCAGCTAGAGACACATATTTTCGAGTCAACCACGTATGATGATATTTGACACCAGGAATGGATGACACTGCCCACGGCAAAAGAATAAGGTGAGAAAAGAACAGGGTCTAAGAAAGTCCTTATGAACCCCAACATTTAAAGATTGGGTAGAGAAGGATAAACTAACAATAGGGACTGAGCAAGAGAGAAAGGAGAAAACATGGAAGCTGAGGAAAGAGCACATTCCAGTGAGGATGTGGTGGGCAGTGTCAAGTGTTGACAACATCAAGTATCAGGAGGACTGAAAAGTTGATTTGCACATTGGAAGTGACTAGTAGCATCAGCAAAAGCAATTTCTGTGGAGTGATGGCACTGGAAGCCAGAGTGGAGAGGGTTGAGGAGTGAGCAGGAGGTGACAGAGATGCTTAGACAACTCTGGGGAAGGTAATCTTCGAAGGGGACTGGAGAGATGGTATGGCTGGTGAGGGGTTGGGGATATTTACTGTTGGTGGTGGATTTTTTTATAATCAAAATCTTTATATTCACTGCACTCATGAAAACTAGAATTTGGGACAGCACTTAAAAAATACAATGACTCAACTCTTATATCTGACCACCTATGCAGTGTCCCTACTTGATGTCTAATAGGTATCATAAGATTAACATTTTTAAAATTGAATTCTTGATCTTCTCATTCAAACATGCTATGCCAGCAGTCTTTCCCATCTCAGTGTTAGCTTTTTGGTTGCTTGGATCAACAACTTGTCATTCTAGATTATCTTCTTTTTCTCACACCTAAATGTAGCCCATCAGCAGATCTTACTGGCTCACCTTTAAAATATACCTAGAACACAACCACCTCTCGCCACCGCCACCTTTGAGCCACTTTCATCTCTCTCTGGGATTATTTCAACGGCCTTCTAACTGCTCATCTAGCTTCCACCCTTGCTCCTCTAGAGACTACTCTCAACCCCCATAATAATAAAGGGTTCCTTTCATACGTAAATCAAATCGTCAGGCTTTTGCTCAAAACACTCCAATGACACTTCTTCCTCCAGTAAGAGCTAAAGTCTTTAAAATAGCTTACAAATCCCTACGTGACCTGACCCCATTGCCTTCGGGATTTCATCATCTAACACTCCTTTACTCTATCTGCTACTGCCACACTGACCTCTTTGCCATTCCTTGAATATTTCAAGCACGCCTCTGCCTCAAGGCCTTTGCGCTGGCTATTTCCCCTGTCTGACCTGCTTTTCCCCAGCTATCTGCACGGGTAATTTCCTCTCTTCCTTTCATTTAAGAGTTCTCTTTAAATTACTGGTTTAAGTAATTTTAAGAACCATTACTGGTTCTTCAAATACTACCTTTCTCGGCTAAGTAAGTTTGAGAGATTTAAACCATGAGTGTTGTAAAGGTTCACATTATATATGATTAGGAATTTGTGAATTGTTTTAAGAATGTGTGCTGAGAGAAAGCCTAGTGAGAGAGTTTACAAGAAAGAAAGAGAGAAAGAAAGAAAGAAAGAAAGAAAGAAAGAAAGAAAGAAAGAAAGAAAGGAAGGAAGGAAGGAAGGAAGGAAGGAAGGAAGGAAGGGAGGAAGGAAGGAGAAAAGACAAAACAAACAAAAAAATGACATCATGTATCCCCAAAACTTGAAAGTGGAAAAGGTCCAAGGCCCCAAACAATGCTTCATATTACAAAAGACAGAAGAGCTGCAAGAAAATACAGATACTTATTGTCATTCACAACTCTAACAAACAGCATTATGATACAGACTAACATAATACACAGTGAAAACATATCATAGCCAGCTGACCTAATTACTGCCTACCATATGCTTGATATTCTCTAAGGTGCGTACTTCATCTTTAATCCTTCCATTAACTCTGCAAAGTGAGG
This sequence comes from Vicugna pacos, assembly GCF_048564905.1. NCBI lineage: Eukaryota > Metazoa > Chordata > Mammalia > Artiodactyla > Camelidae > Vicugna > Vicugna pacos. Next base: position 29,982,122 of record NC_133023.1, read on the forward strand.
AAACTGAGGTTTACAGAGGGTATGTGTCCTCTCTGAGCCCACAAACTAGGAAGTGGCAGAGAGTAATTTACACCGAAGTTGGGAGGTAGGAGATGGGGAAGGTTCTGACTCCAGAAACTCAGCTCTTTTCATTACACTATGGTATCTGCCACTCCCACCCTCTCAAGTAAATAGAATGTTTGTTAGAGAAAACTTTTTTCTACCTTATTTTGGTTTTACAATACAAATTTACTTGGGTGTTTCTATGGCCTTAATAAGAATGCAGTCGTAACTTTAGAATTAATCACTTATTTGGCAATGAGTGGTGGGTTTAGTTTTTTCTATTTTGTTAATTTATTAGACCACCTTATACAGTATCTTGTAGGTGAACTTGACCTCCTTGCACATCTCACTTTTTTGAATGGATTACAGAAGGATTCCAAAATAGTTTGGGACTTGAGAGTGCATCATACTCCTAGTCAGCATTCCTCTCATTTCAATTTCTGGCCCTTGTGGTAGGGAGAGAGACAGGAGAGGAGAAAGACAAGGAAATGTTTTTGTCTGGAAGATAGGTCAAGGTTGTGTTCTAGAAGGAAGGCAAATTAATACCTTATGCTTGAATAAATAGAAAAAAATAGAATTTTGAGTAAACGTGATATTAGGTATAAATAACCCAAGCACTCAATTTTCCAGCCATGGAGGAATTATACAAACGGTACAAAGAAACAGGAAGTACTTGAACCAATTGGGTGAATGTATAAAAGGCCTGGTCCCTATAGTAGGTCAAGAAAGACATTTATAAAAGCAGCTGAACTGGTCATTCTTAACAGCATCCATTTGCTTCAATCTGGATCTAACAAAGTGGGACGCGGTGTCTGAAACTAAATGAAAAAATGGGATGAAATGAACAAACCCTAAATCCACATTAAAATTTCTTAATTTAATATTTCATAGATTCCTGAGAATCTTCAATTTGGAATATTCTGGATTCTGACTCCAAAGCCCAATGATTTAGATAATCTGCTAGTGAAGGAGACTAAATGAGAGAGGTAAGTTTTAGTACAAAGCCATGTTGCTCATTTTTTCTCTTACAGATTTTTTTGTTAAATAAATCAAGGTTGTTCTTTCTAAAACCCCAAATCTAATTACTACGTGAATCGCCTCAGCATTTCCACTTATATTTCCGACTTAGAGTTTAAATCTGGATTGGAATGATATCAGAGTCTCTCCAATAGAAACCAAGGAAGTCGTTTCTATAGACACCGTGTAGCCCAAAATAAACATTTTTGATAAATATTGTTGACTGAACTCTGGGCCACAAAACAACACTTTCTACTTCCAGCCAAGGTAATCACCCACTTGGCACAAAATGAAATTACACAAGACATTCTGTGCCTTAAAGATGGAAAACGTTTCCCTGCCTAATATTCTTCTGGGAACAAAATAACAATTACAACAACGATAATTATAACAAAGTTGCTTATTAATGATGTACACACGAATTTATTTCCAAATTTCTCCTAATTGTGAAAACATTTAGGAAAAAAGGAAATTGATTATATGCCCCAGTTGGATTTTGGACTGCCCAGGACCAAAGCTGATCTAAAATCCAATCTTTGCAGGCCAAATTGGCAAGGATACTCTCTGCACAGCAGCATGGTAAACAGTATACAGTTGACCCTTGAGCAACATGGTTTTGAACTGCAAAGGTCCATTTATACGTGGATTATTTTCAATAGTAAATACCACAGTACTACACAATGTGCAGTTGGTTGAATCCAAGAATGAAGAACCTGAGATAGCGAGGGTCCGCTATGGGACCTGAGCATCCGAGGATTTTGGTACATGTGGGGGCTCTTAGAAGCAATCCCCGCAGATACCTAGGGATGACTGTATATACTATAGGTGAATATTATATCCTTCTGGTCAGGTTCAGCATGTAGGTGAGTGGGTAGAAGACTCTTAGAACTCCACTAACATGAATTTTTCTCTTTTTAGGGTGAAAGAAATACAGACTTCACAGAAAGAATAGTAGATAACAGGTTTCCAGATATTTTGAATCATCTGTAATAGATGAAAAACAGAGAACAGTATAACAGAGGCAGATGCCCATTCATAAATGTGCTGTGCAAATGTACTTTTAGAAACAGTATTTAGGGGGTTTATAGAAAAAATAGTGTTTTAATGAAATTGCTCAGAGAATATCCCCTCTCTAAGACCAAGACCTGGAAACACCCTACATTGGATTTCTTAAACTGCAGGTTGACAGGAGCAGAGAGGAAGAACAGTAGTTTCTGCCCTGAGGGTCCAAAGTTCAGAGGGCTTATTGCTTTTTTACTTCCATTTAATATTTGGGTTCACAAATGTTTTTACCAAAACAATACTGAGAGCATTTAATTCCAAACCAGATCACCAGATCACCAGATCAGATTGTCCTCTCTCTGTGTCTCTCTCTCTCTCTCCCTCCCTCTTTCTCCCAGAGAATTTTATATTAATGGAATTTCAAAAAATGTATTCAAGTATAACATATTTGAAGAAAAATGTCCAAATATATGTGTCAGCTTAACAAATTTTCACAAAGTGACCACACCTCAATTACCAGCACCTAGCACTCAGATGAAGCAATAGAACATTATTATGCGTGCTACTTTAAATGAAATGTTAAAATTCATTACTTGAATTTTGAGTACTGGGGTGACACTGAAAGAAATATTGGACTTAAGAAGAGAAATTCTTTGCTACAGAATATATTAGTTCCTATAAGTCAAGAAAAAAATATTTTGAGAATTATGAAGAGGTTAGTGTCTTCATTCTTTAAATGGCACAGTTTGGTTTTAGACATCATTGTCCTGCTACAATGCAAGCTGATTCGCTCTGCTCCTCTTCAGTCCCTCATCTACCAATTTTGTTGTTTGCATTATTTTTACATTGTCAGTGTTGAAAATATTTCATTCTGCAACCATAGAACTTACACTGCTTAAACTTATTCTTATATTTAAATGGATTCAAACTCAACTGCAGATCTCTTCATCAGGGTTCCTCCATACCTGAGTTCTTTATTTTGATTCCTTTTTCTGTTGGCAGAGTATTTTTTTTAAAGTTCTGAGTTCCTATTTGAGAATGTCTGAGTATTGTTTTTCACCTGAGTAATAAATTATTTTGAGTCACATAGTCTGACTTATTCCACTGTCTCCTGTCATTGAATGTTTCTGTAAAGCTGGCTTGATCCTACCCTCCCCTGGAACCACCATCTTTTTGATGACTTCTATTGCTGCTTGGATACTTGAAGACTTTTTTCTTCTTCCCTGAAGTTGAAAAATATAACTAGCTTGTTTTTCAATGTCAACTTTTCTGAATAATTTTACTTGGTATACAGTGAGCCTATGAAATCTGCAGAGGAACATGTTTGGAAAATTTTCTGTATTACATCTGAATTTTTTTTATTTCATTTGTTGAGATCTTTATTCAGTGACATCAATTATGTTTATAATATGTTGCCTTTGTTTCTATCTCCAACATTTCTGCTCCATTTTCTTTAACTCTTTGTGTCTTTTCTCTGTGATTATCTGAACCCTTCTCCCTGTGCCAGCAATTAAACTTTCTGTCATGACTGTTTTGTCTATAGCCCATTTATTAACTCTCTAGGGGTTTGTGTGTTTAGGGTTTGGATTTTTGGAGGAGGGAGGGTGTTCAAATTTTGTTTCCTTTGCTCTATAATTTCCTTTTTAAAAATCTTCCTAATGGTTTATTGTTTTTCCTATTCTCACTAAGGTCTTCTATAGCTGGAAGGGTTTATGGGTTGTACTCGCTTCCAGACTTGTATCTTTTGCATACTATTTTTTTTTTGCTTCAGTTTGCCATACTATTCTTTCCTTCTTGCTCATGATTATGAGAATAGCCTGTGTGTTCTATCCAGACCTAATGTAGCTGGATTCTCAACTCCAGTGCATCTTGTCTTGGTCCAATTTCCATTACTATCAGCGTTAAAAGAGTAAATTATGGCATGGAACTATAGAACTTTTCTATCAGATAATATTGTATTTACAACATTGTAGTGTCAATTAAATGGGCTGTATATATAAAAACACATATATAGATGTTATATATAAAACAATAAAATGTGACTTATATACCCATAGACATATATGACTCAGGTTAGGACTTGAACCTACAAAATATTGAGAATCTTCTCTCCCAATGTTAATTTAGTACCATAATTTGTAAACTTTGAATCTAATTTCAAAATTGAAACTAACCAAATTGATACACTTAAACAGAAGAGAATGAAGGAAGAACACTTTCATCATGGCTTCTATGCTGATGTTGCAAGAAGGTCCTGGAATTCTAGGAGCTATGGGAATAATCAGACTGAGAAGTTCCTACATGGTAGGTAAGCAAAGCTATAATGAGTCTTGCACCTTCCTTATCTACCACACTCAAATTAAGCGCATCATTTCCCATATAGTTTAGAGTTCCCAAAGATGCAGAAATGCTGAGAACAACAAAAGGTAGTCTTTAGTAGTCTCAGTTTTTCCCATGCCCTATTCCTCCTAGATGCAAGGCTAAAGAGGCATTTTTAAAAATTAGATTGTGACAAAATGCTACTTCCAACACATTCAGACATGCCAGAACTTAAAAGCTTAAGGTGTGAGGCCAGCAGACTCAATACTGCCATGTTCCCAGGTTTTAGCATCTTCCTATCTTCTCCCAACTAAATCTTCATGAGGGTGTTTCTTATAATAATGATTACTTTGAGATTAAATACCCTCCCCCAATTTTAACTCAGACTATTATGATGCTGTTTCTGCATTTTTGTATCATGTGACAGTGGTTCCTCCATGGCAGATGATAAAAATGCCCTGCTTCCTGATTCCATAAAAGAGAAACTGGCCATTAACTTGGGACTTTGGCAAGGCATTTAGCAAGGTTTCTCATAATATTCTGTGGTCAAGGAGAAAATTATAGGCTAGATGATTGTACAATTAACATGATTCATAGCTGGCTGGAACAACATACACCAAAAGGTGCTAATTAATTAATTAATAAAAGATGTTAATTAATGGACTGATATCAAGCTGAAGAGGCTTTCCAAATGTTCTAAGGTACTTTGCCTTTTACCCAGCCAGTGCTGCCTGTAAATTATCAATAACTTGGATGAATAAATAGAAGAGTTATCAAATGTATGGGTAAGATCCAAACACATTAGAGCACAGAATTAAGACCTAAAATACTGAAACAGGCTGGAGTAATGGGCTAAATCTAATGAGACAAAGTTCAAGAAGGATAAATATAAAGTTCTGTACTTTGGTCCAAGAAGTTTTGCCCTGCTCAAGAATGGGACACACAGAATTTTGTTCACCTGCTTCACATGGATATAGCTGTTAAAAGAAGTCCATTTAAATGGTAGGCAGCATTGTAAGAAGTAGATATTTGTTAGGCAGTAGAAGGAACATTGGTTCTGGTATCAGAAAACTAGATCAAACCCCAATTCTGCTACTATGGCCACTTGAACTCTGTGATCCCTAACTTTCTTCTCAGGGTTGTTGTGAAGTTAAAATGTGTTAACATGTCTAAATCCCAAGCACTGTGTGCAATAAATATGACCTAGAAAAGGTACCATTTACAGTAAAATAGGTGGTCGTGCCACACCATTTTGTCCTAGAAAAGATGGTGCTTGAATGAATTCCAGGCGCCACACTTAGAAGCAAAGTGGAACTACTTCCAAAGATGGTGACCAGGATGGATGAGCAACTCAAGAGAGACCACAAAGACCAGTGTTGCAGAAACTGGGGATAGCTGGCTTGAAGAGCAGTGGATTGGAGATCTTGTCTACTTTCAAATATCTGATGGTATACTGCATGGCCTCCTGGAAGGCTCCAAGGTGGGAAGAACTAATCTAGAAGGTGGAAATCACAAGAATGTAGGCCAGGGTGACCACTTGGTGGGGATGTTGTGAGCAATTTCAGCAAAAGTGGATGGTTGGACTACATGGCCTTTAATAAGACAGCCTGTCATATTCCTAGGACCTTTTGCATGAATTGGCTCCTTCTAAATTCTGCCTCAAAGTAATCAAGCATCTCCACTCTCTTGAGTTGGGCTGGTTTCTAGCTTTACAATGATGCCACCTATCCCTCCTGCTCTAGGCCAAACCTCTTATTTCTCCAATCTGCCTTCTTTGACTAGTTCACTGTTGTTCTGTATTTTGTTTATAAATTTCTGGTTATTTTAAATGCCATATTTCCCCAAACTATCCAAAGGACCCAGAGGGGGTCATCTGCGAACACTTTCTGGGAGATGGACCAGCAAAACATGATTTTCTGGTTGGTGAAATTAGAACGTAATGTGGGAATTAAGAATCTGAACCAAGAGCTGGAGCTGTGGACCAAGAAGTGGGGTTGCTGTCCAGACCCCAGACAAGGCTTTTACCGAGAATTGAGCGTATCGGGAAGGAAGCAGAGACTAGAGGCCTTGAGCCTGCTGGCCTACACAAAGTACTCAAAAGTTGTTTGCTCACCGGACTTCCCTTGTTTTCCAGATGCAAAATGAGGCCTGGGTAGGTCGCTCAGCATCTCCAGCCTGTTCCAGAGCGTGACTGGGAAAGTGCCTGGGGCAACTGGAGAGGCTGTTTGCCTCCCGCCGGGCTACGCCCGCCCGCTTCCCTTCCAAGTCACCCCAAGGAACCATTTTCATTTTTTTTCCTCCGCGTGAGGAGGGGAAAATTGGCTGCGCGCCGGTTGCCACAGACGCGGCCGCCACTTCGGCGCGGCTCGGGTGAAAGAGGACGCTGAGGGGAGGGGGCCGTGGCTCCTGACTGGCTAGGGCGCGAAGGCTTATTTGCATAATATTCTGTGACGGCACCTGATTGGCTGAAGCAGGAGGGGCGGTGGTGGGGTGATTCCAAGGGCCGGGAACTCTGGACCCCGACCTTTCCGTTCCGGAGTTACCCCGGTCGGCTTGAGTTGTTGTTCTGGCCCAAGGGGAGCCAAGGAGACCCCGTTTGGGAAGTTTTGCAGGCAGGTGCATGAGCCATCTTTCTCTTAACAGTGTTTAAGAAATGTGAAAGAACAGGAATCAAGAAACTGGGGGGTGGAGAGTGACCTCGACACGAGAGGAAGGAAGGAAACAGATCAGAGGAGTGGAGGCCGAAAAGAGAAGGCATTAGGAGCTTTCTCCCAGGCTGGGCTTTTTTTTTTTTTTTTTTTGCTGGGGTCCCTTTGCTAGATTACTTGGATTTGCGTTTTCTGCGAGTTATTATCGCACTTTTGCTGGAACTGGAAAGGAAGAAAGCAGGATCCTGGCATTTAATAACTCAAATCGGAATACAAGTTTTCATCCAGAGGCATACGTACTTAAAATATCAAGAGGGTCTGTCTTGGGGGACAAAATGTGTTTTAATTTATAGGGAATCAGTTACTGGAAACTGGATGTGTGTTTTTTTCGAGACTACCTCTTGCAATGCTTTTTGTATGTCATTGCACATAAGGGCTGAAAATCATGCTGGACTACTTTGTACTTTCTGGCTGCTTAAGCACCGGGGGAAGTGTCTGTAGCTCATCATAGACCATTTCCACATTTTTAAGGTTTCTGAATCTTCACATAACACCTCTAGGCTATGATGAGGTCTTATACTAAGTACAATTTATCTTTATAAAGTTTACAATTTACATAATAATTTTTACATCTATTATCTAATCACCCTTGACCAAAATTTGTCACAACCCATGAGAGTAACTCCATTTTGTTGATCAGGAAACTGGGGCTGGAAGAGTTTCTAAGTCTCCACGTGTGCAAAGAGGGGGGTGAGATTATTTTAATGCTCGAAATTTATATAATGCTTTTTTCTGCTACATTTTCTTTCCATTGATCCTCCCAAAGACCCTGATAGGTTGAGCAGGTAACATCCCAATTTTATAGGTAAGAAAACAAGGGCTGTGATCTGGCAGAGCTAATATGCCCAGGGAAGGGGGCTCCCCAGGCTGGGCTCTGTCTCCTGGAGTCACAGACTCCTGCCCAGCCCTTATGGCACCAAGTCAGATTTACATTCGAAAGGCAATTAGGAAGATGGTTTGCTGTGAGAAAAAAAATTAAATATAGATCATTAAGGTGAAAGAAAGAAAAAAATAACCCCCTTTATTATGTGCTTCTCCCTTTTGGCACTTTTTGTCCTGTGACAAAACAGTGTACTTAAAAACACCCCTGAAAGGTTTTAGAAAAAAGAGATTCAAAATTAGAAACTGTTGAATTATCTGTACTATTGCTGGAGAACACTGGCAGATGAAGGACATGGCATGGGAAGTGAGATGGTAAAATAAAAATGAAAACGGGCTGAGTTTGGAGTCCCAAAGTGAAATTTAAGGTGCAAGCCTCTTAAAAATTAAATACAGTGATTTGGTAGGTAGTTTAGTTTTTTTAAAAATGACCTTGCGTTTTAAGAACTATTTTTGGAAAGGAACATTTCAAACTCCCTTCTCAAAAAAAAAGAAAATACTGGACACCTCCCCACTTTTCTGTCAAATGATGAAAGACACCCAACACCTGACCTACCTACTGTCACTCTCTCTTGGCCCTTTGGCAGCCAAAAGGCCACAGGGCCTGGATCTCTGAGTAGCGGGACTTGGACAAAAGTCAGGAATTTGGGCTACTTCTCCCCATTGTCACATCTGATGTCTTGGGAAAATGTGCAGATACGATGATGGGTCCCTCTTCATCCCTGGCAAAGGCTGTTACAGGAAAGATTGGGAAAGACCTCGCCAGGAGGGAGGCAAAAGCCTCCGAGGCTCCCCTCCCCCAAGCAGCTGGCCAAGGCCAGGGCCACCGCGGGAGCACCACGCGTCCACGTGCATCCGGCATGCCCAGTCACCCTTCTTACGTAAGAGTCTCTGGAAGGAGTTGCGCCTGCTGAGGTTCCCTCTGCCCCGACGGCTAATAATAAACCGGATCGGTAGTTTCCGGGCCACCGCCAGTATAGATGCTGGGTTGAGGGCCTCACTTTGCAACCCGGGTGCGGGCAATTCTGTCATCCCACCCAGGGAGCGTGAGCAACGCCCACCCAACCCCCCGCACTCCAGCCCGCCCTCCTGTCGGTCCGGATGCCGGGGCCTTTTTAACCCGCGCAGTGCCTGGCCCTCCCAAGCTGGCCTGCTCTGCGCTCGGCGCCGGCGGGGTGCGGCTGCTCGCTCCCTCCTCTGCCCTTGCCTGCCCTGCGCCCTCCCTACACCCGGGTATCAGGCGAGAGGCGGAGCTGGCCCGGCGTGCGCCGCCCCCACTGTAGAAAGGGCTGAGAGTTACTCGCGGTCAACCCGAGCTCGGGCCTTTTATCTCGGCGCTGCCGGGGAGGCGGGAGGAGGAGACACCGGGGGTGGCCCTGAGGTCCGGCGACACATTTCCGGGACTCTATAAATTGAGCACCTGGGATGGGTAGAGGGCCGACGCCGCCGCCGCCACCACCCGCAGTCACAGTCCGGCCACTGACCACAGCAGCGCCCGCAGGCAGCAGCCGCCAGCAGCGGGAACATTGAGCTACCTAGCAGCAGAAGATTTCGAGGCGCCAGAGGAGGTGCGTGCCCCAGCCCCATCTCTGCCCCGTCAGCGTGGGTGCTTGGACTCAGGCTTTTCCGAGGGGGACGGGAGTGGGGAGCACCCCTTCCTTCTCTCCGCCGCGCTGGGCGGGAGAGGAAGTGGGACCGCCCGGCTGCAGGGAGCCACCCGGGCGCCGTCCCAGGCGAGCAGTAACTGGGGAGGGAGGTGTGCGCAGCCGGGGGCGCCGGGCACCCTAGCAGGGTGAATAATCTTTCTTTTTCGTCCCCGTTTCCCAACCAGGCCAGGGCGCGACCCATACCAACGCGCGGTTATCGCGAGCTTCCGGACGCCCAAGCCAGGAGAAGTCGCGCATCTCGCAGGGCCGGGCTGCGAGCGAGACGAGAGTTGGAGAGGGCGGAGGAGGAGCCGGGAATCCCGTGGCACCAGCTGAAGCAGGCCCCCGGCAAGGGCTTCAGAGAGCGCGTGAAGGCGGGCAGCCCCTCGCCCCAGCCGGCCATCCCGTGCCCCTGCGTCCTAGGGCTTCGGCGCCCGCGCGGCCACCATGATGCAAATTTGCGACACCTACAACCAGAAGCACTCGCTCTTTAACGCCATGAATCGCTTCATTGGCGCCGTGAACAACATGGACCAGACGGTGATGGTGCCCAGCCTGCTGCGCGACGTGCCCCTGGCCGAGCCTGGGCTGGACAACGACGTCGGCGTGGAGGTAGGCGGCAGTGGTGACTGCCTGCAGGAGCGCACGCCCCCGGCCCCCGGCCAGAGCAGCGCCAACGGCAGCTTTTTCGCGCCCTCCCGGGACATGTACAGCCACTACGTGCTGCTCAAGTCCATCCGTAACGACATCGAGTGGGGGGTCCTGCACCAGCCGCCGCCGCCAGTGGGGAGCGAGGAGGGAAGCTCCTGGAAGTCCAAGGACATCCTGGTGGACCTGAGCCACCTGGAGGGCGCGGACGCCGGCGAGGAGGACCTGGAACAGCAGTTCCACTACCACCTGCGCGGGCTGCACACTGTGCTCTCCAAACTCACGCGCAAAGCCAACATCCTCACCAACAGATACAAGCAGGAGATCGGCTTCAGCAATTGGGGCCACTGAGGCGGGTCGCCCGCGGCTGCCCAGCACCCTTCCCGGCTCCATCTTTCACCCTCTCTTTTTCCTCAAAGCTATTTTCTTTCTGGCTGCAGGGCGCGATGGGCGGACAGCAGAGTTGGGGGGCTGCGTACGTGCAGGGGACGCGGCGGGGTTGCATGGAGAAGGGGGGTTCTTCTGGGAGAGGAGAGGCAAGTGGTGGCGAAAGGGGGGGGTGCTCAAGGACGTCCCTCTCTCCCGAGGTGGGGGTGGGGAGGGGGCTGTGTTCGACTTTGGTGGAATGGGACTGAGTTGACGCCCTGCATTCAGTCTGTGCCTTTCCAGGAGTTTCTTTTCTGTTCTTTCCGGAGGAGAGGGGCCGAGAAAGGGCCATTCCGGGGCGCGGCGCTGGGTTGCCACACTTGGGAGCGCCGCCCGGAGCCGGGCGCTGGGGAAGGCGGGGCGCGCAGCCTCCCGCCGCCCTGCCGTTGGGCTGGTGGAGGCCGCAGCGTTGCTAGGATTGCGTCAGTTTTCCTGTTTGCACTATTTCTTTTTGTAACAGTGGCCCTGTCTTAAGTATTTCGAATCTCCTCCTTGCTCTGAAACTTCGGCAATTCCATTGTGATAAGCGCACAAACAGTACTGTCTGTCGGTAACCGGTACTACTTTATTAATGATTTGCTGTTACACTGTATATGTGTCCTGTGGCACACCTACCCCGTCCCTTTCACGCCACCCCCACCCAGTGTGTGTAAGCTGGCACTGTGCCAGCTTGTACGAAGCTTGCCACTCAGCCAGTGAAAATAATAACATTATTACGAGAAAGTGGACTTAACCGAAATGGAACCACCTGACATTCTATCCGTGTTGTACATAGAATGATGAAGGGTTCCATTGTTGTTATATGTCTTAAGTTTATTTAAAACTTTTTTAATCCAGATGTAGACTATATTCTAAAAAATAAAAAAAGCAGATGTGCTAACGAAACTCAACAAGTTTGTTGCTTTCTGATCCGCCAATGGATGGCTTAGTAGTTAAATAAAAATAAACTTAATTGATTTTTCTTTTTAAGAAAAGTTAATTTTATTTTCCCTCTGGTATTTCAAAGTGGTGGATAATCATCTCTCTAAGTATTCAGCTTTGTTTGGGAAGTGGCTACTAACAAGATCTATTTCTGTTTCTAATTCAGAAATTATTTTATTTCTAATTCAGTACCAAGCTAAGCCCATACACACCTCAACAAAATTCATAAATAATCAGAGTACTTGAGAAGGTACATATATTACAGTTTTCAACCAACTTGACTAGCTTATTGGAGTGCTTACTTAACTTTTTGAATTTTTTAAGAGGCACAAGCATAAACCATGTGTTTGGAGGCATAAAAACTTATTTTAAAGGCAGAAATTTCACTTGGCCACTGAGAAGTAAAGAATTAGAAGAAAAACACCAGCTAATACTAGTGCACACACCTTGCTGGTCTTTACTTACCAGTTTTTAATGTTGGTCTTAGGAGATACTTAAGTGTGTTATAACATGTGCCATGGCCTCTGACGAGTTCCCGGTGAAGTGCTAAGCTTTGTAAAGCTGTGCCCAGCAATGCTTACAGTTTTCCAGTAAGCCGATCTGCAGCTGTGGGCAGCAGATCTGAGCCAGACTGCAGTGGGGCCCTTCGAAACACTTCCTTAGATGCCAATATGATGCTTTCCTGGGAGACTGGGACAGGCGAAACACAGTGCTCTGTATTTTAAGTGTTAGATCAATTTCCTTTTTCGATCTTGAAGTCATGAGACATTCTCTAAGCTCATAGAGCTTGACTTCAAAATACATGTAACTTTGCAGTTAAAAAAAAACAAACCAAAAGTTTTTTGTGGTGTGGGCAGCTCAAGCCTATTATCAGCTTTTAGCAGCAGCGAAAAAATGGAGAAGTGCCAAGGCTGGTGCCTGTGTTGCCAGAGAAAGTTAATCATTAATGTGGAAAGATAAGCTAGGCAGCACCAGAAGTAAGGAATATGGCCTCTTGCTTGGTAACCCCTTGAAAATATCAAAGTGTAAGCAAAACATTTTAAAAACAGAAACTAGAGAAGCCACGTGGTAGAAAGAAAAGCCAAGATGTTGAGCCAGAAACTTTTATGTTCAGATCCCCTCCTTATTAATAGTGAGTATTTAACTCTCCAAGCTTGTTGCCATATTTGAAATTCGGCATAATGATAAGTACAAGGCTTACTTCATGGAGTTGCAGCGAGAATGAAAGGAGATGGTGTATAGAATGTCTGATGCTTAGAAGTTTCTTTAGAAACTCCTGTTCTCTAAATGTTGGTTTGTATCTTTATATTTCCCCTTTTGCCTTTCTACAGGGATATATGAAGCTTGGGATAATATGCCCACTTTAACAAAAAGCATAATTTCAATTACATCCATGAAACAACAGGTAAACTATTTCCTTTCTCAAAGTCTCAAGAAAGAACCTGAATTAAAACCAAGTAGTCACAGTTTGGCAGGTGATATCAAGAATTTTATGAGACGTTAACTGCAAGTTGTTTTCAGAACATTCTTGTATATAGAATACAGAAAGGTAGATGCTGATAGCAAAACTAAGCTCTCATAATAAAGTTATTAACTTTATTTTTGAGAACAGTCATGTAAGACTATTTTTATGTATAAATATTGATTCTGACCTAGGAGTAGTGATATCACTGTTCAAGAGGATTGGACTCTTTTATGAACCAGTTGGGTTTGTCTGGCCCAGTGCTATTCCACTGATGTAACTACTATTTTATTTAGATTCAGTTTATGAAACAAAAGGTCAAATCCTCAACCAGATTCACCTGTGAAAATTCAAGCCATTTAAAATTGTGCATTAACTTCCGAGGTAAAGTGATAAGTGATTTTACAGTGTCAAGTCTTTCCTGAGGAAACTCAAAAGTACTTTATAAATTTTAAAAATTGCAAACGTTGTGTGGCCCCTCCTTCGCAGAGCTCTCAGAAATCATCGTTGTCTGCCAGACTAGAGGGAAGGCATGGATAGATGAACTGGGCCGAAAGGAACAGCTCAGATTGAAACTGATTACCCTCCAGATATTTACATTTGCTAAGAATTTTCTACATCAAAACCTCACACCAAAACCTTTGAGAAGGCCTGCTTTTACCTCTACAAGCGGCTTTCTGCTTTGCTCACATGGGGCTTTTCGTGTTTTACGTTTACACAGTGTTCCTTAGTGGTTTGGCCTAATTTACCCTTTCTCTGAACCTGAACTCATTGTTAGCATGTCACGGCTGCTGGGATTATCATTCTTTGGCCCAACTTGAAAACTAGTTACTGTTAACAATTTTTTTTCAAAAAATGAAAGTTACTGTCATTTGCATACACCTCTTCATTTTTAGTTGCTGAACAAAAATCATTTGGGAAAAAGCGGCTGTCTCTCCTCCCCTCCCCCTCTCCTCTTCTTCCTCTGTGGTCCTCAGATGTTTGCAAATTGGACACAGTTCTGGTACATTGAGGGTTCAAATCTTATATACTTTTTTTTAAAAAGGCAATTATGTTTTCATAGGGCATCTAGTACATTTATACCAGTCATTACATCCTCGTGTGATTTATTTTGAAGAGTTTTGAACAAAATAATGACAGACTGTTTTCTTTAAAATTCTAGAGGCATTTTTTACCCCCAACAAATAGAAAATTCTAGATCAGAAGCTTATGAAAACTTCAGCTATGTGGACTAAGGGATTGGTCTCTTAAAATTAATCGTTAATCTTTTTAAAATTTCAAACTTTATATAGTTTCTGATCGAGGCTAAGTTGCTTTAATTAGCAAGACAATTTAAACTTAAAATTATTTTGTAAACTTACTCTTTCTTTTCTTTCAAGGCCATGTCCAATTTTTTTTAATAACTCAGGGAAATTTAAAGGTTGTTCTTGAGTTACTCTAAATATTAGGCCTCCAGTTAGTTCATTTGAAACTATGTACAACTTTCTGTAAGCAGTGGCGATAAGATAGTCTACCACCAATAAAGCCAGTATTATCCTTTGCCTCATGCAACCAGAGCTCCTTCCCTGGGACCCCCATTTTAGAGGGCCCCCACACTCCTTCCGATTCCCCATGGGCAAGGAATCTTCAGAGCCAAGGGAATGCCCTGAGCTTGTTCCCTTACCTCTAGACCTCGCTTGGGTTCCTGTGTCCCCAGAGTTCCCTGTCCCGATGTCCTTGTGCCCATTCCAGGGACTCCAAAGGCTCTTGCCCTCAGTTTATCCTCCCAGTGGTGAACATGCTTGATTGCTGGACGGGGCTTGGCCATGCAAACTGGGCTGCCCAAGGGTGAAGCTTGAGGGGGAAGATGAGGGGGAGAGTGTAGGCTGGAGGTTCCCATTTGTTCTCCTGTCTCCGCCTCCCTGGGTTTCAGGGTGAACAAAGGTTTTGAAAACCTGCAGAAAGGAAGTAAGAGGTGAAAGCAGCTCGAGCCTTAGGGATTCCATACTTTTTCTCCCTATTTCCGACATCCCTCAGGAGTCTCTGTGCTCCACTGAAAGAATGTTATTTACTTAATGAAATGGTGGGAAAGGAAAGGGAAAACCGCATCTGTATACAGACCTTTTCCAGCTGCTTGCTATTCGGTGCTTGAACGGTGCTGATTATGGTAAAGACTCGAATGGATACATTTTCTGTAAAACCCTGAAGATTTCACCTCCTCAAATGTTCTTTCATCTTGCTTTTTTTTAAAAAAAAATTATTATTGAGTTAGCTGTTTTCTTTTTAGTGTCAAAAATCTTGGTCAACTTAAAGCAGAAACTAATAGTCGTGCATCTGTCTAAACAAAGCCTGCTAAAACCACAACTATCTCATCAGCCCTTCCTGTTTTGGCATTCTCTATTTTTAAGAGGAACTTTTTTTTGTATCTTCCCATTCTTTTTCTTATATTTTATTAGCTCTTTGTCTATTGTTTCAGAATGCTTTGCCTAGCAGTTTTAAAAATATATCTGCTGGTGTGCCCAACTTCAGTCATCCCAAACCGGTAAGAATTTTGATTGGAGAAAGTGCTTATCATTTAGTTAAGAACAGGGTTATAGAAGGTCACTTTCTGACCTTCGAACTGTCTAGAGAAAGTGCTTGCAAACCCAGCGGCTAAGAAGACTGAGAAAATGCTAGTAAAACATACAGCCCAGTTTTTTTATTTTAGCAAGGAAACAATGTTGAGGGTGGGGCGTTTTCACAAATCTATTTTACTGTTCGATACCAATCTTACTAGTGTTGATATGTGCACTTTTATCAACGAGCATTCAGTTAACAGGGGGAAACTGAACGCGATTCATTTGATGTTTTTAAAGGTAAAAACTAACTGTAGGGCTTTTTTTTTTTCCCTTTTGAATGCCACACTGCTGAGGTAAAGAATGTTGTAGCTTGTGGGTGAGCTCAACAAGGCCAATTAAAACCTGACTACTCTTCACCGTGTTGAAATACCTGACAGAGCTTGCTGTGTCCTTGGATAATGGCTTTTTTTTTTTCTACTTAGCAGACATCTAATTGAGGAGATTTCCTGTTTGGTAGTTAAGGAAAGATGAAACCGAAAGTACCACATTGGTAGTTCTGACCAAGGTATTTACATTTTTCTAGTTGTTCACAATGTGATGTTAATTTGAAGCCCTGCTTTTTTTTTTCTTTAAAGGAAACATATACATTGAGAAAGAACACAGATTTGTCCCCTAGTAGCCAAACTATGTGTAGAATGCAAGGAGTGTAGTTAGTGTACGTTGGTCATTCAAAACAAAGTGTAGTATTTTGTAGCGTCTAATTGACATTGCAGCTCATAACTCATGGATGCTTTGAAGGTATAACTTAGTTTCTGTTGTGATAAATACTTGTTGACCATGCTTTCATAGCTTAAATATTTGGGTGGAAAGTGCCAGAAGTTTAGATGTTTAACCCAGCTATTGGGGCCTAGGAGGAATCTCAGAAGCCCTTTCCCTTTAGTGGGCTAGGGAGCAGAGGAAAAGGCCTGCTCCCTGCAGCCAGTTTGGCCCCAAGTGGAAGAAGAGAGGCACCAAGTCAAGCCTGCCTAATTTAGTCTTTCCAAATTTACCAGATGTCACTCCAGCATCCCTGGGTTCGTTGTGATAAGAGGAGTGTTGGAGAAAGGTGAGGTGTGTTTCAGGACCCTCCCACCCACTGGAAACCTGAGGAATAGGGAGGTAATCACTCTCCTCTGATAGCAGGTTGTGGTACCTTTTCCTCTGACTAGAAAGGCAGCCAAAGTTTGGTTGAAGCATATGAAATTGCCGTTTTTGTCAGTCCAAAATTGTTGAACAATCTGATTCCAGCAATTGGATGTCCCTCTGTGGACATTGCTATAGTCTTTTTACATCACCTTATGAACTATTGTTTGCCAAATCAGGGTTGACCTGATTTTCAGACAGAAGAAGTGAGGGACCAAAAAAAAAAAAAAGACCAAAGTTGGCAATTATATAAGGGAGACAAATAGAATGGAAGAAAAAGGAGACTTAAAATGAAGAGAAGAAATAGAAAAGTAGCAGAGAAGTTGTAGCAAAATGTATTTTCTAAAAAAGACCACAAAGTGATTTCTGGCCCTAAATGCTCTTCCACAACAACCTCGCCCCCTTCCATCAAGAGGTAGAATCTCTGTCTCCTCATCTTGAATTTAGGTGGGGCTTGGTGGCTGCCTTGACAAAATCAATGTGGCCATCACTTCCAAGACCAGACCATAAATGGTGATACATCTTCCTCTTATATGAGCTACATGGCTGTCTATTGAGATGCTTGTCCTTGGAACCCAGCTGCAATGCTGTGAGAAAGCCCAGGCCACATGGAGAGGTCACATGTAGGTGTTCCAGCTGACAGTCTCACTGAGGTCCCAGCCAACAGCCAGCATCCAACTGCCAAACATGTGAGCAAGCCTTCAATTGATTCTAGCCCCCAGCCTTCGAGCTACTCTAGCTGATGCCAAGTGGAGCGGAGACAAGCTGTCCCCATCAAGCACTGTCCAAATTTTAGACTTGTGTGCAAAATATTTTCATTCTTTTAAGCCACTGAGTGGTTTGTTACACAGCAATAGATAATTGGAACAGAGACCTTTTTCCAAATTTCAGGAGACTAGAACTAAGCAAAAACAATCAAAAGTAGAATGTAATCTATGAAACAGAGTCTATTTTATCACATTTGCCTGAGTAACAGCTTCTAATAAACCTGGAACCTTTGGAAACATTCATCTGATGACTGATGTAGAGAATAGAAGGATTAGAAGTGATGGGTGATGAGAGAGATGTTATAAGTAACATTTTCCAGTTCTGTTAAAGCTGGGTGTGGCAGGTAGAATAATGGTCCCCCAAAGATGTCTGTGTCCTAATCCCCAGAACCTGTGAATATATCACCTTACATGGCAAGGGGTGATTAAAGTTGCAGCTGGAATTAAGGTTGCTAATCACCTGACCTTTAGATGGAGAAATTATCCTGGATTATCCAGATGGGCCCAATGTAACCACAAGCATCTTTCAAAATGAAAGTAGAAGGCAGATATGCCGGAGTGAGAGTGATGCAGCATGAGAAAGACTTGATTTGCCCTCGCTGGCTTTGAATATGGAGAAAAACAGGCCAGGAGCCAAAAGACGTAGGCAGATTCTAGAAGCTGGAAAAGGCAAGGAAATAGATTCTCCCTAGAGCCTCCAGACAGAACATAGCCCTCCCAACACCTTGATTTCATCCCAGTGAGACCCATCTTAGACTTCCAACTTCCAGAACTGTAAGATAATAATTTGGCATTGTTTGAAGTCACCAGGTTTGTTGGAATTTGTTACAGACGCAATAGGACAGTAAAACCCTTGGCCTCCAGCCTGTGGCCAGTAAATGAAAGGTTATATACTCTTGGCACTTAATCCATTCACTGCTTTGGAGCTGGCTAAAATATAGAATTTCAAACACAGCAACTTGCTGAAAACAGCACTGGAAGGTACTTTTAGTCTTCTTTTGTGAAAGACACTTTATTTTTCTTTTAAGCTCTTATCGTGGTGACAGTAGCCCAGCATAAACAGACAGTGCTTACGGTGCTGCCACTGTGTTACTGAAAGGGCTTGCTTCAAACATAGCAGCATTATTTATTACGTATTCTGTGGTTAAGATTTTAGACCCACTCTCTCCTTATTTTTACGTTTTTAAATACTCATTTCTTTCCTTTCTGAAGATATGGTTTGATCTTTATGTGGACTATATATTTCTGCAGCGCCCCCATCGCAGCATTATTATCTTTTTTATTGACATATAATTACATCCAATAAAATGTACAAATCTTAAGGGTACAGTTTGTTAAGTTTTGACAAGTACATACACCCATGTAACTGACACCTCAATAAAGGAATGGAACATTCTCATCACCCTAAGAAGTTTCCTCATGTTCCTTTCTGATCATCCACCACTACAACCTCCCCAGGCAACCACTATTCTGATTTCTAGCCCCATATATTATTAGTTTTGCCTGCTATTGACCTTCATATAAATTGAGTCATACAGTGTATACTCTTGAGTCTGGCTTTTTTCACTCAACCTAATATTTCTGAGACTCTGGCATAAGTCAGTAGTTCATTCCGTTTTATGGTTGAGCACTATTCCGTTTCATAAATTTTCACAATTTGTTTATCTATTTTCCTATTCATGGACATTTAGGTTGTTTCCATTTTTTAACTTATTTTTTAGCTTTTATGAATAAATCTATAAATAACATTCTAGTCAACCCCCCCCTTTTTTGGGTAAATACATAGGAGTGGGATTGCTAGTTCATAAGATAGGTATATATGTACCTTTATAAGTAACTGCCAAAGAGTTTTCACAGTAGTTGTACCATTTACCCTCTCACCAGTCATATATGAGAGCTATAGTTATGCAGTCTCTTTTGATTAGTGATGTCTTCACCACTGGTACCTAGTACTCCTAGCTCTCACTGAATGGTGATCATTTAGTGCTGGGATGGAGCGTAAAAGCTTCTGATGGAGAAACATATTAGACGTTGTCTTGGTGAGCATGAGAGCCGTAATAGGAGAGGAGGTTGGAGTGAGGTGAGGTAAAAGGAAAAGTGGTACCCAGTTGTGAAAGAAAACCAGGATTTAGAGTCAAAGTATCTATTTAGCCCCAGTTCTGCCAGTTCATTCTGTGTGTCCTGGGGGAATTAACTAACTTTTTGGATTCTTAGTTTTCTGTTTTACAAAATGGGGATAGTGCCTCTCAGGCTTCATAGTAACAGCAATGAACTATACCACTCAGTGCACACCTGTTGTGTATACTTCCTTCTTATTACAGAAGGAAGTCACTATTCCTGTGACTGGTGCAAACCTCAGGCATTATCTCATTTTTTCACTCACAAAGACTCCATGAAGTACATATTAATATTATTCTCATTTTACAGGTGAGTAAATTGTGCCAAAGACTGCTTGTTTCCCAACATCTGTTCTCCCTGTATTCCTCCAACTTTAGCTGGGAACTGGGTCACCCCAAATAAGAGCTATAATTCTCAGCTTCCCTCACAGCTAAGAGTGACCATGTAACAAGGTTCTAACCAATGAGTTGAAAGCAGGAGTTTCACATATGACTTCCAAAAGGTGTCTTTAAAGGATAGGAAAGTATCTTTGTTCCTTTCTCCTTCTTGTTGAATGGAATGACATAGGATGGCTGGAGCTCCAACAGCCATCTTAGATAATAAGGCAGCAGCAACATGTTCAGAACAACAAAACAACAGGAGAGAAGGAAGCTGGGTTTCTGATGGTCATGGATACCCTATCTCTGGACTTTGCTTTCAAAGGCCAGAAATAAACTGCTATTGTGTTTAAGCCATTGCCATTTCTGTTGCTCATGGCCAAGTCTAATCCTAAGTAATGTTGAAATAAGGGCTTAAAGAAGTTGTTACAAGAAAAATCAAGTCTTCAAGGTATTACGAAGATTAAGTTATAACTTGTGAAATCTTGAAGTGAGTGTTTGCTAATTGTTAATTGAATACGAGGGCCAGGGAAAGGAGAAAAAGGCAACCCTTGTGGAAGAAGCTCCTTCACTGTTACCTGATCTGTTCATCTAGGCTTCATAAGACAATGCAGCCAAATTCTGAATTATACTCTCTATTTAATCTGTGAATATTCCAGGCCTCTTTTTCTCTCCTCTCTTTTTTCTTCCTTCGTTTAATTTCATTGCTCATTAGTATATACATTGATAATAATTCACACTAGAAGCTTTAGAATTTTATTTATAACTCTCATGAAGAACATGAACCCAACCTCAAAGCAATCATTCCTGAATTGGGGCTGACAGGGAGTGAGAAGCTGGGTAAAGGAACCAGACTGGTTCCCAGCCCCACCCCTCCCCAGTGCGATGCTGGAAGGCAGAATAAACAGGAAGTGGGGTGTGAGGGGAGGGGTGGCTGGGAGAGACTCTCCAAAATGGTCCGCACCTGCTTAACACAGACTCAGAAGGAATGAAGTTCTAAAACAAAAGACCCAGTCTCTTCCTCCCTCCCTCCCTCCCTCCTTCCTTTCTTTTCTTTCTTTTCTTCCTTTCTTTCTCTCTCTCTTTCTTTCTCTCTTTCTTTCTTTCTTTCTTTCTCTCTCTTTCTTTCTTCCTTCTTTCCTTCCTTCCTTCTTTCTCTTTCCTTCCTTCCTTCCTTCTTTCTTTCTTCCTTCCTTCCTTCTTTCCTTCCCTCTTTCTTTCTTTCTTTCTTTCTTTCTTTCTTTCTTTCTTTCTTTCTTTCCTTCCTTCCTTCCTTCCTTCCTTCTGTGCAAAGATGTTCTGGAATGAAATACAAGAGCTCAAATGTGGTTCCAGGAAATTCCAGTCTAGCAGGGAAGACCAAATGTAGACAAACAATCCAGCAACACCACGAGAGAGATAATGGAGTTATGCAGGGCTCTGGGAACATGCAGGGGAAGCTTGCACGGAAGTGATGCTTCATTCAGTAAATATTTTTGGGGCGCCTACTATGCACCAGACCTTGGGCTATGTGCTGGTGATGATAGCAAACATTCTACCATCCCTGCCTTAAATGCTTCCAGTCCAGAGGAGGCTACAGACTACTGGCAGCCTAATAAGTGCTATTATAGGTGGGTATGTGATGCTACAGGGGCTCAGAGGAGAGGCCCTAAACCAGGTCTGGGGATTGAGGAACAGTCTTGTCTACATTGGGATCTGATGGAACAGCATGGATTAGTGAGGTGAAAATGGGGCTGGCATGCTGTTGCTGTCCTCTCTTCTGGAGCCCTCTTTTCTCAGATAGCAATATAGCAGCAAACCCTGAAACGACAAGGACTTAAACAAGATAGAATCATTTCTCTCTCTGCATAAAGGAAATATAAAGGTAAGGTGTCCAAGGATGCTACTGTGACCCCATGGTGTACCCCATGGTGTACCATCCAGGCTCAGACCTTTTTGCCTCCATAGCTTCAGCATCATTCCCTACGGATACTTCATGGCACAAGGTGGATGGCTGTGGCCGGATATCATGTTCATATTTCATGCTGCCGGCAGAAAGGAACTTTCAACCGAGTTAGCTCCATTATAAGCAACAACCCTAGTCCTTCTACAAATAAATATGTGTATAGTTCTTTGGTTATATCTTACTCTCAACTTACAATCTGAAAGCCTGTAGAAGGACTATGGCTTTTACATCAGGAGACCATATTTAGTTGCTAGGAATTCTGAAAAAATGCAGTAGTTTATTTCAGGTGGCAACGTGCCCAGTTAAAAATTAGAGTCCTGTTACTAAGGAGAAAGGGGAGAATGGATATTGGCATAGGTGGCTAGCAGGTTTTGCCGCAGATATCTTGTTTCTAAAGTTGATGACTTCACCACTACCTCATCCTCTGCCAGCGCAGCCACGGGGCCTGATGCCACGCTGCCCATCTTCATTGTGGGTGGGCGGTGGGGAGCCTGGCTTCCGAGCCACACTGCTGAGGTAGTAGGAAGGGCAGCCAGGCTAGGAGAGAGGGTGCAGAAGCTCTGGGCCTGTAGGAAAGGGGAGGGGACATACATGCAGGACTCAGAGTTCTGGCCTTTGATGAATCTAAGACTAAAGTGAGGTTTGAACCTTACTGTTGATGTTTGTCCTTGATTCTCTTTGCTCCGTAGTCATTCACACTCAGGATGGTCTGTGTGTGATTTGGCACAAGACATAGGTGTTCTGCTGGGCCTGCGGATGAAATGGGTCTGTGTTCAGAGTTTCTCATAGCTCCCATTCCTTTTGCATTTTCATTTCAGTCTAGGCTATTGGTAATGCTTTTCAGCCACATGCATTATTATCTAGTGCAACTTGTAAGAAGAGACCCAAGCTTTGTGAAGTGAGGCTTTTCCACAAAGAGATAGAAAGGACTTAACATTACAATAAATTACAATAATATACTTTTTGAGGTGTAAACTTCTTTGTGAAAGGAATGTATAGATAAATGTATCTATTTTAATAGACTAGCAGAATGGAGGATTTGTGGAGGTGTATAAACACCAAGAGACTATTTCCTAAAATTTGACAGTTCACAAATACCTTTTAAAACCAAGGCAGGCCAAGGATACATCTTGTAGTCTAGCTCATAGAAGAACGTCGCTAGGGATGTCCGGTATCCTGCAAGCACTGGGTATCTCTGAGGGAGTGACAGGAGGAATTCTATTTTTATTATCTCCTTTTAAATGATAGATTTGTACATTTTTTTTTAGTGTGCATAAAACCCCACCCTCAAACCCAAGGCAAGACAAACAGCCAAGAGGTGATGCAAATGACTTAATGAAGAGGCGGCTGACGTGTGAATGCTCTCGTGTGACACGAGGAATGCCACTTGTGGCACTGCAGTGGTGGCACGTGCGTTGGAGGTCGGGGGAGCCTCTGTTTACGCCAACTCCTGAGTTACCAAGGAACCCTCTTCTAACTTTTGTACAAATGGAAGTTCCTTTGGGGGAGATGTGGTGAGGGAGGCAGTTTCCCATTCTGCCATGGGACTAACGTTTAAGCAGGAGACCCCTGGATTGGCTCTGTTCAGAAACCACAATCATCAGACCATAGCCAACACAAATGATTCGTTCTAAAATTTCCCAACTCCTATCAAGACTGACCATGCCAATACCTACTTGGGGAAAGATTGTGGAAAGGATAAGGCGAGATGTGGAACACCGGGAAATGGAGATTATTCCAAACATTTGTGCCAACAGTGAAATGGACACTTGGCAGAACATTTCAATGTATATGTGGCACAGATAGCAAAAGAGGAAGGTCGAGGACAGGGACTTGGATATGACAGTGGAGAAGTGGAGGCAAAGAAGACGAGCTCGAATGAGCAGCATGGAAGGTAGCTCCGATCGGTAGTGAGAGGACCATAAAGAGGCACAGCTGGGAAGGACACGCCTACTGTTAAGAAGAGGGTAGGAGGCTGTGTGCAAGTTTGGAGCCAAGGTCTATGAGAAGAGAGGCCAGGAGGAGTCCATCTCAACATTTTTCCTCTGGATAATGCCTCTCAGAAAGGTAGAAATAAATATCTTGCTACCTAGGACCCAATGCATTCCCACCTCAGCAAGCTAATTCCTTCCCCAAAGATGTGTCTGTTAATCTGTAGAAACAGCCTAATTCTCCAGTAGGATGCCTGGTAGGAAATCTAAGCTTTTATCCATAAAGGTCAATTTCTTACTAATAATTCTTCTCTCATGGAAACCCATGATTGATTATCCAAAGTGGGTTACAGAGATCTGATGATCATTTCAAGGTAAAAAATAGTTGTCAACATTTGTTGATTTAAACATTTTGTCCAAAAAAAAAAAAAAGAAAAGAAAAAAAAGAAAAAAATTTTGTCTAAAGAAACCATTTCTTCTTTCAACTGAGAAAATAATCTTGTGTAAAAAGAGTAAGTTCTTATATACGGGAGAAGTTTCCTTTTCAAGGTGAGCCTATGACTACGCATTCATGGACACCATATCGTGACAGCTCATGGCCTCATGATCGGCACTGTTATAGCAGAGAGAAGCCCTGTGGTGGGTACATTTTACTTCTTGACGATGTTACCTTTATATCAACGGCAGGGGGATTTGTTTATTTTGGTCATTTTAAGAATATAATTATCTCTACTTATTCCAAACATCATGATTTTCAAACTACGGTTCATTCCCCTATGCTTGCAGCTATTATATTTGGATTTTATTAACTTAAGAGGACAGTAGCTTTTGTTTTTAAATCATGCAAATTAAAATGCAGAAAGATAAGCCACTGTGATATTCACATCTGATATTTTAATCACTTAAGTCCAAGAAGTCAAGGTTTCATTTTCATGGCGAATATAATTTGCAGATGACCTTATTGTTTATTTGCATTTGTCCCTTGGAGGAATCAGGGGTCTTAAAAAAATCTTCACATCAAGAGTTACTGTGATTCACACCATTAGGCTAACTTTAGAAATGTCCACTCCAATAGCTTTTTCCCCAGTTGAAAGGCAGATGATTTTATGACCTTGAAATGAGCACTTGAATAACGGATGTGCCTCACTGAGGGATGTTGTGTGGGAAAAGATATGTCAAATACTAAAAACTCAGATATAAAAAGAGTAACGTGATGCACGGAAAAGTTGCCAAAACGGTAATCCTGACTATAGGAGAATGAAACACCCAAGAGGTGACCTTATTTATCCCTTGGGAACAGAAGCCATGTGCTCTGCTGGAAGCTTGCTCCGATAATAGTTGTACCCTCTCTCAGCTTCTCATCAGGGTTTCTGACTAAGGTGGCATATATTCCCTTCAAAGGTAACTCCATTTGTACGTACTTTCATCCCAAAGCAATTTCTTTCCATTTAAATAACCCAGGCAGCCTTTAAAATGTCTCCTATGAGAATTAACTTGCATATGATACTTAACCACTTTGTAAACATCAAAGTGTCATATGAACGTTTAACCTTACAACAAGGAGATATAAGTCTACCTAAAAATAAAGATGTAAAAGGCAATGCTAAATTTCCATCAGACTGTAACTAAAAAAATTAATGAAGACTATGTAGTATTATAATTCTTGTAAGCTGAGTGGTAGCTCTCTATGAGAAAAGAATTTAACAAATGCTTCTAATCTAATGCTTCCCCCACCTCCAGGATTACTTGGAAGTGAGTTAAAACACTCTGATGTAAAAGTTGTTTATACACATACATGTAGTCTATTATTTCTGTGTGTACTGAAAACCAGACAATGGAATTAATAAAAGGTTAGAGCTGAAATGAACCTTAGGGCTCATCTGGGATATTTACTATTAACAAGTCTGTGACAGAGGCAAGACTAGAATTTAGGTCTCTCAGCTTCTAGGTCTTTGTTCCTTTCATTAAACTGAGTTCTTTATTGTCCCTTTTAAAATTATCTAATTTTTTGAGAAAATTAAAAATTTCACTAATGCTCTTTTAAAATTTTATCTTTGAATGTGAATTTCTAAAATTGGGGGCATATCTCTTACTAGTTTCTGTGGGAAAAGATCATTTGATAATGTCTATCACAAATAATTTTTAAGCCTAAGAAATAGCTTTCTCTACCTCAGACATGGATTAGGAATGCTTACTAGCAAAAATAAGTATTTCCTTTTAACCTTAAGAAGATTTCATTTTTCTTTAGTGAATTCTGTAAACCTTTCCTTCCTTGATGATCACATTGAGCCCTTATTTAAATTAAAGATTAAATTCCCAAACTCACTGTAGAAAAATAAACGTTCAAAGTTTTGGTAGTACAACTTTAAGGAAAATCTAAAGTCCTTTCTTTGTCGTTGTCTCATTCAGATCACAATAAATATTTCATTCCCAATCTAATGGATTTGGCTTGGAGGTACCTTACATAGCCATATTGTGATGTTAGGGTTTGGTTTGTTTTAAAAATTTATAGCAGTTCCAAGCAGAAGTTAGATCTGTTCTCACAACTGCCAATACCGCAGGCCATTTTCTATAAACATCTTCTCAAAAAAAAAAAATCAAACACACATTACCCAAAGAACCAGACACACAGCTGTTTCTGGATCTCATCTTAAGAGACATCAACTTTTGCTTGGCAGAGTGCAAGTGAGCAGGGAATTGATCAAGTCTGAGCACCTATTCCAAGGAATTCTGCCTGGGGATGGAAAAGAATGGAAGAGGATGTCCCTGACATCACTTTCTTATTTAATTCAAAACTTATTTCCTGGCTGAGATGAGAAAGTAGAAGCAGTGAGAGAATCCATATAGTCCACAATAAGATAAAAAACGATTTGTCTTTTTTATTTTAAAAATATAAGCCCTTTGAGTTAAATGTATACTTACCATATGACCTAGCAATTCCATTCCTAGGTACTCATCCAAAAGAACTAAAAACATCTGTCCACACAAAGACTTCGAAACAGTTTTCCTCTGACTCCTAAAATCTCCAAGCTGGAACCAACCCAAATGCCCACTAATAAAGTACAGTATAGCTGTACAATGGAATATGGTTCAATAAAAAGGAACAAACTACTGATACGTAGAACAATGGATGAATCTCAACATTATGCTGAGTGAGAGAAGCCAGAGACAAAAAGAGAAAGAAAGTATTATCCCACCTATATGATGTTCAAGAACAAGCAAAAGTTGTCTAGGGTGGAAAACCAAAATAGTGCTTTCCAGCGACAAGTAGTGGGGGACTGACCACAAAGAAGCATAAGAGATTTCTGGGCTGCAGCCAGGTCTTGATGGGGAGCAGTGGTTACATGAGTACATATCAGGGTTTCTCAACCTTGTTGCCACTGACATTTTAGGCTGGAGCTTTCTTGAGGAGGGCCGAATTGTGCATTACAGAGTATTTACCAGTGTCCCCAGCCTTCCCCCACTAGACGCCAGTAACACCTCCCCTTATCTCAGATGGAACAACCAAAAATGTCTCCAGACATTATCAAATGTCTTCTGGATGACAGAATCACCTCTGGTGGGGTTCATTAATCCTTATCCACCTGTACACTTAACATGGGAGCACTCAGGCTATTGTATATAAAACATACTGCATAAAAGGGGAAGAAAAGGAGCAATTTTGCAGTGGAGAAACCTGACAAACACTACCTCAGTCAGATGATCAAGGTGGACAACAACAGTAATAAGTCATGTTGACAGTATGTCCCCTGGATATGATGTCATAAGAGTGGCAACCTTCCTTCCCAAAACACATAACCCCAGTCTAATCATGAAAAAAACACCAAATTCCAACAGAGGGGCAACCTATAAAATACCTGACTCGTACTCCTCAAAACTGTCAAAAACAAGGAAAGTCTGAGAAACGGTCGCTGCCAAGAGGAGCTTCAGGAGACATGACAACGGATGTAATGTGGGGTCCCGGATGGGGTCCTGCAACAGGAAAAAGGACAGGAGATTAAAAATGAAGGAAATCTGAATAAAGTATGGACTTTAGTTAATAATCATATGACAACGTTCATCAATTGTAACAAATGTAGCACACTAAGGTCAGATGTTAGTAATAGGAGAAACTGCATGTGGGCTGCGTGGGAACTCTGTACTACCTTTGCAATTATTCTATAAACCTGACTTTTCTAGAATAAAAGTTTAATTAAAAATAAGCCCTTTTAATATTAACGGTGAGCTTATAGAGCATTCAGAAATCTACACTTAGGTTTTTTGTTGTTTATTTTATTGTTTTTGTTTGTTTTTAATACTGCTAACTGCGAAGATGCCAACGACATTTTATGAAGTCATTGCCATCCGCTCCTAGAACTTTGATCTCATAAATGACCTTAGAATCTGCTCAGGACCTGTTGCAGTTGAATAAGATTTAATCAAACTCAGTAAAAAAGTTTTGAGCACTTACTCTGTGCTACACACTGAGCTAATTATTAGGGACATGAAGACATGAAGATGGGTGATATCTGGTCCCTGCTCTCCAGGAGCTCAGAGTCTCGAAGGAGGGCACCATTTGGTGTATCGGTGGAATTAGCGATTACAGGAACATCCAGGTGGAGAACATTATTTTATAATGGGAGCACCTTCTTCTTTCCACAAAACAGATGGTAGTGATTCTGGCCTAGGGAGGGCCCACGCCTGAATTAAGGTAGTAAAGGGCTATTTTGAAGAAGAGAGAAATACAGGTCGATGGGAGATAGAAATATTTCTTCAACATACTCCTATGATTCTCATTACTCTTTCCGTGTTGGCCTGTGGGAGCAGTTAGGGAGAGTTTTGTGAGCCACGACGCTTGCTTTGCGTATAATAGTAGAACAATTGTATTCTGCCAGATAGACTTTTCTGACTGATTGTGAGCTGATCTCCAAGTCTCCCCGTGGCTGGGCTTATGCCCACATCTCCACATCTGCACAGATCCGTGGAACGTTCAGGTCAGAAGTCACTGAAACTTTGTGCGTCTCCATTTTCTTATCTGCAAAGAAAATCCCAAACCTCATGGGATGGTTGGAGGGTAAATGACAATTCTTTATAAATGGTCGGGGCTTCATAGATGTTGGCGCTTTTTACTATCTAGATCTCTATTTTGACCTGGGAGTTACGTGGACACTTTTATCCTAGGCTCCTTTGCAGTTTTAGAAAATTATCAGCATGTGGGAGATGGTGTAGCATGGTGATTAAGACCACAGACTTCGGACTCGGCAAGACCCTGGGTATAAATCTCAGCTTGGCTATTTTCCAGCTGTGTGGCTCGAAGCTGTGTTTCCATTGGAGGTTCCTGTGAGGATAAGATGAATTAATGTACAGTTAAGTGCCAAGTATAGTGTCCAGTGGGCAGCACACACCTGATAACGAAAGTTGTTATTTTATCCCATCAGTCAATCACAAAGAATTTTAAGAGGCTAATTAATGATGATCACACCTGAATGGTTTACATTTCTTGTCCTGTAAGTAGGACATTAGATCGTATGATCTCAAAAATATTTTGGTCCAACTCTAAGATTCCATGAAGAGTCCACCCAGAATAGTTTCTTCTCTGGATAACATAGTGCTTTCCCATCTGTATGAGAACCTAGGAGCTTCAATAACTGCTGTCTTTATTTTTGTTGTCTTGCATGGATGTCGTTATAATGAAGAAAGCTGATTCTGTTTTTCTACATCTTCTTTCTCTTTATACAATTTCATAAGGCAGGTTTATACCCAACTTGAACATCTCATGAATATGTAGGGGAAAAGTGGTTAATTACATTTGCATCAAATGAAGTTCAATAAATAAGTTCTGAGCAGGCAGAGCAACAGAGGTTAAAAGTAACTCCAATTCATAGACTAAGAACAGGACGAGAAGGGAGATAATTTATAGCCAACTGGCAGCTGGAAGGGCAGTGAATTGATAAGGCCACACTCACAGACCTTTAATTGATGGCTCCACCATCTGTATAGAAGCCGTGTGTAAATAAGAACAAATAGTTTGGCCACAGAGCTCAGAGTGACTTTGTGATTGAGTCACAGAAAAAGAGGTGGCCAAAAAAATCAATTTAATCCTCCTAGTTTATGTTGCTCAGTCTCCTTCTAGTTGAGAATGTTTTCTCTGCCATGGCTTAATGAGTATCTTATTTTTATGACTCAAGTGGAGAAGCTTCTCCAACAATGAGATTACAACAGGACCACAAACCTTTACCTAACAATTATCTGTGGCTGGCATGTTCCGGTTAAGCCTCTCAAGCGAGCAAGGAAACCACCACCACAAAAATGATCTGTATGCATTTGTGTGGACTTGGCTCCTCCCATGTGTCCACAGGCTGTATTCAGGGTGCAGATGTCAAAAGCTCTGTATTTTCAGGGGATCTCCCACGAGGCATGTCTGCCGTGATTCAGACTGAGGATTCTAATCTGCTTAATCTGATCTCATTGGTAAGGTGCATCTCTGCCATATGATGATTGGAGAGGGTTGCACACCTTCACAAGCACTAGAAGGTGTGTGACACCTGCTAGCTTGCAGGAACAGAGAGGAGGCACCCGGTCACTTCTCACAACCCATACAGCAAAGCAGGGTTATATAGAAAAGCCACCTAGATCCATCCACACGATGCTTAGCTCATAGATGAAGATACAGAAATGAAAACAAAGAAACACGAATTTCCTTGGGATCCCAGCAGAGTAAGTCTGGCGGTGCTCCTACGACCAGACTCCAGAGCAAGTGAAGGATCTTTACTGCTATATAAGCACATGTTTATCTGTGGGGCATAGACGCCTCTCACGACTTTGTTTTTTCTTAACAATATTTCTGTTCTTCTCTTTATAAAAGTAATCTATTAATCCCAGCAGAAATGTAGGACACATACCTAAATTATAAGGCAAAAAATAACTTAGAACGTAGAACACCCCCTCAGAAATAACCACTGTTAATAATGTTTGGTGTGTTTCATGAAAACATTTCTTCCAGTGTGTGTGTAGGGGTGTGTGTGTGTGTATTACAAAATTAAGATTACGTATGTACAATTTTCTGTCCTGTCTTCACTGAACATTAACATTTTACCCTCTCATTAAAATTTAATTTGAATGCGTCATATTTTATAGTATAGAGATGCTATGTGAGTGCTATGGAGTCAGACAGATCCCAATTTGGGTCCTGATTCTTTCAGTTTCCAGTTCTGCAAATGGGCAAAGGACCTCAGTTTCACCGTTTATAAAATGGGGATAATATTAGTTACTTCATATGGTTTCTGTAAGGATTAAATGAGATACTTGCAAAGCCCCTACATAGTTTCTGTAGATAATAAATGTGAAATAGATGGTACCTGGTACTGAATCATTACTCAGTCCCTGGAAATGGAGTCTGTTCCCAATATTTTTGCTCTATGTAAAGTCACGTGTTTGCCTACATTTCAAATTCTTTCCTTAGGATAAATTCCTAGCAATGAAATAAAGGGCATAAACATTTTAAAGCCTTGATTTGAATGCCTTTCTAGATCAGTTGTATCTATTTGTACTCAAGCTAATGTTGCATAACACTGGTCAACTGGTTCCACCCTTTAGAGCACTGTGTGTCATCTTTTGTGACTGTGCTAATGAACAGACAGATAATGATATTTCATTTAAATATGAATTTTGTTGGTTACCTAGTGGCATTGAATATTTTTTCATATATTTGTCTTTTTTTATGAATTGTCTGCCCATCAGTCAACACATATTATTACACTGCTTTTGTGCCAGACCCTGCTAGATATATTATGGGCACACATTGGTATCAAGACAGACACGAACCAAGCTCTGATCACACACCATTTTTTGAAGGTCAGTCACTGGGCTAAATGCTTAACTTAAATTATCACATTGATGATAATGTGAAACATTTTGAGATTCCTGGTTAATAATTAGTTCCCTTTGATTAATCTAGAGTCTCTCTTGCTATTTCCTTGTTTGGGCTACATTGAGTTGAGGATGTTATGTTCATATATTCTGGACAAGTAACTGCTGTGGTATGAATTTAAATTTCATACATATACGTGAAGCAGCGATGGGTGGATGGACTCACTACAAAAGGTATAGAGAAGAGCTGTATAGTGAATTAATAGCATTTGGGTGACCAGAAGAGGCTGAAGAATATATAAGCCACGTAAACCAAGCCAAACAATTTCAGCATGTGTAAAGCTTGTGTACTCAATCCAAATTAAGGTGGTGTTCTTTGAATCCTCAGGTTGACAAGCCTGTCCTACGTTTGGCAACTCAAGTGGAGACATCTTGCAGTCACCACCCACCCATCTGCACAGCCATTGTCTGGTTATAGCCTAGATTAAAAGGTTTGACACCTGCACAGTGGTAGCTTTCTTACGTATGTAGGTAATTAAAACAGTCCAATGGCAGGTACTGGTGAACACGTTTCTGCTTCCAATGGTGGTTACAGGAGTCCCCAACATCTTACAATACTTTCGGGGTGTTGTCATTCACAAGGGTGTTTACATCCTCTTGCGGCATGCTGGCACCGTCCAATTAATGGGGTATTATTTATTGTCCACTGCAAAGATATCACACAGTAGAGAAGAAAGTTTAGTCATCCTACCAACTTATTTTTTCATTGCAATTCACAGCATTCAAAGTATTTTCTTGTATATTACCACAATGATTCTGGGAGGTGTCGAAAGCTGGCTCCCCAGACATCAACAAGACATGATAAGACAAGGCTGAATTTCTTGCTTTAACCCCATCTCAGAGGGACGAAGGTAAGGTCAGAGTTTATTGAGATTAGGCAGTTTGCTTTAAGGCAAGTCTTTCAAAGCAGGGAGACTTGATTCGAATTGGAGAAGAGTCACCATATGTCCAGGACTGGTGGAAATAGCAAGATGGTGATTTTTGAGATGAGAGATTCAAAGTATACTAAAGTGCAAATTATCTATTGATGCTTTCCATCCAAGAGTTGATGGTTCTGTTGGCAAGATACTCTAATAAACAATCAAACTGTCCTGGAAAATAAAGTAATTCTAATGAAGACAATGGAATAGCAAAGTCATGTAAGTGTAGCTGTTAAGTTGTGGTTTAGGTTCTCAGTGTCCAGGCTGAGTGTGAGACAGACCATTTTGATTTGCAGAAGAAAAGTGGTCATATATCCATTTTATAGATGAGAAAACTGAGACTCTGGAAGATTAAATGGCTTTCCAAGGTCACCCATCTAATTAGTTCTGGAGAGAGAACTAGCCCTGAGTTTTTTTCACCTTGTCCACTGAGAACTTTCCCTCTTATACTGTTCCTCTTGCCCTTGGTCTCAAAGTCTCTTTGGGCATTGATGAGTTGCTAGAGCAAAAGGAAGTTTCAAACAAATCATAAGGTTTAAGCCACACAGTCTTACATGAATAAATGATAAAACGCTTTGCTGAGAATGGGTTTGTCCAATGAGCCTAAATGCACGCTACTCTATGTTTCAAAGATAATTCATGGATGAAGAATAGGAAATTGCATCCTTACTTATCAATAGCATGCAGGGGACAGAAATCCTTTACCAGTTTTGCTCTAATTTTTTTCATAGGGATGTCTCTAAGTAGGAGCCAAGGAGGAAGGGAAAGAAAGAGGGAAAAATGCTCTCTCTCTCATATTTGTGCTGGGTACACCTGGGTTTTCTTTATTTCATTTTCACCTCCCTGGCTCGTGTCCTCTTAATTCCCCATATTTCACTGCAGCATTATTTACAATATCCAAGATATAAAATCAACCTAAGTGTCCGTTGAATGTAGGGGTATATTAATCTTTTCCACAGTGGCTGCACCAATTTACAGTCCCACCAACAGTGCACAGGAGTTCCCTTTTCTCCACATCCTCGCCAGAACTGTTATTTCTTCTCTTTTTGATAATAGCCATTCTGACAGGTGTGGTGTGGTATCTCATTGTGGTTTTGATTTGCAGTTCCCTGATGGTGAACATCTTTTCAGGTACCTGTTGGCCATCTGTATGTCTTCTTTTTAAAATAAGCTTCTGTGTGGCAAGTGCACGTAAGAAAATATTGCTATTAGTTATAAAATTTCTTTGTTCCAGGCTTGATGCAAACAGATTAGGGATGTAATCTGTCACATATACATGTGAAAAGTTGACTTTTTAGAAACAGTGACTACAGTGAGCATTTTGTTAAATCTATCTCTCTGGTATTGTATTTATATATAATTAAAAATTAATTATTTTCATTTTCTTTGTTAAAAAAGAGTCCCAAGATTGGCAGAATAATGGAATGGCCTGTAAAATAGCATGATTTCAACCACAATTTGGTCATCATGCTGTTGTCTTTGTGAGCAACATAGAAAAGCAAAGGCCAAATATTCTTCAGTTGGGGAGCTTCAAGGTAACTTGAACGTTAAAAAAAAATTACATCTTTGTCAATTTAGGCTGAGGTGTTTGTTTGTGGGTTCCAGCTCCCTAAACTTGGCCTTTTCTTTTTTCATTTTTAATCAGATATTTGAATGAAGACTGAAAAGACACGAGAAGCAAATTTAGAAGTAAACCAAAGCTAGGAGAAATAGGCTGGGAGTTTTAAGTAACATGTTAGATGATGAAATGAAGATGTAAAGATAATTGTCATAGACTGGAATTGGGAAACAAATGCAACAAGATTAAAGCTAACAGATATAAATGCAAATTTCTCATTCAGGTGTTCATAATTTAATTACATGGGTGTACAATGAAGGAGATCTCAGAAGTACTTATGAAAATGACCAGGGGGGATTTAATTGGCCCCAAGTTTTTTGTTTTTAATGGAGGTACTGGGAGTTGAACCTAGGACCTCAGGCATGCTAAGCATGCACTCTAACACTGAACTATACCCTCCCTCCAGCTGGCCTCAACTTTAATACAAGCCTATAAATCAAGAAAACTGTCCAAAATTTATGATTCCTTTGCCCAGATAAGTGACTGAAGGAGGACTGTCCTGTTTTCCCTCCTCCCTTCAATCTACACCTGGGGAGGAGGAGTATTGTTTTGGATTCATCAGATTCTGGGACACGATTATGCTGTATTTGCGCATGGGCACAGTCACTGTGTGTTAACAGGTCAGCACTAAGGTGTGGCTGGCTTGCCGCTCTCCATGAAACACTGCTGAAGTGGAGGGGTCAGAGCTCACCCTCTATGGGAGATTTTCTTCCTCTTTCTTCGTTCTCTGCCATCCATATGGCAGAAGTGATAAGCTTACTCAGGGCTACCATCTTGGATCATAGCCAACCAACTAACTCAACTTTTTTTTTTTTCTTTACATGAGGTTGAAGCATGGTAAGATCTTAAACTTGGAGGCAGGTGAAGCATTAGCAGAGCTCACTCATAATCTGCTTTGGGATGAAGGCACATAGGCTAAGTCACATAGGAAAGGTTATACACCAAATGGTGTATGTTCCATATGGCCACATGCTCCAAATGGCCCAGCATAAACATCAGGTTATCTTCTGGTGGGGATTAGGGTCTAAGCTCATAAAGTGATAAGGATTTATTTAATTTTCCTTTTTTAGTGTTTTTGTTTGTGTTTGTGTCTTTTTCATGAACCTCTCAAGGGAGAATTGGCAGTGTCTAGAGTGAGATAGACATATTCTTTGATTCTTTGATCATAATACCACTCAAGCGTACAGCACTCCAATCCCTCCACTGTCTCTAACAGCTGAATTAAGAGGACAGTATAGTGGTTAATGTCCCTCTATTCTCCAGACATATATTTTGACTCTATTGCAAGTCCCTATTTGAGTGTCCCATAGGAACCTCAAAAATTTATTTCCAAAATTTATCTCTTTGAACTCTCTCCCCCTGATTCCACACCATTACCACTAATTTGCAAATTCACTTCTTCTGCTATTTGAGTATTACCTGTTTCATTGAAGATACCAGCACCTACCTTATTGCCTGACTCCTTGACCCTCTGTATTTAGTTGATTACCAAATTCTGTCATTAAAAAAAAAGTCTTTTGAACATGTTTACTTCTGCCCTCACCTTGTTTGCCTTTGCTATCTGTCACTGGATTATTTTAAGTCATGACCTGTGTTTTCATTCCTGCCGCAATGCTTGGCACATACTTTGTGACTGATTCTGGAAAATATATCTTCATGTTTATCTTCAAGATTTAAAGGAACGTGATAGTCAAGAAACAAAACATTTATTTTGGGTTGCTTCAGATGTCAGGGAGGCAAGTTTTTATTAATATAAGATAGAGCTGAAAATAGGAGGACTCCACTGTGGACTAAACTATTTCATAAAGCTTTGAGCTCTTCATTTTGGGGACTATTGAAGGAGGAGCTGGGTAGACATCAGGGAGGGGGTGCCATTGAAAGGATTCCAGCTTTGCTATAATGCAAGACAATATGACTTCTAGGGTTCCTTTCAGCTATAAGATTTGATAATTTCTGTATTAATTTAACACGATTGTATCCAAAGTCTTAAGAGCATTTGTTCTGTTCGGTAGAATTAGAAATAAGCATAATTTTCTTCTTACTGCTTTTCTGTATTTTTTAAAAGCTTTCCAAAATAGGAATGTATTACTTTCATGATCAGAAAAAAATTTATTAGTAAGCACAAAAACTGTTTACTTTTTAAAAGAATACTTGATCTCTTTCAAATATGAACATAACCTTTTGTTAGAGGTATCAAAGAAACCTTTTTGTTGTTGTATATGTGCCAACTGTCAGTATGCTTTAGGTTTGGCTGCATATAATGGGAAATTTAAAAAATTAACAGTGGCTTAAACAAATTAGAAATCCTGTTCTCTTTTATGTAAAAGAAGTTTGGATGCAGACAGCCAGAGGTGATATGATGGCTTCTCTGTGGCAGGCACCAGTACTTCTTTATCTAGTTCAGCTCTGTCGGTTCAATTCCTAGGGTCACCTCATGGTTCAAAAAGGCCACTGAATACCAGCATTCCATATGTGTTCCGAACAGCAGGGAAGAGGAAAGAGAAGAAGATGGGTTGGTCTTCATTTTAAAGACCTTCCCAGAAATACCAGACAGCACTTCTATATAAATTTCATTGATGAGACCTTAGCCATAAGGTCATACTTAGCTGCCAGGAATTCTGGGGAAGAAAATCAGGGCTTTGTTTCTAATGAAGAAGAGAATGGATATTGGGAAGCTAATAGCTGTCTCTGTTACACCTAATGACTAAGGATAAACATAATACAGACTCATTTTAAAAAGTGTCACTGGCCACTGCTTCGTCGCTTACAGTTTTAGGAACTTTCTATTGAGCTCCATTTATTTAGCTCAATCAACAATTATTTACTAAAAAACTTGTCTCATTTTTTAAATTTGTAAAAGGGATCTGTATATTCCCCATGGGGCTGTAGTGGGTATTGCGTGACATGACACATGTAACACTTGGAACAGCCTCCTGGAACAGATATACATGAAGTGCTCGATAAATGTTAGTTGTCACCCTAATTAATATTGCTGTTTGTGAAAGAACATAAGTGAAACTGAAGACATGGTTCCTGCCTTAGGTTTCTTCTTTTTTGGTTGTGAAGACAAGCTACATGGGCGTGAGATAACCTCAGAATGAATGTACAGTTAAGAGCCAAATATTATGGAGCAGAGTGTAATGTTTCCCAGAATTCAAAAACTGGAAAAGTCCTTATAGGGTGTGGTGTGTGTGAGAGAGAGAGACAGAGAGTGAGGTGTCAGGGAATATTTTATGAGGATTTAATAATTTACGTTTCAGGATGACTTCTTAATTTTCTCCCTTGAGTGGCCGCATAATTTGCTTATGCCCCTTAGAGAAGTTAACTGCTGGTCTGCACCATCTCAGGCTGGGAAGCATCTTCCTGATTCTTAAAAGTTCCAGGGGGAGATAAACAGCAAGGACCTACTGTACAGCACAGGGAACTATATTCAATACCTTGTAATAACCTATAATGAAAAAGCCTATGAAAAAGAATATATATGTATAAATGAATCACTGTGAATTAACACAACATTGTAAATCGACTATACTTCAATAAAAAAAATGAAGGCCAAAAAAAAAATTTCCGGGGGAGAGGCCACAGACACCCCCATTTTCTTTTATGCCCATTTGTGAAATTATTACTTAGTTTTTTTAGGGTAAAATCTCATGGATTAAAGTAAGAATATTCTTTCTTAGTTTAAGAATATGCTACCTACTAAACATTGCAACAATTGAGTGGACAACAACACAGGTATGGGTGAGAATGGATAATCTATTAGAATAGATATTGCCTGCCTTTTTTTTTTTTTGAGGAAAGAAGTCTTTCCTAGCATTGCATTCTATTTTATGCAGTACATTTGCTAAGAGAATTCAAAAGAAGAGATCAGGCCCATTGTCCTTCATTCCAGCAGTATTGAAGGCCCAATTTCGTCTTTTGAGGCTCTTAAGGAGCATACTACATAAAAAGGAATGGACTGCTTGCTATTCAACCATAGCTGAAATAACAATACCAATCATTATACTGTTATCTATTTGAAAAATGTGGATTTTACTTGGAGATGGTATTTATTGAAGCCTGCAAGAAATCGTTTTCCGTCTACCTGGCAAGAACAATTTGAAATGGAAAATTCGAGCGCAGAGATCAGTTGAAATTTGACCTTCTCTGTATCATCGTGGATTTTTGGTATGATGGTGTCTGGGAGGGTGGAGGTGAGGGGTGTCCATTGGCTTCCAATCCTGTGCTGGGTTCATCTCCTGCAGCACAATAGGGCAATCTAAGAGAAACCTTCTCTGGTTTTATTAAAATGGGGGAGGATGTGGGTTGCTGGGGCTGATGCACTTAAAATGCGCTTTGAAGCATCATGGAAATTTTGCAAAAGACTTTTATTTAGCAACAATTCTATTGATAAAGTCAATGAGAGTTTTGTCTGTGTGAGAACTGCAGGATGGGACCCCAAGTCACATGCTTTCAAAATTATTCTCCCTTTGTTGGATATCACAAAGGATATTTCCCCATGAAAACAAGATCTTTTGTTTCTTATGAATTCATTCTAATTGTGAAACCGGCTGATAGGGTTACTTCATGTCCTTCTCGCACTGGCAGGTGGCCCGAGGGAGCTGGCGAAATAGGCTCAATCATCTATTAAGGCTTTTCCTGGTCTTAATGTCATTCACTTCTCATCTAAAACCATAGTCCTTGATGTTCATTTCCAAAGGCAATAACAGTGAGGTCACGGATGGTGATTTGTTCCTGTTTGGCTTTTAAAGTCAGCGGGTAAGATATCTCTGCCTGCCTGGTTTCCCTACCTTTTTGCAAATGTGTGTGGCCGACAAAGAAAAATGCAGAGACAATATAGATAGGTAGTGAATGTGGAGACAAGTTAGAGCATCGATTTGCAAAGGAACTTATTCAGTTGCTTGTGCTAGGTTCGGTGCAGAAAATAAGAGAGATGTGGTTCCCTGGTCCTGAGAACTCACCCTTGATCCAGCCAGTGTGCTGTGTGAAACATTTAACAGCGATTTGGCAAATATTGTTATGTAAATGATCTACTATCTATTGACGATTCAAGACAGGTGGGGCCTAGGTTGGACCCTCAGGGAAGTCCTGCAGGAAATGCTGTGCAAAGATGTGGTGGCCTTGCCGCAGACTGATGCATTTCAAAGTGCTGTAGAACACGGATGAAAGGAAACCCAGCTTCTACACTTGAAAGACTGCTGGCAAAAGTTCACAATATATAAAGCTGATATAGGAAATATATATTTTTAAATTTCCTATGTAACCTATCGTGGAAAGCCTTAGCCAAGCCTTTTGCTCTGAATTCTTTAGTCAGCCCAGCGCTCCAGTAAGAAAAGACAGGGTGCAGGCTGTGCTGTGTTACAAGATGGGGGTTGAGGGATGTGAATATCTCTAAATAGTAATCATAACCTCTAAACTGTGTGACCATCAAACTGTCTATCAGCATCTATGTGGAGCAAAGGAAGGTGGGATGAGGGAGCCTCATCCACTCAGTTCACATCTTTGATCTTGGGGACATCTATTGTACCTTTTGTTCGCTGGTTCCTCACCTAGCTAGCATAAGTCATCATTTTCCCCAATCTTGGGTGTGCACCGGCTTTTGAGGTCCAGAATAGCTCATCTATGGTGGCTTTTAGGGAATAGAGTGGGGCAAGGTGTGGTTGGAGGCAGAGATGATTTGGGAATATCCTACATGGATAATACACGGTATCACTTTGGGATCAAGAAAAGAAGGCTTTGCAGTGGGTGGGATGTGAGTTGTTTTCTTGGCCGATGGAGGCAAGGAAGGAACCCCTGGTTAACAAGGATGAGTAGGGGAAGGAAGTGTTCTTAGCCCAAGCATGGGGGTCAGGTGGAGCATAGGGTTAAAGGGAGCAGGAGCACTGGACAGTCATTGAACCTGATTTGACTACAAGTTCAAGAACAAGGATGCACCGTTGAGAGGGAGGCAGAGGGTGCCAAGCTGAGACCTGATACAGTGGTATCATGACCACAGTCTTGAGTCAAAAACAGGGGCACATGGTCTGATGAGAGGAATAGAAAAGAGACAGGTGGTGTAGATAGGGCGTGTGATTTTAGTAATGACAGGAAATAACCAGAGAGGGATTGTATCAAAAATAGAGCTTTTTTTGTGGAAAGCCTACTGAGTGTCAGGCATTGGGCTGGACATTAGACATATGCAAGAAAGATAAACAGACTCAAATCTTTGCCTCATGGAGCTCATATGCTAATGGATGGAGATAGAAAATGCACATAAAAATGAATGGGTATATTGCCTGTTAAAAAGTGACGTCATGGATATAAGTAAAGCAGAGTAAGTGGGAGGGGAACTAGCTGATGAGCAGGTGGTCACACTTTTAAGCAGTGTGGATGGGAGAGACCTAACTGAGAAAGTTAATTTGAGCAAAGACCTGAAGGAGGTGATTTAAAAAAAAAATAGGTCTTCTAGTGGAGTCTGGATTGCACAGAGAGAACACTATTGCTTTATATCCATCAAGCCGCATCTACATGAGACGTTCAAGGTCTTTGGGTTGCATTAGCTGCTTGTTATACTGCTTTACAGACTTCAGAAGGCCCTGGTCACGCACTAACCCATAAAGCCAAATTCAGGGATCGGTATGGGGAAGAGAAAGTTTTCTTTTTCACATGTTGTTTTGAAGAGGGTGTTAATTAACCCAGATGGTCCTCACCCGCAGCCCTGCAGTACAAAGGGACTTCCACCTGAAGGGAAGCCCTGAGCAGGATCTTTAAAGATTTTCCTTCTCTGGTCTTATGCCTACCCTTTTTCCTGACCTTAATCCTAAACATCTTTAAGAAAAGCACTTAGGAAAATATGAAATAAAAGCAGCCAGGGGGAAAAGCCTGCCTTGAATGTGCTTTGTTGAAGCTGCAGGTGCTAAGTGAGCCAGGCTGCATGGAAAGAACTCTCACTTGCTCAAGTGTCTGAGGATTCCACTCCGGACCATTTCTTTGAAAATCTCCTTGACATAACCGTCATGTGTCTTCTTTCTCTTAGGTGACCTGACCCTTGTTTCATAACTAGCCAGAGGCAGAAGCTGGCAGATGCATTTTCCTAATTTCAGCTGTTTGAATTAGTGGCACCATCAGTGGACTAATACGGCTTTCAAAAAACTCCAGAATGCCCCAGACTTAAGACCAAAAAATTTTGGTGGGCCAAATCTACCACACAGTTCCTGGTGATAACCCTACTGAGAGCTAGGCAGGACCCTCTACTGCCTAGATGCCAAAGAAACAAAAGACAGCAGACCTTTCATAAACATGCGTCAAAGTAGTGGCTGTTACAGAAGAGATCCTCAATGTTTGACTGACTGGATATACTCTTATCAAAAGCCTTTTTAGAGGCTTATGATCTTTCAAACCATGCAGTCGCTGCTGAACTACAGAAGAGAATGCAGTAAGGGTTTAAGTAGTTTGTAGGTCGACCACCCCTGAAGGGTGTCTCTAGCCTCTGCTGTCAGGGCTGTGCTGGATGCAGCCTGCTCATACCAGCTCCCCAGAGCCATTTGTGAAATTTGGGAAAGTATCTTGAAATTGGCAATGTTGGGAGTATTTATACCACAAAAATTAGCAAATGCTACAAATCAGGGCTTTCTTTTTTTCTTTTTCTTTCAGGGGGCTGGTTGTCAAACATTTACCAGCACACTACTGGCTTGACTCCATTCCTGGAAACTACTAAACTAATTACAAGGCTATAGAAACAGCATGGATAAATCTCACAGACATGATTCTGAATGAGAGAAGGCATACACAAAAGATCACATATTATATGATTCCATTTATATGATGTTCTAGAACAGGCAAACTAATATATAGTGGAAAATATCAGGATGGAGTTACCTCCAGAGGGGAAAGTTGACTGTGAAGGGGCATGAAGACTTTTCTGGGGTGATGAAATATTCTGTCTTAATGTGGATATGGGTTACACAGGTATATGCACTTGTCAAACACTCACCGAGTTGTACACTTGCTATCTGTGCAGTTGGTTGTATGAAAATTTTACCTCAAGATAAAAAAAAACTGCAAACAAATACAAATATTGAACCCTACTTAATAGATTTCCTTTGTACAATTGTAAGTGTTAGCAATTTTGAGATTATTTGTGCATTTTAAGTTTGAGCAAATGAGTAAATATGTTGAGAATAATGGGAGTCAGGTTTCCTACTGATGGGGAAAAAAAAAGATCCCTAGGTAGGAATCCCAGGGTAGAATGCAGACTGTGATTAAAAAAAAAAAGCATTTAACTGTATTAGAAATGTAGGAAGCAACCTCACTGAAGGGGATGGGTGAGGAGGTGCTGCCATAAGGAACTTAGGAAATGATTGGATTCTCTAGGATGAAAGGGAAAAGGAACTGCATATAAGCACTGTGCCCACAGGGGTCCAGAAGGACGATTCTGACTCAGATACATATATATGCTGGAATTCCATATATACTGGAATTGAACAATTTAGTAAATGAATGGTGGACAGTGGGAGCCAGGTCTTTC